>NC_136696.1:3204822-4447738 GCF_947650265.1 Symphodus melops | reverse complement strand
AGAGAGAGAGAGAGAGAGAGAGAGAGAGAGAGAGAGAGAGAGAGAGAATAAAACTGAACTAAAATGAAGGATTTACTGCAGGCTTGTTGTTTCTCCTCTAACTGTGACAAACTACTAAACTCAGCAAACATGAGAGGATAAGTAGAGCCTCTCTGACGGCAGCAGAAAGACTGGTTATATACCTGGGTTGTCATAACAACGGGCTTTTAACTGTGATAAGATTCTAATAAAAATTAAACACTGTTGACGATTGCTTGATTATCACAGCAACAAAAACACAGAGTGGGACATTTCTTGTTTGTAATTAACATAAACTCTTATTTTATTTAACACTTTATTCTCTGATGACACTTTATCTTTGGTTACATTTTAGTATAGCTGCTCTGTCGTACATTTGCTCCTCTGTGTGCCTTTGATTTGCCCCCCGGGGACAAATAAAGTTTTTTTGAATTGAAATGCAGGAAAGCTGCACGACGATAAGTGAAACGTTTCAGTGCTCAAAACGTTGCCAGTGAATTTGTGCAAAGTACACAGTGCTTTCTCTCTTTGATGAATGTCAAATATGACTGAGGATATCTTATAATATTTGAAAGTATGTGGGACACTTTGACACTCTTAGTGTATCCAGTAGAGGACTGAAAAGTGTTGGGAAGCAGTGTGAGGCTGCTGTTAAGTAGGACATAAATCTTATTGCAAGAAAAAAAAGCAGACTGTGAAGTAGATGTGGGTTTAGTTATACATCAGGTGCATGGTCCCTGATTCTTACTTACAGTGCAATCCTGGAGAACGCTGACACAAGGTAAAATAATATCCCCATGTGAGAGGGCACGAAACACAGGAATCCTACTTTAAACAATCTGTAACTGTGATTTTTACTCCATCCCTCCTTCCATCGTCTCACCTGTGCTGCCTTCTTCTCCTCCTCAAAAGCAGCCAGGTCCACCATCATGCCTTTCTCCTCTGCGATGAGGGACGTCAGGTCCAGAGGGAAGCCGTACGTGTCGTACAGCAGCCATGCTGTGTCGCCTGGCATCACACACAGAAAGAGACCAAACCTTTGATTCATATGTCAGAGAGGTTTCTGTCCGAAGCTACTAAGCCAAAGACGCTCTTAAAAGGTGGAGGCAGTAGCATTGATCGTTGCAGGTTGTAAACACAACAGTCAAACTCGGCCCCTCCTCCTGGGCTCATCGCCACCAGGAGCGCACGCTCCCTGAAGGGATGCGTACGTTTACTGCGTTACAACGCATGCTGTTGCATGCTAGCCCGAGCTAATCGCGGGTGTTTGGCACCTGCCTGTCAAACAGCAAGCAGGCGGACTCTCGCTGGCCTGCTCGCACACACACAAGCGAGCATCTTCATCGACCGTGAAATTCACACGGTCGAGAGGAATTATTGTATCTTTTCTGTCGAAGGGAAGCCACCTCTGGGTCAGTTTTTATCCCCTAAACCGATCCAAGCTCCCTCAATGACTGAAGAGCTCTCCCGTGCTTTCACCCGACGCTGGTCAGATTGTACCGTAAATTCCGTACTATTGAGCGCACCTGGATATAAGCCGCACCGGCTAAAAATAAGTAAATAAATGTATTTGTACATATATAAGCCGCACTTGATTATAAGCCGCAGGTGTCCACGCTATAACAAGAGCTATTTACACAGACGTAGGCTACCGGTAACATCCGCAAATACTGTAGCGTCCGTACGGACGTTAAAGGACGACGAGAGCGTTCAAATAATAACTTAATAACCCGATCACTGTCGGCCGTGACCACGCCGTTTACAGCAGAGAGCAACACATAACTTGCCGTAACAATCCAACTCTCTCCCCCAGCGTTCTCTCATACAGCCACTCAACACGTTCGCGCTGGTGCATTCACTGACTCTCCACATAATCGGAATTATGAACACATTATCAACTACTGACTTTACAACATGAACCGTTACAATACGAAGCCTAGCCGACGGTGTCTGTAACACGGCTGAAGAAAAAGATGACCGTAATATATTTCACAAGAAAAAGTCCATCCATTCACTGCCTCAGAATGACTTCATTACTCACTTCCTCAGTCTCTGTTGTCGCTGTCAGTGTCATCTTAACGTGCAGCAGCTCTGTTAGCTTCTTTGACAGCCAGGTCGATCGCCTTTAACTTGAAAGCTACATCATATGCATTTTTCCGTGTGTTTTCCATCATGAGGGTGCGTGCATGAAGCGCAAAATGACTGATATTAAGATCCGACGTGACGAAGTCAAATGTTTTTGCGGCAGAAGCTCATTGTCCCCCATAAAAAATCCATGCATTAGCCGCACCGGAGTAGAAGCCGCAGTGCTCTAAGTGTGAGAAAAAAGTAGCGGCTTATAGTCCGGAATTTACGGTAGTTTTCTACTTTTTTGATTTCTTGTGCTTATGTGGAGTCTGCGAAGGAGTCCGAGCTGGACTCACTGGTGACAGTGGTAGAGAGGAGGTCTCTGGACAAAATGCTCTCCATCATGGACAACACACACCACCCTCTGCACAGCACCTTCACCGGTCAGAGGAGCATGTTCAGTGACAGACTGCTGTCACAGTCGTGCTCCACGGACAGACTCAAGAACTCTTTTGTCCCCCTGGCAATAAGACTGTATAACACTTCACTGTCACGGCAGGGAAGAAGCGCACGGTGATCCCTGGAATCTTTTTTCACTTTTTTCCCACTCCTCATCTGCACTGCTGACCTCAGAGTCAGCCCCCAGTTGGACACTTTAATGCATATTGATAGTCACCTTACTGAGCACTGGTCACTTTAATGATAATCACCCTAATCATGTCTGGTTTCATCCTACTGTTGTGTTATGCTACATCTGTAATGGTTGACATGATCACCCAAACTAGGTCAAGTTTCACTCTATTGTCTTCAACTCTTAATGCTAATCTGCTCCTCAATAGTTGGGTACTTAACGATAATCACCCAAATCACTCCTGGTTTCACCATATTGTCAAGGACACTTAATGCAAATCACTGCTCCTTTAAGTTGGTGAGCCAATTTACATTCCTGCATTGACTGTTTAACGACTGTACTCACACCTCTGGCATAAGCTCAAACACCTCTGTAGATGCACATGTAACTAGTTTCTAGAAGGTCAGCACTTTGTTTCTAAGGCTCTTTAACTGTTTACAGGTCTCTTTTAACCAACACATGTTCTTCTCTCCTCACAGGTTACACATTATGCTATATAAGTTTTAAGTCTAATTGCTAATGCTAACTGCACAGGTTTAACATATAATCATGTTTATTCTTAGTCACATAGGGGCTGCTAAATCTTGTTTGAGGGATTTTGTATACAGAGGGGGGGGGGGAGACAGCGGGTGTGTATTGTAACTAATGTCTTGTGTCCTGCCTGTCTGTATACTGCTACTGGATGCCTTGAATTTCCCTCGGGATCAATAAAGTATCTATCTATCTATCTATCTATCTATCTATCTATCTATCTATCTATCTTGTGCAAGAGGCCGGTCGTTTATCTTACTTTCATTCTCCGTCCAATCAGGCATAAACTGTTGCTCTCTGTAAGAAGAGCTGTGCGAGGAGGACGTGCATGCAACGTCATTTCCTGCAGCTTTCGCGGAAAATTGAACCAGTTCTTGTCAAAAAAAATGAAAAGTTATAAAAAGGGAACCCAGACGGACAGTGAAGGTCTCATTTTTAACATCATGGACGATAGAACACAATTCAATTATATGACAAAGTTACATATAGCCTCTTTAAGCTAAACAAAGCCTCAACACATGAGACTTCATCTTTAAATGTCTCACCTGGGATAGTCTTGCTGTCTGCCAGGCTCATGATCTTCCTATCGAGGATACGGCGCCCCCTGCTGAGGGTTTTAAGGAACTGCGTCTCCTCCTCATTAATAACTTCCTTCACCATTTCTGGGTCTTTCTTCAACTCTGGGAATGCATCACCCTGGAGAATGTAAATAAAAGAAGATGGGGATCAGAGAGAGGACGAGAAGGGCAAATGAAGACGTGAGATGGAAGAGATGTGTTGAATAGTGATAGCTTCGACACGCACGCAGGAAAAAACAGGCTATCTGTATACTTTTTTTTTTTTAAAGGATTATTTTTGGCCTTTTTGCCTTTATTGATAGGACAGATAGAGTCGGAAAGGGGGAGAGAGTGGGGAGAGACATGCGGGAAAGTGGCCACAGGCCGGACGCGAACCCGGGCCGCCCGCGCGAGGAGCAAGGCCTCGCAACATGGTACGCGCGCAGTCGCTGCCGCTGAGCTATCGGCGCCCCTGTATACTTTTTTAATTTAATCTATTTTAAGATCTTTTCAGGACAAAGTCAAGTCTAAACCTTTCACAGAAGAGAAATTTAATGCGTTCCCATCTAAATTAAAAAACTTGGCTTTTTGGCTTGAAAAGCTTCAGTTTCACGTTGCTCATTAAAAAATGGACAGTAATGGAATTGGGCCATTAAAACCATCTAATAATGATGTGATTGGCAAAGGACAAAAACACTATAATGTTTACAGACCAGTGCAGAGATGGCTAAACACTGAAGCTTCAATGTCCACTATATGGCAACCTTCATGAACATCCACTCTAAAGAGGAAGGGGCGGAGGGAGACAGCTCACTTCAATGTTTTAAATTTAGACTGCAGTACCCATTTCAACCACTACATGTCAGAGTTACTTATTGCTTTTTAAATATTGTTTTTGAACACGCTCATATTTGAGGAATACAGAGGCAGAAACACGAGTATTTAAAAATCTCTACATTTAAAAGGGATTGCACTAATCATTTTATTCCAAACACCCCGAGTATATCTGGACTTTTTAGGTAACTTCAGTTGAATTCTCGAAAAACCTTCACTAGTTAGAAAACTCACCAGGGAATCGACCACAACATCAACCAGGGAGGCAAAAAAGCCTTTCTGAGCCCCCAGCTTCTCATGGGAATAACGGACAGCACGACGCAGGATCCTCCTCAACACGTACCTTAACACAGTGGAAGCAGAGCATTACAAAACAATGCAGAATATAACTTTTCAGAAAAACATTGCATTTATGCATTTGGAGCAATTCTTTATTAAAATATATATATATATATATATATCTTGAAAGTCTTGAAAATCGACTTTATCCTAAGTGTCAAAATGAACAATACCACATTTTGAAGATACATTTCACTTAAGGGACGAGCAGCTGAAAAGATGATTTTTATTTCTGAATTCTTGAGCTAAAATCATAAAAGTAAAAGCTTGCTGCAGGTCTTCAGTATAGTTTGCTACAGGTGCTTTTTAAACTCAGTAATTCCATCGTCTGAGGTCGTCTCACCCTCTTCCTGTGTTGTCGGGCCGGCCACCATCTGAGAGGGCGATGGTGATGGTGCGGGCGTGGTCAGCCAGTACACGGTAAGCCATGTCAATACCGTCAGCGTCCTCAGCTCCAACCTTACCCGTGTAAGGTCGAGCACCTGTACCCTAAAACACACACAAGGTATATTTGAACTGAGAATACAAACATCTCCTCAGACACAATCTAATGTACCTCCATGGTTTGGTGTCATTAATGTGTCAGACCAGACCCAGAGATTTTTTGTCAGGTATGCATTAATACAACACTTGAATGTGTTTATAGTTCATAGCATACATCCATTAAAGCCTCTACATTGTAGTTTAAATATCTGCCATCTTTTACTAGTTTGCATTGACTAAATCACAGTTTAATTTGTCACCCTTGGATCATGTCATTTAAAGGTGCGTCTTAAAGGTTTAATCTGTAAAATAACTAGTGAATGAAATCACAAAATGACCTTCCTCTCTGATCAGAATCAGTATGTCCTCCTTCTAACTTTAGATTCTGGTCCTGAATGGTCTGGATTTGTTTGGACCAGAGAAGGTAGGCACACCCTCACACGGTCGTTTTGGACGCCCCTCAGTCTTCCAGGTAAACAGGGACACCAACAGGTGTCACAGCGATGGAAGCGGGTGAGATAGAAGTGATTGTGCCCGACCTAAAAAGCCTCTGCATGATACTAATAAGCTCCAGCAGCTGAAACGTCCTCAAACTAGGATCAACATTGGAGATGCTTTTAAAAACATGAAGAGTTTAGAACGCAGAAAGGTTTACAGACCGATGCAGAGCTGGCTAAACACTGAAGCTTCAGTGTCCTTTTTATGGCAACCTGCATGAGCGTCGACTCTAGAGACGAGGGGGGAAACAGCTCTCTGCAATGATTTGAATCTGCACTGCAGTACTCATTTCAAACACTGGGTGTCAGAGTTACATATGGGTCCTTTAAGTAGCCGGTACTTTATTGAATTATAGATCTTCCTCAATTCTAATTCACACATAAATGTTAGGATGTAGTTAAAAACAACTGCTCTCTCTTCATATCTGCTTAGTGATTTCATCATACACAACACGCGATAGTTGGTTCCTGTACCTTCTGGATGGCTTTGAAGTAGGGGAGGAAGAGGTCGGTGTCGTAGTTCGACATCTTGTTCTGTAGCACGGACACCAGACGCTCCAAACCCATCCCTGTGTCGATGCTCTTTTTAGGGAGCGGCTTCAGCTCCGTCTCTGATTCTCTGAAAAAGGCGAGACAGGAAACAATAGAAACAAAGATTTAATGATTGTTTGTGTGTGAATGCACTTTTGACTGTCTCGTTGTGTACCTGCACACAGGTTTCGTACTTTATGCCAAGTGTTTGAATTTCACATAAATACTTCTTTTTGCAGTGCTTTAAAGAGTTCTCATATTAATGAGATGAACAGCTATCAAATGAAATCAAATCACTTAATAACATGAAAACAACTGTAGAAGGAAATGTTAATGTGTGTACAGGAAGGAAGTGCAAGACACCAGACAATAAAGGTTGGTGCAGATTGTTTCACCTTAACTTGTGATTCGGGAGGTGTTTCAACTTGTTGTCATTTAAACTCTTTTTAAAATCACTCAGGAAAGTTAACATGCACACTGCTTTTAGGGTTTATGTGTTGAGTTATTATGGTCACACAACTGTTGGTGAATATATATATATATATATATATATATATATATATATATATATATAAAAGATATCTATGTTTAAAAATAGCCAAATTCTAAAGCATTTAACAAACTGCAGATGAATGAATTCAAAAACATCTTTTTTAATTGCATTTAACGTCCAGTGAATTAAAACATCTCTAAGAGCCGTCACACTTACAGAAAACTCCTGAAAAACTGATATTTGAAGGAGGAGCTTTGAACGATGTTTGAGGAAAGGTTGGTGATGTTTAATACCTTATGACTGGTGCATAGACTATGCATGAGACCGCTTCACTCTCTGTGCATGTAGCAGTAATATAAGGGCAAATATTGTGTGACTTCCATTAAGTTGTTTTTACATCACTTTTAGCCTCAGGAGACCCCCCCCCCCCCCTGACAGGAATAGTCTCCCACTGAGGAGCCAGGTCAGGAGAAAATCCGGAGCTTAGATGCGTCTAGATATTCTCAGGAGTGCATGTGTAAAAACGACTTTAGAGAATCCCGATTCATTGTCCCCATTCAGAAACGTTCACATCTGACCTGCTTGCTTAGGTTTGCATTCGACCCCTGATGTTGTACTGTTTCTGCGGATGTCTGTTTGCACTGATGAATTGATCTAAATGTACCATCTTCTTCTACGTTCTTTAAACGTACTCTGATCAGAATGCACGCGTGTAGGTCTGTCACCTGTTGAACTGGATGAACACCAGGTTCCAGATCTCCAGCACGTTGGGATCGTCCATGTTCACCAGGTGAGAGGCGTCTCTCCCTCCGATGCGGTCGTAGTGGATCTCACTGCAGGGGCCGCAGGGACCAGTGTCTCCCATCTCCCAGAAGTTGTCCTTCATGCTGCCGGGCAGGATGCGAGCCTCCTCCATCCTGAGGGAGATACACAAACCGTTCAAGGCTATACAGGGAAGATTTTATTTGATCTGTGAAGCTGATGTGTTAAAAATGTTAGACATATGAGAGGGACTCGAGGGTGTAGTCTAAGCATTTCATGTTCAGTTTCAATTTCTTTCGTGGTTTCCTTTTCTTGTCTTTTACGTGTGAATTTTACATCCTGGTATTTCAGGATTAACAGAGCGGAGTCATAAAAAGAGAAAATCTGATTTTAAAAATCAACTTAAGTCTTTTTTCTTAACTCCATAAGCTCTGTCTAACTTCTGCGTCAAAGCCAAAGGGGAAGATTTTGACATTTCTTGAGATGCGTTTCTAAATTGCTCGGTGGAGAAGTGAAGACCGAGAGATGAACTTCGAGGCTGTTGTTGCAGGCAGTGTGGTGTCTCAGGGGGACTTCAGGTGAATGGGAAACGCTGTTCCTCCGGGAGTGATCACACAACATTATGCAATACCTTTAAGCAGGTGCATATTAGAAACAGTAGCCTTTATTTTAGATGTAATGCAAATCTGCAGAGGAGTTCACAGGAACAATGTGGGGGATTCTTTGCTTTAAGATACCCCGAAAGAAACATCTTCACTTCACATGTTCAACAAAGCATCCTTTCCTAAGACTCACCCCAGATCCATCCAGATCCGTTTACACTCCAGGTCAGGCTCCAGGCCTGCCTCGGCACTACCCCCAAAATAGGTGACATAAAGGCGTTCGATGGGAATGCAAAACTCCTTGGTCAGAAGATCCAAGGCCATCTCACAGGCCAGGTGCTGCAGAGAGAGGGGACAAGGAGCGAAATGTGCAGAGAGACGAATAAGAGAGAAGACATCGATGCAGAGAGGTAAAAGTAACTCGAGAAGCAGAACACAAGAAAAAGTCACTGCAGTATTTGAAGTTATTGTCTAAATAAAACACAATAAATTGTCCACCTTTAATCAGTGTGGTTGCAAGAAAGGACAATGAAACACAAATAACAGCAATCACATGCGCCTGAACTTGCTTCGTACTAGAGGACATTTCAAGCATTAAAATATTAACAGTGTAAAACCTTGAAGTAGTCCCCAAAGGACCAGGACCCCAGCATCTCAAAGAAGGTGTGGTGGTAGACATCTTTGCCCACGTCGTCCAGGTCGTTGTGTTTGCCTCCTGCTCTGATGCACTTCTGGGTGTTTGCGGCCCGACGCAGCTTGGCCATGGGATGGGACGGATCGATGGTGTTGAGGAAGATGGGCTTGAACTAAGAGAAAGGAGCAGGAAAAAGAACATTAGAGTGGGGGTGGTAGAGAGCCGGCATCAAGAAGAGAGGCACAGGACGGCATGGAGACGGCGTGGAAGGTGTACCTGGTTCATGCCAGCATTGGCAAAGAGCAGCGTGGGGTCGTCCAGTGGGATGGTGGCCGAAGAGTGGACATACTGATGCTCATGGCGACCGAAGAACTCAATGAACTTCTGACGAATTTGGGCTGCACTCAAAGAGGAGTCCATCCTGAACCAACTCACTGAAGAGAAACACAAAATGATACTGTAAACATCAAGCGTGTTTGAAGAGCCTTTTTTTTTTCTCTTAAATCAAGCTCAAAAATCTGTTTAACAACTGGCAACTGGATGTTTATTGAATGTGAAGACCTTCCAGCTTTAACATCGACTGACACAGAGCTGACTTGGAGTTAAAGGCAAAGAAGTCTAACCCGCCATCAGACGACATTTTCAACTAACTACCGTACATGTTTGACTTCACCCCGAAAGTTATGACAAGCAGCAGAAGGATAAGCTACTGAAGGCATCCCTGCACTGTTAATGAACATTACAAAACCTGTCTGACTGCTAAGATGTCATCACAGAGGAGACATTTAGATAGACAGACAGATAGACAGACAGACACACACACATTTTATGTTTAAATAACTGATCTGTATAATTTTTCAAACAGGGTTTATCAGAGACAAAAAAAAAAAAAAAGCCAGTCTAACATTTGTGTGAAGATGTTTTCAGTTTTATATTGAGCTTCTCTGCTGTTCACGAGATTCGGTCATAAAGCACCAGAAGGCAATTAAACTAGTTAGAAGCAGTAAAACCTGTTCGACCCATCCAGCAAGTCAGGCTTCAGCCTCGAGGTCTGTTTGACTTTTAATCGCTGCCTGTGAGTGGACACACGTCCAACTAAAACCACTTTTTGTTTGGCCTGTTTGTAGGGAGAGGGATCAAGAGCATATGTTTCCTGATAATAACTGTGACAACTGTTTCCATCTTGTCCTGGCTCTCCTTTCATGATATGTGGTTTGGTCAAACATTGAGCGGAGCAGCTGATACATAAGCTGCTGTACATTTATATTTTCAGAAGCAGTTTTTTGCTATATATTAAAACATATTCATATTTTAGTTTCATCAGTATTGACTGATACAGCATTTTTTTGGCAACCTCAGATTTGTTTTTATAAGCCACAAACTGATATCTGATATTCCAACACAGCCATTTGATCTCTCAGTGGAGCGTTCGGAAGATTTGTTTTCAACATTTTATTTTGACACTTAAATCATGATTCGTTTTTCTCAAAATCCAAACACACATCTTCCCTTTCTTTGCACTCAAACCCCCAAGGATATTCAAGTCATGTCTAAATGACAGAAAGGCAGCAAATAGACAAAATTAAATGTATAAATATTTAACTTTGTTTCCCCCTCTTTCTTTCTCAAACCCACCACAGAGGCAGGCAGTTGAAAATAATTGTAATTCACAGCCTGGCTGTCGGAGGACTCTGCTCATATCCCTCCAACAAACTGACCTTCAGCAGTTTTCTTTCTGCATGAGCCTGCTTGGGAATCGACAACGATTCAGGGGGGAAAAAATCCCAGAGGTTTCCATTTCTACCTTTCAACAACGAGGACTTCCCTTTATTGCGAGTTAAAATTCTCCAAATTTAAAGAACTCCCTCTGGCATGGACTTCAGAAGAATCGAGATGTGCGAGATTTAAAATCTGAAAACTTGTTGCTTCTGCACGCGTTGTGTTGTTCATTTAACAAGAAGAGGTGACGTGCATAAAAAGCTACAGAGAAATAATACACATGCTCTTCTGTTGACAACAATAAAAACATTAACTTTGCTTCTTCTTTAGTTTATTTCCAACACATCATGAACGTTTCTTCTTCTGTGGTTTCTTCTATTGTCCTTGTGTGTCACAGGACTTCAGTGTGCTGATGTGGCCCTCTGGCACTTATACTGAAACATGCAGAATGTCATTCAACTTCAGGCTTTCATAACCAATCAAGATATACTGAACTCTGGCGCTATTTCAATGTATGGTTGCACAAACATCCACCACCAGTATGGTTATATGAAACAGACATTTTACTGGAAATTTGAAGCAATTTAAATGTTTAGAGTCCCTGCAGGATGTACAATTGAAGTGTGTAAATACTCATGTAGGATTTCAGCAGGAAATATTTTAAGAGCGTGTGCCAAGCACCACATCTATAGTATCATAAAGCAAAGTTGTTGGTGTGTAATTAAAAGGCAGCAGAGTTGAATTCCCTGAAGCGGATTTCATTGGTAAACGAGCTGCCAGAGGAAGTCACACAGCTGGTGCCTTCAGCTCTCTGGGGCCAGTAAAGCGGACGGTAAACAGCCACCGTCCCCATCCTGACTACCAAAACAAAGTGTTGGCAACCAAAGAAAGCAGCAACACTGGGGCGATGGGATGGAAACTGTACCCTCAGTAAAAAGCATATTATGAAGAAGCAGCTTGCAATAACAAACCGGTAACAGATAAAACATTGTGCAGTAAGCAGAATAATCAGAGTCTCTGTCAACATGAGTGTGCAGGAAATCTCTTTATGTTCAGAGGAGGTGGGTTGGTAAATGATGAGACCAACAAACTCAAAGGGGCTTCCCTTTGTTTTGTCATCAACACTTAGGTTTCTCGACCTCAGTGTGTTGCCTACAAGTTAAACACAAATACAATAATCCATGTCCAGTATAACATACAGTCCAATGGGTTTATTTATCATGCTTCAGACCACTTTGACACCTCTGCTAGAAAACAAGCTCTCAGGGGAATCAAGCCACACAAGACTAAAATCATTCTTCACATATGATGGTTGTAAATGCAGGTTTCCTGGATCATCAGCTGATTGTAAAGTTAGCCTGACAGGTTGACGTTAGCAGGCTAGATGTTAGCCCCAGACAAACAACTTCTCACTGGGACACATTTCAAAAACACATCTGGGACTGGAATAACGTTTTTCTGAATGGTAGAGTAATCTTTCTCTGTTTAAATAGCTCCTAGGAAAGCGTTAATACTCACAGAAGTCTGTATTCTCGTAGAATAACCCGACTGCTGCTCCCAAACACACAGCTTCAGTCCACGCTGCTCGAACAGAAGGAAAGTACAAGGGGGAGTGTACACGCCTATGTCGACCGCCCATTGGCCCGCAGCACCGGCAAAATCCGTTGAACTCAATTTCTATTGGACAAGCCCAGTGTCAATCTTAGACGAGCCCGCCACACCAGTGGTTCGAACAAAACCTGCTTGGCTGATGCAATGGAAAAGACACATACTGAATATGATGTTTTGTAAAAAAAAAAAATAATAATAAAAAAAAACATTAACATTAAATTAATGTATTTTTTAAGATATATATTATTTTTTTAATATATATTTTTAAAGACATGTTCTTTAAGAAATATATAATTTTTTCATAAATATTATATATTAAATATAATAAATATATTATATATTATTAATTATAAAAAATGCAATAATATTTTTTTTGTTCATAATGAAATGCATCAATGATTTTATTTACTTTTTTTAATCTCAACTGTGTCAATGTCATCGTGTTGTGATTTTTCCTCTCACTGTAAAGATGTTGTCTGATGTAACTTCCTTCAGTGAGTTTGGCGGAATCATGGATCTGCTTGTTTTGTTTCCAGAGGACATGTTTTTGTGTTGGACTTGCGTGCGCACGCTTCTGCGCACTTTCTCTTATTCCTCCACAGCGCCGCCATGCCGACTGACACCAAACGTGTCCGCGGTCCAGAAGTTTCCCAAAGCCCGTCGCTGTTTGCGTGCAAACCGGCGGCTCCCCTTCCCTCGCTCGGCCGCAGAGCAGACGGCCGGCAGCGGGACCAGGTGGAGGTCCGGCCGGTGTTCGTGCGCTGCGGGCTGGTGAGCCAGGCTAAAGGCTCCGCGTACATCGAGGCTGGAAACACCAAGCTGATGTGCTGCGTTTACGGACCCAGAGAGACGGAGCGCAAAGATGAGACCGACATGAAATGTGGAAGGTATGAAGTATGTTTAATACTGCACATGAATCATGTTTCACTTAAATGCTGATTAAAGAGGCACAGGATAGAAATCGTTTTTATTTCTGTCTAGATTTCTGTCAAACAGCTGGAGGCTAGAGAACAGTCTGATCTGGTCTTGTTTGACACATGGACAAAGAAGGCAGAATTAAGTGACATTACATCAATTGATAAAAGAATGAACTGTCAATTACATTAATATATCACGTAGGTTGACTGTACATAAATAGACCTCATGCAAAACGTGCAACAATTCTACATATACTTTACATTAAACAAAATTACATCATTGAAACATTGCACTGGCCCATGGCACATCCTACATTAGTCTGGTCTAAGGGACCATGAATCTGCTCCCAGTGTACAAGCTAAAACTGGGTCGGGTCAGACACTATTACCACTTTGTGTGTCTAACAAACCGCTGTTCATAGAGTGTTTGGAGAGATGGATGTTTTTTTAGCACCCATATACAACGCAGTAAGTAGTAGCAGTTAGTAACAAGGCGATTCAAAGTGTTTCACACAATTTATCATAAGCATTGTGACAAAAGGAAAAAGAAACAATAAAAGAAGACATTTTAAAAAATCACTGAAATGAACCATTAGCAAACAGAGAGAAGTTTAAACGTGAATATATTGAAGGATATAGATCCTAAAGAAACTTAGCAACATATAAAAATAACTTCAAATTTGAAATGTAATGAGTCTTATCTTCCTGAAAAAGACTCTCCTTCTGTTCACATCCCTAAGGTGCCTTGGAAACACCACCCGGGGGTGCTGTGGTGTTGAAATCCATCCACATCTTAACGCTACACATATTTAGAGAATTGTGTTTGGTGTCCTTCTGAAGTTGCCAAATGTTTAAATCCATCTTTACTTTTTCATACCGGAAACTTAAAAAACCTCGGACCTAAAGCTCCAGTAAGTAAAGAGAGCGAGTGAGCATGTGGTCTAAAGTGAATATAGAAGTTGCCAGTGAGTTTGTGAATTACACACTATTTGTCAGAGTATGAAAGCTTCTGTAAAATAAATTAACGTTGAATATTCATACACTGTTTTTGTCTGTTTGTCCAGGTTGACGACTGACATGCGTTTGGCTCCTTTTTCCTGCCCGGAGAGGGGCTCCTGGATTCAGGGGAGCCAGGACAAGGATCTGTCCCTGATGCTGCACGAGAGTCTGCAGCCAGCCGTGTGCCTCCACAAATACCCCCGCTCTCAGATCGAGGTCAACGTGATGGTTCTTGAGAACAGCGGTTCAGTTCTGGCCCATGCGGTCACATGTGCCTCCCTTGCTCTTGCAGATGCCGGGATAGAAATGTATGATCTGGTGCTCGGTTGTTCCATCCGCCAGGACGGCGCCTCGTATGTGGTTGACCCCTCTTACCTAGAAGAAAACAGCTGCAGCGCCGGAAGCAGCGAGAACCAGGGCGGTGTGACTGTCGCGTTTCTTCCCAGCTTGAACCAGATTTCTGGGCTGCAGTCAGACGGAGAAATGACTGAAGAGACTCTGACAGCTGGGGTTCGAACCTGCATCGAGGGATGCTATAAACTGTACCCAGTCATCCAACAAGCCTTGGCCAAAGCTGTGCGTAAGGCTGCACCCCCACCGTCAGAGAGCTGAGGGACTCTTTCAACAATTACTGATAACTTTATATAGTTTCTACTTCCCACTTTTTCAGTCTTAATGCCTCATTTCTCCAGTTTTCTATTAAATTCTACTGAAAGAAAACTCCTGAGACTGATTATATCTTCTTTTGTTATTAGATCATTTGTGCAGTGAGGCTTCAAATTTCCTTGCGTTGTAATGTCCAGCTGTTTCTAGAACACACTTAGATTCCTATTCTGTAAAAACTCTTATCAAACTGGAAATGGAAGTAATAAAGGTGGTCTTTTACAGAAACGTTTAGCCGACAAAAATATGTAAACAGAGGTCCATCAGCTGGTTTGAAGCTGCGTTGTGTAGAATGGATTTACTATGTTTGTTTTTTTTTACTGAGATTTTAATTACACCCACATTTAAACTGAAACTGACTCGTATGGTTGAGAGGAAATTACTTTAAAGTCACTAGAAGGCACCCTATCTAAGGTTTAGGTTCAACAAAATTCAAGGGTTTGTTTTCACAAATAACGTTATTGATAAAGCACCTTGAAAAACAACTGTTTGCATGGTGCTTTACAGATAAAAAACAAATGCATCAACAGTTAGAGAAAGAAGCAACAGAGGTTAACGGATGGACCAAACGAGGAGTAGAAAGATAAAAAATTAAAATCGGCATCACATCAAATGTAAGTAGAATGAGGATAAACAGAGATTAATGAGAGATGGTAAAATGAATAAGACAGATCTGCAGAGTTAAATGTTAAAAGGAGTATGTGTAGTGGCACCCGTCTCTTTCTTTGTCCTTTGTACCACTTATTGGAGTCAACTCACAGTATTTGCAACATGAAAAAACGATAACTTTTCTTCGTTTTAAAAAGTTTACTGTAAAAATTTCAAAGTAAAATAAAAGTATAACAAACGTTGAAAGCACGGTCAAAAAACTGCGTAGCTTCCATCAACACTTGACTCCAACTACCTACGTTACATGTGTCACATTTAAATACGCAGTGATGTCATGACCAAAAACATTCAGAAACAAAAAATAATTTATAATGACTAAATTATGACTTTACAAACCATTTCAAACATTATGAACTTACTGAAAATCAAATTTTAATAATTTTTAACTAAATATTTATAATCAAATCAACAATACGCATATTGGCTCTTACAGTATGAATTATAAAATACTAAGAGCAGTGAAGTAAATATTTAAGGGGAGAAACTGAAAAGCTAAAACATATAAGAGGAGATGTATAAAAAGAGTAAAATCAATTAAATTAATGAGGGAATGGAGAGATTGATAGAAATCTTAAAAGGAGAGACATTGCATAAAAGCAAGTCTATAAAAATGAGTTTAAAGAAGTGATTTAAAAGATCCCACTGACTGTCCGCCTTAGCTCCTGAGGCAGGTCGTTCTTAAGTCGAGGGTCCCTGATCTCAAAGGCCCTGTTTCCTTAGATCAGATTAGATTTGAGCCTCGACTTTGGAACGACCAAAAGGGAGCTGCCTGATGATTTTAGGTCTTGGGATGGTTGATGGGGGATTAAAATGTCACAAATGTAATTTGGGGCGAGGCCAAGACGGGCTTTAAAAGTGATCAGTAAGATCTTAAAATCAATTCTAAAAGTGACAGCCAGTGGAGGGAAGCGAGAACAGGGGTGATGGGATGTCGTCAGTTAAAACCAGTGAGAAGCCGAGCTGCTGCATTCTGGAGTAGTTGACGGCAGGACAGTGATCCATGAACTAAACCATGAGAGAAGAGAGTTGCAATAATCCAGGCAAGAGAAGATTAATGAGTGAATTAGTTATTCCAGGTCAGCAGGTGGGAGAATTTATTTAATTTTTGAAATGAATCTGATGTGGATGAAAAAGGACTGTATGACTTTCTTGATGTATTGGTCGAAGGTGAGGTCAGAATCAGAAATTACTCCTAAATTTCTTGCAGTGGGTGCGATGTTAGCAGAGAATGGACTAAGGGTACTTTCAATCTGGCGGATGTTTTGGTGTGGATAATTGAAGAGTATGATTTCTGACTTTGACACATTTAATTGTTAAAAAAAAATGTTGGGTCCATCCAACATTTGATATCCCCGAGACGGTTAAAAACAGCAGCTAGGCTTACTTGGTCATCAGGTCTCAGTGGAAGGTAAATCTGTGTGTCGTCCGCGTAACAATGAAAAGAAAGGATGTTCATTTCACAATTTCACAAATAAATTTACAGAATGGGATCATATAAATAGAAAATAAAAGAGGACTTAAAATTGAACCTTGTGGTACACCACAGGTGAATTTTCTTTTTCTAATAGTCTTCTCAAAAAGCTGCTAATTTAGCTTAATGAATAATCCCAGTAAAGAGTCCTCACTTATATGTGAATGAGGAACAACCTCAGAGCAACTCACAGCTTGTGAAGAAAGTCCAAGATAAGCTATCTTTTGAATTTTTATCTTGACTGATTCAATGAAAATCTCAATCAAGACTCCCGTCTGTGCTACTTTTCTCCTCTTGGTGTGAGTCTTTTTTTTATTTATTTGCAAATATTTATTTACAATAATAAGTATAGTACTAATTTAATTGATACTAATGTGAAGCTGTGACAGAGCTGTTTGTGTGATCACCCATTTTTCTGCTGATTTCTCCTCAACTTGAGAAACTCTTCAGCCAGTTAAAAGTCCTCCTCACGAGACTTCCGGTTTTGAGATGTAGGGAGAGGACGCACTCAAGAGGGCTCCTGGTTCACCTTTTGCTACTTCCTTATCTTGCCGAACTTTCTCTTAGAACCTCGATATAATAGTTATCGTGAGATTTTTGCATGGTTTTTCTTGTAAAAATGAGCAATTCTAAGAACCTTAAATCGACTAACACCGCCCAAACTCCGGCTACACGTGCTGCCACTAGCGCTGCAGGGAAGTTAGCATCGTTTGCAGCTAGCAACCCGCCGACTCCGACCAAAGCTTCAACGACACCCGAAGAACCCTCAACTGCAGCGCCCATTATCATGGACCAACTGTCTGCAGAATTTGCCAAACAGAGGACTTCTCTCCGGGATGACGTCTCATTCTTGATCCAAGAAGCTATTAAACCGCTACAGGCCTCACTGGATTCACTACAAACAACAATGAACTCTTATCAAAAACGCCTTACCTCCGTGGAGTCTGTAGCCGGGGACAATTTTGAACGTATAGCAGCAGCAGAGTCGACCATCACGGAGCTTCAAACCCAAAACCAATCTCTTCTGGACAGACTGGACGACCTCGAGAACCGATCACGGAGAACCAATCTCCGTATAATAAATATCCCTGAAGGCAGCGAGGACGGTAAAGACCCAGTCAAGTTCATGTCAGAGTTATTGATGCAAGCCATGGGACCCGATGTCTTTCCTGCACCACCTGAACTGGAGAGAGCCCACCGGACCCCGACCTCTAAGATCGGTCACGGGAGATTCCCCCGCACGTTCCTGGTCTGTTTCTCCAAATTCCAACAGAAGGAGGCTGCCCTGCGCTGGGCCAGAAACCACGAGTTGAAATATCAAGACACCACTATACGGATGTATCAGGATGTCAGCACGGCACTTGCTAAGAAACGAGCCGCATTCAATGGCGTGAAACGAGCTCTGTACCAGAAGAACGTCAAGTTTCACCTGTTGTACCCGGCCCGGCTGCGTGTCATGTACCGGGACGACGTGCTGACTTTTGACTCGCCTCATGAAGCTCAGAAGTTCTACGATGAGAAGTTCGGTAAAGAGTAGATTATTATTATTTATTTATTTTTTTTGGACTGGACTGCACTGCGCGGAGACGCCAAATCTCCTGAACTTAATAAATATCCTTATCGCTTGATCCTGTTCTATCAGCATCCCTCTGAGTTAAGGTACGGACACTGACTGGTGTTACTGCTGGACTAATTTCAGGTACAAGCATTTATCGATAAAATCTCCGTTATACATGCAAACCATATGCGTTTTCAGTCGTATGTTCTAATACGTTTGATTATCTGTTCTAGAGATGTTATATTACTCAACTATTATATATAGTAATTATTGCTGTTGTTCAGTCTGTTTGTTTTTCAACCTATGTGTAAGAAGGTTCTCAGATAGGTTATTTTAATATTACTAGGAGCCCTCTGGAGCACAAGGATTCAGAGGCTGTATCACCAGAAGTTTTTGGTTATAGTGTGTAGCCTGCAGCTTGCCTCAGGGAGATGGACAAGTATAGGCTTAGTTCTAGCTTTGGTTTTGTTGTTGATAATGTGGGATAGGGTTATGGGAAGGGACACTCCTAGATTTTTGCAAACTTTATTCTCATCTGCACTCAGAAATGATGTCCATGAAGGTGTATGCTTTGTCTCAACCAACTATATATTTTTGTGTTTTTACTATCATTTTACCCCTTTTAGCTAAACATGGCAGATAATACCAATACAAGACATGCTGCTGCACGATTCATTAGTTGGAATGTAAAGGGATTAAACGGGCCTGTAAAAAGAGCTAGAATATTCAACCACCTTAAATACTTAAAATGTGACATTGCGTTTCTCCAGGAAATTCATTTGCTGGTAAAAGATCAAAACAGACTAAAAAAAGGATGGGTAGGGCAAGTGTTCCACTCAAATTTAAATACTAGAACACGTGGAACAGCCATATTGATACATAAGAAAATTCAGTTTAACGCAACCGCTATCATTTCAGATCCACAAGGAAGATTTGTGATGGTACCTGGGCTCCTCTTCCACAGACCTGTCGTTCTGGTTAATGTGTATGCCCCAAACTGGGACGATGAGGAATTTATAAAAAAAATTATCTCCCTATTACCAAATTTGTCCTCTCAACAATTAATCTTTGGTGGTGATCTGAACTGTGTAATTAATCCAGCACTGGACCGTTCTAACCCTAAAGTTATGAACACCTCAAAAATGTCTAAGTTGCTTGCAACATTTATGGATCAAATAGGGAGTGTTGACCCTTGGCGCTTTTTGTTTCCACAAAGTAAGTCCTTTTCTTTCTTTTCCCCTGTGCATCATTCATTTAGTAGAATAGATTATTTTTTTATTGATCGAATCCTTCTGCCCTATGTTAGGAAAGCTGAATATTCCGCCATAATTGAATCAGATCACGCCCCTGTGTTATTGGATCTTGAATTTCCTCTTTATAAATTGGAACGCCCCCCTTGGAAATTTGACAAACATTTACTGTCTGACAGTGCCTTCTGTGAACTGATATCCCAGAAAATTGATGACTTTATAGAATCAAACAAAAAGGATGATATTTCCCCTTCTCTTCTTTGGGAAACCCTGAAAGCTGTAATCAGAGGTGAGATTATATCATACTCTGCCAAAATGAACAAAATGAATAGAATTAAACAAGAAGAGCTTATTAAACTAATTAATGTGGTGGACACTCAATACTCTATTTCACCCTCCCCTGAACTGTATAAAAAAAAGTTGGACCTCCAAACACAATATAATTTGTTATCAACTGAAAAAATCGAACGACTTTTGTTAAAATCATGGGGATTTGTCTATGAATATGGCGACAAAGCCAGCCGTCTTCTAGCACATCAACTTAAGAGCCGCTCAGCTGCTCAGCAAATCCCACAAATAAGGAAAATGAATGGTGAATTAACAATTGACCCAGGAGAAATTAATGACACATTTACCTTGTTTTACTCAAATCTGTATACATCACAAATGACAACTGACAGTAACGTAATGGAAAATTTCTTTAACAACCTCCAGGCCCCTTCCATAAGTGCAATGCATAGGACTGAGACTGAACTTCCACTAAAACTCACAGAAATCATTAACGCGATAATGTCAATGCAAAATGGTAAGACATCTGGCCCAGATGGGTACCCAATTGAGTTCTTTAAAAAATTCTCCAACAAATTATCTAAAATCTTACTCGACATGTTTAATGATTCTCTATCCCGTGGATTGCTGCCACAAACACTGACTGAAGCATCGATTACCCTCCTGCTAAAACCAGGCAAAGTTAACACTGAATGTGGTTCATATCGACCCATCTCTCTCCTAAACAGTGATCTGAAGATTTTGGCCAAGGCTCTAGCCTTACGTCTGGAAACCACAATGCATGATGTGATATCTGAAGATCAAACTGGTTTTATTTTAAGACGTCACTCATTTACAAATATCCGTCGACTCTTAAATATTATTCACTCTCCTGCGTCCAGTGCGGTACCAGAGGTGGCTATCGCGCTGGACGCAGAGAAAGCTTTTGATAGGGTCGAGTGGGAATATTTATTTGCATGCTTAAAAAAATTTGGATATGGCCCTAATTTCATCTCGTGGATAAATCTCCTATACTCCTCACCCAAAGCTTCTGTAATAACAAACGCTAAACAGTCACAATATTTCCACCTGTCAAGGGGGACACGTCAGGGTTGCCCCATCAGTCCACTACTGTTCGCTCTGGTCATAGAGCCCTTATCCATTGCACTTAAATCATCTCCATCAATAAACGGAATTCATAGAGGAGGAGAGGAGCATAAATTATCTCTATACGCGGATGATTTATTATATATGTATCAGACCCTGTTTCGAGCGTACCTCATATTGTCTGTGTTTTGGAGGAATTCGGCACTTTTTCAGGATATAAACTGAACTTTAGTAAGAGTGAATGTTACCCTATTAACGACCTAGCTCTTAAAATACAAGACGGCGTCTTGCCGTTTCATATGTCCAGAAATGGCTTTAGATACTTGGGCATTAATATTACAAGAGATATGCAGAGCCTCCATCAGGAAAACTATAGTCCTCTATTTGAGAAAGTTAAATTAGATCTGACAAAATGGAAAACACTCAATTTGTCCTTAGCGGGAAAAGTGAACTCTATCAAAATGAGTGTGCTTCCCAAATTCCTATATCTATTTCAATGTATTCCTCTCTATCTTCCAAAATCTTTCTTTAAATCTATTGATAAGGCTTTCATTTCATTCATATGGAATGGCAGGAGACCTAGAATACGATTAGATCTACTACAGAGGCCCAAATTGCAGGGTGGCTTAGCTCTTCCAAATCTCCTCCACTACTATTGGGCCACAAATGTTCAAAAAATCCTTTATTGGCTCCACGCTCCTGATACAGACTGGTGCCGCTTTGAGGCCACATCCTGTATCTCAACATCCCTTAATGCCCTGGTTACGTCCAGTCTTCCCCTGTCTATTTTTAATTTTACTAACAATCCAATTGTCATAAATACAATCAAAATATGGGTCCAACTTAGACAGAGCTTCGGGTTCAATAATTTTCTCCACATCAGTCCTATATGTAATAATCATTCATTCCCCCCAGCTAGATTAGACTCTGAATTTTCTCTATGGCAAAGACAAGGCATTTTTAAATTTAAAGATATGTATATAAATGGTCGATTTGCTAGTTTTGATGAATTATTACATAAGTTTGACCTTCCACGATCCAGCTTATTTCGGTATTTCCAAGTCCGCCACTTTCTCCAGCACAGTGACCCCAACTTTCCGGGATTACCTTCACGTTCAGGTGTAGACGATATGTTAGACTTTTCTTTTAACAAAAAAAGACTAATTTCAAGGATTACTGACTGTATAACTTCTCTTGTAAACAAAACCCTTGTAAAAATCAGAGAAGATTGGGTGAGTGAACTGGGGGAGGACATAGAGGAGGACATGTGGAATAGCGCCCTACACAGAGTAAATGACAGCTCCTCATGTGCAAAGCTAAGCACAATACAGTTTAAGGTTGTGCACCGCGCTCACTTCTCCAAGGCAAGGCTGTCTAAAATATACCCTAATGTCACTGCAAGATGTGATAGATGTAATAACGCCCCAGCCGACTTAACCCACATGTTTTGGTCATGCCCTGTTTTAGCTCCCTATTGGTCCACTATCTTTGAAACACTTTCAAAGGCACTTAATATTGATATGCAACCCAGTGCAGCAGCAGCTATATTTGGTGTTATAGACAGTAGACATTATACAATACCAAAAGGACATGAAAATATAATCGCTTTTACAACGTTGCTTGCACGGAGGAGAATACTTCTGCATTGGAAATCCAGAAAACCGCCTAAAGTATCTATGTGGTTAAGTGACCTCATGCAGTTCATACAGTTGGAAAAGATAAAATACTCTCTCAGAGGTTCTAGAGATAAATTCTTCTCCATCTGGGATCCGGTGTTGACATATTTGGATAAACTTAAAGTTCTGCCCAATACAACCTAGCAGCAACTCCTGTACTCTTCTTCGTGCAAGTCACAGTATGTCCGCTCAATAACAACACTGGTTATGATATTAATTTATTTTTCTTTTATTATTCTGTATTTGATTTTTCACCTTAATGGATTTTATGTTTGTTGGATATGCAAGTGTCAGATGTTGTATTCTCTATGCTTTTTTTTCTAGGTAGGCAGGAGGGTGGGGTGGGTGGGTGGTTGTTAAGTTCACTGTGTGTGTGTATATGTGAAAAAAAAAGAAAATGGAAATGTCAGGGACGGTACATACTCATTATACTCTCATCTCTGTCAACATTTCTAAATAAAAAGAATATTCAAAAAAAAAAAAAAAAAAAAAGTCCTCCTCACTTTTCCTAACAGCTCTTTACTTCAGGAGCTCTCAAAGGCAAAGAAGTTTAGTTAGTAACTTATAAGTCTCTCTATACCTTGCATGCACCTTGGCAGCACTCAGTAAGTGAACTGGCACCAGAACAATTTCCAGACTTGGTCTGCCAAATTAAATGTAAAACGTCACTTCACATTGTGTCTCCAAATAGAAACAAATGAGGATGGATGAGGCTGGTAACGTGCCTTTCAAATGTTACAAATTGTTTACATGCGATGTTTTGTATTATTTACTGAGCCATCGTGCATATCACATCTGAGCTTGAGTGTCAATAACATGAGGCGGTCTAATGATGTCACCTCTGAATGAGTCAGACGACGATGTCAGCATACTGAACAGTAGATACAAGTATACAGCACGGATAGTAGGGACTGTTTACTGTCAGATTGTGTTGTAGACACTTGAGTTGTTTGGGTGGTTTGATAATCCAAGTCCCTACAGACTGAGTTACTTCCTGCACCGATATAATTATAAAACATAGGTAGATCAGAAATACGGAATGCATAGTCAAAAATATACCAATAAAACAGGCCAGTTTGCACATGAGGTTACATTGCACCTGTTAATGTGAGTGGTTTGTTTTTTTATTAAAGAGACTGTGCCACTCTGTCTCCTAAAAAGACTTCCTGAATATGATTGTACAACACGTTAAAATCAGATGGTTGAAAACATTTTTCTTTTTGAGAGTGAGACAGATTGACATCTCGGAGAAACATGTGTCCAGATAGAATATTTTTACAGCAATAACAATTTGACTTTATTATTTACAGGAAACTTCGGAGCTGCTTGATTCACATCTTCAACAAACAATACGTTTGGCAACATCTCAAACAAGGTAGACCTTCAAGATTACATTTCTCACCATTTAAGAAAAACAAAGTTCCAATTGTTTGGTTTGAGATTCTTGGTCTGTTGTGCAGTTTGTAAATCACATTGTAAATCTGGAGGGTATTGGGGGTTTCTGCAGGATCGTGGCTTCCGTTTTTTGATGTTGGTGCCAACTTCAGTAAAACGGGAAACATAAACAAACAAAAAGGTGGAGGGCACGAAGTGACTTTAATCAAAGGAATCTCTTGGCAAGGGAGTTATTCCTGGGAAGGTCTGTCAAGGCTGACTGTGCCTTCATCTAAAAACAAACAAGTTAAACTCTTGAGGATATTCTGATTGGACTTTTTTTCTAGAGAAAACAACCTTGTGATATAATCAGATCTTTTGGGATAAGTAGTTACAATTCCAATTACAGTACACACCCGTTGTTCCCCCTCCCCTCTGTATACAATAATCCTCAAACAAGATTTAGCAGCCCCTATGTGACTAAGAGTAAACATAATTACAGATTAAACCTGTGCAGTTAACATTAGCATTGGACTTAAACTTGTATAGCATAAATGTACAAATGTACATAACCTGTGAAGGAGAGAACACACATGTGTGCTGGTTAAAAGAGACCTATAAACAGTTAAAGAGCCTTAGAAACAAAGTGCTGACCTTCTAGAAACAAATGTTTGTGCATGTACAGAGGTCTTTGAGGTAGTGCCAGAGGTGTGAGTACAGTCATTAAACAGTCAATGCAGACAGTTATGGATGCAGATTGGGCCATTAAAATGCTCAGCAACATAAAGGAGCAGTGATTAGCATTAAGTGTCCAAAACAATAGGGTGAGACCAGGAGTGATTAGGGTGATTGTCATTAAAGTTCAGCTCAGCAGAGCAGGCCTTTAGCATCCTGGGACAGAAGTCCGACAGGCCTCTAAAATCCTGCACACTGTCTAAATTAAACAAAGATGTTGGCACCGAAGCTCTCTCTTCATGAAAAATAATAAAGATTGTATCATTTTAAAACATGTATCAAAAATAGACAACATAATTTTGCACAGGAACCTGGATCCCCTCTGTATGTGATGTGTCTTATTACAGGAAACACACTACAGTTCAACATTTCTGTATATGTTTGAGCCTCTGAAACAAACACACACACACACACACACACACACACACACACACACACACACAGACACACCGAGGCTTGTCAGTGTGTCACTCTGTTAACGCCTCAGTGTGATCGGGAGGCTGAGGTCAGTCAAAGACCTCGCTTTCCCGAAACATGAATATCCCAGCATTCCTCAGCTCAGTATCACATTGATAAAAACTATTTTTTCCCTTTCGGGAAGATGTCTTCCCAACATGTCACATAGTCCTCTGCTTTCTGTCCCAGTCCAGACTGTCATGGTTGTGGCACAGGAAGTGTTTCTGCTCGTATTCAGAGCATGGATGCATTAGAAGAGGCAATAAAGCACACATGGGGGGAAAGGACCCCAGGACGATACATTTAAGAAAGTTTACAGTCTTCTGAAAATTATTTAATCTCAGGTTGGTTTGTTGACCGGCCTGGAGTTGGATGTGTGAGTTGTTTTGGAGGAAAATGTGGGATGTTTTTTGAAGTTTAATCCACACAAGGTAAAAATCATCAGGCAAAATACCTTTCTGCTGTGTCAATCCTGAATATCTCTTCTCTGTCTGCAAGTCTTACTTAAACAAAGAGTATCAACATGAGGGCACTTCAAAGCAGCATGGAGGAGATGTTGCCTCAGAGTCCTGTTCACAGGTGAGGCAGGTGAATGACGTCCTGCAGGTGATATGACTCATTGAGGTATCTTATACTTTGGCAGCTGAGTCCCTCAGGTTCATGCGTGAGCTACATGACTTTGTGAGAGTCGATGAAGGTGTGAGTAAATAAAAGTGTGCGTCATCATGATAACACAGGAGTGATAATCCTGTTAACTGTCTGGTTATGTGTGATGTGCGGCTCATGGTTGCCTGTGTGTTTTTCATGTGTGTTGTGTGTTGAGTGAAGGTTTTTATTTTTAGTTTTATCAGCCTGTCACAGACCTCATTATCGCCCTGGTTCCTGCCCTGAACAATGCCGCTGCTATCAGTGTTGGCTGAGGTATGTAACACTACACAGCAAACTCTAAAGTCACACCAACAGATTCTGGTTCCCTCAGGCTGCAATCACACAGTCCAATATAAACAGTGACTGCACTTAGGAGATCTATACGAAATGCTGTAGATAGAAGTGTTGATAATTTAAAAAGCACCTTTAAAAACAAGGTTTGCAACGTGCTTTGGCAACAGGAGAAGCGACATGAGGACAAAGCATGAGAAACAGCATAATGAACCAAGACATTGTAAAAACCAGCTACATGATGGCAATCCAAAGCAGGTAAGGTCAGGGGGTGCTGGTGGCCCAGTGGTTGGTTCCCATCCCCCATGTAATGTACAGAGGTTGTTGTCCTTAAAGTGGGCTGGATGGGTTCGAATCCAACCTATGCCTCCTTCCCGGATGTCATTCCCCACTCTCTCAAACCCCAAGTTTCCAGCTTCAACCACTGTCCTTGCCTTAAATGAAAATGAGATTAAAGAAGTACAAAAACAAACAGAAAAAGTTTAAAATAGGGAAAAGAGTAAAAGCAAAAGACAAACTCATCACTGAACAATGCACAGATTGAGCTCTACTGTGTGCTTTAAAGCTTTAGCACATGGTATGTAATTGTTTTGGGCCTTTGTTGTTAGGTGTGTGCTGAACCGATGCATTGAATACTATAGCATCTGTATTTTAGGCGCCCTCTCTACAGTCTGAGCTAAACCAGGTTTATCAGGTAAAAGTTAATGTCATACAGCCAGCAGCCATTACTGGAAGCCCCAATATAATTTTGTTTTTTATGATAAGAAACTGTATGAAAATCAAAGAAATACAAATGAGTCATGGAGCCAAAGTATTCCTGTATTTCAATAATATTTATTTACAGATTCTGCTCAAAAAGGGAATCTTGTAACCCGTTGATAATCATCCCACATGGCTTTATCTTGAATTAGAGTTTATAAATAGATATCTGCCTGTATATTAGATAATCCCTTGTGTTGCAGACTTCTTCCTTCCCTTTTTGTTGCTCGTCAGGTCAGGCTGTCTAGACAAAGAGTGCATGCAAAGGGAAGTCTTGGCTGAAGGTCCTTTATCGCTAAACATTGGCAAACATAGAAAGCACCAAAGCGTATGTTTTGAACTAGGTATTGTCATCAGATAACAATTGATCTGTTCCCAGCTGTTCCTGGTCTTGAAAGACCTCAAACCTCATTTTAAAAAAAGTTAGATGGAGAATAGAAAAAAAGGATAGACGACAATGTTTTGTGTTTCTGTAAAATTGCATTTTTCTAGCATCAGCACCATTAAATAAAGCGATCAAAGAACTTCTGTGTCTTAATCTGGATTTTCAATCTCCACTTTCTCCACTTGCACATCAGCTATGTATGCTAAAAATAGCAGAAAGTGCATAAACAGAAAGTGTGTGTTTGCTAAATCAGCTGTCATCTGTTTATTCCAGCAAGAGAAGGATTATAGGGCCAAAGACGTGCAGGGGAGGAAGATTCTGCAGCACTTCTCAGTGTGTAAAAGTAAATAAATGCTAAAAAAAACATAACTTACACAGGAAGAAATGTTTTGCACGGTTGTGAACAAATATATATTGGACAGGTAGAAAAACACTGAAAATGATGTATCGCATCCGAAGTAAAATATGTTACTTTGTTATCAGTATTGCACAACAATAAGTCAGGAAATATGAGTGAACAGTTGATGTATTGGACCTGGGCATATGTATGTGTAAATACAATGAGGGGAAGCTGCAGGTTCAAGTTATGGCTCCAGCTGAAGAAATTGAACCTCATCAAAGTAGTAATTATTCAGAATGATCATATCTTATCTTTTTTTTTTTTTTTTTTTTTAAAGATTTATTTTTGGGCCTTTTATGCCTTTATTATAGAGGGAGGACAGTGGATAGAGTCGGAAAGAGGGAGAGAGAGTGGGGAGAGACATGCGGGAAATGGGCCACAGGCCGGACGCGAACCCGGGCCGCCCGCGCGCGAGGACTATAGCCTCAATACATGGGATCGCGCGCCCTGCCACTGCGCCACCGACGATCCCACATATCTTATCTTTAAATGTTGACTCATTAGCTGATAAATTCTGCCGTGGGCTAACGTCTGGACCGCACTACATTTTTCCCTTAATGTTCACGGTTAAACAATCTGTTCAATCTGCTCTCTGCTGAGATGATTCTTATATTGACAGAAACTGGTGGAGAAACACTTGAAGAAATGCACTCGTATCAGTTTTGACAAAAGGTCAGTTTAAATAATGGGAAGGAAATTAACTACAAAAGGGATGTGTGCTAGGGTTCATTAAAAGGAAACATGACTTGAGCAACATATCCTTCTGACAAATTGACTAGTGCTGTTTTCTCTGTGTTATTATGATCTTAATCGTTCTCACAGTGATGGAAACTATTAATCATTGCAAGGTTTTTTGAAACAATAAGGCCTTCTGGCCTAAAGATCAACTTCCTACTTTACTCTTTAGGTCAACTTCCTTAAATGTATGGGTGGGGTGTGTTGTTCACAAGAATTTCCTCATGATAACACAATGTGGAATATGACTTAACAAGACTCTTCATGATCATGTCAAACGTACTCGGGGAAAAAAGGGTTCCATTTGCAAATAAGCACAAAAACATCTGAGGCTACTGAATGGGTTGTAATTATTTTGGCATCTGTTGACAAATGTAAAAAAATGTCCACATTTTTATTCTATTCATCTTTAATTTAACAGGGGGAACTCACTTAGACTGTGGTCTCTTTTCCAGAGGTGCCCTGCAGCAATACAATAAAAGCTTCTACAAGAAAAGACCCATATAAAAAAAACCAGTTTAAATAATTACAAATATATTCATAAACACTGATTTTTGCAAACCCATGCCCTGGTTAAAAAGTTGATTAGCACAATGTGTGTTGACACTTTAAGACTGATATGGCTTCCTTCATGTTATAAGTAAAGATAAGGTTCTGGAGAGTGGAGACCAGAAAATAGTACACCTCAAAGGTTTAAGTATTAAACCTAAACTTCATTTGTTGTAAATATTTCCCACAGAAATAAGCTATCTGTGCTATCATCATGCACAATGAAGCTGCTTCGTAATGTTTTGTCATAATTGCTAGCATGTGCTTTACCACTCCTTTGTCGATACTGTGAATACATTCAATCACATGTAGCATTGATATGAAGGCTCAGACTGTCTGCCTTCTGCCTGACTTATGATTTTAGGGGCATATTTTTCAAAAATATGAATAACATTTAAGGAGTTCATGTATAGGGTTAAGAAAAAACGTACTAATAAACAAAATGAAATGGAAGATAAAAAAAAAAAAAAAAACTGTTCAAATTCATACATATTTCACATACATGAACACAATACACACCCACAGGAGAAAAATATGTTTTTGGATTGAATCATGTACTGTTTGTTTAAAATGCTTTATCATATTCTGTCCCACAGAGATGAAAAACAGACTTCCATCTGTGATAAAAAAAAAAAAACAGTGTTGAGCAATTATGTGGGAACACTGGAGGAATGTTGCTGAATGCTCATATTTCTCTGGAGTAATGATATTGGCACATAATAACTTATTTACTTTAGCAGGAGTCTGATAAGAAAAGATGAGGCTGGACGTTCCTCTTCCTTTAATGTAACAGATCCTTCCAACATCCACCCGTCAACCTATACGTCAACAAAGACCCCAGTGTGTCTCAGAGGGGTTGAGAAACTCCCTTCAAACTTTCAGTCACACCCTGCAAACACACATGCATGCACACCCACGCAGACTTCAGGATTTTGGTAAGTGATGTCAGGGCCAGGGGTCAGTGAGGTGGAGTCAGAGAGTGAGTGTGTTTTAGGGTGAGAGAAGAATGGGAGGGTCCAACTCGTGCTGCATAAATACCATACTGTGATGGGAAGAGGAGTGAAGAGACACTTGAGGACACTCAGAGACGCACTATAACACACAGGGGAAGGAAGAAGAGATCTGCTATGGCCAACAACAGTAAGTGAACTCTCTCTCCCTATCCAGCCAGCTTAAATCTTGTGGTGGATGATGAGATATGTAAAAAATGTGCTGACCTGTATTCACTGGGGTGTAATGTGACTCTCGCTAGTTCGAGCGACAAATACTGTCGACTAACCAGGACAAGAGGCCACATTTATCAATCAGGTGTTAAACCTTTTTTTTAATTATTTGCCGGCCTGCGGCTGCTGCAGTGTTGACCCACTATGTTCTCTGAAGAGGAGGTAGTTTCATAGATTTGACGTCTACTGCTTTGGTACATTTCTTAAAACACCTTAAAATGTTTCAACGCTCCCTTTAACAGCACTAAAAGCAACACATTTACCGGACAATGCCTGCGGTAGCAGACTGTTATTTTTTCCGAAGCTAAATGACTCTGCTTTCAATCAGTGAAACATTTTCAGATCCTTAATGGGTTTTTAAAGTTTCTGTTCCACTTTGTATGAGAATAAAGCCATTTTTTTTACACATATAGTGCTTGACAACGCAACATATTAGAGACAATCATGACAATACTGATTTTACAATTATAAAAGAGCATTTATATGTAGATGCTGTGAGAAATATTGCCCTGAAGTGGTTACACACTGTTCAGTTGAGTTATATGGTAAAGGTCAGTATTCTCCCAAAGTCATACAAAAACCAACTTAGGAAACAAAAGCATCACAATAAGGTTTCAGCTCTGGGAATCCTGTGACTCTGTTTGGTGTCACAACCCGGCTCATAGGAAGTGACAAACAACGGATGACAACAAGTTTTACAAAAGAAAATGAATGATTTATTACAAACAGCGTGCTAATTAACTAATGACCAAAGTTATGAGGTGTGTTAATCTGTATAATCGGTAGTGAGAGTGTGGGTGTGTGAAAGCTTGATGTGGAGAGAGACGTTGAAGTGTACTAACAAAAAGAACTAAATCATGAGCAAGCATCGGTCCAGCTGAGAGATCAGAGAGAGAGAGAGTGAATGAGGGTTGCAGCAGCTGTTTGTAGGCCAGAGTGCACCAGACCCAGATGCTTCTGGTCCTGCTGATGAGGACAGCCAGGACACACCTCCTGCAACAGACACAGACAGACAGCAGCCTGACAGAGACTAGTGGCCATGGCCACAGGGTCATCACATTGGCAAAACCTGAAAGTGACTTCATTCATTTTGCAAATGCACATACAATACAGAAATTTGTCATCACAGCCTTGCAAAGTGGATTCATATGAACACGTGACTCAGGAAGAGAGGGCATCAACAGTTTAACAGTAATTGACACAGCCAGTCAGCACTGAAGCTTGTCAAGAGCTTCGATAGCTGAGGAGACAGAGCTCTTTTTAAAAAGGTTCGCGCTGCCAGGTCGGAGTCCTGTGTCTGTGACCTGACGGCACAAAAGAGAAGAGTGGATTGTGGGTGAGAGGGCTGCAGTGAGGGCTTTGTAGTTGAGATATGAGAAGTTTTGGGTGTGTCGGCCAATGATTTCTGAAGAAATATTTGCGATACGGGTTAGTTTATTTTTGTTTCAACAGGTAGCATGAAGAAACGGCAGTAGGGGAGGATGGGTTGAACAATGCTTGTATACAGTAGAACTCGGGGGTAAGATGAAAGAGACAGGGCTCTGAGCGTTTCACAAGTGTCAGTGGTCTGTTGATCAAAACCATGTTTATTGTTCAGGGTGAGTCAAAGATATTTGAAAGACTGCAGCAGAGAAAGCATCCATGGCTGTGGATAAGAAAGGGGGGGTTCATAGCCTGATGAAATCAAGTCGTTGCTTGATAGACGACGGCTGGGTCACCTGGGCGAGGATGTATGATCTTGACCCGAAACCCCCATTAAACCCAGAAAACATGACTGATCTCCTATCTGATAATGTAGGAAAGGAGTCAACGGTTGTATTGTTTATGTATGTGGGTTTATGAAGTGTCATGTCCATGCAAATCAATGACACTTAGCTTAAAATTTACTACTTTGCATGTGACAACTTAAACAATTAAGGAATATTAATAGAGTAAAATTAATCAACTAAACTGAATTTATTTTCATCCTAATTCTAAACAATGCTGACATGTGGTGTCTCTGTAATCAGGAGAAAGGTAAATTGTCTTCTCCTATGTGCAAATGATCTAAACTGTATTCTGGAGGTTGCAATTTTTATTATGTTAATATTATTTATAAAAGCACAACCATCACTAAATTAAAAAAAAAAAGTTTGTTGCAGAGTGATAATTAAAATATGTCTCTGTTGGTCCTGTCAGGTTTGATCATCGATGTTGATGTGAGAAGTCATGAGAACAACTTGTTTCACCGGACCAGGGAGATCGATCGGGAGCGCCTGATTGTCCGCCGGGGTCAACCTTTCTCCATCACACTGCAGTGCTCTGACTCTCTGCCCCCAAATCACCACCTGGACCTGGTCCTGCACCTCGGTGAGTCCAGCCTGATGTGGGTGATTCTGCTGGAAATGTAGTGTTACTGTTTGTGTGAGCCAACTGAAAAGCATGGCTTAAGAAAATTTAAAACATTCATCAGCAAGTAACTAATTTAGCTTCAAACACACTGGTTCAGTTTATTGACACAGATTGTCATAAATCCTAAATTAGTTTGTCAAATAACTTGGAGTAAAGTATTAATCTATGAGATATTAACAACATTTGATTTCCTGTCCGAATCATGACGTGAATATACTGTAGGTAAGCCTACTTTGGGAGAACCACTATCTGGTGCCGGTCCAGGATTCTCCCAACACGACAGTGTGAGAAAAATACAGGGAGAAACATATCTGGCCGTTTATCTTTGATAATACACTCCGACCCGGACAGACTCAAAGCAGATTACTTGATGCTATTTCTGAAATAGATTTTCTAAATATCATTTTTCTGTTTCCTCAGGTAAGAGGGACGAGGTGGTGATGAAGGTTCAAAGGGGACGCGGGGCTGGAGACAAGTGGTGGTTTTACCATCAGGGAGCGCAGGGTGAGATGCTGCTTACCCTGCACAGTCCAGCAGACGCCATCATTGGCCAGTATCACCTGACCGCGCTGGTAATGTCACCAGACGGACGCATTTTAGAGAAGAGTGAGAAAATTAAGTTCCACCTGCTCTTTAACCCGTGGTGCAAAGGTGAGTACATTTACAATCAATTATGAATTATTGTGTAACTCCTTTTTTGCCTCAGTTTGAGTACTTTTAATATGTATGAATAACTGTAGACCTGTGTGTGTGTGTGTGTGTGTGTGTGTGTGTGTGTTCTAGATGATGTGGTGTACCTCCCTGATGAGAGTCAGCTCCAGGAGTATGTCATGAATGAAGATGGAGTCATCTACATGGGGACCTGGGATTATATCAACAATATTCCCTGGAATTATGGACAGGTAGTTAACACACACACACACACACACACACACACACACACACACACACACACACACACACACACACACACACACACACACACACACACACACTGGGTCTATGGGTCGAGTGTGACTGTCAGGTCAGTAGGTGGCCTGTGTGAATTGTCACAGCAGTGTGAGAGCCGAGACTGTGAGCTACAGCTGAATCAGGAAATCTTGTTTGTTGGACGGAGGAAAGTTCTTGATGGAGGCGTCAAAATGTAACCAAACCACACAAACAAGGGCCTGTCCCTTCACAGCTCACTGAGAGGACAGAGGGAAAGACGGACAGCAGATAGACAGACAGACAGGAAACAGAACAACAAACAGGAAACACACCTAATTAAAAACTGTTTCAAACAAAGTCCAAAAGCTTCTTCTGTTCATCCACAGACCTTCTGTCTTGTTATTTATTTTCTCTCTCTCCTCTCTCTCTCTCTCTTTCTTTCTCTCAGTTTGAAGACTTTGTGATGGATATCTGTTTTGAAGTCTTGGACAACTCCAAAGAGGCCCTGAAAAACTCACAGATGGACACTGAGCGGAGATCTGACCCCGTTTACGTCAGCAGGATGATCACAGCGATGGTGACAATCTCTTTTTCTCTCTGCTTGAAACACACCAAAACATGCCTATCTAATTATAACAACAAATGTGATACTAACTACTCCAACAAACATATGAAAGCTTTAGATTCATTGTGGTATAACGTCTCAGAAGTGCTGAGACTGGATACTCTCAAGATCTCTGTAACTTTGCTAAGAAAAACTAATCTGAGGACTGATTTCAGGACCAAAATAAAGGCTTTTGATCACTCAAAAAACATACACAAAACTAAAGTTTTACTGACACACACACAGACACACGTATATATACATGTGTGTGTATATATATATATGTGTGTATATATATATATGTGTATGTATGTGTGTGTCAGTAAAAATGATATATTATATTATAATGTTTTGTTATATTTTAACTTATGTTATGATATATACATACTGTATATACATTTTTTAAATACACACATTTTTTATAATATTTAATAACATTTGATTGAAATGTTATATATATATATATATATATATATATATATATATATATATATACATGTATGGATCTGGATCACACTTTCCAATCCATTTAATTGTCAATGAAATCAGCACTTTTGGAAGTGTCCAGAATAATCTGTAATCAGCAGTGTTTTAAAAAAGTAAACTGAAACTTGATCCCTAGAAACAACATCTCATATCGTAAAATGTCTAAGTCCTCTCCTCACTGTTTAATTAGAATCCCTTCATATGATTCAAAACACATGATGTCAGAAAGAGAAGTACATCTTTCTCACTATCAAATGATGCTTAGTGGATGTGTTTAACAAACTTCTTCTCCACATACTGTATTGTCTCCACCTGTCCAGGTGAACGCTAACGATGACAGGGGTGTGTTGGTGGGTCGCTGGGTGGAGCCCTACGCTGGGGGAATGGCACCTTATCGATGGAATGGCAGCGTGCCAATCCTCCGAGAGTGGAGCAAAAACGGGGCGAGACACGTGAAATATGGACAGTGCTGGGTGTTTGCTGCCGTCGCCTGCACAGGTGAGGCTCACACAGGTTTTCTAATATTGCAGTGTGATTTATTTCTCAAACCATCTTTTCATACATTTCCGGAAAGTGTTTATACAGGCGCCAATACACAAAAAAGTTTACTACACATATTCAATAATAATAATAATTAAAATGTTAAATTTAAGTTTGAGTAACTTATTTTTGACACCAATAACCAATATAATATAACCATTAACCAAGAAACAACCATTTGTTGACACACTTGGATTTTAAGGGACCAAGACTTAGATAATATGAGGAAAAACACTTTCTTTATGCCGTTCTTTGAGTGTCTGCTTTGTTGGACACTTACAATGAAGTTAGTGAAAAGAGGAATTATTTACCAAACACTGTAATGAACCAAAAAAACTTGGACATGTAGTCATTTAACTTTTTGTGCACACTATAAAGACTCTAATGCCACAAAAAGTTGATGCAAATCAGTGCATGTCAGGCAAATATGGAAATAAGCATCTTTGACTAATACAATTAATACATTAAAGAAAATGATCCCTTTATGTGCTCAAACAATCACAAAGGCTGTTTAACTTGTATTCATTACAAGTGTCAAAGGGCTACAGTATATGGTTAAAGAGCACATATTATCCCCTTTTTTAACTTTTCAAACAGTCCTTCTGAGGTCTAAATAAAACATCTGTGCTGCGCTTTGGTCCACATATAACAAGTCAAGCACCAGAGGAGGTTTGTGACCCTGTAGAAACCCGATCTCTCAGAACGCTCCGGTTGGTGTGTGTGTCTCTTTAAATGCAGGGAGCCCCCCCCCTCGAGGGGGCTTTTTTTTTTTTTTTACCAGAATCCACTGATAACAGAAGGTGAGAAAATTTGAAATGGAGAATGTTGTAAGACTTACGCAGACCACAAACAAAGGACTGGATGAGTTTATTTCATGTTTTGCGGGTTGGTCGACACTAAGCTTACCCCAATATATGTTCAAAAACACTGTAAAAGTGGATTTTTCATAATACAACAGTCACAACATAGAATTGTTTTGTATATGTGTGGAACCCACCAGGGACAATTAATGTGATTCAGCTTTTTGTGTGGACAGTATCTAGAATCTATTTCTCCTTTCTTGTACGTATCCTTCAAAAGACCGTTGACACAACAGCAAAATCACGTTAACTTTGTCAGGTGGGTTCCAACACATGGACAAACTATCCCCCGATCACCATGATCACTACAAACCAACTGACTGCTCACTCAGTCACTACCGGCATTTAGTACCTTCCCTTTCCAGGAAGATTTTGCCACTAGTAAATTTGTCTCAGTGCTCGTAAAAGATTTGACTTTTATACATAATACATACATACATAAAAGTATGAAAACATTTGTTAGGAGGACTTGTCTGTACAGTAAATGTGTGTATGTAGCACAGCAACAAGCTAACTTTGCTTAGAATGGGTTTGATACTTAAATAAGGAGATACATTTAATAATGAAAACAGTATGAAGTAATTTTAAGATTGTCTCCTGTGTTATCTCCACAGTGCTGCGCTGTTTAGGAATCCCAACACGCCTCATCACAAACTTCGATTCAGCTCATGACACGGACAAAAATCTTTCTTTGGACTTCCTGCTCGATGAAAGTCTGGAGAGGTTTGACAGAGGACAGAAGGCGGATAGTAGCTGGTAGGTACACACGTTATTTTCTCAACAATGAATTAATTTAACGTCATGAATCATCTCACCTCTGGGCTCCTTGTGATTTTAGGAACTTTCACTGTTGGGTCGAGTCCTGGATGAGGAGAGATGATCTACCCAAAGGAAACGATGGCTGGCAGGTTTTGGACCCCACCCCTCAAGAGCAGAGTAATGGTAAATTTCTCATTTTTTATCAACATAAGCTTTATAATTTACCTCGCTCTCATCTACACGTCTCTCTCTAAATGGTTAAAGGGACTCTTCTCAGATTCACCCCCTTAAAAAACTAGAAAATGTACTTTTCATCTGTCTATTGATATCTTTAATTGCCATCAACCCATAGCTTGGGTACCATTATCAAAAAAAATGTAGAAATGTCTTTGCATTTAATATAAACCATCTAAAGATGCAAGAAATGTGTTTTTAAAGAGTCAAGGAAGTTTTTTTATTTTTTTTTTTGCTCTTCAGGTGTGTATTGCTGCGGCCCATGTCCAGTGAACGCCATCAAGGATGGAAATCTCGAAGTAAAGTATGATGCTCCATTTATATTTGCCGAGGTGAACGCTGACATTGTCCACTGGATCATCAGACGAGATGGACAAAGGCAGAAGGTAATGCCTTTTATTTTTATTTTAAAAAAAAAGATGTATTTATTAATTTTTGTGTGACTCTCAAAGCAATGAGGATTGTTCTCATGTTCACAGATCAGAGTGGATAAGGGGAGTGTGGGGAAGAACATCAGCACCAAAAGCGTATTCGGTGACTTCAGAGATGATGTCACTCTGCACTACAAATATCCTGAAGGTCAGTTTGAAAGTCACTGACGTCTTGATGCTTCAGTTGTCTTCCACTCTTAAACTAGTTTTACATCTGTTGTCATGTACCGAAATTGTCTTCACAGGCTCCCAAAAGGAGAGGGAGGTGTACGAGAAGGCAGGACGCCGAGTCACAAATCCGACCAATGAGAGGGTGGAAACAGGACAACTGCAGCTGTCAATCAAGCATGCTAATCCTGTGTTTGGGACCGACTTTGATGTGATTCTTGAGGTGAGCGGGGCTCGATAAATGATCAAATGACGAGTGGAGTCAGTCCTCTTTCTCCGGTCAGTTACTCCTCGCAACCACCAGGTTGAATTTCCTCAAGAAATGTTTCTCCAGACTAAAAAGTATTTTTTGGATCCCTTCCAATCTCTCTTAACCCTTTGTATGAATTAACCACATTTAAAATGAAACCATATTTTGTTGAATTTCAGTAACATGTTCAACTTGTGTTAATGTCAATGTCTCCAGATTGCACATAATGTTCAGTGCTCGTTGACAGGAAGGGGACAGTCGAGGAGCGCTAGAAGCATCGTAGTTAGTCCACGCAATCCACAGCAACTCTAATACTTAAAGCAGGCAGCTCAGGTTCAAATCTGACCTGTCACTCCTTTCCCACATGCCATTCCCCACTTTCTGTCTCCCTGATAGCTGACTCTATCCATTTTCTTATCTCTAAATAAAAGTACAAAAAAGCAAAAGAAACTTTTCTAAAAAAAACAACAGGGCAGTAAGGGACAGTTCTCCAACATAACTTTTATTAAATATAAGATAGCTAGTTATTCTATTTTCACGACAAACACAACCCACGGAATTATAACTTGGCTTTAGGGCTTCCAGATGTCTGCTGCCCCTGGTGTTTTTGCTTGCGGCTGTAAGGTAAAGGAGACAGACTTTACCTGTTGCAGCGTCATTGCCATGACCAACTCGAGTCTGCTCGGTTCCAACATGTTCTTTTTAAAAACAAACTTCACGCAACAATAACTCCACAGAAAACTTTGTAACAAAAAAATAGGGGATGCAATAATCAGTCTCTTGTCAAAACTCAGCCCCCCTCTCCAGCATGACAGCCATGCAATACGACCTTTCAGAGCACTTTCCTTCTGTTTTTAAACCCTGAAATGTAAAAGGATTAAAGAGCACCTCATGTTTAAGCATTGACTTCTTGTAGGCCTGTAAGAAGTTAAAGGAATAAAATGTTATGTTTAAATTTCATTAGATGGGCAAATTGTGTAAGAATATTTTTATATCAATCCTTTAATTGTGTAAATGTAGACCCACTGTTACTGTCAGGAATGCAAACAGGGTTGAAATGTTGAGCTGCTGTCATGTGAGTGTAGACTGTTTTTTTATGCACATTTGGTGTAAAAATATCAGCAAGATCACTTACACTGGTCTCTATTAATCCAGTCATCAATCCATTTTGTCTGCAGGTGAAGAATCAAGGAGTCGGGGAAGCTCATGCTCAGCTCACCATGCTGGCCATGGCTATAACTTACAATTCGCTCCACCAGGGGGAGTGCCAGAAAAAAACAAGCAGTGTTACAGTGCCTCCTCAACAAGGTTAGCAGCTCAGATTAACCTATAGATACAATCATTTCACTTTTCAGTATTTTGTTCACCATTTCCCTGTTTAATGCTGTGTTTTTGTTTTCAGTCCACAGAGAAGTGTTGCGTCTGCACTATGACGATTATGGCAAGTGTGTGTCAGAGCATCATCTGATTAGAGTGAAGGCGCTCTTAGAGGCACCGGGAGAGAACGAGCCCATCATGGCTGTGGCCAACATCCCACTGAGTATGCCTGAACTCCTCGTACAGGTGAGTGAGTGCACACTGAGCACGCCCAGGCAGAGATCACAGTCGGCTTAACTGGAGGGTCCTGAGGCCCTCAAGCCCTTAAAACCAAAGACCCTCAGACTCTGAGAGACAAAACTTACTGCAGTATCTGCATTTTTCCATGTTGTGGTAGCCTTGTAATGGGTTGTGTTTTTTAAACAAAACTCTAATTTTCTGTTTTTCTGCAGGTACCAGGGAAGGCTTTTGTTTGGGAACCAGTGACAGTCTTTGTGTCCTTCATCAATCCTCTCCCGGTCCCTCTGAAAGGTGGCGTGTTCACTGTGGAGGGGGCTGGCCTGCTGTCTAACACAGAGATCCATGTTAAGTATGTACTCCTCAAATACACAAGTACAAATCTCCTTTCATCACCACATATGACAAACAGGATTACAGCTGTTGTGTCTCAGTGCACACATAGCCTCAGCCTAACCAGAGACAAGGACAGAAAATTAGCCATGGTTAGAAGTCCTATATGTATTAGCGGTTGCACTTTAATTTGATGTAGCAATGACTACATGTATCTTCTGTAACAAATAAATCGATTTACATGTTATCATTGGAAACATCGCCCAACATTTGTCAAGATGTTGACAAAGTTTGCCTCTTGGTCTTAAGGCTATAAGTTGAGAGGCACCACATAAAATCAAATAAAATTAAAAAAATAAATTCAGTAAATTTCAGCACAAAGTTTCTTCCAACCAAACCGAAAACAGATCAAACGTTTTACGTGTTAAATACATGTATTAAGCATAGGATCTAACCCAGGGTCATTTACTATACAGACACTGTGGGGGCCAGACTCTAAAATAAGCTTACATAGCCCGACAGCTGTCAAGCCTAATGTGAAGATGTTAGTGTCACCTAATGCGAGTGTTTCAGCCTTTATGTGTATTGTTCAATCACCTAAGATCATTTATTCTGGGGGCTGGATGGGAAGCTTAGGTGGGCCAGATGTGGCCTGTCATGTTGAAGATCTTTGATTATGAGCAGTTCTCACTGTCTTTGCTTTCCTTTTTCAGAGGAGATATCTCTCCAGGACAGAAGGTGTCGGTGAAGCTCTCTTTCTCACCTGTGAGGACCGGAGTGAGGAAGCTCCTGGTGGACTTTGACTCTGACAGACTGAAGGACGTGAGGGGAGCCGCCACTGTGGTTGTCCGCAAGAAATACAACCCCGTGTTTACCAGATTTCCTTAATGACCTTTGAACTCTGTTCAAGCGACACATCTCTATTTGGTGACATTTTGTGGCATTCCCTCAATGTGAGAGGAGCCGCTCCGCCTCGCTACTGTGGGGGCACAAAGGTCAAATGATACGTTATGTGATTTTAATGTGTTCCTAAATGAAAGGCCCCAATCACGACAAAATGCTATTCATGTTGAAGCCACTATGTGTCCTATAAGAAAGCTGAACATATGCAGTATATACCACAACAGAGTTTAAACCTAACATATCCCTCTTTCTACAGTTCAGATGATGTGAACTAAAAATGTTAGTTCTGTATTGTAACTCCAGATTCTATAGGCGCAGCCCTTTGGTCATTGCTTTCTTCTGCTCGACCTCCTCTGTATTCATTGACACTTTCTGTTGTTGTTTTTTGTTTGTTGTTTACGTTGACTTTATTCCCAAACCCTTTACTTCCATCTCCAAGCCATCTGAGATGAATCATTTCTCTGACTGAAGCTCTTTTGATGGGTGAAAAAAACTTTCTGACTTTGTTTGCTTTTTGGTGGATATTTGCTGAAAAGTATCTGATAGCACAACTTGTATTTTATTTTTGTAGCTTTATACATGTTGTACTGTTTCCAATTACATTTGGGTGAATAAGATTGTGAAACTACCACTTTATTAAAATATTAAATCTTTAATATGTATGCTTTTGCACAATATTTCTACAGCCATGACTCAAACAAAATAAATTTGGCTTCCAATAAATCTTTTTCACACAAGTATTGATGTGGTCTGTTGACTGATTTTGAGATTCCTCCATTAAAAAGTTGCTCAATTCGTGGAGACATTGTCTCTCAACGGAAGGTTGAGGGTTTGATCCCCAGCTCCTGCAGCTAATAGGACCGGACTGTCCTTGGGCAAGACAATTAACCAAAAGTTCCTACTGATTCGTTGGCAGCATGTGAATGTGGGTTATGGTCACTTTAGAAACCACTGCCATGGGTGTGAAAGTGTTTTGAGTAGTCTGAAGTCTAGACAACAATACTGAACTCGCAAGTCTCTTATTTTGAACAAATCTTCACAAATTCACAAGGGTTCCCTTTTATTTTTGTAATATTATGGTAAGCCTCTTAGGATATTTTAATGTCTTGTACATTGAAGAAACTCTGACTATAACCAAAACAAGCAAATATGTGTAATAGTGCGATTTCCACGGGGAAGTTAGTAATACTCCCTGTATTTTGAAAATCCCCCGGAGGCGTAAACGGAAGTTGCATAATATCGACGCCAACTTAACTAACGCTTCTGATTGGACGATACAACTTACGCTCGCTTTGACCAATAACGTGGCAGCTCGGCGGAGCTTTGAGGATATATAAACAGAGATTCGCCGGTCATAGTTATAGTGCTTCTCCCTAACGAAAAGAGATCAAATTCAAGATGTCAGGAAGAGGAAAGACCACCGGCAAGGCCAGAGCAAAGGCAAAGACCCGATCATCTCGGGCCGGGCTTCAGTTTCCAGTCGGTCGGGTCCACAGACTGTTGAGGAAAGGGAACTACGCTCAGCGTGTCGGCGCCGGAGCTCCGGTCTACCTGGCGGCGGTGCTTGAGTACCTGACCGCTGAGATCCTGGAGCTGGCTGGAAACGCAGCCCGCGACAACAAGAAGACCAGGATCATCCCCCGTCACCTGCAGCTGGCTGTCCGCAACGACGAGGAGCTCAACAAGCTGCTGGGAGGAGTGACCATCGCTCAGGGTGGAGTGCTGCCCAACATCCAGGCTGTGCTGCTGCCCAAGAAGGCCGAGAAATCTGGGAAGACTAAATAAGACCTGACTGAAGGCAAAAATCACAAAGGCTCTTTTAAGAGCCACCCACAAAACATATGGAGTAACGTCCTCTTAATTATATTAAGCACTATAAGTATGTTGCCAACAGTATCTAATCAAAGACACCGTCAATCCCCCTTCATGCATAAACAAAAAACATTTAGTTTGAATTTATGTTGAACTTTATGCAGAATGACTTTGGTGTCAGTAGGAGGTGACCGCTTACAAGACTAAAAACAAAAGCCTTCATTTAAACGCCATTTGCTCGCAAATAAAAGGAAAAGGTGACTACATGAGAGCACAGAGTCACTATGGTTACACAGGATGTAAATACTTGACAAACTAGTCCAAGAAGTATATACCAATTATGTTTAGAAACCAAATAAATAGTTGCGAACACGAAGTTAATCTACATCCCGTCTCAACATGAATCTTTGACTCTGAAGGATTCAATTTGTCACCGGATATGTATTTTATGTAAAATTGTCTAGTTTGTAAAGGAATATAGCTCCTTAACTCTAAAAGTCCAGTGTAGTTACCAACTATATTATGACGAAATACACTGTAACCGGATATGTACTGCCTAACCGGAAACCGGATGACAGAAAGTGGCGGGTTGAGCTCGAGCTGCCCTTCTTCCTTAACGTCCGCTGACAGGATTTAAAGCCAGGCTGTAGTGTCGTTCAGACTTAATCCTTTTCTGAACAATCAGTCAAAGCACGATGAGTGGTCGCGGTAAAGGTGGTAAGGGACTCGGAAAAGGAGGCGCTAAACGTCACCGTAAAGTCCTCCGTGATAACATCCAGGGCATCACCAAGCCCGCTATCCGCCGTCTGGCTCGCCGTGGCGGTGTGAAGCGAATCTCCGGTCTGATCTACGAGGAGACCCGCGGTGTGCTCAAGGTCTTCCTGGAGAATGTGATCCGGGACGCTGTCACCTACACCGAGCACGCCAAGAGGAAGACCGTCACCGCCATGGACGTGGTCTACGCCCTGAAGAGACAGGGCCGGACTCTATACGGCTTCGGGGGTTAAGGTCCATCAGTCCAGCTCAAAAACAAAAGGCTCTTTTAAGAGCCACACACACATCCTCAAGAGCTTTCTTCTAACTCAAATACTCGTTTTAGTCTGAACTATGAAAATGTTCTTTAAAATGAGGAAGACGTCAATTTTTACATGTACAATATTTCCTCAGCGAGGGGAAAATGTGAAGACTAAAAATGTCTCTATGGTAACCAGGTTTTTTGACTCCGATTGGCTTCTTTACTCCAGTTTGAGTTAGTCTACTGTCAAGAACTCATTACAGGTTGCAGTCTACCTCTTCAAGATTATTGTAACAATAATTATACAATAAATTAAACTTTAATTTATAAAAAACTGTGAGGGTCAAAAGCTGGTTTCAATGGAGTGACTTAATTTCTTAAATGCTTCGCTGCAGCTTTTTAAAGGAGTTTATTTGTCTACGGTCAGAAACAATGTCAAGATATAAATACAGGTTGCAGCTCTTTTTAAAGTTTAGTGGCTCTTAAAAGAGCCTTTGTTATTTTCTGGTTTTGTCTAATATGCAGACTTAAGCCCTCTCTCCACGGATGCGGCGGGCCAGCTGGATGTCTTTGGGCATGATGGTGACCCTCTTGGCGTGGATGGCGCACAGGTTGGTGTCTTCAAACAGACCCACCAGGTAAGCCTCGCTCGACTCCTGCAGAGCCATGACGGCGGAGCTCTGGAAGCGCAGGTCGGTCTTGAAGTCCTGAGCGATCTCCCTCACCAGCCGCTGGAAGGGCAGCTTGCGGATCAACAGCTCGGTCGACTTCTGATAGCGGCGGATCTCTCTCAGGGCCACGGTACCGGGCCTGTACCGATGGGGCTTCTTCACTCCCCCGGTGGCCGGTGCGCTCTTGCGGGCGGCTTTGGTCGCCAGCTGCTTCCTGGGAGCTTTGCCTCCGGTCGACTTACGAGCGGTCTGTTTAGTTCTTGCCATTTTAACAAGATATTAACTCTCCTTCCGTTAACAGAAACAAATATGACACAGTGCCTGCTCTCTCTGACTTATATAGACAGGGACGGAGCGCGAACAACGCTCATTGGTTCAATGTGTGCACGTGACACAGCCGCGCGCGCCACAGGAAATGGGATAACAATAGGCCAACGTTTATTCTTTGTGGGAATTAAAACTGAGAGATGTTTTTCTCTAAGTTTAAAGTATGGACATGTTTTGATATTACACGTGTGCTCAGCTTCTTCATGTTATTGCAGTTTTTCTTGAGACCACAAACAGAAATATTTATATAATGTATGTTTGCTGAACTGATTTTATCTGCACCCAAAGTGTCCAAAAGCATCAAAACGATCACAATGATTTGTGAGTCATCATTTTATTTTCAATTTCACAATAGTCCCATTTGATTTAATTATTAAAGAGAAGAGTTAAAAGCAAAACCAAACCTCAATTTTAGACATGTTTTCTTTCCACCAGAGTGTAATATATGACACCAATTCATAACAAATAGAACATTATTAAAAATGAGCAGGTTAAAGACCTTACTCTTTGTTATATTATTGACTTTATTATATTATTAAGAACCAACATTAATCCATCACGAGCACAGCAATGAGCAACATATTGATGGGCTTATTAGTAAAAAACTTTAGGCCAATTTATCAAATTAAGAAACGTGTATCAATTGAAAATGTAAAGTAACTCACTACTTCTTCATTAATGTGAATGCCTCTTGAATGAGGGGACATTTCACTCTTAATGAGTACACAGAGGGTCAGATCGTTCTCAAACCCGTTTTGGTCCTGATCCAGTTCTTGTATCTCGTGTTACAGACATCCATGAATGCTGCTGGTTCAACACAAGCATGAGTATGATTAAAGGTGAAACTAATGACCCCGTAGATCTTGGATCCATGCACCACTCCTCCACCAGAGTCACCCTGTAAAAGAGATAGAAATGGTGTACTGTATTGAAATACTTTAATCATACTAAAATGTTCAAATAAATAAAGTTAAAAGCATTTTAGACTCACTTTAGCTGCATCCACTTTACAAGATTTTCCACAGAACCAGTGTTGGTGGAGTCTGGACTGGGCACTTGGGTGATGGTGGTGCGTGGTTGCACAGTCGACAACATCAATATCTGCACACTTCAGTGTGTCAGCGGAGTCATTCACTAGATGAGAATAAAAAATAAAGTTCTTCAATTAAACCAAAAAAAAACAATATTTCTGTATGGAGTCAATAATAAAGTATCTCCTTCATTAAAAAGTCTCCTGAAATAAACTGAGCTTGAATTTTCAGCATCGAGTTTGAGAAGAAAGAGGGAACATTTCTGTTAAACATAATTGATGTTTAAGATTGTTCAAATAAGAAACAAGTATTTTAATTAGGTGCACTAATTCTACCAATAATACAAGTAAAAATAAACAAATACATTTATAAATGAGAAGTATAGATAATTGTTTTATAAAAGTAATTTTTTTTTTACGTCTTTCATTATTTGGACCCTTGGTGGTGGATGCATGACCTGCAATCTGGACTGTTTTTCTGAAAATTAATAGAAAAAAAAACTTTTACATACTTTTGTTGTTGTTCCTCTAAAGTTGAGTTTTGAGATGAATAAAAGAGGCAAACTCACAATTTATGACGTTTACTACATTCAGTAGTGGTTGGAAATTTTACAGGTTGAAAATTAGCGGAGGTAGACATCCTCAGCAGCATGATGTCATGTTTCTTTCCATTTTCATAGTAGATCTCACGTTGTGTGATATCCCTTCGATCTCTTTGATCTGGACCTACAAATGCAGTTATATCTCTACAAATAAAGGTGAATAAAAACATCAGTAAAAGACTGAGAACACATCACATTTTCAGAGGTTTGTCATTACTGAATATAAGCAATGATATTGTCATGTTGGGAAAGTTATCAAGAATACCACAGTACATTTTTTAATGGGAGAACATATTTATATAAGCCTATATATTTCTCTCTCACCGCTCCCAGCAGTGAGCTGCAGTCAGAATCCAGTCTTTACTGATCAGAGAGCCGCCACACATGAAGTAATCTGTCCCATCAAATCCTTCCACATAAACATGGTAACTACGTGAACAATTTTGACCTCCAACGACTCTCTTCTGTAGATCCACAGCTGTGCTGACTGTGACACCTGAAAGAGAAATGCATCCACCAGGTGACTGTGAGTATTGGATCAATGATTTTCACAGAGAAGAAACGTTTCCCTGCAGAAAGTTGTTCAAAGTTCGGACCTGGTGAAATATGAAGTGTAGTGAAGCTTTCTGGGTGAAGTTGAATTCTGTTAAAACACACTGACCATGACAGATAAGTACTAGTGCACATGAAAAAGAAAAGTTAGCCACTCACCAGCACAGAGTAAAAGGAGAAGACGTGTCATGCCACCCATCTTTCTGTGAGTACCTTCATGGAGAGCATGAGTGCAATTTAAATGTTTTCAGAGCGTCCTGTTACGGCTCAACCACCAATCATCTCATGATGGTTTATCCAGACAACCCCATTGGCTACAAAGTCTTTTTCATGTGCAAATTTGAAATCACTTATCACATGTTCCTGCATGCTCTTTTCAATATTTTCAACGGACGGAATATTACAAACTCAGACATTTATGTTCATCGATATTTAATGAATATTCCTGCTAGTCCACACACACACACACACACACACACTTTGGTGAACTGTGCTTTATATGTACAAATAGTACAACGTTAAATATCAACAATAAACAGACTAACACGTTAAAGACTAAATGAGACAATAGTGCAGTGGTGGTTAGTGTGAAAATGTTGAGAGACATTTAATAATAAAAGTGTTGTTATGTAACTTACGGTTAATTTACATGAGGTCGATAGTTTTCACAGTAATATAGGATTTATTTGCAATAAAGATGCAATCATTAAGTAATTAACCTAATTGAGTGCATCGGTCCAGTTTGGTTGCAGATCCAAACCAGACAGTGATGTATGAGAACAGACTGAGGTATAATACACCTGTGTAGAGTAAAGTGTTCACACACTCTTTCATAAAACGTCTTTAGTTTGTGCTAGAAGCATAACCCATCTTCATCATAACCTTCTCTACAAACCTCTCCTTGTTAACATGGGAGCTGCATAAAAGTTGAACCCTAACAGTTTGTACTGGTGCTGACAGCTCGAACATCGATAGGTCATGTGTGTCCCAGCATTTCTACTTCTCTGTGCAGGATCTGGAAATAATATAAAACTATGTTCAAAGTTCAACCTACATGACTTAATATAAAAAAAAAAATCTTCTAGTTTTGGGGGCTTTGAATGTTGTAGCATGAATTTTAATGACTATAAATGTCAAATAGATTCTCAAAATGGCCAGAGAAAAGTTCCACTAATGATTAAAGAAGGTGTCTATTGGGTTTGCAAAATGAAGCAGCTCTGCATCTTCAGAATGTTCCTCATGGTGTCAAAGTTCATCTTATCTTAGTTTATGAAACGTTATTAAACAAATCATCAGCACACTGTTCGGCTGCTTTTGTTCCCTCAGTCAATAAACTCAATCATGTTCATTCAAATTTTACGATCTCTGTGAAATGTTTCACTTTGGTCTCCTTGTTCTCTGTCGTTAACTGACAGACACATTTCATATTCTGTGTACTTTATCAAATATCCGCACGCTGCAGGAGAATGTCCTCCTTATTCTCAAATGCAAACACGTTTACAAAGAAAAACTCACAGATAGAGAATAATGAAGATAACAGTGTGCAGACAGTTGTAGGATGTGCTGTCCATTTGTTTAAGAACATGTTTGACACCACAAGGAAAGTTCAGGAGACACAAAGAACTTAAGATGTGTGAGCTTCATTGTTTTAATGAGTCAATTAAATGTTTGACTTACTCAGTAGCAGTTTTGTTTCTCTGATTTTAAAATATGAACATGTTTGATAAACACAAAAAAACCCTTTTCAATAAATGGTGAGATGAAGATTATACATGTGAGCTGTGTTTTCAGAATGTATTTCAAGTGCCCACAAGTGTGCAAAAGCAGAAATACAATCACCAGGGGATTTTGTGCTCCTTGATGAGCGGCTCACTCCGACATCTCTGCATTAATGTGTCCATAGCTCCTGTTTGTGTGCATGTGTGTAGTACTCAATACTCTGGGATTAATAAAGTTAATTAAATAAGCATTAAAGCAAACATAGATCATGGGAAAACAGCATATATTCAATTTCTATACAGCATCTACATGTTTTTTTTTACACCAGCAAAATATCAGCTCTTTTTAAATGTGTATAATACAAACTAAAAGAGTACTGCATTGAGAATGTCAAACAACAGTCAAAAATAGACCTAAAGCAGAGCTGACGCAGTGACTTTATGCACATCTTATTCTTCGACAACTTCACATGTAACACCAGAATGTTTTCAAAGAGATTATTAATCAAGACAGAAAACAAAAGCAAACAGGATACCGTTAAACATCTCTATAATTAGTTAGATTATTAGTTTAATGAATAAGGGGCATTGTGCAAAAATAAACGGAAGTCTCAGAAGAGAAGAGATGCTTTGAACCAGATTTCACTATTTCCATCTGTTGAACCTGAGCAGGTAAAATGTGACTTAATCTATCTTTAAATATGATTAAAAAAACAGCTATGTTTCATTTGGCAGGCTTAAGTCATAAAAACATGAACTAAACTGTGAAAAATATGAAATCTTTTGAACGAAGCCCACACAACTTTATTCTGCAGTGTTTTCTTTCCCGAAGCCCCCTTTATGACGAATAGCCTGCAGGAGCTTGGTCTGCATCCTCTCCTTCACTGAGAACCCCCGGTACAGGGGCAGCATTAGCAGATTATGGCAGGTGAGAGACTCTGGCCGATGGATGTCATTTGAATTGCAAAGGACATTGACTCTCATCTTGATGCTCTCCATACCCAGGAAGGGAAGGCGGTCGCAGCCAGTGAGAAACACTTGAAACAAAAAGAAGGAGGAGATCATGTTGATCTTCTTAAATTTTAAGTAATAATGATAATCGCTGTCATGCGTAACACTTACAGAGGAATTTCTTCTTATCCTCCGCTGTCAGATTCTCAAACACCTCCCAGAAGGTAACAATGTTTGGATGCTCAGCATGATAGACTCCTTCATAGACTGTGTTCTGTTTGGAAAAAATAAAAACAATAATGTAGACATGGAATCAAAGGTTCTTTCAGGGCTGGTGCTTTTACATTTTTAACAATAAACAGTGGTGGACATTAACTAAGGGCGAACTCACACAAGGTGATCTGTGCACATGTATGTTTTGCCCCAATGTCTAGTTTGTTTGACTTGTGTGAGCGCCTCGTACCGGGCTCCTTGACCTGACAAGGTTGGAAATGGGCTTTGGCAAACTTCAGCCATTTTCACATTTACACTCCCACTGTAAATTCACACATAAAGCTCCTCCTGGAAATATCGGGAATTTTCTGCAAGTGTGAATCCTTATATGGTTGCTACATGCATATGACAATAAGCACTGCGTGGACGTGACCTATAGACTAATCAATACAACTGCTCCTCTTGAATATCATTTTAAACAATAGCAGCAAAGGGCTCATGTTGGTCTGACGCAGAGGTTCAGTGTTTCCTCCTAATCCCAGCAGACATGAGTGTTCAGACTGTGTCTGAACTCATTCACTATTTAGTGCACTGTATAGTGAATAGACTTAGAATTAGAAAACTTTATTGATCCCAGAGAGCAATTTGCATCCACAGTCCACCAAACCATGCATACACTTACAAACCCACAACAGATGGAGTACGTTAACCAAGAGTGGAGACAACATACAACTCAGTACTTGACAGAGATGAGCACTGGCTCACTGGCACCCTCGTGTGGTCTCCTTTGGCAACGACTCACACAAGGGCCACCCAAGATGACAATAACAGTTTAAGGATATCAATAATAAATAAATAAGTCAAAAAATAAATAACCAAGACAATGAAGATACAAAGCACATTACATTTTAAGTCTCCATTCAAGAAATGTATGTTTACGTCGCTGATGCAGGAGTCCCAGGAATAAACCACTAAATGGTTAAACACAAGAAGAAGTGCCATTTTGCAGTGATGTCCGAATTCTGAATGAACACAATCATACCCTACTGGTGAAGTCAGTGTATCCCACAATACATTATGACAAGTAGTGTACAACTGATGGCCACAAACCAAGCAGTATGTATCATCATTTTTGCGAGCTTAAGGGATGTTTGACTCAGAACACCGAAAAATAAACTTTTCATATATGGTGGTGTAAACTGAAATATAGACGCTGTTTTAATAAAGAGTAAAAGATTGCTTTAGTTTATAACTTTAGTTTGATCTTATAATGATTGAAGACACCAGACCAGGGTCTGTGAGCACAAATAAATGGGGAGCTGATTCCACCAAAAACACTCCAACTTCAACTCTCTGATAATCTCACAACAAGCTTGGTTTCCTTGTAACATGTTCAATTGTTTTCGATGGAAATGCAGTATCAGAGGGCAAAACAAACACCTAGCTGTGGAAGTGTCACCCATCTGGTGGAGGGGTTACTGCCCTTTGTGATGTCATGAAGGGAAAATCTCCAAACTTCCTGTTTGAGCACACATTTTCTGAAAAGTGGAGCAGGCAGAAGACGGAGAGGATGGACTGTTCTCATAACTGGGGGGTTTGTAGCCAGACTAGGGACACATGTTAGTGCTTGAAAAACATGGTGAAATGTATATTGTATACTAGGACATTTAAAGTTCTGCTATGAGTTAAGTATAGGTGTTAGATGATGTTACATTTACATGATATCAACTCTCCTTCCGTTAACAAATATGCGCTCTCTGACTTATATAGACAGGGACGGAGCGCGAGCAACACTCACTAGTCCAATATGTGCACGTGATACAAACCGGAACTTACTATCTTTTTGGTATTATAATGTTCTTTTGTTTTGTTCGTTTACTTTAGGGAGTCGGCAGGAGAACATGGACATGGTGTGGTTGGATACTGAAAAAACTCAGCTAATGGATTGTACATTGTTTAATATCTCTGTGAATTGTTTTTATTTCGTTAAAGGGCCTTTTTCAAACCAACCCCTACACACTCTCCCTCCGTGACGGTGTGCACTCTGTCAGAAGTCACACTCGCAGCTGAATGAAGTCCCTTCCATCCAGGTGTAGGGTAGAAATACAGCAGCAGGCTTTGGGACAAACTTCACTCTCTCAGGTGGAAACAGGAAGTGTGTGTTACCATGGTTACTCAGCGGCATCCTGGGGGAACGGCTTATTATTAATGTACGTAATACATTCTGTAAAAGTCTTTATGTAGATTATTTTTCTCTAGTAAATTTATATTAGTGTAGACTTATAGCAAAACGATCAGATGGAGCCCACATTCTTTATTGTAATTTATAATTGAATGTTTAATTTATTATAATATCAAAGAACAGGTTGTCTTAAATGAATGCACAGGCAAGGATACTATAAATGAACATCACATCTATATGGCACTGGTGGAGCTAAACACTGCCGCTGATTGGTCGAAAGAGTCGTCACTTCCTTTTTGACAACGATAAGGAAAACCCCGCCGTGTTTAAACCATAGACCGTCCGTTTATTTCTCCTCGAGGCACACAGCCTTCTCTGAAATAAAGCTTGATTGAGTTTTGTGATAAAGATCCACATGCCAGTGACAAAGTGGATGAACCGCTGGATGTCTGTTTTTTGTAGCGTTTTCCTCCTTTGTTGAATTTATTAGTTAGCGGTTAGCTGTTAGCGGTTAGCTGCTCTCACATGACGCTATTACGTAGCGGCTATTGTCATACGGCTTAGGGTACATCCCAAGTGTTTTATTTGCAGTCTCCTTGGTCCTCGGTCGAACCGGAAGTAGTTCCAAAGCCGCCATGTTGAGGATCGTCCCAAAGCTCTAATAGCGAACGGAGGAGAGAGGATCGAGGAGAGAGGAGGCTGATCCGAGGAGCGATGACCGAGGAGACACGAGAGCTGACTTCACAGAAGTCTTTTCACTGACAGACACGCCCCCTTCTCGTATATCACTCACTGATTGGACGCTGCAGCAGATCAGACTTCAGTGAAACTTCTCAACATGAGCAGAGTTTAATACCGGAGAAAAGACGGACATTAAAAAGACGCTAAACGGAGCGTGGGACATTTAATCAGATGATGAACATCAGTGAGTTTGTAAAGAGTCGCTCTGTGACGAGCTGGGATTAAAAAGAGTCTGATGAAGAGGAGTCCGTTTTATATTCTCATTTATTTATCTTCACAAAGTTTCATCATTTAGATTCTAATCAATCATTTTCAGTATCCTGACACATGAATATCCGTTTATAAAATACAGAGTTCGTTGTCTAAATACAGGCTAGGTTCCGTCCAAACTGTTTAATAATAATCAATAATTATAGACAATTCAGAATGAAATCTTTTAGTCAGTAGAAACTGTCCTTTTGGTTTGAAACAGACTGCAGGTTGTTCTTCAGGTGTTTTTTTTTATCAGGTAAAGACACTAAACACTGTAACTGTGTGTGTTTGATTAGCAATAATACAGTGTGTGTGTGTGTGTGTGTGTGTGTGTCACGTCATGTGACGCTGTCGAGGAAACAACGTCTCATGTGTCTTAAAACTGATTTCCTCGGTCCTCTCTCCTCGGCTTCGTTTCCTCCGTGCATCTCTGGTGGGCGGGGCTAAGACGCAAGTGGAGGAGACAACTCGGAGGACACTCGGTGCAAATAAGGGAAATGAGATTGAGCCTTGAGATTGATGTGGAAACGCAAACGGGATCATGCTTAATCGAACCAAACTGGACTGATCCTTACCAGACTGCTGTGTGGAAAGGGAGCTTTTTGTAGACATATCTATGGGTAAGGTAACCAAGGTCATCGCTCAGCAATGTCAGTTTGAAATATAAACAGAGTTTTGGGTGGAGAAGTTGCCGTGATTTTTCTAAAATGTCTGAAGTTGAGTTGCTGAGAGCTTTCACCGAGCAGAGACTGCCTGCAGCTGCTGAAGAGATTTTGGAGCAGTTTAAAAGAACAAACGCAGAATATGAGGAGGAAATCTGTTGATTATAATGGGAAACGAAGCAACAACGCCACCGACTGGATGCTGCTTTCAACCATAGAGTCTGCCTACACAGATTAGGTTTGTATTGTTTTTTTTTTATGCTTATTCATTTTCAGTAAAACTTGAATATTACCCGTTTGTTTGATTGACTTGACTTTTCTCTATGAGCAAAAAATGTTGTGAATGTCACTGTGTTGATCAAATATATTGAACCAAAATTTCACCATCTGACCCTGAAGAAACAAGCTGAGGGGGAGGGGCTTGTTAAATAGATGCCAATTTTTGTTTTCGTCTCCTACAATCAGCCACGGTGGTGTTATGGCTGCCTTTTACCTGTTGACCAAAGTCAGAAAAGATGTAGGTTCAAACACTGCTCTGTGAATATCACTGTTTCCTCCAGGAACTGCGTACGGATTACGGCCACTTTCAGTGTTTTATGAGGGCTGATCACTCGATTTGTAAAGCTCCACATGTCTGCAGACAGCAGTTGTAACTTTCTCCTCCATCCCTGACGTCATCCTTGTCGTCGTCTTCTGTCAATGATGATTGGCTGTGGTGTCAAGGCATTAAGCGAATGTGTTTAATCTGAAGTTGGATGTTTTCAACTCTTTGTGCAAAGCCACAAATTTCGCCTCCATTGCGCTTAATTTTGCATCCATTTCGTCGTGTTGCACCACAGCTCACGATTCCCATGATGTACATCATTTTTATCCAGAACTTGAATACAAAATGGCCAAATCTCAACAAAAGGTTAAGTCGTCATCTCTGATACTTTAAGAAAGCTAATGTTGTGTACATAAGATCATAAATAACATAGACACTGAATTGGGACAGCACTTATCACGCCGGTGTGACGCAATCGTTCTGACAATGCAGCCCATGAAGGCTGCGGCTGCTGGAATGGGACTCGGCTTGTGATAGTTTGTGCACAAAAACGACATGACAGCATGTCCACAGAGAGAACTGTCACAATACTGTCGGTGTGTTTGATTTAATCACACAAAAAGAGCAGCAAGCGGTTAATAAACACTGTAGTTACCGCTTTAAAGTACTGTTGATGCACGTAGCAGCCATGTTGGATTCTAACTCAGGCTACTCCGAGTTGCCTCGACTTTCCGACTAGTAAATACAACTTCAGGGGGCATTCCAGTTCACACTTGAATTGAATTTTGACTTGAATTTCAAATTAAAGGCACATCTTTAAAGATGTCATATATTGATGTTTACACCGATTCGATTGAATCTTTGTTCAACCAATCAATGCATCGATGTGGAGTGATGGATCGTTCCGAGGTCCCCTCATTACAGAAAAGACATAAAGCCATGTACTGCTTCCTGACACCACTATGAGCTTTCTGTCACTCACAGCCTTGAAGTGCAGTGACTCCGCCCACTGAGACATCTTGTGCATACCCTCTATAAAGTACTGCTATCAGTGGTTTCATCTGAGTAGTATATTCAGGTTTTTATAACTTTATGTATTTCACTGTTTTCACAGATGTGCAGCGGCTGGTGGTGAGTCAAGATGAGGTTTCCCCTGAGCAGCAGGATCTGAGCCCTAGACTGGACCAGAGCGACCCAACAAACTCACCACAAATTAAAGGTGAAGAGAAGGAACTGTGGGGCAGAGAGGAAGGAGAGCAGCTTCAAGGGCCAGAGGAGTTTGATATCAGCATGTTAACATTCCAATTTGTCCCTGTGAAGAAGGAAGAAGAAGACGAAGAGAAACCTCAATCCTCACAGCTTCATGAAAACCAAACTGAAGAGAGCAGAGACACACAGCATATTACAACAGCAGCAGATGGAGAGGACTGTGGAGGACCAGAACCAGGCAGAGACTTTAATCCAAACAGTCATTTACAGTCAGATACTCCTGACAAGACTTCACACTTTTCTGGATCTGATACTGATGACAGAGGTGATTGGGAGGAGAGAGATGAACATCAGGAAGGTTTAAAACTTCTGCCAAACAAAGACATACCAGATACTCCTGACAAAACCTCACTCTCTGAATCAAAGACAGATGACACAAGTTGGGTTTTGGAGGGCTCCAGGAATCCTCAGGAAGATTTAAACCCTGTGCAAAACAAAGATGTACCTGTGAGTAATGTGCTATGTAATACAGCTAAAATATCAGTCAGCTCCTCTGAATGTGCTACAAGCTTCAGACAAAAGAAACTAAAAACACAAAAAGGAATCCAAACAGGTGTAGAACTTTTGAGTTGCAAAAAAAACAGCTGTTCACTTTGTAAAAAAAGTTTTTCTTCCCAAGCAGATGTTGTGAGGCACATGAAGACCCACACAGGGGAGAAACCCGTCAAGTGTTCAGTTTGTGGTAAAAGATTTAGGCTAAATGGACATCTGAAGACCCACATGGCAGTTCACTCAGAAGAGAAACCATTTAGCTGTTCAGTTTGTGGTCAAAGATTTAAACAAAATGGATCTATGAAGAGACACATGGCAGTTCACTCAGAAGAGAAACCATTTAGCTGTTCAGTTTGTGGTCAAAGATTTACACTAAATGGATATCTGAAGATCCACATGGCAGTTCACTCAGGAGAGAAACCATTTAGTTGTTCAGTTTGTGGTAAAAGATTTTCAGGAAATGGAGATCTGAGGCGACACTCTGCAGTTCACACAGTAGAGAAACCCTTTAGTTGTTCAGTTTGTGGTAAAAGATTTGCACACGATGGATATCTGAAGATCCACATGGCAGTTCACTCAGGAGAGAAACCATTTAGTTGTTCAGTTTGTGGCAAAAGATTTCTAGGAAATGGAGATCTGAGGCGACACTCTGCAGTTCACACAGTAGAGAAACCCTTTAGTTGTTCAGTTTGTGGTAAAAGATTTGCACACGATGGATATCTGAAGTACCACGTGGCAGTTCACTCAGGAGAGAAACAATTTAGTTGTTCAGTTTGTGGTAAAAGATTTACACAAAATGGAGATCTGAGGCGACACTCTGCAGCTCACTCAGGAGAGTAACCATTTAGTTATTCAGTTTGTGGTGAAAGATTTGCACGAATTAAAACTCTGAAACTCCACCTGGCAGCTCACACATGAGAGAAACCATTGAGGAGTTCAAATTTTTATAAAAACAGTTTCTCAACGTGATTGTTCCAAACGTCGCATGCTTGTTTGTGAAAGGAGAATTCAAAATGTCTGTAACGCCAATTAATTCCTGTAGGAATCTATCAAAAAAGGTCAGATGCATCTTAACTCTTTCCCCGCCAGAGAATTCTAGAATTGTTGCCAGCCAGCACCAGCCTTTTTCACCATTTTCACCAATCTTTCAAGACCCACAGAATATTTTGTTCTTTGAATATGTAAATATTGAATACATCAAAAGAAAGATCAGAGCCTCTGCTTTCATATACAAAAAACTATTTTACTCAAACTTCATTCAATCTTTTTTTATCAGCACTTGAATATCGGCCATTTTCACAAAAAAACAACCTTCCGGACAAAAAGCTGAGAAAACAGCACTTTTGTAAAACACACTTATTTTCAAGAAAAAAATGTGATTTTGAGTTTACATTCGGATTATTTTTACTTTCATTTGACAACTACAGTTATATTTTAAAATAAATAACTAAAATAAATAAAAATGATTACATAAAATTATACATTTTCTTTGAATAGTGTAGCACTACAACATTTACAAACTATATTATACATTTTTCTTCTCTTATACACTCAGAAATACTTTGTTTTTACAAACACTTAAATATTATTATTATTTTCAATAATAAAACATTAGTTGAACAAAAACCTGATCAAGAAGAGAGACAACTGTGTCTCCCAGGGAAGCGCCTTCTCTGCAATAGGGTTTCATGTTGTAACAGTACCCTGTGTCAGAATCGCAAAGGATGTAGGATTTGAACCCATATTTGACAGGTTTTTTGGGGATTGTACACCCTGAACGCTAACCGTCCACGCCACAGAAGCATACCCTCATCAATGCAAATGTTGGTGTTAGGTTGATACATTTGACTGAATTTAGATATAAGGTAATATAAGACAGGGCGGACTTTGTACAACCTGTCAGTCCTATTTGATGGCCTTGATTCATAATCATTGGAGTGTATAAATCTCCATATGATTTCAAACCGGTTGCGGGACGTGACCTTGTTGAAGTAGGGGGTGGCCAAAATGTCATCTGTAGACCAGTACATTTCAAGGTCAGGCTTACGAATGATATGATCAAGAGCAGCAGCATCAGTTAGAGGTCCAGGATTCTTAGTGAAAAGAAAGTCTTTTGGCTGCCAGTTCATTTCTTTCCACATCAGATTACCTGGACCAGGACCTGCACCTGGCTGGTTTAAAGACCCTCTTGCTTGGTCACCAGGTACTTGACCTCCACCACGCCCATAAGATCCACAGGTCCGACCTCTGCCTCTTTGCTGTGATCGACCAGTAAATAATTAGAATGACAACTTTTTTATTCAACAGTGTGATGTGCACAAAGAGAGGAACGTTATTCTTCGGCCTCTTCATATCACATCTTACCTCTTTCACCTTGGGTAGTTCTGTATAAAGGACACCTGGGCCTTGAATCCCTGGACTCTGTGTGTAAAATGACAGTAAAATGTCAAACAAATATTCATTTGGTAAATAGTTTGTGTACAAAATGAACGCTAAATTATTTCTTTTTTATCTTCTCTCACAAATTAGCAGATGCTCTTGTCTTGTAGTATCTAATAATCATATAATCCAAGTAACATACTATCAAACTAAATAAAACATGTTATCATAACTCACCTCTTGCACCTACGTCTTGGAGACCTGGATCTTGGAGACCTGGACTCTGTGTCTGGAAATTACAATAAAATGTCCGTCAAAAATTCGTTTGGTACATAGTTTATGTACAAAACTGAGGGATATGTTATTTCGACGTCACGTTATCTCATGAATTATCAGATGCGTATGCTATCACGGTGAATCAAAAAATAACGTGATCATGTCTTACCTCTTACACGTCCTGCAGGTCTGAATGTAGGTCCTGAATCCCTCCATTCGCTGTCGCCGCTGCTGCCTTCATCCAGATCAGTTTCACGGAGGTCAAAAAATTAATTATCAGAGTCTGTGTCGACTGTAACCAGACCTCTACACACATCTACATTTTGTTCAAAATGCTGCAGCCAGACTTTTGGAGATGCAAAACATGTCATCACATAACACCTCTTTTGACATTCTTGCACCGGCTCCCAGTTCAGAATATACATACGTAAATATCTTGCTTGTGTTTAAAGCCCTTCATGGCTTCACTCCAGTTTACATCACAGAACTTTTACAACTTAGGCCCCTCAGGTCATCGCACCGTAAGGGACGTTCCGGTTTCGTTATTTGCATCGAGTGTCCTCCAAGTTGTCTCCTCCACTTGCGTCTTAGTCCCGCCCACCAGAGATGCACGGAGGAAACGAAGCCGAGGAGAGAGGATGGAGGAAATCAGTTTTAACAGACATGAGACGTCCTTTCTTCAACAGCGTCACATGACGCAACATCAGCTGATCACGTTCAGCTGTCAATCAGACTACGGCTGTTTATGTCCACACAAACACGCACAGTTACAGTTGTTTGTGTACTCAGTTGTCATTTTATGTATTTCTGTTATTTCTATTAACTGTGGTACAGTGATGTATTTTGATTTACATAGATATAAGATATGCTGTCAGCCCCCTGTATGGTATAGACTGGTATGGTAATGACATATTTTTGTAGGGCAACCCGAAAAAATGGCGCCGGTGGTTCCTACGAAATTCGCCTATGAGATTTTTGCATTGGATTTTGGATCATTGCAGAAAATAAGCTCTGCGTCAAACACACGTCTCTGATGTGTAGCTGTTTTGTTCAGCAGGATAATCTTTACAGATGAACATCATTTATATGAAGTTTGAAGAGTTAATGCAGCCGAGAGAAGTAAAAAGCTAACTACACCGTGGTCGGTTTATAACGACAGTTGTGCTTCATCGATCTAATCAGCGGATTTGACCATAGACTGTACGTTAGCTTAATAAGTTATTTATTTACCTAATATTTGCAAGAGCACTGAAAAACATGACTAGAGGCTGTAAGGAGGATTAGGGAGAGAGTTCCCGGCATGATGATGTGTAATGTCTGCAACAACCACTGTAGTTTCAGATAGCTACTTGTTAGCAACCGCCGTTTAAAGTTTGCGTAAAAACTTTAAAAGTCACAAGTGGGGTCTTAGCTAACGTAGTTTATCTTGTCTAACAAAACAACATCTCTTCAGCTTGTGTTAACCACAGACCTTATTTCAGGCGTCTAAACACAAACCCATTCAAAATCCACATTGACTTTTAGAGTTAGGAACCTATGGCGCTAAAATGCTAACTCACTTCCCGGTTTTAGGACTCAAAACCATCGATGTATATATAGAACACTATGCAATTGGCTGTTCGCCAATCGGGAGCGACGTAGCAATGTAGCGGCCATCTTGGGACAGGCAGCTGGCAGTACATTGATGGCATGTACTATTTAAATAACCATAACTTGGTCAATTTTCTACCGATTTTCAAACGGATTGATTTGTTATAAATGTCAGACAAATAGCTGTTAAATATCCCCTTTTGGCTGGGAAACACCTATTCCTCAATGTCCAAAACTTGACCGGTATGGTCAGAGATGTGTATTTCTGCATACTCAATGCATAATTTTAACCATGATCTTTCATAAATATAAAGAGATAGCTAAAGCAATGGCTACACAAACGAATTTATATCAAATCATTATTTCTACCATTTAATTGTCCCAAGTATGTTACATTAGCAACCTCTAGTATAATTTTAACTAAATACATAACAGTGAAATATAGCCTCTGTATTTATTTTAGATATACACATCAGTGTTGCGGCTTCCAAAACCAAACCTCTTTTGGCCGCTGAGAGTCTGAGGTTGGGTTCTCAGGTTTCCAAATTTGTGACGCGCCAGGAGGTTATTATGACAGATAACGCTGAGATCCAAATGCGTTTGGTGCATTTATTATGAACAGACACAAAGCTATCAGAGCATATAAGGATGGATAAACGTAAAAAGGTGATGAATGATTGAATGAATAGCGCTAGGTGGCGTGGTGTGGCGGTCAACAAAAATTATGGCTTCTATCCAACCCTGACTCTCTCATCTGTGTGACAGGTGAGTGCGCACCTTTACACACACACTTGCACACGCCTACTCCCACGTGAGTCACCGTCTCTGCAACACACACACACACACACACCGTGCAACACACACCCCAACCTGTGTCTCCTACACATCAGTATTATGTTACAGAGAAGAAACAGTATTTGTTTCTAATAACTTTAATGAAGTAAAAACAATTCAGAGATATTGAATAATGTACAATCCATTAGCTAAGTTTTTTCAGTATCCAACCACACCATGTCCATGTTCTCCTGCCGACTCCCTGAAGTAAACAAACACATTATAATTCCAATAATAATAATGTAAATAACAGCTAACAATGCACACATACACCTGTAACTAATTACTTAGCCTGACACTAACTGTATTGTATTTTCTTCAGATTTAATCAAAGTTGACTCAGCTGACCTCAGACTTACATCTATGTAAACTAAGTCAACTTAGTTGTAATGTATCAAGGTGCACCCACGGGAGCCTCTAAGCCAAGTTAGACAGCTAATAAATACAACAACATCCACAAAGACAGTCAGACAGACATTAATGAGGTTGTATAAAAACGTTATTGGTTTCGTATTAGTCGATAAATTAAACTTGATTGTTGTCTCAGCCGTGATAACTTGAACAAATAGCCAGGAAATGTTTCACAATTAAGTTGTTTTTCAAAAACAAAAGCGGCAATTTCAACATGTACAAACATCATGTGTTATACCCACGTATAATACGGTTTGTAATAAAGCAAACCGTTTGTAAATCCGTCAATATTTCATGGAGATAAGAGTATTTTTGTTTAAGTTCATCACTTAACTTCCGCCTGCCCCCATAGAGCGCAGCACGTCGATAGCCTGTCCCAATATGGCCGCCACCTTGCTACGTCGGAGAATCCCGCATGTGTATGTGATATGAACGTTTGAATCTATTTGATTTTGAGTGCCACCCTGTGTTTATATGCAAAGTTATGATTTGCAGCATTTTTAAGCCACTGCAGTAACAAATTATAGAAATGGATTAGTGCAACCTCCACTGATCAATAACCCTGTCACCCCATTCAATATTCTCCATACTTCTTCTCCAATGGAAACATGATTCAATGTCAGAAAACAACCAGACTCCATCAAATCATTCTATGTTCTGTTGCAAACAGCAAGATGCCACAGAGACACAGAAAAGACAAAGCTGCTATAAAACTATTCACATTCATATTCATTCAGTCAGTAATGTGAAACTTCCCCACATATTAATTCCCCCTCTGACTTTAGAAGGATTGCAAAAAATATGTTTAAAACATTTATATCCCACAGAGAGTGAACTCTTTACTGTGTACTTATCAACTAGTACTTATAAGGCCCTATTTGGAATCTGATCAATGCCTTTCAGCAAAATCTAATCTGAAAATATTTGCTTTACTGTGAGTTTGTGTTGATTACATTAAACTCAGTGTTATTATTAAGAACGAATGTAAACAACACACATGAAAAAAAGAGTAGAAGAAGAAATTAAGCTGCGGAACTCCATGGAATGTTATTTTTCAAAAGACTGATTCCATTCTAGGTGTCTTTGATGAGTCATCAGGTCTTTATATGAGGCAACAGCTTTCCAGACAGTCAGTTGAATTTGAACCTTTCAACAAGCGGCAGCATTAAGAGAGATAACTCAACTATCACCACAGAGCTCAAGATCAGGTATGAAGCCGACATGCTCGCTGCCAAGCAGTTGGTGGAGACACTTCAGCAAGGTCAGGCTCACGCAGGAAGAGTGTCACGAGACCAGCAGGTGATCTCCACCTTGAAAGCTGAACTGGATGTCCTCGGTCAGAAGGCGAGAGAGGAGGAGGAGGAGGAGAGGAGCCTGCAACAGGCTGCTTTTGAGATGCAGAAGATGAACTTTACTGAGCTTGAGGGCCTGAAAACTCAGCTCAGTGATCAGAAAGTCATCAAGGAGCAGTTTGAGGAGCTACAAGTGGCTTATAAAACCAGCCAGGACAGGTTTACTGCTGAGCTCCAGAAGGAAAAGGACAACAGCAAGCTTCTCCAAGAACAACTGGAGGAGTTTAGAGTGTCCAGCAAAGAGCACAGCCCAAGATACCAAACTAATGTACTGGCTCTGACACAGCAGGCTGAGAGCCGTCAGAAAGAACTTGAGGCCGAAATACAGTCTCTGTATAACACTGTGGCAGGCAATCAGCTATCAATCGAGAATTTGAACGCTGAAAAGGTCATCCTCCAGCAAAAGATGGAGGAAAAGATCAAGACCCTGCAGCAAATGAACATGGAGAGGGAGAGCATCCAGTGTGAAGAAGTGGAGGAGCTGAAAACCCAGATTCAGCTCCTGAACTCACAAAACAAGGAGCTCTCAAGTGAACTTGAGGCTCATCTGGAGGATCGCATGCTTCCAACAAAAAAGAGAGCAAGTTGTGAGGAGAAGCAAGGCGAACCTTCGTGCACGGAAGAGACTCTCCCCCAAGTCACTGCAGAATCTCCAGGAAATTCAGGACCTGTGGGACCTACAGAAACTGTAGGAACTTCAGGCGTGACGGAAACTGCAGAGGCTACTGAAGCTGTGGAAACAATGCAGCCTCAAAAGCCAGAGCAGCAGAAGCCCTGGTTTAAGTGAGCCAGGCACTTCCTGGGATTGAGAAAACCTGAGAGTTGGAAGAAAAAGAAAGACCCTTCTTCTCTCTCCCCCTACAATACATTTCATTTTCTCGGGTTACGCGTCTCTGGTGCGCTTCGGAGCACTTCTCCAGAGCGCGCTTGTCTCTTGCTCGCCCCCTCCCCTGCTACTGCACTGTGGGACGCTTGAATGGGGGGCTCACCATGATTGTACCCCCAACTTCAGTACCTGTTGCCATGGGATTTATGTCCGATCAGACACAGCGCTGACCAGCTTCTGGTGCACAACGATGGCACGAGTGGCACACACACACTGAGCACCAGTGCCACAGAGGACCGTGTTTAATACTGAGGCTTTCTTATAAGCCACTTTTTCCTTTTCTAATATATAGATTTATCTGCTATTACTTGAAAATACTGGACGTTCATTTGCCTCTATCTATCTATTTTGCGCTTGCAGTCGTCCAGCTTTCCGTCCAAACTCGAGTAGAACACGCAAAAGCCTGACAGAAATAGCGCCTTTTTCAAACCAACCCCTACACACTCCCCCTCCGTGACGGTGTGCACTCCGTCAGAAGTCACACTCGCAGCTGAATGAAGTCAACTCCATCCAGGTGTAGGGTAGAAATACAGCAGCAGGCTTTGGGACAAACTTCACTCTCTCAGGTGGAAACAGGAAGTGTGTGTTACCATGGTTACTTAGTGGCATCCTGGGGGAACGGCTTATTATTAATGTACGTAATACATTCTGTAAAAATCTTTATGTAGATGAATTTATATTAGTGTAGACTTATAGCAAAACGATCAGATGGAGCCCACATTCTTTATTGTAATTTATAATTGAATGTTTAATTTATTATAATATCAAAGAACAGGTTGTCTTAAATGAAAGCACAGGCAAGGAGACTATAAATGAACATCACAGCAACAAAACGTTTATTTTTTTGTTGTAGCCGAAATTAAGTTTTACAAAGAAATCAAAACAATGATAAAGAACAGTGAGAAGTTGTCTGCAACATGATTTAATATTCTTTAGTTTTTGCAACAGTCCCTTTAAATATGAAACACAATCAAATAAACACGTCAACAGAAGGAAGAAAAGAAGAGTAGGCTTTTATTTGATACTTTAAAACAATAAACAGGTGAAGTTGTTAACGTCTGTATGATCATATTAAATGTCCATCTTAGTTGGAGCAGTGTTTTGGTTTGTACAAACACTTACACACAGAACTTACTTTTGTACAGGTCACTCCTTCCGTGACTACCGGACGTAATAGGCGTTACACGTGATCATCAAGTGGGCATCGGTGCAGACTCGCTGGCGGAGGGTTTTATGGCCCACTACCAATCTCCCCTAAGTGGTTTGAGACGGACTTAATATGGCGGGCCCTCCGCGTGGACGCGCAAACGGAGGGGTAGTGGGTAGGGCTAGGGTGTAGTGGACGGTTTGAACCGCCTCCACAAGGTTTGCCCCTGACGTCATTCACGCAAATGTTCTTTGTAAATCACCCGCAAAACGCCCACAAGCCAAACGTGTAAACTTTTGCAATGAACACGCAATTTAGTACTCTTTAATTGAGATCTTAGTAAATCAGGCCCGTAAGAGTATAAAGCTTCAGCGCAAACGGGACTGTCCGGGACTCTGCGAGGCACTCACTTGATGTGACTTTGTAAGATACCCCCTTTCTGCAGAAGGTTATTCTATGCAATAAAATACCCAGAGACAAAAGACTTTGCTTTCAGATCTTCATTCAAACAGAAAAATCCACGACAGTACATAATAACCATGAAATATATATCTCTATGATTAAAACTGAGAGATGAATTGATCTCATTATGGACATATTTTTTTCATTATTGTAGTTTTCTTATTGTAGTTTACCACTAACAGAAATATTTATATAATGTGTTTCATCTGCACCCAAAATGTCCAAAAGCATCAAAACAATCAAAATGATTTGTGAGTCATCATTTTATTTTCAATTTCACAACTGTCCCATCATTTTATTTATCACAATTCTTTCAGTTTCATTTGATTTAATTGAAAAGAGTACAAGACCAAATCTCAATTTGAGACACGTTTCTTTCACCAAAGTGTAATATGAATCTAAACAGGTGATAATCTTCGAGAAATGTATAGATGTGTTTTAACAGTGTTTATTGTCTGATCATTCTTTGTTTGTATAGCACCAATTTATAACACACGTTATCTCAAGACAAAATGTTTTATTATTAATACTGTAACTTTAAGTATCTTGACAAAGAAGTTTGCTTTCAATGCACCTGTGCTGCCTTTAATTTAAAGTCAGTCATTTAAAATTTATGTTGAAAATCTTTTAAAAGGTTGTCATAATAATTTAGAGTTAAAAGACTAAAGGCATTTCATTTTCTGCATTACCTCATGATTCATGCTGCCATCTACTGGTCAATGTTGGTAATTGTTTAGAAATGCATATGCTACAGTGGAGCAGTCAGAAAGACAGAGAGGATCTATGTTGCTGCAGAGTGGTTTTCTTCCATGCTTGTGCCTTGGAGACCATTTGTCTGTAATTTAATTCATGATAAAACTGTTGAGATATACACACAAAATTCACGTTAGAACTTTTTGTTGTTTTAGTCTCACATGTGCTTTCCTAGCTCATGCTAATTGTAGGAGGTAAAGGTTTTCTCTCTGCTTCCCTAGCATGTAGTTTAGTGTTTATTTAGTAATATTTTTATGATGTTCTGTGTTAGATAGCAATGCTCAGACTTTGTAAACATATACAGTATTTGTTTTCTGTACCGACTGTTTTGTTTTTCTCTTTGTAACATTGCAGTTTTACCTTAAATCAAACAATGAATAAACTCAAGTAAAATCAATAAAAGACAAACCTTGTGTTTTTTATTGGAGGCCTTTAAGTGTTATCTGGCTGTCTTACCCTGTACATCAGAACGTGCAGAAAGGACAGTACAGCACCCATCAATTAACTGACATTCATGTCTGTACTAACAAAACCAATAAACCTTCTGTGTGTGCTAAATGTACATATATGTCTACAACATAATCATCCTGACACTTTTCTCTAAACTAAAATATTTTCTTAATGGTGCTTTATTGCTCTATTGTCGAAGCAATTTTACATTGAAATGTGTATAACTTTTATAAGAATTTAGCTGAATAAATGTCAAAACAGAGTATCCAGTGCATGAACTAAAGTGGTGATTTCAAATATAAAACTGATGAAGGGATTTATTCTTTTCATTTGATTATTATTTTATACAGCGCACAATTTAATCTGCACCAGAGATAACTCATGATTTGCATCTGTTGTCCCTGGGCAGGTAGACAGGTAGGTAGACAACTTATTAGATATTTACATTATCTAATCCATTCATCAAAAGTCCATGTGTGTGAACATTAACCTTCACAAGACATCACCCGACCTATTTAAAAAGAAAAATCATGAATGTAAACATACACCACATAAAACAGCACCATAAAAGTAGATCAGCCTGATAAATAAATCTGCGGCAATAATTGGTGATTACAATTTAATAGTTTAACATGAAAAAAATAATAACAGCTTCCTCATGAAGAGGACCGTGTCCATTAGAAAGCTGAAAAGTTAAACCTCTTGTCTTGTTACTAAACACTGGTGCTCCTCTTTAACTGACTGTTTTCTTCATGAAAGCTTTTTCATTTGTTTTCGTATCACTTTCATTTCAGCATCCATGTTACTTAACAACTATCGTTGTATGTTAAATTGTATCTTCACAATGAAGCGTAAAATATGCTAGTTTAAATCAAACCTTTTGATTTTGAAATAGAAAGACCCCTCGTAACCCCCATCACAGAAGGGGGTCCTGACCCTCACTTTGGGAACAACTGGCCAAGCTTTCAAATCTGTCTTCAAATGTTTGTGAGTTTCTTGCTCTTTAGGGAAAGAGTATTTATTTAGTAACGATGGTGGTGTAAAATCAATTTAACTATCGTCACAGATCAAAACAATATCCTAAACTCGCAGAATAGTTGGTAGACTTAGGGCAATTGTAATGATGATATTTCCCGGCAGCACTTGAAGGCAACACCAAGACGGCGTTCCAGCACAGATGCCATCAACACATCAGGTTTACTTTACAGTCACAGGTGAATCATGGTGCTGCTGATCTGGTGGGGAGACGGCTCCAGTGGACAGCTCGGTGCTCAGGTAGCCCTCAGTCCGGTGTCCTATTCTGTCCCCTGGGTCATCACCGACATCTGCTGCGGAGAAACGCAAATTGTATTTCTCAACAAGGATGGATGGGTGTTTTCATCTGGTCTCAAATCCCAGGGACGAGTTGGACGAAAGAAACGTAAAGATGCAAACACTCCAGGTAACGTTTCAAACATGTTCAGTAGACAGAGCACCGATTGGCAGCACAAGTAATTGAGTAATACATGTTTATTTTACTATGGTACAGTTGGCATTTGACTACAAGTTCAGTAGCTTATAGACCTATACAACTAATGACAGAGACTAGTCCACTGTTTTTATTTACCGAAGTTTTTTCCCAGAATATTTTAAGGAAAGTATTGTTGTGGGCTAACTTCAAACTCTTGAGCGTTTTTAAATTATTAGTGAGAATAAATTCGACAGAGAAATCAGTTGCTTAAAATTATTTTTATGGATTGACAGTCATACCTCGTCACTGCAAACATTTAATGCAAGATAATGATCTGAGCCAAGTTTCGTTTTCGTTTCCACCTTCGTCATGAGAGGTATCGAAAGTTACTGCGCGTGAACTTCTGCTACGTTCAAATGCAAGTGGGAAAGTCGGAAAATGAAAGTGAGGCAGCCTGCAGGTTTTGCTTTGACTTTTAATCATATTTATTCATGTTTTGCCACTAAGTAGGTGAATCCACTATAGTGATTGTCTAAGTTAAGGCTGATATATGAAAATGATAAAATGAAAATATCCTAACCGTGTCTTTACATTGCTATAGATCCTACATTATTTATCTTGGATTCTTGGATTTTTAAATGTAGGTCCCAAATCAAAATCTTGATACAGCAGGTCAAGTTATTTACATTATGAAATTGTAGTGGATTGTTTGTTTTTTTTAACCTTAATTCCAGATTTAGGGGAATTATTCATTATGAAAATTTAGGTTAGATAATGATTAGCATTCTTTTTAAACTGTTATTTTTGGACAAAGGGTTTTCCCATCACACCTCAATTAATGTCAAACATTTGTGTTTGTTTTTAACATAAGATATCTTTATTGTCACCGTACAAGTACAATGAAAGACTGTGTAAAGGTTGCATCCTGTTGGAGAGCTCCGAGCCTCAACGTCTGTGTGCGTCACCATCTTGGTTCTTATTTTTTCATCCTGATCTAGGTCGTGTGGGGGGTCTGGGTAATGTGGTGTCGGTGGCTTGTGATCGAGATCACTGTCTGGCTTTGTGTGCATCTGGACACATGTTCTCCTGGGGGGCCAGAGGAGATCAGAAGAGCATCAGACCAAGGCAGGATATATATTTATATATGAAATATATAAACACTTTTACTGAAAAGCTTCAAAGCCTTTTATTAAATTGTTCACTTATTAAGTCTTATCAACATGCAGCCGGGTACCCACACCATTCCCAGTAACAGTGATTCAAGTGGCTTGTGGAGACGTCCACTCTTTGGCGCTGACTAAAGGTAACGCATTGAACAAGCTCATCTTTGTTTTTGTTTTTTTATGGGACAGTGGTGGCTCTAGTTTAACTCCTTTAAATGTTTGATCTTTTTTAAGCTCTGACTTGATTTTGTGTTAAATTGTGAAATCCAGGTTTCAAATTGTGATAATTTTTTTTTATCTATACAATATTCAAATGTTTCTACATCTGCTTTTATAAGTTACCATAAGCTAACTATTTAAAGTCATCTGTATTTCCTCCACTATTTCCAACTTCACAGGGGGAGATGTCTTGTCATGGGGTTGTAACAGCCATGGTCAGCTGGGCCTGGGAAAGGACGTGTCAAAGCAGGACACACCCGTCTTGGTGAGACCTCTGACCGGCATAGCGGTGACCCAGATTTCAGCTGGAGCGACCCACTCCTTCTTCCTCACGCTACCCGGCCCGGTGTACTGCTGCGGGGCCAACAAATCAGGCCAGCTGGGACTCGACAGGGTGGACGAGAAGGGTACCAATAATCTTCCTTCACTCGGTTACAGACACGTTTAATCACATTTAAAAGGCAGTGGGTTATTCCTAAAGGTTATTAGACTATTTCTACACGTCAGTCAGCAACACCGAAAGTGACCTCGCCTGCTTGTTGTTGGCTATTTCATAAAGTAACATGGCTCATTTGTAGTCCTTTTTCCTGGTGAGGCTTTTAGGAAGTGACACATGATTCAATGCTGTAAAATAGATACAAAAACTGGCTGTTACAGAAAACATAGACAGGCAGATTGTTGATTTAGTGACGTGTGTTTAATAACGTTTATTCCTTCTCATGTTAAATATCGTCATCACAGGCAGGTTCGACATCTGTGTGGCTCCTGCCCTCAGACCTCTGGATGTCTCCTTTATCAGCTGCGGGGAGGCCCACTCTGCCGTGTTAACAAAGGTATAAACCTCACTCCACCACTCGCTTAAATATGCTGTAGATGTTAAAAGTGATCACGTTGTTGAGATAATTACTATGCCAATGCTGGGATTTTCTAGGATGGTAGAGTTTTCACCTTTGGAGAAGGAAGCAATGGTCAGCTCGGTCACAACTCCACTGACAGTGAAAAGGCGCCGAGATTGGTTGATGGTCTGGACGGATCTGCTGCACAGATTTCATGTGGCAGGTAAAATAAGGATGAAAGACTGAAACAGTTTGATTTAAAGGAGACTTCATAAATGTGAACCTTGAGATGTTGAATTTGACATTAAAGTACGTGAGATCAACCATTGATTACAAACTGACCTTCCTGCTCCTATCGTTCAGGCGTCACACTCTGGTGTTGGGCTCCTCTGGCCAGCTCTGGGCTTTTGGTCATGGGGCAAAAGGTCAAATTGGGACTGGAAGCACAGGTGATTGTCTGACCCCAACTCAAGTACAACTTCCATGGACCAGTGACAATGGAGCAGCCGCACCTGAAGGTATGAATGTTTTTTTTTTTATCAATGCATCCTGCAGTGATTTTATAGGCGCTACTGTAAGTGTTGGACCTTATCAGCATTTTAGAGATGAATTAAATAATGAAGCAGAGCACTTCTGCTCCGAAATCAGGTGGCTGCCAAAGATTAGATTTGAGTCAAAAAGAAGGTCTTGAATCTTGCAAAGTTCCCCGGAAATGTGTATCGGTCGGAAGTAAATTCTGTGAAGGAACAGTGGTATCCAATCATTTACCGTGTTATGAGAGGTATAAGGCTGTCAGATTTACATAACATCTCTTTAATAATCTAAAATCGTCTTTTTCTATATTCTACTTTAATCTGAATCCTCAGACCTGAAAATATCGTCTGCTTGGAACACAAACTTTGCTTTCTCCTCACCCACACAGGTAATGTGTTCATGCATATTTGTGTAAAATATATATATATTTACGTCCCATGTTTCCTTGTAAACATTTGATGGCTGTTAGAATTTATCCTCTGTCTGTGTTTCAGAGCTCGGACAGAGGACAGATCACAGGAAGGCTTGATGAGGCCAAACTGAGACACTGGTTGTCTGCGATACCGGAGAACGACGAGGCAAAAAGGTCTTTATCCAGAATTTTATATCGTTTGTACAACCAGTGTTGGGCACATGAAAATAAGTAACTAGGAACAGTCACTGCTATCAAAAAGTAACTGAATTACTGCATTATAAAAGTACCTGGAAAGTAACCTCGGCATTATTTTATTTGCTTCTATCTTTAATGTTCACATTTAAGTGCTGCTGTGGCAGAATTGAACTAAGACAACTTACACATTTCAAATAAGATATTACTTTGATGCTTAGTTCTTTTGTGATATGTTTTCCTTGTAACACAGATTACATTTCACCCCTTTTTACTCGAGCAGAGGACAATGCTGTAGGTATCTTCAAGACAGAGATCTCACGATCGAATGGTCACCTGTGTTTGTTTACTACACGCAGCTACTGTGCTGACCTTAGAGTAAACTCGCCTGCTTGTTGTTTCACTAAAAGTAACGAGTAACGTTGTCTTTTAAATGTCAGTCATTGTAACAGCGTTTCTGAATAGGGAAAGATGCTGATTTATTACTAGTTTCTGAAAATGATAGTGGTGTTGTATTATCCCAACACTGAAAACTAAACCTATGAAACATGACTCTGGTGTGTATCTAAAGTATCCCTTTCTTTCTTTCTTATTCAACAGAGAAATATGTTCAATGTTTTCTACAAGTTCCAGTCTTGTTGCAAGTTTCACAAAGACAAAGTGAGTCCATTTCTACATCAGCTGCAGCGGTTTGTGATTTATTGTACCAAATCAGTTTTAATGTTCAGAAAGAAAATTTAAAAAGTAAAAAATCTGAATGTCATTAACCGATTTTGCCATCTTGACTTTCTTTAATACTTTGCTCTTTGCTCTTTGTCGGTAGGTCTCCAAAAACAGCAGGTGCCCTCAGTGTGGACCTTGAGGCAGCCAGCAGAGCTTTCGACCAGCTGCTGGCAGTACCATGGATCAGACAAACAGTTAAGGACATAGATTATTAACAGCCGTCATGATTTAGAAGGCTTTCAGATTAAAGAAAGGCCGGAGCCACAGGTTTATCCATATCCAATATCTCAGCTGTGTACACATTGTCAGGTTATCTAATAATTCTCGTTTCTTTTCAGGTAACCCTAAAAAACCTGGTTGACTTACTTTTGGATTCAATAAAGGACATCAAATCTTTGGAGATCTTCATGGTTCTGCTGACATGCCCGCTCCTCCAAGAGGACTCGGCTGTCACCGACATCGTGCTGCCTATGGCCCAAGTTATCGCAGATCTGAGTTCAAAGAATTGCAAAACACTAAGTAAATAACGGCTGTGCTGCTTTATTTTTTTCTCACACGTTTGGTCAGACGTGAAATGAATCATCAGCTTAGTGTCGAGAGTTAAAAAATATAAAGTGAATTCATGAGTTGATGTTTGCTTCTGAAAAACTTTTAAATACTGTGTCGGTGTTGTGTTTTTCCCCAGAGAGCTGGTGGTCTTCCCTGACTCGGACCATAATTACGAAGCACATCTCAGTGTTCAAAAACGCCCTGGACTTCTTGCACAAAAGCTTCTTTTTCACACCAGAAGTCATAGTCTTGCTGGATATCCTCAAGCTGCTCTACAAAGTCAGTGTTTAAATGTCAAGTTTTGAATTTCATATCAAAGACAACTGAAAATAAATTATAGGTGCCATAACATTTAAACTCTTAGCCACACAAAAATTATGCTTGACATAACTTTTTCAATCTGCAATTTTTTTCAGTCTGACTTTACAAAGTGAAAATATTTCTGAGTTAACACAAACTTACAATAAATACGATACAAGCTGAAGTCCATTTTACCATGTAGGGTCATTAGTCGTTAACATGGATATGTATTTTTTTCACAGGCAAACAAAGACGTGTTCCCTCTGGTTGACAAAGTGGAGGTCTTTGACATCTGTGCCAACATGGTAAAGAAACAGAATGCAAACTTCCTGCTCACAGTGAGACGCACTCACCTGGTGGAGGACACCTTCGCACAACTTGCTGCAGCCGACCACCGCAGCTTCCAGGGGTATATCTCGGTAAATGATGACACAAAAGTTTGTGTTACGATTTTACTGAAAGACTGGAGCCAAGAGAAACATAATAAACGCTGGAGCTGGTTTTAAAGGGGGTCTATGGTCCAAAAAGTAGAGCGGTAATGGGGGATAAACCGGTAGGAGAAGTTGTGGCAGGCAGGCAAAAACACTAAGACAGGAGGAAAAGTGTTAGACATCTGATAAACACCTAAAAAATCACAATATTTAATTATTAATAGAAGGGGCAGACTATCGCTACCACTGATGTTGAGCAGACGATCTGGCAAAGAGTGGATGATCGGCCATGGTTTAAACACCGCAGGTTTGATTATAGATGGTATGCAGGTGTGCAGTAAGGAGGAGGAGGTGGAGAAGCTTGATCACGTAACTAAAAGAGAGAAAGGAGAGTGATGAGCTAAGCCTGCCACACAGATAAACACGTTTACAGTCTATGATATCGACAGGTAGGAACAGACAGTCACAGGTTGTTTATATTCATTTAACTTAGTCACTAAATATGAATTAAAATGTACGTTTGCATCTATCTTCCTAGAAACATACCAGTACAAATAAGACAGTTTTTTGTGAATAATGACTGATAGCTCCTTTGGGGAAATTTCATTTAGTGTCCTCTTTAGAAGCCCAAAAAGCGATACGTGTCTCTCTCCTGCTGTTGTCCTGTACATGCATAATTTCTGTTTTCACAGCAAATAATAATGTCATGCAGCGTTCATGAAGGTTTATTTTTTGATGCTGATAGTCATTCAGTTGGTTCAAAATAAACTTGGGTGGATTCTTCTAAAAACTGTGGTTTGATCCTTCAGGTGCAGTTTAAGGATCAAGATAAGTTGATGAATGTCAACATGAGGGACCTCTTCCTGCACGTGTTCGATGAGCTCGTCGCTCCTGGGTCTGAAATGTTCAAGTACAACGAGAGCAAGCGTCTGCTCTGGTTCCCTTCCAAGGTACAACAAGGTGTTCATTTCTTGCTTTTTACTGAATTATCCCATTTTTAGCTGCTCAAAACATTTGAAGTATTTCTGACTTTACCTTAAAATTCTGCACATACACATATGATAGTAAGCAGGAAAAACTCTGCCTTTAAATGATGCCTTACGCACCATCGAACAGTTGTGCTCCACTCTGAAACTAGCTGTTAAGAGTTTTCATCCTGTTTTCATTTAAAAAATGGGAAGCTCCTCAATTTAGTCAAAATCCATGTCTTGTTTTGACATCAATCAAACAGCCAAAAGTGGACAAGAAGACTTACTTCCTGTTTGGCGTTCTGTGTGGACTGGCTCTTTACAACAAGAACATCATCCACCTGCCTTTCCCCCTGGTTCTCTTCAAGAAGCTGCTTTGTTACCAACCTTCGTTTGATGACCTGAAGGAGTTTGAACCCGGGATGGGAAAGTAAGATTCAAAATGATGCTGCAGAGCTTTATCGTTTGTGTTTTTACCTGCCTCTGTCATAACAAAAGTTATATATTCTGTATAGATGGTGATTTGAAACTCTTCTCTCTGTGTCATGCCGTTTTAAGTTGTTTCATTTTGTTCTTGTGTTTTCAGGTCTTTGCGTTACATGCTGGAGGACTACACTCCTGATGAAGTTGAAGGCCTAGATATCACTTTTACTGTAGGTGTATTATGTCACAGATTGACTGTTAATTTTATTCCATATTATCACCCTGTGTTTTTACCTTGAATTGAATATCCTGTTTATGAGCCTCATCCAGTGTTGATCATATTCAGGATATGATGTTTACATGCACACAAAGAAACCTGGTTATTCGGGCGGATTTATCTAAGTCTGTGGGGACCTGGACTGGGAACCGGAGGGTGACTGGTTTAAGTCCAGAAATGGGTCTGGCAGCTGGAGAGGTGCTAGTTCACTTCTGGAGTACTGTTTGGGTGCTTTTTTTATATGCCTGCTTGTCACTCTGCCATATCCCCATTGTGAATGTCCAGAGGATCCTGTTTGTGCATGCGTTTATTTCAGCCTGTGTGCGTGGAGCATGTTTTCAGTTACTGAGTATAAAAGACATTTCTAATAAAGGCTAGCTTCTTCTTCATATCGCTGCATCCCAGCCATTTAGAAATCTGAGACAGATGACACCACTGTTCAGGATTATTAAGTCCAACATCGAGTTTCAGATACCTAAAGAGAAAACTCAGTTGCCACTGCCATGTTTGCCTTGCTGATAAGTCACTTGGCCAACTTCAAGGGTGAGCTACTGTCAGAATTCAGGGTAAGGCGTACACGTGGCGAAGTATCTAATTTTCCTCCTGAGTTGACCAGTTAGCAACATTGAGATTGTAAAAATCAGGAAATAATGTTAACATGCTAAAAGACAAAAACAGGATACTTAAAAAACATGATCCAAACCATGTTATATAAGTGTATGTAAACACACTCAGTGTCAGCTATTCCTTGAATGTTTTACCTGAAATACTCCAGACTGACTGTGACACGTTTTTTTGCAGGTGACATGGGATGGTGAGGAAGTTGAGCTTGATCCGTCAGAACCTGAAAAACCTGTCACAGCATCAAACAAGTACGTTTATACAGAACCGATGTCTGTAGCTTTTCTACCACACAACATTTATGCAACACTTTATAAGCTACTCTCTTGATCGTGTGTTTAAACAGAGAATGTACTTGTAATAAAAAAAACACTCCAGCACTTGGTTATAGCTCGTTGATTTTTGTTTTCCAACTAGACAAGAATACGTCAACAGCTATGTTGACTATGCCTTCAACAAATCAGTGGAGGAGGTGTTTGATGAGTTCAAGAAGGGATTCTTCACAGTGTGCGATTTCAACGTGGTGAACTTCTTCCAACCGGAGGACCTGCGGGCTGTGATGGTGGGCCAAGAGGACTACGACTGGGATGTGTTCAAGCAGGTAGGCTTAAAGACAGAACTTTAAATGTCCTAGTATACAATATACATTTCACCATGTTTTTCAAGCACTAACATGTGTCCCTAGTCTGGCTACAAACCCCTCAGTTATGAGAACAGTCCATCCTCTCCGTCTTCTGCCTGCTCCACTTTTTAGAAAATGTTTCCTCAAACAGGAGATTTTCCCTTCATGACATCACAAAGGGCAGTAACCCCTCCACCAGATGGGTGACACTTCCACAGCTAGGTGTTTGTTTTGCCCTCTGATACTGCATTTCCATCGAAAACAATTGAACATGTTACAAGGAAACCAGATTATCAGAGAGTTGAAGTTGGAGTGTTTTTGGTGGAATCAGCTCCCCATTTATTTGTGCTCACAGACCCTGGTCTGGTGTCTTCAATCATCATAAGATCAAACTAAAGTTATAAACTAAAGCAATCTTTTACTCTTTATTAAAACAGCGTATATATTTCAGTTAACACCACCATATATGAAAAGTTCATTTTTCGGTGTTCTGAGTCAAACATCTTGGTTTGTGGCCATCAATTTTACACTACTTGTCATAATGTATTGTGGGATACACTGACTTCACCAGTAGGGTATGATTGTGTTCATTCATAATTCGGACATCACTGCAAAATGGCACTTCTTCTTGTGTTTAACCATTTAGTGGTTTATTCCTGGGACTCCTGCATCAGCGACGTAAACATACATTTCTTGAATGGAGTCTTAAAATGTAATGTGCTTTGTATCTTCATTGTCTTGGTTATTTATTTTTTGACTTATTTATTTATTATTGATATCCTTAAACTGTTATTGTTATCTTGGGTGGCCCTTGTGTGAGTCGTTGCCAAAGGAGACCACACGAGGGTGCCAGTGAGCCAGTGCTCATCTCTGTCAAGTACTGAGTTGTTTGTTGTCTCCACTCTTGGTTAACGTACTCCATCTGTTGTGGGTTTGTAAGTGTATGCATGGTTTGGTGGACTGTGGATGCAAATTGCCTTCTGGGATCAATAACGTTTTCTAATTCTAAGTCTATTCACTATACAGTGCACTAAATAGTGAATGAGTTCAGACACAGTCTGAACACTCATGTCTGCTGGGATTAGGAGGAAACACTCAACCTCTGCATCAGACCAACATGAGCCCTTTGCTCATGTTGGTCCGCAGTTCGCAGTTAGTTAATGTCCACCACTGTTTATTGTTACAAATGTAAAAGCACCAGCCCTGAAAGAACCTTTGATTCCATGTCTACATTATTGTTTTTATTTTTTCCAAACAGAACACAGTCTATGATGGAGTCTATCATGCTGAGCATCCAAACATTGTTACCTTCTGGGAGGTGTTTGAGAATCTGACAGCGGAGGATAAGAAGAAATTCCTCTGTAAGTGTTACGCATGACAGCGATTATCATTATTACTTAAAATTTAAGAAGATCAACATGATCTCCTTCTTTTTGTTTCAATGTCTTGTGTCCTGCCTGTCTGTATACTGCTACTGGATGCCTTGAATTTCCCTCGGGATCAATAAAGTATCTATCTATCTATCTATCCATCTATCCAAGTGTTTGTCACTGGCTTCGACCGCCTTCCCTTCCTGGGTATGGAGAGCATCAGGATGACAGTCGATGTCCTTTACGATTCAAATGACATCCATCGGCCAGAGTCTCACACCTGCTATAATCTGCTAATGCTGCCCCTCTACCGGGGGTTCTCAATGAAGGAGAGGATGCAGACCAAGCTTCTGCAGGCTATTCGTCATAAAGGGGGCTTCGGGAAAGAAAACACTGCAGAATAAAGTTGTGTGGGCTTCGTTCAAAAGATTTCATATTTTTCACAGTTTAGTTCATGTTTTTATGACTTAAGCCTTCCAAATGAAACATAGTTGTTTTTTTTAATCATATTTAAAGATAGATTAAGTCACATTTTACCTGCTCAGGTTCAACAGATGGAAATAGTGAAATCTGGTTCAAAGCATCTCTTCTCTTCTGAGACTTCCGTTTATTTTTGCACAATGCCCCTTATTCATTAAACTAATAATCTAACTAATTATAGAGATGTTTAACGGTATCCTGTTTGCTTTTGTTTTCTGTCTTGATTATTAATCTTTTTGAAAACTTTCTGGTGTTACATGTGAAGTTGTCAAAGAATAAGATGTGCATAAAGTCACTGCGTCAGCTCTGCTTTAGGTCTATTTTTTGACTGTTGTTTAACATTCTCAATGCAGTACTCTTTTAGTTTGTATTATACACATTTAAAAAGAGCTGATATTTTGCTGGTGTAAAAAAACATGTAGATGCTGTATAGAAATTGAATATATGCTGTTTTCCCATGATCTATGTTTGCTTTAATGCTTATTTAATTAACTTTATTAATCCCAGAGTATTGAGTACTACACACATGCACACAAACAGGAGCTATGGACACATTAATGCAGAGATGTCGGAGTGAGCCGCTCATCAAGGAGCACAAAATCCCCTGGTGATTGTAGTTCTGCTTTTGCACACTTGTGGGCACTTGAAATACATTCTGAAAACACAGCTCACATGTATAATCTTCATCTCACCATTTATTGAAAAGGGTTTTTTGTGTTTATCAAACATGTTCATATTTTAAAATCAGAGAAACAAAACTGCTACTGAGTAAGTGAAACATTTAATTGACTCATTAAAACAATGAAGCTCACACTTCTTAAGTTCTTTGTGTCTCCTGAACTTTCCTTGTGGTGTCAAACATGTTCTTAAACAAATGGACAGCACATCCTACAACTGTCTGCACACTGTTATCTTCATTATTCTCTATCTGTGAGTTTTTCTTTGTAAACGTGTTTGCATTTGAGAATGAGGAGGACAATCTCCTGCAGCGTGCGGATATTTGATAAAGTACACAGAATATGAAATGTGTCTGTCAGTTAACGACAGAGAACAAGGAGACCAAAGTGAAACATTTCACAGAGATCGTAAAATTTGAATGAACATGATTGAGTATATTGACTGAGGGAACAAAAGCAGCTGAACAGTGTGCTGATGATTTGTTTAATAACGTTTCATAAACTAAGATAAGATAAACTTTGAGACCATGAGGAACATTCTGAAGATGCAGAGCTGCTTCATTTTGCAAACCCAATAGACACCTTCTTTAATCATTAGTGGAACTTTTCTCTGGCCATTTTGAGAATCTATTTGACATGCTACAACATTCAATGCCCCCAAAACTAGAAGGTTTTTTTTATATTAAGTCATGTAGGTTGAACTTTGAACACAGTTTTATATTATTTCCAGATCCTGCACAGAGAAGTAGAAATGCTGGGACACACATGACCTATCGATGTTCGAGCTGTCAGCACCAGTACAAACTGTTAGGGTTCAACTTTTCTGCAGCTCCCATGTTAACAAGGAGAGGTTTGTAGAGAAGGTTATGATGAAGATGGGTTATACTTCTAGGACAAACTAAAGACGTTTTATGAAAGAGTGTGTGAACACTTTACTCTACACAGGTGTATTATACCTCAGTCTGTTCTCATACATCACTGTCTGGTTTGGATCTGCAACCAAACTGGACCGATACACTCAATTAGGTTAGTTACTTAATGATTGCATCTTTATTGCAAATAAATCCTATATTACTGTGAAAACTATCGACCTCATGTAAATTAACCGTAAGTTACATAACAACACTTTTATTATTAAATGTCTCTCAACATTTTCACACTAACCACCACTGCACTATTGTCTCATTTAGTCTTTAACTTGTGTTTATTGTTGATATTTAACGTTGTACTATTTGTACATATAGAGCACAGTTCACCAAAGTGTGTGCGTGTGTGTGTGTGTGTGTGTATGTGCGTGTGTGTGTGTGGACTAGCAGGAATATTCATTAAATATCGATGAACATAAATGTCTGAGTTTGTAATATTCCGTCCGTTGAAAATATTGAAAAGAGCATGCAGGAACATGTGATAAGTGATTTCAAATTTGCACATGAAAAAGACTTTGTAGCCAATGGGGTTGTCTGGATAAACCATCATGAGATGATTGGTGGTTGAGCCGTAACAGGACGCTCTGAAAACATTTAAATTGCACTCATGCTCTCCATGAAGGTACTCACAGAAAGATGGGTGACATGACACGTCTTCTCCTTTTACTCTGTGCTGGTGAGTGGCTAACTTTTCTTTTTCATGTGCACTAGTACTTGTCTGTCATGGTCAGTGTGTTTTAACAGAATTCAACTTCACCCAGAAAGCTTCACTACACTTCATATTTCACCAGGTCCGAACTTTGAACAACTTTCTGCAGGGAAACGTTTCTTCTCTGTGAAAATCATTGATCCAATACTCACAGTCACCTGGTGGATGCCTTTCTCTTTCAGGTGTCACAGTCAGCACAGCTGTGGATCTACAGAAGAGAGTCGTTGAAGGTCAAGATTGTTCACGTGATTACCATGTTTATGTGCAAGGATTTAATGGGACAACCTACTTCATGTGTGGCGGCTCTCTGATCAGTAAAGACTGGATTCTGACTGCAGCTCACTGCGAGAAGCGGTGAGAGAGAAATATATAGGCTTATATAAATATGTTCTCCCATTAAAAAATGTACTGTAGTATTCTTGATAACTTTCCCAACATGACAATATCATTGCTTATATTCAGTAATGACAAACCTCTGACAATGTGATGTGTTCTCAGTCTTTTACTGATGTTTTTATTCACCTTTATTTGTAGAGATATAACTGCATTTGTAGGTCCAGATCAAAGAGATGAAAGGAAAATCATACAACGTGAGATCTACTATGAAAATGGAAATGAACATGACATCATGCTGCTGAGGATGTCTACCTCCGCTAATTTTCAACCTGTAAAATTTCCAACCACTGCTGAGTGTAGTAAACGTCATAAATTGTGAGTTTGCCTCTTTTATTTATCTCAAAACTCAACTTTAGAGGAACAACAACAAAAGTATGTAAAAGTTTTTTTTTTCTATTAATTTTCAGAAAAACAGTCCAGATTGCAGGTCATGCATCCACCACCATGGGTCCAAATAATGAAAGACGTAAAAAAAAAATTACTTTTTTAAAACAATTATCTATACTTCTCATTTATAAATGTATTTGTTTATTTTTACTTGTATTCTTGGTAGAATTAGTGCACCTAATTAAAATACTTGTTTCTTATTTGAACAATCTTAAACATAGATCATGTTTAGCAGAAATGTTCCCTCTTTCTTCTCAAACTCGATGCTGAAAATTCAAGCTCAGTTTATTTCAGGAGACTTTTTAATGAAGGAGATACTTTATTTATTGACTCCATACAGAAATATGTTTTAAATGATTTAACCGAGGGTTAAAGTATTCAAATAAGTCTGAGTCCACTGAGGAGTTCTTAAATTATATTAAAGGGTTTTTTTTGTTTAATTGAAAAACATTCCTTTTTTATTCTTATCTAGTGAAAGACTCCGCTGACACACTGAAGTGTGCAGATATTCCTGTTGTCGACTGTGCAGCCGCGAGGAACTCTTTGCAGGGCGGTGGCCAATTTGCCCAGTCCAGACTCTACCAACACTGGTTCTGTGGACAATCTTGTAAAGTGGATATATCTCTAGTGAGTCTAAAATGCTTTTAACTTTATTTATTTGAACATTTTAATATGATTAAAGTATTTCAATACAGTACACCATTTCTATCTCTTTTACAGGGTGACTCTGGTGGAGGAGTGGTGCATGGATCCAAGATCTACGGGGTCATTAGTTTCACCTTTGATGGTGAATTTGCTTGTCGGAGTCCAGCAGCATTCATGGATGTCTGTAACACGAGATACAAGAACTGGATCAGGACCAAAACGGGTTTGAGAACTATCTGACCCTCTGTGTACTCATTAAGAGTGAAATGTCCCCTCATTCAAGAGGCATTCACATTAATGAAGAAGTAGTGAGTTACTTTACATTTTCAATTGATACACGTTTCTTAATTTGATAAATTGGCCTAAAGTTTTTTACTAATAAGCCCATCAACATGTTGCTCATTGCTGTGCTCGTGATGGATTAATGTTGGTTCTTAATAATATAACAAAGTCGATAATATAACAAAGAGTAAGGTCTTTTACCTGCTCATTTTTAATAGTTTTCTATTTGTTATGAATTGGTGTCATATATTACACTCTGGTGGAAAGAAAACGTGTCTAAAATTGAAGTTTGGTTTTGCTTATAAATATTCTGCCTTTTAACTCTTCTCTTTAATAATTAAATCAAATGGGACTATTGTGAAATTGAAAATAAAATGATGACTCACAAATCATTGTGATCGTTTTGATGCTTTTGGACACTTTGGGTGCAGATAAAATCAGTTCAGCAAACATACATTATATAAATATTTCTGTTTGTGGTCTCAAGAAAAACTACAATAACATGAAGAAGCTGAGCACACGTGTAATATCAAAACATGTCCATACTTTAAACTGAGAGAAAAACATCTCTCAGTTTTAATTCCCACAAAGAATAAACGTTGGCCTATTGTTATCTCATTTCCTGTGTCACGTGCACACATTGAACCAATGAGCGTTGCTCGCGCTACGTCCCTGTCTATATAAGTCAGAGAGAGCAGGCACTGTGTCATATTTGTTTCTGTTAACGGAAGGAGAGTTAATATCTTGTTAAAATGGCAAGAACTAAACAGACCGCTCGTAAGTCGACCGGAGGCAAAGCTCCCAGGAAGCAGCTGGCGACCAAAGCCGCCCGCAAGAGCGCACCGGCCACCGGGGGAGTGAAGAAGCCCCATCGGTACAGGCCCGGTACCGTGGCCCTGAGAGAGATCCGCCGCTATCAGAAGTCGACCGAGCTGCTGATCCGCAAGCTGCCCTTCCAGCGGCTGGTGAGGGAGATCGCTCAGGACTTCAAGACCGACCTGCGCTTCCAGAGCTCCGCCGTCATGGCTCTGCAGGAGTCGAGCGAGGCTTACCTGGTGGGTCTGTTTGAAGACACCAACCTGTGCGCCATCCACGCCAAGAGGGTCACCATCATGCCCAAAGACATCCAGCTGGCCCGCCGCATCCGTGGAGAGAGGGCTTAAGTCTGCATATTAGACAAAACCAGGCAATAACAAAGGCTCTTTTAAGAGCCACTAAACTTTAAAAAAGAGGCGCAACCTGTATTTATATCTATTGACATTGTTTCTGACTGTAGACAAAGAAACTCATTAACAAGCTGCAGCGAAGCATTTAAGAAATTAAGTCACTCCATTGAAACCAGCTTTTGACCCTCAGACAGTTTTTCATAAATTAAAGTTTCATTTACTGTATGAACTGTTGTTACAGCACAAGTGCTCTTAAAAGAGGTAGACCGCAACCTGTAGTGAGTTCTTCAAACTAAAGAAGCCAATCGGAGTCGAAAAACCTGGTTACCATAGAGACATTTTTAGTCTTGACATTTTCCCCTCGCTGAGGAAATATTGTACATGTAAAAATAGATGTCTTCATTTTAAAAACATTTCCATAGTTCAGACTATAACGAGTATTAGATTAAACTAGAATTAGAAGAAAGCTCTTGAGGATGTGTGGGTGGCTCTTAAAAGAGCCTTTTGTTTTTGAGCTGGACTGGTGGACCTTAACCCCCGAAGCCGTACAGAGTCCGGCCCTGTCTCTTCAGGGCGTAGACCACGTCCATGGCGGTGACGGTCTTCCTCTTGGCGTGCTCGGTGTAGGTGACAGCGTCCCGGATTACATTCTCCAGGAAGACCTTGAGCACACCGCGGGTCTCCTCGTAGATCAGACCGGAGATTCGCTTCACACCGCCACGGCGAGCCAGACGGCGGATAGCGGGCTTGGTGATGCCCTGGATGTTATCACGGAGGACTTTACGGTGACGCTTAGCGCCTCCTTTTCCGAGTCCCTTACCACCTTTACCGCGACCACTCATCGTGCTTTGACAGATTATTCAGAAAAAGGAATAAATCTGAAAGGCGCTACAGCCTGGATTTAAATCCTGCCAGCGGACGTTAGGGAAGAAGGGCAGCTCGAGTTCAGCCCGCCACTTTGTCATCCGGTTTTAATGTTATCCAGTACATATCCGGTTACAGTGTATTTCGTCATAATATAATTGGTAACTACACTGGACTTTCAGAGTTAAGGAGCTATATTCCTTTATAAACTAGACAGTTTTACATAATAAAATACATATCCGGTAACAAACTGAATCCTTCAGAGTAAAAAAAAAATGTAACTTCGTGTTCGCAACTATTTATTTGGTTTCTAAACATAATTGGTAAATACTTCTTGGACTAGTTTGTGAAGTACTTACATCCTGTGTAACCATAGTGACTCTGTGCTTTCGTGTAGTCGTGTAATCGTGTTTCTGCCATTTGCGAGCAAATGGCGTTTAAATGAAGGATTTTGTTTTTAGTCTTGTAAGCGGTCACCTCCTGACAATAAAGTCATTCTGCATAAAGTTCAACATAAATTCAAAATAAATATGTTTTTTGTTTATGCATGAAGGGGGTTGGACGGTGTCTTTGATGAGATACTGTTGGCAACATACTTATACTGCTTAATATCATTAAGAGGAAGTTACTCCATATGTTTTGTGGGTGGCTCTTAAAAGAGCCTTTGTGGTTTTTGCCTTCAGTCAGGTCTTATTTGGTCTTCCCAGATTTCTCGGCCTTCTTGGGCAGCAGCACAGCCTGGATGTTGGGCAGCACTCCACCCTGAGCGATGGTCACTCCTCCCAGCAGCTTGTTGAGCTCCTCGTCGTTGCGGACAGCCAGCTGCAGGTGACGGGGGATGATCCTGGTCTTCTTGTTGTCGCGGGCTGCGTTTCCAGCCAGCTCCAGGATCTCAGCGGTCAGGTACTCAAGCACCGCCGCCAGGTAGACCGGAGCTCCGGCGCCGACACGCTGAGCGTAGTTCCCTTTCCTTAGCAGTCTGTGGACTCGGCCGACTGGAAACTGAAGCCCGGCCCGAGATGATCGGGTCTTTGCCTTTGCTCTGGCCTTGCCGGTGGTCTTTCCTCTTCCTGACATCTTGAATTTGATCTCTTTTTGTTTGTGAGAAGAAATATAACTATGACCGGCGAATCTATGTTTATATATCCTCAAAGCTCCGCCGAGCTGCCACGTTATTGGTCAAAGCGAACGTAAGTTGTATCGTCCAATCAGGAGCGGTACGTTAAGTTGGCGTCGACATTATGCAACTTCCTTCGACTCCTCTGGGGTATTTTCAAAATAGAACAAAACGGAAACGCCAAATGTAAAGGACCAGCACTTTTTAAACATTACACACAAAGTACATTTTCAATAGTTGCTTGCTTTATCCATCAATGTCAACTTAATTATTATGGGTTTTTTTAATAGGGTGCCATTTGGACTCCAGAATTTGGGATGCATAAGTAACTATATTATATTTAACTGCCATAAATATAATTTATGTCATATTGTTTGTTTTTTATTTAAATGTTATTTGAAATATTGAATTTAATGTAAATAGGAAATGAGTACGTTGCACCTGTTGCGGGGGGGAACAGAAAGTGTGTGACACACTCTTAAAGCATGAGGAGAGTAGTATGAGATGGGTCTCTGTTTTTTGTTTATTGAGCAAACTAAACCTTTTGTTTAAGAAGCAAGATTTTTTGTTCTCATTTTCGTTCGATTCTTTCTCTCCAAGGAGAATGCAGCCAATGAGGTGTGTTTATCAGTTATTGTATTGTTTTATCACCAAAAGTTTCTGTTTATAATTTATGTTAATTAAGCGTCTTTTTTGTATGTAAGTTTGACGGTGGATTTAAGCCAACACAAGTGGATTGAAGGTGAAAGGAAACGAAGAATAAATCCATCAGTTGTGAACCAATGGTCCGGTGTATTTCCTGGAGGGAGCAATATTATATTATTATTAGATAAATTTATAACACGTGACACACATAATGTTTCCTGTTAAGGACAAAGACATAACTGTTGAAATGTGTTTTGAGTTCATGTTTGGTATTAAAATACTTTTTTTTATAGGAATCTTATGTCCCCCACTCTAATCAAACTATTTTGTACAGGTGAATAATTTTAAAACGGCTTGTACTGAAAAGAAAAGTACACATTCTGAGAATGGGACATATTATTTCACTTTTTTTCTAGGGAAAAGTTACTCATAATAAGAATTACTCAAAAGGTCTAGCATGTATAATGAACCTCTTGAACTTTTAATAACTATTTACAATTAAATACTTAAATTATAAAAAAGACAATTCATTACATATTAAATTTTAAAACACTGATGATCATAATGAAATCAAAAAGTGCCAAAACTCTGATTCATAATGCTTCACGGAAGAGCACAAGAGGTCTATATCTCCATGTGGACTACTCCAGTTGGCTGCATGTGGTCCTGGTATATGACACAGAAGTTGCTCATCTGAATACCAGCTGACATCTTTGCGTGGTTATATTTCGTATAGGCTTCGCCCTCTAAGGCTGTCGCTATTGGTGTAACCCAGTGTAGCCGCGGTTCCCGGATCAGCGCCGGGAAGTCAACTGAGGAAGCAGTGGACTTTTCCATGGACCCTCTTGAGACTGTCCAGGCGTTACATGAAACCAAAGACGATCCACGTAAGACCGTCCAGAAATCACTTGAGACGACCATCTACATGTGTGAAACCTCCTCTAATTCATTAAAGACCAACCAGGAATCAGCTGCAACACTGAGGTACATACCTGACACGTCCACAGTCCCGCATGCACCAGATAATGAGAACATCTCTCTATGGAGGAGGTTAAAGAAGAATAGGACCTCCAAAAACTGCCATCAATACAAGTCCCAGCAACAGAGAGGAAGTTAGGAAGCCGTCATAAAGGATGAACCTTTGGAGCCAACCCTGGAGTCCCCAGCCATCTCAGTTGATTCCTGGACTGCATCTGTGTGATTTTGCTTGAATTTTTTTTGCGTTAAATTGATGCAAAATCATGCAGAAATGTGTTTTTAAGAGTTATTTTTTAAGTGTATATTATCAGCACATGTTTACTTTTAAATAATGCCAGTGGCTTTGATGATGTCACAGAACGGATTCTAAAAGTTTTCATCCAAGCTAGAAAGATTGAGACTTGTTTTGAATTGATTGACAATACAACATACACAGAAATGTCAGAAGAACATTTTAAGATGCTCATGGTGGATAGGATTATTGAAAGGCAGAAACAGAACACACCTTCAACAGCAGGGTGAAACCAGTCTGATGAGGAGAGTAAAGGGACACCAGAGAGAAGAGCAGAAAACATGAAGCAAGAGGAAGAAGAGAGGAAAGATCAAGGTAGAGCACTACCAGAGACTCCTAATTACTCTGACATGACCAAAGAGGAGCTACTTGTTGTTGTTGCAACTCTAAGTGACTCTTAACAGTGAACTTATCGAAAGAAATCAAACATTTACCGTAAATTCCGTACTATTGAGCGCACCTGGATATAAGCCGCACCGGCTAAAAATAAGTAAATAAATGTATTTGTACATATATAAGCCGCACTTGATTATAAGCCGCAGGTGTCCACGCTATAACAAGAGCTATTTACACAGACGTAGGCTACCGGTAACATCCGCAAATACTGTAGCGTCCGTCCGGACGTTAAAGGACGACGAGAGCGTTCAAATAATAACTTAATAACCCGATCACTGTCGGCCGTGACCACGCCGTTTACAGCAGAGAGCAACACATAACTTGCCGTAACAATCCAACTCTCTCCCCCAGCGTTCTCTCATACAGCCACTCAACACGTTCTCGCTGGTGCATTCACTGACTCTCCACATAATCGGAATTATGAACATTTTATCAACTACTGACTTTACAACATGAACCGTTACAATACGAAGCCTAGCCGACGGTGTCTGTAACACGGCTGATGAAAAAGATGACCGTAGTATATTTCACAAGAAAAAGTCCATCCATTCACTGCCTCAGAATGACTTCATCACTCACTTCCTCAGTCTCTGTTGTCGCTGTCAGTGTCATCTTAACGTGCAGCAGCTCTGTTAGCTTCTTTGACAGCCAGGTCGATCGCCTTTAACTTGAAAGCTACATCATATGTATTTCTCCGTGTGTTTTCCATCATGAGGGTGCGTGCATGAAGCGCAAAATGACTGACATTAAGATCCGACGTGACGAAGTCAAATGTTTTTGCGGCAGAAGCTCATTGTCCCCCATAAAAAATCCATGCATTAGCCGCACCGGAGTAGAAGCCGCAGTGCTCGAAGTGTGAGAAAAAAGTAGCGGCTTATAGTCCGGAATTTACGGTACCTTGGAAAACACAATTTTAAAGGAAAAACCAGGAAAAAAAGTCAAATGAGAAAAATGCATTACAAGGTGGAGATTTTTTAAAAACATGTTTACTTTTATTCGTGTTAACAGTTAAAATTCTAAAACAGCTTTCTGTCATGGCGATGTAATTACATAGATTTGACATGCGTCTTGTCTTGTTTTTAGTTCTCATGTTTTCCCTGTGTGTAAGTGTTTTCTGATATATATTTAGTCCTAGTCTTTCGTGCGTATCCCTGTGTCCTTCTATGTTGTCTGTAAGTTTGGTTCCTGTGTTACTTGTGTTATAAGGTTCTTAGTTTGGTCTTTGATGTTTCTTAGTCTAGTTTTAAGTATTTCCTGTTTTATTTTGTAGAGTACACTGTGGAGCGGGCGATGGACATGCTGGACCCTGGAGAGGAGTCTGTGGATTCACGTACTCCATCCACACTATTGCTGCGTCAGATTGCCCAGGCTCCCCTGGGAATCAGGCTGCGAGCGACTCTCAGCCCCCACCTGTGGTGGGGGGTCTTCTCCAGGAGCTGCCGGGAATCATTCGGATGGCTGCGGCCCGACGGGGCCTCACTGTGCCGATGGCACACGAGGCGGAGCCGATCAATGAGATGGCAGGGGATTTTCCGCTTCTCCGGCCGGTCCGGCGGGACCCTGTGTGGCTATGGTTCCCGGCTCTGATCACCTATCAGGAGGGGGTAGCGGCGAATTCGAGGCTCTTAAGGGCGCCAGTCTCTACCTATGCCTCCATTACCAAGGTGGAGGGATTTACAGACCGTGGATTTCCTCCAGTGCCGCCTTTGGAGGCCAACCTGACGGCCTTTTTCGGGGTCTGGGCCTGGGGTTCGGGCGGCATCCTGCCCTTCCATCGACCCGGGATCTGCTGACGCCGCATTTGACGGACAGGTAGCACCAGTGTGCCGGCTTATATTCTGTCCCTGCTGGCTCACGCCATGTCGAGACTGGCGGTCCAGTCTACGATAATGGCACCGAAGGAGGCACTTTAGATAAGGAAAGCGTCCAGTGCTGCTGTCTCTATGTGCCATCATTGCGGTGACTACAGCCAGGATAGCAACATGGCAGACTCAGGTGCATCGGCTGCCAGGAGGGAGCTTGTTGAGGCTCCGGTCAGCAGTAAAGGGCTGTTCGGGCCCCATTTCGGGACTCTGGCTGACAGCCTGCAGGTGGCGTCAGAGGAGGCACAGGGGCTTTGCCGCCATGCCAACTAGAACAGGCCGACAGCAGGGTGGTGTACAGCACGGCCAGCAGCAGGCCAGACAGGGCTGAGTTATCTCCAAACCATGGCAGAAAACCAAGCCGCAATATCTTTAGAAGTCAGTCAGGGCCTGCACCCGGGCTTACTGCACCTGTCTCACCAAAAGATGCATGGGAGCTCTTTATCACTGATAAAATCATACAAGAGGTCATGTTGCGAACTACGGGGGAGCCAGGGGGTCTCAGCCCCCCTTAATGGGACATGAGCTCCCCTGGAAATATGATTTGTGAAATTTTGGGGGGGGTCACTTAAATATTGGCAAAATGCGTTTTTTCCCATGGTTGTACTTTATTAATATTATTATTATTATTATTATTATTGTTATTATTGTTTTGTATTATCACAATGATGGATCATGTGTAGAATTAGGCTATTTTTAATGTATAATTTGCACATCACTATTTCACTTTAATAAAGATGTCGGCCTGCATGCAGTTCTTGTCCTCACCATTCAAGCGTGGGGGCGCTATGCCTTATACGTCACTTTAAGTCAGACAGTGGAAACGGAAAAAAAAATACCGCGCTGGACCTTTTGTGATTGAGCCGCTGAGTTTCGGAGCTAACTGTTTGACATTTTGACAGCAAAACATGAGCAAAAGAAAACAGGGAAACCTACTCGCCAATTTCGGCCTCACGAAGAAATCGAAGACGAATGACTCTGAGGAGCAGCAAGAGGCGAGTCCCTCGGCAGATGCGAGGTTCGACACCGCTGCACCTGAAGGGACTGCTGCCGACGGTGAACGCCCGCCAACAGCCGGGCCCGGGGTGACCATGACAGAGGCTGGAGATGAAGTTAAAGACAGCTCAGAGGTCGCCGATGACGGTGAATCCACCTGCCTCTCTCTCCCGGCTAACTGGACCAGCCAGCAGTGGAGAGAATGGAAGTCCTGCAACACCTGGCTGTTTATTAAGGACGGGGACTTAGGATGCACAATTTGCAGAGACACAAAAACTCTGTTGCTTTCTGAAAAGGTAATTGGCACGCACTTATCAGAAGAGTGGATTAACGGAGATGTAAGCAGCCACACACAAAAAGGGTTGCGTAAAAAAATCTAGAAACATCGTGATAGCATAGCACACAAAAGGGCAGTTGAAGTGACAGAAACCAAGCGAAAAGATATTCTGCCAAACCGAGTACTTGAGATCAATTCAAAGTTAACAGAAGAAACGGCAGCTTCATTCAGATCGGCCTATATGGTAGCCAAGGACACTGACAGCAAAACCCGCAATAGACTGCGCGAAAACAGCCTCTCATCGCTCCTTTTTGTGGATCTTAATGGACCCCCATTAGAGAGGTTCAACCCACGAAAGGGCTGCTGGGAAGCCTGCAGAGGCTCACACACGGAGGATGGAGACGGAAGAGACAAGTCCACACAACGCGCCGAACCAGCGCTCGTGGGCTCATGATGGCCCCCCACCTCTCAGGTGAAGAGACGTTAGATGGCCCGTGGCCGACATCTCAGTCGGCTCATACAGCCCAGCATGGCTTTTTTAACAAACGAGCTGGCTGTACGCGCATTGCTCACCAGTGTGGACCCACCTGTCCACATCCTGGGCTTCTGGACCAACAGCAAAGGTTGCTGATCCCATGCCTGTGTGGTCGCTTCTGTTCTAAGGTAAGCGCTAATCTGTAGGCCTATAAACTGTATTATTAATTGTTAGCACTGTGTTGTTGGTTATTGCATTAAATGCTGCACATTTTTATAATGATTGCGGACGATATTACATTGTCTGCGTTACACAGCCTGGCTGATTTAAAAAAAAAAAAAAAAAGTTTTTAATTATGATGATCGTGTGTGTTTCGTCATTGATTGGTTTGTTGATTCGTGTTATAGTATTTCAGAAGTTATTGTGCACATGTTGATGAGGACTTGATCTCTTGTAGACAGGCTGACATGTTTTGGTTTTGACTTAGATTTGATGCGTGCGTGGAGGTTGGATGTGATATATGCTTCATTGGATTGACCCTTCTTGCAGGAAGTGAGAAGAACTGGGATATCAGTCTCTGAGATGTTTGGGAGTTCTTTTTACAATCCCGTGTATAAGGCCACTATATCTGTTGGAAGATTTGAGGACATTCAGCGTATCTTGCGCTTTGATGACAAGAGGACCAGAGCTGTCCGCCTCAAAACAGACCATATGGCAGCCTTCTGATCAGAATCAGAATCAGATTTATTTTGTCATTGATACAGGTACAAGTACAACGAAATTGCTTTGGTCAAAGAGGACCGGTCTGCAGCGATACTTCGCACTGACCTGGCTTCATCTCGGAACCTTTGGAGAGGAAGTGGGAGGGCGTGTTACAGCAAGGGACTAAGTCTGAAAACAAAAGCTCCACAAATAGAGATGACACACACTGAAATGTGAATGTAAATTAGTTGTCTTTCTTTTAGTTATTATTGTTGAAAATGTTTGAAAAATGTTAAAAAGATTTTTTTTTTTGAAAAGTGTAAAGAATGTTTAAAAATTAAACGGTAAAATAAGTTAAACATGAAATCATTCTTGTGTGTACAATACAAAACGTAAAATAAATCATAATTCTTAATAAAAATGGCACAATAAAGCATTGATTCTATTACGGGTCATTTTTGACCCACTTATGCCTGGTTCACATGGCAGGATAATTACGCCGATTTTGGCCCCGATTCTCCCCTTCCGATAATCTTAAAGACGCCCCGATCATCATAAGATAATCTTATAAGATCATCCTGCCGTGTGTGGTGTGTTCAGAACGCTCTCGTCTGGTCGGTAGAATGACGGGACCGCTCCGATCTCAAATCGGGGATATTCAACATGTTGGATTGTTTTGGCCCGATCTCTCATCATGTGTGGTGTTTCCCCCCCGAGGAGAAAACGAGCACGAGCCTGTTGACTGTGACGCGTAGCCAATCAGAAAGCGAGGTGACGTAGTAGCGAAAACACCGGTAGCAAAACAACAACTACTCGCCTCCATATCAACATGTAGCAAGTACAGTTCATGCTCCCGTTGTCTCCACTCCTTTGACTGACGCCTCTTTTTAAAACGTGTTTTTTCTGTTAAAATCAGCACAAACGATCCCTGTTACATCCTCTTCGTCCGTTTGTTGACTCTGGAATCACGTTTGATCTCGAGAGGTTTTGTGAGATTTCCCGTCTGATCGGGGGACATTCACGAGTGAAATTGGTTGGTGTGTGGTGTATTGATGTGGCCGTGTGGCTGCACACCACACACAGTACGACCAAAACTGTAAAACCTCTGATTATTTATCGCCATGTGTGTGGTCTCTAAAGTTTGGGAAATCGACCGACAATTTTAAAATCCTGCCGTGTGAACCGGCCTTTATGCATCTAAGGGTTATGGGCATCACTGGAACTCCGTCTAGAGTGGTTGCTTTCCGCCCACAGCAGGTAAAATCCAGCCAACCATCCTGCCTGATGGCTGCGGCGCCACTTTGCCGGTGGCACATGAGGCGGAGCCAATCATGAGATGGGGGGGGGAGGAATTTCAAATTTATTTTACGATTGCAGAAACACACTCATAACAAAGACACACACTAAACAGTTTTGCCAAAAAAAAAATGTTTGCCAAATGTTGGCCTCTATATTTCAAAAATCCTGGCTACGGCCCTGCGTGCCAACGATTATTAATTTAAATGACATGAAATTCATGTGTCACCATAAGATGACTGGCTCAATTATTGACAGGACCAAGGTTGGGGTAAGTAGACTATTTTGGCGCTTGCCGAGGAGGAATTTAATATCAAATAGGCGAGTAAAAGACTCCTTGTCACGCAAGATCACTGCAAATCACACTATAGACGACTCGAAAATACACACTCGCCATGCAACAAACTTTTGGCATTTTACAAACTGAGTTTTTCCTCAAATCCGATCCTCCATCAGCTCACAACCAGCAAAGTACCATTAGATAAGTGTATGATTTCTTTGGATAAGTTCACTGTTAAGAGTCACTTAGAGGTGCAACAACTACAAGTACCTCCTCTTCGGTCATGTCAGAGTGAAATTTGTTGTAAATTTCTCTGCTTGCGAGATGAATAAAGGACTATCTTATCATAATTAGGAGTCTCTGGTAGTGCTCTACCTTGATCTTTCCTCTCTTCTTCCTCTTGCTTCATGTTTTCTGCTCTTCTCTCTGGTGTCCCATACTCTCCTCATCAGACTGTTTTCACCCTGCTGTTGAAGGTGGGTTCTGTTTCTGCCTTTCAATAATCCTATCCACCATGAGCATCTTAAAATGTTCTTCTGACATTACTGTGTATGTTGTATTGTCAATCAATTCAAAACAAGTCTCAATCTTTCTAGCTTGGATGAAAACTTTTAGAATCCGTTCTGTGACATCATCAAAGCCACTGGCATTATTTAAAAGTAAACGTGCTGATAATACACACTTAAGAAAATAACTCTTAAAAACACATTTCTGCATGATTTTGCATCAATTTAACCCCCCAAAAAAATTCAAGCAAAATCACACAGATGCAGTCCAGGAATCAACTGAGATGGCTGGGGACTCCAGGGTTGGCTCCAAAGGTTCATCCTTTATGATGGCTTCCTCTGTTATTTCCTCAGTGTTGTTCTGTGGGTCAGAAAACTCTTCGCTTTGCTCTGGTGAACTAAAGTGTTGGTCCTGTCTCTGTTGCTGGGACTTGTATTGATGGCAGTTTTTGGAGGTCCTATTCTTCTTTAACCTCCTCCATAGAGAGATGTTCTCGTTATCTGGTGCATGCGGGACTGTGGACGTGTCAGGTATGTACCTCAGTGTTGCAGCTGATTCCTGATTGGTCTCTAATGAATTAGAGGAGGTTTCGCACATGTAGATGGTCGTCTCAAGTGATTTCTGGACTGTCTTACGTGGGTCCTCTTTGGTTTCAGGTAGCGCCTGGACAGTCTCAAGAGGGTCCATGGAAAAGTCCACTGCTTCCTCAAATGACTTCTGGACTGTCTCTGGTAGGTCCTGTTTAGGATTTTTTTAGTCACCTTGTTCGTGTTGGTTTTCTTAGAGAAGGAAAAGAAGAGACTCAGGTTCAAATTGAACAAACCAGAAAGTTTAATAAAGCAAGAAAATACAACGCAGACACCGAGGGTGTTGTCCCAGCTGGGGGTCTACCTCGCTGACTCGCACGTCAGCTACCGAAATCGGAGGATAGACCACGAATGTCGAAAGTCACAGAGACAACAATACAGGGAATATCTCCGACTTATCCAGGAGTTTACTGGATGAATCTCAGTCATATTTCAGGCTTACTAAAATTAAGTAAATATGAAACTGAAACGGCCAAGACCAACTTCTCCTCCATTGTTTTTGGTTGCCAAGGTGACAAGTGCAGGCTTTTCAACCTTGTGTTTGGTTCGTTAAAAAACAAAAAAACAAAAAAAACGCTGGTGACGTCAGCGGCACCTTTTTAAAAAGTTGAACGATTTTTAACGTGAGCGCTCGGAGTGGCCGCACAAAAACGGCAGAGGGCTTGTTGAAAAGACGCTGCGGGCTGCACTTTACCCTTTAAAAACAACTGAAAAAAGACGCTTACGCTGAGAGAAAAAAAACGCTCGGTGGACACGAGGCATTACTCTCCTCAGCAGACTCTTTTCGCCCTGCTATTTGGTGTGTGTTCTGTTTCTGCCTTTCAATAATCCTATCCACCATGAGCATCTTGAAATGTTCTTCTGACATTGTTGTTTATAGTGAATTGTCAATAAATTCAAAACAAGTCTCAATCTTTCTAGCTTGGATAAAAACCTTTAGAATCCTTTCTGTGACATCATCAAAGCCACTGGCATTATTTAAAAATAAACACTCCAGACTGGAATAGTGAAGTAGCATCGCCATGGATTCCTACGAGAATTGGCCTACGGGATTTGAGAAAGAACGTCAATGAGTTGCGTCACAGCTCAGAAACTGACCCTGATACATAGCATCCTTCTGATAGAATATTAGGCCTCTTTCTGCTTATAATCAATGTGTTTACTGCAATAAAGTTTCATCACCCGGTCCAAAGCAAAGGTTTGATATTTACAGTTTGAATGATGTTCGCTTACATTTATATTATACCAGTTATTTTATCATGTTTTATTCTAGGTTTGTGTGTGTTAATAAAATTGTCATACTTTTCAGTAAGGTGTTTGTGTGAAGAGGGCTTGTCGGAGTGAATGCACATTCCAACACGTGTTTGATGTGGCCCTTTAAACTGAATCACTCACCAAATCAAACATAGGTTTAGTTTATGGCCCTGAACAGTTAATCACTCACCCACTTCTATATAGGTTGAGTGAGTCTGGATTCTTAATTACCTAAATTGTCTTCTCCTTAAAAAGAATTAGTTACTAGACGAGATGTCAGGTTGTGATAAGAAACAGGTAGGAAGTGTCTTCCCCTACAGATGGTGAAAGGATTCGGGAGTAGATGGACCAATGAGAGATGGGGAACCACTCATCCGAAGACGCATAATTTGGAAGTTACCCCAATCGGAGGAAGGAAACCGCACATTCTTGAATGCATTATTTGGTTAGATATTCTCTGTCTAATGTATAAAAGGGTTCAGGGAAAGATAGTCGGGGCTCAGACTTCGTGAACTGATCCAGCATCTGTCTGTTGTCAGGGACGCGTAGTGTTGAACCCAGAGACTCTGTAACTTCTATTCTTGATTCATCGGGTTAATAAACTCTGTTAACCTGAAAGAGACGCCTCCAGTCATTCCTCTCATCCCATCAAAAGAATGCGCAGAGAGATTTGAGGTAATTATTTAGAGGAGTCAGATTTCTATTTACAACATTTAGGAAAAGGATGAAATAGCAACTTTTATCCTTCAATACCAACTATTATCCTTCACTTCCTTTCATACTTTGTCTTCAAGTTTACATTTCTTTCACTTTGCCGGTGGCACATGAGGCGGAGCCAATCATGAGATGGGGGGGGGAGGAATTTCAAATTTATTTTACGATTGCAGAAACACACTCATAACAAAGACACACACTAAACAGTTTTGCCAAAAAAAAAATGTTTGCCAAATGTTGGCCTCTATATTTCAAAAATCCTGGCTACGGCCCTGCGTGCCAACGATTATTAATTTAAATGACATGAAATTCATGTGTCACCATAAGATGACTGGCTCAATTATTGACAGGACCAAGGTTGGGGTAAGTAGACTATTTTGGCGCTTGCCGAGGAGGAATTTAATATCAAATAGGCGAGTAAAAGACTCCTTGTCACGCAAGATCACTGCAAATCACACTATAGACGACTCGAAAATACACACTCGCCATGCAACAAACTTTTGGCATTTTACAAACTGAGTTTTTCCTCAAATCCGATCCATTAGCTCACAACCAGCAAAGTACCATTAGATAAGTGTATGATTTCTTTGGATAAGTTCACTGTTAAGAGTCACTTAGAGGTGCAACAACTACAAATACCTCCTCTTCGGTCATGTCAGAGTGAAATTTGTTGTAAATTTCTCTACTTGCGAGATGAATAAAGGAATATCTTATCATAATTAGGAGTCTCTGGTAGTGCTCTACCTTGATCTTTCCTCTCTTCTTCCTCTTGCTTCATGTTTTCTGATCTTCTCTCTGGTGTCCCATACTCTCCTCATCAGACTGGTTTCGCCCTGCTGTTGAAGGTGTGTTCTGTTTCTGCCTTTCAATAATCCTATCCACCATGAGCATCTTAAAATGTTCTTCTGACATTACTGTGTATGTTGTATTGTCAATCAATTCAAAACAAGTCTCAATCTTTCTAGCTTGGATGAAAACTTTTAGAATCCGTTCTGTGACATCATCAAAGCCACTGGCATTATTTAAAAGTAAACATGTGCTGATAATATACACTTAAAAAATAACTCTTAAAAACACATTTCTGCATGATTTTGCATCAATTTAACCCCCCAAAAAAATTCAAGCAAAGTCACACAGATACAGTCCAGGAATCAACTGAGATGACTGGTGACTCATCCAGGGTTGGCTCCAAAGGTTCATCCTTTATGATGGCTTCCTCTGTTATTTCCTCAGTGTTGTTCTGTGGGTCAGAAAACTCTTCGCTTTGCTCTGGTGAACTAAAGTGTTGGTCCTGTCTCTGTTGACTTGTATTGATGGCAGTTTTTGGAGGTCCTATTCTTCTTTAACCTCCTCCATAGAGAGATGTTCTCGTTATCTGGTGCATGCGGGACTGTGGACGTGTCAGGTATGTACCTCAGTGTTGCAGCTGATTCCTGATTGGTCTCTAATGAATTAGAGGAGGTTTCGCAAATGTAGATGGTCGTCTCAAGTGATTTCTGGACTGTCTTACGTGGGTCCTCTTTGGTTTCAGGTAGCGCCTGGACAGTCTCAAGAGGGTCCATGGAAAAGTCCACTGCTTCCTCAAATGACTTCTGGACTGTCTCTGGTAGGTCCTGTTTAGGATTTTTTTAGTCACCTTGTTCGTGTTGGTTTTCTTAGAGAAGGAAAAGAAGAGACTCAGGTTCAAATTGAACAAACCAGAAAGTTTAATAAAGCAAGAAAATACAACGCAGACACCGAGGGTGTTGTCCCAGCTGGGGGTCTACCTCACTGACTCGCACGTCAGCTACCGAAATCGGAGGATAGACCACGAATGTCAAAAGTCACAGAGACAACAATACAGGGAATATCTCCGACTTATCCAGGAGTTTACTGGATGAATCCCAGTCATATTTCAGGCTTACTAAAATTAAGTAAATATGAAACTGAAACGGCCAAGACCAACTTCTCCTCCATTGTTTTTGGTTGCCAAGGTGACAAGTGCAGGCCTTTCAACCTTGTGTTTGGTTCGTTAAAAAAACAACAACAAAAAAACGCTGGTGACGTCAGCAGCACCTTTTTAAAAAGTTGAACGATTTTTAACGTGAGCGCTCGGAGTGGCCACACAAAAACGGCAGAGGGCTTGTTGAAAAGACGCTGCGTGCTGCACTTTACCCTTTAAAAACAACTGAAAAAAGACGCTTACGAAAAAAAACCGCTCGGTGGACACGAGGCATTACTCTCCTCAGCAGACTCTTTTCGCCCTGCTATTTGGTGTGTGTTCTGTTTCTGCCTTTCAATAATCCTATCCACCATGAGCATCTTGAAATGTTCTTCTGACATTGTTGTTTATAGTGTATTGTCAATAAATTCAAAACAAGTCTCAATCTTTCTAGCTTGGATAAAAACCTTTAGAATCCTTTCTGTGACATCACCAAAGCCACTGGCATTATTTAAAAATAAACACTCCAGACTGGAATAGTGAAGTAGCATCGCCATGGATTCCTACGAGAATTGGCCTACGGGATTTGAGAAAGAACGTCAATGAGTTGCGTCACAGCTCAGAAACTGACCCTGATGCATAGCATCCTTCGTTTCATACTTTGTCTTCAAGTTTACATTTCCAGGACACCTTAAGAACCCAACACAATTATTTTCCTCCAAAGGTTTGCTGCCAGAAACACCTCTAACTCCATCAGCTCTGCACATCAAATGCCTGAGAGCACATTAAGTTTTGTATTGAAATATATTTGAAATATGAACTCACTGTGGCTTCTGTGCGGTAAGCTTGTTCCAACTTATGATTCACACCTGCACATTCACTGATGTTTGTTGACGTGTGTTTTCTTAAATGGACAGTAACACGTTTCAATAGGGTGGACATTGACTGAGGGGGACAAACATTAAACCTTGTTTTTAGTGTAATTTTGGAAGATATAATGGGATATGACCATGTGATGTTTCAGTTTTTCTCTTTAATGAATTTGCAAAAACACACTCTCAGCCAAGAAAAACAGGCAAACAGAAACTGGAAGAGGCTGAAGCAACAGCCATGGTCGGGGACAGAAGGCTGAGGTTTTGACGGAGAAGGTAAGTCCAGGGAAAGTAGGGTCGGAACCAATAAATCAGTCCAAGAGGACACGCTGGAAAGACAGGCATGAATGTGATGACAATCTGGCTATGAAAAAAGTTTGGAGCAGCTGCTTATGTTGTGCCCTAATTGCTGATTAGCAGCAGCTGAGCTGAGTGAGCTGATGAGGTGGGTGTGGCTGACAGAGTTAGAGGAACGCAGTCTGAATGGAAAATTACTGAGAGGCAGAACAGGGCTATGAGAGTAATACTGTGTGGTGGTTTTAACATTATAACAAGAGAAATAGATTGAATTGATAGCACTCCCTTCAAAATTAAAAAAAGGTAAATAACTTGAAGTTTGACAAAAAATGCTTCATTAAATGACATCTGCAGGATTTTGAACCCTGCTGGGATTAATTTACCTCAATTTGATGGAAAAACTAAAACCAGTATTTATAAAGTTTTATGTTTATTAATATATGTTTCCCGACAGAATAAACCATCCGTTCTAATACAATCCCTAATAATTCCTCTGAGCACTGCATAGTTAAAGTAGCCTATGTATTATGTGTGATTGTTACGACCCGCATAGGCCGTATCATAAGGCGCCCCTCTTCCTACTCACTCCCAAAGATAAACCACATGAATAACAAAGTTTGCAGTTCCCATTATGTTGTTGTTTTTTTTTTTTAAACACAATGAAACAAAACTTTTAGGGACAGTGCCGTAAAAATAACAAACAAAACATCTGTATTGACCCAAATCTACCTTACCTGACTCAAAAGAAAAAATGAAAGAAAATACAGGCATCTAGCCTACCTCCCTAGAAAATAAACAGGAGAAAATATACGCAAAAAAAAAAAAACTACTCTCACCCTACAACAGAAATGAGAACTGCTTCATGACAACACGACAATCTTTGTGTTAGTAAGCACGAAGGAAGGGCCGCTCCCTTCTGCCGTTATCCCTTTTCAGGTGTCCCTTGATTTATCCACCAATCCGACAGCTCTTGCCCTAAGAGACACACAGAGACAGACGCACAACACAACGTAATGACAACAACCCATTCACCCACAAATGACCCTCATTCATAACAGTGATAATAAAAACAAAGAGGATATCTGGGGAAATTAACAAGTCTTAATTCAAAACACAGTAAAATAATGGATTTAACATTTTCTGAGAGAACCGGTCAATTATTTGTGCATAAGAATGGACTGTGGAACTTCTATTTTTATGGGTTAGGGTTAGATTTGTGTGTATGTGAATGAGGCCCACTATCTCTGAGTAGTCTAGGAAAGGTCTAGTTTCGTTTCTTTACTCTGGACCAAATACAATGTTTATTTTTTTTGGTTTGGTGTGGTTCGTTTTCACATTGCACTTTTCGCAAGTGGCCCAAAATTTGCAAAGAAAACAAAGTGCAAATATCATTCAATCCTTGGACAAATTGAATCCTTTTTCATTCAGTGAGAACATGGCAAAAACATCAACATGTTCATGTGTAGTTTCTCACTGCTTTTAATATGTTCTTCTGCTGAAATATGGAGACCCAGCCGTACAGGTGGTCTCTGTTGTTCAGTGCGCAACTGAGTTTGATGGTTTGTACACCTGCCCAAAAGATCCGCACCAAGGTTTTTGGTTTGTTTTAGGAAAACTAAATATGGTAGATGTGAATTGTCACAACCTGACTCAACAGTAGGTGACAAAATAGGGAGACCACACATAGTGTTATGTTTGTGTGAAAGGTCAGTGCGTATGCAGTGAAGGGTGTGTGTGTGTGTTTGAGTGTTGCTGTAAGAATCAATCAAGCTCTAACACAACCAAACAAATGCTGACAGACATCTGACTTTGTGGACAATGCAGCCTGCAAGAACAGAATACTTTTCAGTTTTTATGAGGTCAGGCGCTGGGTCTGTTGACAGCCATCAGCTCTTCCACTTTGACTGAAGGAGTAATATGTGTCCAGGAAGTCTGCCCAAAAGCTACTGTCATCTTCTTGGTAGCTCCCAGACCTGATGCTGGTGAGGAACTACCCAACAGATATCATTCTAAGTGCATGATGGCACTCCACTGGAGTTGGGACAGGATTTTAACCGCACACAACTGAAGGTATTTTCAAGGCACTCTAGTGTGAACCTTGATGTTAACACAAACCAGTGTCCTCTTGTCAACATCTCGTCCTGTTTTGCCAAAATGGATCTTGTTACAATTATCACCCCGGTTTGAATAGACTTCCAGCCTCCCTTTTCACCAGTCTTCGTCCCACGGAACAGATGGATGATGTCCTGGAGGAAGGTACTTATGGTGCTCCTCCAACTTGATCCTGCTCAGGGCCATAATTGTATGGCGAGATGACATCAGATCAAACCATTGATCAACTTGCTCCAGGAGCCACACTGAAGTCATAGAGGAAAGAGATCAGTTTTCTTGCTGCACCATGCATTTCAGCCCAGCACTTGTTGTCTTACTGAACACATTTAAAGCAGGTCCAACCATCATCTTTTCCAAGTGACTTGGCTCTATCGCTCTGTCAATCCATCTACGTGCAGTTGTTTGAATGCAAAGACCTCTGTCAACACACCAGGCTCAATTTTATCACACTGCATGCTTCTTTTCAGGGTTTTTATTCCTGTCAGGGGAATATCCAATTCATTCAGGGTCTTGTAACCTGTTGGACCGGCAGATCAAATCAAATCAAATCTTCATCGCCTTCTTAATCGTTTCATTGCTCCATTGCATGCCTTGATCTTGAGAGCTGCTTTTTCCTTCCATATTTTTCTTAGTGCTGATTTTGTTTTATTTTAATTTGCAACTTTGGATTTTTATTTTTAAAACAAGAAAGCTTCCAGTAAATGGTTAAAAGCAAAGAACCTTGTCCTGGAGTTTTTGTGGAAGTACGTGTCAACCAAATGTTACAGCTCTACAGTTTGTGTGCACAATTTTTGAAAAAATAAAACAATGTGTTGTTTGTGGAAATAGTGCAAATGAAATATGATTACCTCACCAATTTTTTTTATTGTTATAATCCGGATTTATTTTGAGATTGCTCCTGCTGACTTTGGCTAACCATTTCTTTCTCCTCTCTGGTTTGGTTGGGAAGCCCCACATTACCACTCCTTTTTTCACAGTGTTTGGAGCCTCCCCATGCAGCACAGTATATCATAGTAGAGACTGCAAGGGCACATGCAAGACAATATTTTTCTGCCTTTTGAAAAAAACAAAAAGTAGACAGTAAAGTTACTCTGAATTTGTAAATATTATTCATGTATATACAGTATTATGAAGTGCAGGGTTGCATACAAATTGTAAAAAGAAATAATCATTTAATTCAATGTATTTGCCATGTATTTCCTGGACAATGTAACATCATGCTGCTAATGCTCATCCTTCTCTGTTACCTGTTGTGCTTTCAGTTGATAATCCTTGATAGTCACCTGTCAGACTCCTTTTGTCCTCATCTGTCCCAGAGCTCTTCCAAGGGCGCTGATCTGTCCTATCTGAAACTAAAAGATTACATCAAGATTACATAGGCCCTAAATTACCATTGGATTACTGAAATGGGAAAAAAATAAACTAGTATGAATTTGTAAAAAAAAAAAAAAAAGAAAGAAAAGAAAAACTCTTCTAAATAGAAGTTGATTGTATGTATAGAAGTTACCGTAAATTCCGGACTATAAGCCGCTACTTTTTTCTCACACTTCGAGCACTGCGGCTTCTACTCCGGTGCGGCTAATGCATGGATTTTTTATGGGGGACAATGAGCTTCTGCCGCAAAAACATTTGACTTCGTCACGTCGGATCTTAATATCAGTCATTTTGCGCTTCATGCACGCACCCTCATGATGGAAAACACACAGAGAAATACATATGATGCAGCTTTCAAGTTAAAGGCGATCGACCTGGCTGTCAAAGAAGCTAACAGAGCTGCTGCACGTTAAGATGACACTGACAGCGACAACAGAGACTGAGGAAGTGAGTAATGAAGTCATTCTGAGGCAGTGAATGGATGGACTTTTTCTTGTGAAATATATTACGGTCATCTTTTTCATCAGCCGTGTTACAGACACCGTCGGCTAGGCTTCGTATTGTAACGGTTCATGTTGTAAAGTCAGTAGTTGATAATGTGTTCATAATTCCGATTATGTGGAGAGTCAGTGAATGCACCAGCGAGAACGTGTTGAGTGGCTGTATGAGAGAACGCTGGGGGAGAGAGTTGGATTGTTACGGCAAGTTATGTGTTGCTCTCTGCTGTAAACGGCGTGGTCACGGCCGACAGTGATCGGGTTATTAAAAGTTATTATTTGAACGCTCTCGTCGTCCTTTAACGTCCGTATGGACGCTACAGTATTTGCGGATGTTACCGGTAGCCTACGTCTGTGTAAATAGCTCTTGTTATAACGTGGACACCTGCGGCTTATAATCAAGTGCGGCTTATATATGTACAAATACATTTATTTGCTTATTTTTAGCCGGTGCGGCTTATATCCAGGTGCGCTCAATAGTACGGAATTTACGGTATATGGTTTCTTAGTATGTAAATAAACATTGGGATTTGATTGCTCCTATTACCATACAAGTTTAAGAACATTAAATACATTTCTAAGTAATACATTTTCTATAAAATACATAGCACAGTTTTTATAGCATGTCTACCCTAACCCATGATTTTGTTAAAAAGCCACAGGGAAAAAAATGTAGCCAGATGCCTGTCTCACGATGGGCTGGTCCAATGAACCTGATGAACCCATCCTCAATGGCTTCAAAACATTCAACAAGGTTGTCACAATTTTCTTATACAGTGTTCATGATTCTGCTGTTTGAGTTGTGGATGAAGCTCTGGGCTGTCTTCCTGCACTAATCAGGCCGGAGAAAAAAAGTAACAATCACACTCAGTTCGGAAAAGAAAACTTTTTTGATGAGAGAAGTAGCTGATCAAATGTAGCTGATTAGAATAGCAATGCATATAGACTGGCACAGGAATGAGTCCTAAAATTTGGAAGTGAGTTAGCATTTAAGCGCCATGAGTTCCTAACTCTAAAAGTCAATGGGGATTTTAAATGAGATTGTGTTTAGACGCCTGAAATAAGGTATGTGGTTAACACGAGCTTAAGAGACGTTGACATTTTGTTAAGATAAACTACCTTAGCTAAGACCCCCACTTGTGAATTTTAAAGTTTTTACAAGAGCTTAAAACGGCGGTTGCTAACAAGTAGCTAACTGAAACTACAGTGGTTGTCGGGGAGATTAAACATCATCACGCCATGAACTCCCTCACTAATCCGCCTTACAGCCTCGTGTCATGTTTTTCAGTCCTTTTGCAAATATTAGGTAAATAAACAACTGATTAAGCTATGGTTTCACTAGCTTGTCAAAACCTTTGATTAGATTGAGGAAGCATAACGGTTATGACGTCAAAATCAACTGACTGCAGAGTAGTTCGCTTGTAGCATAATGTTAGCTTTATGTGTGTGTGTGTGTTTCATCAGAGTATATATACAGAGTATATATTATATACTCTGATGAAACATTTATGTATATATATATATATATATGTGTGTGTGTGTATAGATAAATGTGTGTTGTGTTTTGGTTTGTGGTTTAGAGAATTTATTGACTATAATAATGAATTTGAGGTGAGGAGTTATTGCGGGTCATTAATGAAACAGGAAAATGTGTGCCGAAAACAATCATTTATTTGAACAAAATTCACAAAAAGACAAAGCTACAGTACATTAGGGACAAGTTCAAGATTATATACATACGCATTTATTGAGTCCTTTATAAGCACTCATTTCTCAAAACAAACTTGCAAACAATAATTGTAATTTCTACAGATTGTCTGGCAGTAATGTTAGCTGGTTTTGAGTGCCCATTTTCTGAGACTGTATTAATTTTTAATCCATCAATATAAAAATTATAAATCTAAAATGATTACTCAATCTTGGACACATTTACATCACAAAATACATATTTTACATTAGACTGCATGTACAACTGCAGAGATGTAAAGCGATTTTACCTGAAAATGATTTATCTAAATTTAAAAATCCAGTATATTTACATTGTACAAAACAAAAATAAAAATGTTAAACGGTTGTAAAATGTATGTATGACAGTAATAGTATTACATGGGTGAAAATGGCTAAATGTTAGTAAGATAACTATGCATTTATTAGCACGTGAAATCCACTTTTGAGGTAATAAGAAGCTAGATGACGTCTGAGCTTGATTAATGAAGTGACAGACTGAAAATGTACATAACACAATATGAAACGATATTAGTGATTAGTCTATCACATCTAGATGAAAGTAGTGACGATAATGTTTTTACAACCTAAAGAAGCAGTACCAGCTCTGTCATTTTAATATGTTTGTAGTAATTGTAAAACCATCAACAGTGCAAGCTACTCACACAACACACACAGCGAAGGACAAAACATACAAGGCAACTTTTAAGTTTTCAAAATAATCTGTAAACAGTTAGCAGACAACAACAGCAAAAACAGTTCTGAAGTGTTTAGGAAAAAGTTACGAGTCATTTTAGTAGAAAGTGGAGTTAGCTGTTACGCCTTCAGTATGTCAACGCATACAGGATTCATTGTGCATGCTCACCACAGTGAAACCACTGATGTACACTCAGTGTAGATTAAGAATAATAAGGTTGAATCTGTAGTGATTAGCACACCTTAAACTGATTGCTCCTCCATTAGATGTTCACAGACTTGGACCTTAAAAGCAGACTGCAAAGCAATTGGAGAAGGAAAGGATACTTTCCAGCGGTACAGCTCAAAAAGCAGACAGACAGTGATGTCCATAAACTGTATCTGTTCTCATGTAAAAAGTAAAGATACATGACAAAAGCACAGCATATTGAAGACAGTGTGCTGTTTTATTGTTATGTTTAAAATGGTAAAGCTTTTCATGAGTCAGGGTGGCCATTTGTTGTACGTTATAATTTGTCACAACTTGAGAAGATCAGGCTAACACCAAGCCATGACAGTTTGTGTACAACATGTCTTCTCACTTTACTTTAATTGTTCTGAATATGTCTGGCAGGTGCACTCAGCTTCGTGTATATGTCTAATTTCCCTTTAAAGAAGTTATTTTTTCACCATTTGTTCACTCTTATTTAATCTCATCGTATATACTCTGCCGCCGTGGCCTCGCAGCTTTCAACATTTTCTGGTTCCTCTTTCTTTGGTTGTCCTTGAGAGTTATCACACCTCCCTTCCTTTCCTCGTCACACTCTTGTTAACCTCATCCTTATCGTTATTGACTCCTTTTTCTCTTGGGTTTCCTGTGAGCATCCACTATACATCTTCGTGGCTCTGTGATGCAGAGGGAGGAACAACAGAGTTGTCGTTGTGGCAGCAGGAAGCAGATCGAAATGTGGCGGAGCCAGCGAAGACAGGCGACGGTGTGTCATCGTCTCCCTCTGGTCCAGAGCTGGAGGTGGGAGATGGTGGAGGCAGGGAGGAGGAGATGGAGGGCTGGATAAGACGAAAAGAGATCCATTTTTTTAAAGAAAGAACACTCTTTTTCTTGTGAATGACTTAGTGATTTGGTTTGCTCAGGTTCAATGTCATTTACCTGTAATGAGACACTGGATTTGCTTGTTTTCTCTTTGACTTTAGCCAAAACTCCTTTGAGCCCAGAGGATCTCTCAGTCATCTCCAGAGCTGCTCTCAGCAGTTTTGGCGTCTCTGGCCTTACAGGGGCTGCCTGGACCAGAGGGGAATCTTTGGGCTCTTCTTTTGGCTCCGGTTTTTTTCCTTTTGTCAGCATCTTTCTGTGTTTGAGACAGCAACATCTTGTTTTCTACTCATGTAATCAATAAAAACATTAATAAATGTTCTAGTATGGATATGATAGATTAAAATGTCATGCCAGAGTTGGTTACACTAGTTGTTATCATGGTTTAAAAAGTGCAGTGGTTTTACCTGGCCTTCTTGCGAAGCATTTTTTTGGACTCTGGATAGTGGACCAGGATCTCATTCAGGTCCTTCTTGTCCAGGATGAAGAGATTGGCAAAGCCATGGGTAATTACATTTGCTGTACGTCTGTTACCCCCACCTACTGCAAGCAAACTACCAATGAGAGTAATCTGGTTTAAAAAGGACATTTGGAACCAAGTGTGACATTTCAATTGTTGGAACATACAGGACCATTCAATTATTTTATGCAATATTTTGGGGGTTTAAGTCAAAACAAAATGGGAAATAATAATTCAAACCAAATGGAACACATTTGTTTAAAGTTGTCATCTTAGACACTTACACCCCATCTGTAGTACATTTTCCAATAATATTTAATTCAACACAAATTCTTAAAATCTCTTCACCTGATCTCTCCAAAGACTGATCCTGCTCCAAGAGTGACAAAAACCGTCTTCCCATCTGGTCCTCCAACCACCTGCACCTCACCCGCTTTTATGATGTACATCTCCCGACCCACCTCGCCCTGAGCAGGATATGAATGAGACGACAGAAAGAATTCCACAAATGAAAAAGGGAAACTTTTTTTCCTAAGAATGAAAACACAGGCGAGTTTGCATAAAGTACCTTTTTACACACATAATCCCCAGGTAGGTAGACAACTGAGCGAAGACTTTTCAGCATATCAAAGATCATCTGTCTGTCACAGCCCTGTCGAAGTGGAAAACAGAACAGTCTCAGTCTAGTTGCACTACATGTTTTGGAGTTTGTACGGCCACGAAGTATGATCATGCTGTTGTTTTTACGCATATTTAAAGACTTCCTACCTGAAAAAGTGGAACTTTGCTGACGATGGAGTAGTTTACATCTACGGCGATGTCCAGACGCATTTTATCTGGCAGCTGAGTCAGCAGCTCTTGCTCATCTGGGAGGGACATAATACAACTTAGAGTAAAACTAAAACAAGTCAGGTGGAAGAAGTGTATGACACCATTCTGCTCTTCTTACCCAGCATGCCTTGTGATTGCCAGGTGTAGTTATACCAAGTCTTGACGCGGTTCTGGACGTCTTTGGGGATGCGATAGGAGGACATGTACTTAATGGTGTTGTCCATACATGTGCGGTAGTAGGTCTGACCAGCTGTGGCTGCTCCAACCACATCGCGCATCTGAGGCACATTTGGGTAAAACGACCAAAAACTGTTCATTTAACACCATCTTTATCTTTGACAAGAGATTTATGAAGTACTAACTAATGTCAAATTATTATTAAAAAAAGGAAAATACTGGAGCAACTATTATTTTGTACACTACGTGTGTATTTACACCAGGAAAGCCCTTTAGTTCGCTTTTCTTGGTCTGGACCAAATACAATGTTTCTTTTTGGTTTAGTGTGGTTCATTTTCACACTGCACTTTTCACAAGAGGCCCAAACAAAACCAAATGTGCCAAGATCGTTCAATCATTGGACAGAAAGGTCTGGGGCGGGGTAAAGCGGTAATTGCAAAATGAAAGTAAACAATCATGGAGAACTTGCGTGCTGCACTCGCTGTCTATTGAACATTTTGAGCAACAATTACATCTGTGGTATAGGTACGAAAATATTCCATTGTGGAAAATAATGTAGGCCTGTGTGAGCAATCAACCGGTGTTCAATAAGATATGTGGCACAGGGGAAAGGAGGAGGATCAGACTACAGCAGGAGAAAATAACAAGAAGTGAAGCGCCAGGAAAACGCTGCTGTTCTGTTCGTAGTCTGTGATTTAGACTACGATTAAACACCTGAAAGATAGACCAAAGATTACCTCTGCGTCTCATATCAAAGAATATATCAAACAACAACACTGTGCTGCTAACCAAATAATTAATTCCCTTAATGCGCGGGTCAATGGGAGCCTATTGTGTCCATAAAAGTGTAAGATTTTTAGAACTGAGTCGGACTGAGGTCCAGTCACACCTCTAATGAACCTTACCAAGGTTTGTTTGGAGTTCGATGGTTTCTATTCACACCTACACAAAAGGTCTGCACCAGGGTTTTAGTTAGTTTCAAGCGAACTAAACAAGGTTGGTGTTAATACACCCTTAATGTGAAGGAGACACAAATGTCTGTGGCTCAGCTTTTAGAGTCTGTCGACTCAACCAGAAGGTCGAGGTTTTGATTCCCGTCTCCTGCAGTCACATGTTCTTGGGTAAAACGCTTAACCCCAAGTTAGCAGCCTCTGCCATCAGTGTGTGAATGGGTAGGTGTAAACTGTGGTGTAAAAAGCACTTTCACCATTTAAGTTTTATCTACACACCTGTCCAATCATGATAGAGAAGGCAAAGACTCCAACAAAGTAGTTGATGAGTTGGAAGACGATCTCGAACAGGGTGGTGGGGTCTGGCAGACCACCGATGGTGATTAGAGTCTTCACAGCAAAGTAGTAACAGCGAATGTAACTGAGCAGAGACAAAGACATGCAACTGTAACAACCACATTTCCCACCGGGATAAATAAAGTATTTCTGATTCTGATAGAATGGACCCAGTTTGTAAATCTTAACAGTCATAAAATGTCAAACGATTCAACTATATTATATATTATAGACTAAGGGAAAATTATTTTGGATTGTTTGAGTAATCAGAGGTGAAAAATAATTAAAAACTGAAAAACAACCAGAACTTTTCTTCACTTAATAACTCCCTTTTAAAATGCTGTCCTTATCTGAAATAAAAACAGCCACCACTTGTGTGTGAGTGTTTATTCCACTGACCTGTTGCCCTCTCCATTGTACACCCACTTGGTTGATCCCAGTCCTTTGAGTGCAGAGCCCCAGTAGTAAAGACAGGCATTACAGTGAAGACAGTAAAGAAGGTAGGTGGTGGTGCGAATCACCCTGAGAGACGGAGAATAACAGAGAGTGATGCCTTCAATGCCTTTTAAACTGATAAGCAGAAACATCTAAGAAGACAAAGTGAGAAGAGAGAAAGTAAGACAGAATATGGAGCAGGGCTGTATGAAGCATTACGCTGCAGCTGACCTGTAGATGTAGGCTTTGGTCAATATTGCCTCCAGACGCTCGTTGAACTCAAAGAAGGAGTTGATCTGGAGAGGCATTGAGAGCAGAAAATATTGGCTGTCATACAACTGAAGAATTGTTACCTTGATAACTGACATCTTTTGTAAAGCTTCGGGTGTTTGATTGACATTCCTGCCAAAAATATTTTTTTATCACCATACTGCTTACATGTTAACAAGCTGTGATGTGTTGGAAAGGGACAAAATCTAAATACAGCAACAAAGCTCACCTTCAGCAGCCTGGGTAAGCGTAGCAGAGGGTTGACGCCAGTTTTAAAGTAGAAAATTTCTAGTGGTACAAGGCTGGCCACATCAAACTGAAAAACAAGACGGGATAGACCACTTGACTGAGATTTCTCATGTTATAAAAAAACAATAAGAAATGGACCTTATTCGTTATCATTGACTTACTTTGAATCGTTTGGTTTTCATGTAATTCTTTCTCATCTCCTTTTTGTCATTCTGTCAAAAAGAACAAAACAGTAGATATAAACTTTAATCTTGGTAGATAGAATCTTAAATTGACAACATTTTTGTTTGAAACAACAAGCTTCTAATTTAAAGACCAATGTCAAATATCTACTGAATCATAAGATGACCTTGCTATATAATCAGACATGAGGGAAACATGCTGTGTTGACTTGCTGGCTTCAATGACAACAATGCAGCAGAATCTAACTTTAGATTCTGGTCCTGAATGGTCTGGATTAATTTTGACAAAAGAGTGTAGTCGGTTTAAAGGCAGCCCCACACAGGTGTTTTGAACACCCCTTGGTTTGCCATGCAAACCGCAAATTGTAGCAGTAATAGAAGCGGACGAGAGAACTGGTTCAGATAGAACTGGTTCAGATAGAACTGGTTCAGATAGAACTGATTCGGCTCGACCTGAAGAGCCTCTGCATGTTTCTAATAATTCCTGTAATAATTCTAATATTGGAGATTATTCCGCTTGGAAGAGGGGGCGGGGGGGAGGCAGATCTTGTCTATGTTTTTAATATTGCTCCTTTAAGTCTACAGTGCAGTGTAATCATTCTGTAAACAGGATTGTAGCTGTTAGTAGCAGCAGTCTTTGTCTCCAGATATTCAGATTTCTTCTCTGAGATGCTTTTCATTAAAGTAACTGGCACAGTCCCACTCACCACTATGTCTCCCCCGCGAACAAACTGCAGGCGAGGCTGGAAAATGGTGATGTCAAGGATGTAAATGAGGTCACACAGGTAGTCGGTCAGCAGCCAGTAGTAAATATTGTCAGGAGTCTGGTAAGGGAAGGCCCAGCGCAAAGGGATGAACCACACATTCCAGTTCCAGGCCAGATTGACCAATAACATCCACAGCACGTACATAAGGTCTGACAGAGGGACAAAGATGAGAGGTTAGAGGCAGAGAGAGAGAGAGAGAGAGAGAGAGAGAGACGGAGACAGAACAGAGAGGGAATTAGATCATTGAAGGGAATTGAAAATTACAAATAAGCAGGTTTTAATCCAAATTATAAAAGAGAAATTGCATTTGCAAAAACTTGTATTCACTTACGTGTGGGAGACAATTTTTTTGTATTGTGACAACAAAGTAAAGTAGATTAAGCTCAGCCCAAACGTCATATTCCATGATCATCACTTTATCATCGTCAGAAAAATCGCTGACACTTTTTGTAAGGATAAGTTTCAAACAACAAAACTTTGACATTGAAGAAATGTGTTCACCACTATTTGGTTGGTAAGACTCTGAGAGCCGAGCGCACCAGGTGGGCGTATGCCTGGATTTAACCTTGCGTCCAACTTAGAGCTGAAACTAACAACCAACTTCAAGTTATACCCTGTGTACTCGTTGGACTTGAGCCCGGTTTGTGTCTCACCTGCATGTACTGTAGTTTTAAACTCACCTCTCATCAGACTCAGTAAGCTGATTGAAAGGTTTAGTTTTAACTGACAAGCCCTGTTTGTAAAAGTGTTCTCCCCTCAACTAGAGCAGGTGTCGGGCAGAAACGCAGCAAAGTTTTTTTTAACAGTTTTTTTTTTTATCTATGTCTAATAACGAGATTTTAGACAGGATAGAAGTGTGTTACATGGCAACCCTCACTGCTCCCTAAATGTTTACATGGATGCTGCTGTAACTGTTCTCCTTTAGACTTGATGCACTCAGTGTAAATTTAAGTTTGGAAGTCGGTTGTAGTTAAATCGGACGTAAAAAGAAACACCTACTTTTCTCTGGGCATTATGTCATTTTTTTAACTAAAGTAGATTTCACTGTGCAGTCCTGTAGCAGGAAGTATGTTGTATTAGATTCTCACTGGTAAAAGGGTCGATGCTGGCAGGGAAGCGGTAGTGCATACAGGCTCTTATCCAGCGAGGGGCTTTAACCTTGCAGCATTGGCTAGCCTGCTCCCCACCCTCCACTCCATGGCCTCCTTCTCCTTCTCCTTCTTCCCCTGAAGGACCAGCTTGTGCCTCGCTCTCTTCTTCCTGCTGAGGAACAGGCTGAGGAGCTGAAGCTTCGGGAGGAGCTGTAGGGGGGAGACAGGTAGGGGGGAAAAAGTCAGGGCAGCGAGTCCTTCATGATCCCATTTTGGGAACAACTAATCAAAACACTCGAGGGACACTTGAGTCAAACTTTTGAAATAACGAGGGGGAAGCTGAGAGGCTGGTTACTGGAAATAAAGTGTTTCACTCCTCAGCTTTGTGTGTGTGAAGGTCAGTGGGGACTTTCATGTTCCTGACAATGCTTTTTGAGTAAAGATGCCAATCTACTGTGTAAGGATCACTTAAAAGGCTGAGAAATAAATGATTGTCTGGACAAAGCTCTCTTTTAATCCAGAAGGACAACATGCTTCAGTGTAGAATCACTCTGGGTCTGTTGTGTCTGTTTCTACTTTGTATTTTTACTGTTCAAAGATTAAATTGAATACAGTATATATAGAAGTAAAGACAGGCTCAGTTTGTGTGTGCGTGTGGGTTACAGAAACAAAATGAACAAAACTTACAAGTGATGGTGCTCTCTTCATCTGAGCTGTCAAGGTCTATGAGTTTCTCTTTTGCCTTCTCAGTCCTCTCTTTGAACATCCTGACCAGCTCCTGAAGACGCTCATTGACCACGGTGCTGGTCTGACTGGCCGAAGACGCAGGACGTTCTTTCAGTCTTAGGACATCACAAATAAAAGGACATGTTGATTATTTATTCCACCATTTATGTGGAATTAATAACGTGTTCACACAGTGTGTTTACATGTTTTTCTGTGTGACCGCAGTGCTCACATGTCATCTGTGCCGTGCAAGCTGGACTGGCTGGGCCACGCTCTGACCGGCGTGTTTCCTTCATCATCATCGTCCTCACTTTGAGACTGCAGATTCCTACTGTACACAAAGAAAGATCACTGGGTGAAGTTTGAGACACTTTTACCTCTGAAAGATTTACAGCAACAGTTTTGTGGCTTTGCTGTAAATAATGTCTGTAAAAATAAAAAGCCAAATTCTGAGAAAAAAAAAAAAGATACATTTTGTACAAGGGCAAAATATGATGTTGTACTTTATGCTGCTACCTGCTATCCTCCTCCTAACTTCATATGTAAGGTTGAGTAGAATGCAAACTGAGACTTCACATTGAAGATAATAATTTAAAGAGCAAATGGTAAAATAAACTGTATTAGATAAAATATTGACCTGGCAGCCCCTTGTGTGTTTATAGAAATGGATGGATGTTAAGGGTGTGATATCTTACATATTTCTCCAGATGGTCCTTCGATGCCTTCCACTAGTGTTGTGAATTTGTTTATGTTTACGAGAAAGAGACAAAGAAAGAGACAGTAAGGGAAATTATATTCAACAAGCAAAAGTAATTACTCACAAAATACACTACAGGGGTTTATAAACCTCAGGACTGTTGTGTTTTTTGTTTACTTTTTGTATATGACACGCATGATGCAGTAGCCACAAACATATCAATCTGTGAAAGCCATGCAGAAAAAGGAGGAGTGCCTACAGAAAAACAAACAGTCAGCGTCTTCAGGGCAGTCAGAGCTCAGTAATAACGAATGTAATAGACTGTCTTCATCTGTTCTGTAACAAAAATCACTGCATCATGGTGGTCCATCTGAAATACAGACAGACCACCATGCTGTTTCTACCAACTGCGTCTGCACAGTAGACAGTAAAGGGCAACAGACACACGGATAAGATCAATCGATCACACAAACACGTTTCTTTGTTGTGTATTGTTTTGTGAATCGTTTTCTGTTTTTGATTTAACTTCTCCACCTGCCAACAGAGGAAGTTGGGAATTTATGAAACCTGAAAAACTGATCCAAGTGATGTGAATCCAGATTGCTCTTATGTGAAACACCTGGCCATTCATTCATTGATGTTTATTAGAGCCAGTCAAATCGACCCATGACATGTATCACTTAGCCCATATATTAACTCTGACACGTAGCCCATATTATACAGCATGTTTAAAATGCACTAAACTGAAAAATGTATGGCAGAACTCATGATGAAAATGTGAAGCTAAGAGTGATATTATAAGTAGTGTCTTTATCTGATGTGCTCAGCAGAGTGACTCCGCCTGACAGTATTTTCCGCAGTGTCTCTAAGATGTGTAGCGAAGAAAAGATCAACATCCAATCACTTCGTCCGCTGCAACACTGGTCGACAAAGACAAAGATTCTGTTTTCCCGTCCTGACCTGGTATTTATATCAGTCTCAAAACTTCTTAATTGGTCTGGCCCATATAAATGTGGTGTTATACTTAAAAAAGAAGGATCTCTGTTGATAGGAAAGAACAAGTACTAAATTACAGAAATATAAAATCCATGCAGATGCTTACTCTTTGTCTCCTTTACTGTAGTTTGGCGCATGAGGGGAGAGAACAAAAAAAAATCAACAGTAAAAACAATTCAGCATTTCTGATAGTATAAGCTTTGTTGCAGCTCAAGTAGCATTACATTAAAATGACTACCAATGATAATAACTCTCACCTTTGACGACCCACAGAAGGGGTCACTGGGACGGTGAGGGTTGTAAATTTGGGGTCCTGGGTGGTGAGGATTTTGGGAATATTTATCTCCCTTCCTCTTGCCCCGTCTCCTCCTTCCCGTCCTCTCTCATGGTCTGAGTCGAAGTCCTCTACGTTGACTGCTGGATGAAGGCTGAGACTTGAACTCTCTGGAAAGACGGAACGTGACAACAATATGAGAAATTATTTGTTCCTGTTTTTTTCTGTTTCCTATTGTTATTTAGATTACACCACCTACATAGTATAACAATGTTAGTTATCATAAATGACTTCAGGTGTAAACAAGTGATCTTACAAGAAAACCAACAATTCACCTGCAGGTCTTCTTGGTGTGGCGTCTGAATCATCTTCAATGAAGAATGCCGGGTTACAGAGACCAGAAAGCTGGCGGGATGGTGAGCTGAGCTGCTTCGATGGGGGACTGACAATTGGCGGCAGGCGTGGGTAGGATGGCACATTGGGCAATTCGAGGGCACTACCATTTGGGGAGGATGGAGATGGGGAGCGGGACCGAAGCTGAGGATGGTGAGGAGGAGACAGAGGGGAATGTCGGACGAGCCGGTTAAGCTCAACATCTTGCTGATTCTTGTCTTGCTTTTGTTTTTGCTGTTGTTGTTGTTGTTGTTGTTGTTGTTGTTTTTTAGGCATCTTGAGGCATGAGGCTGTTAAGGCGGTTCTGGATGTTGAGGAAGTACTGCTGAGTTCTGGTGGGGAACTGGGAGATCTTCTGCGGGATGGTTGAAAGGCTCTGGGTAACACCAGACAGAGAGGGGGCGACTGAACCCTCAGAGTTCTTGGGCAAGAGCTCCGTCAGAGTCTGGGCTATATTCCGGGGTACCTGTGTGAGACGTATCTGGGATAACTCTTGGCGCAGTTCAGGGGGTAGAGAGGGTAGGCTGGGCAGGTACTTGGTAACGTCAGAAAGCTGTTTGGGTAGCTCAGGCATGGAGGGTAGTTTGGGGGCAGAAATGCCATTCTCTTTGAAGTACGCGTTGAGGTTGCCCAGGCACTCTGAGGTGTGAGGAATGCGCATCAGGCAGCTCTTGAATGCATCACAGCTGACTGGAGCTACAGAGGAGACAGGCAGAGAAGAACATGAGCAAAGCAGACATGAACTAGGGATTGAAAGTCACACAGCAATTTGTTCTGTCTGAATAACAGGGTCACGTGTCCTCTCAATGAAACGATAGATAATAATAAATAACCAGAGTCAGTAGGTGATATTTAAAATGACCGATAGCTCACTCACTAACAAACATCATGTCAATTAAATGTAAATGTATTTATCTAAATGTAAACAAGCATGAAACAGTCAGCCACACAGGAAGTAGTAAAACAACAGCTCCTGCCACAGTCAGAGAAAGAATATCTTCTAAAATTAATGAAAAAGAGATCCAAAAAGTGCTCACCACCACAGCCTTCCCCAGTAGCTTCCTCCTCCTACAATAAAACACAAAGAATGACAAGAAAGGGCTTAGCATCAGATAGGATATAAATTTGCTAATTAGGAAACATATTAGTTTATAATATTACTTTTTCACTAGCTTTGTCAGAATCTGGGCTTGGACCATCTGCCTTTGATTTCTGTGGCTGCTGGGTTACAGGCTCAGCGTTGTCATTGGCTGCTTTGATGATGGTTTCTGGTTCTGATTCTGGATCAGCCTCGGGCTCAGGAGTCGCAACTGGTTCAGGACTTAGAGGTGGCGAGTGGGAGGTCCGCTGGGGCTCTGCTTCCTCTTTTTGTTCTTCATTATTTTTTCACAAAAATAAAATGATACAACAGTCAAAAGACATCAATGATAGAGTTGTACTGAACTGAGATGATTATGTGTAATGTAAGAGTTTAAAAAACTACCTGGGTCACTGATGACAGGCTCCTCGGACTCTTCCTCCTGTTTCTCCTCAGCAAGGTTCTCTTCCTCTCTGCAGTACAAGACAGGGATCAAATCAGTTACAAGTCATGTATAAGGCTGAAAGTTGCATTAAACATCAGTGAGCTGTATTGAGTGTCCAACAGTTAGGGCCAAGCTCTGATATTGAGGAACCACCTATCATAATGCACCGTTTTTGTTTACTGTGCACTCATTGCAATTTTAGATGGCAAACCACCTATTTACAAAAACAGATATTGATGCAATATCAATACAGAAGGTTGGAGAAGGCTTGAGGAATATATGAACCCTCTAAAAATGATGGTGCCGCTGGGTCACAAACACATTTAAGACATGTTAAATGTTATGGGTATACTGTAAATCAGTAGTTCTCAAGTGATGGGTCGGGACCCCAAAGCGGGTCACAAAGGTGTGTTCAGGTGTGCCTGGAAGGAACAATATTTATTAAATAAAATCTGATTGATTTATAAATATAATAAGTATAATACAATTCCCTTTTTAGAAACACTCATTTATGCTGCTAAAATGTATACCATAGGCATTATGATAGTCTGAAATGATGTATTGAATTAGACAAAGACACCTGTAACAGCAAACCTTACATAACGCCAATTATCAGTTTGTATCCTGACAAAAACAAAAAAAGTTAGAGATCAAATATAAGGTGACAGCTGATAACATATATGAGGTCCTTTAAGTAGGCTACGTAACAACGATGACATCACAAGATAACGCAACTTACTTACTCTCTCTATATTCAAGTGACAACAGAAAAAAACGCGTACGAGCTTCAACACACGATAAGTCCCACGAACTCGGCGGCCGCGTTGATTCAGAGAAGATTAGGGAATTTTAGGAGGTTCAGAAAATAGAAAGGTTAAAACAAAATAATTCATAACACCTCCTCCGTCCATTATTTTCTACTGCGACTCGAGGCGCAGCAGCAGCAGGTGCACACGGTTACCATGGAAACCATGGAGAGTGTCTGCAAAAGGAAGCCACGGTTGCTATGCATGGTCGTGTGATGCTGATGCAGCGCGTAGCGACAGAGCACATAATGAGAACCCGCGGGATTTGGGACTGGCTCGAGAGTTGGCGTTAATTCCATGCGACCAGCAGGACACGGGATGCTCTGCAGCGCCTCCGTTTGTACAAAGAAACGCAGTAAATGGCGCTGTATTTGAGTACAACGTCATTCAAAAGCTGCTCAACTTGAACCTCTGTTTAATTAGTCAGTAATAAGTTTTCCTTCTCCACTATAACTTTGCTAAATGTTTGACAGACAGACAGACAGACAGACAGACAGACAGACAGACAGACAGACAGACAGACAGACAGACAGACAGACAGACAGACAGACAGACAGACAGACAGACAGATAGATAGATAGATAGATAGATAGATAGATAGATAGATAGATCGATCGATAGATACTTTATTGATCCCGAGGGAAATTCAAGTTGCTTTGTGTCGTGCTCATGATGGATCAATGTTGGGTCTTTGTAGATATAATATAACAATTAGTCTTTTACCTGCTCTTTTGTACCATGTCTTGAGATGACATTTGTTATAAACAGGTGCTATACCAATAAAGAATGATCAATAAAGATCAATTAAGAAAAGTAAAGGACAGAGAAATAGATGTTTGTGGACATCTATTAACATTTACAGTTTGACTTCACTGCATTGTTTTAATAGCAAGTGCAGACGCTGGGACTATAGATGAGCATATTATGATTGATGTTATTATTGAGAATAAGTCAAAGTTTCTAGCATATTTTCCAAAATAAATCATAAAATGAGTAATACATTCAGTTTTAATTGCAACAATTTCAAAAAATATTTTTTGTAATCATTTATAAGCCTTGAAAAAAAATTAACAATACATTGAAATCCTTGGTGAAAGACTCAGGGGTAGGATGCTACAAAGGATTTTCAGGTAGTATGTTCGCATTCTTACTCTGTGATTTGTTTGTGCTCCTCACTCTGCTCTTCTGGTGTCAATGGCAGCCTGGTGATAGTGAATATGCAGCATCACATTAATCCTATTGACAACACATTTTAAAAAACACACTCTCTATGGTGTTCTCTATCTACTAGAACAAAGGCCCTTACTCCACATCAGGCTCCTCCAGCAGTTCTTGACTTCCCAGTGAGAGTTTAATGGACTGCCCCTCACTGGCCAGCTGTCTAATGGCCATCTCAGCCGTCTGTCTGGCTACTTCTTCAGCCATACGGGCCATCTCCAGGCGCTCCTGCATCAGGCTAAAGAGGGACAGGACACACACATGTGCAGTCAATGCTTGGAACATGGTAAATTAGGTTTGAAATGTACCAAATATTACTCCTTCCAGTAAAACCACAGTTTAATTTGTCCTTGGACCATCGTCTGCAGCTGTATATAAACTGTTCCAACCAGCTGAGTTGTTTCAAATTGACCTTATATCATTAACACTTTGATGCTGCGCCTCTCTCTATATTGTCAGTCAAACTAGAGACACACCGACAATTGTTGAACATCATCATATCATCAGTGCAGATATCGACCATGTTTACAAACATCAGCACATGTGTATCGTATGTGTGTTGAGTTGTTTGTGAAGAAACACGTTAGCTGTGTAGGAATCCAACCAACTGAAAGATGAGCAATGTCCTGTGACATGTTCAGTGAAGGGACAAAAATACATCTAATCTCAAAGCTCATTTGAAAATATTGCTTTATTTGTATTTGTTAATGTTTCTGATGGAATTGTTGGCGTGTCAGGGTTCAGTAGTATTTTTTTTTTTTTTTAATATATACTTTATTAATCCCGCGAGGGGAAATTCGGTTTTCACTCTGCATTAATGGAGAGGTCTCAGAGTGAGGGGGCTGCCCACAGAGAGCGCTCCAGAGCAGTTTTTGGGGTTCGGTGCCTTGCTCAGGGGCACCTCGGCAGTGCTCAGGAAGTGGGCTGGCACCTCTCCAGCTACCAGACCAGTTTCCGGACTTGGTCCGTGCCGGGACTTGAACCGGCAACCCTCCGGTTCCCAAACCAAGTCCCTACAGACTGAGCTACTGCCGCCTATTATGACTATTCTTTCAAATACTTGTATCTTTTTTTTAAATTATATTATTATTAATATTATTTTTCAAATGTTTTAGTTAGGGGTATTTATCAGTAAGTGAATTAAAAGTATTGCAGCTCGGACCACCTCCACCTCTCTTACCGTTCCTCCATGGTAGCCATAGCCACGTTTTCAGCCTCCATCTTTATGCTCTGAATAAATGGTGTCCAGCGCCCGGTCTGGGTCTCTGCATCTTCTTGAGACATTTTTGTCACACTCGGTGAAGGCTGGGATTTTTGAATGACGGTGGAGTTGGACTGTGTCTGCTGGTTATTTGTTGGAAGCAGATTTGGTTTCTTGTCGTTTCCGGTCCCAACATCATGTGTATGCTGGCCCTCATTGTCGGAATCCACATCTTCCAGCACCATCTCAGGTTTGAGTTTGGCTGAAACTATGTTGGGATGAGAAAGGGGATTTTTGCATGTAAAGAAAGACATGGCAGGAATTAGACATGGTGGTAATGGATTTTGTTTTGTAGTTTCATATATAAAGGCCTTTTTTAAACTTTGACACACATTACAAACTTGATTTCTAATTATGGAATCTGTGAAAACTGTTTATTTACAGTTCAGGGGGGCAGGGCTTAATGTTTGAGATGTAGATAAAGATTTTATATTTAATTCATCGCTATGTGTGAGGTTGCATGTACGTAATGTGTTTCAAATGAGAAGGGTCACTGCACACTTAGTTCTCCTTGTATCAACACAGCAGTTCATAAATCAAATGACCAAATAGATACGTCCACAATGAAGCTTTATTATTCCTGTTGTTTCTTTACATTACAGTATATTTTCTACCACATTTTATGCATGACAGTCACCATTTTTTTTCCAACGAGAGCAAGTATGGTTCTTTAATGAGAGTCAAACCCTCTGAAACAACAGCAAACCAAACGTCCAGGCCACATTTCACAGTTCAACGTTTTACAAACAGATCAAGTGGATCAAAATAGGTATTAAAATGCATTTAGTGCTCTTACACGTGTTCAGCTTTTATTACAATGTGGAAATGCTTTAACAAATGTAATGTGATCAGGCTGAAAATGGGCTCGACTTTGAGCACAACAGTAGATAAATAGGACTTATATATGGAAAAATAAACATTTACAACATCTACCTCTAAATATCAAGAAAAATATGTTTTAATGCATAAGCAAAATATACTACATAGTCAGATAGCTGCCCTTATAGTATTTTCAGTTTTTGTGAATTGGGAACAAAAGAGTTGATACCTTATGTTAACATGCTTCCAAACAGAAACAGATTTGTGTGAAATTTAAGGACCAGTATGTCATCTTTTTATCACCTATTCTGTTTTTTGTTTTTTTTCTGGCTGGGAAAATGGCAACATGAATATATAATGTAGGTTAAAGCACAATAAGAAAACTTTGAAACTCTGTAATCGTCACTGCATGGTGCCTACAGGATTTTCACTAAAGTATACAGTACATGTTTTAATAATATCCGTGCTCTCATTAGGTCTTAATACATTCATAGAAATCTGTAGCGTGTACAGCAAGGTGAGTTAAATATATATTTCTTCATTCTTGTAGTTTTCTCAGCTGCCTGATTTGTGTATTGGGCTGTATAGCAGCTGTGAAGCTGCCAACAGTACAGTATGTCTTTTTGGTATCTGTGTCTGTCTGTTTGATCTGGAAATCAGAGGCTCCCCCAGTCGTCTCCTCCTGCTGTTTAAGGGGCTCGCAGCGCCTTCCCCCCTGAAACAGAAGGAGAAGAGGGACTGAGTTAGGCTCCGACCGTCCGACCAAAACACCTCTTCAAAAACTATGGGTGGAAAAACAAGAGGGTGCTTCAATAGAAAACATATAGGCAACCATTTCCAGGTATATTGCACGGATCCAATAAAATAGGTTTAATAAAGCGCAGCCCTTGTTTTGAAAGAAAGGATTTTATCTTGTTTAACTTCCCATTAAGTGATCCACTTGATTGAACTGTGAATTGTGACACTCAGGAACAGGATTTGTCTAAAGCAAGGAGAAATTGAAATAAACTGAAACTCACCTTTCTGTAGGACTACAGCTGGAGGCTGGTCGGGGGGAAGAAAAATAAACAATAAAAGAAGAGTTGTTTACAAGTTGAATTGCTATGCTTTGAATCCTAAATATTGTAAAAACAATTAACAGGAAAAATTGGCAGGTTGAAAGAAACTATAACTATCCTAAAGTTACCTGAGACTCGTCTTTAGGTGGAAGTGCAGGCTGAGGCAACTTAAGACCTAACCCGGACACGAACCAGCCAACCACACTGTCAACAGATAAACTGATTAGCTGCACATGCTGAGAAAAAGAACACACAAGTTATGGATTTCACTGTGCAGCAACATCGCACTCTGCAAGTAACTTCAATAAAAATAACTGTAAAATCTGCTGATGAAGACGAATACTTTGTCAACTAGATGAATTGAAATAGTAGTTTCAAAGGTTGATTTAACAGCCAAATAACTTTCAGCAAGGAGAATAGTGTCTCTGCTGTGTCCACTGTGTTACTTTGGTATAGTGAGCTTTACGCCTCTCGTGTGATTGTTAAAATGACTGAGGCTAAGAGAAGATGCTGACGGAAGAAGCTAAGAAGAGAAAAAGAGAGTGGCTGTCTGAGCAGGTAGTGGAGTTTAAATCCATGCAAATATGTTTCTGACCTTTCTGACATAAGATAAGGCTCAATATTCATCTATGTGATCGTTAGCTCATGTTTATCAGCTTTATAGGGTGCAGGAAGTCTTCAAACCCAAATTATGTCTCAAGATTACATACACAGTTAAATCAATTTATTTTATGCAAAAAACTTTTCTCTTTCCTATTTGATCTTCAGGTTGGCTTTATATCTGTTTTACAATAATAAAATACCCTCTCTAATAGCCATTTAGACATCATGGCAACAGTTGAACAAACAAACACACAGCACTCCACATGCAAACAGTTTGCAAATAGTGGGCTGAAAAGGGTGCAAAATCAAATTTCTGAATGAAAATGTTTGCTGTAGTAAAAACAAGTATTTGTATATAATTAATCACAATTTTCAAAATTCCTGTTCTTCCCCATGAAGCTCATCTACACTAGCTTTCAGTGGTGCATTATTTTTTAGTTCCGGAGGAGAGAGAGTAAATTTATGTGAATAAAAAAGACAATGAGGGGATTAAAACATACCCTGAAGCTTTGCTGTCAGTGTCCAGAGAGATCCCACTGAGAGATTCAGGCGGTGGAGACAAAACTGGAGGGACGAGAAACACACAACAAATACAGGTTAAAAAACAAACCATACAATGAATTCAAGAACAAGTCCCTATTTAAAGTAAGGTTGTGAGGCCTCAAGGTTCAGGGGAATGCTTTAAGAGTTTTTGTGTACTTTTGTCCAGGGAGGACCGAGTTGACTTGTTCGATGGTTCTATGGGCACGGCACCAGGGGGCAGCATAACCGGCTGAGGGACCATCTGTTTTATCCAGCTCACCACGCTGCAGTCAAGAAAGACAAGAGGTCAGATATTCTCTCGTATTTCTTTTCTGTGGCCTGTGATGTTTGTAAGTTTGTGTCTTTTCATTTGCGACTCACTTGGGTCCAAATTTAGGGGTCAGATCCTCCACCTCATCTTCACATTCTGAGTGCATCTCCACTACAGGGATGTGTGGGAGGGGGTCGAAATCTGCTGAGACCAATCAGAGAGCATATTGAGATATATACTGTGTGTGTGTGTGTGTGTGTGTGTGTGTGTGTGTGTGTGTGTGTGTGTGTGTGTGTGTATATATATATAAATAATGACAAAACAAATAAAAAGGCACCCACCTGGCAATTTTTCAACCTCATATACCTAAGACAAAACACGTTAAAGTTATTGTTAGTATATCAACAATAACAACATCATAATGAATTATAAATTATCTCATCTTCTATATGAATAACGTCAATGTTAGCCACACACAAGTTAGCAGCAGCCCCGTGTTTTGTATGTTCATCAGCTTCATTTGGTACAGCTCGTGTTTCTTCCCATGTGGGCTACAAATAGTGTTGAACAGAGCAATAAAAATCCTGCTTCACAAAGGCCCCTTCACACAGAGCAGAATGTAAACTAAAAGTTTGGCCTAAGGAAGCTGCATGTTGCAGACCTTAAAGTTCAATTATTACAATCTATGCATCATATTTACTTAAACATTTTTGATCCATGCATTTACAAGATACACTTTTTATTCTAATATCTTGTCAATTTAGAGGTGACATGGAATAAGTGAAGGGTTTGTTAAGCATATAAACTTTTTCTCTGATTTGTTCTGTAAATCATCAGTAATGCAGCGCTGAGGCTTCCAGGTAAAAGGGCTGTCAGTCACAAGAAGTAAGTGAAGTTAACAGAGGGCTTTAACCTGGTTGAACCACCCCCGGTTTCCGCTGTAAGCCTAATCCTTACACATGATTAGTCATAAAACCCTGTGACAGCAGCGCTACGTCGTTAAAGTCAAGTGTAACTGACAGATTATCTCGTTGTTGCTCGGCTACTCGATCTCATATGAATCTATATGCTCATCTTGTTCCTATGGTTCAAAAGTCCCATATTCGATCATGCCTTTGACTTGAGTCTCACCTCGGTGTGTTCCTCGTTGTCATTAATCTCTTTGTATTTATCATCAGGCTGAGGCAACACCTTGGTCAGACCCTGAGAGACCCAGCCAATCACCCCGGTCCTGGAAGAAACACAGAGCTGAATTTACCTTTAAGGAATGTAATTAGCATTGAATAATAACTTCTATCTCATCATACTGTACCTTTCTCCATTCTCCCCTGACTATTGGATGGCATAAAGAGGAAAATAAGAGAAAGAAAACAATAAACATCCTAAAGGTTAACTGTCCTGTGACTGAAATGTGGTCACAGGAGAAGTTCATGCCGAAAATTAATACTGCAATCTCAATGTTTTTAACATTACAGATTGATGTCAGTGAGTAAATAAGAGGCACCTATTGGCTATGTTGCATGCATAATTCTTAACAGGCATATAGAGATTTATTTCTCACAAGACAATGTGTAAAATAAAAACAATGACCACTCAAACATGTGAGAGCTCACCCGGGCGTCAGAGTTGGACCTGGAGAGTCGAGGTGTGCCAGATGGTTGAGGCAAAGCGCTGACAAACCCATTAGACAGCCAACCTAAGACTCCACTCTGGGTCTGACTGTAGAGTTAGAGAAGTAAAGTGTAGTTTCCGTCAACATCCACGAACACTTTCTCAATCACTCAGAGATATATCGAGGAGTTTTACCTGTCCTCTGAAGCCTCGTCTGTGTTTTTTGCTGTGGGTAAACACAACACGGTAGATATTTAATAAAGTCCCACCATTACTACTACTACTCAATGTAGAACAGATACTGTAAATAACTTTGGAAATAATCCTTACCATCTTTGTTTTTGGTATGGTTCTGTACAATCAGAGGGACAGACGGAGAGAGAGGAAACAATGAGAGTCGAAACACACAGACATAACACAGTGTGTGCTGGTGTGTTTGTTTTTGTGTGTTCATGTGTGTGTGTGTGTGTGTGTGTGTGTGTGAGGTGTGTTTGTTGACATACAGCAGCGGGGGCTTTAGCATCTTCTTCTGTCCCAGAAACTTCTGGGGGCTGAGGGACCACTTTCACCACCCAGTTAAACATCCTGTTGGACACACACACACACACACACACACACACACACACACACACACACACACACACACACACACACACACACACACACACACACACACACACACACACAGTTAACCTCTCAATAGCCCTTAATCAAACAAGAATGCTGATCATAATACTCCTTCCCTGTGATTCATTAAAGCAGCCTGCATCAGGCTCTTATCTTGAGCTAATGAGGTCTGATGAAGGACATTAACCTGCTTCGTCTTTACTTTCTCGTAGGCTCCATCTTTGATCCAGCTACAGAGTTCTTTAGCTGTCAGTTAAATTTGTCTTTCATACATCTTAAAACCTTCTGAAATGTCTGATCTTTTTCATCAACTTTCTCTAAGAAATGCAGCACCTGTCGTCATAACTTCAGATTCTCATGTGAAGTTTGTATCTTATATGGCTGAATAAATCGTCTTGGTCAGTGTAGATTTCCAGCTATAATTCACTAGAGAGGAGACAGGATTTTGTCCTTCATGCACAGAAGTTAAAAGTCAGAGGAGGCTACAGGGCAAAGGTGGTAAACCTCGGGCAGCACTGAACCATAAGCTGCTTTACCGACGGCCTCCACAGGTGGCAACAAGTTAAATCATTTGAGAGGAGAAATCTGTCACTAATATATAGAAGAGGAACCTTAAACAGGTCAAGCATACTGGTTCAACAAACAGAAAGAAAGTGAGCAGGATTCCCACTTTTTGTGGCAGAAGAAGAGAAGTGACATCACTTTAACAACAGAGAAAAGTTGTTTGACCTGCAAGATTTCCTGCAGACATGGAGGCTATCAAATTCACTGTTTCTAAAAGTCAAAATCTCACAAGACTAATGCACAACTAGTCACAGTAAAAAAACAGTAGACCTACTTTGAAAGTTAAAGGTAACATTCTTTTTACCTTGCATGTTTAAATAATATCACATTAACTATTTGTGCACCAAACAATAACAACATTTTACATTTTGTCTCCAGAGACAGTTAAGCTTTTGAAACTGTGACTCCTGACATCCTTCTCCCATCAGCAGGGATCAGAGGGTCCTCTCGCCTGGCCTAATCTGAAGTTAGTTGCCTTGGATTAAATCGTGCAGTTCTGCTCCACTGACTATAGCCGTCCTCTCTGCTTAGGCCTAGAGCAACACCTGAAATGTCCTAAATTCACTTGGCCATTGTCTGTCATCATAAGAGCAGAAGTGAAGCATCAACATCACAAAGATATAAAGGTCTAAAATATTGTTTGGGAAGGATTAGAGCAGCCATGCCCGGGTGAAGTTCAGACTTCAACAATAAGCAAATGGAAAGCATCGCCTCCGATCAACGCTCATGTATTCATTTTACCAACCAATTTATCTATTTCTGCCTCTTTATAAATCCAAAACGTGTTCCTTACCTGCGTGTCTACAGGAGGTTCTGCATGCCGTTGGCGTAGAGATCCAGAGTGCGGCAAAGCCAGCACAGATCTGCTGGGATTGCCACAGAGGCTGACTGGGGCTAACAGGATTACCCAGCACCACCTGAAGGTCAGGAAACAATCCCTGTTCATGAGCCATCACAGATTAACGGCAGAGAAAAGTATCACCAGGTTATCATCCCTGATTCCAAGTGTTATCACTCACTCATCTAATAAGACAGCAAACAAGCAGATTGCAGAGATTTGAACCTTTTCCAGCAGCCGCATACCGGACGACAGGTCACAAAGTATTAGATAATGTGGATCATGAGCTTGTTGTGATTACAGTCTGTAATGTTCTGAAATGAAAGGGAATGTGGTTGGCCCTTCCTGTTTCAATCAGGGAGATAGTTTGTCTTCACTTTTGTGACTCTATTTGGTACAAAAAGAAAAAGAAGTCTGAAGTTCTTGGTACTGTATGTCTTAATCCATCCTCATTACAGTTTTAACCCAACAGATGATGCAGTCCGACTACTTGACCAACCAGTCATGACCTCTACAGACCTTTTGACAGACAAGCAGTCAGGAGGACAGAAGAAAAGTAAAGCTTATTAGTCAGTCTCAAGGGGTCTGACCAGACCTGCAGTGATCTTATGTTGTTCCTAAAGCCGCACGAAAAGAAATGTCTGCAGACGTCAATCCCCCTGGAAAAATAAAACCAACAAAGTAGCCTACTGTACTTTAGTTCTGTTAACTTTATGTATTATGCTTCTATATATATATGCTTCTATATATTTCCTCCCAAAGAAAATTAGAGGACAGTATTGTACTGTTTATTGAACTACTTTGTTAACAGCAATGAAATGTAAAAAGCATTTTTTTCTATCCGTCTTCACAGGCTAAGCTAAATGCTTAACATTTTTCACAATTTATGGCAGCTAGGCTATAGAGCAACATGTTTACCCACGAGGTTTACCACCTTTGTTAAAACCTGATAACATTTGGTAATCTGAACTTCATGAGTTTTTAAATATTTGGTCATAACTATTGGAGGTAATAAACTTTCAAACGGATAAATATATTTACAAAACATTATTTTCAATCCATGAAACATTAGCTGAGATATTTAAATCAGCTCCAAAGTGCCACACTCAGAGCTAGCTGATAGCCTAGCTTGGCTAAAACATGAAGGTAACCTTGTTGTTTACCTTACCAAAACACACAACAATGTTTTTACATCAGGATTTTCCGACCTTTTCTTCTGATCCAATCACCTTTTAGATATTGCACGCAGCTCCACCTAAGAGTGAAATTAACATTAATCGATACTTTTGGGGATCTCTGGACTCCGACTGTGTTGCAAATGAGAAACAAATAAAATCACAACCTTTAACAGCTACATCAAGGCTAAGCATTGGTACATTCAGATTGGGCTGAGAGGCCACTTGAGGAAAGCAGCTGTTCGTAGACTGGGGGAAGCAGCAGAGAGAGCCTCCTGTTGGCTCTGGCACAAAAGAGAGGACACAAGCTGGAAGCCTGGAGGAGAGGGGCAGTGACCTGGCCAGTCACTGCTGACCCGCCAACTGGAGGGTGTTGTGGTTAAGGGTCGAAACACCCAGTGAAGGTTGGGGACCACCTGAAGACCTCTCTTCTAGGCCAAGGCTTCACCCATTGGGAATGGGCGTATGTTTGCATAGTAGATGTGTTATACAAATGAAAAGATGTTTTAATGTAATATAGAAAACCCAGTTTGTCCATAAGTTTCATGATGAGTACTATTTTTTTTAAATGAACATTTGGCTTTCACACTCAAACAAAAACTCTTTGAAAAAATTCCAGATATTTTCAGGAGGAACTGCATGTGTGAATGCAAACAGAAGAATTTTTTGTATTGACTTCACCTATTCTCCAGACAATTCACCTTGAGCCTATGGAAGCGGGGAGTGACGTGTATATCCCGTGACTGCTGCACGGTGCATTTACTGTGTATAGTCTACGTTCCACCAAAACAGTGGATGAAAATGAGAACATTTTGCAATGACAGAGGGACACCATCTTACAGAACTCACTCTCGTTGCTTAGTGTTACATGCATTGCTGTTTCAAGACGGCAGTCCCACAAAAAGTCTGGATGATCTGATGTGAAAATTCTATTGAAATTTTCAGGAGTGCATGTGTGAAAACAGCTATATGTATAGGATTTTCAATGCACTCTTTCTTAGACTTGTAATGCTCCTCCTACATGTCAGTAAATGAAGGTAAATGTTAGTTGCAGGCTGAATAAGACAGAAGGGTTGGATTAAAAGTAAGAGTGAAGAGCGTAGAAATCTTGATTTACAAGGATCCACAGCTATTGCTGATTAAAGGACTGCTGTACAATTAACATGACTCATGCACAAACTTGTTTGTTGAGTCAACTTGTATTTGCTTTACGAAACATTGAATCAGACGTACTAACCAGTAGATATAAGTATGTCAGGTAGTTAATTAAAGAGCAATAAACTGGTATAAAGAAAACCCCATCCTATCCTGACAGGTCTGTTTTTGTGTTTGAGAAAGGGAACTAAAGATGAATTCAAGGTGCTGATGAGGCAGGAGGCAACAGGTATATCCCATTATCAGCTCAGCAGAGGATCAGTAAGGAGATCAGGTTATTGCACAGAGCTTCAGGCCTTGGCTGGAATATGACAGCATCATTGTGGCCTCAATCCTAATTGAACATCTGGATAATACAAGGCTAATTGGGTAAAAGACTCCAAAAAGAGAGAGAGAGAGTAGCTTAAGGTGTAATTGAATAATGGTCTTACTATTTGGAGAAGTGTAGGAACAGTTATTTATGATTAAATTTATTGATATAGTTATGGGTTTTTTTTCCCACAACAAGACATTAAAGACAGAAACTTACAGACATTGTTCAAACTTGTTGAAGAGAGACTGAATCAAAGTCAAAAAACAAGAAAGAGAAGATAAAAGAGAAAGCAGGTCCAGAGGAAAAGCTGCAGTGGATGATCTGTGAAGGAAGCTAATCCTGATTACTTCTGACCTCAAAACATGTGCTCTCATTCGCTCACACACCTCATGTGCACACAATAGCACAAGCATGCAGCAGCTAAGACAGTAAGGCGACAAGTAGCCTATTTCATCGAGGTACATTTCTTGGACAAAATGTCGCCACGTCTTCCATGATCACTATAAAGTTGGCCTGGATGACAAATTTGTCCTACAAAGATTATTTAAATCGTACTCTATTTGTTTTAAATGAATAATACATTTTTGGACCCATAAAATAACATTAGCTGTTTATTAGCAAAAGATGATACAATACAGATACAATTAAGCACTAAGTACCTTGACTGTGGTGAAGTCAATGTATTATTAATATTAATAATAACAATACATTTTATTGATAAAGCAGTAGTATTCTCTTGTCCTGCATCTGTGTATGTGTAGTGCATACACTGATCCATCATGGCTTCATAATGGTTGTTGTTACCTGACATCTTGCCAATAAATGGACACGACCACAGCATCCCAGAGCGGAGAGAACAGCTGAATAGTTCACGGTTTTGAAGATATATATTTGATCAACTTAGAAACTTTTCATTGCTCAAATATTGCATGGTGGTTGAGCGACTGTTATTCTATGGAGAAAATAACCTCTGAAAAGGAAAGATGTAACCTTGATTAATGTCAACATGTTATATATGTTGCAAAATGATGACAATGAGAATCAGTGAGGATTAACAATTTGATCTATATGGTTATTGGCCTACTTGTTTTATTTAATAAACTAAATATTACATGAACTACCATGAAGCCTTTTTGCCAATGATAATGTGTAAACAATCAATAAGTATCTGTTTTTTTAGCTTCAAGTCTATATTGATTGTGTGCGTGTAGATTTTTAGAGGCCACGATTCCCTCTTGTGGCCAGAGTTAGAAATCTGAAGCAGCTCAAAAGTGAATGGTTAACAGAAAATCAAACTGAACATATCTGTGTTGCTTTGACCTGTGAGTTTTATTGTGTTTTTTTAATGTACTCTACACAGGAGTGCACAGGCTTTACAGAACATGCCCTGCATGCATTAACACTGTCATAAAAATCTACTGTTTTTTTGTTATAGAAACCTGGACAGAAACAAAATGTACAAAACTACAAATGACAAAAAAAATTACAAGAAAAAAAAGTAACTTTCCCTCATGCTATTTATAGTTTTTAAAGAATGCCCCCTATTATTTACAGGAAAAAAAGGCACAATGAAAAGTGATAGCAACAATATGAAGAAACAAACCCGAAGAGAAGGGTGATGCAGACACAGACTGTGCGAGCTCAAAGGACACATTAGAACATACTTGCTGCAGATGTTTCTGTGCATTACACACATTTGAGTGCTTAAGTTCACTTTAAAGAAACATAGAGGAAATGAATACATATAGGAGTACAGGACTGGATTAAAGCACAGCTTTGAAACTAAAACAGACTAAAAGTAGAGAAAGAAACAGAAAGGAAGAGAGGAGTTGGGTGACAGAGGAAGTCATCTCCAACTCAGGATAACAAGCAGAGCAAAAACAAAACGACTTGAAAAGGAGGAGTGGACTCGATCTAGGTCAGGAGGCGCAACGCCAGCACTGCCCCTCCCCAAACTAATTCCTCCCCTATTTCCTTCTCTCGCTCCTCCTTTCCCAGAAAAAAAAAACTGGAAATGTAATGCAGGCCCAGCCCACCCTCCTTTTCTTTCCTTTATCATCTGTTTCTCTCTCTTTTCGTCTAAAGCCCCACCACCATTTTTATACTTTCTTTTTTTTTTCTTTTACTTGCATTTTTTTCCTAAATCCCATCTCTCCCCCTTCTCCATGCCTGACGGTACTAAATCAGCAGCATGTGGTCTTAATGGAAACCAGACCCTGACCCATTCCTCTCCAGCCTGAGGGTTCTCCCATGTCCATTACATTACAATAAGCTTTAACTGAATTAAGCTTTAGCATGAAAATAGCAGAGGAGATACAGAAGATACAGACACTAAAAGGGTTTCCTCTTCATAGGCTGTGTTGTAATGGATAGTTTGTATATATAACACAACCATTTCTAAATATTCTCGTTAAATGTGAATAAATCCCCAGACTCTTGTATTTCATGTTCGCTTTGGCACCAGCTGTACATCAATATGACTCCACTGGGATTGTGTTTTTAGGGTTGCAGTATGAACAGTTACCGTGTCTGTGGTGGGAGGAGGGGAGGCTGGAGCCGAGCGTCTCTGTGCAAAAACTCTATGTGCCTTTGTTTGGGTAAGTGGTCTCTAGCTCTTTGTGTGTGTGTTTGTGCAAATGTGGACGAAAGTAACGGCACACATTTGTGCACATGAATGCAAAAAATGAATGCAGTTAGTTGTTTTTTTTTTCCTTCATCATGTGATGTCTGTGCATATGTGTGTGAGAAACAGAGGGCAGACATAATGGGCTCAGTGGGAGACGGGCGGTCATGGACACACAGCTGTCTAACATTCCTGCACTAGTTGAAGAGGAGCTTCTAAGTAAGGTTAAATGGTTCTGCTTTGCACAAAGACACACATACATGCACACAGACACACACACACACACAGACAGACAGACACACACACAGACTAATCTGCAGTGAAGCAACCTCAGCAAAAAGAAGACAACAAAAACCAGAACAAAAAAAGTGCAAATTATTTGCTATGAATGAAGAAAAAAGTCAAGATTGGTTAAGGCACCGTAGTCACACATATGGAAGACTTTTTCCTATAAATGCAAAGGTTCGGATGTGTTTTCATAGCCAAAAGCAGTCACGTGCTTCTGTATAATGTATGTGCATTACTGACTTTGTCTGCATTTAGAGAACATATCAATCTGAGCCTCTAATCTGTGCCATTAGAAGTGATAAAAAAAAGGTCTACTCGTGAAGTGTTGTGTGTCTTCTACAGTACACTGGATTTTTTTTTTTTTTTAATGTTGTGTTTGAATAAGAAAAGACGTTCATTATCAGACATTTAGAAGGCACAAAAGGAGGCACAGGGGGGAAAACATGAAGGCCAGTAGACTGTAGCTCCACAGGCATCTACTTTACCACTTTTGCAATAATTATCTGACATAAAAGGTGTCATAACGAATGAGGCCAAAAGAACGGCGCCTCATTCTTTGCTTTCTTCGACTTTAGTACCGAGTCAAAACCACCAAGTAAAACATATCAAGCAGAAGTGAACAAGCTGAACCAGACGACTGATCAAACCTCTCCTATCTCTTCTTCCTCACACCCACTCCTGCAGCGAACGTTTGCAGTGCACCAACGCCCTGGGTGTCTCCTTGTTCTGCAGAGTTCTGAGGATGACGTAGATTAGGACTAGAATACACAGGATGAGCACAAGAGGAATGCACACCATGATCAGGGTCATGACCTTTGATTCATTATCAGCCACCGTCACAACCACGTTCACCTCTCTGTCGTCCTCGTCCTCCTCTGTGCTGTCAGGATTGGAGGTTTGATCTTCTTCTTCTGTGTCTGTGTCTTTGTCTTTGTCGCTGTCCTTGTCCGGCTCTTTGTGCTCGTCTCTGCCGCGGTCCGAAGGGTTAACCGGTTTGTCTCTTGGTTCCTGCTCGGGGTCTATGTCTGGCTTTGGGTCAGGGGCTCCAACACAGCCCATAAAGTCCTTCAGGATGGAGCGAGGGAAGCCTTTGTCTGCTTCAGTCCTGCCATTGTCAAACCTCCAGTAATTGGTGCCTTTGTAGAAATAGGTGTACGCTGCATGAGAGGAAGAAAACAGATTTAAGTCACTTAAATTATGAGCACTGTATACACAGTGTTAACATTTAATGACTAGCCAGCACAAGGATTAGTTCTAAGGTGAATGAAAGTTCTTGTTTTAATCCAGTTTTTCCATTTTTAAAAGGAGCCATTTGACATTTGAGTTATCCAGTTTTTTACTTTCCTGCTGAGAGCTGGATGAAAAATATATACTCATCTATTGTAAATGTGAAGTTGTTGAACTAAGCTCAGAAACTGGAAACAAGGAAAACTGCTTGTCTGGCTCATCCTCAACTTCAATAAAAAATCTCCACAAAGTTGAATCTCAAAGCTCACAGCTTACACAAACAAGAGCACCATGCTAATTCACACAAAGACTGAAGTGTTAAAATGTCAATTTGTCCACTTTACAGGGTGTGATATGTTAGACTGCTTCCTGGACGGGAGCAATGCCAAGCACCCTGCAGGGACACTAGTAAAGACTGGCCATGGAACGACAACGTTTTCTAACTTTACCGCCCGTGAAAAGTCCAAAATGACATCTTCACTCTTTATTTTTGTATAAATTAAACAGATCAGGTTTAAAGTGGTTTGGACAGAGCCAGTCTTTTTGACACTTTAGTTTAACATTCTCCAGACTGCGGGTTTGTATTTGCTGCAGAGGTGATGTTTGTCTTGATCTTGTCTTCCATCTCTCAGCTAGAAAATGAAAAAGGTTTTTGTTTTTTTAAAAGACATTTTGCGTAAGGACTAAAGCCGAGAGCAAACACTGCCAAGACCAAGGGCACACTCACACTAAGCAAAGTTGTCCTGTGTCAAGCTTAAGCACAATCGTCCCCCCCTCCCCATTCCCCCGCTGGCCTGCACTCACACTGCTGCACAACTTACCGGGCCTGACTGAACTCGGTTACCTCTGGTACATAATATCGTAATACTGCAGGATTTCTGGATAATGAAGGCTGTCCACTTTGTGTACCCGTGCTTGTTCCTGAACTGTAACGTGCTAAAGCACAGATTGGAGCTCTCACACTATTCAAACCAACCAGACTTTGGGGAGTGAAGCGTGATTGGCATGGCACAGATTGTCTCGTGTGAACTTACAGAGGTTTGGGAACAAAATTATTCCAATGATATGAGTAGAGGTGCAGTTTAAAAACAAATCTATAAAGGTATGTCTCAGTTACTGTAGGACCCGGTTAATCTTTTTCCGGGTCCTACAGTAATAACTAAGAGATTTTTCAGGGACTAGTTCATCCTTTGCACTATATCAAAAACGTTGCAGTCCTGGGCTCACACGGACACCAGGCATAAAATCTGACTATGAAAAAGATTGATTCTGACTAAACTATCAGAAATCCATTCATTACAATGCAATGCTTACACAAGGCGTTTTAAGTTGGCATTAGATGTACATACCACATACACTTTTCTTGGCACTACTTTCTGGGTGTAAAGGCATCTCTGAGACATTCGAGCGGTTTGGGTGGAGTTGAGATCAGAATGCAACAGAATGCATTTAGAGTTGCTCTGCCACAAATCTAATTTCCAGAAGAAGGACGGGCCAACCCTCAAACCAGAGCACTCTCTCTCTCCCCCCCCCCATCTCTCTCTCTCATCCCCTCACCCTTCTCTCTGCTCTGCTGGCTCCAGCCTAACCAGCCTCAAATGTCAGGTTTTCTTCCCCCTGTCTCCTACACAGCCCATTTCAACCCTCTAACCTTTCATTCCTTCTCTCCCTCCACTCGAGCTGTCCTCCTGCGTCGATAAACACTGCATGTACAGCTTTTGTTGTTTGATCTGGTGATAATAAACAGAAGCTGCTCTGATGTTTCCTCCCTTCAAACGAGATTGTATCTTCTGAAAAGTAAGTATTTACCTCCATCTTCACTGAGAAAAGCTCCTTTGGGTGAGTTAGGGATCCTTCCCCATCTGGTGTTTGGTTTGGGAAAGTCTCTGTCTGTAGTCCTGGTCTCCTCATTGAATCTCCAGTATCTGCACATAGCCAATAAGTGTTCATGGTCACACAGATATGAACATGGTTTCAAAGCAGTAAACACCTTGTTGCATGGTTTATTGTGTGTCTGTGTTATACTGTACCTGTCTGCAGAGAAAAAGTATGTGTGTCCGTTTGGCTCCCACCAGATCGCTGTGTCAATCTTGTGTGCAGGAACTCCCTGTCCATACTCATGTAAAGGCTGCGGGTAACCTGGCAGCACGTCCGCCTCCCTGAACACCCAGTATCTATCATCTGCAGGGACAAACAGATATGTATTACCAAAGGCAGAGCTGTTTGTGACCTGACCAAGAAAACATCCAGGTCACGAAGGTAAAGGAGACAAGCAGGGGGGAAAAAAACGATTGGCACATGGAGTAAAAGCCATGGCCAGAGCATATGGCATACGCCTCACTCCAGATGACAAGAAGAATGGACAAGGTCGAAGTGGCTGGCATTACACTTCATTTCCAAGACTTTCCAATGAGGGAGCCCTTTTTTATTTCTATGACACTAAGCTATGGGCACATGTTTCAGCCACTTTCCACCTCCAATGCCAGAGCACTGCTACAGAGGAGAGAAACATCTCAAGCTATAAAAGCTGAAGCTCCTGCACGGGCAGCAACTAATAGGTGCACATTCGCTCAAAAAACTCGGTTTAGAGTCATACAAACTACATTTCTGCAGGTTTAGAAGGATGTAAATGTTTCTATTAGGGTACATTAAGAGCACAGCAGAAGCGTTTATCCTACTCTTCTAACGCCCGCCACTCTCCGTGCTTTAACAGAAAGTAGGAGTACTGACAATAGCTAATTTCAATTTGAGTTATATGTGGAATTTTAATGAGTGTAAATCCACGATCAGAAGCTGTAAGAGTCCAGAAAATGCTAGAACTAATCACCACACAGCCTGGCTGTAAAAAGAGAAAGCTCTGGTTCGGTTGACATCTGGATCCGTGCACTGCAAAGACGGCTGATGCAATCCTCCATTTCTCTCATGAGGCCTTTTGGAGCTCAGCTGGAGTGGAGTCACACCGGGCAGGCAGCAGCTGCCACGCTGCACGGGCCTCATTCAAGATACCCAGTGCACGGAGCAACACACGGTCTGTGATGCAGACATAAACACATGCAACACTCTCCACAGACTATCTGCAGCCACATAAGTCCTGACGTTTTGAACTTCTGAGGGGTTGTGTGTGTTAGCATGTGTGTGTGTGTTGGACTGATTGAGTTATAGCTGTGTTGAATTATTACCATATCCTCGTAAAGCCTGTTGTGTGGGGGAAAAAACCTGCTGAGTTTGCAGAGTTTCTTTTCAGCCTGACCGGTTCAAATCAAGTTGAGATCAGATTTAGTTTCACTCCCAATTTTTTGTAAACTAAAAAACACTCTTCACAAGCTCCACGCTGGCTGCTGCTAAGCCACAGTGCAGAAACTAACCAACCATTGTTGTTGTGTCTTCAGGCAAGGAATTCAAATGTAAAAAAGCTCAAAGTAGGCTTCCAAAAGGTTTTGGCATTGCACATCACTGGATTCTCTGCATGTGGCAGCTGTAGTAACACAGTAAAATGTTGATTGGTTCAAATAAAATCCCTCACGTACCCTTGAAGAAGACAAATTTGCCGTCGTGGCGCTCATATGCCGCATCGATGTCACTCGGCAGGCCAACCCAGAAGACAGATATGGGCATTGGGTAGTTATCCAAAACCCGGTTCCTTCGCACACGCCAGAACCAGCGACCCTGCAAAATAAAAAAATCTTATAAATCTGTCCTGTTGTTGTCTTTCATCCAAATTATTTATAGCTCACTTCCCTTTGCATGACAAAGAAATAAGTGTTAGCAGCTGTCCAATCAAGGATCACTGTTTGTGCATCCACACAGGCAGTAGAAGTACACACCTTCTTTACTTAAGTATGAATCTAAATGTAGGGCGTCAAAGTAAAAAGAATCTTCAGTAAAGTAAGGACAGCCCACAACAAACACTTCCCACAAAAAGGTTTAAGAAGAGTAAAAGTGAATTTGTATTTCATCGCTTGCCTCCTCTGTTTACGTCTCACCTTGAAAACAAACATCTCCCCCCTCAGCATCGTCACTGTGTCAAAGTCCCCGTCACAGATATCGGGGGCTTGGTTGTCTGGCCTTTTGGGAGGTTTGGGAGGAGCGGGGGGCCGAGGAGGAGGCTGTGGAGGGGGGACATCTTTTCTAACATGCGGGGTGACAGGCGCCGGATCAGGATGGAAGACAGTTGGGGTGACGGTGGGGAGAGCAGGAGTGGAGGTGGGCTCGGGCAGCGCTGGGTGACGTGGGCTGCTCTGAGTCGGGTCCCGCGGGGGGTCGGCGGGAGAAATGGAGGTGGGTTCATCCTCAGGAGGAGATGGGGAGGTGGGGGAGTCATCGTTGGGTTTGTCATCATGCACAGGAGGAGAAGTGGGCGGAGCATCAGTGAGGAGAGGAGGACCTGGTAACATGAATAAAAGAAAGAGAGAGAGAGCAAAGTGAGGTTTTTTTTTTTTTTTTTACTTTAACTTTCATCTAAAACACAAAACTTACATCAGAAGTCAAATGAAATCGTCCAGCTTCTTTGTGTGACATCAGACTTCAACAAGTTCTTTTCTTCTCTCCTCCCTTCCCCTCACAATACGCCCTCTATCTGTCCCACACACAAAGCAAATCTAATTTTCCATCCCTGCAGCAGCTATAAGCTCGCTTGATTAACTACGACTGTGCTGCTGCTCTGGAAAAATCTGCCCTGCTGGTTGCTAAGAAGACAAAAAAAACACAGATACAGCCTGTTATGTAACAAGTTCGGACTGCTGATGCTCACAGACGTATTGAGTTACCCTCATCCTTAAATAGTTGATTATATATTTAAAGAATGATACTGTCCATCAATCAGTATGTGGAGAAACTCAACCTGCAGTTTGAGCCCCAGATATAGTCAAGAGACAGCAGAGGCAAACACATGTTTTGTTTCCAAGACTCTGTAAATGACTAAAAGCAAAATTAAAGTCAAAACAGTAAGTGGACTAGAGCTTGTATCGCACTTTTCTTATTGTTTATTGATTGAATGAACTTGAACTTCCCAGTGCAAAGACAATGCTTTACAGTAAAGGAAAGGAAACCGAAATGTGCAGCAAATTCAGAAATGATGTTCATTTAATATGTCCGCAAAAGTCCAAATAAAATGCAAATATGTAAAAGTGCTGCAAATAAAGAAAAGTATGTTTGTTGTACCTGCAGCATTTAGACCTATTCTAAACATTATTATACCTATTTTCATCATTTCTGAATGTGACACGTGTTCATATGTATGTTCATATGTTCATATGTAGACATATTGTAAATGTTTCAGCCGTTGGAGGTCTGGTCGGCAACTGCAGAAAAGTACGAGTTGAAGTTTAAAGGTGCACTTTGGAGTTTTAGTAGAGAAATGTGAAAGTTAGAGAAGTGTACAGATTCTGTGCTCTCTGTAACACTGTATTAAGTAGCTTTTTAGCTCCAAACAGTATCAAACAAAGCTTTTGTCATTAGTTTAGAAAATACAGCAGAGCATTAATTCACCTCTCCAACTTTAAAATTTCACCACAAATCTACATATTGCCCCTTTAAGATCTGCAAAGTCTCATTCTTTGAAACCTCTTCAAAAGAAAACCAAATGTCTATCTCAACCAACAATGTTAATGCCACATGAGTCACTATTTAAACTCTTCGGATCATCTTTCCAATCCAACTAGGACGTGAACACAATCATCAAAATCTGCTAAACAAGGAGGAACTGGAGTTTCTACAACCGGGAAATCAAACTGTTCAAAATCAAATCTGCTCTGATGCAGTCAAGTCTAGTGTGGGAGTCTCATCATATCCCCACAGTGGTGCCGGGATATGACACGATTTGGGGTTTACAGGACAAACCATATAATATAAATCATATAAAATCTTCCAAAACTAAAGCATTTTTTTTCTTTAAGCTTGTGATGGCACCACGACAAAAAAATTAACAAAGATACGCATCAAAAAATAAAAATATAAGCCTTTATGGAAATTCCTGCCAAAGCAGGACAGAAATCCTAAGTCTGTCAATCAGTGTCAAAAACATCTGTGCTGTACCTATGTGTGTAGTTAAAAAGAAACATGAGTTCATCAGCTCGTATAGCAGGCTCAGAGCAGACAGACAGACAGAGAGACACATACACACACACACACACACTCGCCATCTGTCAGCTAACAATGACATCCATTCACTCCGGCAAAGCATGAGAACATCATAACGGCATGCATGATATGCTGTTTGGAGCGAGATCTATCTCTGATGTTGAGTGTGTGTGTGTGTGTGTGTGTGTGGGGGGGGGGGGGGGGGGGGGGGGGGGCTTTCTGTGTGTGTCCCGGCAATAATTCATCCACAAAACATTCTTTACAAGGCTTTTAGTCCTGAACAGAGTATGATATAACCTGAAATCAAAGCTTCAGTTCTGTACGTAGTGACATCATATGACCACACTGTTGAACACAGGCCATAAACAAACAGAGGGATATAAATAGGAGTAACCCGTGTGTCTCTCACCGTATATGTGCTGTATTCCTTTGATGTCATCCTCATGTAGTGTGAAGTTTTGTGTGTGAGTCCACTCGTAAAATGGAGCCATTATAGCACTGGGATTATCAGAGTGCTCCAAACCCAACGCGTGGCCGAGCTCATGGACCGCCACCAGGAAGAGGTCTACACCTGCAGGACAAACAGTCACACACATTCAACAACACATGGAAACACATGAGAAAAGTCCATCCTCGCCGTCTTCTGCCTGCTCCACTCTTCAGAAAATGTGTGTTTGAGCCCGAACAGGCCGTTTGGAGATTTTCCCTTTATGACATCACAAAGGGCAGTAGTCCCTCCCCCAGGTGGGTGACAGTCCCACAGCTAGGTGTTTGTTCTGCCCTCTGAGTCTGCCTTCTCACTGTAAACAATCGGACACAGACCAAAGCCCTTCCATAAAGGGGGCGTGGTCAGACACAGCTCATTTACATATTTAAAGCTACAGACACAGAAACAGCCTGTTCTCCGCAGAGCTGAAATAGAGGGGTTTATAGACATGATCAAATACAGGATCAGAGTGGATTTGGAACAAGATACTTCAAAGACATGTTTTGAGGAGCTCTTGGACGTAGAAATGGAGTTTTGGAGAAACTTTAAACACTTTTTTCAACTGTTCAGTGAATCAAAGGATACAAAAGCAATGCAGGTTTCTTAAAACTATGCTAAAGCTAGGCCTACAGTTTTTTTAAAGATTTATTTTGGATCTTTCTTTGCCTTTAGAAATTAATCTCTTAATTAGGACCATTTTGAGGATTTGTGTTTTCGGGGGCTTAATGAGAGATGTTCTGGTTCAATTCCCGTTAGAATAAAAATCCACCCTCTTACCCTCACGGTTTTGGTTGTCCAGGGTCCAAGGCTCATCAGCATCAAAGTGCGTATCTCCTCCTATTCCAGGTCCTGGATAGTAGGCATGAGCGAGCGAGCCACCCTCACCATCAAACAGTGACATATCGCCATGGAAACCAGAGGCAAACAGCAACAGGATGTCTGCCAGCTCCTTCTGGCTGCCGTTGATGCTGATGTTGTTTTCAGCAGGTATCTCCTTGAAGGTGAGCGGAGTGACCCTCCTCCACACATCAAAGGCCCTGCGGATCGCATCGTACGTCCGCTCCTCTCCCAACGAGGCGGGAATCTGCTGGTTCATAATGCTGTTGACAGAAAGACCAAAAAAAAAGAGTGTGAGAGTGTTTTGTGTGCGTTACGTTTCATTTTTGTTGTACCGTTTCATGTTCAATGCTGTGAACCTGAAAGTGATGTGGTCTTTCTTCCACTGCTGCCCAGTGAGAGTGTAGCGTTTCTTCCTCGCACCTTCTACCATCTCTGATGCTTTTCTGTCTGGAAGGCCGCAGCGAGGGCGCCGCATAGCCCTAAACACACACACACACACACACACACACACACACACACACACACACAAACAGCACATGAGAAACTTTTGGGAAAGTTGCAGCATTATTGCCTCAGATCTTGATGATAAATTACTCAAGGGTGTCGACTCAACCTTAATATCTTTTTCTTATTCAATATATTTTTTTAAATTTCATTTAGGACTTCAACAGTTAACCATGCACTGATTACCATCCGATTAAAGTCCTTTTAGAGGGGAAATCTGTAAAAACAAAGATCATGAGAAGAACTGAAGAGCAAGAAGAACAAATCAGTCATTTTTATATTTAATAAATAACACTGAGAAGTAAACGTTTGTTAAACAAGAACTGGTAGAGAAGGCAGATAATATTCTCATCACTTACTGTAGCACGTTAGCTTAGCACGTTAGCTTAGCACAAAAACAAAACAGGGGAAGCTGCAGGAGGAAACAACAACAAGGTAGATCTCTGATATTTTAGATTTGTTCTTTTTTTAAGTATGTCGACCACTGCGAATAATACACCGACCAATTTAAATTTCTGAAAGATCATAGATAGAGCCATGACTTTTTTCACCAGCTCTTTTTCCCACCAAAGAGAGAAACATTAGTCAACGGCATCAAATCCTGTTTTTAGGTGAAACACAGAGGAGGCTTGTTTCTGTTTATTGCAACTTGCCGTGTTAGAAAATTAAATATCTTTTTCTGTGACTGGATATCAAAAGTTGTGAGTTTAACTTATAAATTACATTGAAAAATTGCATTGCCAGCAAAAGGATGGCAGATACTTGGAAGTCAGTTTCTCATCTTTTCGCCGCTTTAAGTTATTAAAAATCAACATCTGCATTCCAGTCGCAAAGATTCCTCAAACTCTCAATACCCTCAATGACAACTTATTTTTTCACATATCTGGCAACCCTAGCTGCCCTATATGGAAACCAAGGCAAAGCCTGTATAAAAGATATTCTCAGAATTATTGAAGCATCAGTCATTAGAATAGGTCAGGGTTGTTTCTCTTGTTCCTTATCTACTGTATCTCCTCCTTTGGAGGGAACTCCTTATTCAGTTTGTATGTATGTATTTAGTTTGTCTAATAAAAGCTAACATTTAAAAATGATATATATATATATACTGTTTATGTTTATTTTGTGTTAGTTGGCATATTTTGTAACCATATTTTGAAAGCCAACAAAGACCAGACTCAATGAATCCAGAGCATGGATGAATGTGGGGAAAATACACAATAACCTGACTGGCCTCATTAACTAAGTTCAGTCAGACAACTCACATTCGTATCTTTAAATAATTATTACAGCAGAACGTAGTTCGTGTTTAGCGAGAGCCAAAGAGCAGAGCGAGAGTGTGAAATCAGTACTGTTGGAGTTGAACCAGGTCGCAGGCACCGCCTCATATGTGACATATCAGGGGAAATTAAACTAAAGAGAGACCTTTATACAATAACTAAAACTGTTTAGCAGCCACTGGTGATTGTGCAACATGTTTTTTTCAGTAGTGGAAAGCCAGAGCTCAGTGTGATAAACAGGTTCGGGTTAATTTCATTCATAGCACAGAATGGACTAAAAACAATAACATGTATTAAAAACAAGACAATAAATAAAATAACATGTCTAAATTTTCCTGCAGGATTCCTGGAAAGGTGAAGCAATGCCACATGTCTCAGAGCACAAACATCCCGCACAGTAAAACATTAAAGAGCTTACGCAACAGTTGCAGAATCCATCTCTCCGGTCACCTGGAGGCCGTAGAAGCGCTGCATGTCACCGATGGCTTTGGACAGAATCTGAGACGACTGCATGGTGGACATCTGTCTGCTCGCCTGAGACAGGTAGCCGTACTTGCGGAGCCATGCCTGCAGGGGGGAGACAGTCAGGAGTGAGTGGTGCTTAAAACGTGTCTGCTTCTGTGTGCATGGTTCAAGTTATATATATTGTGTGAATGAGACAGAGTGAGTCACTTTCATGCTTATCCAAAAACAAGCAGCTGAGCTCAGAGCATCTAAGGAGTTAAAGAAAAGAAAGCAGATGGTTTCTATTAACATTACAACATTCCTGCTCTCTCTTTCTTGGCCTTCCTCCTGGGCCCTCCTCACGATGAGGACGGCAGGAAGATCTGGAAACAGGAAAACTTAAATTTAACTATCACTGCTGTGAGATCTCGTGTGAGACACGAGATAATCAAAAAGATCAGCGTGTAGGTATGTCAAGTCACAGTAAAAGACGATCTGCGTGACACATGCCAGCTGTTGTGCTGTATGTTTGCTGACAGCGATGTGGTGCGAGTTGAGCCACGTAGCCAGGCAAACAGGATGACAGCTCCTCGGGGGGGGGGGGGGGGGGGTGTTCTGTCAAGTTTGATGTTCTGCTCTCTTTTAAAAGTCTCATCAGCAGAACTAAAAAAAAACAGCACAGGGCCCGGCGCTCACACAGCTGGATCATGGGACTCATAGATTCATGCATGAACAGGCCAGTGGCAACACACACACACACACACACACACACACACACACACACACACACACACACACACACACACACACACACACACACACACACACACACACACACACACTGAGAGGTAGCAAAACCATAACAGAGATGATTTCTCAACTAATGTGATGTTAGAACGGTCCAGCCTGCAGGAACCAGCTAAAATCCACATTATGAATTCTGAAATAATTATATGTACCTAAAAAAAGCACATTTTCAGAAACGATCAAAATGTGTTATCAAATGGACAGTGGATCACTTAGTGACTGATGGTAAGTGCGGCCCTTTCCTCTCTCTGTTTCTCCCTCTACCTGCTGCACACCTGAGTGCAGGACGAGGGTTTAGAGGAGCCGGGTAGGAGAGCTCTTTGACAATCAGACTCTGGGGAGCGACGTGCGGAGGAGCTTTTGTTCCCAAGCAGGTCAAGGTTTTGTTTTAGTTTGGGCTGGAGGTCACCAGTAGTTCTTTATTCAGTATTTTGGTTCTTCATCTGCAGTTTTAGGGGGCGGAGCCAGGAGCGACCGCCCATTAAGTGGTTGCAACTGATAGCACAATGTGTCATCGACATCTTATCAGTCTTTACAGTCCCTCATAAAATCTTTATTAACGGTGTTATACACGTGTGAAAAACAGCAAAAGGGCAAAGTTCATTCCTCACCTTGAAAGTCTTTGCTCAAGTTTAACCAACCAGATTAACTTTCAGCCCCACATTCCTGTCCTTCATCAGTAACTAAAGTGTCTCACTTGTCGAGAGAGTGAGGAACAAATGTTCATGTTGATAGAAAACAAACACATTTTCTCTTATTATAAATGTGTTTTATTACAGTTCATGCCGTGTGTTGAATCCCATATACGAATGCTTCCTAGTGGAGGTTGAAAATATCAAACACAATAACATGCATGAACTTGGAGAGCGGTCGATCCAGGTTCAAATCTGACCTGTGACCTCTCTCTCTCCTGGTTTCTGACTCTATCCACTGTCCTGTCTCTGAATAAAAGCATAAAAAGCCCTAAAATTAATCTGTTTTCTAATCTATGTAAACAAACAATCTTTTTGTCTGGCGGAGTGACACCTTTACCCTGAGGCAGCCGTTTCAGGGACTGCAATTAACAAAACAGAAGTAATCAATCTTGTTGCTGATGGACTAGTTTGCTTTGGCAGGTCATTATGAAGCATCATTTCAGTCCTTCTCATATCCAGATTACTGGAGCTTTAAGCTGTCATTTCACATACAGACTAAAACATTTGCTGGTATAAACACATCTCTCTTTGATTAGGCTACAGATCTTCATCTTCAGGGTTTTAGCTTTAAAAAGATGCCTCTTCTGGCTCTGAGACATTCGGATGGACTGTTTTCGTTTGTTTATTTTTTAAAGTGGATAAGTAGGCTTTTCCTGAAACAATTATAGACTACAGTGCGAACCATCATCTTTTCATAGATGGACTACTAATATGGACAAAGACATACTGACACCATATGTGCAGCACATGCATTGTGTTGTGTGGGGGAAAGGGTCAAGAGGTCACGGGATGTTTTGCTGATATTGCAAAAACAAATGCAAACTTAAAAGCTTCTTAGGAAGTTATTACTCTGCATGACATGGATACATCCAGGAAACGTGTCTAATGTTGCAAATGCACCAACATGTGGAAGACTTCAACCACACAGATGTGACTGTACCTCACCACTGAAGCCTTCCTCCTCCGGGACCTCAGCTGCTGGGCTGCACAGGATCAGGGAGCAGAAGGAGGATAAAGTGATCAGGGCCCAGGTTTCTTTGGATGAAATCTTCATCATCATGTGCTGCCTTTGTGGTTTTCAGATGAGAGTCCGGACTTGCGGAGTGATGAAGATGACGGGACGTAAAACCAACACAAAGTTCCTCAGGAAGGCAGGGATCCAGAACACACCGAGCTGCAAATGTAACTCTCCCCCTCTGCTTACTTTTCTTCTAAAACTCCGCAACTAGTGAAGTATCCTCTCATTTTAGGAGCTTTGTAATCAGAAACCTCAGAGGCTAAAAGATACCGAAGGCAATAACAACAAAAGATAGTTTTCAAAAAATCAAGATACTAATCCATTGGTAGTTGCATACAGTCCGATGTGACCGGCAGCCTCATGGCTCATAAGTGCTCAGAGAGCTGCTGCGTCCTTCATGCACAGCAAACAGCGGACAAACCAACTGGACCTTCCCCCTTCCCGTCGTCCACAAAGGCTGATCAGACAGCAACACTCTTTCACTTTCTGCCAACAACTGTCCTGACCAAAGACTGCAAATATTACAGTCACACGAACCAGCACACCCCAAGTCGCTCTTTAGTTACGCAGTTTCTGAACTTGAGCACGAAAAGACACTTCAGGACTCGAGCGCAAAGCTTTCAGATTTCTGCTGTCGAAAAAACAAAGACCTCCCCCCTGGGCTTCAACCCGGTACAGAGACTCTGTAGCGACCAGCAGCACTCAGGTGAGGATCTGCGGAGAGTTTTCTCCTGACTGCATGAGGAGAACAAAAAGCCAAACCTCTCCTGATTACAAAGACCCCCATCAGACCACCACTAGACACAGAGGCTGTGCTCAGGGCGCCATCTGCTGGTCAGACCAACAAACTACAGACAAACTGAATGCAAGATTATTATTATTATTTTTTTAATGTAGGAAGGACAATATTAGTAAATACTAATACCTTTACCATTATCCATCAGTCACTTTGTGACAGACACTTTAATATGTTCTGGTCACATTCAGACTACCTCACCAGGCATTTCTCGTTTGCACACTAAAGACTTCTAGTCTTTTATCCCCGCTTTTACTTTTAATACAAGATGGTTTCATATTTGAAAAGGGGAGGCCGATTAAAAACTCAAAAAAATGACGATGTCTCGGGATCATCACTTGACATCCTGTCTTTCTTGAATTTTGCTCTGGATCTATCTTGTGCTAATTAATCACACTGTTATTGGCTGGGAGGGGCCTCCATACATGGATCGTGTGCATCAACCCCCAGGACACAAACATTTGTTCTCTTTTGGACCACTTTGTTGCCCTTGTATTTTTCTGAGTTAACTGCTGGATTACTAGTTTTTGTGAGCTGCTGTAACAGGTGAATTTTGCCCATTTACTTATGAGTGTGCAAGCATGCACAACACAAACTAAATAATTGGCTCATATCTTGACTAAGACTCAAGACATTAGTTATCCGTTTATAGAATATAATGTGTTCTGCATCTGTCATTATATTATAAAAATAATTCAATTCTTAAGGAGAAAGCTGTTTCTTGACCAGTCCTCTTCTAAAGTTATCCGACAACTAAATTTCAGAATATTTAACCCCGATTGATTTCTGACACCTGACTGGAGCTCATGCTCTTCTCTAAACACTAAAAAGGAAAGTAAAATTTTAAGCCTCAGCTGATTATTTCAGAAACCCAAAGTCAGAAGTTTTTAGTGCCTGGACAGGAGGGCAAAAAGTCTCTGAAGCACATTTAAAACAAATTAAATCTCACTGATTGAAAAATATGAAGGGTTTTAGACTTCTCATGAACGAGTTGGTGGTCGGTCCTGGAGACTGACTGGTTGAGAACCACAGATTTAAAGGGTTTGGTCAAACTAGGGTTCTGCATTTTTGTAATGTTAACATGTTCAGTTTTCTCTGAACTTAAATGTTAACGGTGATTATAAATCAGTTTTGAATCCTTACCACACTGCCTCTGCTGTGGCATAGTCTTGTTTGTTGCATCACATTTAAAGAAATAAATGAAACTCGATAGGGGCGCACTTAAGTTTTATTGCAGCTAAAGCAGCAGTATTCTGGTCATTTGTTCTCTCTTTGCTTGAGCCTCCGGTTGCCTGCTTTGGCCACTGCGATGACGATGACGAGGAGGAAGCAGGCCGTCCAGACGCCCGCAACAGGAAGCACCACCGTCATCAGCACGTCTGAAACCAAGCCAGAGTCTGATTTAGAGCCTTAAATGCCATTTTAAAAACTTTAGCAGCTCGCTATGTGGACTTTAAATGAAGAACGCACAACATTTTAAACATTAAAAAAGCAGAAATTAAGTATATCCTCCGTGAATACTCATGACTGTCTACAATGAGTGAGGGGAGCCAGTCCAGCTGGCTTTGTTGGTGTCAGACTCGAAGGTTTTCCTCCTCCGTTTAAAAAGAAAAAAAAATATCCTGTCCACACAAGTTCTCAAAAACATCTTCGTCCACATGAAAATGTAAAAAACGCTGTCGTGGAAAACCTTGCCACTCCTCTGCGATGACCATTTCATTAAAAGTTGTCCATTCAGGCGTCTCTGCTCATCAACATCGTGGGAGAGTTTCTGTGTATGCGTGTGAGCAACATTAACACCTATCGCACTAATCTTATGTAATGTAATTAAATGACAGCGTCAAACAGTGACATCGAATGGAGGAGAAACCCAGCACAGTGTGAGGTCCTGTCTACACATAAACACATTAATCTGTGTTTTGAGTAACTAAAACAGTGTACACATAAAACTCCAAAACACAAAGAAAAAGGTACATTTTCAAAAATGATGTGAAGCAGCTTACCGGATGGACTTCTGTCGGGCATGTCGATCTTGATGGGTCCGTACGACAGGAGGCCCCGGCTCGGGCTGGCTCTCACTGCTTCTCTCTTACTGATAGAATTACAGTTCTGAGGAGAAACCAAAAACAGAGTGGCACCACAACAAGCCAGGACAAAGTAACACAACAGCTTAATAATAAAGACGAAACTTTAAAGCACAAAGATGGTAAATGGACTTGAGCTACATTTCTTCTTCTAGTGTTTTGACTACCTTAAGCACTTTTACACAGCAGGTCACATCTACACATTCACACATGACGGCAGAGGCTGCTATGAAAAGCCACTAGTTCACATGTATAGCCTGCAGAGAAAGCAGGCCGACTACCACTAAGCCACCGTTGCCATTAATCTGAACACTATGGATGACAATAATAATAATAAAGTGTTATAAAAGATGTTAATGTGCAAAATTGCTTCTTTTATGTGCAAACACGGAACACCTCGTTTCGTGTTAACGCTGAGTATTTTGTCAGTCTAAGTGATGCGTATAACTTGTGAATAAAAAATTAGGAGACAAGTAAAAAAAAAAAAAAACTGTCCCTTAAAGCAGCACCTTTACCTGCTTGGAAGCCATTTTCTTCCAGGGTCTGTTGAATTTCATTACAGGTCGTTTTCTCTGGATTAGTCTGACAAATATTTCATCTTTATGTAACCTTAACTGTCTTTTTCTGCAAATAAAAGACCAACCAGTTGGAAATCCATCGTTAGAAAATCTAGGAAAAATATGTTGTTATTAATACATTAAAAATGTCCATTTGACTTAAACCCTGGACTGTAAATATTAATGTATGAATCCTAAGTGATGTCACCTGTGTGTACCTGCAGGGGGCTCCAGATGCTCATTGGCAGCAGAAGCTGTGCTGGAAACCCTGACTAAATCTCACTGTCGTCCCTAAGCACCTAAACCCTTACTGACTTAAAGGGATACTTCACCCATTTGCATTAAGCTTTGTATCATTAGAAACCTAGTAGTATTTTTGAATGGTTGTGCATCCAGCTCTCATTTCCCCCCCCCCCGAGACGAGAAAACTGTTTTTCTGAAAAGGAGCCTCGAATGATGCAAAACTCGCCAATGTGCGTCATCGGTCATTTGGATGAAGGGGTTTTTAAAGGTCTTGTGCTCAAATTGGATGTTCGTGACCGTCTTGACGAGCCTGACCTGGGAGGACAAGGAGCCCAGGCCAACCTGAGCTGGGGCGGACTGGTGATGTCAGTGCTCTGCCGGTTTGTTTATGGACACAGACATAGATTTGGTTTTCTGCCAGAAATTTGTAAGATGCCAATTTCTTCTTAAAGAAATCTCTGAATCAGTTAAGGAAACATCCAAATGTGTTGTAGTAAATATCTATAAATAATGCTGCATTCAGGTGTTGCTCTGCTGGTCCAAGTTAGAAAGTCGTTCTTCCGACTTTAGTGTGTTCACAACTTCCAACTTCAGAGTTGTAATAACAGCACAAAAAAGTGGATGCTACGACAAAGATCAGCAAAATGTTACAGTCAAAAGTTACATTTGAGCAAAAAGTTGATGTGCATGAATAAAAAGTATGTCAAAACTTATTTTGCCCCCCATTTGATGACGATTCTGACGTCAAGACTAGCAACTGATTCTTTTAGGCAGTTTCCCAGTTGTTGTTCTGACTAAGCAGGTGAAAGAAAAAAAAGTTGTGGGAGTATCGCACATCTTTACTTTACATTCTGTCTGAACACACATTGACCACATGATTAGGACGATGCATTACGTGGAGACAGAGGGAGATATGACTTGACCCCATCTGTCATCCTGCTGAAAGTTTACCAAATAAACACGGCATGTTGGATTCAATTAACTGAAAGTACAGATTTATTTGACTTCTGAGAGAAAATGAGAGAGATTATTTGATCAGCCTTTTTCACCATGTTGGCAAGAAGGTGAATTTGCTCAGCTGTTCTGTGGTCATTTAGAAAAGTCAGACCCGCTCTTACAGCGCCAACTGAGGCAAAGACGTGCTATTCCTTGTTATGCTAAGCCACACGATGTATAGCATTTTAATTTTTGCTTGTTTGTTTGTGTACCCATCTTTCTGGTTTTCTGAGGCTGTGTGGCTCATAATATATAACATATTAATCTTTAGAAAAAAGGGGAAAGAGTCGCACACTGCTCAGTTCCCAATGAGAAACTTTATAAGGGCAACATTTCAATCTACAGGACTTTCTTCAGTATCTTCCCTTTATTTGTCCAGCACCTGTATGCAGTTTGCATGGATGTGAGCTCTAGTCTTTTTTTTTTTTTTTCTCAAATACATCTTTTAAAATATTTACATCACTTCAAGATCAGATTAATCCAGCATACGCCAGGAAGACCACATTCACCTTTGACTGCAACAATTAAAATGAATAATTTCATATTTTGACACCGTTAGTATTCTGATAATTATCTATCCATGTGTGTTTGTTTAATCAAAAAACCTAAAATAATGATAAAGTTAATCATTTGTGTGTTTTAGAGCCTGAACGGTTATTAGCCAGCCGATAAAATGAGCTGATATTAACAGTGAAAGTGACTATCAGTATCGGCTAATTTCATCGCAGATATGCGCTAACAATAATAGCAAATATCAAAAATAGTGTTTCCTTTGAGTTTTATCAATTTGTATTCTCTTTTTAGAGGTCACCAGCAGAGGGCGCCACATGAACAACAACAACCACATCACCGTCAAGAGTGTCAAGCAGTGATTCATGTACACACCGATACTTTTAAGTTGAGTGTGTCTTAATTATACATCTTTTCCACAAGTGTTTAATAAGGCATCAAGCAATACACGCGTTTAACGTTATCTCAAAAGCTTACTATGCATTAAACTTTAAAAGTCACTCACATACGTCCTGGTACAAGTTTGAATACTCAGAATTTGAAAGGTGTCTGTTCTTGCTCTATCTGAATGAGTAACAGGAAGTGTAAGAAAAACTCACAGGGGTGCAGGACTGGTGGTCCACGGGCTCGCAAAGCTGAACGGTGCAGTGCAGGTAGAGCTCATGAGGTTCTGTTGTGAAGCGAAACATGTCGAAGCTGTAGCGGATGGTTGAATGGCCTCCATTACGGCTCGACTGTGCCTCACTCACGTTAAGGAAAGACACAGTGTGGTCTTTCACACATCTGGGTGAACAGATGGAGGTGAAGGGAAGACGTTCAGTTCATTCAGGGTACAATGATTTCTCAGATTCAAATTGTAGACGCTCAAACAAGTTTTAAAAATGTAAAAAATTAACGCCATCTTCCAAGTCATACCAACAGACGTGAAAGGTACATAATCAGAATTTGGTTTGGATTTCCTGCTATTAAAAAGCACTGCAAAGTTGAGACTTAATTTAAACACATTAAGCTCTGTGTCCACCTGGCGTTTTCTTCTTGAGAATTTGTCTGTGCAAAGGACTAAAGGACCGGCAAAACAATACAAACAAGTGTGGACATGAACTGTGGATATTTAGAGATGTTCTGACCCGTTCTGCAGCAGATTGTGAAGCAATCCTTCTGTGGCGTTCGGCTGTGGAAACTGTGTGGCCCAACACTCGCGCACCAGCAGCAAGAAGAAATCTGCAGGCTCTCTGACTGTCAACTCAACATACACCTGCACATGAGATCAACTGTCATGACACAACAAAAAAATCTTCCCAGGTCTGATTAATATTTTATAAAAATGGGTCGATGAATGCCGACGTACCTTGTCCCTGAGCTCAATAGTGGGAGAGCTGCTGAAGGCCTTAGTGTAGGAGCTGTCGGTGTACAACAACAGCTGTACTGTGGCGTCAACATCATCCACATGCACCACCACGTCACTTCACAGAAGAGGGAAAGAAAATAACCAATACACTGGAACTGGATTATAAAATGACTTACGTTTCTAGAGTCTTATTTACCTTGAGAAAGCGGTGATTGGGAAAGCCAGGCTCACTGTTCTAGTGTATGTATAGGTGCACGAGTAATGAAGCTTAATGATGGGATCTCTGATGATGTTTCCAGTAACCTGAGGCTCTGACAGGAGACTCAGGGAATACACGATGTGTGTTGAGTTTTTCTGTAAAAGAAAATTCAAAACAAAAACATAGATCACAAACAGCCGTTGTGCTTTTCTACGTCAACAGGTTTGGATATAACCCAATGTACCATCAAAGGTTTCCCTCCACATGCTGAATAATTTTCTTTAGATATCTTCGACGTGTAATATGCTTTATGGTCGATGACGACCCTCTGAGCACGGCAAGATTTGTTTGTCAGGTGCAGGGACTCCAGCGGCACCTTGTGATACTTGAAGAACTCTTCCAAAGCTCTAAATGTTATGTAGTCTTTTTCGCATGTGACTCTGGTATCTGCATCTGCAAAACAACCGAAAACAACACTGAGGTGAGTTTGCGCCGTAGTGCTCTGATCTACAGTAAAAGACACAATCACTAGTACTTTAAAACAACATAAACCAATCAGAAATGAAAAAAAACATCAACTTGCATGCACGTTAATGTAGGATTTACAAGTTTGTTTTTTTTTTAAATTACATTTTGATCGGTAAGATTAGAAGTCAGTCTAAATGACTCAAAATGAAGCTAAAGGTTCAACCAAAAGCCAAACAGTTATAATAAGGGGGGAACACAATATATAAGATGTGGTATTTTCACAAAAAGGAAAGGTCAAACAAAAAGATTCTAGTGGTAGGAAGTGTAGGATTCAGTTTGTTGAGGGAGCAGCTAAAATGTTTTTTTTTTTTAATCAGGCTGCATTCAGGTGCTCCTGGGATTATCGTATTTCCTAAACTTCGATGTCTATTCTCCTTTGTGTGATAAAACGATCTGTAGGTCATAGACTATATGTCATCAACTTGAATCCTAGAAATAAATAACGTTGTATTTAGCAGCAGATGATTGGCCAATAAATAACCACGACATTGGTGTGTAGCCTAATACGTGAAGTAACAACGTTTTGAGACATCAAGCTAATATAATTTATGTCGGTTATGTTTCTGGGTATATGATGCACGTTATTCTAATTAGATAGGCTACCATATTTTTTTTTTTAGAGAAACTTCACACTGTGCACATGGGAAACTTCTTTTTCCTATTGTTATGTGAAAGCATGAACGCATCGTCTCTAACAGGTATCCTACTTTCAGCCCAATTTGAGTTTCCAAAACTTACAAATTATGACATTAAATGTTAATAATAGATGTGGACGCCCTTTATTTAATAAATATAAAGTGTACCTACCTTTGTCACATTTTTCATCGTAGTACCCGAAGACACATTTGCAGCTTCTTTGGTCTTTAGACAAAGCACACCTGGTAGAGTTAGTGCAATGCTCCACACTGCAGAATCCTAAACAGCAGGGGGAAAAATGTTATCAGAACCAATGAGACAACTTTCAAAAAATGTGATATGTTCATACAGGTAGACGTGTTTAGGCCTACCTTCAGCACGGTGGCGCGTGAGGCCCAGGAGGAGAAGCACGAGGACCCCAGTGAGCTGCTTTAAAGAATCAACATGAACACTTACAATGATTTAAATTGGTGAGACACACACACACACACGAAGCTGGGATATGTTTATGTTCACTGACCTTCAGACCGAGTATGAACATTTTTGTTTCACTTGTCATCTGTGTGTATTTACAAATACAACAGCAACGTGATTTTGTCAATCAAACGGGATGTTCCTCTCCGTCGTCCTCGATTTCAACACCTGCTGCTCTCCAATCATCAACACCTGTTAAGGTCGCGTGCTGTGCTCGTGCTCAGTTACAAACCCTATATTTATATGTTTTATTTTATTTATTTGATATATATTTTTTTACTATTAGTCTATGATGAAAAATGTTTTATTGTATTAATTTGTAGACTTAAAATAATTCAGAAAATCAAAATAAAGAGAATCACAATATCGGCTTCTTTTACTTCGAAAGCCAAGGATTTTCCCTCAACGTTGATCATAGCCAATCTGTCAATCATGGATTCATGTATTATTGTTACATTTTGAAGGCTTTCTTAAAACTATTTATTTATTTGATAGGGCAATGGGTCTATAGCCCTCCAATAGCCTCTATCCCACACAGAAACTTACAATATTTAAGTTCAAACAGAAAAATAGAAGGAGTTATCTGGGTATAGCACATAACGATGACAGCTACAAAAAAATAAGCATGAAGACAAGTTTGTTGTTAAACCAACCAGGATTTGTGACTTCTTTTTTACTGTTTAATGTGTACAAATAAAAACCTAAAAAGTTGAATATTTAAAAACATCCCTACCATATAAAAATCTTCATATATTAGTAAAGTGTAATTTGTAAATGCACAAAGTTCCTGGGTGAACCTCAAGTCATTTAAATGGTAATGATGAATATCGGTATTCATGCAGTGCTTTAGAGGGTTTTATACCCCATTACCTGTACAGCTTTGTAAAATCACATTTAAACAGAAATGGTAGTTTTGTCTATTTCAGTACAGTTAAAGCATTTTTAGAAATATAAAAATGAACCTTATTTAGATATGGCAATGACACACATCAAGAAGGAGCAAGACAGCAGGTCAAAGTAGTGGGGGGGCTCTGCCATGAAGGGTCCATAATGGGACTCAAGTGTCTTTAGGGAGCACCATAAGTGGGTCACTGTATTTCCTGCGGTGCCAACTCATCACACCCAGAGGCCAGACTCCGTTTCTCTCAGACATTTAGCGCAGACCATCTGCTTGTGAGGGGGACAGATCACAGCCAGAATCAGTTTTTGGTAAGAAAGGGACCGTGATGGATGAGGTGGTTTTTAACAGACTCGGATAATGAAGTGCAGTCTCTTCCTTTTTCTATGAGTCACTTCTGTACCTGTACCCTCTTTTTCTGATAAATCCCTCGTTAAAAAATATGACAGGAAAATGTGTCTCTCATTATGCACGGCCTTTATGCCATTTTGTCTCCCAGCAAGTTTTGCTTGAAGTGTATTGGAGAGATCTCTGTTGAAGAGCAGTAAGTAGCTGAGACACATGCTGTGGCATTTAGAGCAGGCGTTTCACAGAACACACTTAGGCTTTGGATTAAATTTTGACTGATTGTTAAACCACTAAAACATTTAGATGTTCATTTTCTGGCTGTTCTCTATCATTCAGTCCATTTAGTACAACTGATTATAACGTTCAATTTCTGTCATTGTCTGTGTTTTTCTCTTTAAAATGACAAAGTTCCTCCTAAAGTTCACACACAATTTCGACCCAAACAGCACCACAACAAACACGACATATTGGTGTAATTGTTTATTAGCACACCAGAGAGGTATGAAATATTTTACTGTTTAAAGTGTTTCATCATGTGTAACTGGAATATGTTCCTGTCATGTGATTTATTTAGATATAAATGTGTAGTTCTGATATTTGAAATGAATATAAATTGATGAGTCCACGTCATTCAGCGGAGGAAAAAGAAAGAATGTTATGAGTGGGCTGAAGAGCAACAACAAAAAGTAATTACATAGAGAGCAGCTGACCAAAGGTGCAACATTTGAGCACGTGTAGCAGAACAGGTAACAAGCAAATATCACTTTCTGTTTCATTCCGATAATGAAATATAAAACACATTTTTCTCCTTGCAGGTCTTGCATCTTCACGTCTTGGCTCTTCTTCTCGTCGTCAGTGGTGCGGTGCCACCCTGGTGTTGTGAAATAGCCGGCTTATTGGAGGTGTGTGTCATCGGCCTGATTCACAACACCAGCTGCAGCACACACACCTGAGAGGATGGCAGCTCTTCTCCTGCTGCTGGATGTTGAGAGACACACGCATAAACCGAGCAGGATGTCCAAAAAAAACACTTAAGTATTCCAGCATCTTGCAAGGCAGAGCTTTTTAGTGTTGGTATTTCTGTGCTCATAACTCAGAAAGGTTTTAGTAGAGCAGCGTGGATCTCAAAGTGCTTGGCTCGGCTCGGTCTGTGTCCGTACATGAACTCAAACATCTCTGAGAAGAAATGTGGAGCAGCCAAGACAGAATGAGCCTCCATCTGTGTTCTCTCAGGCCAGACTGAAGGACAGAGAGACTGGCCCACAAATCTAACACAAAGGATGGAGGCCGATTTCCCCCCCGACATTTACATGAGCTCAGTACTTTCTCTCCAAAGGGGTTGTAAGATGTTTTGAATTGTTGCTCGTCAAGCTCTGGCTGGTTTTAAAGTAATGATGGGGAAAACATTTAAAGGAAACACTGAAAAATCCCATTTTAAGCAGATATTAACATTTTGGAGACTTGATTCAAGTTAAAGTGGCATTAAAATATCTCTAAAATGCAAAAAAGCAATGTCAAGTGACAGTGGTCATACAAGTTCATTAAAACTGCTTTGAACTATAACAGGAAAATTGCAAAGAGTAAAACTGTGACAATCTGCACTAATGCAAAAAAACAGACCAATTCCCTCTTTGTACACAATCGAATGTTTGATTAAAGCCAGTATAAGGATTCAGTAAGAAACAGACCAAAAATAACATGTTTGTGTCTTTATGACCTAACAAAGCAAACCATATCCTCAGCAACAGGGCTGATGGTTTCTGGACTGTAATTGTAAGTGCATATTGCTGCTGCTATAGAGTAAGCTAGATCATAAACACGCTACAGAAACAGCCTCTTTTTTACATTTTCCCTACCAAACCTTAACAATGAATGATACATACGACTGCTAAAAGAAAGTAGTTATCGCTTTAAGAAAAAAAAAAATCACTAGTCACAGCATAAAATCATCAGATCATTTTATCCAGAGGGGGCGCCAAAATCAACACACAGTTCCTCACAGCGCTCTTGATCAGGAATTTGCTTCCATTGAGGAAGAAAATATCTGCTCTCTTTGTTACTCCAAAAACTCTCCTCTGATACAGAGACAATATCCCTCCAGTCTTATAGTCGAATTTAAGCCAACAAACCATCTGCTGGGGACTCTGTCTGAGGTGTTAAGTGGTATAAACTCACTCTCAGGAAATTCATTTTCTACAGCAGGAGCAAAAAATGTAGAGCCAAACCTCCTTTCAGTTCATAATAAAATAAAGACTGAGGCTTTGCTGTAAAATACAAATGGTTCAAATGAGAGGAACGAAACTTATTTCTGACTTTGAGTTAAGCCTCTTGTGTATGTTTCATATGAACTTTCTTTGAATGAGTTTACTTCTCTAAACGAAAAACAAAAACGGTGAAAAATACAGTTTTTAGGAGACTTGTTGCCATGTATGAAAAGTTCAGACACAAGATGAATCAGTCTGTACAAACTGAGAAATAAATCCATCACTGCAACGATGCGGACTGGAAAAAAAAAAAAAAAAAAAGCCTGAAAATGTAAAACAGAAATTAAACCAGCAGATTAGAAGGCTTTGAACGGATCCTTCAAAATAAAAGCTCCCAGAGATGAATGAACAGCTAACACTGGACCAGCCGCTCTCTGCATGTATCAATTAATTAATTTAGGGATTTTTAAAAATGAATCAATTAAAATGAAGGAGTGGATTCAATGACAATGAAGTAAATTAAATAAAAAGACAATAGAAATGAAAACTTAAATTTTTATTCCAAATAATCAACGATACAAACGTGAAACAACAAAATGGAAAAATGATACAACAAAACAAATAATGATAATTAATGTGAACTCAGACTGGTGAAGTAAAGATGTTTCTGTGAACACAATGATGAATGCAGATTTCTATACAAAACAAAAATGTAAAAATGTGAGTGTGACGGGTTGTTTCTGCAAAAGCCAGGAGGTTTCTGGCAATCAAACTGCTCTTGATGCAATCTGTGTGTGTGTGTGTGTGTGTGTGTGTGTGTGTGTGTGTGTGTGTGTGTGTGTGTGTGTGTGTGTGTGTGTGTGTGTGTGTGTGTGTGTGTGTGTGTGTATGTGTATGTGTGTGTGTGTGTGTGTGTGTGTGTGTGTGTGTGTGTGTGGTCTCAGTTCATCAGTAACTCCATCTGCACCAGTCTTGCGTTGGTGTCTCCGGCCATGTTGTAAGGAATCATACCAGCGAAGGTGATGAGAGCTCTGGCCTGATTTCGGAGTTGCTGTTGAGAGAAGAAGAAGAGGAAGGCGTGGCGAGCGTTAGCATGCAGCGACCGACTTTAAATCAACATGTCTGTATACTTCAGTGTGTGTATAGAAACACAGGCCTGATTTTAATCTTAATTTGAAATAATACCAGCTGATATATTACTGGACTGTTGTCTGTCATGATCCAACACAGAAGTCTTTTTCACACAAACACTCCTGAACATTTCGACAGAATATCCTGTCGTCCAACTCTCCTCAAAACAGAGTCGAGAACGGGGCCCGGGGTGGCCTTGTGGTTATTTCATGTGCGCGAAACGAACGGAGGCTTTCGTCCTGGAAGCGGGCGGCCCAAGTTTGACTCCGACCTTACTCACTTTACTACGTCATTCCCCTCTCTCTCATCCCTGTTACCGAGTCTACCCGCTGTCCTCTCTACAGTAAATGCATAAAATGTTGTGTTAGCAGGCTAATGTTAGCACACTCAAATTAGCTCGAAGCGTCACTTTGCATGTAAATTGACACAGAATGAAGGTGATCTAAAAACGCTGGTGTGAGATTGAAATAAGCAGTGAGAATATTTTTATTCTGCTCTCTCGTCCCTGATTCAAACAGCTTTCATGAGCATGATCTTGGTTTCTGCGATGTTGATATTTTGTTTCCTCACCATGTCTCTGTCTTCGATGGTCCTCTGTGGTCGTCCCGGGGTCCCTGCAGGCGTCCCCTTCAGCCGCTTGTGCTGAGTGAACAGGATGTTCATGGTGGCCAGCAGAACCTCGGACAGGTTGTGGCGTACCTGTGGACACGAGTGAAAGAATGACACGGTGACTCGAGAGATCGTCTACGAGTTCCTTTATCGAGCGCTCGAGCCTTCGATCGCACCTCATCACTGAAGTTCCTGAAGGCAGCGACTCTCTCCTCGACGCTGTCCTGGCTGAGAGGAAGAAGCTTCAAACGCTCCATCACCTGGTGGACAAACGGAGAGGAACAACATGAGCACAGTGAGATGACCCCAGTGCAATGCAGAACATGCAGAAAACAGAGCGACTGAGACTCACATCGTAGGCTCTGTCCACGTGACCTGCGTGGTACTCGTCAAAGAACGTCGTCAGGTCCAGCAGCAGGTAGAAAGTACTGTCGACTGACTTTTCTCCTGAAACACCCTGAGAGCGATACCTGTGGGGCGAGGAGGATATTACCGGGTTTTTAAATGAATCATATAAAGTTGGTTTTTTTGGGACGCAGTGATTTCTGAGAATCTCGCTCTCACCTCTCAGCGATAGCCACTGCGGCGTTTTTTAGCCTCTCCTTGTTGGACTGTGGAGCGCTGACCTGAGCGATGACCGGGCTCAACAGCTTGTTCATCAGCTCCAGCACCTTATCTGGATTCTACACGGACGATAAAGGAGAGAGACACGGAGACGGTGAAGGGACTGAAAGGACATTGATTATGCAGAAATCCTGAGCTTTAAATGGAATCAGAGATTACAGAGGACGGCCTGCTCACCTTGGCCAGCTCGTACAGTTTGACCGCCTCCTCAAACAGGCCCTTGTTCTCTGCCTCTAGAGCCACTTTACTGATGATGGCTCTGGTGTCCCCGGCAAACTTATCTATGACTCCGGGCTGGAGGGAGGAGGAGATAAGAGCGAGAGAGTGAGGACGCTGCAGTCCTGCTGGTGGAGCGTTGTGCAGCGATGTGAGGACAGAGGTAATAGTTCGCTGATTTAAATTGAGCTGGAGATGTTATTAGCATGAAATCCCCTTCAGTGTCTATCCCTGTTACCCGTCTGTACCTCTACTGTCACACATAATGAAGAAAGTAAAGCTCAAATCTGGCACCTTGAGGATCATGTGTAAGTGTCACACCTGTTTCTTTTTCTTTTTTTTTATATGTAGGATGTGAGGAATCATGTTTATTTGACCAGTTAAAAAAAACAAAACTTTGACCCCCCAGTAAATAAGAAGTGGCCCTCTTACAGATAAAATGAAGATAAATCAAATCCATCCAAAGGTCTATGTATTTACAGCACATTAAACCAGTGCTGCATGCTGTTAGCACACGAGTGCCACGTTGAATTAGACGGTATCGAGGGTCCAAACATACAGTACAAGCCTCTGCACACATCATGTCAGTCATGTGGGTGGTACTAAACCTACAGCGATGTCAGTTCGGGGGGGAATAAAAGCCCCTCACACGTCTCGAGCAGAGGCTACATTGAACTACAGAGAAGAGCTTTTGGGTGACATGACAGTGAATAAAAAAGAGCATCAAAACAGGCTGAAGGATGGGATGATTTCTGTCGTCGCCTGACAGACTGAAGCCCCCACACAGAGCGGAGATAAAGAATGACACGGAGACAGAGAAAGATGAAGAGAGAGAGAGAGATGGCAGCAGAGGAGCTGAGAGGCAAACATTTGTCGAAAAAAAAAAAAAAAGACGAGCAGAGAAGAGAGACGAGTTAAATGGATCAAAGTCACAATCTTCTTACCTTCCTGCTGCCGTCTTTCTCTAATCTCCCCAACAGCATGTCGAACTGCAATAAAGACAACGACAAAAAATAGCACATCAGAATATGTCGAGTCTTCAAATCAAGGCAGAGAAAAAAGGTGCACCTGACACGAAGGCAACAACATTTAGATAAATCTCCATGATGACGCTCTGCAGGTTCACTTTCTTTATGTTTCCTCTGAGTGACACGTCTCGTTACAGATGTATATACTCATTTCACGTTCACAGAGTTCAAGCACTCAACCTTCACGCTGTACAGGTGAGACGGTCTGTGGCTCAGTTTTTGAGAGACGAGCCAGAACCATGTTTTTCTTTATTAAATAATGTCATGGTGTATTTAACAGACACACACATAAAGTAGATGTCAAACTTACAGGTTTCTCGTAGTGATGTCAGAATTCACTACGCTCTGAATTCAATGCATTGACTTTATTAATCGTGTGGTATTTTGTCCCTTTAGGCCCACCGTTAATTAAACATTATCTGGCTGTCTACACGATGAAGGAGTGGTCAAGTTAAGTTAATGTTGTAACCTTTGATTAAGCAAAAAGGTCCTTGCTATATTTCAAAATAAAAGCAGGGTTAAAGTCAAACAGCAAGTCAAGCACTCTCAGCTTAACACAGTACAAACATTCAAAATAAAAGCCGAACAACTTGTATTTCTAAATGCGAAAAATTGGAATTTTAAACATGATTCAAAATGTGAAAAATTACTTCTGACATAAACTTAAAATAACAGACCGTGCCGTTGAAAGTGTTAGAAGTCACTCACCTCTCGACTCTCGATGACGAGTTCACTGACACATCGCATGAACATGTTTTCTCCCTGGCTGTCTTTCTCGTTGCTGCAGAACGACACAGACAGAAACCTCACTGAACACAAGCGACAGTCAAACCTGAACAAAGTGTGTCACACGCTTTACTATCTGTAAATTGAGGTCAATAAAACGTCCTACACCCTACCGTAAGAAGTAGAAGTACTGCAGGGCTTCCCGGGGATCAGTGGACTCAAACTTGCGAGTGTACAGCATGAGCAGACGGATGAAGTTAAGGCGACGCACCATCAGAGGGTCACCGGGCTCCTGACTCACTGCAGAGAACACGTGAACATGTTTTTACGTGACTCTATTTTAATATCTAAGCTGTGTGCTCCGTGGTGTAGAATGAAAAGTGATTACACTCACACAGCTGCGCACTCTGACCGGACGACTTCAGCAACAGTCCCAGCTCATAAAGGACCAACGCCACGTGAACAGCGTGACTCCGAAGTCTCTCCACGCGAAACAAGAACGCCACCGCCGCCTCGAACTGAGCCGTCAGGAACAAAACCTGGAAATACAGGAAGGGCTGCTGGCTCGCAGAGAAGTGAGACTCTCCTGTTGGGGAAAAGAGAGAGAGAGGTAACCATCAACTCTTTCTTGAAGCTCCTGAGAAGAGCTCAAAGTTTGATGATTGATTGATGACATGAGATAAACTTTATCGTCCCACAGGGGAAATTTATCTTGGAATAAGAAAAACCTTCAAATCTGTCATTGACCAAACGTATTTCATAATCACTTTTCTTTTTGTTTTTCACCAAACAGAAAACTCAAGGTCTGGACACGCAACATCTGCTTCTGACAGTTGCCATGGCAACTGACATTCAAGAAATTTGGAAACATTTTGTCCAGCGCAGGTACTTAGTCATCAAGTTTACTTTTTAATTATAATCTTTAATCCTCTGGCTGGCTGAAAGTTTGAGCAGTAGAACAGGGTGGACCATGTCAGCCATTTTATAGCCTTATCTCAGACTTACAGCACTTTAGTTCAAAAAGCAAAAAAGCACACGAGACATGAAGGCAGAGCGGGAGAGAGAGAGAGAGAGAGAGAGAGAGAGAGAGAGAGCGATGAAGAGAAGAAAAAAAGGACGAAAGAGGAGAGATAAGAGTGCGCGTGTGAGGAGGGCTGCTGCAGAGTTTGCAAACAAGAAAACGAAAAAAAAAAGTGGAAATGCACATACAAGAGGGGGGAAGGTGAAAAAAAGAGGAAAACCAGTGAGGAGAAAGAGATACTACAGCGCCGGAGTAAGGAAAGGAGGATAAAATAATGAGAAGGAGATGTGTGGGGGGAAAAAGGCAGAGAGAAACAAAGAACAGACGAGGCTGGTGGAGGAATGAAGAGAGGCTCGAGGCTTTGCAACCCGCTGTGAAGCAAGATGGAGGACAACAAGGAACACTGTGCCAGACAACGAGGGAGCGGAGCAGCAGAGAGGAAACAGAACGAGGCTACAGGCTGTGCAGAGGGAGAGAGAGAGAGAGAGAGAGAGAGAGAGAGAGAGAGAGCGAGGGGACAGAGAGGGTGAGCGCTACACAGGGAGGAAAAGTGTGCAGTCTTATCTGACCAGAGCAGGATCGGCCCATGGAGAGGACAACACCAGGGAGAGGAAACTGTGCTTTTATAATCTGTGGGAGTGAAGCCTTAAAGCCAAAACATTCCCTTTTCTTGTGTATCAGACGGCCTGTGGTTGTATAAAAGAAGGAGTTTTATAGTGTAAGTGTGTGTAAGAGATGTGAGGGCCAGGGGATGCAGGGTTGGGATCAGGCAGAGGGCCAGAAGTAAAAACGTAAGCTGGACAGCAAACAGAAAAGAGAAAGAAGAAAGAAGAAATGCTCATGCAAGATGAAAGAGGAGCCTCAAGTCACATTTCTGCATGAAGTTAGGATGAGGAAATATTCAGGAAAATTCACCACAAGCGCTTGGGAGGGGCGATGACTGTTATATTCTGCGGCTACCGTAGTCTTTGTGAACATAAGCAAATCACTTCAGTTTTGTTTGTAAGTGTGTTCTTCTCTGCTCATTGGTTGATTTCCTTTAATACGTCGAGGTACGCGTTGCTTCGCTTTATAAGCGGACATCTGTTGCTCAAATTTTTGTTCAAATTATCATTTCTATTTAGATTAAAATTGCTAAGAAAATAAAGTTGAATTATTTAAGGTCAGCCTCCTACCGTAGTCCTCCAGCAGCTGCTTCTGTAGCTGTGGGAGGGTCAGTCTGTCCTGAGGGGAGCTGGCGCTGTCGTCATCGAAACACACCTGGTTCAACTGCGTGGACAAAACACGGTGCACACTAAATACAAAATAATACAACAATGACGACTATGACCTGCTCTACTTTTCCTCAAACAGGCTGTTTGGAGGTTTTCCCTTCATGACATCACAAAGGGCAGTAGCCCCTCCCACAGCTAGGTGTTCGTTCTGCTCTCTGAGTCTGCCTTCTCACCGTAAACACTGTTGGCGTGGTGCAAGAAAGCCAGGGCCACCCGAGCCCTTTCAGAGGGGCGTGGTCAGACAGAGCTCATTTGCATATTTAAAGCTACAGACGCAGAAACAGCCTGTTCTGAGCAGGGCTGAAATAGAGGAGTTTGTAGATATGATCAAATACAGGATCAAAGTGGATTTACAACAACACACTTCACACACGCTCTGACTCATTTACACTGGTGAAACAGGAGGAGAATATGTGACCTTTAAGACTTGTAATGACCCACACAAGTCCAAACAACACAAAGAATGAAGGTTTAATAGTTGCTTCAGTTTTGCGGATGTGATAAGAGAAAGAGTTGAAGTTTACCTTGAGCCAGAGGTAGTCTTCAGTCTTGTCTGCCACCTCTCCGTGGTTATCGCTGATGTCACATTTTCCGATCAGGCAGTAGACGGCTCTCTTGTAGGGGTCGGCGATGTTCCTCAGCACTCTGCGATAGTGAAGGCGAAGCTTGTTCTCCGAGGTCGGGGAGAGGCTGCAGTGAACGGATCGATAGGAACAAAAGATGAAAGGAGAAGGACGTGATTACAAAACGGCGGGATCTTCTTTGACCTATCAGGACATCTTAATATAGAGAAACGAATGAAGACGAAGTATCGCTCTCACCGCCTGTCAGGGCTGTTCATGTACTCCTGAAACCAGCTCTTAAAGTCTCCCAGCTGATGCTGCACTCTGTTCACCACCTGCATGGCGGCGTTCAAGTCTCCACAACGCAGACAGAAGTAGATCACGGCCCACACTGGATGGCCCTCTATCTCCCCATCCTGTCAAATAAAAAACAAACATTTTTATTAGGGATAAAATACTGATTTCCCCAAATTAGGAATTTAACAGAACTCATTTTAAATAAAGATCCATCTCTTTAATATCAGACACTGACTGCAAAGAAGTCCGCCTTTGATCCAGCTCAAGACAGAAAAGTAAGAGCGCTTGAGTTTAAATGTACATTGTATTCATTATTTATGATTTTGGACAGCGGTTTACATTAAAGAAGACTTTGACAACTGCAGTTCATTTTTTTCTGTAAAGATTGTAGAGGTAAAACTTGCGAGATTAAAACATGTCAGATAGAGAACAGACAGACAATCAGAGATCAGAATCACAGGGTGCTCGGTTTGCCTCTGCCACAAGGGGCCAAACATATTAAACCTACTTCTGAAGTTTAATGAACAAATCTTTAATGACAATAAAAAAGGCACACGCTTTACTGTAATAATCCACTCCTGTGACTCGCACCTATTCATTTACTTTTTAACTATATTTATGGTTCACACTTTACTAGTCCCAGAGAGGGATTTCTGGTTTTCCACCCTGTTATTGTGAGACATAATGAAGACATGTCAGAGCTACACGCTGCTACAAAGGGAGCACGTCAGAGCTGTTGGAGGTTCTTGCTCAACGGCACCTCATCAGGACGCTCTCCAGCTACCAGACTAACTTCTGCATCGGGATTTGAACCGACAACACGAGTCCCTACAGACTGAAATAGTGCCGCTCCAAATACAGCTGTAGGTTATGAAAGTTGTTCAGCAGGCTCAGTGTGTATATAACTGGGTCTAAACTGGCAGGAGTTAAGGGTTACTATAAACGGTTTAAAAAATGATCACGCTTAGCTCAAAGGTTGTTAAAGAAGCTTTTGTACTTGAGGTGCTCAGTGCGACCAGGAGCTTATTGGTCTGACTGAAGTGTGGCCATGTGAAGCATGAGGCACAAAAACATAGCCACAGTGTATCTGTTAAAAGGGAGAATTATTCAGATATTAAGATGCAACGATTGCATAATGTGCACGTAGCAACACTCCCACTCCTTAGTTTGAAATCAGGACATTTTCTGATGGATCTGAGAGGACTGTGTGAGGACACACCCACCACTACCTCCTCCTCCATCACCTGCTTCATATCAGACCATCAGAACAGACCATTAAAAGGACCTGATGCATGTAAGCGTCTGTGTTTACCTGCATGCCAGGTAGGGGCCCTGGCAGTTTAATGTTGAGAAAGCTGCGGACGAGCTGGTACGTTCCCGGCACTCCTCCGAGTTGTGCCTGATGGAGGTTTCCAAACACGGTCACCATGGTGTAGTTTTTATAACTGAGACAGAGAAGAAAGAAAAGAGTTTAACAAAACCACCAAGCTCTTCTTAAAAACCAGTAATAATAGGTGATATTGCACCGGTGTCACCTGTTCTCGAGGAAGCTGAGGGCCTGACGGACGAAGGCCATTTGCATCTCAACCGATATGCGACTTTTGAGAGTGTCTTTGGCTGGAACCAGCAACACATCGGTCATCTGTTTCACCATCAGCCACATGTCTGACACGTTCTGAAGAGACAGTGACAGCAACATCGACATGGAGACAGAATCAATAATCAAACAAAGCTCGAAACATATTTCAATATGAAAGTAAAAGACGATTTTAAGTTCAAAGAAAAGCGTAAAAGAACGAGGTTCTCACCTTGTCATCCAGGCTGTCTGCTACAGACGCACATAAATCTCCCAGATTAGGCTGAATGTGACCATTCACTATCTTCTCATTAAAAATGTAAATCTGGAGAGATGAAGAGAAGGAAAAAAAAGGTTTATAGTTGACAAGCTCGACCACGTAGTCAAACGCTCCAATGTGTGCGAACGCTAAAAAGAAAATCTTTCTTCAACGCCAACTCTATGACCATCGAGTGAAGTGGTTCACGATTAAGAACAAGGAAAACAAAATCAAAATGTTTAAAAGGTCGTCAAAGAGGATGAAAAAAACGAGGCAGATGACGCCGCACGCAATGTGTCGACACATGGTCGCAGGAAAAATCCACATTCAAGGTTCTGTGTCGAAGATCAGAAACAAACAAACAGAGAGAGAGAAGGTCAAACAGGATGATGAGGTTCGACTGAGGGAGGGGGGAGAGAGAGAGAGAGAGAGTGAGAGAGAGAGAGTGTTCCCTCTCCCCCTGCCGATCGATCAATATGTTTGATCTGCCACATCCTGTCTGGGTGTGACCCCATTTTTAACTGAGCGATCAGACAGAGGGCGTCACAAACAGACTCTCCCTGAATCCTTTTCTCAGCTGCAGCTTCATTCAGTTCAAGAGGAGAGTCTACTTCTGGTGTTCATTATCAACGCAGATATAAAAGATAGTGATAACATGACTACATGGGTCGAGCATTTAATCTTTACATTTTAATTTAAATCACAGTGTTGGCCTTCAGAGATCTTGAAAACGAGACAATGAGAATTAAACGATCACTGTGCTGCAGCCATGTAGTGCTCTTTTTATCCACACGTTTTGTCATGTGTGGGAAATATATAAAATTATGTATTTATTTTATTTTGTGCACAAGAGTTCATCGTCACTAATTCAAAAACAAAAATACAAAAAAGGCCCTTTTGCCTTCATTGGATAGGAAGGCTGAAGACACACAGGAGATGTTGAGATCAGAAAGCAGAAGACGACAGGTAGCAGAAGACTGAGGTCGGATTCGAACCCATGGTCGATGCGCCGAGAACGACGAACACGAGGTCCAAAATATAACCGCAGGACGATTTGTCGCCCTGTTAGAGATAAAAACTGTTAAAACCAGTTTGACAGAGTAATTTAGTCAGCACTGACACGTCCATCCTTTCAGCACAGATCGAGCCGGTATGAAAAAGTCTGAAACGTATACAGAAACCTCTGCATGGTTTTACAAGCCAACATATCACCGAGAGATTTTTAGAACTTTATTCCCAGAATCGAAGACAAACGGGCTGAATCAACTTCAAAATGTTCACCTGTCGTCCATATGCCACCTCCACGCTGTCTAACGCACTTCGTCCTGGAGCCGTCACGTCACTCACGAAGCTGGGCTACAAAAGAAAAGCATACAGATTATTAAATCTATCAATCTATACAGATCAAAGACTGATCGGATACAGTGATCTAATTCATGTTTATCGGTTCGACTGTGGAAGAAGCTGAATGCTGCAGGACGTCGAGTCCAAGACTAATTTCCCCAAGGGGACAATAAAGTCGATCGTATCATATGGAGAATTTTCAGCTTAAGGAAACTTACAGCCTGGCCACTTCTGTACAAGAACCTTTTTTAAAGGTATTTAAAAAAGTAACTGGACTAAAGTTCTGTAAAGGTACGGACACAAAAGATGTTTACTGAAATCAACAAGTCAGACGAAGGTCACGGACAATTAACCATGAAATTGCACGTAGCGAGTTCATGCTGGAACAGGATCACAATGGAGGACAGGCAGGATTAAAGTCTATTTCTTTACTCATGAAGAGACTAAAATAGTACCCGAGAGCTTCAGACGTGACTGTTAGTGACGTTAGTTTAGACGAGTCGGCAGACAGCTTCGACTACAGTGTCAAGAAATCAGCTTCAAAGACTTTAGATTTGCTTTTAAGACGACATATTCAGTCCAAGGATTACTTGCCAAAATAATCGGAGAAGAAATGACACTTTTGTTCAATGATTTTTTACACAAAATGATTTTTTAAAAATATATTGCCCATTTCTTTACAGCACCCTAAAACATGTATAATGAGGTTTCTTTTGTTAGATAAATCCACTTTCCTTTGGTCACTACGACACAGACATGTTAGAAAGTAACTGACACAACGCTGTTATCTGGGGCGTAAAGATGAAGTGTGGAGGTGTTTCCTCCTGAAGCAGCTCTACGTTACGTGTTCTGTACCTCGACATCCTGACTGAAGTCCAGTGCGTCCTCTCCGGCTCCCAGTAGAGTGTGCAGCACCCTCTGCTTCACCTGCTCCCACTGGACCAGCATCGACTCCCGGTGATACTCCTCAGCCAACAGGAACGTCTGGAAGTTTAGAGTATAACGATCAATGAGTTAACGCACACATTATATGAAGGACATTCAGGCAGGCTGCTCCTCCACACGAGTCCCTGACAGCAGGAGACGATCGGGTCGGGTCGAGGGTGGAGGAGGGTTCGTTGGTGTTTCAGCAGGCAGGACGTGACGCTAAAAGAAACCTGCGTAATGTCGGGCAAAGCATCTGACGCTATGATTACATTTTGACCTGTGCTGACAGTATCAACACCAGAGAAGATCAAACTGGTGAACAGGAAACGTTTTATTATATACAAGAAGATCACATCAGGGAACTACCTCCTGCCTCCTCCTGCTCCCACTCTTCAGCCCACCCAGACTCAACGTGGACAGAGAAGAAGAAGGACGGGCATGATGTTGTTGCTGAGGATATATTAACATTTAAAAAGAAGAAAAGAAAGGGGGCGCTGGTGGCCTGGGGGGGGGGGGGGGGGGGGGGGGGGGGGAGGCTGGAGTTCTCCAAGCAGGGGGGGGCGGACAGGGTTCACTTAGACTTTCTTTATTGTCATTCAAACTTGAACTTTACAGTGCAGATAAAAACGAGGTATGGTAGGAAGGATTTATAAAATAAGGTGCAGATATAAATAGAAAAAACAGAAGCTATATGTTAGATTACTATACAGATAAATATATTGCACTTTTTTTTTGATTCTGTATTGTCAAGTCTGACCTGTGGCTTCTCTTCTACATGTCATTCCACATTGTCTGATTTGTTTTACTCTACCTGATGTAACATTTCATCTCGTGCCCGTCACACAAACCGACAGGAGGAGCGCTGAGCAGATACCCACTGAGGTGGTGTGATTCTTCTACATGCAACATACAGAACCTTAAACGTCCATTATGTAAATGAGGCCGACCTATGACTGACAAACACACACACACACTCGGTGCGCGCACACACCATATTTAGCAGCAGACCCTTGAGAAGAGTGTTCTGCTCCAGCAGGACACAGCGGTCTATTTTAACCGTCCACTGAGACTCAAAGTGAGATAATGGGAACGTGAGATAATTGGATCCTTCCAATCTTCAGCTCAGGGAGAAATAAACGACAGAGTGAGCTGCTGAGATTCACCTGGTTAACTCGTCACTTCAAACCAAATCTGCTGTGAACATCTACGACGGGATTCAGGAAGTCAAGTGCAAACTGAGGTCATTTTAGAAAAGTCAACGGAGAGAGAACTGAAGTGTAAAATGTCTTTCTCAGTTCACACATTTAAAAGTTCTCTATTTACTGAAGTGAAGGAATTCATAAATGAATAGTTTGAATGTTATGCATTACTGAAAGAACATTCAAATAAACTGATTGTTAAATATCTAAATCTTGCTGATCGATTTTTATACGCTCATATAAAAGTCTTAAATCTCAAATGAGAAAAAAAACTACTTTAAGACAAACGAGGCTTCATGTCAAGTGGTTTCTGTGTCTGGACGGCTCAAACTAAACGCCTCATTTCACATCCCAATCACCCACATTTCATGTGCGGTAAAAAGGCAGCGCAGTCCGATAGAAATCTGCAAGAACATCTAAAACATCGTCTCTCTTTTTAATCTTCGGTGCATTTGAGTTTTCCACCCCAACGCAAAGTCCTTCTTCTTTTTCTTTTTGTTTTTTTGCTCTCGGGGAGCAGAGAGAGAGAGATAATGGGAACGGCAGCTAATTAAACGCAGGGCCTATTAACCGTGCACATCAGGGAAGCCATTTAAAAAAAACTCCCTGAAGGTTTAGAGCAGAAGGACTTTTAGATCGTAACGAGCACAAACTACTGAAAACCATTTAGTTGTGGTATTACGACGTGACGAGCAGAAACTAAATATGAGATCAAACCAAAAACTGAAGACTCACTTTGCAACATCACGCCGTTTAATCTTTGAGTGATTTCCCCTGTGAAGAATAAATCATATCAAAAACAACACGGAGATGAGGATTCTGTCGGCTTCTCTCAGAACCGGTTTCCTTAAAACGTAGGATTAAAGAATCCGCTGCATCGGAGAGCCAATCAGACGCTGGACAGATACTGACCCTGCGGCGAGACTCCTCGATGGCAGACAGCAGGGCGTTGTCCCTCTCGTTCTTCAAGAAGCCCTGTGGACGAGGCAGAGACGAACAGACAGACAGACAGAGGACAAACAGAGACAGAAATCATCAGATGTTAATCAGCGATCACGTCATGAGATTAAGATCGAAGAAACGCAGAGTAAAAGAAGGAACATTCACCGGGCCGCCATCTTTCACTTCACTGCAGAAACAAGCTGCTCCTCAGTTTCCTCCCTTCTTAAAACAGTCAAATCAACTTTCATGATTAGTCAGATGCATGCTCACTGTTCTGCAGACTATAGAAGCGTCCCTGCTTTTTTTAGACGCCATTTTGCAATGAGACAGCAGTCAGCACAGCCTCCATTTTGGTCTCATCTCAAGATGGCTGCTCGTGCATACATCCCCCCCCCTTCCTGCGGTGAATGGGAATGATTCACATCCGACTCAAGTGATAATCAACTCCTTCCAGTGTGTGACAGCACGACATCTGAGCTCTGAAGTGAACTTATGTAATAAAACCAAGAGAGCGCAGAACACCTGAGAGAGAAGACGTGCACACTGGTCGGACTTCTTCACGGAAACATTTTGTGCCTCGGCTGGATGCAATCTGTGACTTTCATCTCTGACCTCACTAAACACACAAAGTCCTGCAACAGCTGCGAAGGAGTCGGAGAAAAAAGCATCTCTTTATTCATATTGGCCAAATAATCATATAATGAAGCACTCGTGTGTTTTTTATTCCCGCTCTCCGTTTGATAGCAGCTGGAACTGTGAATGCTCAGAAACTAGAGATGGGTTGAGCTAATCTATATATATCGGACTGATCCATGTCAGCCATCGAGAAAGATCGTGTGGCACTTTGAGACTGTGCGAGCTGAGAATGTTCACTTTGAAGACGTTCAGACGAGACGGAGAAGCTTCATATGATAAACAAAGTCGGGGGGGTCAATTCACCAGCTGAGAGCGGCTTTGTGCAAATTTACATTCCTGAAACTCAAAGTAGAAAACTGCCTCTCGTCATTATCCCGGAAAGCCTTGAGCCTGTCACGTTTACATAACCACAGGCCTCCTTCCTCTGACATAACAGCCTCTGAAGACGCCGAAAAGTTATTCCTTCTGTCAGATAATAGCAGTTAACTCGCTGACGACATTTTGGCTCCCTGTGTCTCTGCGTTTAAAGTACGTATGATGATTTCAGGTTGAAGAACAAACAGCTGCACAGCGACTGAGAGACGCATCATTAATGGCCAGTAAAAGATCCTTCTGCTCTTCACGGATGCAGGTGCTCAGGCTCTCCCTGCTTCTCCCATCTCTGTCGTGTCCCCCCCTCACCTGCTCTGCCGACGTCTCGTTCGCTTTCTTTTCAAACTATCAGTCTTCACCCGTCTGTCAATGCATCGCTCTCTCTCTCTCTCCGTCCTGACAAGTCAGAGGCAGCTGGAGAGCTCAAAGGTCGACTGTAAGAATGTAAAACTAACAGAATTTATTTTCATTTTATCGATGGTTAAAAATGACCAAAAAAAACGGAGATGAAGGACTTTAATCACAGAGCAGATAAGAGCTAAATTAAAGTGGAGCCGCTCCTTAGATTGATGAAACACAATATAAAGTTTATTGACGAGCAGCGTGCACAAGGATTTCTCATCAAGTGGCGTCGAGCTCTCTTGAGTCTCCGAGCACAGAAACTAAATGCAACCAGCAATGGTCTCTGCGAGGTGGAACTGATGAGACGCACAAAGAAAAAAATGGCCTCTGATTTTGCACTCTGGAAAATAGGACACGGCCGCATTCGCTGAAGGCTTGCTGGCTGCAGGTGTGCAGCTTTACCTTCATACTAACTGTGGCTGATTCGATCTGATAACGCTCCCTAGCGTGCAAATGGCTCTACGTGTCTTCTCGCATGATATAAAAACACACATTATGGCTAAAGGAAATCCTGATCCACTTGACAATCACGATACGCGCATCAGTGAATCCTCTTTCTCAACGAGAAAACGTCTTCAGAGAGTTCATGTTGTGTTCACACCTCAAACTTCATAGCTGCGTTTGGATCTTTCTTTAGCTCCTCCGTCATAACGTAAGAATATCTGAGAGAGGAAATGGAAATCTCAAAATCACTACATGGAACACAGAAGAGGAAACCTGTAAAAGAAGCTGAGACAACACCTTCTCTGTGACACACATCCACCTGCCAGATTCTTAAAGAAACACCAGTCCATCCCTCCCAGTGTCATCAACATCTATACTTAATGTTCTGAACAGCAGAGGAAGAACCAATAAATGGGCAGTTTATAAATGGGTGTGTTCATCGTTTGTATGGTGAATGGCCGTGCGGGCGGAGATCAGAAGAACTGAAGCCATGATGGCGTTGTAACTTTGTTTGCAGATTTTCCAGCCGAGGCTCGACCTTTATAACGTCCTTCCTCTGGTTTACAATGTCAAGACATTTATGTTTACTTTCTACATATTACAAAAAGGGAGTTCATCTTTATGTAGCCATGAGCAGTAATATAGAGAAATGATGATCCTGATATAATCAAATCGACGACAGGATCATCAGATTTGAACTGTGAGACCGGTGAAGATGTTCAACCTGCTTAAAAAGCAGTGCGGTTTAGTGTTAGCGGGCTCTGCTACATCTCTCACTAAGTCTGTGAAGGCGGATCCCCGAAGAAAGAAGTCAGTAAACATTCAGGAGCGGTAATATCGGCTGATATCAGTAAATCCAGTGGCCATCAGCTGCTGTACTTAAACACAGATATGTGAAGATAAAACTACATTCAATATTCACCAGTCAAAAAGCATTTCATTCGAGTGTCACTAGCAGTTCTGTTTCACCAGCAGAGGGCGCCGTATGTGTTACAACAATCGTCCTCTCCCTCCAGAAGATGGAGCGGCTACTGTCCGTTTGAGTGACCGTTTATTCTGCATCACATATCTACAGCAAGTGTTTGACATCTGCATAAGAGGGATCAATGCTGTACATGTGCATGCCTTTATCCATCTCTACAGGTCAAAGAAAGATATTGGCCAATATATTGCATGGATTTTTTTCTCTCCCTAATATCGATATCAGCCCCAAAAATCCGATGTCGGGCGTCACAAAGAAGAGAAAAGGGCCAGCCCAGCGTCTATTTATTGTAAGTGTTAGTGTGGAAAAAGAGGCGTCATCACCTGTGTCCTTTCCTTCAGTGTTCAGGTTTGGATGTCGTGACGGTGCCCTGCGTAGAGTCACTGACTGGGTCTTACAGTAAAAACATGAAAAGCATTTAGCTGTGTGAATCTATTACTGAAGTGTTTCCCTTCACCCTCTCTCATCCCATTAACCCCTCTGACAGTTCCTCATTCTTTCCTTTCCCTCTACCTGGCCCCCCTCCTCCCCTCCTCGTTCTCTTTCTCCATCTCACTTTTCTTTTTTTTTTTCCCCCAGGAGAGCCTGAGAATAGGTCTAAATTTAACCACTCTAACCGGAGAAGAGCTCAGGTCAACGCTCACTGGAGAGCTGCGCTGGATAACGGGAGAGAATAGAAAAGAGTCGTTGCGTTATATCAGAGGGTTAGGAGGGTTTTAGCTAGCAGTGGAGAAGAGGAGACCGTGTTAGTCATTGGTGATTGTTCTGATCTTTAAATCAAGGAGGGGGTTTGAGAAACACACTGGTGCTGAGGCTGGGTGGGGTTTAGGGCTAGTGTTTCAAAAAGCATCAGGAGCTCTGGGTGACAAATCGAGCCACACTGGAAAACTCTTCCGGGCAGTCGCCTCAGCGTTTTTTTTGCTTCAAATAAAGAACAACAGGAGGCAAAGATTTTTTTTATTGCTGTCAGTTTGTTGCATGTTGCCAACTGCCCTCGCACTGCCAACGACTTTGCCGATAAAACAGTTTTTGTGCCAAATGTAAATTGACAACTTAGCCAGCAGCTGTGGCCAAAATTCCCATTTGTCTAAAAAGCAGACGTAATTAACTTTAACGGGAAATGTCTTAATTTGCCTCCAAATATAAAACTAACACACTATTCCTGATAAATGTTAGGAATCACATTTAATGCCCCAAAAAATACACTACTCCTCGAAATGATGTTTTTTTACTTTTACTAACTAACTGAAAATTCAATTAAGAGGAGTACCAGTTTTACAAAACCAGAAAATAAATCAAAGCTTGAAAATAAATCTCATAGGAGTCAGAACTCCTGTGATCATTTAAACAGCCTGATGTGGCGCATCATTAAGTCTGAGACACTCTGTACCCAACGACTCACACTGACTAAACACAGCTGACGCCTCACTTTCTCTTTGCCTTTTTAAAAAGGTAAAAAAAAAAAGCATTAAAAAGGAGAAAATAGATTTCACTTAAATGCGTCGCTGACATTGATTCCATTGAAACAGGGAAAACCTGTTTCATTAAAATGTGTGCTTTTGCACTGCTGCGGTGGATTCAGTGATTGACAGCAGGTGTGTAAGATGTGTAGGTACAGATGTATGTTTTGTGTTGTTGCCCCACCCCTGTATTGCGTTTCCTCAGAGATCTGCAACCCACTGCCTGCTGACCAGACAGACCAGAAGCTTCTAGAGAAATGGGGGAAAAAGCTACAGAAACCTTTTAGTCATTAGTTAACCCCGATATGTGCTCAGGAGTAAAACCTGAACAGGTGAAAAAAAAAAGAAAGAAAAAAGCGGAACAATTTAATTCATTTCATTTGTAACTGCGCCAAAGTTTTTAATCGCTGCTTAAAATTTGACGCCAGGATTTGCAGAATAAACCTGCTGACATCCGACGAGGTCGCTCAAAGATAAACTGGATTATGGATTAAATGTGACGAGAAACCACATAAAATGGATCCTTTAAGATGAAATGCCATCTTAGTGAGTACGTGTGTTAGACTACGCACGTTCCTCTGTGCCCTCTCTCAGTTTAAATCGTCATACTGACCGTATGCTCATTAAAAACAGGAAGTCTGATGTTCACCTTTTTAACATGGCTTCTTCTTTATGACCCGCTGAGAGACACACGGTGTCGAGGAATCTAAAGGCTACATGAGGACACGGTTAACGGGGAAATAAAGGCAGGCAGCCTCGCTCTCTGTGCCAGTCATCGTGACTGTAAGAGATGAAGGCTTTCTGTCCTTATTTGCCGTGACACAATGAGTCGACCACTGCCCGAGTGAACGAGCGAGAAACCCCACCCTTCACTCATTCACTTCCTGTGTAGGAAAAATCTATATGCAAAGTACGCCAGCATACACACACACACATACGCACTTATATAGTAAGAGAGTTATTTTTCCCCATTCACAATAAATGAACACAATTATTAACTCGTCTGTCAGCATCTCACAGAAAATGTAGCCCTAACCAGAGAGGAGAAACAGAGAGGTGTCACAGAAAGTGTGACAGACAAAGCACATGCCTGTCTGTGAGTGTGTGTGTGTGTGTGTGTGCATATCCATGTGTATAGGCAATACTCACTCATGCTGAGCGGCTAGCTGCCTGCCTGGCAGACAGACAGACACACAGGCAGGCAGATGAGAAGACACGATGAGACAATAAAGAGTCAAAAATAGTTTTTGTCTATTTTCTGTGTCCAGGTACCCAGGCTTTGAGAGCCCAGGAAACCTGCATCGGTCCTCCGCCTCTCCATCCCTCTGTGCCGCTCGCCAGGCCTGAAGCAGAGGCCGCAACGCCGGGGCGTGTTCCCTGTGCCCTTTTGAGCCGACATGGCAGCTTGCAGCTCTTTCCCCCCCGGCTCAAAAGCAGGCTGGAGATTCTTGTGTGTGAACCGGCGTGCCAAGTGGAAGTGCCACATCAAGACTCACTGGAGGTGGTTTTATTGTCGGAGGGCCATACCAACTGAGCGCTCAGACACAGGGGGGATCCACGAGAATCCACTATGGATCCATATAGAATATCAGCTCCTACCATCAGCTGACACCCCCTCCCGTCCTCAGCCCACATCCTCTCTCTCCTCACTTCATCCCAGCATCCTGACTGCCCGCCTCCTCCCTCCCTCAGTCCCACTCATTTTCTTCCTTTATTATCCAACTATGCATCCTTCCTTTCTTCCCTCCCTCTCTCTCCTCCCTCCCTCAGCTCAATGCAATTATAGTAATGGATTTTTCCCCCCTCGGTTGATGGCTTCCGACATCCTGTCTTGAAATGAGGCTAATCATGCTCTTAAGGGTCATGTTTAGTTAATGAAGGGTTTGGGAGGCACATGTGGGAAGAAAAGGCGAGGGGGGGGGGGGGGGCATTCCTATATGCAGGCTGAGTATCAGAGCACACACAAAGCAGGCATCTTAAAACACACACCTTCACACGCCGTACTACACATGACACACACTCATTCAGGCACACGTACGTCTGAGAGCTGCTTTCATATGTACAGGGCAGCACAGACGGGATGAATGCACATGCCCACGTGCAGCCAAATCTACGCTAGCTACACACGTTCATTCATAAGGACATGGAGACAGCACATACGCCAGCTATCGATCGCGGCTGACACAGACACGCACACGCAGCAAAAGAACGAGTCTGTGCGCAACACACATCCTGTGAAGCCATGTCAGTAGTGTTCGTCTATCTCAGCAGATGCTCTGGGCTTAGCCAAATGCATCTGCTGAACGCATGCCATCACTGCTGAGGGATGTGTGTGTGTGTGTGTGTGTGTGTTAGGAGGCGGGGAGGGGAGGGGGGCAGAGGAAGAGAAAGGGATGGAGAGAGACGATGTAAATGTGTTACACAAAAGAAGAAAAGGCATATATCAAAACTAGAGGAAGGTCAAATAACAGTAAAATAAAATTAGCAAAGACCGGCAGAAAAAGAGGAAAAGGGGCGAGAGACAGAGAACGAGAGAGAGAGAGAGAGAGAGAGAGAGAGAGAGAGAGAGAGAGAGAGAGAGAGAGAGAGAGAGAGAGAGAGAGAGAGAGAGAGAGAGAGAGAGGAGAGAGAGAGAGAGAGAGAGAGAGAGAGAGAGAGAGAGAGAGAGAGAGAGAGAGAGAGAGAGAGAGAGAGAGAGAGAGAGAGAGAGAGAGAGAGAGAGAGAGAAAGCGCAATGGGAAAAGTAAGACGAGGACACAGACAGAAAAAAATTGCAGCCAGTCGCCATTTTTTTCTCCCAGCGCTGCTCCCCGCCTTCTACTTCTGGTTTCATTTGATTTTTTATCAGCTCTCCGTGATTTTTCTCTCCTCTCTGTCTTACTTATGTTTCACGCCTCTATGTTCACAATCGCATACGCTACGGCGTGACATTCACAGCAAATAACCCTGGTACTGAAGAGACCAACCCAGAAGGATTCACCTCATCAGCACACTGAACATACGGTGCACACGTGAAACAGCCGAGCACAGAAAAGGATTTCACTGTCAAAGGCATCTACTGAGGTGATGACGGCTGGTAATACAGAACATTTCAGAGGGATGCCCGTCAAGAAAAGTATTTTCAAAGAGCTGTCGTGACCTTTTGTACTTCAGTCTAAATCCCTGTTTAGTCATAAATCCAATGCATGCCTCTAAAGTGAAGATAAAGAACTGTGTCCAGGACAATGTTGAAATGATATTTCAAACGATCCATTCGCCCGTGTTCATCCTGCACAGGTCCTTCCATTTACCTGGAAGCAACATAAACCAGGCATGGTTATTGCTCGAAGATAAACTCCATCCTATCACAACTTCAGGAGCTCGAAGCTGAAGCACCAACATTTTGGTTTTACCATTTAGCATGTCACAGTGTTTACGCCTTTATATGTTCATTTAAATAAGGATAAACTCGTCAGGAAAATCAAAGCCACTCGCAACGTGGCGTTCATACATGCAGCTCCTCACACATTTTACAAATGGGTGATGTGATCGCACGTATTCAAATCCTTGATAGTAGTCTGTCCTGTTCAGATTTCACTGGTTGGCATCACTTGGTTTTTCCAGGATAGCCAAGCAGTCGCACGTCTCATGTACAGCATGGAGGCTGTAGTCTTCATCGCAGCGACCGGGGGTTTGAATCCGACCTTAAACCACACTCCTCAGCTGTCCTGTCTTATAAAGACAAAAAGACCAAACACTCACTGGAGCATCTTTCAAGTTAAACCATGAAAACAAAACTAAGATTGCCCAACAGGCTTCTTCTGCTGCCCGATAAAAGCCTCTTCTCTGAATCAGCAGTGTAGAGTACGAACATACAGCAGATACACATCGTCTACTGAGATCGTTAAAAGGCCCACTATTCTCAGATTGGCCGAATTCAACCAATACAAATATCAAACCCATGCGGATTCTTTTAGTCATCTGCTTCTGCTACATTAATGCAGTGTGATCAGTAAATCTAATAAAGGGTTGAAACCTTAATGTGTCCATACTGACAGAAACAGGAAGAGAAGAAGAAGTGTCATAAGACTGCACAGAAAGATCTGCCCCCACATCCATGAAGCACTCGGTCTATACAGCCTCCTATAGTAAGATCAGTAATTAACGTTCAGTCGTGTGTACGGACAAATCATCCACACATCAATTCCCTCAGTGAGTAAGTGTGTGTGTGTGTGTGTGTGTGTGTGTTACACACACGAACCGCAGAGGCATGAAGGTCACTCAAGCAAAATCACAAACATACACACACACTAATAAACAGACACTAACACATACTGACAACATGTTTGCATGCTGTCTGTGTCCTCTCTGTCCAACCCACTCTCTGTGTTATACATCATTATTTCAATGTGCAATACGTCGAATTTAATCACAATATTTACATTAAAATATCTCAACCCAATCAGAACTTGATTAAACACACACACACACACACACACACACACACACACACACACACACACACACACACACACACACACACACACACACACACACACACACACACACACACACACACACACACACACACACACACACACACACACACACACACACACACACACACACACACACACACACGTTTAATCAAGGTTGATTGGATTTAGAAATTCTGATTGTGTTTTTTTGTTAAGTGCTTACGTTATCTCAAATGTTTGTAACAGTTATCAAAGCCAGAGAAGTCTGTAAATGTACAGTCGTAATGGGACATGTGCTGTTGAGGCGGACGCAATGACAGGCAGAATTTTTATTGCTGCTGTGGAAACATCGGATGTCACGTCAAAGACCGCTACGCGAGGAAGCGAATACAGCGAGTGATAAAATCTGTGTAAATTACACCTGGATACATCAGCTCGTCTGTACACATATTCTCTTCCTCCTTCCTTTCTCTCTCTGTGTGTGTGTGTGTGTGTGTGTGTGTGTGTGTGTGTGTGTGTGTGTGTGTGTGTGTGTGTGTCTCACATTGCCCTACGTAGAAGTCAAACGTGGTTTTTGTAAAGTCTCTCTGCTTCAATTAACCTCGATTCTCTTCATGCTCGGTGACTGCAGCCCTCCCAGCAGGATGCTAAATGGAGACCCGTAGGATGAAAGACAGTGGGCTGCAGTGTTGATCACAACTTGACTCCTTTGAGCTCCTTTGTGATTTTGTTATTTCTTACAACACGGGCCTCGAGAGTCGAATGAACTTCTCTGGCTCCTTGAGATAAAAACCAGATCAGATTAGAATCTCAATAAGTCTGAGCTGATTGTTTATACATGATCACATTTTATTAATTAAAAGACAATTCCCGAAATCCCAAATTAACTTTTTTTCTTTTCTTGGTTTTCTTGGTCGTCTACATTTTGTAACGCGATCTTAAACAGTATCTGTGTGAAAATGACGACTTTTTATTGTAAGGTTTGATTTTGTGAGAGAAGCCGATTCCTTCGTTGACTCTATGTAATTTATTTAAAATATTTTTAAGGATTCAGGGTTTTCATTGCTATATTTTGGCTTAATGCTCAAATGAAGGTGAAGTAGAGAGCAGAAACCTCGTTGGGACATGAAGTCCTTCACTTTGTTATGACGGAAACTAAAATCAGCGCTGAAGAGTACGAGTGACAGAAGATAGAGGTTGTGTGTGTAGTTTCAAATCTATCATGACTATCATAATAATAATAATAATAATAATAATAAGTAGTCGTAGAAGTTTAAGCAGTTGTTTTAACATCTCCTGTTGGGGTTTATAAATAACATGATATTCTAACATCAGCCATGTTTGAGGAGCAGTTTTAGTGTCTTTATTGTCTTTTCTCTCTTCTTTACTGGCTGTGTTGTTCTGATTGGTGCAATCCTCTTATTCTTTATTAGTCTTACTCTTACTGACGGGCTTTTTTTCTTCAGTATCGAGGAGTAATGATGTGGAAGAGGAAGTCGCTCTTGGTCTGAGGACCGGTCTCGGTATCACCTTTTTGAAGGTCTCGTCTCAGAATAAAAAGCATTTTTTACTTGGTCTCAGACTGGGAGGATTCTTGATTTTAAATCAAGACGGGTCAAGACCACCACAGATGGGTCATCACTGTGATTAGGAGGAAACGGCCCTTTCTTAAAGAACAAACAACGTCAGTTCAGTCATGATTTTATCTCCCGCTGCACACGAGATGATGATTTTCAGTGACATTTATAGTCTTTGTTATGTCTCCGTCTTTGTCTTGATCCCTAAACGTCTTGTCCCGGAGCGCTCTGGCCTCGGTTAGTCTGGTCTTGACTAAAACACTAGTATTTGTATTTTGTCCTGTTCTTAATGTGTAGTGAGATGCCTGACTCACTCATTGTAAACCAAATCTATCTACGCGTACAAATAAAGTGACCTTACCTCATTCATCTCTTGGTAACTCTTGCTTTCTCTCACTCGTATTTTCAGCTTCAGTAACAAACACTGACAGATCATTAAGTCTCCTAACTCATGACCGGTTTATCTCCTTATGATCAGTCTCTGACCCTGTTGTTGCTGTTTTGTTCACTCATAAACGTATCAGTCGTTCTCACGTAAAACTGGACTGAATATAAACTGGTGTTCAGATACAAGTCAACACATCGATGTGACCTCAGCTGACCTCCACCTTCCTTGATTTCAGATGTTTAAGTGAAGCGGTGGTCCTGTGTGTAAGAAAACCATTCTGCTCAATGATGCTCTGCAGACTTATTCTGAAAGAAACTTTGCAATTTACTGTCTTCTTATAAACCAATAAAAGGAATCAAGAGCAGAGAGAGAGAGAGAGAGAGTGTGTGTGTGTGTGTGTGTGTGTGTGTGTGTGTGTGTGTGTCTCAACACTGCCAGAAGCTAAGTGCTCTTCCAGTCAGTCGGTTGGTCAGTCAAACCGACCCAGCCTCGCTCACATCCGGCTGACCAAGAAGAATGAAAGACACACAATAAAGACACACGGATGATAAAGGAGGAAATGTGCAATAAAAAAAAATTATTAAAAAAACGGGCAGGACCGTTACAGGGAAAGAGACAAATAGAGAGAGGAGATAAAGAAAGAGTGAGACGTGGTGTTAAACTGGTGTCACATTTTATGGCTGCACAGGCCAGAGGGAACAGACGGGATGGAGAGAGATGAATGAACAGACAATTAATCGGGCAAGAAAAAGAGGGATGAAAAGAGAGAGAGAGGAGCAGATGGAGCTCGGAGAAATGAAGAATTTTATCTGAACCCGAGAAGGAGAGTGGATGAGTGGAGGAGGCCGCCACAAAGGAAGCACAGGCGTGACCCCACTCACCTACTTTGTACAGAGTACAAGCTGCTGCCATCCGGCCGTAGATACACTCTGCCAGGGTGCAGGACCACTCATTTAAAAACTCATTTGTCTCCCCTCAACAGCATCATGTGAACCCTTCCCCCCTTTGATTGGTGTATTTTAGTGTTAATTATGAGTATTTCTGGCTGCATAGCAAATTTCCCCTCTGGGCAAATAAAGTTTACCTTGAACCCTGAGGAGAGAGAGGGGAGCAGTATCAAACAACAAGTGTTCAAAACATATTAAGATCTGTATCTCACTGTAGTTCAGTGTTTCCCACACATTCAAACCAAGCATGTTCTTATTAGGGCCCAACGGACAGAGGATTTCTTGGGGGTTGATACCGATATAATGAAAAAATCAGATCCTGACATATTTGCCGATACTGTTCATGGATCAACATCAAAATCACTCAAGAAACTTGCACACATTCAGAACACATTCACACACCTGCACCAGAGACCACATCACCCCTGTCCTTCACTGAATCCCCATCCCCCAGCAGTGTGTCAATTTCACCTACAAAGTCCTCCCTCACCTGGCTCCCTCCTACCTGTCTGAGATCCTCCACTGGCACGCCCCAACCCGCACCCTCAGATCTGCCGATGCAAACCTCCTGTCCCCCCTCTGCAAGACAAACTATCAGTACTGGGGGGACAGGGACTCTGTTGCTGCTCCCACCCTCTGGAACTCTCTCCCAAAAAACATTTGAGACTCACAGGCTGACCTCCTTCAAAAAATCTCTAAAAACTCACCTCTTCAACATCGCTTCAATCACTGAGCCCCATCCTTCCCCCTTACATTGATAGTTTAGGTTTTGTCGAGTGATTGTTTTTTTGTCAAAGGGTCATTGAGTATTTAGAAAAGTGCAATATAAAACGAACGTATTATTATTATCTGTGAAATATGTAGAGATAGATTGAGATAGACATGTACTGATTGATCGCTCAAACGTGGATCAAATAATTGTTGAAACGATTTATAATGAAGACAAGATGGTCACTCAATTGGAAAGTAACTGAGCATGTACGTGCATCACTGCCTGACACTCTGATGGCGAGTCATCCATAAAGCGCCCTCTGCTGGTGAAAGACAACTACAACTCAAATTACACAATTAAATAAATCAAGTAATATCAGCGCACATCTCCGATACAATAAGCTGATACCTACAGTCACTGGATAAACAAATATTAGCCAATACAATCCGGCTGATTTATCGATCAGGCTCTCATTTGTATGCAGTCAGATGAAGCTAAAGCTAGTTATCAGCTACCTTTAGATAAGATACTTCAGTGGAGTGAAAAAAAAAGTGTGATTCAGGAGCGATATGTTTCAAACACATATACGAAGGTAAAAAAATTCAGATTACATAATTTACATAAGCAAAACTACATTTCTGTTGGGCAGTGGGCCCATCAGAGAATAAACCTTCATAGATATGTGATATGTTTCTTCTCATATCGAGCAGGCCTAGTTCTGATGTTTAACTAAGTAAACTGCTGTGGTCACAAAGCAAGGTTAATAAACCTTCACCAAATAAAGAACACTGTAGTAATGGGACACAAAAACAGGAAGTGCTAGTCCTTTTGATGGCTCATCTGTCTGCCCTCCATCCAGCTTTCATTACCAAACTGGCCCTCACAGCACCGAGTCACTCGGTTACATCAACAGGGTCAGCTGCAGCAGGAAGGGACTGAAACCGTTCACTGAGTTTCCCAATACAGCCCTGAAAGTCAGAACTTAAGAAACTCTCAAATGTGGTATGTGGTTGATAAGAAGGCCGAGTTATGTTGCTCTCAAATCATGAGAAAAAACTGCAATTTACTAAATGGAAAGTAACTTGAACTTAAAATGCATTTCCTGTATAAGCCTCACCCCAAAACAAGTCTTAAAGGTCACATAATATCTTTATTTTCAATCAGTTTAAATGAGTCTCAGAGCTCCTTTACATCATGTCTGTAAAGTTTCTCTTATTTCTGTATTTGATCATGCCTATAAACCCCTCTATTTCAGCCCTGCTCAGAACTGGCTGTTTCAGTGTCTGTAGCTTTAAATATGTAAATGAGCTGTGTCTGACCACGCCCCCTCTCTGGTTGGGCTTGGTTGGGCTTGGGTGGCTTGGTTGGGCTTGGGTGGCTCGGACTGTCTCGCACATTGCCCAATTGTTTAGAGTGAGAAGGCAAACTCAGAGGGCAGAACAAACAGCTCGCTGTGGGAGTGTCACCCACCTGGGGGAGGGGCTACTGCCCTTTGTGATGTCATGAAGGTAAAGGTTTGAACACACATTTTCTGAAAAGTGGAGCAGGCAGAAGACGGAGAGGGTGGACTTTTCTCATCATTGGAGGGTTTATAAACAGAGTAGAGACACAGATGTTTGAAAAACGTGGTGAAATGTATTATGTGACCTTTAAAAGCTGTGTTCTCCCTCTGCTTCATGTTCAAGCTTTCCACCTGTCCATCTAGAAAATGTGATTGTAAATACTTCTTCTGTACCAGTTTCTTGGGAGAAACACCCACAACTAGGGGTGGCATTAATAGGTCCTATGATCCATCTCCATGCTGACAATTCTGCATCAATGCAGTGACAGAAACAATGCTCTTAAACTGACATAGCTTGGAGATTTTCCAGCCACGGCCTGAAGTTTTATTTTTGCTTAAGATTCAAAGACATCTATGTTTACATTGATTTCTAAAGCACTTTCTAAATAATAGAAATTGTGACTTCATATTTCCACTTCATTAATGAAAAAGCAGCCATGTGCAGTAATATATAACCCATCATTATGTATCATGACATCCAAATGAATGAATCATTGACAGGATAATTATAATCGAACAGCGTAGCCTTTAGGAACGTGATACGTCTATTGTGATAAATGTATTATGTACTGTATGTTTTAAAACATGTAGGATGTTCGACTGCAGCTGACAGGCTGGATAACAACATTTACATTTCTATTCTGTGAAACTCTACCTGTACAATTCAGCTTGAATTTTTCTGGTTATTCTTTCCACAGGGTTTGGTCAAAAAGTAGAAAAGCGATCAAGGACTAAACGGAGAAAGAGAGCTGCATCACACTGTGGCCTCTTCATCAAGCAGCAAACCTTTTTCACAACTGGAAAAATGAACTCACCGTTTTGACAGTGTTACCCCTGTGAGTACCACATTTTAATTGGGGCGTATATAGTTTACGCAATCTCTCTGCAAGCTGTTTGCATTTTGTTCTTTTATGGGAAGACGCATAACTCACTCCTTTTTTTGACATTTAAAACAATACACGCTGGGCTCTGTTTTATACATGTCACTCACTGATGAGTCTCTCAATAGTGAAACAATGAACATCACAATGAGACTTGTATCTAGCAGCTCGTCGCACACTTGTCCTCCTGTGTAATCATACCTGTATGTCAGTGTCTTTGACCGGCTCCAGAGGCTCAAAAGTGGTGGCAGCACTCAGACTTTCCAACCGCTGAGAAATGTGGAAGATGTCTAAACCTCTGGATCCAAGGAGGATGGACCTAAGAGCACAACATGAAGGACAGGAGAACAGCTGAATGAAGGACTGATCAAAGTCGACAACTGACGATGAACTGTAGTTTTTCTCAACAAACACTAGAGGGCGCACAAGTCTTTTCTTGTCTTAAAGTGAAATGGTTAAAGCTCATGACAGGTCAAAAGGCTGATATATTGAAAGATTGTATTGAAAGCCTTGAAAACCCTTTTTTTTTTTTTTTTAAACACTAAAACAAACACTTTAATGTGGTTTAAAGTTCTTGGATCAGGAGTTCAATAGTCTGTGAAGGTTTTAAGATCTCTTAAAGCTTTAAATCCACCATCGCCTGCTGACTGAGAAGTTTAACCTCAGCAGAAAAATAAAAAAACTGATCTGAACTGAACTGTTTCATACGTAGAAAAATAAAGTCTCCAGCAATAAACTCCTGCACAATGTCTAACTAGTTCAAATTCATTCAGTTACTGCAAACATTTCTGTGCTCGACCTCCATCGGGCTGAAGTGGCAGGCTACCTTCAACTGGATGTGGCTGCAAACCAGATGTGCAGAAAAATGAAAAGTGTGAGTACACACACTTAAACATGACATTGAACTCTTCAGTTCCTTAAATGTTTGTAAAGATATGGTGCAGAAACTTGCTGGAGTGAAAGTAGGACATCTTCCTTACGCTTTCACATCAGCAGCATCTTGTGAGGTGCGGGTCAGGGTGCGTGATCGAAGCCTCTCCCCCGCCTGCTGGATCTCCTGAAGGTTCCTCTCAACGTGCGGCAGCTCGGACACCGCTTCTGTCTCGGCGGCCAGCTGCTCCGCTTGCTGCAGCAGCTCCCCAAAACCCTCTGCATCCATACCTCTGGACAGACAGGGGAGGAGTATTCACAGCGAAAACAGTATATTAGGACGACATCGAAACAGATCACAGGGATCTGAGTGCACAACTAAGTGAGGTCTGTTCATGTTTATGGATGTGGTAGACGTAGAGCACATTTAGTTATTAAGTTTTATTTACTCTGAGTCAGATTGATGAAGAAAGTAGAGATGTCCCGATACAACTTTTTACACATGATATGACATCAACAAGAGTCATACATACTTTTATTACCTATTTTGTAGTGTTGAATGTTAGAAAAGGCTCGATCAAGTGATGTTATTCAAACAGAGAACAACAGTAGGTATAAGTAGCTGATCCATTAATTATTAACCAGCTGGTTACTTACATTTTAACCTTCAACATGATATCTAGGTCAATTGAATGAGTTAGAGTACCCTGAAAAATAACCCAAATAAATCCAATAAAAACAAATGTTACTCTTAAAGTCTGTTGAATAGTCTGCTTATTGGAGCGATTATATCTGAGATTTTAGTGTGTTTTCTGGCTGATATCGGACCGATATCTGTTATCAATATCAGATCAGGACACCCCTCGTACAGAGGTGCACATGTGAACGATATCCATCCATCCAGAGTAAACAGTGTTACATTAAAACAACCCCAAACTTCATGTACAACAACGTCAATGACTTTAAATGTCTGAGAGGTTTCATTTATAAACATCATATTTAACAGATGCTAACGTTTTGCAAGCATCTGCATTCAAACACCTTTTTTGACAGCTCACACCTGCAGCGCGCGCGCACGCACTGTCGTGGTTGTCATGACTATTTTAGCATTAGCACTATGGTAACACCTCAAAGCTAGCCCCTTTAGAAACTCCTCTCCACTGTGACAACATCAGGACTGAGTGTGGGAGTTTAATTCAACCAGGCGAGTTGGTTTCATACTATTAAATAAGACAATAACTGTTTGTGAGAACATATGAAATGAATGGCGCTTTCCTGTTAGCAGAGATGATGCTACATGCTAACTTTTCTCGCATGCTCTCATTATGATTAAATAAATAACTTTATCGGCTCGTTAGGCCTCGTACCTGTTTGTGTAAGGCAGGAAACTGTAGGTCTTACTATCTCCCTCGGATTTAAACGCGCAGGTATTATAATCTTTACTTAGTTTTACTCAGCAGGAGAACAACATGTGTGTTATTATCCCCGGCACTTCTAGAGTCGATGCTGATTGGACGATCGCCCGACGTCTTCTTCTCTCATTTTTTTTGGCGGCTCGCAAACAACTACTGCCACCTACTGTACAAGAGTGTGTAACATCATGACATTTACCTAAATGCTTTCAAATTCTGCCTGCCAACCTTGTGTCATATAAGAAGGAATAAACTTTTTCTTCTCTGTCAATCCTCCCATCGTGTATGACACTGGCATTGTTACTTTTCCCCAGTGTATTACCCATATCTTCTTCTTATACTTCTCCTGTTTAATTTTATGGCGAACAGGCTCTTCTCCAACTAGCAGACCAATTTTTTTTTTTAAATCCCCGCTCTAGATTGAATTTTCTCTGCAACCAGCAACGTTAGGTTCATTAACATCTCGAGCCTCAATTTAAGTTCTTTACAAGTTCCCTTCAACAACTACATCAACAGCGCAGTTTGTGAACTATATCATGTTTCCCTCCGGCAGGATGTGACAGACTCTGCTGCTAGGACACTTAGTGAAGAGCTGGACAAATCTTTAACAGCAATCTGTAAACATGATCTGAAAGAAGAAGAAAATCAACCCTTAGACCCTTAGAAACAGTGTCCGTCGACAGAAACAAGTAACGACTCTCTATGAATCATCTCTATCCTTTATCTTTTACATATTCTTTGTACAACGTAGAGTCAGGATTATTGAGAGATGAGGTGACAGTTTCTTGGCCTGTTTTGAACACCCAAGTCTTTACAGATAAGAAATAAAACATTTATAATCGCTGCTTTACCCTCTGATCATATGCATAGGGGAAGCAGGAATCATTCATCATTAATGCCTTCACGTCTGATCTGACTGCAGGAAAACATGGAAACAATATTGTCTAATTTTGTTTTTGTTATTACTTGAACTGTTTAATTTTTTAAAAACTGTGTCTTTTTCCCTATGCATACAAAATGTCAAAACGGTCCACAGCTCACTTTCTGTTTACCCTTTAAATTCTCAAGGTCAGTATATGATGTGCCTGCAGCTCTGAGGTTAACTAGGTCATGTGACATCTTATAAGAAGGGAAAACAACCAAACACACACTAGGTTCAAGGGAGTTCACTGCATATAGAGTTAGTAAATGAGTAGACCAACTTTACCTACAATGGACACCAAGCTTCTGCCTACAAATGAGGACATGATCACATTTAAAACATGTCTTACTCAGTCTGAGTATTTTGTTCTTCTTTCTGAAAAAATTCACAAGCATCTGTTCTCTTACTATGCTTACTATGCAAAGTTAAAGATTTGTGTCACAAAGCTGGTCAAAAGTGTCAGAAATGCATAATGTAATCAAATCCTTGCAAGTAATGATTAAGATATAAATGTTTACTGGATGTTTATGGCTTGTACTTTAACTTACAAGTTTAATGTCTTTCATTTCATTAAACAAATCATTGCACACCATTAAACTGTGCTTTTTCTTGTCTATTTCAACATAAAGGACAGAATTCCTGTTATAGAAAAATATGTATTTTTCTCTAAAGTTAATGTAGAAACCTATCTAATCTAATAATACATTTAATACCAGGAGAGCCTCATTGAGATTATGAATCTCACAGTTTCCTGGCCAAGAGGGGCAGCAGCACATTTAACAAATTACATACATAAAACACAGATCAACATGAGTGAGTCGCAGAGCAGACAAGTCATTACTCAAAGCATCTACATCCTGACACATCTTTCTCCAAAAAGAGTTAAAGAGACCAGCTCCCCCTGACACAGGTCATCCTACAGGCGGTTCCAGGCCGCAGGAGCAGCGTTCCCAAAACTCCTTTTCCTAGTTTAAGGAGGCACTTGGGAGTATTTAACATCTACACATTTTCTGACTGGGTCACAGAGAGAAGCTTGCAGGACTATTTAAATGAATAGAATTACATGTATGAGGGAAGCAGATTATTATAATAGGGATATAACTTTATTGATCCCAATGGGGAAATTCGGGCGTTACAGCAGCAGCAGCAATACAGAATCAAAAAGAAAGACAAAAACCGAATAAAATAGTAACATAAACATAAATAGTAGTAAGGGGGATATATACAGGGGGCTATAATCTGGTGGATTCAACTAGACAATGAACAATAATAATAATAATAATAATAATAATAATAATAATAATGTGCAGTGAATGGCATGTTAAAGTGACCAGTGAAACAATTTAAAGTGACATGTGTGATCAGAGGGTTATGTAGACAGTATTGATAGTTATAAAGTATAATAAATGTAGTGCAGTTTTGACTAGATATTGACTATAATGCAGAAAGTCTATCTGTAGTTCTGTTTAAAATGCCACAGGATTGTTTGCCTATACCATACTGCTTGTGTTTTCTTATATACTGTACGTCTTTGTCATTCAAGTGGTGCCTCTTGACACTCGAAAGGTTCAAAGCTGGAAATAAAACTAAAAAAGATTAATAAGTGTCAACTACATTTTTCACGTTAAATAAAGACGCATTTGTTGATTGAACTTTATCAAACACATTAAACTCTCATTCACCGTTGACGTCTTTCCTGTAGAGTCGGAGGTTTGTTGTCTGAACTGGTGTCCAGCGGGTGACCACATGGAGGAATGACTCGTCGTGCTGAGGTCAGATGTGAATTTCAAAAGCTGACCTCCTTCACTTGCTGCTGTTGCTCGAGTCACAGAGCCCAGATGGCCGCTTCGGGGCTACAGCCTGTCACTTTGTGAGGACGGATCTGGTCATGTGGAGTACAAACCCCCAGAGCTAAATGTCATTATATAACACAGTGTGGACAACTATTGTGTCTGTAGATACAAACACAGTGCTGCAGCCCTGACTGACTCATTTCTATAACGAGAGATCTTTAGTGACTCCCTGTGCTCCAGGGTCTCTCTGATCATCAGTCAACCTTGTGATGAGTTTCACTGAGGGGGCTTTTGGGAAGGCCCCCCATTATTAGGTAATGACAATACTTTTAAAACTTCAATCCAAAATAAGTGAAGAAAATTATGTGAATCCAGCTTAGCCCTCATTAATATACAGAACTCTTTGTCTCTAATATTCACTTTAGATTTCAGAAAAAACTGCAGTAGCTCAGTCTGACTTGAGTTGGGAACCAGGAGGTTGCTGGTCCAAGTCCAAGTGTAGACCAAATCATGCTGGTGTGTTGCCAGATTAATCCCCGAGTACTACCTATGAGCATGTTCACAGGTGGTCGTACATGTGTGTAATTCAGGCCTGTCAGACTGAACGTCTCCTCTATGGTTAATAAAGTTTGTCAACTGAAACTAATATAAAAGACACGGGATGTGCTTTCAGGGTCATTTGGGCTTTAGTTAGATCGTATCGGTTTGTGCTTAAACATCAAATTAAAACTGTTTATTTTATTTTTCCATCACCTTCTATGTAAACATTTCTCAGCATTGTTCAGAAAAATCACTGTAAATATGACATTTTAATTCTCTTCTTTAAAGCCTGCGTCTGCTGCCTTTAAACACTGTGAAGACCAGGTTGTAATTCATTCAACAGAACATACTGATGTGTAATAAGAATCTATAAAGATACACTAAAGCTGCAAATCCTTCTTGATAATGACTGGTGATTTATTTTTTAAACATATTAAATATCAGGGTTGTCATAATTTTATACTACTTTTCAACCAGTTTATTGGTTAATAAACCTTCAGCAGATAGAGAACACTGTAGTAATGAGACACAAAAACAGGAAGTGCTAGTCCTTTTGATGGCTCATCTGTCTGCCCTCCGTCCCTCTCCTCCATCCAGCTTTCATTACCAAACTGGCCCTCACAGCACCGAGTCACTCGGTTGCATCAACAGGGTCAGCTGAAGCAGGAAGGGACTGAAACTGTTCACTGAGTTTCCCAATACAGCCCTGAAAGTCAGAACTTAAGAAACTCTCAAATGTGGTATGTGGTTGATAAGAAGGCCGAGTTATGTTGCTCTCATATCAGGAGAAAAATCTGCGATTTACTAAATGGAAAGTAACTTGAACTTAAAATGCATTTCCTGTATAAGCCTCACCCCAAAACAAGTCTTAAAGGTCTCATAATATCTTTATTTTCAATCAGTTTAAATGAGTCTCAGAGCTCCTTTATATCATGTCTGTGAAGTTTCTCTGAGAGAGAATTGACTTTCCTCATCATTAGTGAATTTATAGACAGTGTTATTTGTGTAAGAAAAAATATGGTGAAGTGTAATTTGGATAATATGGGACCTAAGTGGATATACAGTATGAGTCCTTGGGCCCTTTCACTTGATTGACTAAAATCCCAAAGTGTACAAACTGTGAAGTCGCTCACGTCTGTATTCCTCGGGAAGGAGACTTACTAACGCATCTCTTTATTTTAGAGTTGAAGTGTTGGCAAACATTGCTTACGTATTTGTGCAATTTAAACAGTTCTTCCTTTTCTCTTCCTCTGAGAGCAGCTTTTGGTTTAAAAAACATGGCTGAGGATATTTTTTCAAAGCTACGTTAAAATCATTAAAAAACAGAGTTTGTATCGCATCAAAACATGTGGTATCGAAAAGTCTTAAAGTATGAAACATCTTGACAGCCTTATTAATGATTACTTATTGTCCTGATTGTTTTTCTTTTGTTTGTTCATTTCGGCTGTTGTCACGTTTTTTTAAGGTTTTATTATTATATTATTATTATATTTTTTACATTTAGCTGACTCATGTTTGAGACTTTTTAAAAAGTGTGCAACAACTCACAACGACTTCGTGTCACCATTTCAAACACCGCAAGAGTAAAAATAATAACCCAACAAATCCAAACATGGTTTTGTTTTTGTTTTATATATTTTTGTACAAAACAGAATTTCTGGTTAACTTTAAAATACTCCAGGCTTCTCTTACGTGAAATGACCCCTTCTGTCTTCTGGACAGGCGTTGATACGAAACAAGCCTTTAACTTGGAGAAGATGCGAAGACTATTCAATTAAAAAAAATACATATATATAGTGGTGTACAAAATTAAGATATTGATTCAATAACAAATCAATCATTTGTTTTTGCTTTTTAGGAGAGTGTGCTGCACAGTTGGTTCCCAGTCGAGCATTATTTGACAGGTATTCAAGTTCATCTTTGTGTCTTGATGCTTTTTCTTCTGATGTTCGATCCACAAGCTATTTCAAGACTAAATGAAAAGGAACCTCTGCTCACATTTATTTGTCAAAACTTGCAACAACACCAGGCTAATAAATTGGAAGGGCCTTTATCTGAGGTTTTAGAGGATGGAAGAAATATGCAGTTTTACATCCTCCCAAGATCCCAAACCAAAAAAAAAAAACAAGGAACAAACACCCAAAGAAAACAGTCTTGTTAATATGTCCAAATATTATCGTCCATAAAACTACCAGACCACTCAACAGAATCAGGATGTGCAGAGAGGCCTGTGCCCTCATAGAGACCCCTCTATTTAAACTGGTTATCGATCAGGGTGCCCTTCATCTTCGCCTTCTTGGCCTCCAGCTCAGCCAGCTCCTGCAGCCTCCTCTTGCTCATGCCTTTCCTCTCCAGCTGCTTCTCGATCACTTTGGCGTTTTGTGCGTACGAGTCGGCCACCTCTCTGGCTTCGATCTCCTCCTCCTCTTCGTCGATGGTGGACACGGTGACGGAGCTGAACTTGCCCATGTCTTTGGTCCTCTTGGTCATCATCACTCGGACCTTCTTGGGCGCCTCCGGTGGTTTCTGGCTGTACACGCTGGTGTTGCCGAAGCCCTGTCCGAACTTGACCACAGCTCCGTCCACGATGAAGGTGGCCGGGTTGTTTTTCTCCTGGTGCTGGTAGAAGAGCAGCAGGCCGCACTTCCCGCACTTCTTGCGGTGCTGCCTCTCGATGCCCTCGGCTCTCTTGATGTACGCGTTCTCGTCCACCTCCACGTTGCAGAACTTGTGCGCATGTTTGGCCGCATCGATGACCCTGGCTCGGTCCCGCGGCCTCATGGGCAGCTTCTCCAGCTGACAGTCCAGGACCAGAACCATCTGACCGCACAGGCAGTAGTAGACATGAAGAGGCTTTTCTCCGTCGTCGTACTCCTCTCTGTCTCTGGTGTCCGAGCACACGACGCTCCTGGACACGACCTTCGGCATCTTTAACTACTTACAAAGATTATTACAACGACACGGCTCAATTCAGTGAGCTTTCTGAAACTCCATGACGACAAAAACACACTGGTGAAACTGAAGAAACGAAGCGCTTCCTGTGTCCGCCCACGGAAACGGTCCCACTGGAAACAAAGTGTCTACTTTGTGTTCCGCTCCGTACGTTGTTACACCGTGATTTAGATTACGGTACAAATGTTATTTCTGGAGTCACATCTGCTATAAAATATATATATATATTTGAAGTCTATAGGCCTATTTAATAAAGTGTTATTATTCTGTAGACTCGATACATTTTCATTGGCCTGTGTTGCCTGCAAACAGTGTTTGACCCTGAAGTGTCTACAGAGTTCATTAAATGATGCACGCTAAAGATGTGCAAGTACTTAGACAACTGCATGCTCTAATGCCGTCTAATTTGCAACTTAATCTTAGCAACTTTGTTTATTGCAAGTTACACTTTGCATGAGTTATTCCTGGAAATATTTATGGAAAGTAATTTTTCACAACTGAAAGTACTAGCATTTATTTTTATTTTTTTAAAGGCCAGCTTTGTTTCCCACCTACACTTTGCCCTTTAGACAATCATGGATTTGGAGCGTTACCTGGAGTGGCCAATCAGATATCAAGGGCATGCAATTCTCCGCAGGGATGCATGTCTCCGTATGACGCTCGTTTAAACGAAGGTACGAGAAAAGCTTCAGTTTTACCAATGGCGAGTCAATTGGGGCTAACAATTGTCGACGGATTCTTGCATTAAATCTTACAATTTAACCACTCCGATAGAAGCTCATGTTGTGATCAGGCTTTTTTATGACGCTATAGCAGAGTGGCCTACTGCTTTGCAATTTTTTTTCCCCCTACGTCTCTGCCTTCCTAGATGTTAAAAAAAACTGATGTCTTAGAAAGATAGCAAGCTGAAGTTCCTCCATTCGCCAAATAAATTAAAACAAGAGTATGAAGGATTAAGAGCTTGTCAAGTGGCGCGCCGTGGAGTGCGACCTTGGTTGCATGACTCTGCTGGCACCAGCTCATTTTAGAGTCTGTACAGAAACAAGCTACCATCACACAAAACAGCAAAACCAGGACAGTTTGCATTTACGGAAACACGTTTATTGTAACACGAGTACAAAAATCACAAGCCTCGTCATTTGTGCACGAGTGCAAATCAAAGTGGATCACACAGGCGCCATTGCAAACGCAGAGGAGTGCTGATGATCAGGCTCCTCACTGACAGCAGCTGGTGTCGCAGGTCTTCCCCTTGCACACGCAGCCAGAGGCGCACTTGCTGCAGCCGGATGGGCAGCATGAGCAGCAGCCTGCAAAAGAGAAAATTAAACTGCGTCATGAAGCTACTGAAACATACAGCCAAAATACCCCTCTACACCAGCAATGTTAAAACTACTGGCAAGCAAGAAACGCTACTTGTGGACCTTAAACGTAGTAGCATTAAGCCAAAGCCAATCAAAGTCACCCGAGTAAGAAGCAACCTACAGGCCCACCTCTCTAAAAGGTGATTACACACAAGCACTTCAAAGTCATTTCGTGCCGCTGTCAAAGCATTAGTGCGACAAACAGCTTACATTGCTGGAAAAAAGTAGACTGAATAAGGGCTTCTTTGGGTTAAATTGTGGCGTAAATAATTAGGCAAGCTATAAATAGCCCATGTGGCATTCATTGGTGAGGCTACTTGATTCGATTGACTCAGCAATCAATCAATTTACTCTTTACAGGTAAGTTTAGGAGTATTTTCAGTTCACTTACTTTTCTGGCATTTTGTGCAGGAGCAGTTTGTGCAGGTGCAGGATCCTCCGCAGTTGCAGGTTCCAGCTAGAAATACAAACAAACAAGCCAGATTAGCCCCAGTCTGTGCACCAGAGAAAGAGTCCAACAAACAATGATGGATAAAAGACAACCATGAGGTCTGATAGTGATCACTTACTCTTGGCGCAGTCACAAGGGTCCATCTTTCAGCTGGTGAGAGTGTTTCTTCGAGTGTAGATGAAGCGTCTTCAGAGTCGATCTGAGAGTGTTGTGTCTGACAGTGGAGGGGGCGGCTCTTTTATAGCGTCCTGGGAACAACAGTACCGCGTGCAAAATCCGCCAGTCACGCTGCACGCAGACACGTAGTGGATGATTACAAAGGAGTGTGTGCACACGATGTGATGTTGTTGTAGGAGCGACAACGCGCAGGTTCCCAGGCAAGGGAGAGCTGGCATGTTGTCTGTAATTACGTAACATCCCTGGAATCCCATTATTCATATTGGGGACAAGAAACCCCGGAATAATTAACGCGTTTGTTTACGTGGAGAAAACATGTTGTTTTAGTAGGCCTATGTGGGACACAGTTTACCAAAGTTCACACTAGGTATGTTTATATTTAGGCTACTTTTATAAATAATTAGGAATCGTGAATGCAACCTGTCTCTCTTATTAGAATAACATATTCTCATTTTAAAAGGTGTGATGCCAGTACAGAGGGTTAAATTGTCTACTTTTGGGCAAAATTGGAGTTAGGCCTGTTGAAATTCATCAACACACATGCACTGAACATCACTGAACGCAGGTCATTAAAGCACGTACACAGTTTGCGCACGGATTTCCAAATTAAAAGAGGAAAACGTGTGCAAGGTTTCGACAAGCGTGTTGAAATTAAAGATGAGTTTCTGGACGTCTATGCTTGGTGATTTATATAAGCTTCTTTATATCAATTCCAAAAAAAAAAAGACAATGATTCACTAAAACCCACGTCTAAATAACAATGTAACTGTTTGTTAACCCTTTAAGTTAGCACGTGAATAATTATATATTATTCTTATAGAAACTATATCTTCTGATGATGCTATCAAAGACAAGTTGTAGGCTGTAGGCTAACTCAGTATAGCCTACTTAGTTTGCAGTTTACTGGAAGAGAGCAAATGTTTTATAAAGCATGTGCTTTAGGCTATATTACACTTTATTTTAAACGACCAATTTCTAGAATGAATAACTAAAATAATCATATCTGTCATAGCCTACTTCTTTTCATTTAGTCTACTCATTGCCTTGGTTTTAGCTGAGGTACATTTTAATTAAAATCTCATTTCACATGTTTCCCTGTGGGCCAGTGTGTCTCAGTGTTGATGGGTCTGTGTGCACACGGTACAAACAGGCTGCTCTCTGCCGGTGCGTCTCCTCTGCCTCCCGCAGCTCTGCACACGACGAGCTCCGCCTCGCAGTCCCATGCAAATAGGCTGTTGTAATATGATGCATTTACGTACCGTCTACTGTAGGAAATAATCCCATCCAGGAGTCGAGTGAGACTCTCTGGGACTTTTAATGTTGAGTACAGGAAACTATAATATAATTTTACCTATAAGTCCGATATCTGTAAAGTTCCCTCTGATTTCATGAAGAGGCAGCTTGGGGGTTTTATAACGATATTATTTATTGATATTATGTGCTTTCTTAAAAGCCTTTGCAAAAATATGTGACACAAATCGAAGTTTTCCCAATCCACTTTATGTTGTATTTTTTGTTGCTGGTGGTTTCATGGCCAATGCAAAACCACTGCTGAACGTAATGAGCGGAATCGTTTAGCTTATATTCAGCCAGATACACATTTCTACAAATAGCCTAAGACTACCGATGAACGGACTTGATCCAATAGGCATGTTAAATTTAAGCCCATTAAATGAATCAAGTAGACACCAAAAGCAAGCTCTCATGTTCGCTTGACACCTCAGCTCAGTTTTCATTCATTTCGCATTATCCATTCAGTACTCGCATGTACGAGCTTTTTTTTATGGTACCCTGAAGGTGCATTGTCCTTTTTTGCACTCGCCACTGTCCGCTTTTTTCCACTGAAATGATTCCTGTATGTGAGGATATAATGAGCTGAGTCACTATTGTGACACTTGTAAATAACTGACTGTCACGAGGGATACAAACATTTAGAGCTGAGTGCAACTTTGAAGAAACATCTCGAATACTGATCAAAAAAGACATCATAAATCCAAAATAAAATCTGTATTGTGCGTCAAGTCAAGTTTATTTATTTATTTATATAGCACATAAAGATAAATAACAGTAGACAATATAGTCTACATGAAAACAAACTACAATAAAACTGTAAAAACATTAATGAAACGGCAAAACAATAAAAAGGAGAAGAAATAAGTATTTAAAAATAAATAAGTACATTAAATTAAAGTGCAATATATACTCCAATTATTATAATAGTTAATATTATGTCATGTTGACAACAGAGTCTGTTTGGGGCCCAAAAAAAAAACTCAGGGGGCCCCTTGAAACACAGTTCATTGCTGTTATAAATAAACTGGTGTCAATGGCAATTATAAACTTACATTTTCACAGGAATAATGCGAAACTTCGACGAGCAATGACGTGAGCACTGTCAGATGGGGCTGTTTTGGAGAAGTTTCCGACAGTCTTTGCAAAATGTGCACATTTTGATCCACTGGTTTAAAGCAGTGGTTCTAAATCTGTGGGTCGGGTCACTGATGTCTGGAAAAAATATTGTGTTAAAAAAGTCTATAAAGCGCTTTTCCTAAATGTTTGTTTCTTTGTTCTGTCTGTTTGTACTGTCTGAGATCCAAACTGTACAATTTCACATTGTACAAATCTGATTGGTTGAAAGAAAATATCTGAAATTCAGGTTGTGATTATCAATGATAGAGCTGGAGGTGGGTCCTGAGGATATATAGAACCAGTGGTTTAAAGTTTAAGAGCCCTCTGGAGCCCCTTTTGGGCCCCAAGCTGTTTCCTGCATTGTTGACAAGATGCGTCTCTGCAATCAAATTTGTTCAATGAGCATGAGAAAGACCAAAAAAACGTTTTGAAATAATAAATAAAACACCTCCAATAGTCATTTAAGATTTCACATTTATACAAAAAAAAGATGTAAAAAAACAAACAAACAAACGTTTTTTCCACCTTATTAAATACAACCATCAAATGAACTCACAATGAACACATAGGCCTGATAGGTCACACTGATGTTAAAACAAATGTTATCTAACCAGCACGATATTTAAGTAGACATGTCAGGGGTGGTGCTGACAGAATTAACCCAACATTAAAATATGTTCAAAGCTGATTTAAGATAAAGCTGTATAAGTACGTGAAAGAAAATAATTGAAGTTAAATTATAACCATTATGAACCAGCTAAATGGAACTGACTTTGTATCTGCTAATAAACTGCGATATTAGTCCGAGCTTATTGATTTAAGAGTGAAAAAACGAGCAATGGAGAGAAAGAGGGAGAGACAGCTAGAGATCCAGCTCCAAAAGAGGAGAGTGGGAAGCTCTATTGGAGCCTGTTCTGCCAGTAGGGGACTTTCGGGGGTCCCCTACAACTTACTGGCAGGATGGTGCCAGTATAGATCCACCAGCGCCAATGAGTCTTGGTTCCTGTTCAAGGTCTGTGCACAGCTGGACTTTGCAAGAAGAAAGCTGGATGGGCTCAAATGTGTATTAGTCGTTGATGCAACATGGAATACATTTTTCAGGATATAGGGCGAGTCATTGGCTGCATAAATGAAAACATTTGTGCCAACATTAATTCAGTAAGGAAGATTATTTTTCTTTTGTTGGACCTTTATTTTGTGGTCGTTACACAATTCAGTCTGCAACAGCGCTTATAGTGTAGAACAGGTGTAGAAGACGTGCATTGTATTACTCCTCAGGCAAGGATGGCGAAACAGGCAGCTCAGACTCTTTACTCAAACCACTTCTTTAAGTTTCACTTTCAGCGACAAAAGAGCTTACTCTGCCACCTGCTGGCGAACTGCAGTTACTCCGTCTTTCACAATGATGTGTAGAAGATGAAGAAATCGCCGCTGACACTGACTTGCTTGTATAATAAGAAGTTTATTTACAAATTCAAGAAACGGCTATGATATATGGGAGAGTCACAAGTCGTATGGTGATCCCTCTCGAATAAAGAAAGAGACTGGTATTTATACAGCATTGGTAAAGCAACATCAGAACATTTACGTCCTTAGGTCAACTAATGTCATTCAGGTCAGCATCCTCTCCTACATCCTGCCCTCCTCGCGTGTTTCCTGAGGACATATGACCTAAAAGGTTACAATTCACTGTAGGGATGACTTCTTTATCTCCTCCTGTGTATCCGAAGGGTCATCATCTGTTTTACTCATGACTTAGACCCTAACACTACCAAATTGTCACCCTTCACATTCCTAAGTAATTACCCCTAATAAACCACTCCAGATTATTTAATGTACACACTACACTTCAGAACGTAAAGATACTTAACTAAACAGAAGCTATTCATGTAACAAAATGTTTTAACATGTTAAAAAAAAAAAGAGACTGGACATAACGCCCCAAAAAACAGCACTGAAACAGCCCTAGTCAAAATCACCAACGACCTCCTCAGTGCAGCATTCAACACTATCTCCCACACCTTAATCCTGGACCGCCTGGCTGGCATTGGGATCACTTGTGCTGCACTCCGCTGGTTTACATCATACCTCACTGACCGCCAACAATTCAAGCAAAGGGACCACAAGTCTAGGTATTTTTGGGGTTTCACTGGGTGTCCCCCAGGGGTCAGTCTTGGGTCCATTACTCTTCATCATCTACCGCCCCCCCCCCCACTGACAGTCAACGGCAACAAAACCGAGGCCCTGTTCATCAGCTCCAAATCCACCCTCACCAAATCACAATACACCCCAGTTCCATCCATCATCATCGACGGTTTCCCTGTACCCTTCTCCCCCCCAAGTCAAGAGCCTCGGTGTCATTCTGGACAGCACCCTCTCATTTGCACCTCACATTAGAAACATCACCCGGACTGCCTTCTTCCACCGTAACATTTCCAGACTCTGCCCATCCTTCGTCCATATGGGACCCCAGAGGTCCCTGTTTCTGGTAAAGACGAGACCACCTGGGTCCCCCATCTTTTGGCAGGACAGCACCAAATAGATCCACCAGCACCTGGCTCGTGGTGAGCCTTGGTTCTATGCTGACCCTGCTGGTGACTCTACCTGACACTGAGGCCTGAACCTGGATCTATCCAGGTGTTAGAGCTCCACTTCTCCTCTTTGGAAGTGGTACTCTGGTGGCTTAAACAGGTCCTATTAATAACCTTGGTTTGAGTGTTTTATGACGTGTTGAATCACCAAATTAACAGTGCGGATCGAACGTGACGTTGTCTTTTAGTGACTTGGATTCCATGGTTACCAAGGTTGATGCTTGAAAATAAACAAAAACAAATAGCCATATTTCCTATTACGTTTCACTCAGGGTTTGTATGAATATAGACACTTGTTATGAACCTGGACACAACATAAAAGCGGCCCCCACTCTTCCCACTCCCAACAAGAACCAGCATTCCAGGCCACTTTAGTTAACCCACAGCTTGTTTATTTTTGAAGGAGAGAAAATTTACCCTTAAAACAACAAACAAAAAAAACATAAGGTACCCTCAACCTTACCTATCAAAAACAATACTTCCCCTAACTTCTACTAAAACAAAACAGGAGAAAAATCTTTAAACAAAAGTAGGGCTTCTCTCACGCTGGAGTTAAGAGGAAAAATAACGCATTCACAATTTACAATATTAACATCTTTCAACGTGGCTGGCCGAGTTCGAAATGGCAAGAGCAGAGAGGGGTGAGCAGAATGAATCCACTGCCTTTTATTCAGCTCCTCCAATCAGAGTCCACTCCTCTCCTCCAATCAGCAGCCGCCTTCTCCTCCCACCTGGCACATCCTAAAAACAGACACGCCCACTCTCACACAGACAGGAGGAGGAACAAATACAGCACAACACACAGGACCATAACAACACTAAAGTTGTAAGATCATGACTTTAGTCATGAACGCAAATCAGTTGAAAACGGAACAAAGAAGCTGCTGCACCTCCGTTGTCGGTACTTTTTAGTGTGACACTCAGCGGAAGTTCACAAACAGGAGCGCTCGAGCGCCAGTTCCGAACACGCAGCCACTTCTCCTTTTAGACAGGTCCGTTGTCATTTTTATTAACGTTTAATAAAACATCAACAACGATGTCTTCAGCGGATAGTCTGAGAGAGTTTATCAATGAGCGACTAACGGCTGCTGCGGAAGACATATTTGTAGTTTTTAAAAGAACTATAATCGAGCACGAGGAAGAGATAGATCGTCAGCGCAGACTGCTGGATGTCATTTGGAAACCTCAGATCACCTTACACAGAACAGGTGAGGAAAAGTCACATTACTGCACAATAATCAGATTTTCAGATCTTCTATAAGTAGGAATATTATGTCAGTTATTGTGCTTTACAAACAAACAATGTCATCTAAAAAAACACTGAATATCACAATCAAAGTAACACGCTATTTTCTTTATCTCTGAATGATAATGGAAAAATTCAATTGAATAATCATACTGTTATTATTTAAGTCTTAAAGGATAAATCTGTAAGACATGTACTGAATGAAAGGATACATTGACCTTACTATATGATCAGACATTAAGGAGACATGCTATGTTGAAGTGCTGAATGGTCTGTCTTTGTTTGGACCAGAGAAGGTACTGTAGGCGGTTTAAGGCACCCCCCCACACGGCCGTTTTGGACATCCCTCCATTTTCCAGATATGAGACCAGTTATCGTCAACCTGCTATGTGACACATGCATCACGGCTGTGATGTAAAAACAAAATTACTTTTAGCCTTATTTGCACTGAAGCACATCTATATTTTTGTTGTTTGTTTTGGGATTATGCACCATTGTGTCCCCTCGCCCTTAAAGATTGATTGGATGTATATCGGCCCCCCAACACGACATTTGTCCTCCAGGGATAGACAAGGATGAGGAGATGCTCCCCCGCTCTCCGGAAACCCGGTGTTTTGCCCAGGGAGGGCCTATGACATCTCCATGGCAACGGGGCTGATATCGGCTGCTATCGGCTGTTATCGGCTGCTGTCAGCGAACTTTGAGGAAACAATCCGAGAATGTGACAGCAACGCGCCATGTTCATCGATCACTGTCCGTGACTTGAGAACATTCTCACCTAGGCGGAGTGGCAGGCCAAAGCCAGTATGCATCATTCATCGTTCAAAGAACAAGTAATAAAACATGGAAGTGAGTTAGCGCCATGGGTTCCTAACTCCAATAGTCAACCATGTTTTTGAATGGGTTTATGGTTAGAGGTCTGAAATAAGGTCTGTGGTTAACACAAGCTTGAGAGATGTTGATGTTTTGTTTGAAGAGATAAAATACGTTAGCTAAGACCCCCTTGTAAATTTTAAAGTTGTTTTTGAGAACCTAAAACGGCAGCTGCTAACAACCTGAGACTCCAGAGGTTGTCATGGAGATGTTAAATGTCATCACGCTACGAACTCTCTCACTAATCCTCCTTACAGCCGCTAGACATGTTTCTCAGTGCTCTTGTAAATATTAGGTTAATAAACAACTTAATAAGCTATGGTTTCTCTTGCTTGTCAAAACAGCTAATGAGATCGATGAAGCATAACGGTCGTGAAGTAAAAATCAACTTTACTTTACACGCCGTGTAGTTAGCTTGTAGCATAACGTTAGCTTTGTACTTCTCAGCTGCATTAACTCTTCAAACTTCATATAAATGGTGTTCATCTGTAAAAATTATCCAGCTGAACAAAACAGCTACACATCAGAGACGTGTGTATGACACATAACTTATTTTCTGCAATGATCCAAAATCCAATGCAAATATCCCATAGGAGAATTCTCGTATAGGAACCACCGGCGTAGTTACTTCCGGGTTGGCCTACAAACATACGTCATCTCTATTCCCTGCCCTACTGTTGTAACGAGTATGTCATAAGGGTACTTTTTTCTCTGCGTCCAATCTATGCCTCTGTTCTGTAGACATAGCATAGACACCCCCCCTCCCCACCTCCTTTTTCAGAATCGTTCCAGATGGCGCCACATACGGCCGCCACAATGCACGAAGTCAAAATCCTTGTACATGTAAATGTGCTTGGCAATAAGAAATTAATCTGATTATGCATCAATTGATCTGAAGTTTCGACCTTTAACAAAGTCTTTACTCTGCTAAGGGACATCTTTGTATAAATGCTTTTGTTTGTCTTCCTCCAGCTCTCCCACAGCAACATGTGTGTAAAGAGGAGGAGGAGGTTCTGGCTGACCAGCAGCTCTGTAACCAGGAGAGAAACTCCAGTCCAGACCAAGAGGAGCCAGAGCCTCCACAGATTAAAGAGGAGCAGGAGGAAGACTGCAGCAGTCAGGAGGGAGAGCAGCTCGTACTGAAGCAGGAGACTGACACATTCATGTTGATTCTTACTCATGAGGAGAGTGACCACAGTGAAGTTCAACTAAAACATGGACACCAGCTTCTTTCTCGTGAGGCTGAGGATCAAGATCCCACTGGAAGCGAGCTCGGAGTCTCAGAATCAACTGGAAAATCAGACCCAAAGAAAAACTGTCACAAAAGAAGAAGTGAGAACAGAACAACATCAGAGAGTGACTGTCGTCCTCACCAGGGTGAAAAGTCTTTTAAATGTGACACGTGTGGCAAATCTTTTAAACAAAAGTTAGAATTACAAAATCATCTGAGTGTCCACAGAGGTAAGAAGACCCATCCCTGCACGATTTGTGGGAAAGTATTCAGTTCAAAGTCAAGACTTAACATTCACATGAAAACACACACAGGTGAGAAGCCCTTTGTTTGCAATACATGTGGCAAATCTTTCAGATATAAAGCTCATTTGACAGAACACATAAGAACACACACAGGTGAGAAGCCTTTCTCCTGCAGCACCTGTGGCAAAGCATTCTCCTACAAGTCAGTGTTAAATAATCACATTCGAATTCATACAGGTGAAAAGCCCTTTGTTTGCAAAACCTGTGGCAAATCTTTCACAAATAGAGGTCCTTTGAAAGGACACATGAAAACACACAGGTGAGAAGCTTTTCTCCTGCAGCACCTGTGGGGAAAAGGTTCTCTGTGATCTCAGATTTGAGAAGGCACAGTTATCGAATTCATACAGGTTAAAAGCTGTTTACCTGCACAACATGCAACAAATCTTTCTCATTTAAAAAGGGATTTTAAGGTCCATATGAAATCACACTCAAAAGAGTTCACAGTGCCAAATGTAAGCGAGAAGCATTTACCTGTGGTAAAGCATTCTCCATAAAGGTATTGTTAAGGCACATTCAATTGCAGAATTCAAATAAAAAATGAAATAAAGTTTTGGGAAGATAAAAAACAAGCTAATTCAGAAATATCTTGAATACTGAATAATGAAATTAATATATGGCAAAGATATTGATAAAAAGTCAGGTCATTTTTGACCCATGTTGTGCATCAAAGGGTTAACATGTTAAAACAATGTGGCAGGAATAGCTTCTGTATAGTTGTAGGTGTGCTTTCATTCACCAGCAGGTGGCAGTGTAAGCTCTTTCGTTGCTGAAAGTGAAACTTGAAGAAGTGGTTTGAGTAAAGAGTCTGAGCTGCCTGTTTCGCCGTCCTTGCCTGAGGAGTAATACAATGCACGTCTTCTACACCTGTTCTACACTATAAGCGCTGTTGCAGACTGAATTGTGTAACGACCACAAAATAAATGTCCAACAAAAGAAAAATAACCTTTACTGAATTAATGTTGGCACAAATGTTTTCATTAAAGCAGCCAATGTCATGCTTTATATCCTGAAAAAAAGTAGCCACATGTTGCATCAACGACTAATACACACTTGAGCCCATCCAGCTTTCTTCTTGCGAAGTCCAGCTGTGCACAGACCTTGAACAGGGTTGTGGGCTGCCAGGTTGCAGGCACGGTAATGGAAATATTATGTAGTTTTGATTGTGTATGTTGTCGTGGATTTTTCTGTTTGAATGAAGATCTGAAAGCAAAGTCTTTTGTCTCTGGGTATTTTATTGCATAGAATAACTTTCTGCAGAAAGGGGGTATCATACAAAGTCACATCAAATGAGTGCCTCGCAGAGTCCCGTTTGCGCTGAAGCTTTATACTCTTAAACTAGAGTTGTACATTTGCATAAAATGTTTCATTGCATCTCTGTGATTGGTCTTCTATCATATTCTGAGATACCATCCCTGTCTAGTCTGCCCTGCAACAATGACTTCATGAGTTGTTATCTGAATCGAAACTGGAGTTGTTTCAAGAAAAAGGATTCAAGGTTGTTGAAAACAGGGAGTCGAGGTATGTTGAGAACATCTGATGTATCTCAACATGAAGCACCTGTGAAATGGTTCCATTTTATGCAGACAGTATCAAATTGTATTTTTCCACTACAGTGTGCATCGTGATTCATCGAAGATTTGCAAATTTAATATCTACATTCGTACAAAACGTGAGGCTTATAGTTTTTACAATGAAGCGTAATAGGAAATATGGCCATTTGTTTTTGTTTATTTTCAAGCATCAAGCTTGGTAACCATGGAATCCAAGTCACCAAAACACGTAACGTCAGTGAGTACGTCATAAAACCCTCAAACCAAGGTGATGAATAGGACCCGTTTGAGCCACCAGAGTACCACTTCCAAAGAGGAGAAGTGGAGCTCTAACACCTGGATAGATCCAGGTTCAGGCCTCAGTGTCAGGTAGAGTCACCAGCAGGGTCAGCATAGAACCAAGGCTCATCAAGAGCCTGGTGGATCTATACTGGCACCATCCTGCCAGTAAGTCGTAGGGGACCCCCGAAGGTCCCCCACTGGCATGAGAGGCTCCAATAGAGCTTCCCACTCTCCCCTTTTGGAGCGGGATCTCTATCTTTCTCCTCGTCTTAATCTCAATTGCTCTTGCTTTTATTCTCAAATCAATAAGCTCTGACTAATAGTGCAGTTTATTAACTGCTACAAAAGTTGCATCAGGGCATCATCAACAATTTTGCAACTTTATTGAAACAACTGCAATAAGGTGGAAAAAAACAAAAAAAAAATGGGTCAGACTGGATGTAAAAGTTTCAAATATTTGTTACATTGAGGCGATCGAGCGTAAACTAAATCTCTCCTAATTTATTATTTTATAATCAGCCTTTTGATTGTGCTAACAAATTGAAAAATCCAACAATTATTCCAAGAGCCCAATCTGAAGCATGTAATGGAGGATTTAAGGAGGATTCTGGAAAGTGCAGCAGGTGATTAGTGAAGTGTTGTGATTAGGCAAACTAATCATGAATGCAAAAACACTTCAGAACACTGATTATTACTCATTTGTTTTAAACATGCAGGTTTAGATGGTTTATTTTTGGAACTGCAATGATTAACTTTTATATTTGGGGATATTGAGTGAACAGCCATGAAAAAGTATCATCCAGCATCCACATACTCCCATTGTTCTCGACTGGTGGGGTCGAAATCCAAAAGTGGGGGGGGGGGGGGGGAGTTCTTTACTTGTGCTAATTAGGTGACGCTAGGTGGCGGTAATACACTGGTCATGGTCAAATGTGTTTTTATTTTGCCAGTTAGCATTGTGAAATTTATGAATTTGAAAAAAAAATCTGGTTTCTATAGAAACCCTGAAATCCCAAAGTGTAAGAAAATAAATAAAAATCACTTGTCTAAAAAGTTAATTTGAGTACCTACGGGGCAGAGGGTTAGAGGGTTACAAAATAACCTGCGTGTGCTGCTGGTGCATGAAAGCATGATGTCTACAACCATCGAGAAACCAAAGAGGGCAGAATCTCATAAAAAAAAAAAAAAAAAAGATCGCTCACATTGAATCTCGGGTTCCAATATTTCAGATAATGAAATTCACCTTGGTGGTGAGGCTTAAATCGGACCTGCTCCTTATCAGACTCATTAAAAAACAAAATCATTAGGAACAAAACCATCTAAAGACAAAACTATGGACTTCTTTTAAAGACAAAATATGTGCCGTTGATTTTTTATGATGTTGACATACTGTGATGTTTCATTGCTTCTCTCAAAACATTTAACTTTTTAAAAAAAAATGTGGTTCCTATCTGTCATTTAGGAGGTCCCACAGATTTATATTCTTACTACATGCACACTGAGCACACAGGAGCTGTTTGTGTTAGAAAACTCCAGAGGAAGACGTATGCACCTTTAAAGCGAGCGCTTACCTTTAAGGATTGTTTTTCGGGGCATGAGCCTACTTTAAAGGGATATATCAGAGGAGTGGATGAACAAATGGCTATTCTCCTTGTTTTTCCACAAAATGTTTAAGTGACTCGTCCAGCAGAGTATTAACGGAATCTGTTATCAATAATGACATGTAAGACTGATTTTGCATATTTAGTAACTGGATACTTGCCAATTAGAGAGACTGAGTAGAGAGGGTCATCCCTTCAACATTTTCAGCATACTACTGAATATTCAATTCTGTTAATTAGATGAGATTTATACCCTCTATGGAGATTGAGAAGTAAGTGGGTACCTGACCCTGCACTACACCATTGTATAATAGGCCTACACACAATATCTTCGTCTGCTGCAGAATGCCACAAAAGGTGACGGAGGAATGAAAACTTCTCCCTAAAGCCAATATAAGAGCAGTCTGTTCTCAGACTGGCACATTTTAAATCCTCCACGCTGAGGAGCTTCTGGCTGACGATAGTTCACAAAGATTCAGATTAATGTTTGGTAAAGCTGTGTGGGCGGTGCAATCATGACGTGCCGATGTGTTTTGTAATTTTAAAACCTTTATCTCATCTCTCATGCTGTATTTTTGCAGATCTTATGCAAAATAGGAAACATGCAATTTATGTGGCGTTGTACTTTATTGATATGTGCCTTTCTGTTACATTCTGACGTGTTTTTCTGTTATTTGTATTTATTGATTCAAGAGAAGGCAGCTGAATGTTTGACAGCACTTTGAGTCAAAGACAAATATCCTCAAGCGAACAATAAAGTGCATCGAATCGTCACACTGAGCTCAGACCCCTCTGAAACAGTGAACGTATGAATGGCAGAAATCAGTGCAACATAAGGACAGTAAGTATGTTGTATAATTCATAATCTTCTACATGTGCAAAACAAAATTACTTTGCATCATACTATTCAGAAAACTATAGGCCATTGTTCGATACATGGATGAACTTTAAGGAAGATGAGTGATCTTTTCACATTTCTTCAATACTGTTTCAGTGAGCTAAATTAATTCAGGTGTTTTGGATTTGATATTACTTTATTGTCAGGTATTTTTTTTTGCATCACAGCGGTTCCTTTATCAAAGTAAAAATTTAAGAAAAGATGCAAAGATACAAAGATTTGACACGACATTCAAACACCACAACAAACATAATATAGCCTTAAGCGTGCCAAGATCTGTGATTCAGCTCTACATTCAATTTTAGAGTCACTTTTAGTATTTGATTTTCATCAATGAAGTTCATTCATTCAGACTTTACTTTATTACTTTATTGTACTATTATTTTATTTTAATAAAGTAAAGTAAGTATGAATGAATTTAACACTGGAACCTAGTACTTGTAATATTGTTATGAAGGGTTCTAAAGGGGTTCTGTCACCATGGACATCAGTCAGAATGCTTCTGAGATTGTATCAGTTCAAAAGAGTTTATTTGGTTTGATTGGAAATAAGAATAGCCAAAGAAAAAATACACATGAAATATCCTCAGTGCTGAAAGACAATAAAATATTAGAATAATTAACAAGTTCAACTTGCTACAAATATACAATTAGTTAAACATGCAAGTTAAGAACAGTACTTTACAGTTTTTAAAGGAAAACATGTCTTTTACATACCCTTTAAGGATAAGTCACTGTCCCTTTATGTGTAGGCTGAAAAACATGGTGAACTCGTGTTGAGCTGAGGCGTTTCTTTTATAAACCATGAAGATGGTCGTGTTCTGACCGGCTCATTTTTAAAGGTGCAGCATATAGCTACATTCACCATCTTGTCCATGATCCCTCTGTAAGACAAACTCTATGGATACAGAGGCACTGCTTATAGGCCAGATGGGATACTGCTTGGGATCTCAAACCAGTAGGGGGCTCCTGGGGACTCACAAACCAAAGCAGTGGCCCAAAATGTGCACATTTTGCAACAACATTAGGAAACCTCCCTGAGGCGGCATCATCTGTCAGGACTCACTCATGTTGCAACAAAGAAAAATGAAGAGTAAAAACTGATCTTTTAGAGAGAAAAGAGAAACTGGAAAAAAGACATGGAGGGGACACTACTGCATACATAAGGAACAATGGTTGGAGGGGACCCCAATTGATTTTTGCCTGGGGCCCCAACAGACGAGCGTCGTCATGAGCTTGGGACGCAGTGCGCACGTAGGTGCCTGTGGGGGGGTTCGTGTGTCACAGCTTGTGTTAGGCGTGTGTTTAAAGGGCAGACAGTAAAGAAGGAACTTGATCCTAAAGGCAGAAATAGGACAGGAGGTGCACACTGCAAAAAAAAAAAAAAAAAGAAGAAATACTTTACCCATGCAAAGGATAAAAGGATTTCTTTTTACAGATGATGGATATTTGTCCTTCATAAAAATGTCAGATCGTCTATTTTTTGTCATTTCACACAAAAAAAACCTCAATTGACTAATTTAATCATGAAGAACATTCAATAACTTAGAAAGGAATTCAGTTTATTAGTTTTCAGTCAGTATAGAAATGTATTTTCTGATCACGTCTAAAACTGACTTGAAGATAACGACCTGCATGCTGCTGACACTCAGCCCCTCGTTATTTGCTGAGCATGCTAGGATCTCATTCCAGCACAACCAACATGTCTGAGTCTCAGTGAATCCCCTCAGCATGCTCACTGCCTCTGCAAACTTAAGCAAAGAAGACTTTCCCTGAAATCCTACAGACAAAAACTTTGTAGTTATTTAGTTTTTGTAAAACCTGGCAGCATGTGGGCCATCCACCAGTGAACTCTCTGGCCAAGTGTTCTCTGCCACAAATCTTCTGCTGGTGTCATGCTGCGTGTCGAGGAAAGCGGATTCGTCTTATTTCCAGGAACGTGAACACATTTGGAGACAACTGCCTCTGGTCCTAAAGCAGGTCAGTTCAGCAGCAATAATTATTTTAGCTTTAAACTCAAAGAAAACGTTCAAATTGGCTTTAAACACATAGAATAACACATTTGGATTTTCTTGGTGTGGCCCAAAATTAACCTAGAAGTCGATTCAGTTTATAAATCTGAGTACCTAGGGTGTACATGAGAGTGCAGTATGTTCTGTAAATGCATCAGTCATGTAGCAGGTGTACGGACTCGTGGTTCATATTCCCTTGCTGCCTTTATTTGTTTTCACTCACCAATTTAATTTTTTGTTTATTGACTAAAAAAATATGGTGATAGTCATTATTCAGAAATCCCACCATAAATTAAAAGTGAAGCGTCAGACAGAAACAAATAATGAAATGGGATTTTAACCTTTTCAGCTAAAGTTAAAGAAACAAAGGTGATCATTTCTACAATTTGAGTGTCTTATATGCTGACAGAAACTACAGACTTTACTCGGATATTTTCCTGCCAGCCCCCCAGGTGAAATGTCCACATTAGGTCAGCTGATTTGTGACATACTCAGGACAATTCCATGCGAGTGGGTTGGCGAGAATGATGACGTTCAAATACTGTGACCGAGGTCACCCAGAAGAGGGATAAAGAGGAAAGCTTTGTGGGGTCCAGACATCTGGGGAGGGGTCATGGAAGTTAGCAAAAAAAGACATGATGTATCCTAATTTTAAGCAACAGGGACATTTTATTGTACATCTAACTACTCACCGTAACCTCTCAAAGCATTTTATTTATTGTTTCTTTTAGTAAATTGTAGCCTGTTACAGAATGTAAACCCCCTCTTATGAATCTCTTTCATGTCATGTTCCCGTTGTAAGCATGCACAGTTGGGATGTAACGATTCACTCCTGATACGACTTACAATACGATTCTCTCACAATTTATTTTACAAAATAAGACTGAAGACAAATTATGACTGAAAAAGATTCCCTTCATTTTTTTTTTTGATGAAATCCCCAATGCATCTTGTAATCTCTTTGGTTCTTACACTCGTTTAGGCTCGCGGGGCTACAAACCTGCCTGTTAGTCTGGTTTTGGCCTCCGTAGCTGCCATGATAACACCTTTCTTGTTACGATCAACCACCTCTGCTGTGCAGCGGCTAACGCTCACAGCATTTTCTTTTTCAGAGTATCAATGTGAACCTTGACACCTTTGAATCAATTTTTTACTGCCTCACAATTAATCTTAACATCCCTAGTGCCCAGTGAATTTAACTGGTATGCCAGTTATGTCAAAATCAGTTTAGCCATTCCAGGACAAACAAAGTTAAGATGCCATAAAAGAAAGAAGAAGCAAAGGAGGGAGTTGCCTACGACATTTAACCCCAACAAAAACTTCTTTACTAACCTATTTCAGTCAGCTCCAAAGGTTGGAGCTAGGCAGCAGGAGCTAATGTCAGCCAGGAGGCTAGCGCTAACAGTACTGATTGATAGTGCATACGTTGATTTAAATCAGATCCTGGGAGGGCACAGTCACTGGGCCTTTCGGGGGTCCAGCCACTTCTGCGGGTGGGCCTGTCTGTAATTGGTGCAATCGTCATGCACATAGCATAGGGGTGGCTGTGGATCAGTGGGTAGAGTCATCATCTCCAACCAGAAGGTTGAGGGTTCAATCCCCAGCTCCTGCAAGCAACATGTCTGATGTGTCCTTGGGCAAGACACTCAACCCCAAGTTCCTACCTGTATCAGGTGCATGCGGGTCTCTGCTCCTGTAGTCGACCCCTTGGTGCGCTAATTGCCCCACAGGGATAAAAAGAGTTTAAAAAGAAAAGAAGCTGCTTCTTCTTGCTCCCTTTGTTCTTCTCTGCGCTTTATGTGATAACAAGGATTAGCTCAATGAAAGCAGCATTTTTATAAAGGGTGAAACCTGTCAGAACAAGTCTGTTGATTCATCTTCCACTCACCTGTCCAACAGGGAAACTCTCTCTCCCTCATCAGGTGCACATGTGGCCAGGAAACTGGGAAGATTTTAGGGTACAGCCCATCCTGAATTTTCCTGAAATTCCAGGAGTGCATGAGTGAAAAAGATTTTGATTTCTTTGAAATAATTTGGGAGAGGTTTTCTCTGCTGATTCCTGTGTTTTTATGTCGCTGCTCAACTATTTCCTTTACTACTTAGTATACCACACAAGCTCTCATCCTAACTCACCTACAGAGGTGGGAGGGGAGTCCTGCCTGAATTGTTTGATTTGGTCTGAGATAAAGAAAACAGACCAGATGTATACGTGTATAGCTCGAGGCTCTGGACCATTTAACCATCAGATTATTTAAAGTGGTCCATAAAAAGCAATCCAACCTCTGTGCTGGTTGGAGGAGAGTTGTGGCCTTCATTTCCATGAGTACAGACAAGCACTCACTCAGTTAACTAATAGAAGAGTCAAGAAGGGGAACTTGAGTCTGATGAACTTTTACATCAGCATTATTGTTCGGCAATTGTGTAACTTTTCTCTTTTCCTTTTTGATGCAACCGTCAATGCAAATGGCTACCTGTCTTGGCCAGGTTAAATATAAAAAAGAAGAGTCACTCAGTCTAGTCCATTTAATTCTAAGAATAACATCAATAGCCTCCATGAAGCTTCTAAACTTTAACTATGATAATAACTGAAAACTGTGATATAGCTGCCTTTACACGTGAATGCTTCTGTGGTTCTGACATCATTTTATCTGCTCATTTTCTCTTATCTGGTTTGATTACGTTACCTTTCACATGCTTCTTCAGACCGCTTCATGAAGAAGATTGTCCATGATGTTCTTTACGAGTAATATTGTTTGTTATGTTTACAGCGTTTGCCATGGACCATGTGCTAAACATTGCAGACAGCAACATCTTCACTCCATATGTTTACCCGGCCTCATGGCCCGAGGATGGAGCTCTGCGTCAGATCATCAGCTTGTGGGTGGTGACCAACCTGGGAGCACAGTTGATCTACCTGGGCTTTGGGGCACTTAGCTTCTACTTTGTGTTTGACCATAAGCTCATGAAACATCCACAGTTTGTTAAGGTGAGCTTTTGCGACCCTGAACTGTTAAATTAAACGTGATCTGATTAAGATGATAATTCACGAGTAGACACCCTCTGAATCTGAACTGTGCCTCTTTGATCTGAGGACAGAACCAGGTGAGAAGAGAGATCCAGTTAGGAACCAGCTCCATCTTCTGGATGAGCTTCCCCACAGTGCTCCTTTTCTTCGGCGAAGTCAGGGGATACAGCAAACTTTATGACAGCGTCAGTGAATCTTCTTTGGGTGAGACCATATTTTTTTAAAACATTCGTAAGTGAATTAGTTTAAAAAAAGAAAAGAAAAGAAAAGAAAGCTAATAAAACAGTTATTTGATTAAGATTTATCATCTGTTTTTAAATCATTTGTGCTTGTGAGGATAATTCAGATACTGGTTTGTCGTGTTTCAGGCTGGACCGGGATTTTTCTGAGCATTGCGGCTTTCTTGTTTTTTACTGACATGTGTATCTACTGGATACACCGCTCCATGCATCATAAGCACATTTACAAGGTGAGAATTCTGCTTTACACTCTGTTGAGACATGCTACACACACAAGCTGAAAGACACTTAAACCAACAGGATCCTATGAATATAAACTCATGGAGAGATGTCAGAGTGAGGGGGCTGCCCACAGCGAACACTATACTGAGCTGTTTGGAAAGGGTTTAGTTGCTTGCTCAAGGGAACTTCAGCAGTGCTCAGTCAGTAAGCGAACTGGCACCTCTCCAGCTACCACACCAATTTACAGATTTAGTCTACACCAGAACTTGAACCAGCGACCCTCTGGTTTCTAACCAAAGTCCCTGCAGACTGAGCCACTAACGCCCTGCATCTTTATGCTCATATGTTTAGATTTCACAGCCCAAAACTAGTTTTTCTGTTTTGTTTAATGGCTCTCTCAGCAAAGGCTCTTAAATGTTCCCTTATAAGTCAAATTAAAAAAGGGCAGAAATAAGGAGAACTGTCATCACGAGTTGAAGGGGTGTGACGAATTAAAAGATTTGTTTTCGAACAAACGTTTGCCAGGACGACACAAATGTGACTAAATAAAAACACATACATTAGCTTGCTGAAGGACTACGTTGTCCGCTGTATAAAGTCAGAATATGTTCCATCACATGGCTAAAGTCAGGTTGTAAAAACACAAGACTGAAAATCTCGCCAATGTTATTTTCTATTGAGGTTTAAAACCTAAACTTTTACTCAGTAGCTGAATATTTAAATAAAATCTATTTATTATGTTCTGTTTATTAACAAGGTTAGGTTATTTGACTTACATTACAGTTACTGAATAGATGGCATGTTTTCATACATTGGGAAAAATATTTTATCAAACGTTTTTGTTCAAGTAAAGATTTCCTGTAGATCTTTTTAAGACTTGTTTATTTGATCTCAACAGTCTTAATATTCAACAATCTGTTTCTCCTCCTCAGCACCTCCACAAGCAGCATCATATTTTCAAGATCCCTACACCCTTCGCCAGCCACGCCTTCCATCCACTCGACGGCTTTCTGCAGAGCTTACCTTATCACGTCTACCCTTTCATTTTCCCCCTCCACAAGGTGCTGGTCTACTTGTCACTTTAACATGTTGATGTTCAGTCGGAGGAATTGCTATACACAGCAAATCATGACTACACAAGCTTCAGGTGTTCTCAGTAAACTTTGGAATATTTCAGGTTGAGTGTTGGCAAGAAAAAGAAGAACAGTGGAATCTGAACAGCACTTTTGTATCACTTTTAAGTCTGTCACTAAACTTGATACTGATATGTGGGCTCTTTAAACTGCAGGTTGTCTACCTCTCACTCTTCATCTTTGTCAACATCTGGACCATTTCCATACACGATGGAGACTACCGCCTGCCAGGCCCCCTGATTTGTCTTATCAATGGCGCTGCTCACCACGTAGACCACCACCTGTTTTTCAACTACAATTACGGTCAATACTTCACCCTTTGGGATCGTCTGGGGAGCTCCTACCGGCATCCATCAGCCTTGCTCGGGAGGGGTCCACACGACCACATTCGCAAGCTCATGGCAGAGACTGCACAAACACACTGATGGAAGAGCTACATGTACATTTTCCTTGTGTAGTCTAAAGCTCTAAGAGACTTCTATCCCGTGAAAATCCGCTACAGGAAATAAGTAATGGGAGTGTTGTGTCAGTGAGCAACAGGAAATAAAGAAAAAACACATTTAATCAAAGATTTCTGCACAAAATGGTTAAATACACCCATTCCCTACGGAACCTAAAAACTGAACTGCAGTGATGTACTATCTAATTTTACCAATACAATATAAAATACTGTTTAAACTTCATTTGTTGTGCTCTTACTTTCAGCCTGTTGCATAACATTGGTGTGAACAGCACATTTAACCATCCCTTTGTTTAAAGAAATTAAAGTAGTGTTGAAAGAGGGGGAGCAATATCAAAGTTATCTAATGTTTATAAAGAAAACACTTTATTTAAAACTACAAATAAAAAATCCATTCTTGCACATTTGACTAGAACACATTGCAAATCCTTCGAAATACAAAAATACAACTGAATCCAGTGTCCTCATGGAGGTGTTGTTGTTTTGTTTTTTTGTCACTGCAGTCTTAATCAAGCTGAGTATTTCTTTCTGTTAGTTCCCAGTGCTCGGTGTGTTTTCATGCAGGCTTTGCAAGGCCAGGTCTGTCCACTTCATCTCTTGTTCTTTCACAGACTCTGTGGATCCTCCATTGTCTTGCTCGGCCTCAGGTAGTTCACTCTGACAAACAACAGGAGAGAAAAAAGATGTAATATTAATTTAAAGAGTATATTAAGACACTACAGTGTGATGTTTACAGGAGGAGAAACCATCTGAGAGGTGAAAATATTCAGAGACAGCCCGTTAGTGTCAGAAGTCTTGAGACTTAATTAGGGGCCACAGGCCTTAATCAGATGGTGTTGTGTTGAATCTTTAATAAATCATTTCGTCTGTATTGACTGTTTATAACCTTTCAGATATTAGCTGCTTCTATCTACCAGAGGGATGGTGACATCTTCATATGGCAGTCTGTCTTCCCTCCAGGCGTCATCGGTGAGGTCCAGGACTCTCCCGTCTCTCTGGATTTCACTGTCCATCTTCTCAGCAGGACTCCTGGTCCACTGGGGTTTTTTTTCTCTTGAAGAGTTAGCTTCAGGCTTTTCACAGCTAACAAGATGGACGCACCAAGGGTTTACACCTGCTAACCTACCAGATGATATATAAGAACATGCAGCTCGTTCTTTACCCACCGACTCGTCTCCCCTTTTAGGGAGTGATAATAAGAAGAAATACACTCTTTACTGACTAACCCAAAACCACAACACTGGCGGTAACTAGAAGGCGCTCGTCGATGACGTAGTACAGTGATGCCTTCAAGACAGAACGGAAAATACAGCTCTACCTTTAGAGTCTGCGCGACACAGCGGATTCAATCTCAATCTGGTCCAAGTTTCCGTCGTTCTTCTGAAATAAGTGTGGACATATGATGTCTGAATAATGTGAGAAAAAAAAACAGCGTTGATGCTTCTGAAAAATATCAGCAAAATGTAACTGTTACAAGTTATAGTTGAGCGAAAAGAGTTGATGTGAAATACTTGAATTATAAAAAGTAATTTAAAATTGACAACACACATTTCCCCCCAGTTGATGACGATTCTGAAATAAAGTCGAGCACCTAATTATTATCCGAGTTGTTGTTCCAATTTGAGCAGGTGTTTACAACTCGGTAATTCGCTTTCAGATTTGTCCGACACCACCTGAATGCAGCATGACATTTGTCTCCATGGTTACCAGATGCAACCCTCTTTGAGCCTTGTTTGTTTCCGGCTGTAGCAAATGATAGGACGTCGATAATTATTGATTAACTGCATTTGGAGGTAAGTTAATTAAAGATGGGCAGCAGCACCGATTAAGAGAGACTTTGACACGGTACAGTTGAGAGATAACGCTAGTTAGGCCAAGTAGTACATTGTTTTGGCCCTAAACCAAGTAAACTAACAACAATAAGTGACTCAGTGCTAATGCTGCCTTAAAGTGCTGCTTGGAAATATTGAATTAATCGAGTTATCAAGTTATGGCCTCCTAAACGAATCTCCAAAGTCGTAAATATATATCGATGATACCCGAGGTGGCGAATTGTGACGTTTGTGTGACGTTTCATGACAGCGAAAGTGGAAGAAAGCTTGAAAACAGTGTCAACAATAAATGGCAAATATTGTGCCTATTGTTTATATTTTGGTTTCACATATTACTACATGGATCTATTAGCTGTAGCAAGCAGGCAGACTTTAAATATAAATCATACCAGCTGAGTATATTAACAACTTTACCTGAAGATCAATTGATCTTCATTCTGGGAGTGCGAGAAAGACTATTGTCATTTCGACCGTACTGCTGGTATGTACAATGTTCAAGAAGCACATTAAGGCAGCATAAGAACCAAAACAAACCCATTGTTCGGGTGGAGGTATACCTACATCATCTCCTGTCATGACTTTACATTTGAAGATTTTTCAAGCATATTCTAGTTGTTTTCATTTCTTTCTTTTTTTTTCGTTTTGTTTATATATTTCTTTTTTGTTTTTATATTCTAATATTAATTTCTTATTTTTTGTTCATAGGCACTACAATGTCAACCTCTCAAGAACAACAGGGAAAAAGCACAAACAGCTGTGCCAACCTTGGGAACCCAGTTTTCTCCTACAAGATGACTCCAGCAGCAAAGGATAGACGGCTACAGAATATATTGTACCGCACCACTTCAAGTGACTACGGGCTTCTCCCTCCATCCTTTGAAAGCTCACCATGTGTCTACTTTCCAAAATCACAAAAATTCTCTGAAGCCCTAGGAAAGCATGGGATGTCTGATTGCACCTACTTCAATACAGCCCTAGACTGAAGCAAAGAGTCTCTCACAGAACACTCTGAGTCTGTGAAAAACTGCGGAGGTTGCTGTTAAATGAAAGATTAAAATAGTGTTAATTGAAAATGATATACCTGTGCACAACCTTCTTTTTTTCAGAATACCATTAGGCAGGAAGAGCAGTTATTAATTACCACTTTGGCACAGATCAGTTCATTGACTGGCTTAAGGAAAACAAGACCAAGTCTCATCAGTCTCATAAACTACACCATCTCAATGTATTTTGGAGTTCATATTTCACAGAATTTTAATTATTAATACATTTTCTTTTTAATACCTGACTCTTAAAACAAATTCACCTCACTGGCAGTGCAGGTGAATGGAAGTCAGATCTCTTGATCTATCTCTTAAGAAGCCGTTGAGGGATGGAGAAACAATCCCTGATACAAGTTCAGTGCAAATTGATTCTTCACTTTTTTTGTTCCACCATAACATAGGGTCTGTGTGATTCGTTGTGCTTATAAACAAATAAAAGTTGAAAAGTGTGTAGGAGGTGTAGCCGGATGCTGATGAGTGTGTCAGCTCCGTGACACGATAGCGCTCTAATAGATTCAATGAAGACGGAAAATGCAACACAGTAAAGACCAATGATGGAAGACATCCAGAAAATTCATCTCCTTCTCATTGGCATTTTTTTTTACAAAACGAAATATAGCTCAGAGAAGGCTGCGTGCTGCGAGGAGAAATAGAGCTGAGAAAACCAGAAAGCTTTGCGAGGTGGTACTTAACAACAGCACATTAGCTCGAAAGAAATGACACAGAAGGGTAAGAACTTTCATTTTGTGTCATAGTCTCATGTACTTGTACTCATCTGACGTATCTTCAATTGAAAAGTATAATACGGAACTACTAAACTATGTTTTAGTTTACTTTTAGTGTTTCTCATTTTAAGAACGAGAACAGTTTTGAGAGAAGAATTTCGAGAACAGCTGGGGGCTTCCACAGTATCACGTTCCCATCAAAGCCCTGCAAGAGAACCACTGTGACTACTCGAACAGAGAAGGCTCCTTCAAGAAGCCGTGGATGGAAAAGGTCTGTTTTGGAGTGTAAATGCAGAACGGCCTGGGAGTGTGCATGACGCTCGAGTCCTGAGACTTTCCATGTCGTGGGAGTTAGTTGAGCATGTAGCCCTTCACCCAGCTTGCACCAGGAACATCGGTGAAGTGAATGCTGGCTATTACATATTGGGGGACTCTGCATATCCTTTACAAAACTGGCTCCTCAAACCATTCACTGACTGAATGGCACAACAGCTGCAGCTGAACCTGTGGTTGCACTGGCACAGGGGGGGCAGAGGAGTGCAGATATGTACATGAGGGTCTGATGCTGTTTCTGAACAGATAGTGTTTGGCTCCGTTGAGATTGTGCACAATACCCACCTGTGTAATTTGCTGTCACATATATGTTCTAAATAACATCAAATAAATCATGTTACATTTACCCTGCCTCTCAATGTTTTGTAACTAATCCATAAAAAGGTGTATTATTACAATGTCTAGAACATGTAAATATTTTCTTTGTGGAATCAAATTCAATTTTTAACTGCTTAACTTGCTAACCAGACACTATTGTGTGATGTAAGTGACGCTCGTTACATTGGCTTACCTGCATGTGGGGTGCATGCATTCCTGTAAGTATGATAATAAGCTAAGCCAGTTAGTATTGTGTGATTTAAGTGTACAATGTAAATAGGATTCAGATGCTTGTTGCATTGGGACACCTGGATTGGAGTGGTGCATTCATTCCTTTTAGTGTGATAAACTAAGCCAATCAGAATAAACAGTTGTTCCACCACCCTCTCCATTCCTTCAAGTAATCTATTACAAAATAAAATACATATGTATTCATATCTATTAATTTATTTATTACTGTTTCCATTTTAAAATGCAACGTTGCAATAAAACATTTCCTTAAAAATTACCCAAATGCAAAACGTGAAAACTCTTCCATTTATACACCATAGGCCTCCCACAACAACATCTGAACATCTGAAAGGTTTTTCTATATTTGGGCTAATTATATGCAGAATTTAACTAGAGAAGACTGTGCTCTCTCTACACAATGTAAACATTAAATATTAACAATTAACTAAAGAATGTAAACAAGTAAAGACTAATACGCACAAGACTACACAACTATATTTAGAGGCTATTGTTCTAAATAATTAGAAGAATGTCATTAAGTCATCAGTCTGTGTGAAGTGCAAAATTGCAAAGATAAAGTGGGGGAAGCCTGTAAAGAATACAGCATGTTGTTATTGAAAAAATGACTTTATTTACAAAAAGTTTACACGCTGTGCAAACTGCAATGTGCAAAAAAAGACAAACAGTAATGTAGAGTAAGGTGGTTATAACCAATAAATAAGCCCTGAGAAAGGTTTTCAGTGTGTCATCTGGAAGCATGACTTTATTGCAATGCCCACCTTACCACCTCCCAAACCTCCACCACACGAGGGCAGCATCACCCCATGTGTGATATTGTACTTCTGGTTATAATCCCACTGCTTTTCAACAGCAGGCCAGGTAGGGAACTGCTTGGGGCCCCAGACAATAGGGGTCCCAGAGCGCTAAAAACATATGAAATAAATCAGCTGCACATAATGTGAAAATTTCGCAATGACAATAAGAAAACCAAATAAGGGAGCCTCATCGGACTTTCATCGCCCCGTTGGCTGGTTGAAGGGGCCCTCAATTACATTTAGCCCTGGGCCCCAACAGACTGTAAAGCTGACCCTGCATGTTCCTTTCAGAAAGGGGTTTATCATTTTGTCCACATGAGAGAAGTGGCGCCCTCTGCCGTGTGTTGAACAGAGACCCTCCTCTCCCACAGCTGATGACAACCAAACACTAAGCTGCTGGGTTTTTTTTTTATTTGGATGTACTAATGCAAATAACCTTCTGATGTAAGTGATGTCCCACAGGTAATACAGGTGTACGTCTTTTCACCTGTATGAGAATGATGTTGGTTATTCAAATGACACACCTGAGAAATCTTTTTCCCCTGGTGCTACAGAGGTACTGACTCTAACCTGTGTGTGATTCCATGTGGGCAAACACCTTTGTAATCTGAAAGACTTGTTGCATGTTGTGCAGGTACTAAACTCTCCTTTGAGTTTTGTTTTTTTAATGGACATTCAGATCCCCTTTAAGTGTGAACGATTGGTTGCATTTTGTGCAGTAAACTACTTTTTACCTGTATGAATTCGAATGTGGCTATTTAATTGTGAGCGACAAGAGAAACTTTTCCCACAGGTGCCACAGGAAAAAGGCCTCTCACCTGTGTGTGTTCTAATATGGATAATCAATACTGACTTCATAGAGAATGCTTTGCCACAGCTGCTGCAGGAGAAAGGCTTCTCACCTGTGTGTGTTCTCATGTGTCTTGTCAAATCCTCTTCAAGTGAGTAAGATTTGTTGCATGTTGGGCAGATAAACGGCTTTTCACCTGTATGAATCCGAAAAATGTGCCGAGTCAGGTGTGAGCTCTGAGAGAAGCTTTTCCCACAGGTGCTGCAGGAGAATGGCTTCTCACCTGTGTGTGATTTCATGTGTCTTAACAAATTAGGTTTTAATTTGAAAGTTTTGCCACAGCTTGTGCAAACAAAATGCTTTTCACCCGTGTGAATTTGAATGTGATTATTTAACACTGACTTGTAGGAGAATGCTTTGCCACAGGTGCTGCAGGAGAAAGGCTTCTCGGCTGTGTGTTTTCATGTGTTCTGTCAGATTACCTTTACATCTGAATGATTTGCCACATGTACTGCAAACAAAGGGCTTCTCACCTGTGTGTGTTCTCATGTGAATGTTAAGTCTTGACTTTGAACTGAATACTTTCCCACAAATCGTGCAGGGATGGGTCTTCTTACCTCTGTGGACACTCAGATGATTTTGTAATTCTAACTTTTGTTTAAAAGATTTGCCACACGTGTCACATTTAAAAGACTTTTCACCCTGGTGAGGACGACAGTCACTCTCTGATGTTGTTCTGTTCTCACTTCTTCTTTTGTGACAGTTTTTCTTTGGGTCTGATTTTCCAGTTGATTCTGGGAGCCAATTAGTTTTTTTCTTGTCTTTTTTCTGTTAAAGCTGTGCGGTTGCGTCTGTGTCCTCACTGAGCAGGGGGAGGGGAGGGGTTATACACACACAGCAGACGAACAGGAGAGAGAGACAGAGGTTGACAGAAGTTTAAGCAGGAGTAGCTGTAGCTGCGTTTGAAGTACCGCTCCTTTTTGTGTACTTCCGCTGGGTGTCACACTATGAAGTACCGACAACGGAGGTGCGGCAGCTATTTCTTCCGTTTTACAGATTTTTTTGTGAATTAAACATTTGCATACGAATCAAAAAGTATGCATGTAAACATAAACTACAGATATAGCATGGATAGCCTACATGTAAAAAAATAAATAAAAAATGCTCACAAAAGAAGACATAAAAATACAAAACAGGTGCCACTTGCCACTCACACTGCAGTGGAGTAGGTCTACATATAGTACTAACTACTAATTAGGGTGGTTGCCTGAAATGCAAACCACACTACTACTATTGCTAATTTTATTATTATATTTACTACTACTATTATCAGCACACAGCTGTCAGAAAAAAACACAAAATGAGACTGGTGATGATGGAACATGTACTTTTGAATCCAACAGACATGGAGGGCTCATTGCAGTGTCTCACGACCATCGAGCCCACCTCTTTATTTGAGATCTATGGTTTTACTCTGATGCAGAAGACATTCCTCAGATCAATTGATGCAGGCATATAATCCAAACAAACAACAAAAATAAACATTTGCTTCAGTGCAAATAGAGCTAAAAGTAATTTTGTTTTTACATCATAGTTGTGATATGTGCCCATGTCACATAGCCTTTTGTTTTTTTTCTGTGATAAATGCTCTCATATCTGGCAAATGGAGGGTGTCCAAAATGGTCGTGTGGGGGTGCCATGCTGAGACATACTTCCAACTTCTAGCCAAGTTAAGCTTCAGATAATAAATCACCTTTATCACTTTTTTTTAAAAGTAAGCCTCTTTTCGTTTCAGTATTTCAAGTGTACTACACATAAACACAAAAAGCCTTAAATAACAATATAGTGCAATCAGCTGAACTAAAGGGATGTGGGTAGACTACCACTCCCATCAATTTTGAGACGAGTGTTGTCACCCACAGCTGAGAGGAGTGAGTGGCTTTATTGAGCACCAGCACCTCTCATAGAGCTTCTTGGCTCACTGGTCATTCTGTTTCACTCTGAAGATCAGGCCAAGTGGGGCTTAGAAATTTCCTTAAGGTCAGCAGAGTCGTTCGTAGACTCCGTCCTATCATGAGTGTTGCTGGGCTCTCCCCTATCGGCTCTTTGGTGTTGAGCAATACATTTGAAGCGCCAGGTGAGGGTCATTGTTGTCGTGGATTTTTCTGTTTGAATGAAGATCTGCAAGCAAAGTCTTTTGTCTCTGGGTATTTTATTGCATAGAATAACTTTCTGCAGAATGGGGGTATCATACAAAGTCACATCAAAGGAGTGCCTCGCAGAATGCTGGACAGTCCTGTTTGCGCTGAAGCTTTATACTCTTAAACTAGAGTTGTACATTTATATGGTGAGAACAGGAAGTCAAAGTTCACACATCTGATGTATCTCAATATGAAGCACCTGTGAAACATTTTGTGCAGACAGTATCAAATAGTATTTTTCCACTAATTCGTGCTTAAGAATGTCTGCACGTTTCACCATACCATTAGACTGGGGAAAATAAGGACTGGAAGTGCCATGCTGAACATCGAACTCTGCTGCAAATTTCTTTAACAGTTCAGCAGAGAACTGTGGTCCATTGTCTCTTCTCACCTCCTTTGGTATTCCCCAACGACTGAAGGTGCTTTACAGCTTCTCAATAACAGTTTCACTGTTTCACTGCAGATTTATAACTTCCAGTCATCCTAAAAAAATAGTCAAGGATGCTGAGGTATGTGACCTCTGTACTCTGAGAGATCGACTGAAATCTTCTGCTATGGGAGCTCTGGGAGGTGTGTGGTTATTAAGGGCTCCATATTCTGACTAGGTCAGTTGATGCTGCAGTGTTGGGGTCTTTTTCAAACCGTCCACTACACCCTAGCCCTACCCACTACCCCTCCGTTTGCGCGTCCACACGGAGGGTCCGCCATATTAAGTCCCTCTCAAACCACTTAGCTGGGAGTGGTAGTGGGCCAACTAACACTGCTCCAACTAAGATGGACATTTAATATCGTCATACAGACGTTAACAACTTCACCTGTTTATTGTTCTGAGGATCAAATAAAAGCCTCCTCTTCTTTTCTTCCTTCTGTTGACGTGTTTATTTGATTGTGTTTCATATTTAAAGGGACTGTTGCAAAAACTAAAGAATATTAAATCATGTTACAGACAACTTCTCACTGTTATTTATCATTGTTTTACTTTTGATTTCTTTGTAAAACTTAATTTCGGCTACAACAAAAAAATAAACGTTTTGTTGCTGTGATGTTCATTTATAGTCTCCTTGTCTGTGCTTTCATTTAAGACAACCTGTTCTTTGATATTATAATAAATTAACTAAACATTCAATTGTGAATTACAATAAAGAATGTGGGCTCCATCTGATCGTTTTGCTATAAGTCTACACTAATATAAATTTACTAGAGAAAAATAATCTACATAATGACTTTTACAGACTGTATTACGTACATTAATAATAAGCCGTTCCCTCAGGATGAGAAACCATGGTAACACACACTTCCTGCTTCCACCTGAGAGAGTGAAGTTTGTCCCAAAGCCTGCTGCTGTATTTCTACCCTACACCTGGATGGAGTTGACTTCATTCAGCTTCAGGGAGTGTGTAGGGGTTGGTTTGAAAAAGGCCCTTGGTATGACTGTACCAGTTCTCTGTCATTGTTGTCAATGCCTGGCCACCAGATGGTGTTTTTGTAGCACTCTTTACATTTTGTCAGCCCCTGGTTACCCTGATGTATTTTATGGAGCATGTCATCACACATACTGCATGGAATGACGATCTGGGTGCCACGACTCAAGACGTTCAGCTCGCTCAGCGCTGCGTGTTCAGGAAAACAGTGCTTAGTTGACAGAGCTGTGCTTTTAATATGGTCAGCTCAACCATTCCTTATGTAGTTCAGAATGACTAGAAAAGATAAGGTAGGGGAAGCCTGTAAAGAATAAAGCCTGTTGTTATTAAAAACAATACTTTATTTACAAAAAGTATACATACTGTTTAAATAATTAAACTGCAATGTGCAATAATGTGCCTATTCAATCTTGTCCGAGAGCTCCAGTTGAAAATCTTCCACCTTTTCAGAAAGGCACTGTTGATGTCACCGGCGCTTTTTTCAACATGTATGATATTCCCAGTATTTTAGTTTCCTAGATGGAATGTGTTTTGTACCCACATCTTCTTGTCTCTGTGTCTGCTGGGGTAAAACATGGTCGGTTATGCAGCAGCTGTTGTCAACACACAACAGGGGCCCCCAATTAAATTTAGCCCTGGGCCCCAACAGACTGTAAAATTGCCCCTGCTTGTTCCTCTCAGTAAGATCTTGAATATTTCGTCCACAGGAGAGAAATGGCGCCCCCTGCCGTGTGTTGAACAGAGACCCTCCTCCTCTCCTCTCCCACAGCTGATGATGACCAAACACTGAGCTGCTACGGAACTGAGCTAGCAGCTGTGTGTACGAGGCTGTTAGCCAGCCGCCGTGTGAATGAGCTCTTCAGTGAAGGTGTGTTGAGGGACACAGGCAGGTCATGTTCATATTCTGCTGTGTTTGAGTACCAGGAGTAGTTCATCGCTCCCCTTGTCATCTGAGTAGTTCAGACTGACAGCTCGATCAGATCGCTAATGCTAACAGCTAGCTTAATAAGCTTCTACTTAGCCTAGCCAGCTAGTTAGCAGTCTGTTTTGATAACTACTTCGGCTTGGTTTACAAAGTGCTGAACTGCGTGTCTTTAATGCTGAAACGCGTAAGTATGCATTCCGGTTATATTTACACCACAATGGCAGATTAAAGGTATTATTTATTGTTATAACCTTATTATTGTGGGACTGACAACGTTCATTTGGTGGGTGGCTAGCTCAATTGCTAGCCGGCTAACTGAAAACATCTTGTTTGTGATAAAATGTCTCAACAATTTAATATTGTACACAGTCATTGTTGAATATTATGTCGATGTCTTTTAGTAGAGTAATAGTGAAACAGGATGGCATTGTCTATCTTATGATTCAGATAGTTCACGTTGATTTTCGAAGAAGTTTTTTTCATGAAGATTTGACACTTGTCTCTTTAGTCACTTTGCGGTTTTTCTGTGATCATAGTTTTCAAGTAAGATATGAAGCATGATTAGATGCATCTTGGAGGCAGAGTCTCTTCACTCTTTCTGTTCTGTTTGTGTCTCTGTCTCAGCTGTGATGGTAACTGGACCTGAGCCTTGAGCTCTGTATGATGTTCACAGAGTTTCCTGCTGCTGCATCATCGGGCTCCTCCTGCTCCCTTTAACAAGACATTCATCACAACTCCTTGACCATCTCTGCCTGGGAGCAGTATGTTAATATACGCTGACCCCACCCAACCCTCTGGGATAAGAATCCCCAAAAACCACGCTCTCCAAATGATATGATAGTAGCTGCCTGGATCACTTACTGTGCCTGCAGGAACCTTGCACGGGTACTGCTCTTCCTTTCCTCCTCCAACTCCCTTCCTCCATTCTGGGAGACCCTCGCTAGTGTAGTCTGCAGCACTGGAACCATGGGAAACAGCTGTGTGTGCAGGGAGGATAGCGACTTGGAGGACCATCACCATGGTTCATCAAGAGCAACCCGGGGACAAGCTAGGCGGGTTGACCATGCTACAGCTGCAGGTGTTGAAGCCGGAGAGGCCCGAAGCAGTCGGCCCAGGGACCCAGTAAGGCCCCCACGCAGAGGGAGAGGGCCCCATGAGCCGAGGCGGAAGAAGCAGAATGTGGATGGTCTGGTGCTGGACACATTGGCTGTAATCAGGACACTTGTAGACAAGTAAGTTTGATGCAAGTTATATTTATGGAAGAAAGCTACATATCTTTACAGTTTTAAAACTTATACTCTGCAGTTTAAATAGTTCTGACGGTGTTTTTGTCAAATGCCCCGAGTCGAGCTCTCACGTCGGATTAACTCATGCACACTCCAATCAGGATAGATGTTTGTCAGAATTAGAATGACTTGAGGATGTTTAGCTGTGACAAACAGACAAATATCACATGCAGGACTCGTTTGTGTACAAAGTCGAGTCATGCTTTTGGGATGACTAAGTCAAATGTCATTTTTCCACTAAAATAAACAGCCCAGTGACGCTTTTTGTGCAGAGTTCTCGGCAACATGTTTCACAGAATAAAGTAGATGAAAGTCTCTGACTCAGTAATGATTCCTTACGAGGACACTCATAGCTGGAGGCTGCTTTTATTGGAAGATAATGAATGAAGTCAAAAAGTAGCACTATAACTCATCCTCATAGGAAAAGCTAACGTTCCTCCAAAACTGAGTTGAATAGACTTTGTCTACATGTTGTGTATTTAAGTCGAGCTGAAATATGCAATGGCATTTATGTTTAAAATCAGCAGGTTTGTTCAGGTGGCTGTTATGAGACTTGTTAGAGCTGCTCATCATACTTTGCTTTTGAGATCTGTTGATTTTTATTATATTTTCACACCTTGTCTTGTTGATGCCAGCAATGACCTCAAACTTCTTTGTCATCATGAACGTATGCGAGCGCTTTAGTGCCGGCGTTTCAGTCTTTGACGTCTTGCTGCAGATCAGAAGCACCGAAGTGACACAGCTCCTCCGTTATCTCACCACGTCTTCTTTGTCATCTAACCTCTGTCTTCTCTTTCGCTGTGGCTTTAAGAAGCATAACCAGGGAATTTGAAATGTACAACAACAGCAGACACTAAATTAATTCAACACGCTGGTTAATGATACACAGCTATCAGACTGAATGCATGGACCTCGCTAATTCTCAACAGGGGTGACTTGAATGATATAAAGTATTACACACAGCTGCAGCACTTATAATTAGCATGTGGCTTCATGTATCTTGTGTAAGTCAATTTCCTCTAAGCTTTGAGATGACTGTAATGATGTGGCAAGATGTTTTTTTTTTTTCCCAGGTCGATGTTAAACACTTTGACTTTATTGTGGGCGGCTGTGACTCAGTCGGTAGAGTCAATCGTCTCTCAACCGGAAGGTCAAGGGTTTGATCCCCAGCATGTCCGATTTGTCCTTCGGCAGGACACTTAACCCTGTTTCTCTCATTGCTTCGAATGGGATTAGTTCCAGCTGATGTTCACTTTACTCAGCAGCCTCTACCATCAGTGGGTGAACGTGTAGGTGTGACCTGCGGCGTAAAAACACTTTGAGAAGTCAGACGACTAGAAAAGTGCTGCTCAAGCCCTCAGCTATCATTCTCATTCTGAGAGCGAAGCTGCTGAGTGTGGCTTCTCCACTTCACAGCCATGACCAAAAATTTGATAAGTTTGACTTATAAATAAAAAAAAGAAGCTGTTTCAGTTTTAGTTGAGTGTGTTTGGAAACCTGAGGATCTGACGCTGTGAGCAGTCTTCAGCTTGGGTTGAGCCACGACATGTGACAAATAACAGCATCATCAAAAACACTGTACCTCAATCACAATTACACAATGACTTATTCTCTCCTTGGGACAATATGGTTTCTGGACTGTAGTGAAATCACAGAAACACACTGTTATCCCAGACACAGAAATCACAGTGTTTTAAATTCTCGCATGTGTCTGCTCAGTAACAAACACCCGTGAAGTGAACACGCCTTTTCACATTCTGTTTTGTTTTTCAGTGACCAAGAGCCTCCTTACTCCATGATCACTCTGCATGAGATGGCAGAGACAGGTAAGGAAAATCTAAAAATGTGTTTGCACTACACACAAACACAGTGTTGGAAAATGAAATGCTGGTGTTGTAGTTGTTAAAAGTAAAATAAATTAATCAGAGATTTCCTTTTAGCAAACTGGCCTTCCCTCTGTCCTAGTGTCTCTACTGTGCTTCTCATTCTGTTGCCATTCCCAACCAGCTTTTCCCACTGGTTCCCCCAGCCTCCACTGCAAAGTCCTCTACATTAGAGCTGTAAACACAGACGCTCACAGACACTCCCTCCGCACTCAGGGCTTCAAGTCTGGACAGTAACTGTTGAGATATCAGCCTCAAGTAAACAATCTTTCCTTTAGGAAACTCGTGACTCAACAAGCGTAATTAAAGCAGCAAGAGGAAATCAGAGGGGAAAACAGAAAGCGTTTTTATCTTAAAAATATGATCCTGTCTAACTGCAATCACTGAAGATGGACGTTATCATGGTTTTTGTCAAATAATCACCCGGTCTCCAGGAAAACAGAAGTTGTAGCTGTTCTTGTAGCTTCAACCATTTAGACACATTAATGAAGAGTCCAGATTACGTTTTCCTCAGGCTGAAAGTAAACTGCCACCTGGAATATGGCTGTGTAATTTCGACCTCTCATAAATTATCCAGAGGATTTATCGTTTCTTCCAACTGATGAAAAGTTGCAGGAATTTGAAACGGCTCTTTTTGTGAATATGACGTCTCGTTCCCCTCGGGCTGAGCTTGTGGAGTGTTTTGCGTAAACTGCTGAGACAGGGATATTGCGGTGACTTTGCAAGCCGCAGACAGCGGCTGTCTTTCTTTCTCTGGGAATTGATATGTAGCTCTCTTGACAACTAATTCAAACCCTTCTATCCATGATATAGAAGTACAATTAAGCTTTAAAAACATTTGGTTTCAACCTTTACTTTGTTCTCTTCTTGGGTTAGCAGCTTTTATTTTTAGTGCACAAAGATTTGTGAGTGTGAATGAGGAACAAACCAGTGTGCTTATGTCAGACTGTTAAGACCTTCAGTAAACCCTCTGTTGTTAAGTCTCCACATTACTGTGACACATCTACTGAGCCAGCATGACCAGCATGCTCCATCACCGGAGGAAGAGACATACGGCTTACACTGCAGACATCATGTGTTGGTGTGTACTTCTTAAAAAAATCCATTCTTTTGCTGCGGTTGATGGAGAGATGCCAGTTCACTTCCTGTGGACTTCTGAAGTGTCCTTGAGCAAGACACCCACCCCCGACTGCTGGGGACGCTCCATGCATTAGGGCTGGTGATTCCCCACAACCCCACGATCTGATGCGTATCTCGAGACATATTGTGATATACTGTACATTGAGTTTGGAAAATGTCCAACTCAGCTGTTTTCTTAGTTGTTGACACGAACAGCAGAGGCCCGGCACTGTGTCTGTAACCTCTGCATGGATGTGTTTGCAAGGAGCACATGATGATATATTGTGATAAGTTTTTTGGAGCGCAGCCCTTCCCTGTGCATGTATTCCCATCACTCTGACGTCTCTCCCTGAATGTGTCTCCAGAGGTTCTGTCTGTGCCTGCGTGTGTGAGCAGCATGTCTCTCCATAACTGGCTGTAAAACTGAATGTCCCCTCTAGGATCAAGTATAGCACATTAAATATGAATTAATAATTTAGCTGACAGGTCTAAGTGTTTTTCAGGTTTGGCTCTACTATCAATGTTTGTGTTTATTTTATCTACTCACATGGTGAGAAGATACTCTGTGTGTGTGTGTGTGTGTGTGTGTGTGTGTGTGTGTGTGTGTGTGTGTGTGTGTGTGTGTGTGTGTGTGTGTGTGTGTGTGTGTGTGTGTGTGTGTGTGTGTGTGTGTGTGTGTGTGTGTGTGTGTGTGTGTGTGTGTGTGTGTGTGTGTGTGTGTGTGTGTGTGTGTGTGTGTGTGTGTGTGTGTGTGTGTGTGTGTGTGTGTAACAGCCAGGTTTCGTATTAGCTTGCAGATAGTGAACCCTGAAGGTAGCCAAGCAGCAAGCCAGTCCTTCTCTGTGTGACACGTGCTATGAATGATGTTGCATTATTCATCAGCCGGTCGGCCGGCGCTCTCATTACTGATAGAGATCGAGAGATTTTCTCACTGAGTCATCTAATGGACAGGAAGTGGATGTTTTACTGTTTATTTGGCTTCTGATAGTCACAGTCAAAGGGGACTGTTTCCTTAAGCACATCCCCACCCCAATATTTCGTCATGACGTATTGTAGAAGAGTTGTTATTGTTGCAGGATTTATGACACGAGTAATTCCCCTTAATCGAATCAGCCTCTTCCCTTCTTCTCCCTCAGATGATGGTTGGCTCGAGGTCGTCCAGTCTTTGATTCGAGTGATCCCATTAGACGATCCGCTTGGCCCCGCAGTCATCACCCTTCTATTGGATGAGTGTCCCCTGCCGACCAAGGTAAGTGTCTCACGTGTGTGTGTGTGTGTGTGTGTGTTTACGTAAGGTGGCACATTTTTAATATCCTTTCACTTCAACCTAACTCATGTTGGTTGAAGCTCTGGCCTGGTTGTCTGCTTCTCTGTGTGGACCTTGTCTCCCATGAATATGTTTTACTCATTTGAATCTGCCTAATTATTTACACCTCAGTCAGGACATAACAAAGTCAGTCACTGACATTTAGCGAGCTGCTGAGTCACACACACATATATTAGGACATGTCCACTCACTTTTCTTATCGAGCAGTGTTTTAATATTTAAAAAATATATAACCCTTATTTTGGGGCAAGGATTGTTATCTTTGGCTGCAGTAATAAAAATGTTATTGAGTCTTACTTTTTTTAATATATATTATTAACATATCAGTTTTTGTGAAGAGCAGAACATTGGACTAACCTCCTGTGGATACTAAAGACTTTTATAGAGGGGGATTATCAGCTTGCAGTGCCTTGCATAAGCACTTTGGCCCCTCAGAGATTTTACAGTGATCCAACCTGGAATTCAAATCAACGTATTTTGCTCTTTATCTGATGATGAACGAACAAGAGCAGTCCACATCACAGATGCCGTGTGGATACACATTTACATGATGGAAATTGGCTGAATGTTTTATAATGTGGCTGCAAACAAAAAACAGCTGTTTTGTTCTTGTTGTGCACTTCACCCATTCAGCCATTTCAAGGCACAACATTTACTTCCCCGTGACGTTGGCTTTCAATATGACCGTCTTCGGTGGTGGTAACGGAAGTGTTGCAGGGGCGATGTGGGATCAGCTGATCCAGTGGGGGAAGCCCAGCACTGTGTGTTTATGATGGCTGACTGTGAGTGTATGGGGAGCTCCTGCTGTCCGGTTTATCCCAAACGAATGTGAATTCCCAGACAGGGACACAGACGTTCCACCGCCAAGGAATCAATGTGAATATACGTACAAAGACGTGATGATGGCCGAGCTTAGTTACAGTCCTGTTACCAAAATTCAATCTGAAAGGGCTAATCCTGAATACCAGGTAATATCACACCTCCTGTTTTGTGTTGATCACAACATGTGACCACTGTCTGATAAGCAGTTTCAACAAGACGACACATGAAAGAGATGAACAGGGCAGTTAAGGTAAAAAAAAAAGGCATATTTCATTGGTGTTGTGCTTTGTTGTTTTTCTTTTTCGTCTCTGCTTTCCCACATTCCCCTTCCTCGTATTGTAACAAATAAAATCTGTTCTGGACCCCCTGCTTCCCTGTCAAAAGGGACCTGAGGACAGACAGCGTACTTACACATTCTTCACTGTTTGGACTCGACAGTTTTCAATAGAAACCCTAAACCTTACTCTGCATGTTGAACATGTACAGCTTGAAGTACACACACCCCGGTCGCGCGTGCGTGCGTGTGCGTGCGTGTGCGTGCGTGTGCGTGCGTGCGTGCGTGCGTGCGTGCGTGCGTGCGTGCGTGCGTGCGTGCGTGCGTGCGTGCGTGCGTGCGTGCGTGCGTGCGTGCGTGCGTGCGTGCGTGCGTGCGTGCGTGCGTGCGTGCGTGCGTGCGTGCGTGCGTGCGTGCGTGTGTGTGCGTGCGTGCGTGCGTGTGTGTGTGTGTGTGTGTGTGTGTGTGTGTGTGTGTCCTTGAATAAAAAATACTGCTTTGTCTCCTCTCTACAGGATGCTCTGCAGAAACTCTCTGACATGTTGAGTTTGAGTTCAGCTCTAGCGCGACAGGACGCTCTGAACCCTGCTAAACACAGAAACACTACAGCTGTCCTCGGATGCCTGGCGGAGAAACTGGCTGGTAAAGTCCTCTTTTTCACTCTCGAAACTTCTGGTCCTATCCACTCCTATCCTGTTTACTTCCACTTCTATGATACTTGTTTGCTCTGAACTTGAAGGTATTGACAGACTTAAAGCCTTCAGGCACTTGTCCTTATGTTACTGCACTGAGTGACCTGTACTCGTCTTTGTTTGGTTTTATGTCTTTCCAAGTATTCATGCAAACAGTTAAACGTTTAAGTACTTTTCCACTTTGTTGTAACTACATTTCTTCACGATTGACAAAATCTATATATATATATATATATATATATAGATAGATTCAGTATTATCGGAGATTATGTTGCTTTGGAAAGTCTTTTTCCCAAAGTCATCAAGTAGTTGACATGTTTTTAGGAGAGATCTTCCACAGCTGTCTTACAACTTTTGTCTTTTCCCCTTTTTGTTGAAGGTCCAGCCAGTATTGGATTGTTGAGTCCTGGGACCCTCGAGTATCTGTTGGAGAGCCTGGTGGGTAAAAAACACACACACACACACTCACACACTCTCACACACACACACACACACACACACACACACACACACACACACACACACACACACACACACAGTAGTACGTTGTAACACAGCAACAACCATGAATCCTTTTTTTAAACGCTTGTTTAAAAACCCTGACAAAGACGTTGTTGTTGTTTGTAATGCTGTTATGTTAAGTTCTTCCCTTTAATGATTAACCTCCTCTCTAATTCTACTCATCGTTCTTCAATAATAAAATAAGCCTTCATGTCAGGTAGTGAAATCTCTACTCATATTCATATTGTTGGCAATGAGGACTTGATTGTTAAAAGTAAAAAGCATTTGGAAATAATCAGATTAATAAACTTAGTCGTGGAAAGAAAAGCCAAGCAATCACTTCTACTTTAGTCTTAGTTGATTATCAAAAAGAGAAGAAAAGAAGTGCTTTCTAAGCTGCTGTCAGAGCAAAGTGTTTCATACTGAGTATCTGAATATTAAAAAAAAAAAAAACACAACCGCATTGCCTCTATGCAGCTTTTGAAACGTGATGTTTCAGGATGCAGAAGTTGCAAAAAGCAACGACAACAATATGAACAGTAATATTATACGTAGATGCATAATATCCAGGGACTTTATACCAGACCTCGGCTAACAGAAGTCCATCCTGAGGTCGATTTCAGCTCGGCTGTCAAATACAAAACAGGTGTCATTGGATTCATCTACCATCTGTCAACAGAAGCAAACAATGTGACGCATCATTTAATGAACGTATATGAAATGTTATTCTATGTTTTTGTTCGAGGCAAAAAATAGAAATCAAATCCTCAAAACGGCTCAACCCAAAACCTTGTCCTCTCTGTCTTTTCTGTGAATGTCCCTGCAGAGCTCCGAGGCGCACCCCACCGTCATGCTGTTTGCTCTCATTGCTTTGGAGAAGTTCTCCCAGACCAGTAAGTCCTTTAAAGTTCATCGAGAGACAGATGAAACCTGCTGACTTCTTTATAGATGAATACAGACAGGATAGAAACTGAGCCTGCTCATAGACAGTACGGTATCAAATATGACACAGAGACAACAGGTGTTCCTGTTTGTTTACAGAACAATACAGCACTGTGTGTGAACAACAAATATGTTGCAAAAAAAATAAACCGTCGCTCTGAAGTAGAGTTGTAATACTTGATGACCAAGACTTGTTTCGAGACCAGTGTTTTAAGATCTCGAAACCGAGATAGTATCTCAGTCTCAGATTGGACAGGTTGCTGATATAAATCAAGACCTGTCAAGACAACTTCTCTATCACATCATTAGAAGGCGAGGCCTCTTCTAAAAGAGCAAATAACTTCAACTCATTCACAATGAGATTGGTATCCCCTGGTTACGGACGCAACCTTCCTGGTGTTACGATCTAAATGACTGACACGCCCGCTGCACACCAGTTGGGGAATTTTCTGGTCTTTGTCTTTATTTGGTCTCTGCCTGTCTCAGTCTTTACCCCTAAAGGTCTGAGTCTAGTCTTTAGCTCTCTGGTCTCGATTCACCACTCTGAATCATGTCGATGCTGCTTTTATCCGTTACGCAGCTGGCACATTCAGCTTTCAATAAGACACTTTTCTACAATGTTTGTTTGGAATATTTGAAACAGCGTTTAAACAACATAGTCACTTCTACTGTTTTTTTTGTGCTCGAGGTTTGTTTCGAGACTCGAGTTGTTTCATCACACGCGCGTGCTACATTTCCTTGTCCCTAGGTGAGAACAAACTAACCGTGTCTGAGTCGTGTATCAGCAATCGGCTCGCTGTCCTGGAGTCGTGGGCAGAGCAGACCGACTACCTCAAACGGCAGGTGGGGTTCTGCTCACAGTGGAGCCTCGACAACCTTTGTGAGTTAACACGTTGGATCTGCGTGCTTTCATTTGTGGATGATTCCCGTAAGTAAAGAAAGTTTGAGGCTGATTCCTCTGTTGTCCTCCGTTCAGTCTTAAAGGACGGGCGTCAGTTCACGTATGAAAAGGTCAACCTCACAAATATCAATGCCATGCTCAACAGCAACGACGTCAGCGAGTACCTCAAGATCTCCCCTACTGGACTAGAGGTCAGTGAGGGCGGCCATATGAAGCAAAAACTTTTTCTAACATAGAGAATCAAATCGTTTTCTTCCAAGTGTATATCAAACCTGAAGAAGTCATGTTATGTTTTCTCTCCCCTCCTAAGGCACGATGTGACGCATCCTCCTTTGAGAGCGTACGTTGCACATTCTGCGTGGATTCAGGCATTTGGTACTACGAGGTGACGGTCATTACTTCGGGCGTGATGCAGATTGGATGGGCCACCAAGGACAGCAAGTTTCTCAACCATGTACTCGTCCTCGCTGTCTCGACTATTCAGTGTTTCAACTTTCTTTGTTTTTTTTACCGTGTAGCACGATAAACCACGTCGTGTGCTTGTGTGTGTTGCAGGAGGGATACGGGATCGGAGATGATGAATACTCGTGTGCGTATGATGGCTGCAGGCAGCTCATCTGGTACAACGCTCGCAGTAAACCTCACTCTCACCCCTGCTGGAAGGAGGGTACGCACCACCCGCACAGTTAGGACTTTGGAAAAGCATTCTATTTTTATTTCTTAATCACGCATTTAAAAACATTTGTCAGATTGAACAATAGAAGAAGGGGCACCGCTCGTTAAATGTCAGACTGGTCTATTTAGAAGTTGTTTATTGTTCTCTGTGTCCCTGGCGCGTTTGTGATTAAGCACCTACACACTGCTGCTTACGCCAGCATTCAGGCTGTGATTCGGGTTCCCTCCCACGCAGGAGGATAACAATAATAACAGTTTACCAACTCTTAATTCTGCTCCCCTTGCGTGTGTTGATTTTAGGAGATGCAATCGGCTTCCTGTTGGACCTGAGCAAGAAGCAGATGATCTTCTATCTGAATGGGCATCAGCTGCCACCAGAGAAACAGGTGTTCTCCTCAGCAACGTGAGTCCACGTGTAGAATCACTTCCTTGATTATCTCTCTGTCCCTCCCTCATTCTTTCTCACCTGTGGATGTCCCTCCGTCTTTTTCTCTGATGACCTCCTTTCATTTCTGATCTCTCAGGTCTGGTTTCTTTGCGGCCGCCAGCTTCATGTCTTACCAGCAGTGCGAGTTTAACTTTGGGGCCAAGCCTTTCCGTCACCCACCCTCCGTAAAGTTCAGCACATTCAACGACTTTGCTTCACTTCTGCCCAGTGAGAAGATCATCTTACCCAGGTGAGCAATGCATCTGGACATTTCAGTGTAGAAAAACACAATGCACGCTGACCATTGTACTTTCTATTAAACACAAAGGGTGAGCGGCCATTTTTTTTAGGTGGCTCCAGTGTACATAGGCCGTTTTTATGTTGGTCACAACATTAGAGAAGCTCTGTGAAAAACACAATAGTTAAGGTACGGTTGTCACAATAACTGCATTTTAATGTTCATCTGATATCGATATCCATTTCAACACCAGGGTAACAAGAACACAAGTCCTAGGCACCCAATATTGGGTCATTTCTTTGTCTGCAAGCCAACTCCTACAAACTGTCTTAATTGCACAAGAACATTGGCAACATTTCTGAACCAAAACAAAATCCATACAGGAGATGTCCCCACTGTCCACCGCACTCTTTATATGAATGTGTGAGCACTCATCTCAGGGGGTTGTGTCCGACGAAAGCCCCTGACCACCACACCTAAAATAAATAGTTTACATTATAGTGTGACACAGTTAGATAAGGGTGTAATAATGTGTGTAAATCAAAGTGGGGGTTGGGCACAGATTAGCTTCATCTTGTTGATACGCTGTGTTCTCTAGTTGTACATTTAGTCAGAAAACGACAGCATTGAATCCAACGTGCATATAAGGAAGCATCTCTGTATCTTGGTTTGTTTATGTTTGTGTTTTCCAGACACCGGCGTCTGGCCTTACTAAAGCAGGTTAGCATCAGAGACAACTGCTGCACGTTGTGTTGTGACGTCATGGCCGACACGGAGCTGCGGCCCTGTGGACATGGGTATGTGTGCATCTGTTGTCAACAAAAAGTGGTGAAATGTAACAAACTAAAGATACTGAAAGTAAAACTAGTTTTACATATATGGGTTAAAGTCAGTGGACTCTCATTTGTTCACTTGCATCTAGCCTTTTCTGTGAATGAATTCTAAAATCTTCCTCGTGTTTCTCTCCATCTTCCTGTAGTGGTATGTGTATGGAGTGTGCCTTACAGTTAGAGACGTGCCCCCTGTGCCGCCAGGACATCCAGACCCGGGTCAGACTTATTGCACATGTGTCCTGACACACTCCCTGCTCCTCCTCCAGTGAGGCGAGACACACAAGCCCGACAGCCTCCTCCTCCCTCTCTCATCCCCTCTCACCCAACAGAGCTGCACGGATGGTGCCGCAGTGTTGTGATGATACCAGAACTGTTCATTCTGGTAAGAGGAGGTGACGACGGAGAGAAGAAAGAGTCAAGAGGAGGGGACCCCTGGGAGCTTTATCTCATTTACCAACGTCTCCTCTTTTGTATCCTTCTGACAACTCAAAGCAGAAGCTGGGCCAAGAATCATCAACTTTGTACTCTGTATGTTCTCTGTGGGAAACAAAGTGAGAAGCTAACCAGAAAAGGACAGAACCAACCTCTCATCTGCAATCCCCTGCGTTGAGTTATCAGACATCCTTTTTCTGATCTGAGGATGCGGCTGCGCTTTCAGCCCAGGGCTACTACTACTTAATCCAATCACAGTGATCAGCAGATCTGAACGGGCCGAGTAGCAGAAAAGAGCACGGCCTGTAGTACAGTATTAAATACAAGGTACAGAGTCATATGAGATTTTCCTCAACATCATGTTTTGGGTATAGACATGCAAATCATGGCATTTTCAAAGTAGCAGTTTCATTCTCTTCTCTTAAGGTTTTACAGACGCCTGTCCATCGGTCTGCTTCTCTGTCTCTACTATTCAGTCGTGCAATGGTAGGATTGGCTTTCATCAGCGAAGACACCTTTTGGTCAAATATCAGATTTGCTGTCAGTGTGGGGAAGCTCAAAAGTCGTCCAATTATTCCTCCATTTCAGTTTCCAATAGTTTACAAAAGCAAATGTTAAAAATCAATCCAGCTGCGTCACGGCTGAGATCATTAAGGAACACGGTTATATTTTGAAAACAAGTGAAATGTGAAATACTTGAATCTGTATTATGATTTTCAGTGCTGCTGACCCTGCTGCTTTGTGTGCTTTATTGTCTTTGCTCAGTTGTGTTGATTTTGCCTCGGCTTCATGTGTGGAACAACCACGACGAATAAACAGGGATGATGGCGAACAGATGGTTATTCATCTTCTTATTCCCCCAGAGATGTTATGCACAGTTGGAGAGTCCATTAGGAGGATGCATACAGTTGCATTTCCTTCTTGAATTTCTTGATTGGTGGCAACAAACTGTGATGCAGCATGACGTTGAGTGATGCTCAGTTGAGGGTCTGCAGAAATAAATGTCTTAATCTTTCTTCTGTCGTGACAAATTCAGGCCTCTGCATCAAGACGATCATGTTCGCTCAACATGCTGTGACTTCTTTTTGTGTTAATAATGAAGACCAACTAATGGTTAAAGTAAAGTCTTGGTTGAGAGGTACGTCCGGGTTTGTTGATTGATGGTAGTGTTGTATTCGCAGATAAGTAAATGGTTCAAGAGAAATGTTGTTTACTAAGTACCCCAGAGTCATTGTTAAGGTTATTTTGGGTCTGATTTGGAATTAAAATATTTAACATGAGCAACTGCTCACAACAACAGCAACGTGACCTTGAGGGTGTTGGCTTCAGTACAGAAAAAAAATGAATGCTAATGTTGCTTCAAATCAGAGCAATGTTGTGGGGTGTAGTTTTCAGATCGGCGCTGATCTTGTCCAGTTTTGTCAGACGGATATGTAACTTCCTGTTTCAGGCCGAGATCAGTGTGCTTCTCCTCTTTGTGCTTATATGTAATCTCTGTGCTCTCAGATTGCCATTTCCTCATCTTTCAGCCCGTGTCTTCATCGGAGCCTCACGTTTACAGTCCTTCTCTTTCTGTCATTTTCTAGGCTTGAAGCATCTCTGGGTTGACTGACATTCATATTTTGTGACAGGCCACAAAAAGGACATTTGAGAGATGCTGGTTCTAGAAAATCTCTATTTGTATAATTTAAAGAAATTCAATATGTCAAACTATATGACACCTCAAAGTTTCTTCTTTTTTTGTTTCTGGTCAGGTTGTTTACGGAAGAGTTACTTCTCGAACCGAAATGCATGAACAGGATCTGTTGAATCATCCAGCCTATATTAGAATGATTTCTAAAAGACTAAATGCATCTCACAGCAGGACTAAAGACTGGTCGGGTCACTGTTGGTTTTTCCTTAGGCACCTTAAACATGCAGGGGAGAGAAAATTCTACGGTTGGAGATGAAGTTCAGGAGTGTAAAGAATATGTCTAATTTAAAAACATCTATGGACTTTCGCCCCAGAGTTCCCAAAGATGTGATTGATTGGAGAAATGTTGTTTCCTGGATTGTGATATTTGTAATAAATGTATGTACATGTGATTATTTTTGTATGAGACTTCATTTCTCTGACGCTTACTCTGTGGTCGTTTTTACTGAAACACATCGTACACAAAATGTGTAGCTCTTCACATAAATTTAATCTCAGCAGACCAATCGTCAAATCAAACCAGTATGACAGCTGGTAGTATCTTATAAAGCTTCACTGGTTAACTTAATGTGAGTGAAACACGACGACAGGAAGAAAAGATTTACCCCAATAAAGGGAATTTATTTTTAAAGTGCTTGGCACGTGACTTATGTAAACATTTATAAAGTTTTCAGCTCTTTGGATGAATTTATTAAAACAGCGCCTGCAGCAGAACACTACAGTTAAGGTGTAAATATTTTAATTCACCCATAATATTTAAATGCTGTGTCAAAGTAAGTAAGTCTTTATTTATATAGCACTTTTAACAAAGTGAAGCTTGCCACAGAAAAGTGGCATATAAGGCCATGATGCTCAAAATAAGATGTTTTAAATAGCTGTTTTCCCATTGAGGTTAAAAACCTCTTTTTCAAGGGAGTCCTGAAGTTACACTCGCAACACACAGACAGGAATTAAAAAATAAAAATAAAATAAACAGTTAAAGCAATTAAAGTTTATTAAAAAATAGCAAAAAGTAGAGATCTCAGCCTGGATTTAAAGGCATTTAAAACAATCAGTTCTGTTATTTTCAAATCAGAAAGCAACAACTGATCATTTGAACACAGTCTCTATGAATCAATTCTTCTCTGTGTGATTAGGTTGCAGATGTAGGAGGGGAGTGTCCTGAGTGTGGCCTTGGAAATAGCAGTTCACCAGTGTCCCGACCTCCTGGTAGACAAAGAAGGCCATCCCACTCACCATGATGGATCCGGGCTCCACAGTTAGTGATAAACCTCAGAGAAGCATGATAAGCAGCGTCAATCTGATTTAAGCACTTAGCTGAAGTATATCAGGTCTCCATAATCTAAAGCAGATTTGATGGAGTTCTTTGGTCATGAAATGTGAAAGTTGGAGAAATGTGCAGATTCTGTGGCATATGTTCTTAACTCTCTACACACAAACTCCTCAGAGGAAAGTTTGGTCCCTGTAACGCAGTTTGAAGATAAAATGTCAGGTGAGAAGTTATGGTGGTGGGACTGCATCAGTGACAGTTATTCTCCTGGTCACTTTCTTCGTCCAAACGGTGTCCAGGGACCCATTTTTCAACTTTGAGTAAAGTTTGTGTTCAGTTCAGAAAATATTGAATAGAGTTTGAAATGTAACTGAATCTAAATAGTGCACCTTTCAGGAGGAGCTTAAGAAATGTGGAGATGCAATAATAAGGCTTGAAAATGTTTAAGTGTTGAGGAAGGGGAAGTTTCCAAAAATCATTTATGTAAGTGTGTTTCTCTTTTTAGTAGTCAAAGTGTAATACTGTCGCTGATGCTCTTGCTCAGTAGATGGCGGTAATGAAGGCAGCTCAAAAAAAAGAGGAGGCCGGAACTAAAGTTCATTGACTTTGTTCCGCCGGAAAGATAGCACAGACGCACACAAGTTCGACGTTTCCTTGGTAACCACATTACGTTCACAATTTCACCTGTCAGCTTAATGAAAACATGGACGTTCAGGAGCTGAGTAAGTACACACAATCCCCTCATGACTATAAACACTAAAAACAAAGGTTCGTTACTGAAGCTAACATCAGAGCTAGTTTACTCAGGTGTCTGAATGTTACAGCGTGTTTAGTCCGAAGATAATCTTTAGCTCTTCACTGAAGCGCTCATATATTTCCTTTTCTTCCCAGAGGTCTGGAGCTGTGGGGACAACATGGTAGAGATGGTTGACATGGACGAAGAGGACTTTGTTCCGTGCAGGTGGGTTGATCAGACTGTGGAGCAGTGGTGTCCAAAGTGCGGCCCGGGGTCCATTTGCGGCTCTTGAGGGTATTTTTTGTGGCCCTCAACTTCAATCAAAGAATCAGAAGATTTTAGTCCAAGGCCTCATTCAGAGCATATTTTGTTCTTTTTCTTTTTATTGTTAGCGAGGGCTGAAATTGTTTTTTCTTTCTATTTAACAGCTTTAAATTATTTTCCACTTTCTTGTTTTGTTAATTATGAAAATTAACTGATGCATAATTTGTGCAGAAGTCTCAAGTCAGGATTTATCTACTGTAGGTGACGTCAAGACTAGAGTAGCGTTTGCTACAGCTTCTTTTGAAGGAGCATTGTGTTGGATAACGGCAGAACTAAATGCAGTTCTAGTCCTGGATGGTCTGTATTTGTTTGGACCAGAGAAGTTAGGCGGCCGTTTTGGACGCCCCTCAGTTTGCCAGATATGAAAGCAGTTATCTCATCTAACCAAAAGGTTTGGCGCCAATGGAAGCATGCAGTCGAACTGGTTCAGATAGAAGTGATTGTATTAAAAATGCAGCGTTGTCATTGTAATAGTTGTGTGCTCATGGAGATTCATGTTTCGCTGTGTTCTTGATCAGCTCAAAACTTAAACATTTCCATTTGCGTACAAGCCACAAACAGCAACTCAACCCTGGTGCTGCTATGAATGTAATGAATCTCCTACAGATGGTGATTTTGTTGACTCAACATTTGAGCTTATCAGTTGACAGGTTTCCAGAAACACCACTTTGTCTCTGTGTCAATAAAACAACTCCTTCTCCTTTAGTTCCTCAGCTGCAGTTTCTCCTTTTGATGCTGTCATTGGCTGCATAGAGGACATCATCGTGGGTAAGATTTCTCAGTCTTTTCTCAACTTCGTTCAGCAAACAGTCAGTACAAAGGGATTGTCTTTGTCCTATATTTAATGTCACACCTGTATGTGTGCATTAGAAATTGTGATTGAGGCTCACTCACACTCAGCAAAGTTGTCCTGTACCGTGCTTAAAGGGATCCTTCCCCCATTTGCATTAACCTCTTTATCATCAGAAACCTGGTAGTGTTTTTGAATGGTTGTGCATCCTGCCCTCATTTCCCCTCAGGCGGGAAAGTCTCCATATTTCTTTACAACTATATCACTAATTCCTCATGTTTTTGAACCACTGAAGCTACAGACCTATCACAGAGTAGTAGGCGGGACCTCACTCCCAGAATCTAACAGCAACATACATCATCTTGCTAGAAAGCTATGCTAACACGCTGTGTGGAGAAAGCTGAGAAGAACCAACTTCAATCATTTGTACTGCACGAGGGACCCAATTTTACTACAGATTCAGGTTTTAATGGGTGAAATATTCCTCTAAGCACGATTGTCTTCCCTCCCCATTCCCCCACTGCCCTGCACTCACAATGCTCCACGACCAGCCGGGCTCTTGTACATAATTACTTAATACATCCATGAAAACAACACAACTTCACATCATTATGAAGAGTGCTTAGTTTACGGGACAGACGGACTCGATAAAATAAATGAAAGGGACACGCAGTGGAGTTTAGTCATTATATTCAGATACAGACAGGACACTCTCGTGCTTGTGCTCGTGTATGAACTCTACTGTGTCAAAGCACACCTCTTCAAAGTGTGCCAGTGCCAAGGAAGTGTACTGTGCTTGAGCACAGATCAGAACACTCACACGAGTCAAACAAAATGAACTTTAGGGATGAATTGGCTTATGCCTGGCACAGAGTGAGTGCACCCTTAAAATGCTATAAATAAGTCAATATCTTGTCCCTTTTTCAAGTGGTATTTTGGAATAGTGATGAGATAACCAATTGATGCTAATGATGCATTTTCCTTTAGATGAGGAGTTCCAGCAGCTTCAGAAAAGCTTCATGGAAAAACACTACATGGAGTTTGAAGACACAGAGGAGAACAAGCTCAGCTACACACCAATCTTTAACGAATATGTGAGTTTCTGGATATCTCTCTGCAGTCTTATGAATATCCCACCCAGGAATAGGATGTAGTATCATGTGTTTTTTCCGACCAAATTCATAGTTCACACGTCTTGGTTGTTTTTTTAGGTTGACCTGCTGGAGAAACACATAGAGCAGCAGCTGACGCATAAGATCGCCGGCTTCAACATGAAACATTTCATAGAGCTGCTTATGTAAGATGTGACTTTACTGCTTGTGCCATGAAGCTAGTTTGATATGTCTTATACTTTGTTATTGATTTTATTGAAAGTAACTTGTCAAAGTGTTCACTTGTTTGGCGCACTTGTTGCTCCTAACTTGATTGTGCGACAGACCACTAGGCGGCACTAACGTGCTCTGAAAAAAACGTCCATCTGCAGGCAACACAAGGAGGCGGTACCAGGTGACATTTTTGACTTGCTGCTGACATTCACTGACTTCATGGCCTTCAAGGAGCTGTTTCTGGATTATCAAGCAGTGAGTTGTCATTTGTCTGCTGAACATCCTTTAGTATAAGTGATTGTACTGATTTGAATGATAGCTGTAACTCCAGTTATATGAATCTGTGTGCTTGCAGGAGAAGGAGGGTCGAGCTCTGGATTTAAGTGAAGGACTGCTAGTTACATCTCTGATCCCTGCAGGTTCTGAACAACAGTGAACAACTGAAGTGACACACAAACTTGAATGATCTCCTCCTCCATGCTCCTTTTTATCTGTGGGCCTTCAGAATTTCCCATTTCTAAATCATTTGTTTCAAACTGATTGGATGGTTGTTTGTGCCTGTGAAAGTCATTTTAATGTATGTTGATTTATGTCAGTGTTTATAAGGGTGGAGCTTAAAAAATAAGAAAATAATGGAAAATATATTTTTGAAGTTCTTAACCCCCTAATCTGTTCCTTATGATAAAAAAAACAGCAACACTGTATGCAAAGTTTGAATCATGAATTTTTATTTTTAGGGGTAGCTCAAGTGCCTAAACAAATAATAGTCTAACAATGTCCAGCAAACTCTGGATTAATTGTTTTCATGACCTTCTGTTTCCTGCTATCAGGATACAATCCGCGATGTTCCTCAACAACTTGCAGAAGGAATTGCAACTGCATTTCATCACAGGTCATCAAGCCACTGTAGTCCTGAATGAGTGCCACTCCACGTTCTGCTTGAAGAAGCTCAAATGCTTCTGTAGCCTACTCGTAATCTTCTCGGTCGTGCCACAAGTCCGGATCAACCATGACAAATCCATCTGGAAGTTCCATCATTTGGATCAGTTTCATTGACTTTGCTGTGACAAAGTCTTCTCAGTTCTTGTCCTTGAATGAATCCAGAGCAACAGCTATTGGCTTGGAATGATTGTGCTCTTGGTCTTCTTCTGTCTGCATGGCACTAACCGTCAGTCTCTTGGTTGACGAGCTGAAGCGACTGTCGAAGAAAGCCAAGCCAACAAGTTCCTGTGACAAGTACTATAAGTGTTTGGAAAACTTGTGTGAGGCTGACTTTGAGGTTGCTGAATGCACCTGAGGCCTGAGGAGCAGAGATCCAGGCTTTCAGGTAGACGCGTACTGCGAACACACACATCCCTTAATCCTCGCTCTTCTGTGGGAGTCAGTTTGAACTGAGCCTTGAACATCCAAATCTTAAGACTTTATATAACTTTGGACTTCTGGCGGCGTGTTGCATTGCACCAGGTGACATGAATCACACTCCTCGTGCAGGAGCAGCACAGAGAAACACAATCACAAGTTCCAAGAATTCTTTATAATCATCTCTCGGAAGACTCTGCTCAAGATGGCATAATCAATGGTGCTTTGCCGTATGTCTTCCACATGACCTGTCACATCATCAGCTGCAATCCCCGGTTCATACTTAGCGGTTTGAATAAATCCCCAGTATTCCTGGAACCGTTTGAACAGTGGAACCTCGGGAAAAGATGTGGTTCCCATACACACTTGGAACACTGTATCGATCATCAGTTCACCACATCATAATGTGGTGCCTACAAGCCAGTGACAAAAGCTCTTTCTCAAGCTTCTGCTCGAGAAGGACACAGGCACCAGCAATTTAACCAGTGTTTGAGCTGGTTGTGGTAAAGCACACAGCTCGGATGCTGTCTGCTATGCCCCAGTCATTAATGGCTCAAGCCTGGCAACTGTAAGTAGCTGAGAGATTCCTTATCCTGAAAACAATACTGGCAGACGATCAACATTCTCTTTTCCAATTAGATCTGGAATCAGTTTGCCATTCCAATGAACAAAGAGGGGAACATTACCCTGAGACTCTGACTTTATGTTTGCTTCTCTCTGGCCTCTGTTTTCTACTCTGTTTCGACAAATTGAGTCTCTGTTCAGAGAAAGGTCATCAATGTTCTGCCCCAAGCTTTTGGCAGTTTCTGCTTTGATAAAAACAGCCTTGCAGTCTGACACTTTTGTGCGGTCTAGAGCAACTGTGAGTTCTGTAGTAATGACAGTTTGTCGCCCCCTCTTTCTTTTCTGGTGCATGACTTGTGATGTCTCTTCACTTTCATTGTCCACAGTTTCCATCTTTTCATAATCTTCTGTTGAGCTGGCATCAGAATCAGATGAAATCAGCTCAGACGCTTCTGACAGTTTCATTTGTTCCATTTTATGTCGCCTGGCTAGCATTTGCTCCTCTCTTTCAAATGGTCTTTTCTCCTTAGCAGCAAGCTTCATATCTAATCAAGCCATCGACCCCCTTCTTCCTTTTTCTCGCTGGGCTAACAAGAAGTCCTTGTCTTCTTGTAATACTGACCTTTTGGTCACAGCATGAGCGATATCAAATAGATCTTCAAGCATGGAAACGAAAGCGAGTTGAGTCTGTGATGTTCGTGTTTTGTTATTTTTCAAAAGTCTGTTCAAGCTTAGTTTGACAGTTTGATGATCCTTCAGCAGGATTCTAGCTTTGTCAAAAATATGCTATTTCCCTGATGGTAACAGCTGACGAGTGTCTTATAGTCTCTTTTAGTTCGAGGTGGCGATGTAGGAAGAATCCAAGAGCCATGCGTAATGATGGCAACTTGCTGCCTGTCAACTTGGCCGCAGCATCACCAAGGAGATATAACTCGGTCTGAGATCTTGTTGGTTTTGCCACAGTTGACATTTTCAATGATAAATTAATCTGAAAATACACTGTTAGTACAGTAAATTATGTATTTAGATGCAGCAATGGCAACAAACCCACCAAATAATTTACTAACTAACATAAGTGAGGCTTCACAATGTGTTAACTTAGCTTAAATAACCATATCTAAACAATTAGTTAACAAATAGCATTTAGCACAGTTAGCCCGTTTTTCCCTACTGTACATAATTGATTTTAACCCTAACATATTTCAGTAGGATTTGCTCACAGGTAAGTAGCCTACAGTAAATTAGATATTTAAATGCAGCAATGGCAACAAACCCACCAAATAATTCAATAACTAACATAACTGAGGCTTCACAATGTCTTAATTTAGCTTATATAACAATAGCTGAAAAGTTACTTAACAATTACCATTTACAATATTAGTTAGCCCGTTTTTCCTTATTGAACATAAATACTTTTAACCTATTTTTAAGCACACACAAAAAAAAAAAAACATAAACAACTTGGACGAAGTTAGTAGCAGCCATACTCACTCATAGATCTACTCCAAGGATTGGACAAAAAACTCTGTGGTGAAGTAAATAAAAAAATAAAATGGCAGCTTCAGCTTTGGGGTCTAAGAAACTTCAATCATTGAGCTACCCCTAAATATTGTTCAATTGTGCTCATTTTTTGCCAGATGTATTATTTTATATTTAGGAATAAAATGAGAGGTTAAGAAGTTCACATTTCGAAAGTTCAAAAATAAGCTTCACCCTAGTGTTTATATTTACCGTTAGACATAAGAATTATAGTTTAACGTACAATGTTCAAGTGTTTTTTACATGACGTTATGTATTGATTCCACTGGTGAAATGCTGTATTGACAATTGTATGTAGACTATATTTTGAAATAAATAGTTCAAGCCTTAATTTGAAATCAACACTTGATTTATTGGACAAGGTGCATGGTGGAGCACCAGGACTCGCCACAGAATTTCACCAGCATACTTGTTTATGTACAAAAACACAAAATTCTTATTAAGGCACATACAACAGGAGCTCAGCACTAAATAATAACCACAGAAATATGTTATACATTTTCCATGGCGTTATGTCTCATTTGTGGAACCACGTTTGAATCATTAGAATGGGTGACATCCAGCAAGAATGCTGCATTTTTATTATACTTAAGAGACTAAAGTACACTAAAACAGTACATCAGTTTCATTTGGTACATTCATCAGTGGTGCTTTTTCTATGTCCACGTTGATTAAATATAGGTTCCTATATGAGGTACACAATGAATTGAAATGGATATCTGCAGGACACAGGAACCACATATATTCTTTACAGACCATGTTAAAAGGTCAAATATTATCCTGCCTTCCAATCGATTTAATTGTGTGTGTTGAGTCTTGTTCTAAATCCACTCTGATCCTGTATTTGATCATCCCTATAAATCCCTCTATTTCAGCCATTCTCAGAACAGATTGCTTCTGTGTCTGACCATGTCCCCTCTCTGGAAGGGCTCAGATGTACTCAGGCTTTCTCGCTCCATGTCCTATTGTTGTCAGTAAGACTCTGAGGGAAGAACAAATATCTAGCTGTGGGAGTGTCAACCACCTGGGGGAGGGGCTACTGCCTTTTGTGATGTCATGAAGGGAAACTCTCCAAATTGCCTGTTTGAGCACACAAAGTGGAGCAGGCCAAAAAGCAGAGGATGAACTTTTCTCATTATTGCAGACAAACAAGGGACCCATATACGTGTTAGAGTGGTAAAGTGTATTTTACATAATATGTCACCTTTAATTAATGTGAGAATCACAGTTTTTTCACACAGGACTCAGGTCTGTACAGTACAATGTTTGGGCAGTACTCACCAGCATAAACAATGCTCTGTAAACAAGTAATACTCAACAAGGATTAGGGAATGGTGAACAATAAAGATTTATTCTACTCTATTAAATGTTATAAGTAATTGTAGCATGGTGCAACAAATATAATGGGAGGCAGATAGCCGTCCACCATTAGTCTCGTTTTGCCCTGAATTTCTGCTTGCTAAAGGAAGATTTTGCTTGCCGCAGTCGCTATGAGGGGATTAATGTTGGCTCTCTCGAAATAGTACAACAAAGAGTTGGTTGCTCATCGTGCAACGTTTAATTTGGCGCTACATAAAACTAGATTGATTTTAATACATGTTTAGGGTCTTTGTCAAGTTTAAAGTGTAGGTGTGTCACCTACTTAGGGGAGGGGTTTCTGGCCTTTGTGATGTCATGGAGGAGAAATGTCCAAACAGCCTGTTTGAGCACACATTTTCTGAAAAGTAGAGCAGGTTAAAGATGGAGAGGTTCCACTTTAGTTATTATCGGAGACTTTGTAGACAGACTAAGGACACATGGTGTTCAAAAAACATGCTACAAGTTTAAAACCATATTGTTAAAATGAAAACTTTTCATCAATGAAGTGGACCATGTATAACTTTACAGCTTTACACCAACATTGACATTTAGATACATTCTCCTATCTATAGAGAGCGATAGAGACTTTAGTGCTTACTTTACATGTGCCCAGTGAACACTTGCCTGGATTTCATTGTTAAAACTTGGTTCAAAACAAGTTGAAATTGGGTCTGAGACCAAATCTCAACTAATTTTCAAACAGTTAAAATAATAGACATTAATATATGTAAAGATCGATTCAAATAATCAATTCTTTAAATAATCATTAGAAAACTCTTTTGAACAGAAAAATGCTTGCTGGGTAAAGACACAGATGGCTAGGTCACCTAGGTGAGGTCACAAAACCCTCCTACCAGCCAATCTAAAGTGTTTTACTTTAACACATCATCACTTGTTCTAATTGTAAACAGAAGTTGCAGTTTTTCAGTTTTTATGTACTTGGCTTTTCTTAGCTGGAAAATGAATTAAACTTCCCCAATCCAAGAAATTAGCTGGTGTGGCAACTGAAGTTACCCAACAAAGCCGACATCTGATTGGATAATCCAGTGCTGGAAAACAATTTAATCCCATGATGTGAATGAAAGGTCTACTGAGCTACCTCTGTCTTGAAGTTAAACTACAGGCAGAATTTGGGTTCCAGAGTCAACAGTCATGGTTAAGTGGTAGTATACAACAGAGAAACCATGACTTTCTCCTGATCAGCATCACAGTTTTCCGTCCTAGGTCGGCACTGAGTTGGTGGCTGCGTTTCCTCCATCCCCCTTCCAGTCCAAATAGGAGAAGAAAGCACTGGCACCGTATGCCACTGTGACCACAGCAGCGAAGAACTGAAGAGAAAGAAAGGCAAAGCAACGCGGTCAGATAGGAGGGCAAAAAGATGAAGTCACGCCTTCAAATGAGTCCATGAAACAAGAAAAAGATGTCGGACCTTCAACATGTGTCATAAATCACAGATGCATTTATATTATCATGTGTTCACACCTAATAGGATTTCAGGTAGATGTTTTTTATGATTTTTTACAATGCTGTAATCAGTCACTAATGGTGATGTGTCGTCAAATGGCATGAAATGGAACCGATAAGAGTATGATAGTATAGGCCTGTGCGTCTTAAATGCTACTGTTATAAACCAGAATGGACTTTCAACTGTGGGACAAACTGGTGGTCTTTGTCCAAGTGTGAACATTTCTGTTTGACATACAAACACACACATCACCTCTGAAACGGCTGCCCGAGATCTACATCCCTTTTTTTTTTTTTTGTTGAACATTTATTCTCATAAAAAGTGAAGGGGAGAAGTGAGTACTCCAGCTGTGGTGCAAAGGTAAATGGACTTTTAAACAAAAATGAACTGATGTGATTTACAGCCATGTAAGCCACCCAATAAATAGCCTCTCCTCTCTGCCTCTCTTTAAGTTTCGCGTGAGTGTATTCCGCCTCTGGTTGATGAGCAAACATGCCATTGTACTGTGTACCGATGAATCACATCAAACAGTGCGGGAGTGGAAACCTGTTAATTTGTACAATCATCTGACTGAACTTTTAACTTTACAGACAAAACTGTCATAGTTAGCCTTCTACGGGGACAATGAAAACGTCCACAGTCCAGTCCTTGATGGCTTCGTCAAACGGTGTGAGGAATCTTATCTGCAGTTAAACATCAAACATTAAAGATATGATCATCGATTTTAGAAAAAAGTCCCACACTCACTCTCATTAATGGCCAACCAGTTGAAAGTGTACAATCATACAAATATCTTGGGAAAATTATCGACTATAAAATTAACTTTGAATTGAATTGTGATGTTGTATATTAAAAAAGGGCCCCAGCTTTTATCCTGTCTGAGGAAATTGGCCCGTTTTCACATTGACAAAACCACAATGACCCTTCTTCATCGTGCTTTTGTCGAGTCGATTGTATCTTGTTCTGTTTCTGTCTCTCTGAAGAACAGAAACTCTCTGAACCAGATGGTGAGGTGGTCCAGTAAACTGATCGGAGAGCAACAGCTGAGTCTGGAGACCTTGAACACCAGGCAGGTTGTGCGACTCACCGGCTCAGTCTTAAAAGAAGAGTCCCATCCTCTGCTCTGTGAGTCTCAGCTCCTTCCTTCTGGACGACGTCTTTCAGTTACGAAATGCAAAACGAAGCACTATAAGAACATCTTCAGAAGAGAGTCTGAAACTCCTTTCAGAACTCTTGATCAGTGACCATAAAATAGCAAGAGATTATTTGTGACGGGCTCTAATTTATCTGGAAAGTTTGGTGAAGATGAGTGGGGGCTCCCTGGTTAGCAAAAGAAGATAATTTTTTTTCTGTATCGCTACCTCCCAAAAAAATGTACAGGGACGTATCCACAACACACAACAGTGAAAACCGAAGTAAATGCAACTGTAGCGTGCAGTGAAGGATATAAAGGAGGTCATTGTAATGTCCGGGTTAATGCATTCTGACTTTATTTCTTCTCACCTGCAATGTACGTATGTGAGGATGTGTGAAAGTGGTGTGTGTGGTGTTAGGCGTCTTACAGCAGCTGCTCCAAAATGTCCATGGTAATAAGATCCCAAGGGATGCACAGATGCTGCATTAGCCACAAAGGCGGTCAAATAAAGGACTGCTGCTACGCCGTTATACACCATCACCTAATAAAAAAGAGAAAAGACAAATTATCCCCTTTAAAAATGTGTTTTTCATCTCAGTGTTTTAACAACCAGGGTTGAAAAATGAATGGAAGTGCCTGATGTTTACCAACAGTGAGTTCCCCATTCACTTTCCTCGAATTAATCCTGAGCTACTCTAGAACATGTGAAGAGGAAGTACTCATTATCTACTCATTATCTCGTGGTTACTATTTGTTTCCCACTAACTTTACAAAATATGTGTACCTTATTGTAACATGTAACCAAATACATAGTGTTTCAGTTTTCAGGACCTTAAGCCAGAGAGGGTTTCAAGATTTACATTTATATTTCTACTAAAAGTTATTTTTTGGGCAATATATGTGCCTTAATATCACCAAACATTTTTTCCCTTACTGTCAAGGGCCAAGGGATAAAGGTGAGTTTTTCGTGGGCCCCGAACAAAATCATGAAGAAGAGGATGGTGGTGAGGATCCACAGAGTGACGGCCACAAACATTACCCAGCCGTACACTGGTAACACTGCGTAGGGGGTGCTGGCTATCAGTGCCCAGTGGAGCAGCCCCAAAACCTGCAGGGATGACAGAAAGACAAGACAGATCAACAATGAAGAAAACGATGACGTGTGAAGGACCCAAAGAAAGGTGCCAAGAGGATAAACGGTTCAACTCAACTGTTAAATAAACGAAAAGGACAATACATGAGTGTAAATGAGAACACATATGAGTGGACTTGTAGCCTCTTTAACAGAAAATGTAAATGTTAGTGTTATTTAGATTTTCATAATGCTATATGACCAAAATGAAGCACAGTGGTTCTTTAACACAGAGACGTCATCCAGACAGAAACCACACTCCTCCTCCTCCTTTAGCGTCTGTTTATCTCTCTGCTTGTGTCCCATGAGAAAGGGTATGAAAGGACAGTCTATGAAAGCAGTGATCGTGTTTCACTTTTTACACACCTGATACACACACACACACATACACACACAGAACGGGCACTGTAGCGTTGACCTTTACAGAACACCTTCCCATATAAAGATCTCAGTCCTGCTGAACTTCTGCTTAAAACGGTGAGATATTAGAGACTTACTAAATAGTGAACAGACTTGAGCTTGTATAGAGCTTTTCTCTTCTTCTGACTACTCAAAGCACTTTTACACCGCAGGTCACACCGACAGTACTGTACACATTCTGATGGCAGAGGCTGCGATGTAAAGTGACCATCACAAGTAACTAATCCCATCATACGACATTGACAAAGAAAGCAATTCAGGGTTTAGTGTCTTGCCCAAGGACACATCGGACATGTTGCTCTTCGTGGGGTTTGAACACATAATAAATACTGAAGGAAATGTTGGTCTCCCACCATTTATTCTTTATAATTCAGAAAACAGAGATTAATGTATAATTGTTGTTGATAAGAGGAACGTGTCATTTTATTGCCCCTGTTTAAGCATATCTATCTATATGTTCACCTTTGTACTCTGAAACAGGTCAGTATTTATATATTATGCAAATGTGTTTCATAATGCAGAATGCATGGGGCCTTTTATTTATCAATATTTGATGGGCAGATGGAAGTTTGAAACAAGAAACCAGCAGCTCTATGAAACAGTCACAGATGAAGGAATGAAAGGAAGATGTTCAAAAGTCTTTTTTTAGTAACTCTTCTTTTGCTTCTCTTCTGGTGCTGCTGTTGCTCAGGTATGCAAAGAGGAAATGTCAAACTATACTAAACACATATATGTAAAGTCTCTGACACGCAATGCTCATTTGAACTCTTGATGCTATAAAATGTGAAAGTCTGACTTTCATTGCCATTCGTTCTTCCAGCTGAAATATTAATTTGTTTTCTTCTGAAGCCTGACATGGTTGTTCAGTCAAATTCAACTGTTTTCATCTTTTTCTAAAGAAAAATGATAAAACTATTTTCAATCCAAAAGTTGGCGGCCTTAGTTCAGTTTTTGGAGTACACCTGTCACCTGGAACGATCTAAAGACAATCCAGATACAAAGTGAATATATAGGCTATGTTCTCTTCTCTAGTCCTTGAATAAAACAGTTTTTATGCACAAGAAGAGGAGTCGACCGGCCCGTCCATGTAAACCTGATGTAAACACAGCTCCAACAACAACACCACCATTAGGACTCCTCTTCCCCAGTTCTCACTCATTGTGGACAGTCATGACTCAGAGAGACATTTAAAGAGGATATACTTGATTTCTGCTATAATGTTTCTTCTTCTTCTATCTTCTATTTCTTTCATGGGACATGAACTTCAGGCTCCTGGGTGAAAGTCATCCAACCACCTCCTCCATCTCTCTCACTCTTTATGCTACGTCAACAGCCTGGGGCTTTTTGAACAGCCACAATGATTTTTACTTCTACATGAATAATTATCTCACATATGACAGTAAAACGTAACAACAGGTTAGCTTACAATAGCCACCAACACATTCATCTAATCTTATTGCAGAACAAGAGTAGAACAATTGGTTCTCTTGAATACATGGGCTGAAAAGATACCATCTTAAGGCTTCATTTGTAAGGGAAATGTTGAACTAAGCTAAACAAAGAAGTTAATTATTACAGAGTTATAAATAGTAGAGCTCGAAGTCATGGGATACCTGACACACCTCACAAACCTACTTCACTTTGCTAAAGCTTACTACAGTACTGTCAAATGGTAGTAAGGTAACTCGTAAAGTGAGCAAATGTTTGACAAAAATCATTTTCAGAGAGAATGTTAAATGTGGTCTATAAGAACTGAGCTATAAAGGTTCAGTGTAGTAGTGGATGAGAGAGGGATGAGAGAGGGGTGAGAGTCTTCAGGGGACAAAGGTCGCCTGCACCTATCAGTCCTCCAGCCCCTCACATGACTACTTCTGTGTGGACAGAGCTCAGTGCAAATAAATCAGTGGAGGGGGAAACTCTGTTCAATCTTACAACCAAAAATCAAAACAAACCAGACCAGTCCTGTTGTCTCTAAACAACATTTTCATCAACACAACTATGTAAACAAAACTTCTTCCTGATCGCATGTTCAGATCTCAACACAGAGCCGCAGCTCGTCGTTGACTGGACTTGAGAGTGAAATAACCCAGAGCACATACAATATGAAAGGCTCTGATCAGGGTCAGGCAGCTATGTGCTATGGTCATGGAAATCATGCATGTTCATGAGGTGGCCTACACACAAATAACTTCATCAGAATATACTTGCACAGTTATTCCCTTAACCTTAAAAGAAATTATAAATACAACAGGTTTAGAACGGATCCTGGATTAGCTATACTCGGGGCGCTGATCGCCTAGTGGTTAGTGTGAGCGCCCCATGTACGGAGGCTACAGTCCTCCAAGCAGTCAAGTCTGGGTTTAAAACTGATCTGTGGCTCCTTCCCTTGCATGTTATTCCCCTCTCTCTCTCTCTCTCTCTCTCTCTCTCCTCGACTTCTGATTCGATCTTTCCTATCTCTAAATAAAGGCATAAATAGCCCCAAAAGGATAAAAACTCTATTACCCAGAGTCTATCCGCACAAAGGGTTAATATGTCCAATTCCTCTTGCCTTTAAACTTTATAACTCAAACATATTAATGAACCAGACTGGTGCACTGAGTAGTTGTTGGTTTGAAGATGAACAACGATTCTTCATTGTTGATGTCTACATTCAGATGTTGTTAATATGCATGTGTATAGAATTAACTACACCCAAACAAGCGCACACCTTATTTTTAGGTAATCATTTCTAAAAGCTGTACTGTGCTTTAATAAAGTTAAATTTAGCATTGGAACTGGTAAAACTTGAAACTTTGTATGTGTGAACATTTTAAAGGAAGACTTATATGAGGAGCCGCAGACTTTAAGAGAACTAAAGAATAACAGAATAAAGCTTGAATCATTTATAATTTCACTCAGAAAAGAAGAGAGTAAAACAAAAACAGAAGTCGGGGTTATACAGTTAAACAGTTAAAATGAGTCAAACAGAAGAGTTTAGGAAGGTTACATACGACTTCCACCATCATGAGGATGGCTGGGATGCTTTTGATGAAGGTCATGTTCATCCTACCGGTGACGTTAGAGGCCAGCCCTCGGAGGCTGTTGCCCCCCTGCTGAGAGGTCTGGGCATTGGAGGAGCCGGTTTCTGTGTTAACCTTGGAAGGGAATTCTGCCATGATTACGCAGCTTACACTAAATGATGGTGTTCAGTCGATTGAACAAACAGCTGAAAAGTCCCTCCCACAGTTTTTATATTCCTCCAAATATTCCTCAGTGTTGAGATTCAAAACCATTGACGACATCCACTGGTTACGTAAAAGAAAAGGTAAACTTTGGTACAAAACACAAAAAAATTATTTAAAACAAATGTAAAAAGTCCAGAAAGTAAAAAAAAAACAAAAAAAACAAAAGACGAGTCCTCCAGGGAAACCTGCAAGTTCAGATATCCAATGTTCACTGTCTCCACCTGCACAGTCAGGTGACAGGTGTCTAATGGTGTTGGTGCGTCTCTTCACTGCCCCTCTTCCTCTCTCTCTCTTTCCCACACGCACACGCATACGCACGCACGCACACACACACACACTAACACACACACCCGCGCACACAGTGTTTCATCATCTCCCTACCTCTCCCTCTTTTTTTTCTCAAGGCCCTTCCCTAGAGGCCTCTCACCTAAGTGACTCATTAACATGTTTGAATACAGGGAGGAGGTGGAACAAACAGGCCTTCACCCAGTGACACCCTGTTGGTATGTGTGTGTATCCACGTGGTTGAAAATATGCAGTAAACTTCATAAATTACACACATGTATATATACAGACTGATGTGAAGCAGTGAAACATTAACTAAAGCTGCTAAATGAGGGAGAATAGTATGTGTTTATAAACTCAGCAGATACTTCTTTAAGCATTGTGTACACAGACCAGAAAAAGCCTCCTGGCTGTTTTCTGTGGCTGGCCTGGAAACGCCTCACTTTCCATTAAATGTTGAGAATTCAAGGTAACAGTTGTAGAAAAAGTTTAAATTGCTAGATACAAACATAAAAACTACCATTAACCATAAAGCTTCAAACATATGCCACTAATATATTGTCACTAAAGAAATGCCTACAGTGTTTAATATACAATAGACAAAAACAAGTCTGGATTGAACCCATTATGTCTGGCTAAAGATGGGAGCCAGGGTAGAATAAAACAGAGTAAACAAAGTAAATGTCAAGCAACTTTTATTTAACGACAAGAACCGGATAGGGAGAGAAGCATTTCATCTGCAAGGAAAAAACAGTGTTGTCAGAAGTGGGATTCGAACCCACGCCTCCAGGGGAGACTGCGACCTGAACGCAGCGCCTTAGACCGCTCGGCCATCCTGACATGGAAAACATACCGAGAGAAGTTCACTTATTGAATCTGAAGCATACTTTCAGTTGGATTGTCCCACATTGTCACATTTCGTGTGAAGTTTAACGCCTCGATGTTTTAAAGAGCCCAGAATAACTCTCCTGCTCCCTCTGCTGGTTGTTTGGTAGCATCAAACATCAAACCTAAACCTTGTTTTGAAACCATACACTCCGTTTAGCAGCATTGTTTGTTTTAGCCACATAATCAAATTATTTTTGCTATTTGTGTTTTTAAAATATACCTAAAAGTCCATGCCCGGAATCTGATCTGCGACATTTGGGTTTTTGTTGGGCCTCTCGAACATCTTTGGCGCCCTCTGTTGGTGGCTTAGCTGAAGTGCTTAAAACAAAAATGACTGCGTAGAGCTGAAATCAGATAAGATGGCTTTTTTATGAGCAAGAAATGTAAATTGCTTCATGATGTCTGACTTAATCTTTTTTTGTTTTGTTTTTTAACATTTTACACTTCCCACACTTGTAGCTGGTCAAACTTATTTTATAGGCCCAAAGTTTCGCATCAGAGACATGTGGCGGTGATGCTGTTAAACAGTCTGACTGCAGATGGAATAAATGACCTGCGTAGCACTCAGTCTTGCAGGGTGGGTGTCTCAGTCTAGTGCTGAAGGAGCTGCTCAGGGCCCCCACAGTGTCATGCAGACAAAACAGACAAAACATAAAAGATCAAGCACAATACTTTGGTTCTCTGTCAAACTGACACGATCACCTGAGTTATGTTTGGTTTCTCTTCATTTATTTAGTGTTGTCTGTTCCTGTTTTATTTTGTTCTTATCCTTGTCTCTGTCTTCCAGATCCTGCTCCTCATGCTCCTGCCTGTATGTCAGCTCCGCCCTGATTTCCTGTCACCTATGTCTCGTTATCCCCTGATTGTCTGTGCATATATCCCTGTGTTTCTGCCCTCCTGTTGCCAGTTCGTAGTATGTTCTTGTCCCTCGTAATAGCGCTTTCCTTGTAAGTTACTAGTTATTAGTTACAGAGCCTCCCTTTCGTTCTGCCTGACCCTTTTGGATTGTTTGCTTTTTGGACTGCTTTTCTGTGTACTAACCTGGACTGCATTAAACTTTGCCTTTTTCTGGAATCCATGCTGTTTGAGTCTGCATTTTTGAGTCCCTGTCGTACCCTGGTGGTTGTGCCTTATGAGCTGGTATAGTGATGACATATTTTTGTAGGCCAACCCGAAAGAAATGGTGCCGGTAGTTTCTATGGAATTTTTGCATTTGGATTTTGGATCATTGCAGAAAATAAGCTCTGTGTCAAACACAAGTTTCTGATGCGTAGCTGTTTGGTTAGTTATATATAGTTAGGTGTGTAGCTGACATGATTGGAAGGTGAGAGAGATTTAACCATTCATCAGGATGCTTAAAACCCGCCTCAGCTCTCAGCCTGTTGTAGAGACAGGATCTGTTACAGATGGCTGACGTCACTCAGGCTTCATCCATTAATATATACAGTGTATGGTTGGAGCCTGCAGGTCGATACCATGGACTCTTACAGTATGGTTGATACTGTGTGGTGCTGGGTAGCTTTGGTGGATTTTTCTTTATTTCCAACATGTGAAAAACAACAAAAACAATAAAAACAATAGCAGTAGTTAAAAATATGTAGAAATAAAATAAACACACAAAAGAAGGAAAAGTCAAAGTCGTTCATACGCTAATTATTCCCATCACAAGAATATAACTAACTACTTATTTCCATCACCAGTAGAAAAAAACCCCACAAGCTATATGAAGCTGTTTGTTCCACAATTTCAAAACACATCTTTCCTGTTTGAAACACGAGGGGGGCTTTGGGACTGAAGCCCCGTTTCCACACAGCAGTCCGGTCCAGTACAGATCGGTACAGTTTGGTACGGTTTTGTTCGGTAAAGCGGGAAGTGACGTTTCTTTTGACCAATCAACAGACTGCTGTGTTTAGCTCCACCTTTTACGGTTGGCTCGATATTCCTGGCACCCCAACAGAAGTATCCCAACAACCCATGCATGCACGGGGAGAACATGCAGACTCCACACAGAGAGGTCATGTCCGACAGGATCTCAAACCAGTGCAGCCAAAAGCTTATTGTACTTCATCAAGTTGTCAATACCTTGTGTGTTCAGTTTACACACTGAGCTAAAAACTTGAGAAGAGATGCTGGATCCTCCAGCTCTGTCCGCTGCACTGCTGAATCATGAGTACATAAAAAAGGGCTTCTCCCTGAGCGACCTCAAGACATCTGTTGGTCGCTTTGTTTCTGATGGCTTCACCCTGCAAATGTTTCATCGAGAGAGAACAGCTTTTAGATGGATGCTTAAGAACACCTTAACACCTGAGCCTCTGCGGAGGTTTAATCACTACTTCTACCTGCAAAGATGCAGTACTGGATTATTTAAAAAAACAAAACACTCCATGTATTGGGCAAAATAAAACTGAATTGCTGCCAGCTGACATCTGACCTGTTTGAAGTCCCAATGCATGTGAAGCTGGTTTTGTTTGGCCATCTGACAGTCCTGCAGGGTGGGAGTACTGCCTGAGCCTGGATCCACCAGGCAACGGTTGTTGTTATATTTGTGAGATTTCAGTCCCCCGATGATGATTTCACTGTCTGTGTTGTAGTAGCAGAACTGGTGAAAATGAAAAAGTTATAATTCAGTCATCTTATTTACCATTATCATTATTGGAAGGCTCACTTGTTGTGCTCATCTTCATGGCCTACCTGTGGCTGCGTGAAGTGGCATTCATACAGGATGGGGATGTTTCCAGGAACAGCTCCCTGGTCCACACAATACTGCTGAAGAAGGTTGTTCTGCAGCTGGAAAGATAAGGGCCGTGTTAAGAGAGGGATTTAATGATACTAATGATCTTCTTTGAGCACTCTGCAGTAGGACATTGTATTGATCAATGTATTACTCTCATGAAGGACTTTTTTATTATCGTAGGTCTTTGAAAGCTTCCTGATCCTGAACTCCCTGCGCATGTTCACTTAGGTATCTAATACTTTTAAATACATACACAAATATAAAGTGATGCATCAGCAAATTAATGAAAATTGGTCCTTACCACACCATACCCTAAGATGTTATCCCATTTTTCCAGACTCGGATAAACATTTTCCTGGTACCACTGGAAGGGTTTACATTTCATCGTTTCCCTGAGCTTCTTCCTCTCCGACACGTCTCCGATGTCAATGCCATGATTCTGTGTGTCATAAACAGTGGAACATTTGAGTTCATACATTTGAACATTTTTGCTCTAACATCAGCTTTTCACGCTAACCTTGCTGAAGTTTGATTGGCTGCTTTTCCACAAAACTGACTGAGAGAAAGAGTGAAGTGCAGGGCTGAAAATAAAAGTCAGCTCTGTATTTGATGGTTGCTTTATTTGTACCTCTCAGGATACATTTTGTGTATGTATGCTGTGTAATCATTGTGTTTTCTGCCGTCTTGCTTTTGCATCAGAACACATCTTTCTTTTGACTTTATTTAGCTGTAGGCCCCACCCCAAAAAAAACAGTCGTTATGTCGTGCACCCAGAGGTTTAAGTCCTCATTGCAGCAGCAGTGGGTTTGAATCCGACTGAGGCCCTTTGCTGCATTTCGTCCCCACTTTGTGCACCTGACACTCTTCAGCTGTCCTGTCCAGTCGAGGCAAAAGGACAAAAAATAATTACAAAAATGGAAATATATAATAATGCTAACCTTAAGAGGAAGGTTCCAGGCAATGGCCACATTCTTCTTGTAATCATCCATCCAGATTTCTGCAGCCCTTAATGCATTTCTCCTCATTGCAGAGTCCAGATCAGGTGCATAAGGTTTATATGCTCTTTCAATGTGAGCGACCCGGGAGCAAGGCACAACCTCGACACTTCCTCCACACAGCCACACCTGTGCAGTCGAAGTAGAGGTCAGAGGATTATTAGTGAAGAAGCAGATCTTTAACCTTTATGTTAAATCCTAAAAATGTGTTTAACTACTCACACGAATCCCAAGTTCTACATTTTCTCCCCCGTAAACTGTCATTCCTCCATCAAGCCCACCAATTTCTCCAAGGAAGCTTCGGTCTGCGACAAAAATGCCCATAACTGAGGGGCTCCTGAAAAGACATGAGATGGCTCTCAGGTTAAAGTTTTTTGTAATATTATGAAGCAACTAAAACGGAGAAATAATTTGTTGCCATGAAACTACCGAAATACAATTAAATCAAGACTGAGATAAATCTCAACATCACTAAACCACATTAATGAACACAACGATATTTGTCTCATTTTCAAAACACAACAGTTTCTTAAATCTTGATTTTTAAAGGACCAAATTCTAAGGAGAATATATCTGACATACTTCCCAGGCTGAGATTCGTCATCCATCTTGTACCACTCTTCGCCAAAGCGCTCATACATGCACCACAAAGCCCAGTCAAAGCCATGAGACGCTGGGACGTATCTTTCCACATGAAGGTCATCAAAATGGATTTTATCAAAGACAGGGGACACCACCACTGTCCTGTCAGCTTTGATCCTGGCCAGTAAAGGTTCTGCCCTGGACAGGACGCCAGATAGAAACAAGAGTGAGGGGCAACACTTCACAAAAGGTCCACACATGTGAGGAACCAGCGAATGAATGAGGAAGAACTACAGGCAGATCAAACTCCTTATCAGATTCAGTAGAGTAGCTAATGCCTAAATTAAAATTGGTAATACAGTCCAAATTCAAAATTGTGGAGAGCGCTGTCTTCCTCTTGCCTTCCTCCCCTGACACGTAGGTTGCCATGACAACGACATGGAAGCTGCATTGTTTATCCAAGTTTTAGCACATTTCTTATAAAAGCTTATAAAAAGTGCTGAGGCTTTAAAATCAGATCGGCGCAGTTATTTCTGAACCTGTTCGCTTGACAACTTCCATCGCTGCAACACCTGGTTTTCTGTCTGCAGATCTCAGGTCTGGAGCTTCTTAAACTGGCATAATTTTTAGCATAATTTTTGGCATAAGTTTTATTGCTGCTGTTTGCTTTATTTTATTCATTTGTTCACTAAGTTATTTGTCGATTTCTTTTTCTCCTATTTGGTCTTTTCTCATTGTAAAGCACTTTGTTACTTATTTTTTTATTTATGTGTTTTATAGAGAAAGTTGTTAATATTATAAAGAAACGTTGAAGAGATGCATTATGGTGGATACTAAATACTGAATCATGACTTTACACTTGTTTATTTCATAGTCAGTAACTATAATCGTCCAGTTAACTGATGGTTTATTCTTGTATTTCTATGTAAAGTGCCACCACTCAGTGCTCAAAGGATTAACCCCTTAAATTTCAGCCTTACATACCATCCCTCTGTGACTTCAATATGGGCATCCAAGATGGCAACAGCCTCCCCTGTAGCATGCTGCCAACCCGTGAGCCTGGACTGGGACAGGCCCATTTGACGCTGATGCCGGATTTTCTTAATGAGGCCAGGCTGCTCCTTGTGTATCTCACCTATGTAGTTTTCTAAGCGTTCTCCAAGGTCATCTGAAAGTAAAGATCACAGCCAAATCTGGGAACAAAGGTCTACAGGTGACTTACATAGATAACATTTATAAAAAATCTACCAGTGCAAAGTGGCAGAGTGATTAACTGTCCAGAGGTGTTCAACGTAGATCAAAAATATTCTGACATTTTTTAAGGTGAATAATCATGATTAATTAACAAAAAAAAAAAAAAAGTCCACTGACTGTAAGTGCTGCAGTCATCCACCAGAATGATTTCCTTCAGCAGGTGATTTGGAGTGCGGTTGATAATACTTCTTATAGCTCTTTGAATGACAGAGAGAGCCTCGTCTAAGTAGATCAGAACCACGCTGACATTCGGGAGGTTTTTCATGTATTTCTTTGTCCAGCATCTAAAATGGTGTGACACGTATGTTCCTTGTGTGTTAAACATACCTGGCCTATAAAGCTGATTCTGATTCTGAACACTACGGCAATCATGCTGCAACTGAAACAAATCCAGATAACACATGAAACAGCAAAAAGGATCACAATTATTCTTATTATTTCCATTATCATTATTCTGCTCCGGTGTTATTCTGGAAGTTGTGGTCCACTTAGTAATCCCATCAAGCCCTGAGTTCTTCCATTGTGTGGTCATGCAGAGTTTTACTCTCGCACACACTGTTTATTTCCAGAGTTTGTTTGTGGTGTTAAAGAGACTGAAAATGTGCCAAAAAGCAAATGAATCCATGAAGACCCTTTATTAACCTGTGTGGAAGAAGTTACCTGTGATCCCTTGTTTCTGGAAGCTTCCTGTCGAGTGGCAGCTGATTACTTTGGAAGGCGTTGTATCCATAAAGATGAAACAGAGCTTCAGCCTCTTTCTGCTCCTGCTCTGACAGGCCGTCGCCCCACTTCTCAAACAGGATGGAGTTGGGATACAACTTCGGCTTCACCACCTTCTCTTTTTCTTTGCTCGCGGTTTTAACAAGTTCTTTGTTGGAGCTCTTTTCATCAGCTTTTTGTATCAGCTTAGCTTTGCAGTGGTGATAAAAAGAGAGAGAACATGTTAAAATGGATGGATGGATGTGCTCTCTCTCTCTCTCCATGACAGATCCTAAATGTTGTAAGCTTTATCTTTTTCTATTTCTATCACTGAATTGTTTCTTCACATGCTGAACACAATGCACTCACTACTCAGAACATCGATACCGGCTCCCTCTGCATGACTGATATCCAACATAAACTTACAAAAGAACTCAACAAAAGTACTTGACAGTTTGATCAGGCACTTTGTGGAAAGGTTAATCACATTACTCAGAGATACTTTTAGCTGAGGTGTATCTTATTTTACTAAAGCTGCTTAAAATGAAACTGTGCTGAACTTGTTTGTCAAAAAAAAGGACAAATTATGTAAGCTATAGTATCTTTAAGATTTTGCGTAATGTGAAATACGTGAAGTTGGAGAAAAAATTTGATTCTGGTTCAAGGAAAAAAGATTTTAAAAGTTGAATTAATCAGATAAATCACTGCTGCGATGTCCAGTTTAATCGCATCATTTATTTCTACTGAGCAATTTTACATTTTAATTTAGATATTTTAGGACAAAGGGGTCCTTCACCTGTGTCTATTTTGCTATTTTGCTTTGTTTTAGCCTTGTAAATGTGTAAACATGAGTGTTCAGTTCTTTCTTTTTAAGGATCAAGAAATCGATTCATCGATTCATGTTCAAAACTTCACTGAGACAGAACTTTGAGAAACGACTTCTCTGCTCACCCAGCTTGTTCAGCGTGCGTTCAATCCTGTCCAGTTTTCTCCCCAAAACGTCTTGACCGCTTGAGACCACTTCTGGATAAGAGCTGTCAGATTTCCTACTTACAGTCGTGAAGATGATGACGTATACAAAGAGGAGAAAGGATCCAACTATTCCACCTTTTAGCAAATACGTCTTCATGGTGAATCGCTTCACTGTCATTCTTTCTTCTGTGACAACAACTTTACCTTTCCAAATTTTACAGCTCCAGAAGAACGAGAGGGAGCGTCGTCTTATCTGAAAGATAACACTCTCTACCTCTGCCTCATGCTCCTCTTGTAACTTTTTCAGTTTTCATCTACTTAATGCCTGATTGAGTTCGAAGAGAGCACAATTCAATGATGCTTACATATGAACAGAGTCAGTACCTCTTTTTTCTTTCAATTGCACTATTGAATCCAGAGAAATAACCAATCACAGTAGCTCCCTGATGTAAAGCTAACGAGGCGGACTGTGCAGACACTATCATCTAACAATATATCAGAGGTTTCAAAGTACATGCCTGTATTTTCAGGCAACAACACTTTGATTAGAGCGTGTGTTATTGTTTTATGACCTCTAAAATTATTTGACGGGATTTCAGGCACAAAGCTTCTTCAGACTGGAACAATCTACCTCCAAATAAAAGAACAATAAACTCACTTTACCTCTTTAAGAAAGCACTACTACCTTTTTTTTTTATTTTACAAAACCATGCTCCTGCCTCTAATCTCATCTTGCTACCATAATAATATATCTTTGTCTTGTTGATTGCACAATATGTCATGCATATCTATCTCTGGTGGTGGTTTAGCTCTTTTCTTTTTTTTTCTTTTTAAAGGTTGCAGTTGTTTTTAATGGAGAATGAATGTTTTCAAACTGGCAGCATGACACAGCACCTCCACACCTCATGAACAGATGATTTGCTTTTTTTAAATTACTTTTAACTCTGATTCAAGTGCATAAAAACGATAAAATGTTAAATTGACCATGAACGAGGACAGAAGATAACTGAAGAGTGTTTCACACTCATCCATTCATGTCTCACTCCCTTCTTCTTCCTGCACAGGCGATCAGCAGATCAGGAGCATTTAGTCTATAAGAACTTCACAAAACCACATTCTGACACAAACTCTCTCGACCAATCATCCTGCTGCTGTTAAAATGAAAAATCTGTTCTCCACTGTCATGTAGGACTTGGTAATATGGTCTAAGAATAAAATCCCTTTTTTTCTTTTACACCACCTGTCTTTTCTTAAAAATCTACCCAGAGAACAAGAAATGTATCAAACACGAATTATTTGAATTTCCACAATATTTTGCCAAACTTTTTTTTTTTAAATATAAAAAGTGCCTCTTGTTCATTATTTGTAATGACAAGGCAAGCTCAATAGGCTAAATAATCAAACATTAGGTGCTTGTAAATAATGTCTTTTAAATGTCATTTTTACAAGTTGTTAGCAGGAACACAAACCAGTCTCCTGCTACTTCCAGACGAGGAGAAATAAACGTCTCACTTTGATTGGTGCACGTTGCCCTGTTGATGTTTTCACTCATTTTCCAGGGGAGAGGATGTTACTATGCTACGGGAACCAAGAGAAGCAGCTGAGGTTGTTTACCGTAATTATCCATGTAAAAGCGAAAATCCAGTTACATTGTTGTTACTATAATAATCCAAAACCATGTAGTCCAATGAACCTGAAAGAAAAAAATAAAACATCTATTGATTGCCCAGTACTGCTGTGATCCTCCTACTTCCCCCCACTCGCCCTCATTCCATCTCAACTATCAGCTACTGGATCAGCTACTGAGAAGCCCACTCCATATTATATCCTACATAATTCCATCACAGCCACCACCAGTGTCTGGGCTCCATCAGGAGGGTCTCCTATCCTGCTGTGAAGACGGATGGATGGAGTCTAATTTCCAAAGACTTTGCACATTTTATATTTCTCTCTCTTAAGTTTCTCCTGTTCAAAATAAAAACAAGAAAACTCGTAGAGGATATTTTTTCATTTATTTACAGAATATAGTTAAAGAGGAATTGGACATAATGACATCCTCTGGCTGCCAATGTTATGTCAGGATGTTGTTGCGGGGTTTAATAATTGACTGTCTTGGCTGGCTTTGCATCGTCCAGGTCAGCTTCCAGGTAACGGAATCTGCGGTGGCGGCGCAGAATCTCAATCGCTTTTTGTTCTACAGTGGAAGGAGTGATGCCGAGATCCTCCAGACCAGGAAGACCCGGGTACTTCATGTCGGTAAGGTGAAACTGGAAAACAAAAGCACAATACAGAACAATCATCTAATTCTTGTCTTGGGAAAAAGAGAAAATCACATGACCTATTTCTTGTTTTTCTTACCCTCTCAACTTTGTCCGGGGTCGTCCACGGCTCAAACGGGTTCATTGCGAAGAATTGAGCAGCAAGGCTGAGAGGAAGCAAAAAAATAAATTGTAATTGACAAATGTAGCTTTTTTTTGCATTACTGCTGTTGATCACCACATGGCCGTTTTGGACCACCCATGATTTGTCAGATATGAGACAGCTCTCTTCAATGTTTTGAATGTGGACTGCAGTACCCATTTCAAACACTAGGTGCCAGAGTCACATAATGCTCCTTTAAACATTTGTGTTGTTCAGAGCTCAAGAGAGTGATTCAGGTCCTTTGTTTCTCAAAGAGGTAATTAGAAAAACAAACATGCTAATGCACTTACTGATAGAGTGGGCGGGGCAGGGGGTAGGGCACAAAAGACCTGTGAGCCACAGCGTAGATGTACTCTACCAGGTCATAGAGGAGGTAACGGTTGGGACTAGAAACAAGAAGAGAAGCACAGAACAAACCCTGATGAATGCATCCAAAGGAAAACACAAGATTGATTCTATTTCTGTTATCACTGATAAATACCCAATAACCTAAAACATAACAGTAGTCATTCGTGTTACATGTTAAAAACTTGATTTGTCCCTGGGAGGCAATTCAAAGGCACCCTAACCCTAACCCTAGCAGTAAGTGAACGACAGTGCAGCTATACTAAACTAAACTTCACTTAGACAGTTACGTACTTCCTTTAAGTAAATACAGTCATTTAAATACAAGTTAAAGAAATTGAAATGTACTTTTAGTGTGGATGGTTTCCTATCTGACAAACCTGTGTAAGCACACCGTCTTTTGTTTGTAATCCTGACTGTGACAGTGTTTGCTCTAACTCTGAATCACTTTTGCCCAGGCTGTTTTCAAAGTCCCCGTTAGCTTCAGAGCACACATTTATAATATGCTAACCACCTACCCGACTATTGCGTATGTCTTTCCGTTGGCGTCAGGATCTCTGACGGCGTTGACAATGGCCTTGGCTACATCCACCACCTGAGGGTCAAAAGAGACAGCTTAGTTGTTTTGATGTTATTATGCAGATATGCGTCGTTGACTTGAGCTAAAAAGGGCCGGAGTAAACACTGAGTTTGTTTCAAAGAACACCGTGACCACTGGGAGAGTTTTAAAACTTACAGGGGAAGTCTAAACTTTGAATCTGACACGTTTAAGTAAGTGAACATGTTTAGGGTTTGGCAAAACGGTTTTGTTGTATTTCCAAGTAAAAACAAATGGTTGCATCTGATTCAGGGACTTTTAACAACACTACGTTTTATTTCTTCAAATGACATCTTATAAGTCAGTTAGACACCCAACAAAGAGCCCACAGCCGGGGAGTTGTTTTCTTCTGCAATCAGTTTCTCTTCTACAGGGAAGCATGGCTTCACTGTAGCTTCAAAACAGAAATGATAGCCATGATTTTACAAACAGCAGGGCTGTGATTGTGAAAACTTTACACTTCTTTAAGTTAGATCTATGGTGCTCACTTTCACCTTCAATCATGTCAGAGTGGGACACGTTGTGAGATGTGCAGCTCACAAACATCCTTGTGCATCAGATACGGGTGTCAGTGAAATCCCTAAATTCATCCTCAGCTGCTGTCTCTTTAAGTCCCGCCCCCCCCACCTGCCATCTTTCCTCCAATTGGCCAGCTCTGTTTGCAGTCGCAGAGAAATCTGAGTGGACTTCGGTTGTGGGGGTGTCTTTGAAAGAGCCGTCAGGGTGGACATGTCCTGTGACTTCGCTGGAATACGTCGACAGAACCTGATGTCAAGTTCTCACCAAGTTCATCAAGCCTCGCTCAGAGCAGCAAGGAGACAACGTCTAGGGATTACGTCAACAACTGTGCATCTTGTGTTTAAAAAAAAAAACGTTCCCGAGCTTTAATATCCATCAGCAGAACAGTTGCAGCGAAAGTGAAAGGACAGATATGGGTTTTGTCGCTTCCTTCTAGAAAACTTACATGAACAGGCTGCTTCACAGTCTGCTTCCCCATGGACATGAGTGGAACAGCATTTCCAAACCAACGCATGTCTGAAAAAGATTAAATGTTAGCATTAGTGTAGCAGGCGTGTGATTGGCCGAGGATGAAAAAACCAACACACACACACACACACACGGTCTTACTTGCGTAATAGTTGAAGAATCGGTCCTCCCTCCCAAAGACCTCAGAGGGCTTCATGATGATGGCGTCAGGAAACTCATCCCGCACTGCCGTCTCTCCTACAGCCTATTAAAGGAGCATTACACAGCATGATGAGAAGAGCAGCTCATAAAGATACCGACCCTTCAAGATCAACGTTAGCACAGTGATGAAGCTATGAGCCTTTGAACAGCCAGCAGCTGAAGATTCAGGCTTGTTGGAGCAGTTTCTTCTTTTTTTAAAACGTATTTAGCTCATCTTTAATATTCAAAAATACCAGGGCTGAACATGTGGAGAATACTTAAAATAGCCAACCCTGGTATAAAAGCCTCATAAGAAACAAAGATGAATTTGCTTTGTTGAGTGAGACAGATGTGCACAGCCGTACCTTATTCCTCAGGTATTTGGATGGGCTGCGGATGTCAGCGTTGAGGTGAGACATGTGAACGAGCTTTGAGATGCCGGCCTCTCTGGCTGCCTTGGCGATCTGCTGAGGGATGTTCACAAAGACGTCCTCGAAGCTGTAGTTCCTACACACAAAGAGAAAAAAATGTTTGCACGTCTCCCTTCATAGCCGAGCCACCTTCAAAAACAGAAGCCGGATGCTTTCAGATATGGTTCCTGCTTCAGGTGTACCTCGTCTCCCACTCTCTGCCCACAAGATTGATGACGACATTGGAGTGCTCCAGCGCCCGTTTGATGGAGTCTTTGTTCCTGGCGTCCCACTCCTGCAGCACGAGAGGTCACACACACAACATTTGACCTCCATTAAAGGCTCTAAATGTGGAAGTGTACATGAGAGCTGGGCAACGTCACGATTAATGGAACATTTGACCTCGATGAAGATTAATGAACGACTTTTGTTTTTTGTCCTCATAGTTCACAGACATGATCTCTACTCTAAATCTAATGAAAGACGGATCATATCTGATGAACTATTTTCTGGTTATTTATTGAATGTTTCAAACTGAAATCAAAAGCATTGCTTCAAATGAAAACAACACATTTTTGTTTTAACAGTAAACAAGAAATAACTTGTAATTCTTGCTAACAGCGTTAACATTGGACTTCTTTTTGTTCGGCGTCGTCTGCGTCCAAACGACGGACGCTGCTGCTGTATGGTGGATTGGACATGTCGTTACGGGCCTCGATATAATCGTCATGGGCACGATCTCGTCCATTAGAGATTCTGAAAGTCAGTTTCGATTCGGGCCCGGCTCTAATGTACATGTTTGTCAGCGATCTATTCTGCATCTTACCATGAAAATGATTTGCCCGAGATCCCCCATGGGCCTGAAGTACATGACGTCATACTGATCATTGCGGTGAGGGATTACGATCTGAGAACCCAAACGACCTGCAAGTCGAGTGACAAGACACAAATACATCTTTGAATCACACTGATGGGAAAGTGCAACATTTTACACATTAACAAAGCAGAAATCATGTACAATATATCATCTGTGAGTCATGACCGTCTACGATAAGAGGCGTGTACTGTAGTCGAGCTGTGTTTACGTCTTGTTTACATGGGCGGGACATTTGGCTCCTCCCCTTGTGTATAACGCTGGTTTAGTCAAGAGAACAGAAGAATAACATTCGGTGTCATTGTATGTGCAATATGAAGCTACGATTCAACCAAAGTGTGCTAACATTAGCCTGCTAACACAGCAATGCAGCTCGAGCAAAGGACGATTTGCATAATCAACGGTGCTTGATTATGGTGTTTTACAATTCACAAGTCCTTCGTGTGAACACGAGTGGCTGGAGGTGTGTCGCTGCAGGAGAGTGGAGGATTCAGAACAGCAGAGCAGTTTGTTTTGGTTTAATGCTGGTGCTCAAGGGCAACACCTTTTCATCCTTTAAATCTAAAACAGGGAGGGATTTTAGAAAACTCCAGCTTGTAAGAAAATACAAGAGTGTGCATGTACACGCTAGATTTGATTCCTCACCCAGCCTGTTGACTACATATCGACCCAGAAATCCCGTGGCACCAAACACCGTTGCTGCTATTCCACTGGAGGAGGAGCGTCCTCCTTTCCCTTTGGGGATGACAGCATGGTGCAGCTTCCTCTGCTGGGCTGTGGAGACAGAAGCAGCTGACAGAACAGCAGGGCAGCAGCTACCTGTAGACAAGAGAGGAACCCGAGCAGCATATGAATTAATGAGTACAAGAAGAAAAATGACATGTAGCATAAAAACTTTTCTATATCACATTTTAAAACAATACAATCTCTGTAATAACAAAGCTTTAAAAATTACATTGACACTGTTTAGGTACCAGTGTATGTGTACAATTAAGTCATAGTGCAGGATGTGAACAACATGTTTTGGGCAATTAAAAGCAAGACATTAGGCAGTAAAATGTTTTTTTTTAATCAAAATGTAGGGAAAGACATTTTTGGGCAAAACAAAAATAAAAAACTAATAATCTAAATGTAATTAGTCCAGTTATTGTGTCTTTAATAATATACAGGGAAATGTGTATGGTTGAACTGGTCCGTAACTTGCAAAATGAGTCTTTAAGACAAGTATGAAAAAGAAAAGAGGGATATGACTTCACTTAACTCAAAATACGATTCACCATTTAACCTCACTGCAAAATGCCTCCACAGCTTTGATTTAAAAGACGGTGTTGCGTCCTCAGTTTCTAAATATGCTGCTGACGTTCACACTATTTTTTAGAGTACTGATTAATATCTACATCCCTGACAAAGAGTAGTGACACATCGTGATTGTCCCTCATGGCCCAACACTGTTTAAAATGTTGGCCAGGACAAACTGAGTGTTTCCACTTTCCTTCAGTGTTTCTTTCATTTTCATTCATCGTTGTAAAGGAATATAAATCAGAACAACACGAGCATGCTGTAAACTAAAGGCTGCATGCACCTTAGAAATACAGGTACAATAATCTAAACGTTATTAACAATAATAATGATCAGAGACCTCTCACTGTGCTTATTAACGCAAACACTCACACATATTAAGAGGTCCATTAAAAATAGTTTATTTTAATCAACTCAAAACATTTGAAAGACGTTATTTAAGTTAATTTAAAACGTTTTAAAGAGTTTATTTACACAGCTTTGATCTAAAGCTCTCGTTAGTAGCTGCTAGCTAGCCGAGTCTGTTAGCAAGGTCACTGCCGCATAGTGTGAGCTCTCACTGTGCGCAGGCGCACAAATAACCCGCATGTGAAGATTAGAAACAAGTGAACAGTTTGCGCTGAGATGTTTTTGTTAATATGAGATGTCCGTTGTGTTGACGGTACTCACTTGAGATCTTTGGAAGGGCACTCACAGGACGGCTAACCAGCGCCAGGGCCGCCATCTTTCCAACTACGGCATCTCTTGTGGGCCAAAATACATGTCCGTCGATTCACCTTGCGTTGTGTGTAGCGCGCACATGAAGGCGAAGTGAAGAATAAAACACGTTCAATGAATACAGGATTTAAGGTTGTATATAATGAATACACAAGGATGACACTCATGTTTTAGACTATGTGTGTATAAGAATAGAGATTATAAATTGGCTATTTGGAGTCAGTTGGTGCCCTATTTAAAATAAATTATTGGGGGCCCCTCAAACCACTATTTTGTCTTCCAGTGTCCCGAAGATCTTCCTTTTTCAACTCCCAGAAAGATATATGCCTTGGCAATTTTTGGTTTGTGCTGATGCAGGACATGCAAGAGAAGGCCTGTCAAGTGGGGCCCCCTGGGGGACATTTTCTACTGTCAAACTTTTTTCGCTCTCTGGGTCTGAAAGCTAAGTTACTGACTACATCAATTGATGAGCTGTCCCTCTGTACATATTTGTGAGCATTGTAAGGCTATTTCATTCATGGTGGCAGCCCATCGTGTTTAATTATATTTTTATTTGTACTCATTTATTTATATAATAATTCAGGAAATTACAAAAGATGGTAACATTTCTTTCATGCAATTAGAAAAACTTACTTTAATCATCTAACCTAACATTAAACTAGCATTAAACTGAAGTAGCTCCAAGTCCTGTTTTCCTCACCTGTTCCTGCACACAGGGGGCAGCAATGTGCAGCACAATGAAATGCCCAGTAGAGCTCCTGTTGCGTTTCTATTGACTTTTTTGTTTTTAAATTTGAGAATAAAGTCAGTCTATAGTTTTATTTAGACATGAATCATCTTGTGAATTTATACTTTAGTAAAGGTTTCACAAATAAAGAAATACTTCTTGTCTGTCACAGATAGACCGAGTATGAGCCGCTTTAAGGTTTCAAATATCTGATTAGTTGTGTTGGGGCTTTACTTTATGCAGATATGAAACTACACATGCTTTCACGACTTTAACATCGAAATGTAGATTTTTTTGTTCTTTAAAGTGACCCTAATAATAATAGATAGTGAAGCCTGCAAATGTTCAAGAGGGGGGTGAATATTATCTGAGATACCATGGTTAATTTGTAAATGTAATAAAGCACGTTAGATTTCATTTTGTTTTTAATTAATACAGTTATTACATAGTTTTACTTGTTTAAAAAAAATTACAGGATATTATTATTACAATATTTATTTCAACATAGGATCCTCAAGTGACAACATTACATGATGAACACTGTTAACCACAACACTGAAGTTTAAATGATGAAATATAAAAATGTTTGATTCCTTTGAAACAACTTTTTATTTAATTAAAATATCCATAAAAATTAATTTGTACTTTTCTCATGACAGCTACAACCCGTCCTTAACAGATAGCAAGGAACAGTGGACAGACTAAAGACATTAATCAACCGCGAAAAGAGGATAATAAAACATTTGATTTTGTATTGTAACCTTAGACGATTCTGTCTGTAAATGGATCCTGTGGTAGGAAAGACTGAACCATGGGAATCCAGCAGTTTCTAATCCGAGTGTACGCACGCGATAGTGAAATGCAACATTTCAAATACTGCAAGGCACAAACTATCAGTATCAGGATTGTCTTTCTGTTTCTAATACAAAAATATGAATAACACAGACATACAAAATGTTATCATAGAGAAACATCACAACAAGTAAAACCTTGTCTAACCTCTCCACAAAGATATGAATTGTTTTCTTAAAGTATGTTTTGAATGACACAAACATTGGAAAACAGAGCAGGAATATATACAACCAAAGGTATTACAAACTGATGTGTGGTAAATTAAATTAATCAACGGATATGAAACACATTTCATAATAAATAAGTGAAATCACTTATAATCAATATCTCACCAACTGCATTCTACAATTAAAAACAACGACAATCAATCTATTAACTTAAAAAAAAACAAAAAAAAAAAAAAACATTTTTTGGCTCAGCCTTTATCGCACACGATTGTTCGTATAATCATCACTATGATTTGAATAATTCTAAGATGTCTAAAAGAAAAAAGGTGCAAAAACTACGATTTATCAGCACATGCACTTTTTTAAATATGGAGACTAAAACAAAGGTTAATGTGTTTAAACTTGAACCTGTTTAAAGATTTCAATGCACAGCAAAGATTGGGTTCCATACAAAACACAGGAGACACTGAAAGCAAAAAGCCTGAGGTTTTTTTTTTTTAAGCTGTTTGATTTCGACTCAAAATGTGCATTTTCCATGTGATGTCTCCAAGTCTGACACATTTAATGAAACACCGCCTGCAAATGCACCTTCACATTTCTATTAAACACCGGTGGATTTACTTCTCTGTCATAAAATAAATCACTAAGACTGCATAAAAAGATTTCCTCCCCAGAGTGGTAGCACTATTCAATGTTTGGGAAATGGTCTGTTTTCTATATTTTAGTCGAAAACATTGGAGCCGATTTCCAACATGAAAGTCAGAAGCTCAAGACTCGGGCCTGACATCTCTAACACGTTGTATGGTGATTATGTGACGCCACGGAGCCAACATGTTTGTGTTTGTGATAAAAAAAACAAAAAAACAATTAGAGTAAGCAGGCCCAAACTCAATTTTCTTAACTCAGTTGCTCACAGGTGCAAAGAGGATACGTGAGTCTGAGTACTTGTCATGAATGCAGCATGTTCTCTGTCCCTGTTAGATGATAGGAGGTAAACACCGAGAAGGTTCCTGACTCTCCTTTCCCTCCAGGCCTGATTCCTCCTGAGGTTTGATGACGATGTGAACCGATCTCTCTCCTCCTTCCTCTTGTTGCTCGCTTCCTGTGGAGAGTTTACGCTCACTCTCACACACTTCCTCCTCCGCCGAGGCGCCGATGGGTCGAAGACGCTCAGCGGGGGCCATCTTTGTTCCACTTGATGAACTGTCTCTCTTCAGATTGTCATTAGTGCTGCTGTCGGAGCTGACCTTCTCTGCTGCACCGTGGAAACAAAGAGATTAAACATCAACTCAAGGTGAACACAGAGGTAAACTAGAGGTTTGTCTGCAGCTTCCTGCTTCTTTTAAACTTTCTCGTCTCACTTTTTCATTCCTATTTTCTTCTTTGATACATCCCATAGTAATTTGGGCAATGCAGCGCAGGGATTATTATTCACTTTCTTTGGAGGTGTGTGGAGGTTCTAGAGAGGTCATGTCCCTCTTTTTGTAAGTAAAAGACTCTTCTTTGAAAAAAGTCCATAGAAATTTACAGCAAGGAAATAAACTCTCCAAAGAGGAGATGGAGTCCTGCATCTTTAGTAGCATCGAAGGGAGACATTTAATTTCATAACTCCATACACGATACATTTGCTAGTCACATCAGGACAAACTGAACACTTTTCAGAACCTGCTCAGATGCATTTTTGCACATTTGGTCTGAGGCTGACACTGTAACATGTTTGCAGAACCAAAATGATATAGCTGTATGGAAAGTTCTTCTGTCTGCTCTATTTCAGCTGCTTTATGCACAGCTTTTTCTTGAGTGATTATTATCAGTATGTTGTAAAGATGATGGAAGTGCCCGTCCTCTTACCAGGCTTGCTGTTACACTGTTTGCGTAAACTGTGCTCACTGCTGTTTTCTGTGTTGGTCGAACTGTCGGAGGCCTTCTTCACCAACGGCCTCGTTCTCGGCCGGACTTTGTTGAAATTTCCCTCCAGGATCCACTCGTGCTGCAGGCCCTCGTCAGGGGTCATACGCTTGGTTGGATCCCAACTGGAAGGAATAGACAACTTCAGTTGGCATTTGTTAATCAATCTTTAATATATCACAGTTAAAGCCCAATTCAACCAAAAGATCTTCAATGAGAAAGTGAAGCCTGTTCTTGTATTGATGTTCAGTTTATAGTGAACATACCTGAGGCAGCGTTTGATGAAGTCTAAGAACAGAGCATCATTTGTTTTTAACACAGCTGACAGCTCCTTGGAGTTGGGTCTCCTCTTCTTCCCTTTGCTGTTCGTGATGTTCCGGGGGGTTCCTTTAGAGTCTGCAGATCATCAGAAAATATAGATTCATAATTACAGTAGATGATTTCTGTAGTACAGTCATGGTCCAGTTTTTTTAATTTAAACTACATACTATACAAGCGTTGAAAGGCAGTGTATATCGGTAAAATCAAACGATAGTAACAATTAATGATCTCTAAAACGTATCTAAATAAATTAATTTCTCACCGAAGAACAGCCTCCTCCTCGATGCAGACTGGACAAAATCATTTGGAGGCATCCCAAGGACCTGTAGGTCAAAATATCAGGGTATATTAACACACGTAAAATAATAGCAACAATCAGTTTCAACCAAAAAAATGAAAAATTGGAGGTAGTCCTGAGGCTTCTTTGTAGGTTAATGAGGAAAACAAAAAAATAATTGTTGGTGAAAGCATCCAGACAGACAGATGGATAGAAATCGTACCTCCATTATGCAGGCTATCTGCTCCACCTCGCTCTCTCCAGGGAAGAGAGGATAGCCCGTATAGAGCTCAGCAAGGATGCACCCCAGACTCCACATGTCAATGGCCATGCTGTAGTTGTGACCCAGGATGACCTCTGGAGAGCGGTAGAAGCGACTCTGGATGTAGGTGTACACTGAAGAAAAATAATAACACAGCCCCATTGTGTTATTGGTGGATGGACAGGGAAGAGGTAAATGCACAACAGTGGAAATCATATTGATGACCCAAAATGTTCCCAACACAAGTGCCATAAAACCAATAACTTCAAATTAGAGTTTTGTTTATCTTGCTATCTGACCTCTTTGTTGTTCATAGCAGCTCGATCCAAAGTCGACCACCTTGATGTTCCCCGGGCCTCTCTGAGACAGAAGGATGTTCTCCTGTTTGAAAAAGCCCAAACGTTCAAACACTCCAGATGAGAAGCTGCTGCAGTTTTGTACAGCTCCACAAGATGGAGCTAAGTTCACAGTCTACTTCTTGCAGTAGTGTGTAAAATGTGGTATCAGAAAAATGATTCCAAGTTTTTGCTGTTAATCGTACCGGTTTGAGGTCACAGTGGATGATCTTCTCCCGGTGCAGCATCTGCAGGCACCTCAGGAGGGCATGAGTGAACCGACGGATGAGAGCCAGACTGAAGCCCTGGAAGTTGTTTTTTTTGATGAGTTCGTACAAGTTCACCCTGCAAAAGAAGACATGATGTTTGTTTTTTGTCTTTTCTTACAGATTCGGTGAGGTACTTTAAGTTTGTGACAATCTGTGGACAAAGAGCAACGAGCCTAGACTATCTAAAATATGGACAGAGTCTCAGTGCCGTCAGCCCTCAGGTACTGAAGAGGCATTGAGGAGCCCAATGATGGCAGACACCATGTTTTTAAAGCTATCTCCACCTAACTTGCTTTTCAATCAAGAGAGGCGGGCCCTTTAGCATCCTTGCAGAATATGCAAATATTCATCCCTGGTACAGTTTTCATGTTAGAAAATGGATGCTTTTTAAAAACCAGGTTGTAAACATGTTTGTTTCTGATGTAAAAAACTAACTCACTCGAGGAGCTGCAGTTGTTTTGTTTTTTTTACTTTCACAAGGTGATTACTCCGGTACGTCTTAAATTTAATGATTTGTCTTGTACGTAAGTCGTAAAATTCTCCAGCTGTCGTTTAACTGTCTGATGTGACTGTCTGAACTTCTGCTTCGTGTGACATACAGTAACTCTGTCTAACCCCTGACCTGCTACTAGCAACAGACATACAAAAGAAAACCCTAAATGCTGTGGCTGATGGTCCTGTTTGGTTATGCAGGTCATTTTGAGGCACGATTATTATAGACAAATTGAAGTCACCTCGTCTGTTCCTCTATATATACTTGTTATGCTCAGGCTTTTCTAGGAAGCCGGAGAGAGCTCAATACAGATTGACTTATATAAAGATGGCACCACATTAAGAACATCTCCATACCCCTCAAATAAACGCTCTGAAAAAAGAAGGCTGCTCAGTTTGACACCTCACATTAAACCTACTAAAACACCTGCTGAGTGCCAGGGTTCACACTTTGAAATCATCTATATGATTGTGCTCACAGTCAGAGGGAGAGCCTCAGGGTGTGTCCTGTTATCTCTGCTACATGTGATGAGCATTAACTTCTTTAGATTGTGTCACCGGAGCCTTCACACCATGAAGCAAGAAAAGGGTAAGAGATAGGGCCCCAATCAAGGCCTTAACTAAAGGATTCGGTGACAGTAATGTTAGACAAGGTGGCAGAGCAAGACGTCCTCTAAAGGTCATTCAGCCAGGGTGATACACAAACCTATCCCCACTTAAATAGAGATCAGTTGCAATACATGTTAAAGCACAGACGCTTTAAGGTACACAGGGATCATTTAACTCCTGATTGAGCGAAGTCACGTAGCGTTGGAGGTTATGAATAGAGATGAGTAAGAAAGTCCTCTGAAGGCAGAGTAGTGATCTCACCCAGCATCTTCATGCTTAATCATGCAGCATGGGAGTGAGCGTACTGACCCGAGGAGTTCGAAGGAGATGCAAAGATGATTCCTGAAGTAGAAGTACTCCTTCATGTGGATGACGTTGTGAAGGTTGTCTTTGTCTTTCCTCTTTATCACGTCTAGGATCTTCAGCTCGACCAGAGCCTGGTGATGAAACCTAAAGCAGAGTCACGAGAGGCGTTAATACACTGACACTTTATTCATACATTTTAGACATAGAGGGGCCTGAGTTAATAAAAACATGTTTCTGAAAAATCTGTCGTCATTTCAGAATATTGAAGTGGACAGACATCCGCACATTTGATTTGTTATCCTCTGATTACAGGTAGTTTTCTCGAGACTTATCAATGTTGCTACAAACCTAGAAATAACAACTCTGGTTTAAAAAAAATTAATCTCTGGTAAGAAAAAGAGCAAACTGTTTTGTTAGTTGAGTTCTTGAGAAGAAAAGGAGTTCAGGCTCTGTTTTCTCTGATGTGGTTTTTTGCACCACTTTAGTCCTCGGACATTTCTTAATGGTGATCATTTACGATCCTCCTTAAAAGGGAGATCAAATCAGCAAACACCATGCAGAGTTCTATCAAGGTGCTGCTTTGGCAGGTTGCACCCTTTTTGTTTCCTGCATTATTGAAGAGGCAGAGGTGGCTTCTGTTTTTAAACTGCACGACTCAGAGAGTCACTGCCAGCGTGATCTGTGGTGTAAGGACGGGTGAGAAAATCTTCTGCCATGCTGAGTCAGGATCTCAATCATTTTAACATGGCCTGCAGAAATGTGGGATAAACTCATGATGAGGTATCAGATGTCAATGAAGAAGAAAGGTTGCCCCATCGTGAAAAAGATCCCGTTCTTTAAAGACCCTTGTGATGTACAGGGTTTTTTAAAAGCAAAAATAGTAAAGGATGTATTATTATGTGAGGATTTCCATGAATGACACAGCTGAAAGTCAAACTGCTCCAATTAAATAATGAGATCGATCAATGATTCATAACCTTTTCTTGTTGCGTATCATCTTAATGGCTACAAGTTCATTGGTCTTGTGGTCGAGACATTTCAGGACCTGCCCAAAGGAGCCTTTCCCGATCACTTCCAGCACTTCGAACCTGTAGGCAATGTGGTCATGCAGCACCTGGAGAAACAAGAGGAACTGTTGTTACTGCATGCACCAACAACATGTCACGATGTTGACCTACAATCTCAAACCTCCCTGTCAGTCTCCTTATTTCACAGGTCAGTTCAGCCAGGTGTCACAGCGTCTGCTGACCTCAGATCAGTGTATTGTTTTCAGTATTCAACAAAGGATGATGGGAAAATGTCTGCAGCTGATGGATTAAGGTCATGCAGAGACATGTGGTCACACACACACACACAGTGCCTGTGTTAGCATGTGTGTGTTTTGTTCACGTGTTTGTGTGTTTGTTTCACTGAGTGCAGGAATAATTAGAATCAGTGTTGCTTCTTTTGGTTTCAAACAATGTCACACATCTGCACAGTTCTTTGTAGTTCTGTGCTTTTTAACTGGTTTGACACAAAAAAATCATGAAAACACCAGTTTATTGACAAACCTCTATGCATACTAATAAACTTCTTTTATACATTTCTATGAGCCGTAATAATGTTTTCATCAACGTAATTTTCTGTGATTAATGAACAGTAGCAAGGTTTTTTTTAATTCTTATTTTCCTGCAAGCTTAAAGGTGCACTATGTAGATTTGGTAGTGAAAATCTGAAAGTTGGAGAAGTTAAACAATTCTGTGCAACATTTTCTAAAGTAAATACACAAAATGTTTATATAAAAAAAATGGTCCCTGGACACTGTTAGGAACAAAAAATCGAACAGGAGAGTAATAGTTTCACTGTTCCCACCATAACTTCTCGTGTTACATTTTACCTTCAAACAGTGCTGCAGGGAGCCCATTTTTCTCTGAGCTCAGTTTGTGTGTAGAGTTATGAACATAAATCACAGAATCTGTACAAAACTCTAAAGTGCACCTCTAAATCAGCTCAACTCCTTTGCTTTAGTTAATATCAACCTTCTCCTGATTGGACTCAGAAGCTGCGTTTAATTCATCATGTTCAACATTCACATAGACCTTTTTTTCATCAAAAATGTGCCCTTTAAGAGAGGAAGTGGAGGGAAAGAATATTTTTCTCAGGATTCTGTATGCTTGCACATCTCTTTTATGAAAGTTATAAGATTTGTTTTTACTCAAAAAGCTTGTGAATGTTTTCCTTTTTCGTCAATGGCACAACTTGTTCAAAACATAATGAACAAAGAGTCCCTGCTTGAAACTTTTTACCCACACAACAGGAACACAAATATTTTTTTGTAGTCCCTCCAAAAAATGTATTTTAAAACTCACATGAAATGCAGCCCGTTTGGAAAGTCATTGTGTTAATTTGTCAGTTTAATAGAGGAAATCTGAGACATGGTTCTTTAATTCTCCATCTAATACTTTACCCTAATGTAGCTCCCATGCTCGTCATCATATCCTGAGTTTTGCACTGAACCCTGGGAACCCTCGATCTTTTGAGATCCCAGACCCAGGAACCAGATCTCAGAGTAGTCCATGATTTCCTCCTGCTCAAACTCTGTCAGCCGATCTTGGAAATTCTTCAGCGCCTCTGCAACAGGAAGTAAGAGGAGGAGGACGAGATGAGTCACATTCATATCTATCACACCTCTGCCAAGAGCAGAGGACTGTGAGAAACCGACTTGAATGCCAGCATGCTATTTTTACAGCATCAGAAGAATTAAACTTGATATTTAGTTACATAAATAAATTGGATATCGTTAATATATTCAACGTGTAGAATACCGTAAATTCCGTACTATTGAGCGCACCTGGATATAAGCCGCACCGGCTAAAAATAAGTAAATAAATGTATTTGTACATATATAAGCCGCACTTGATTATAAGCCGCAGGTGTCCACGCTATAACAAGAGCTATTTACACAGACGTAGGCTACCGGTAACATCCGCAAATACTGTAGCGTCCGTACGGACGTTAAAGGACGACGAGAGCGTTCAAATAATAACTTTTAATAACCCGATCACTGTCGGCCGTGACCACGCCGTTTACAGCAGAGAGCAACACATAACTTGCCGTAACAATCCAACTCTCTCCCCCAGCGTTCTCTCATACAGCCACTCAACACGTTCTCGCTGGTGCATTCACTGACTCTCCACATAATCGGAATTATGAACACATTATCAACTACTGACTTTACAACATGAACCGTTACAATACGAAGCCTAGCCGACGGTGTCTGTAACACGGCTGATGAAAAAGATGACCGTAATATATTTCACAAGAAAAAGTCCATCCATTCACTGCCTCAGAATGACTTCATTACTCACTTCCTCAGTCTCTGTTGTCGCTGTCAGTGTCATCTTAACGTGCAGCAGCTCTGTTAGCTTCTTTGACAGCCAGGTCGATCGCCTTTAACTTGAAAGCTGCATCATATGTATTTCTCCGTGTGTTTTCCATGATGAGGGTGCGTGCATGAAGCGCAAAATGACTGATATTAAGATCCGACGTGACGAAGTCAAATTTGCTCATTGTCCCCCATAAAAAATCCATGCATTAGCCGCACCGGAGTAGAAGCCGCAGTGCTCGAAGTGTGAGAAAAAAGTAGCGGCTTATAGTCCGGAATTTACGGTAATCTCTTTTTTAATGTCACTGAACTTACCAGTGGGGGACATCGGTAACCTCTGGCCCTCATACAACCTCTCCTTCTCCAGCTTGTTGCTGATTATCTTGCTGTTGCGAGGGACTGAAACTTTGTCCATCATTGAACCAAAGCGCATGCTGAACGGCTGGGTGGGCTTCGGCCTCTCATCCTGTAAAAACAAGCACACAGAAAGAGGTGTGATGAGCAAATTATGGGTTAGGCTTAAATAATGTCCCAACAGTAAATGTTGTCATGTAATCACTCTGCTAGTTCCCAGTGTTACGTTTTAGAAGCTGTTGCAGATAAATCGAGATGTTTCAGTCTTTGACCTTCTATCAGAAGCATACAAAGATAGTTCAATGCAGGTCAAGTTCCTGCAGTAAGATGATGCAGACAGCGAGTGTGTGAGAGTCTCACCGAGTGTGTCTGAAAGTTGTTCTGACCCCCTTTAATGGCAATCTGGGGCAGGATGTTATCTGACTGCTGGTGTTGGTTTTTAGCATTGCTGACCACCACCTGCACCACTGGTGGTTCAAGCTGAGGTAAGGTCCCGACACCAGATCCAAACTTCTGCAAAGCAAAAGGGACTGTTTTAAAGTGATTACCTTAAGTGAGAAAAAAAAAAAAACCTAACACTGGAGACGCCACTAAAAAAGCCTCTTAAAAAGATGAGGAGAACACAAGGTCACTCTGTCTTTACACTCTCTTTTTAAATAGCGTGACGGAGATGAAGGAAAAGCCACTCATTTAGTAAAATTGGGAACATATAGGAAAATAAAATTTTCCAGCTTTCACGGCTTGAAGGCTTTGAAGAAAAGTTTCTGTTGGGAATATCTCGCTCTGCCTTTCAGCACAGAATAACAAACTCTGAACAACAAAACAAAAGCAGCTACAGAGAGAATGGGTCAGCAAGTGTCGAGTCTGAATGTATTATTCTTTTTACACTGCAGCTACAAGCGTGTTACAGACCTCTTTCATTTTTTAACGAGTGTGTTGTGTCAGTTTTGGTTTGTATTCTCTACATCCCTTTCACATGCATTCGGTCTGTGCAGGCTCAGGTGACCGGGACCTCCAGCAGCTGGCGGCTGGAATTACTGATCAGGGTTAACGTGAAATGGGGACAAAGCCTGTGAGGCTGGGACCTGACAGAGTCTGTCTGTGGAGACTCTGTGGGGGAGGACAAGAGCAGAAACCTGCTTTTCTCCCACTGCCATCCTGCTTGCTCTGAGAGCACGATTACATGTGTCACAGCCTTGGCAGACTCATGATGATGGCGGTGACGGGCAAAATTAGACCTCTGTCCCCGGCCAAACACTTAGGGAAATCTGAGATATCCTACAGACGTGAACCTCTGTCATAAGGGCATCACAGAGTGAGGTTGTCAAATTGTTCAAGACTCTTGTTACTTTTCAAGTCCTAGTGTGTTTTTAAAATTGTATCATCTCCATTATTTTAATGAACAATAGCATCTATAAGTACAGCTGGAAAGAAAACAACAGATTTGAAGTCATATTTTTATCCAGACTCTGCTGCAAACAGAAGTGAAAAAGAGAGTGTGGTACATTCACATTTAAAAATAGCCATTACAAGTCATGTTGGTGCATCATAAAGATGCAAAAGTTCTGTCATGTCTCTTACTGTACAAACAAAAAGAGCAGAGGAGGTGACAGGAGAGGAGAGACTTTCTAAATTGCATGAATACATCCGTAACATTTTGATACCCAAACATTAGAAACATATTTTGGCGATTGAGAAGTGTGCAGGAGTTTATCTGATGCTCTGATGCTCACATTGGGTGCCTGAAGCTTCTATTTTTGTTGCAATGTTGTTGAAACACATAAATAAATGTGTATCAAAGGTTCATATGCTGGTGTCATAACAACCTTTTATGGAGGATCTGTGTAGCTGCTTTAGTCAACTTTTCAGCTGGAAATATTCAACAAAGAAGCGTCCCACATCGAGCAAGCTGCACTGCAGCCTTGAGCATTGCAGCATATAAGAGACACGATTAATTCCTTCACTTAAATTATTAATAGCATTCCAGGAACAAAAAGGTTTACCAATTATACAGTAGATAATTCGATTTGCTCTCACATGTTATGAGCTGCTGCAGGATCTGCCAACTTGGTTATGACGCATAGAGATAGTGCTAAATATAGCTGCAAGCACCTGCCACAACAGGCGAAGGAAGTAAACACAGCAATGTTGTGCTACATGACTGCTGGGGGGGGGGGGGGGGGGGGGGGGGGGGGGGGGGGGGGATGGGGTTCTGGGGTGGCTGTGCTGCTCCAATAAGGTGAACATGTATCTCAGGGAATCTGTGTTGGTTACACAACATGACCACTTACTGTATGTGCAGATGTTAACAACAACTGGTCATGTGTATGGAAATGTGTAAATGAGCGGCACACACGGGAGGCGCTAACCTGTGAGCAGGGTCGGTTTGTTCCAAGACGGTTGCCTTCTGATGGGAGTCTGTGAGGGTGAGGGTGAGGGAAGGCTTCGGGTCGTGATGTCTGTGGGAGGAATCAGACAATTCCACAAGATTAGAAAAACAAGCCACAGTCATGTAAACACATTTTTGTATTTCTATCATCATGTTTCTGTGATGCTCAAGCAAATAAAATGCATAAAAAAACACCTCCAAAGTCAGATTTAGTCCTCCGTTTACACTTAATAAGAGCAGTCCTGTTAAATAATAATCATGAAACTGCTTCTCGTGTTCATGCTGCTTGGACTCTCTAGTCTCTCTTTAGAAACACAGCCTGGGGGCAGCTCAGCAACATTGCAGCCAGATGAGCAAAAATAATGCACTGTGATCCTAAAATAGATTTCTTCTGTGAAAAAAATAGCAACAACGACCCTCTATAGTGCCTCTGCCAGTTTGAGCAGGTGTGTGAACATGTGCACATCCATGTGTACTGCAGCGACTGTACACGTGCCTGAGAGCCTGCAAACATTGCTTCGTCAATGTGTAGAAGGGAAGTGATGAACGTTGAGATAGAGCAATGCGAGTATTTCAGATATTCATCAAAAGCGGAGCACAAGTATTTTGGATGATTGTGCCTGCTTGTCTCTGTCCCCGAGCCAGTTTACATGTGCCGTACTAATCCTCGGGTGAGCGTGCAGCTTTGTTAAGCGCTAACATATGGGTGAAAAAAAAAGCTTAGCCCCATATGGGGATCTGTGCCACACTAACCCTACCAGTCTGGCACACAGAGAGGGAGCAGGAAAGAGGGGTGTTGTCCACAGGTGCTTGTTGGAAACATTTCTAATCATAAGCTGTAACGTTCCCACTGATCAGATCAGTGAGACAGCAGTGAAGTTCAGAGGAGGTGCTGAACTGGTTCTGTTTCAGTTTGGGATGAGACACTGAGCTGGCTTCTTCTTACTGGTCATACTGGTGACATGTTTACAGTTGAAACATCCGGTAAAATACTTTTTTTATGTTGTTATTAATAAGACAAGAAACCAACACATAACCACAGAACGGCGTGGTTCAATAATGCAGTCATGTTGCATCCCAGGAGCGTGACGAGTAACAGCAGGAGTCATGTAGGTCAATGTGAGTGACAGGTTGTCTTCCAAAACCTCACCTGTGAAGTCTGCTGTTAGCCTGACTAATGAGCTTTGATCATTAGAGACATCATGAAAGACAGTGAAATCTTGACATGTGCCACAGAGCCAAAACAAAATCAAGCCTTTGACCTTTAAATCCACGGTGGTGACTGAATGTGAATAGAAACAAAAGTTGCTGCCAGTTGTTCAGGTGGTGAGTGGATGTGAACATTTCTGTATTTCTCACCTCTGTTGGGTTCAAGTTGACATACTACATTTACCATTAAGAAGGGCCCTGCTGTTTAAAAGCAACAGGATAATTATATATATCACTGTGTTAGCGCTGCCTAAAATACAAGTTTGCACAGGACTCAGGAGAGTGAATGACACCTCACTTAAACACAAATGGACTATTAGTATTTCATACTTTCTTCCTTTGTGCACATCAATGCAGATCAATTACACTTTGCACAAATACAACAAGCATGAAAGAGGATGTTGTGAAATGAACTCGGAAATTAAATCAAGTTTCATGAATAATTAAACTGAGTGTGCACAAGGAATCATAAGTCAGGAGCGATAAGAACTGATCTGTGTGAGCCGGTGTCTTTCGAAGTATCCGAGCAGCGTTGGCTCTTTACGGCCCTCCAGGGTCATTTGGCCAGAGGGTCAGCAGAGCAATAAAACCAAGGGTAAACATCAACAAAGTGTAAAAGCTGTGTGCACTTACACTATCAACTGTCAGACATGCATGTTTCCAAAGGATAACCACACTGCACTGTTGTTTTCGTTGAACCTATCAAGCTGTTTCTGCTGGTTACTGCATGCTGACCACAGGGAGGGATGCATGTGCAGTCAGTATGATTACTGATCAATACATGTGATTTAATGGTATCCAGCAGTCTTGTGTTTAAATCTCACAGACAGTTTAAGAAGTGTGAAATTCTCATCAAGATCCAAAAACAGCGAAGGTTAAATTTATATCGCTTTCCATGTAAGGTGTGAGAAATACAGCAGAACACATATAGACTTACAGAATCTGTCAGCGCAACAAACACTTGAATAAGTAGGCTAAAGAACGACGGAAATAGAAATGGATCAGATTTTTCATCACAACTTGGCATGTGGTCAAGAGAAAGGGGGCGAAATACTGAGTAGGAGTTCAAGTGGGATAACTCAAAATGTTTTTAAACTGAGTATTTTTTATTGACCAGTATACTAAAAAAACCCAGATAGAATTGGGTTCCCTTTGGTTCATCAATGTAAAAGGATACCTGTGGAGCATTTCACCTAAAATGGAATAAGACTGGAGTGAAGCCCTGTATCTGGGCAAAAGAAATTCCTATTCCATGGAAATTCAACCTGTCAGCTCACTTCAGATGGATTATACTGTGGTAGAGAGAGTGTAATGAAACTACATAAAAACACTTTCAATAGTAAGAACACCAGAGCAGCCCGGCCCCTGTAAAATCATGAAAACACAGAACACAATTAAAGGCAGAAAAGTGATGTTTCAACCACCAAATCAAACAACTTGCTAAAAAAATCAAAGTGTCTCTCACCTTGTTGTTTATTTCTGGTAACATTGTGCTTATCAGTTTGAGTCTTTGCAGCTGTTTGAAAATCCAAACACAACGAAGAGATTATAAAATCCAACAAAGAGTCATTGTGTCCAAGTCTGCCAGTCGACCCTGAAAACAAACGAACACTTTCCAAGAGTCCAACCTCGTAAAGCAGACTGAAACAACACTGATGAGTAAAATCCTGATGACTGATCACATCCACAGACCCAAACCTGCCATACTCCGGGTTTTACGCGCACGAGCTGAAAGCGCTGTCGTCAGAGGGGAGATTAACGAGCGAAGCAAGCTGTTGAGGGTCTCTGCGCCTTGACGCGCACGCCGTTAAGACTCAGAAGGAGCCACCTGTTCAGGTTTCTGCCGCTGACAGCTGGGGCTTTCCCGATATAGATCTGTTTTACCCGTTTGCTTTCGTCCACCTACACCTCGCTGTGTGACTCCAACACCGACGCTGCAGCTACAGAGAGGTTCACACCGACGCACGCACGTCGTGGCCACACTCTTCAATACATGTTATGTAGGCTGCTGCCTCTCCGCTCGTGAGAATATCCACTCTTAAATGCCATAAAGTGTCCTTTTAATCAGAAATAAATCAGAGACTTGTGTTATGTAGGCTATTTTTTTTTTCTTAAACAGCTAAATGTGAGATGTACGTGACCTACAAGTGCAATCACTCGGCAACGGCATGCACCACTAAAAGCGTGCAGCAAATTCAAACGTCCGAAACAAATGCAACAGCTGACCACCACTGCAAATGAAAGACGCTGCAAATAGTCTTCTAAAATAAAAGCTCCTGTCCTGCAGTGGTGCTTTCTAAGAGTCGATTCGCAGCGTCTGTTATCTGAACGTGTGTTTTTGCCTTGGACGGTTGTTTAGGTTGACTACATGTGACTTTGATGTAAATGCAGGTGTTTCGACTTTTTGCAACATGATTCAGTTGTTACATTTACTTCAGCCCTCCATATAGGCTACAGAAGCCCCGAAGAGGACATGCATCCATTCATTTTATTTTACTCAGATTGTTGTTCATTGATAGTTCATTTGGGTTTGTTTTCTCGAGATCTTGATTTATCTGACTGTATCACAATAACAATGCTCAAGAATTGAAATCCTTAACATGGGAAAAACTATCAATGTTTTCTCTAGATAACACTAAAGAGCACAAGATTTCAAGGAAAACAACTGACATTTCCATGTTGCCATGGTAAAATGCATGGAGCAAAATAAAATATAAGTAGGCTTTGTGTGAAAAGGCTTTGTGTGAATAAAAATGTATGTATATGTTTATGTCCATTTATGGCTTCTGCACTTCAAAATGCAAAATAAAAAGAAAGTGTATTTGTGTGTTTGATTTCTTTATCTTTAAATTGTGGCACATTCCTTAAATGATGAGCACCACTGAGTCCTACGAAACTTTAGAAAATGTTAAATCGGAATGGAATATCTTGCCAAATAATCTCATCTAGAAACACATACTATTGCACCATGTGGGTCCCTGCAGATCTGAAAGTCTGGCTTAAGAGGCTGAAGCAGTGTCAAAGATCCCCCCAAAAAAGAGTCAGAGACAAATGAAAAACCTTCTGTTTTTTAAAAAGTTGACACCCATGTCTCACAGAGTTGAGTTCAGATTTCAAGTGATCAACATTGGACAGTTTTCTCCATCTGAGAGCAGGAAAAACATCTGACCTCATAAGATCTTTACAAGGTTGCCCGATGCATGGCCATGCAATGTAAAATCTTAAAACAAGAAACAGGATGTAACAGCTTCACCACCGTGTTGGTACGTAAATCTAACATGAAGACATGAACATTTTGTTTTCCTTACAGTGAACATCACCACAGGGAGGAAACTGTTTGGCTGCTTTCTGGGATGAGGAGCATTAAGAAATATGATTAGTTGATAGCTGTTATGCAACAGTGGTTTCCACTTCAATCAGCCTCAGCTTTGGACAGCCTTAGAGGAGCGTTTGAGGAAGCTGCTCCTTGTATTTGCACTTGAGAACTAAATCATTCAACGAAAACACTCACAAATTATGGAGTTAAATCACAGAAGCCAGAGCAGACTGCTGCCAATAAGTGTGTTTGGCCCCTGCTGGTGGAGTGGCCCTTCAGGAAATTGGGGAGACAGAGAAACAACAAGAGGGAGAAGGGCAACACTCTTAGAGATGGGAGGCTCCTTTAAATTTGCACTGATTAATAATGACAAGGGCAGCAGTGGGAGGCGTTCATGTTATACAACCTGGATTACAGCCAGGCTTTAAAGCAAGCTGCCCCTCTGAGTCAAAAAAAATGAAGGAGAATCTTTTTGTCTCATTTTATGTAAAGAGGTCAAATTTTAAACAATTGTGTCATTTTTAATGGCTAAGCATTGATTTGAATCAATCTTTAGGTTTTTGCATAGAGAGGAGCATGGCTGTGACCTCCATGCTTGCTTAGCTGTGATTCTTTAATGGGCAGACATGTTTGTCAGAAGATCTTCATCATGCAAACATCAGGCAGAAGGCTTACTGTGAAGTAAATTGCACTAACAAACCGTTTCGAGTTCTGACATGTGAATGTTGATATGTATAAACATTAATGTTTTCCGTGCGGGACATGGGTGTTTCTACTCGGGGTAACGCAGACTTTCAGACTGCAAGAAAAAGGAATCAAAAAGACGTGTTTGTTTGTGTTCTGACAGACGTGAAAAATGATGGCTGCTTTGTTGACTGCACCTTGTCATGGATTACACAGTTAGAATCATAACTGTGTGGTAGCTTTCTGAGGATGCATAGCATGAGTGATAAACGGGACAAAACGGTGATTGTGTAAATGACGATGACAACAAGAAAACACCCTCACGACCAACAGACTGTCTGTGGAGGTGAAAAACGTCTCTTTTAATTGTGGACGTTCAACAGTCGAGTGTGATTTTGAGTTTTCTTATCATGGCCTCTGAAGAACAGAAATCTGTTGGCATTGTAAGAAGCTGAAGAAGTAAAGAAGCTTGTTGTTATATGATCATAATGTTGACATTAATTTCTACTTCAGGTAATTATTAAAGGAATTCATTGATTCAGCCGGGGATGAATAATGAAAAAACTTGCAATGCATGATGGTTTATGTTGCTCCTTTATTGACCCTGGGTTGAACACTTTTCAAGTCTTGTCAAAGCGCTTTCTCCACTGCAGGTCACACCTACACATTAACATACTAGTGGTAGAGGGTGACCTTCAGTAGTAACTAATCCATTTTGCACAACAAAATAACAAAAACACTTTAAAGGGTGCTATTTGTATTGGCTGGGTGATTTCAGACAGAGCCAATCATTTGGAGGGTAACAATGTTATTAGTGGCAGCGAGTGCATGCGAGTCAGGGTTGATGTCTTTTTCCATCAGAGGAGATGGCGAGAAGGCCAGTTATTTCCGGGTCACATGGATTTTCACAGTTCTGCTTTACCTTGAGATGTTCTTAAGCGAAAAGTGAGTTTATACGATTCAAACACTTTAACACAAAATGTTCATTTCCAGCCTGCTTTGACCCTAATTGAATCCCATTCTGTGGGAAACGATTTTCCATTGTCGAACTCTTGCAAAAACTTTTTTGCCAACTCGAATTTCCCCTCCAGCTCCGTACTTTCCTCATAATGTGTTTATTTCTGAAGACCATAAAACATCATCGCCATAATAATAATCCCAAACTTGAGGCTTTAAAAATGTCAGCTCAAACCAGGGTGACGGACTCTGGCTAAGTCCAACACTTACGTACAGTTTTTACTGCAAACCAGGTTGTTATAATGCTGTTGTCACAACATGCTGCTGCTGTCCCTGTAATTTCACTTTTTGTTATGGCAAAATTTGATCCGTAATATTGTTTGTAAAAAAAATATTAAGTATAAAGATTCCCAAGATTTTGGGAAATACAAGTTTTTGGTTTGCTTTATATCCTATCCCTCACTCTTTGTCCGGCTACAAGACAACAGAGAGGAAAAATAGAAACAGGGTGGCAGAGTAAAAATGGTTGCTGTTGCTCGCGGTTATGTTAAGACGGGCTGTAAAACGACGTCATGTCTGTATGCACATTTGAAATGAAATAAACTGGTCGCAGGATATCTGCTAAACATAAAGACAGGAAGCAGAGGAAACAAGCTTAGCTCTGACAAACTCTTACAAGGTTTGCCTAATAGAACCTTATAAACTATAAATAGTGCAGACTATCATGTTTGTTTTGTATGGACACTTTAGTTGACATCACGTGTTTTTACAAGTGTTACTTCAATGCTGGGACCATTACTTTGGCTTCACTGGTTTCAGGGGTGTGGTCAGAAGAACCATTCCAGTGTGTGTAGGACATCTTAATCCCTGACGTTCCCACACACACAGACACCATCACAGAGTTTGGGAGCGCTGGAGAGATAGAGAGAAAGACAGAGCACCAACGCTACCCATACGACACCAAAGTTCAGATTTGCTGTTTCATAGCAAGAAAACTGACCTTAAAAAAAACCCCCACCTAACATCGTGAGCACTGACTGTGCTATGTTTGACCCTTCAAACTGTTCCAGGGGAACGTGAAGTAAAAGTCGTCATTAAGCTTGAATCTCGGCTGCAACATGTTCACTTCGACAGAGTCAGGTGCCCTTTGAAAGCCATCAGGCCTTAAGAAAGCTGAGTTAACACAGTAAGTGGATGGATGATGTGGTGTAATGTATCTGAGTCTTCTGGGCTGTAAAAACACTAACTGTGGATAAACGCGGTCTTAGATTGCTCCATTATGGACAAGCTGGCTGCTGCTTTCTGACGTACAACAAGTGCTAGCGGTAGTACAATCAGACTATGTGCATGTATTACAGTCACCACATGCTTCAGTGCAAAGTTGCTTTTTATTTCTGAAAGCCTGCAAAATGTTCATTGTTTGCGTTTGGAACTTATGTTTATAAAATGCCCAACACACACAATAAAGTTCATTCTGCAGAGATACTAGCTTCACAGTTCAGCACCAGAAAGGTACAGGAGACCGTTACCGTAACTCGTTAGGTTACAACAATCATATGCTTCCAAATGTATTTGCGTCATGATACTGGTGTTGATAAGTGGACGCAGCCAAAGCCTGCAACTTAAGAACAGAAAAGAGGATCTGCTGTTGTCAAGGTTTTATTTTCATCAAAAAAAACTATACTGGGAATAAAATGTACACACAGTATGTACATGATTACAGCTGGTGTCACCACTAGCATTTGTTATTGTTCAATATTAATGCTAAGCTAACTCACTGCTTGTCTCCCAAAAGGACATATGCATGAGGGTCATATCAGTCTACTCATGTTAAAGTCAGACTAAGCATGCAGAGAAAACAAAAAGGTCAAGTCCGAGTTGAGCTTTAAACACAGGGTGTGTTGTAGAGGTCAAATACATAATTAAACTGTGAGCGAGTCAGCCACCGTAAACCGTGCCACAGTTCATGTGGGAGAGTCATTTTTGCTGTGCATTTTGTCACCCAGGTGATAAGTGGATGGTGAGGGGAAGTCGCTGGAGCAAAACAATGCATATACAGTGTATATCACCATGACAACCAAGTATCAATGAAACAAAGCGTCACTGTTTCTGTATAGCCAAAAGAGGAGCGATGTGTTTTAATGCTAACAGTTCAGAGGGATCTGAAGAGGAAACGAAAACATGAAGAGAGAGAGAGAGAGAGAGAGAGAGAGAGAGAGAGAGAGAGAGAGAGAGAGAGAGATTTTATGACCCATTTTGCCTTTTCTTGCCTTCAAACATACCTCGGGTTGGACCCTCCTGTTCCGGCCCCAGCAGCAGCAGCTCTGAAGGATGCTAAAAGCACAACAGGCAGGTGAGGTCCCGTCTTCCCACATAGCACACCTCCCCCATGCTGCCAGGACGACAACACCTGAAGTCCAACTCAGCCTCTAGACATCATTTCCAACCAGTTTACTCAGCAGGTCAGAGGTCAGACGGAATCAACGACGGTGACGACGACAGCAGGGCTGTATTTCCTCCAACTTGTAGACTGGGATCTGTATCAGGGTGTTGGTCCTCGACTCCATTGCGGCAAAAGAAATTCTTGAAGTCAACGTACTTTGATGCCATGAAGTTTACGAAAAAAAACTTTTCATTTTGTTCTTCAGATGTGTACACATCCTGAAAATATGAATGACTTCTTATTGCAGATCTGTTTGTCATCTCTCTCCCCGACACTCTGCATCATATTCTCACATCTTTGCTCGAGATCTCAGCGCGTCTGTTTCATCTTTCTCTTCAGGTTCCTCCAAACTCTTTTTCTCTGCTCCACAGCACAGACAGCGTAGAAAGGCAGCTGCAGGCAGACAGAGAGAGGATGCAGTTGCTTTGTGCGCTTGCTGTAATCGGTGAGGGGAGTGCTCTCTGTCTTTGCTGTGACCGATGACGTATGGATGGGACTCAACGAGGGACTCGTCTTGAGCCGGAGACAGCAGCAGGGGCCTGGCACTTAGCTTCCTGTTAAAGGGGCCCCTGGGAGTGCAGGTTTGGAGAAGGGTAGGGTGGTTATGGGACTATAGAGATGGAGACTGGTACTGTAAAAAACAGATCACATGATCCTCCCAGGAGAGCTCATCATGGGGCTGAGGAAGTCAGACAGCAGGGAGGAGGAGACGCTCCGATGAGCGTCCCATGAGGTTCTACAGACAACTTTCCTCTGCCTTCTCACTTGCCACTGTATCTTAGAGACAAAGCCAGCAGGGCTTTCAGGTTCTTATCCCCCCCTCCATCTCATCTACCATTCTGCACCTGCTTTGTCACAGCCTCAAACCCCAGCGGGACGCTCGAGTCATGCTGACAAATAACGCCTATAGTTTAGTTGAAAGCTTATCCCACCACGCCCCGGCTGCTCCTGGCCTCCTGCCTGCTGCACAGAGCAGCAGGGAGCTGCAGAGTCCTCAGCAGGACCGGAGATATTAACTGAGTATGAGATTTATACCGCTGGAAGTCAAAGGAGAATAAAGTAATTACCTCTCTGCACCTCTTTTAATGATTGATAAAACTCTCTTGATCCCGGTTGCCAGGTTGGTTATGGTGTATTTCAAATGTTTGCATTCCAAAGCACATGTCCTCTTAGAGACTACAAGTATCCTCTCTTACATTAGTTCTGCCCTGCGACCAAAATAAAACCAGTAAATCAGCTGATTTGGTGACAGGAAAAATGTTGCTATTTCTGTATCATTGAGCGACAGGCTGCTGTATTTCATTACTGCCCTGTCAGCCCGACTTGACACATTTATGACACAGTGGGCTGCCGCCGCTCTTGTTTCCATGTCAGAGGAAGTAACAAAATTAAATTACTTCTAAACTGTATTTAACGGGTGAGCTCAGGTATCTGTATTTAGTTATTACCTTCAACAAAGTTTTATGTTTACCCTTCACCTTTTGGAGTATAAGTAAATTAAATCATTTGAAAATGACTTAATAATATTCCACCTTTAAACTTGAAGAGATGTGGATTATTTTCATGTTGCATCACTGCAACAGTTGAGATTATCACTGCACAGAGCAAACCGCTCGCCTGCTTTCTTCATGTCTTTGGCAGCGACTCTCTGGAGAGAAGCTTGCAGTGCTACTCAACAAGTTCACACAGCAGCCTTCAGCTAAAAAGGAGCCACCTTGTCTGTAACTGTTTGATAACATGGCTGAGGCTTAGAGATGTTTACAGAAGAAGCTAAAAAGACATTAAGGGAGAGTTACTGAACAAGAAGCCGGACGAGAGGAAATATTCAACCCTGCCAATCGATATTGGGCTTCTCATGTCTTTGTCTGTGTTCTGACGTGATGTGCTGACTAATGCTCCCTCAACAGAATCATTTTAAAACACCACTACACAGTGCATATGTGCACTACACAGTGCATATGCACTGTAAAAGACACGAAGAATGTAAAGATGTTTGAGGAATTCAATTCAATTCAAAAAGCTCTATTTGTCCCCGGGGGTGCATTCAAGAAGCCCCTCTCCACCATCCTCTGCTAGTCAACAAACACACGTTGTCTATGAGGGGGAGGCATAACCGCACTGTGTGTTTTATGACTGCTGTTGCACACAGACACCTTTTGGATGCTAATTCTGTTAGCTTATTATATGTGCACATTCAGTAGATAAAACCATTACACTTTTTTTTTTACATTACAGTACATGTACTTTTACTTAAGAGCATATTTTTTCCCTGCCTCCTGCATACTTTTTTTTAAATCAATGCCTCTCAAACCAGCTATAACTAGTAATTTGAGCTGCTTTGGCCACACCTTCCCCACAAGTGTAAACTATCAGGCCGTGTCCAAAGAGTGAGCTAGCAGGTGGCTGGGCAGGCTGCACCAGGCCAGATGAATTAAGAAGCAATTTAGCTCCTCTTAGAGGCCATAACCTGGTGCCTTACATTCTGATGGGGCTCTGGCTAATTGCTGCCAGCTGCCAAACAAGGCACATGAAGCGAGTTGAGCTGCTGGCCAAAACAGACAGTATCAGAGTTTCCTCCATTTGGCAGAGAGGACTGTGGGTAGTTTGACCTGGCTGGCAGGTGGACTGCAGCATCTGCACTTTTATCTTTTCAGTGACAACGTGACAGCATGTGAGATGAGGGTCAAGTTCACGAGTTGACATAAGCGAATACATTAACAGACACGGAGGCAATTATAGGCTTAGCTATGACTTGCACGTGATAATTTATGCTGCTTAGTGGACGGTGAGTTAAGCAGTTCAGACAAAGCGTTTGAAGTTTGAATGTATCGCTCTTTAATCCATCTAAACTCAGAGGAAAAACAGGGAACAATTCCCTTTAAAGATCAGTTCGCTGTCTGTTTATTTATCTGTTGTAAAGAATATTTCTCAGAAACTGAAACCTCTGCTATAAATAGTTTCTTGTCTGAGCAGTTTCATTCCCAAAGAGGTTTCATATTTGCACAGAGGCGACTGACTCAGCTAAAATACTGTAACAATAGCAGCTGAAAAAAATCAGCTACCAGACAGTGTCTTAAAGGAACATCCAATAAGCTGCAAATATCAAGTGATTATAATAAAGTCAAATTGTGAGTGTTTGAATGATTACTCTTTTCCAGGTCGAAATTAGTGTGTGATTTGTGTGTTTTTTTGTTGACCTTAATTTTGAGGACATGTGACTGTAGATTGGAAACAAGGCTGAAAATAAAGTGACGCTCGGGCCAAACCAAATCTCATTAGCCATGTGGAGAGGCTCAAACCACTGCGGTGAAGAGGGAGCGGCAACAAAACAATCTCCTTCATTCATCCTGTGACCAACAACTGGACAACAAGTGACGGTTCGATTGAGGTCTGAAGAGGCGAATGCACCAGTCACAGTCCTGCTTTGAACTCTATACAGTATGTTTACAGCATAGCTTCAGTTACAGGACATGCAGTACTGCTGCAACATATAAATACACAGGGAGGTGTTCACACTTCAGACGATATGACATGTAGCTGCTGGGTGAAAGCAGAAATAAAAGGCAGGGTGGCTCTCGCTCACTGTGGCATGAATAGCTTATTCAAAAACAGAACAAAAAAATGACAAACGATCAAATTACCATTTTATACGACACCATAAGCATTCCTCTTATAGTTATTTAAACCTTTGACTGTAACATTCAAAAGGACTTGACTATAGAGTAAAGCAGAAGTCAGAAGACAGAGTTAATTGGTTGATTGTGAAAGGAATTTGAGCTGGGATTCTAATCGTTATAATTTCCTCAGTGACATATGCTCAAGAAAGAAAGTCTTTATTTGTCTCTCTTCATAAAGACTGTCAAGTATATTAATCATGGAGAGAGCAAACGCTTGCTGGGAGCAAACCAAAACATTTAAAGACCCTGCTGACACCCAGCAGTGAAGGTTATCTCTATGGTCGTCTTCAGGAAGACTGCTCCGGAGATTCTCCTGACCTGACTGTTCACATGTGCAGCTCCCTGACTATCCCTGTCAGACGGGAGAGGGGCCGGGGTTCTCCTGAGGTAAGTTAGACATGAGGTTAAAAAAAGAGACGTGGGAGTAGCTGACGAAGTAACACAGTCCGCTATACGACATTATTGTGAATATATTGATCATTTTATCAGTGTTATGTGAAGTTCAACGAAATGACATTATCAACTAAAGAGCAGATGCTACACTCTCTGCATCGTGCAGCAGTCACAGTATTACACCCCCCCCCCCCCCCCCCCCCCCCCCCCCCCACACACACACACACACTCACACACACACACACACACACTATTGGCCCTGATTATATTCCACGATGTCGTGCCCGCTGCGGAAAAAAAGGACGACGGCTCTGGCAGGAGAAACTTCAGGTGACGTCCGAGCGAAACATTTGGCTGATTGTTTTCACACGTAGAGCTCCTCTGGAAAATATCAGGAGCTTTCTGTCAGTGTGAAAGCCCTAGAAGAGAACAATTAAGACATGGGTAAACCTTTAAAATCAATGTGCACTTCAAATAAACGTTTCTCAAACGCCGTGACATCATGTTACTTATTTTCACTCTTTTTTTATTTTTTGTTCAAGTCCTCTTTTTCCTGGACGTTTCTATTCCATTAGTTATTTGAGGATATAAAAAGCTAAAATGTTCCATGATCGACTTCTCTCTCGACCAATACGGCTCATGCAGCGCTGTGTGCAGAACCCAGAGAAAAATTAAGACCAGTAACACAGTCATTGATTTTCAATGACCTTGAGTATCTTTTTCAAACTGGCTCAGTCCTCCGTTCTGCTGTAGACTGTTACAACTCGATGGATTTTCAATGTTTTAACAGGAAGTAAAACGTGTGGGGTTTTTTTTACTCAGGTTTCAAATCTGCCATATTCCAGCACATGTCTCCGGGACATTCTGGCTTAATCCGCTTTAACTGAAGGAGACTGAAGAACACTATCCATTGGTAAGTAGGCACTGAAATGCAACAGCAGTACTGCAAGACCATGCAAAAAAAAACAGTCAAACATTATATCTGCAAGACGCATTAAAAAAGGTTTCCTTCACAAAGATGTATTCCTCTACAAAACAAATGTGTAGAAAAGTAGACATACAGTATAATAAAACTGATGCTTAAAGCCTTTCATTGCATAACACACAAATATGATGATTCATTTTCAGGGCACGATTAATTTTAAGGTCGTGCAAAACAAAGTAATGGTTCAGTCATTTGTGTTCAGTTTGTGTTTGTTTCTAATGGGGAATCTCTGTGTGTGATGTCTTTGTTTCAGTGTGTGTGTGTGTGTGTGTGTGTGTGTGTGTGTGTGTGCTCCTGCAGGTGTGTTTGCGTGCAGGTGCTGATGATGGAGGTGGAGGTCTGACCTAGAACTGCATATTTGTGTCAACTGTGGCGGCCCAACGATACAACCCACACACAGACAACAGATAATCCTCCCTCGCTCTCTGCTACGTGACAAATCACTTCATGTCCTGTGATAAACCATCATCACACACACACAAGATCATCCTGTCTGTTTTTTTTAACAAAGACACAGACTGTAACCAAAATAACCAGAATTAGGCCGAAGGTCAAGTTCACTTTATTGCTTGTGATGACATTTTTTTTTTTACAAAAAGCCCATTTCCCTGAAAGTGTCTTAAATAAATAATCCCTATTGTAGTAAAAACTGATTTTTTGAGTAATCGGCCTCTATCAGGTGCTACAAAAATCACTCAATTACCAACTCTGAACTCAGTTTTCATTTCTTTGCACTGCAGCCACAAACACAGGCAGCCTTTAAATAAGCATGGCCTGGGAGAATATCACACTTCCTTTCTCCACATTCAGTAGAAGAGCTGCCTTCATGATTAGCTGAGTGATCGAAAACTAAATCCTTTTTTAAATATTTGACGACCTTTCTGTCTCAGAATTCAGTGCAGACAAAGTATTACTTTCATTATTTCCTCCAACGTCTGAAATAAAAAACCAAGCTGAAAATATTGAACGTTTTCATGCAGATATCACAAGGATTTAACTGATGGCTTCAACAGTTCCAGTGATGGGACCAGAGTTAGCACCCCGTTTTTACATCTGTTTAGTTCTGTTAATATTTCAAAAGAATTTATTTAAAAAAAAAAAAGTATTCAAAACTCAAATATAAAGGAAGTGTATTCATCTGCATCATAAACACCCCCCCCCAAACACAGTCTATAGTTTTCACAGCAGCACAAACAGCTGATTTTTTTGCAAACTGCTGCAGCGTTGGAAAACTTACCTCATCTAAGTTCAAAGTTTTTCCATCCCTTGAGTGAGATCCAACCCAGGGCCCCATGTCCAAATGTTTCTGTTATTTTGATGAAGCTGAACACATGAAATAAATGGCGCACTTGCAGCCGAGGCAGATGTAGCCAATGAATCGCACCGAGTGTGTATGGGATTACTGAAGCCTGTGTATTTATCTCCATAATCAAAATGTGTGTGTCATGGGTTTTGGTGCTAAATATTCTTGCAACACAGCAGGCCTTAGCCCGTATCATGTACAGGTCAGGTGTTGACCTAAATGCCCCACTCTGCCCTGCCAGGTCTGAGAACCCGAGGACCCGAAGATGGAGGGGACACACATGAGCAGCCGGGCCGATGAGTGATGATGGGCTGGTATCTCTGGCAGCTTCGGGGTCACGCATCTTGTCCTCAAATGGCTCTGATGTTGCCCTGCTATAATGAATCATATCAACTAGGCAACACTGTGCAAATCATCACAACACATTATCCATTTTTAATTTCCCAGAATTCCCCCCTCTCTATCTACCTTCTGTAAATCTTCCAGTCACTGCTAAACACGGCTTAGTTACAGCTAGTGCGTGACTGACTTGTTCCATCACTGCCTGTGTCCCCTCAGCCTGCCCCCTTAAACCTCTGTCTGTCGCCCCGTCCTTCAGGAGTGATGGGCAGAGGTGAGCTTTTTCACCCAGGTAAGGTGAGCATTGTCCGCCCTTCTTTTGGCCCCTATAAACACTAACTCTCCTGTCAGCTTCCACAACAAGCTCGCAAGGTGATCCGCTTTTGTCACCACCTGGACACAAAAGCCCTGATGTCCGAGCTAGATTGACACAGACAATACGCTTCCTTCAAATCGTAACAATTAGTGCAAATTAGAGCTAATCTGATGACATGTGCAGCAGAAGTAGACAATGAGGACTGGAACACTTCTTGTCTCGTGGTGCCAATTACAAGAGACCCAGCTGTTCCACACAGTGTCACCAAAACACAGCGGACGGACACACAGCCTGTAAAGACGATCCCTTCTTAAAAGTCGAACAGCTTTATTATGTGCGGCTCAGGTGTAATCTAGCGAGCTGGCACCCAGGCCTCATGCAGCAGATGCTTCAGGGTTATACTGACACACTCTGGTCTGAGAGGCCAACACAGGTTAATCCTGATTATTCTGATCACTATGATGTAACACATTATCAGTCTTAATGTGAACTGAACTTCATGTGAGACTTTACATTTCATAGGGATGAAAAACAATCCTCTATACAGCCCTGTTTTTCATTCTCATTGAACTTTCTTTAGGGTTCAGTCGCAGTTTGACATGTAAACGTAATTAATTTAAAGGGATACTTCACCCATTTATATGAAGCTGTGTATCATTAGAAACATGGTAGTAGTGTTGAATGGTTGTGAATCCAATGAGACGAGAAAAAAAATGTTTTTCTTTGCTTGAAAGTTTTCTTCATGTGATGCAAAAAGCGTCATATTGCATGTATGATTTTTGCCAAAGCTGTTGGACTGATCTAAAATCGAGCATTCATTTACTGGCAGGAAAGACCAGAGTCCCACAACACGATATCATCATGATATTTGAGCCATGATTCAATATTATTGCAATTTCAAACATTTTGCGATTACGCCTTTTTAACTGTGAATTATGTCTACAAAATTAAACTAAATCATTTTTTCAAATAACAGCAGATTCTCAGTCCAGTTATCTCTTTATTAGTTATCAAATATTGATACTTGGCCTCCATGAGATGATATAATATCAGCAAACAAAATCATTGAGATACTAGGCCGTATCTATTTCCCCCGACTCTATTACCTCTCTTAACCATCTTTTGATTAAGTGAGCTTTACATTCCTAAACATCTTTTTATTGTGTTTTCATCAGAAGTTTTATCAAAGTTTGATGACAAATATAAGTAGACATCGTTACATCTCACTGAAGTTCAACCAGGACTTCTAGCCATGGCTAAGTGTGAGTGCTTGTCCCTGGTTTTAGGAAATAACAAACATGATGCAACATCACTGTTAAAAGAGATACAAACTAACAACTGCAGCAGTGAAGTATTAAGTCATGGCTGAAGGAGAAACAACATGTACAACGTTTTTACTGCATGCCTTCTCTTTGTAATTGTATTTTTCCTGTATTCACATTTAACTGAATTGTTTTCATTTTCTTCCCCTTTAATTTTTTCTTCATCTCTATCTTTTTTTTTAATATAAAAAACCTCTGTTTGCAGATATGTATTTTACTAAAAACAGAAAAAGCAGTGCATCTGGGACTGGTGCATGGTTTAACGTAACAGCACCAATGTTACTGTATGTCCATGTCAAACAAACAAATATAACAATCAGTAAAGCAGGCATACTGTACTGGAACAACAACTGATGTGACTGATAGAACAACTAACAAAAAAGGAGTAAAATGTGCTTCGTTATACTAAAGCTGTATTTGCCTTTGTTTGAGCCATAAGGGTTTTTTTCCTGATAGGAGGTTATTCTAAATCTCTAATTAGGTTTTTCTCTCTACAGTAGATCATATCATTTTGGCTGTTTTTCTTTTCCATTTTGTCTTGTTTCATGCAAAGCGGTAATTTCCTCATTGTAAAGCACTTTGAGCTAAATATCCTCAAAAGATGCTAAACACATGACGTTCATTCATATTATAAAAAACTCCTAAAACAAAGCTTTGTATTAAACTAATCTTGTACAATCATTGTTGCTATTAACATGGACACTACGAGCACACACATGTATTCTACGTGGTATGTGGTGCAAAAATGTACAAATTGACTTAACTTACAGGATCATTGAAATCTTATGAGCGTCAGTGAGTCTTACGAGGTAACATCAGCCGGATCCTCTTATATAAGTTTATTTTAGATAAGACCTGACACATTATTACACAACACAGCTCCTGAGCCTGTATGGCGATGGAAGGGTGAGACGGGGGAGGACGTTGGTTCCCTGTTTAGCAGCTCTGTATTACATGACTCACTGTGAAAGAAAAACAGACACCTACAGCAACCAAGCCAGGCACTCATTAACAAAAACTCCCTGGGTGATTGTTCACCCAGCATTCTTTGCAAATCCAATCAATGTTTATCAGACTCCGGGAGTGTCTCCGTCTGGCTGTTCTCTCCGAGTGTCACCACGACCATTCGGCTCCTCAGCATGAAAACCTGCAGCCGGGACTCGACAGCATGAGAAGGCTCAGCCTCGGCAGTATAAAGCTGAACGCTGCCCAGGCTTTCACAGCCTCGTGTGGACCAGTGGGAGGTACAATAGTCATCTACAGCAGAGAAGATGCTGAGCGCCTGGGTCTCTGACAGACTGAGGAGAATTCACATGTCCAGAAACATGGGCCATGTGACAACAAGCCAGAGGCCTATCTGTTTGCACACATGAATGCTCACAAATATGGATGCAACTTGTACTGCACACTTGAGCACATGTGAACTCACAGACATGGATGAAGAAATAAGTGGAAAGGGGTTTGAAAGGTATTGCATGACTGGCGTTTTGAATTCCCTGCAACATTACCTGAACGCAAGTAGGGATACAGAGATACAGTGTGTGTAGCTGTGACTGCTTTCTTCATGAAAACACTAAAGTAAGATTCAGTTCAACAAGCTTCTACATAAATGAATCCAGTATCTTAGTAACTATCACTGAGAATACAGCATGACAAATCTTTGGGAAATGTGAGCTCTTGAAGCTAAAACTCTGAAAATAACTTAATCTCTTTGTTAGCTACCATGGTGATCAACCTTTATGCTGAAATGGTAATAAATGGTATTCAAAACACCTGAGGCAGTGATAAATAAAACATATAGCAGTAGGCTGTCATATATATACATATATATATACACACACACATAGATGTAAATAGAAAATGGTGAGCAGGAGGTGTCCTGTCTCAACCTGGAGATGTCTGTCTGCTTTAAAACCATCAGCTTATTAAACAACACTCTTCTTTTTACACATTTCGTTGTGAACCAATAATCTGAATCAATAAATAAAATAAAAGTCAATTTAATTGATTTACAAATGATTTTCTTTGGTCCGGTAAAAAAGGTTTGTCCATATCTTTGATGCAACAACTATGCCACGTGTCCACCTAGCATTTCTTTTTCTGAGTGCCACCGTAGTTTTTCAATTATTTGAAAAGAGCGTTCACAGCAGCAGTTGGCCCACCAGAGAAAAAGTGCAGCACCCAAAAATCAACCGACGGTTGTCATGGAGATAGTAGGGAAGTTTCAGCGCTTTTCTTTTCAGCACACAAACACTTCATGTAAGCGTTCTCGAGCACACAGCCAGCACATTTCTGTCCAGGAAAAAACGCTAGGTTGACACATGGCCTAAACTTGCTGTTGTCCTTCACATTTAAACCGAACATTTCCCCTGATGGTGCAGTGAGACAAGGAGTAAAGGTTTCAATCGAACAGCACAGCACCTGTCCAAGGTTTTCTGCCTCGCTGCAATCAGAGTCTGATAACTATTTCATTCACTGTCTAATTGAATTTTATTACTTAAAGATTAAAGATCGTTATGGCCTACTGATTTAGTGTCTTTAAATCCCTGTATTGCTTTGTCTTTGCTGCTTTTGTATTTTTTCAGACAAATGTGGAGATTTTTTGAAAAAATGTGTCAGTGAGGAATTTCCTACTCTGGCTTTCGCACAGTCCAAAGACATGCTGGTTAGGTTAATCGTTACTCTAAATTGGCAGATTGTGTGTCTGAAAATGTATTTCAGCCCTGTGATTGACTGGCGAACAGTCCAGGGTGTAACCGCCTCTTACCCAATGACACCTGGGATTGGCTTCAACCCCATCGCGACCGCAAGCTGTAATGAGGGTATAGATAATATATGGATGGCTAAAGAGAAACAAAAGTCCTCAATGCTGTAAGTGACCAAGCAGAATTAAGTTTTCAAGATTTAATCTATAAGGTCTTTAAAGGAAGAAGATATCCTTTATTGATCTTTCAGGGGAGGGGCGGGTTGTTGAGAAATACACATAATCACTCAAAGGCTGACGTACACTCACGTAATCCTATGGACATGCACTAATGGAGATCAGCTGTTGGTGAAAAATCACCCGAGCAGTTGGGGGGGGTTTGGTGCCTTGCTCAGTGGTTCAGGAAGTGAATTTGCACCTGTGTGTGTTTGTGTGTGTGTGTGCATCATGAATGTGTTAAGACTCCCACTGTCGTGTGTTGCCATTTGACCTGAGGCAGCTGTATTTAACACAGCCGCATCATAAATACAGTTAAAGTTCCAGTGATGCTGTTCTCTATTTCAGAACAAGTGAAAGGTCTCCTGTCCAATCAGATTACTCTGGTGAATATAACTGTTATGTAATGCCATTTATAAACAGTGACTAACACACATTAAAAGGGCAGTGTGAACCCTGTGCTCTGTGACACTGATATCAGCGTGTTATTCAGCAGAGGCCCTCTCTGTCTCTCTCTCTCTCTCTCTCTCTCTCTCTCTCTCCCGCTCGCTCTTTAAATGACAGCCCTTAATTCAGGGGTCCGATGACAACAGGGGACAAAGCTGTGAAGAGAAACCTTATCAGGGGCAGGGTTCATCCGAATAATGGGGCAGCCAATCCCAGCTCCACTGTCTGAGGGGGTGAAGGCTCGACCTGCAGGTGCAACGGACGGCCCGCATGAACAACAACTCAGTGCTGATAATTAAGTGTTAAAAGAGTAATCGCAGTCTTGAGCTAAAACTGTGTGGTAACATAGATGGGTTTTTTTTAAAGATCCAAAAATTCACACGTTGGATTGGTCATAACGGTTACGTGAAACGGTTACGGTACGAGCATAAACATGTGCTTAATATAAATAAAGTCAGATTGGGTAAATGGCAACATATAACCTTCACTGATCTGTAGTATTTACACAGTAGACTTTTATTTGGAAATACACACAATACACGTATTTACAACTTCAATATGATACAATACAAAAATCTTCTGAAACTAGAAACAACAACAACACAAGTCCGATACACTCCCAGTATTTTTTTTTCGTTTGTTTTTGATGCTAAAAAATTTCAAGCATTGTGATGCTCATTGTCTAAATTTTCCAAAACATTGCCGATGTATTTGTTCACCTTAGATATTGTTCTCTTTGTTGAGGGAGGCTTTTGGTTAAAAATATGTCTGAAGATGAGAGATGGGACAGATCTGATGTAATGTCGATATCAGGAAAATTATACTGACTTAATTTTGATATCGGGAGGACTCCACCAATCAAGACAAATTGGGCACTTTGAAGAGTCTCATCTCTCACAGTTTCACTTTGAAGACATTCAGGCGGACAGTAAAAAGTGTCCACACATCGTCTCCATGACGACGTTTAAACGAGATGGGACAGCTCTTTCTCCAGTATGTCATCAAAAGTACAACTCTTACACTCCAGTTTAAGAAACTGTAAAAACTTTAAAGTGGTTGCTGCTTCCTGTTTGTATGTTCAGCCAGCACAATGCAATGCAGCGCTGAGTTTATTAACAGCTTTGTGTATCCTCACACATAAAACCAACAACAACAAGAACAATAGTACTTAGGGTGATAAAATATTTGAATTAGAGTTATTATTGGTGCATGAGTATTGGAGAAGTGGATCTGTGCATCTCTGAAGATCTGAAACTTATTTTAAAACATTTGGAAGTTTTCTACTATATCAATATTTAAAATAAAGAAATTATCATCAGTTTAAAACACATCATATTGGAAATTGTCGAAGCGTTGAAATGTCAACTTAATTGAAGCCTTCGAGGTAATCTTTCCAGTTTGATACAAGAAAAAATGTCTGCAGTCAGCGTAAACATAAATCCGTCTGATCATGCAAAACGCATTCAACATGAAGCTTCATAAAGTGTCCAAATACACAAAAATCAATCATGCCCGTGCAGCACAACATACCACATAACTGCCATTTGGAGGATCTGTTAAAAAAAGACGCTTAAATGTCAAAGGTGGACTTCTGAGGTGAGTCATCCAGTATTACGCAAGAGCTGGAAACATGAAAACACTGCCTGCTGCAGTCTCCAGGCATTTCACATCTTAAAGGTTTGCGATGCTTCTGCTGAGAGCAGCTGCTTGCGTCTGTATTGTGTTATGACGCAAATGCTCTTCATTGATATCCCAACTTAGTAAGAGAGAAAATCTTATAAACCGACACCCTGAGCGTGGGGTCCTCTCACAGTAACAGTCTCAGATGCAAGGCTTTTATATTATTCCCTAATAAATTTAAGATGTTCTTAGTGCTTTTTGGCATCACAGCCTGCACTGTTATTGCTAATTAATGAGAATATGTAAGTAAGTGACGGGCCTTTTTTTAGATGCATCAAAGGAAAAAAAGGGATAAAGTGTAACAGTAAAGGACTGACCGACTCACCCTGGAGATCATAGCTTTAATTTGCATGCTAGTCGGTATAACTATGGCTTTCCCTGCCTCCCTGCTGTGCACAACCCTCCACCTTCCCAACACTGCCATGATTTCCCATTTTCTTCAGCTTCATCATCTAATCAGCCTAAGACAACATCACCAGGCAACTCCTCCAGCACCAGTGTCTGGACTACACAGGGGGAATTACATTAGCAGCTTCTCATCCACATCTCCCTGCAGAGTCGACGTGCAAATAACCTTTTGGCAACAATTAATTGCAGCCTAATTTGTTTATTCTGAGATTTAATTTGTGCTTCATTTTCTTGTCTCTCATGATTGCTATGCAACTCCTTACATGTTTGATGGAACAGTGAAGTCTAAGCTTGGTTTGGATTTGGTGCAGTCCACATAACTGCTTTGACTTCTTCTTTTCTTTTGTTCAGTAAACCTGACCTTCCCTTCACATTATGCAAAGAAACACACAGAAAAGATGCCATTCATTCGCTCTCAGCCTTACCCTGTTCTCACACGGTCTGCATTGTATATCTTCTCCATTCATACTTCTTAATAAAAGATTCTCTTTTGTGTGGAGCCTGAATAAAGCCTGAGATCAAATAACTTTTGGTTGTTCTGTCTCCCAACTTTAGCAAATTGTAAAGATGGTTCAGAGGGCCACAACCAAAAACATCAGCAGGCAGAACATGTTCCCCGGTATATAACTTCTGCTGAGTGCACACGATCATTTAACCTTCATTTAATGACCTGCAGATTAACAAGGGGTGTAGGGTTGCTTACAGTACTGCAGGAACATGGCTGTTGCAGTAATTTAGAGTGATAAGATAAAATGACATGATATACAAAAAGATGTAAAGGATAGGATAGTATGGCAATACTCATTTAAATAAAAATAAAAAAGAAATACTGAATTGCATTTATCCTACCTTAATCAGCAGTGGAAATGTGCCTTTTCTCTCCTTTAATCGAGTATCCAGCTTATTTCTGGAAAAGTTTCTGTGTAAAAGAATAATCTGAGTTCATTATAACTGCACATGAAGCACAAAGATATAGAAACTATTCTTTGATGACACTGAAATAAATGTACTCCTTCACAGTTCAACAACACAATTTGACCTTGACTCAAATGGGATGTATAGATCTAGGCGAGCAAGAGGCTGTTTATAGAAAAACAGTCTGGGAACCTTTTTTTGCATTGCACAAACTACACTGACACCTTCTGGACAATATTAAGTTTGTCTTAAAAATAGACACAAACACCAAGCTCTGTTTGCTTAACATATGTGTTGCGGTAAGTCATTCAAAATATGCAAATGGGATTGATCTTAAAATTCGTTCAGCTTATTATCTGACGATTGATCATTTGCTTGAAGTGCTTTTAAATAAGCAAAACAATTCTATTCGACAAATACCTATAAACTACTTTAATCAACATGAAGCGAGTATTGCTTGGACTTGTCATTACCAGAGCTTAATGCAAAGCTGCGTTGTTGTGACACATTAATTAGCTCCACACAAACACATAAGAGACTAAATTTACCTTCTCTCTGATGATTTGTTTGGCGCGCTCATGATGGTTAAATCAACAGAGTGGCAGTGAGGAGGCGCTCACGTGCGACATGCCAAACAGATGGACATCCCCAAGTCAGAGCTGACAGCCTGCGTGAAGAGCGTCACGACCATCGACCCCCGTTTCATCCCAAACTCAGTGCCTGTTTCACTCACTGCAGACAGAGGCTGCCTTTGTCTCTGACGCAGCTTTCACACAGGTGTGTGCTCGCTTGACTGTGCACGCGTGTATGGGGGGGTGGGGTGGGGGGGGGTGGGGGGGGGGGGGGGCAGAGACAAAAGAAGAGAAAGACACCCACTGTGGTATACATTTCTCACACAAAGCCTGTATAGCGCAGGTCAACGTCACTGAAAAAAGTCCTCAATTCATCTGTGTTCCTATCATCACTTTAAGTTCGAAAGACAAACTTCATGGGTTGGTGTAAAACTTAATATATGCAGAGGCGGAGCCAGACATCAGCAAGGGGAGGCCTGAAGTGATGAGTGTGCATACAACTCAATGGCCACCATTTTTTTTAAAAAACACTTCATATGTCTACTAACCATGATCTCCTCTCTAATATACAATCTTCTTCAATAAATCTTTAAGAAAAAGGCTACCCAAAAAGGAGAAGTAGTTATGAGCTGTTGCTGTGATTATCCCTCATGCCCTGCCATTGATCAGGCAAGCAGCCAATCAAATTTCAGGATTTTGTGATGAAATCAGATTGCTAAAGTCCACCTGGGATGACTGTGACTCCGTAGGTTGAGTCGTCGCCTCTCATCCGGAAGGTCGAGGGTTCGATTCTCAGCTCCTTCAGTAATATGTCTGATGTGTCCTTGGGCAGACACCTAACCTCAAATTGCTTCTGCTGCTTTGTCAGCGGGGTATGAATGCATATGAATGGGGTTAGTTACTTCACATAGCAGATGAACATAGCCTCCATTTTGATTTACAAGCAATGAAAATGTCTTTACTTATTTCCTCTTTTTTGTACTATTTCTGTATATATTTTGTATTTGTCATTATGAAACACTTAATGTTTTACAGCTTTTTCTTACTTTTCCTTATGCAGGGCTGAATAAATGTATACATGTATTTCATAATGTCTGGTGTCATCTAAATATGTATGTTTTTGTTTTTCTATGGTTTGTCTGGACAGCCTGTACCATGACAATGTATGGAGAGAAAATGATTTCACTATGGAGACAACCAATAAACTAACTAACTAACAAAATAATTGTACAACAACTTCTTACTTTCTATCAATCACAGTAATTATAGGAGGGTAATTGGGGAAAACTGAGTTAATGTCCTATAGACAGTGGTCAAAGAATAAAGTATTCAAATGCACTTAATAATGACTAATAAGCAGCCAGCATGCTATTAGTTAGCATGCTAATGAGCTACTAGATAATGGTGAATATTGTGACCTACAAAAAAGGCCTTTATATAAGAAGCTGTTCTCAGTCTGCCTGTGATTTAAAGCCGAACAGCTGAGGAGCACTCAGTGTATAACCTGTAACGGATATATTGTGAATATTTCATGAAGGATTTGTCTCTGTAATGTAAAATTAAACTCTCCTGTAACCCCCTTAAAGAAAACAAATAGTGTTTCCCTGGTGACTCCGAGGGCCCCGAATACTGAGGATGATGCTGTGCAGCTGTGGGTCTCACCAGTTATGCGTAAGTTGAAATAATGAAATAAAATAAAGACATAAATAAATAATGCCACATTCAGGTACATTCAGCTGGTCCAAGTTTCAGAGTTGAGAAGCCATTCTTCCAACTTCCCAACTTGGAGAAATCTTATTGTCAGAAGTTATATTGAGTGAAAAGTTGATGTGCACTTACTATGCATGAAAACAATTTAAGTGCATGAAAAATCTTGTTTTGTCTAAAACCATGTGAATGCTCCATAAATCCTCTACTTCAGTGGGAGTGGCCAGCGCTGCGGTGCATTCTGGGAGTAGTTGTCGTTCATCCACATGAGGCAAAAAGACACTTTCTGCCTTGTCTGGGTCAAGAAGGCAGCGACTTCAAAAATTATTTCACATTTGTACAACATATATGACCTAATATCAATACAGATTCATGTATCAAACGGTGAAGTATTTAACAGCTTTGTTAAGTTAGCTTTTCAGTTGTTTGACATTGTTATCATGTGTCCTAAATCCCATATACTCTATGTTGCAGAAGACAGAGAAAAAAACATCACACTTTGCAGTCTACGACTTCAACAATGTGTTTTATTTATAACAAGATTACAGCACCAGTCAGAAGGCAACATTCAGACATCACTTTATATCTGCACACAGAGAATGGTAACAGGTTCTCACCTTCAGCTTATCATGTGACCAGCTTATTTTTCTGAGATTATCGGCAGCAATGAAATGTAGCACCATTTGAACAGAGACAACATGAGGAACAGCAGACTAAAGCAAAGTCAACTGGAGAATAATATCTAGGTAACTTTGATCATGTTCTTTGTGCGTATGAGCCGTTTTTGTTTGAGGAAGTCAAAGGGAAAGTATTAAGTGACATCTTTAAATAATCAAACTGCATGGGTAGATTTTAATTGTATTACTTGTTCCATTAAAAATACATCACTTCTAGAAACAAATAATTACCCAAATCATTTTGTTCAGTATCAAACGTACGTGCACGTAGTTTTCACGTCTGTTTTTCCGTAATGGTTTTTTTTCTTAAAGGTATGGCAAATATTTCTTATATCTCTCTTAATTGAATTGTCGATTTCCTCGTATTTAAAGCTCATGTGGGGACGTTTTAACTGGTTATAAAACAGACTCAGAGTGAGGATTTGTAAATTGCCGGGGGGTAGTTGTCAGAACAGAAGATTTTTCACATCCTGAAGAAACGTTCTTTCTTCATTATTTTCAGTAAGTTATACTGTACGTTTTATTGCTATAGAAAGAGAGTTGAGATTTTTTTTGACTACCTCCTCATGTACAGGATAGGATCAGTGAAGAGAAAAATGTTAGAAATGCACCGCTTTGTCAACATGCAGCACCAAAATTGTCACACACTGAAAGTTCCTCTGGGGAATTTTGAAAGTTACATGTTATACTCTTTTTCAACAAGTCTCAGGGGTGTGTGAAGTGTGTTGTTCTAAATCCACTCTGATCCTGTATTTGATCATGCCTATAAACCCCTCTAATTCAGCTCTGCTCAGAACAGGCTGTTTCTGTGTCTGTAGCTTTAAATATGCAAATGAGCGGTGTCTGACCACGCCCCCTCTAGAGAATGGCTTTGGCTTTCTTGCACCATGCCAAGATTGTATACAGAAAGAAGGCAGAACAAACACCTCGCTGTGAGATAGTCACCAACCTGGGGGAGGGGCTACTGCCTTTTGTGATGTCACTAAGGGAAAATCTCCAAACGGCCTGTTTGAGCACACATTTTCTTAAGTAGCAGGCAGAAAATGGAGAGGATGGACTTCGTGATTGAAAATCATTATACTGTATGCACAATATGTGACCTTTAAGTAGAACTTTATGATGATCCAAATATTTAAAAACTTTTTTTTTTAAAAACTAATACGGCAGTTACTGCTTTACATCAGGTCTCTTCGCTGTTATTTCACAGATTATAAAGCTACATCTGGATCTGATTTATAGATGCAGAAAAACTGTAGCTGGAATTTGACCTATTTTTCAATGAAACCTTCCAGAATAAAGATCAGGAAATTCAAACTCTTTCCTTTGGAGAAGGGGAGAGACATATGAGTGTGAGGCCATATGGTTCTGATTTCCTCTGTTGACTGGCCCTAGAAATACAGTGTGTTTGTGTGTGAGAATAAGAATGCATTGAAGGAAAGTGAAAACATGACATGACTAACAAGGCTTGAGTTTTCTATTTCCTTTTGAGACATTTGGAAAACAATCTTTGGTGCAAACTCTGCTCACCTCTCTTCTGCACTACCATTTTCATACCCCATTTCATCCTTTCACAAACACAGAAGACAGAAGAATAAAGGAGCACTCATGTCTTTGGTTGTTTACCGTACATTTGATTGTCCTTTGAAGGATTTTGCGATGGCACCGACTGCAAGAAAGGCTTAACGGAGAGGAGGTAGCCGCTGTATGAGTTGCAGGTATGGTCCTGGTTCAGGTGTGATGAGAGCAGATTGATGAGGAGTGTGTGGATGTCTGCGGTTGTGTTACGGTCGTCACTGAAGCTGAGGTTAGGGTGGATCTGAGAGCAAAGAGATAAACTAAAAAACATAAGCCTTGGGCTAAATAGAGGTTTTAATGATTGTTCAAAGTGGCTTAAAACATACTTTATCCCTGCAGGTGCTTGTGGTGTTTTTCATAGCCAACTGCATTGTTGGAACTGGTACCTGTGATTGAAAACAATATCTTAATGTCAGGCAGATTGGTGCTATTTGTAGGTGAATAATAGTGCAGATTTTCCAGCTGTCCACATTACCTCACTTACCCAAGTAGTCCTTGTAGTCCTTGAAGTATTTGTGCCTCAGACCTCGACCATCTTGGGGGCAAAAAGGCAAAATAACATCTGCTCTTCATATTGTACAAATTGCACTTTTAACTCTTTCTAACATTACACTGACGAGAAACATAAGAATAGAAAACAGTCTCTGCCGTTGAGTGTTTTTGTCTGCCAACAACTTAAGGCGCACATAAATATTGTGCATTGTCCTCTGTGCTGCCAGGTCATTCCAATTTGTGTATTATTTATGGACCTATTAACAGGAGAGACTTGGCATCTTCCCGTATGTAATCTGCCAAAGAAGACCCAGCCAGACTAAAGGACAGCTGCTGGCACGTCCCTTCCCCTATGGTGCTTCATAAGATCACAATCTTTTGGGGGGAAGTTCCATTAAGAGCAGATGAAACAGGGAGTAAGTTAGGAGGTTTACAAATCTCCTTATTATCTTCTCAGATCTGGATTCACAGACAAACCACAATCAAAAGACGTATATGTACCAGAGTTGGCGCGTTGCTTGATGCACTGTCCTCTGTTAGGGATTCCAGCAGCAGGGTTTCCTGGGTTGATGATGTGGCACTCGTAGCCTGTGGGACAGTGAAGTGGCTCGTCTCCATCCTCTGTTGTGCTGCAGGCCTCAGCTAGAAGAAACACACACTGTTCAACACAAAGCACATGAATAAAATACACTTGGGTTTCTCTGAGGTTTATCTGTATTTATTTGGTTTTTGTTTACTTCCCTTCACTCAACCTGCCATGTCTGCTTCTCACCAGCACTTATTGTACTGAGTTTCTTTCTTTTCTGATATGAATATACAAACTGCAATCCTTGAAAAATCTGCAGAAACATCAATTTGCTGAAGAGTTTTGGCTGTCTTCAAGTCAAGGCAAAGACAAGATGCTCTGGCCTTGTGAGTCTATACTGAGAAACTGGCAGGAAAAATGCTTGGTGATGTGTAATGATAGATTTATGTGGGGTCTTTGTAGGTAATATAACAAGGAGTTACAGTAGGTCTTTTTCCTGCTCTTTTCTAAAACTTTGCTTTACAAATAATCTTTTCAAGTATGATTGATAAATGTGCAAAAAGTTACCATTTCCTGTGATGACTTTTAAGGATGGATACCTGAATGTGACTTTAACTGCTATCATTTTAAACTTACAGAAGCTTTTCATTGCATTGTAAAACATCAATGATTTTTCTTCTGCAATACGAACAATATTCACTAATACTGCAAAAAGCAGTGCACACACTGTATACGGTAAAAAAACAAATTAATTTAAAATAACCTGTGCTGTTGTGGTTTTCAGACATGTATGTAAGAAATCTGTAGTTTTGACTGTATGTTTGGGACTGCAGTGACTGGTTGAGTGTGTTTTAAACTCACCCTGCAGAACCTCCTCAGGACCGTCCAACAGCCAGCCGTTTCCACCCAACCACCGAGGTTTGGGCTGCACCAGCCAATCCAACACTATCCACAAAACACACACACACATACACAACACAAGGAAATAGCAAAAAACTGTGAAAATGTTTTAAAGAGAGGAAGAAACACTATCACAGAATGAAACACAAGGTTTTGTCCAAGGTCTCTGATAAGACACCAAACCCTCCTGCTCTGACCTGGGGGTGGCTGGACCGACTCCAGGCAGGCGTAGATGCAGCCATTGTAGCAGCAGCGTTTATGGCGCTCACACTCGGAGTCTGAGCGGCAGCCTGGCACCTCGCACGCTCTCTCTGGCAGCATCTGTGGTGGTGGTGGACAGCGATCATTCTTCTGGTGCTGCGTGGATTGGGGGTGGTTTTGGTACTCATAGTCCTGAGAGACAAAAGATGAAAGAAATGTAAAAAAAAGAAAATGAATGTCAATGCAGAAAAGATGTGTTTATATCGTCCCTCCTGCTCCTTAAGGACGGTGTCCATGCCCTCCTGAAACTCTGGGACTGTGAAAAACAAGGTCAAAGGTTACTGACTGACAACCAGGAGTCTCCTGTTTGACAAACATGCTGGACAGACTTCTAGTACATTATAAGTTGTGCAATTTCACTGGTTTGAAATTGATCATGCATTTAGCAGGTGGTGTTGCTTAAAGGCACACTTAAGATTCTGATCAGGATGTCCTCGCACACCAGTGAATTACAAGTAATTTAAAAATAAAGATATCTAAATAAATAAATTAGTGCTATGTTGAACCTGATGAAGTTTTTATAAATGTTTTGTGATCCAAATGTTAAAAAAACAAACAAACAAAGGGAATAATGTGTTTATAGACACAAGACAGATGTGCTTATCAACCACTAGAGGGCAGCAATGGATAAACATGATCTCTTTCCTACATGGCAGAGCCACGGCAAAGACATGAAGATTGGCCGGAGTATGCATGCCAGCCTGCTAACGTCTTGACCTGGATTAAGAAGCTGCTTCCCAGTGGGAACAAACGCTTCCCCAGTGAGATGTAGAAAAGGAGCTGAAGGTAGGCCACATGTCCCTCAGCTAAGAGAAGACACACTCTGCACACTTTGGCAGCTTTGACTAAGTGTGGACCTACATGCACATTTGCACGTGTGCATACACAGTAGTGCACGTTTTACAGTTTTGCTGAAAGGACGTGCTTTTGCTTTCAAAGTACAACATATCTGTATCACAGCCATGGTCCTTGTGGTTTTATACTGTTTACCAAGCTGAAAGTCTTCTCTGATTCTTGCTGATTGCTTTGGACATGTGTGAGTTTATGTTTCACAATGTTAGTATCAAGTTGCACAAGGTTTTTGCCGCAGAATAAGCAGTCGTTCATTGTTCTGGGTCATTTACACATTGGAAATATTAAGACCAAACCCCAAAAAGCACATCTGCCTTTGCCGAAACACTCCCTCGTATTTTCTCAAGCTCTGGATTTGCTTTTGTTTAACAAGCTGAAGTGTGATCGAGTTTCATGATCATTTCACTGCTTACTTCTTACTGCTACAAACAGCAATTAACAAAAGGGACACACTGGCCTCCCATCACAGAAACCACCAAAGAATATAACAACTAGACCTCCTAAAGTATTTTTTGTCATTAAAGGTCGATTCTCTTGAACTTCCTTCAAAGAAGGTTATACATGGCTGTTTGCTTATTCACACAATTCTTCCGCTTCCAAGTAAAGAATACATGTCTGGTCATTTTTTATGACACAACTAAAAAAAACTAGTCCTCCGATGAGAACTTGCATTTATTTCATCATGAGAAACAAGTCACACAATAGTGTGTTTGTGACTTTCACTGACCTTACAGTTCCAGCTAATTCTTTATTTTTCTCTAACACACACACACACACACACACACACACACACACACACACACACAGAGGCGCTGGTGTTACTTGTAAGTGACTAATTAGAGCATGTGGGTTGCACTGGGTCATTAAAGCTGTACTGTTTGTTTGGCAGGCTCCCTGAGAGCTCTTACAAACCAACCAGAAAAATGAAAGCAAATGTTTTGCACTGTGTTGGTATCATTAACTGTACGTGGGTTCACTTTAAATACTCAATACTCAAACTTCTTCAGGCAGCTGAAGTCTTGGAGGCTCCTTTCGGGTCTAGGGCGTGTGTGTGTGTGTGTGTGTGTGTGTGTGTGTGTGTGTGTGTGTGTGTGTGTGTGTGTGTGTGTGTGTGTGTGTGTGTGTGTGTGTGTGTGTGTGTGTGTGTGTGTGTGTGTGTGTGTGTGTGTGTGTGTGTGTGTGTGTGTGTGTGGGGTGAAATTGGGATGAAGATGAAATTGTGTAAAGACTGATACTTTGTAAGTCCCTTACTGTGCTGGTTTACTTGTTTTTGATATTATGTTTCAACTGAGGCTGAGCAAGGTGAAATACTGCAAAAAAAAAAGACCAGCTGGTGGATGTGAGACGTATAGGGCTGGCCGGCGTCGAACATTCTCCGTACTAGTTTTTCTGCTGGAGTTATGTTTGATCACACATTTCTCTGAGCTCTTGTGTCGGAAATTTCCACTATGAAGTCACAGCAGGTGTGTTGGACCAACATCTGTCCGAATCTTCTCCTATGTGTGTTCAGACGATTGGCTGATAGAATTCTGTGGTCGCCCATGCACATGCTTTAAATTGGTCAAGGTTCAGAAATCGTCTCCTGTATAGCCAGCCTAAGACATGTTTAAGCTTCCTCAGTTATGCATTAGAAGATCCACAGCCGGCGGTCGTTTCTTCGGTGCAACGATTAGGAAAAACTATAACGACAAATGGCACATTTATTCTGTACTGCTAATTTCATTGTTACCTCCACATATGCTTCCTTACACCTCGACTGCAGACCTTTACTCCTCAGTCCTGGCTCTCAGTGAGGAAATATTAACAGATACAGTTACGTCTGTGAATGAGGCCTGCTGTGATTGGATAATGACATAACGACTACAACCGTCTCATCTTATCTCACATCCGCTCCTCGAGCCTCCTGCAAACGTCTGAAGGTCAAGTGTGCCCTTCCTGTTTATAACTTTGTCTTCATTGTGAGTTTTTCTTGTCATGTGTGTTTACTTAGCATTTTCCTTCTACTATCATTGAGCTCTTACTGCATCACCCTCGCTGCTCCTCTTGTTCCTTTTTTCCTGTGCCTTCATGTCTTTGTGTGCCAGCAGCACCACCATGCCTCACATCCTGAGCTTTAGCTCACTATCCTGCTCACATCTCTCTGATGTCCCTCATTGTTTATTTACGCTCCTGTCTGCTGTGCCGCTCTCCTGTAGAGACCCTGCCAGCGGGCCTGCGTGTGATGTTCCTGTCTATCTGTGGGCATGTTTTTCCTAACCCTCTCTGTCTGACACACTCTTACTGCCTCCCTTTCTGCCCCTCTCTTTAGTGTTGAAATAAGTGGCATGAGGGTGGCTTTAATGATCCTGAAATGCTCTTTCATTCCTCCAGTCTGTTTTCCCTCCTATTAGTGCCTTTTATTTTGAAGGGTATTTTAACCGAGACCAGGCTGTTTATGGTTCAATGCAGAGATCTCAGACAAGATACTGAGATGTTTTACAGCCTACTGTATGTACTGTATATGCACACAGACAACTGCAAAATATCAATGAAACACACCATCTCAGACAGAAGTACATGCTTCAAGATCAAAGACTTGTGCACAAGTTTACACAAATCGAAAAACTTTAAGATACGTGTCAACTCCAACGCACTAGATCTGCCGTGACTCCAGGTAGCACACAGCTCACTTCTGATTGGCTTTGGAGTTGTCAGGACTCATTTCCTGTCTCGAGAGAAGCATTTAGTTTGACAGCCTGATATATGGAAAGTCAGCAGGCTAACTGTGAGACAAACCCACAGCCTATAAATCAGTCTGAGAGGAGAGTTTGAGTGAGTGACGTGAGGACATGATGACAGACAAACAGGGAGCGGTGCACAGCTGGGAGAGAGGAAATAGAACAGAGTGGCATCTGACCTTGAAAAGGAGACGAACAGACTGAACATGTGTATTATTTGGTTTGTAATACAACGTGACAGATGCAAACTGAGGCTAATTAGTGTTAGGACGCAGTCAGAAAACTGCCTGCTGCCTGTCAGTCATAATCTGAGGAAGCAGGGAAGGCCATGATAGAGGTCACTCGGCTTGTACTGCATCTTCAAATCGATCGATTATGGATCGAAAAATGCCTGTGGTCTTGCATTCTTTATCCCTCCTGATACAACTCCTTAAACGTCTCTGTTGCAAAATCCCATATCTGAAACCACAGAGGAACCAGAAAGGCAGAAGTTCACAGCGAAACTAATTCTCTCAGGATTGTTTTCATGTCCTGCAGCATTCAGCCTCATATTTTTGTTTCGTTCAGAATAGTGCTTCAGACCAGCAAACTCACATCACCTGACTGGGATTAGCCCAGTGTAGAGCTGTTCACAGTGCACAGTATGTAAATTATGCTGCCAGGGGGCTCCCAATCAAAACAATAACAAAAGATGGCATCGGGCAGGGAATCATGGGATTCTCTCTGCCCCTGAAGAAACTAAGAAAATAATCGCATTCACTTCTTCAACAAAACAATGTGCATGTAAACTTACAGGCACATGTTTCCGAAACTACGTGAGAACAAATTTAATAAACTGCTGACTCATGCTAGTCTGGTCTGCTGCCCTAATCCAATGACACTGCATCAAGGCTGCAGGGCAACCAGTAAATGAGACTCTTGTTAGCTCTCGCTCTTCTTTAGCCTCTCTGCTGGTGCCACCACAGCTTTATCACACCCTGCAAGCCATCATACTCCTTGTCTAATTCTGTGGCATGAGGGCCTTAGCATTGGCGGGTGGCACTTGAAACTGCTGTCCATGAGCGTGTTGCTGTGTTAATTTGGCCTTGCACTGCACGAACAGTTCATGGGACATATCCGTAAACTGTAAATATAACATATCCCTCAGCTGCCCACTCATGGGTGAGGGTGTGGGATGTGTCTAGGGACACACCTTTCCTGTGCCCAGCGAAGCTCCTATCTCTTGTTTTGAAGAGGAGGAAACGTGCATGTTGACCTTTTGGGGCGGCAGTAGCTCAGTCTGTAGGGACTTGGGTTGGGAACCGGAGGGTTGCCGGTTCAAGTCCCGGCACGGACCAAGTCCGGAAACTGGTCTGGTAGCTGGAGAGGTGCCAGTCCATTTCCTGAGCACTGCCGAGGTGCCCCTGAGCAAGGCACCGAACCCCAAAACTGCTCTGGAGCGCTCGCTGTGGGCAGTCCCTTCACTCTGAGACCTCTCCATTAATGCATGTCACTAGAACCCTGTTTGTGCATGAGTGTGTATCTCGGCCTATGTGTGTGTTAGACAGAGTGTAAACTGAATTTCCCCTCGTGGGATTAATAAAGTATAAATTATTATTATTATAATGAGAGTCAATGGAGGCCCAGAGCTCGGCAAACTTCCTCTGTTCATAGTTCCATTTTATTTGCTTACACTTGTGCCTTCTGTGAGGACGGGGCGCTCTGGTCACTCATTGGTAAATGTCACTCATGTGACAGAACACATTGTAGAAGGCAGAAAAAAAAAACATGCTCGACTTTCATCAGGACGTTGTGAGGAGTGCCAGATGTAGCCTTGATATTCATTCACTCTGACACACTACGGGCTCAGACAACCTGGTCCCGAAACCCTACGCCTGCCTCATCGAGCTACGAATGATTATACTTATAATGTATAGTCTGAACTTGCATTGAACTAAAACTCACCTCAACTGCAGCATTGCTCCAAACTGATAAATTTCTCTGAACAGGCAGCAAATATGGCTCTGTTGTGTCTTATGTAGCAGCCACAGGCAGTCAAACACAGGAAGTGAACAGGAAGTGTTTCTGTTTGTGAGCATCTGCAGGGTCCCAGTCTTCACACCTGCAGTTCAAACAGCCCCATCACAACAAATCAATGAAACTGTAAAGATTTATGTTGGTAGCCTCAGACGCTGTTCAGGCTCACTGACAAGCCCAGGCAGGTGTCTGACCCAGACTGTGTTATGACTGTGTGAGTCAAAATAATCAGTTTTGTGTGTGTGTGTGTGCGTGTGTGTGTGTGTGTGCGTGTGCCTGTGCCTGTGTCAGTGTGTGTGTGTGTGTGTGTGCCTGTGTCAGTGTGTGTGTGCGTGTGTCTGTGTGTAATCTGTGCATCTGGAGCAGTGATTTCTTAGAAAGGAGGACAGATGTGCTCGAGGCTTTTAGTCTAGAAATATGTTTTCCAGCTGTTGAAATATTGGACTCAAAATCTGTCAGTTTCACTCACTGAACATTAGTTCTCTTTTATCACAGAAAACTTTATGATTATCAGTTGTGCCCGTAAAGTTTCATCACTGCTGTCTTTTTTTTTACAAGTACACATCTTTCCTTGCTTTGCTGTTCCTACCCCCCTTCTCTATTTGTTTTCTACCTCCCACATTTTCTCATCGAGGAATCTTAATTTGATTTAGCCTGTGGAGTTCGAGCGTATTCCCCTTGGTGTGAACAGGTTTAAAACATCTGTCTATGAGTCTGTGTTTTTGCACTGGTATTTTAGGAACGTGTTGATTATATTCTTAATGTTTTTCTGAACGCTATATAATAATGTTCACTGTTTAATGTTTAATGTCAATGATGTTGATTGTTTTATTTTGAAGGCTGCAGCATGTGTGAAGAGCCCAAGACTAAATTGTCACTTTTTGAGACAATAAAGTAAATGTTGAACTTTGGATCGCCTCATGATTAAATTATTAATCAATGCAAGTTTTCCTCTCGTGCACATTTCTTACCACGACAAGCATCTCCCACAACATGCCATGTAGTTTGGCTGTCATAGCCGAGGAGGAAAAAAGTAGACTGCTACTGCTGATCCCATAACCCCTCTGACCCCGAGGTCAAACTGAAACCTTCATGAGAGAGTCAGGAAAGAGACGTTTAGGGGAAGCCTGTAAAGACTGCATGTCTACAGTGAGGAATGTGATTACATGTCACCTAAAAGTAAGATTAACAAAGCTTGATTCAAGGATAGACTCAGTTTAAACTTTTTTTTGCCATAGTTTTCCCATGTTAAGCTGTTAATGTGTTTAAACAGTTTGTTCAGCAAACAGAAAAAAAGATCAAGAACAGGAAAATAGCAGTTGTCATTCATCTGTTCATGTGTTTCGTAGAGGGGATTTGAATGATCCTCAAAGATTCAACAGATAACGTTTCTGATCAAGAATTCTTTCTATCATATAGAAAGAATTACCCGAGAGCAGGCTCATCGTACTTTTGATTCATTTATAGTTTATTTTACTAATTCATTCATCCCTGAGTGGCCTTTTCTGGTTTTACACTCTGTTATAGTCACACACATATTGGCCTGGATTACACACGTGCACAAACAGCACCTGTGCATCTAAAGGAGAGACGTTACAAAGTGCTACACAGGGAGAGCTCCAGATGTTGTTCAGTGCCTTGTTTAAGGGCACCTCTGCAGTACTTGGAAAGTGACCTGGCACCTCTCCAGCAACCAGACCAACTTCCTTTATTGGTCTGCACAGGGACTTGAACTATATGGGGACCCTCCACTTCCCAACAACAGTCCCTACAGTGCTGAGCTACCTACAGTATTTGTGAAAAACAAAAGGAGAAAAAGTACATTTAAGACAGGCACTGAGCACGATGGTTGCCTTGAGTTTGTTTTCAAACACACTATTTCAGTGCCAATAGTAAGTACTATAATTTGTCTCTCTGCACAACCCCAGTGTTACGGATAAAGCCGAGGGTGTGTGTGTATACAGCATTGTGTTTGCAAAGGAGGTGGTTAAAAAAAATGAACGATTGAAAGATGCAGAGATGAAAAGGTTCAGAGGGAAAGATACAAACTCCATCTGCACAGCAGTCTCAGCATGTTCCAATTAAAGCGGCTTTGAAGCACAGTCCAGCAGGACGTTTCTGTTGGAGAGCGAAAAGAGATTTGTAGGAGGAGAAATCTGGGGCGATGTGCTGGGATGGGTTAGTGGATAAAAAAAAAAAAGCAGACGAGGGAGAAGGTGAAAGGGTTTCTGTTTTCTATGAGAGAGGAGAAGAGAGTTGAAGGCTGAAAAGAAGAGAGGGAGAAGGGCCAGCGAGGGCATGAACAGGTCGGAAAGTGAGAACATTAGAGCACGAGAGGTTGCAGAGTGATAAAGAAAGAGACCGCAGCACGCTACAGTGAACCCTTGTTAGAGATGATCAATCAGCCAAACTGAGCGGAGTTAACAAGCAGGGGCCCAGTCTGCAAGTTCAGTTCCTGCCCTAATAATCCTCACTACACACACACACACACACACACACACACACACACACACAATCCAGTGTGCTTTTCATTTACTCATACGGAAACTAGAAAATCAGCAACTCATTCCAACTTGTTGCACTCAGCTTTCTGCTGCTCATCAAAACTGAAAAGCTCCCCTGAAGACTATCGCCGAAATGATTTATTTTCTCCAGATCCACATCTTAAAAATCAATAAAAAATAAATGAAGTATTAAAAAGAATTTACTTTACAAAGTGCTACAGTATTTGATACTGGGCATTACTGATGAAAAGACGTGTGATCTGCAACTTTAGCAAAATAATGAATCAGTCTGTTAAAGTATAAATACAAAAAAAAAAAAAAAAACCAGTACAAAGTATTCTTAAAGCTCCTGTGAGGAACTTTCTGTCAGTGTCGGTTTTGGCGCCTCCTGTGGACAGATCTCTTTGCAGATCTTATCCTATGCGTAGGCTCCGGTGTGGGGGGGGAGAGACATTGAACAACAGGTGCAAATTGTCTTGCAGGTAACGCAGCTTTATGCTCTCTTCTCTTGTGGCTCCCATGGTTGTGTCTGGTAACACATGGCATTGGCATTGATTTAAAGGCACTGCTGTTATCATAGTGTTGGACCTTGCTTTTACCTGCCATCTTGGAAATCTTGTAGACACTATGACTGCAATTTATTTTTCACTTCACGTCCTTCCTCCTGAGAAAACTGTTCTCTCCTGGTGGGTAAACAGCTCATGAGAGCAGAGCCAAGCTAGCTATTGCAAGGAGTTTTGCAGCCAGAATGAATGCCAAGCTATAACTACTCACCTTTTGCCTACATTATATTTATTAGAGACATGAGGACGGGGCCGATCCAGAAACCCAGCAAGACATAGACTAGAACTATTTTCATCAGAATTGCACTGATTTTGGAAGCACAATACTTAGATAATTTGACTGGTCTTTCATATCAGGACCAAAGCCCTCACACCAGGTCACCCACCTCTCACCACAGCCACAAAACTGCTCTCACTGTGTGAAAGCAGCTCTCTGTAACAGAGCCGGTATTATACTGTTCAGCTGTGAGCTTTCACCTACTTCCACTTTGAAGGATACTTGCCATGAAACAGGGACAGGACCAGAGTTTACCCACTCACAACAATACATGTAAAGGTCAAAGAGGGAGGTCTGCAGGCTCACCTTGTGGTTGAGTCCCCTTTTCCTAATTCTTCTGGCATCACTTCCTGTGGACAGGACCAACAGGGACAGAAGCAGCAGCCCAGAGCCCGGCATGATCTCTGTCCTGCACCCAAACTCCAAACTGTATTTCTCCTGTCACAGCAGTGTTCCTTACTCCTGTCCTTATTCCAAAGTTTGTCCGTTAATCGTTAGTAGGTCCTCTGCTGTGTTGCTTTTCCAGCTGAAGCAATAACTCTTCGGAGCTCATGTGCAGCCAGAGATTACACAAGCCCTCTCTCCCTGCACCGGGACCTGCCTTTTTATCCGCCTGAGGAAAAGAACCGATCAGGATGACAAAGTAGAGGGAAGGAAGGGGAAAGTACAGAGGGGATGAATGGAGGCAGTGTAGGAAAGAAATGAAAGAAAAAGGAGAATGGTGAGGGGAGCGAGAGGTGGGGAAGGGAGAAACAGCAGCTGTCTGTTCATCAGTTGCTGAGAGCTGAGCTGTGTGCTGGCAGCGTGCGCACATGTCTCTGGGAGAGAGGAGGGGAGGGGGTGAAAGGAGGGAGGGGAGAGTGTTAGAGAGGGCAGTGTGTGAGACCTCCCCTTTGCCCTCTCGTTGCATCTCCCAGCACATCTGGTGATCCTTATGGGAATTTGACAGAGCTCTGTCAATGTGCAGTGGGGACATGTTTGATTTTACTTTGCATGTCTTCATAGCGTGCAGTTTATTTTTTTTGGGGGGGGGGGGGGGGGGGGGAATAAATGGCTCTGCTAATTGTTGGGTTTGAAAGTAGTTGTTGACTGCTAGCTTAGAGTTAAAGCATACATGTAGACTTTTTACTGTTCAAGATCTGTGTTTACATTCCTGATTTTCTCAGTGATTTATCTCTCGGTGTTGCAGAGCATACTTGGACACACCTGAATGTGTCTGTGTGTGTACAAACTGTTTGCAGAGGATGCAGTGTTATTTCAGTGCCACTGACCCTGAAAGAATGAAAGCATGTGGTGTTTCAGGGAAAAGGGGGCCTCTCTATCTCTTTCTCCATCTTGTGCTTCACCTCTCTTCCTTTTTGCACGATTCCCAAGTTGCACCCTCTCAAACTAGGACATTTTCTCCCTCTCCTCACCCCTCGCTCCCCACCACCACCACCACCACCGCCACCTTACCCCCAGACCTTTCTCCCCTTTCCCTCGACTCCCTCCACTCTCAGTGTCTTGCACTGAAAGGGAGAAAGAATGCTAAGCCTGCACAAATCTCGGTCATTATTAGTTTTACAGGAGCAGGGCTCATGTCACAGGGAGGCCCTGGCTTCACTTACACAAAAGGCAGAGTAAAGAGTTAGAGCTGGAGAAAGGAGAGACAACAGAGAGGGTGTGTGTGTGTGTGTGTGTGTGTGTATGTGTGTGTGGAGATAGTGGAGAGGGGAGCGCAGTGGAGTAGATTGCATGAATGAATATATGGGAAAGCATGACAGATTATGCTCTCTATGTTTTCTGGTATCATTATAACGCTGATGATGTTCTTAAAAAGCAACACAGTTAACTTTCGCCCTTCCAGACTGCATTTTCACAAAAGTGCCATAACTAAGCTCAGGGATCGTTACATCTTTGTGTTTTCATATTGATGGATTCCCAGTCTGTGAGTTGACATTTTATTTTCAGCGTTTCAGAAGAAAGACACAGCGAGAGCTCTAAGAACAAACACAATGCTACGTTTCCACGATGGCGAAGCTTATCCTATTCGGCCCCTGTAACATCTGTGTTACTGATGAAGATGAGGGATCCTCCCACAGTGACATTCAGATATGTGGTGAAACATCACAGGGATGTAAATATTGCGCCTTGAAATGGCAGTCTGAAAAGGGCTTTTGTTGACTTTGCAAGAGAAAAGGCTTCAGGATGAGTGGTTTCAGGCCTTGCGTGTAGCTAAAGTGGCGGCGGCGGCGTTCTTCCCCTGATCTGCCATCATATGTAGTGACAGAGGCATAATGAGGGGAACAAGCTGGTACTGTGAAGCGTATAGGATCCGGAGAGGCAGAACAGCGGTGAGTGTGGACGCATGCCTGAGTGTGTGTGTATGTGAAGCTCCCACTGTGTGCTCACACGCTACGCCCCTTGTGTTCATCTCTGCATTCTACAATGCGATGTGAACTCTGACAACTTTCAGACGCCGCTTCGGGTGCAAAGTGTAAGAATCTGTAAGTGGCTATTATCTTTGCTGACATGTAACTCAACAAAATACTACTTACTAATAATACTAAAGTCTACAATAGCTGATAACCATACAAGAAGCACTCGGTAAGAAGATGGTTTGACATAGCCGGACGTGCTCAAATTTGTAGTGTGTGTTTCAGTAGACAAATCTCTCCCCTAAAGCTGTGTGTCAGTCTTCATTGTTAAGAAGATAAAACACCAGATGTGGAAACTGTCAACTTATCAAGTGTCACTCATCCGTTTACATTTACACAGAATTAAGAAATCTGTAGCTTCACAGTCCTGTTGTTTCTAGCTGTGGCTGCTAGACAAAGATTGTAAAAGCTCAAGAATATGTGTTCTCTATAATTCTTTCTAAACTATATAACACACAAAAACTCAACGGGTTCAAACATTTCTTGCTTGAACTGCAAATGACATAATCTTAGTGTGAGATATAATATTACCAGCACATTGAGTAAACATTGAAACAGGCTGCCCAATATCAACCACCATGCTGTGGTTTAAAGATGATCAGAGATTTAGCAAACCAACAAGAAACAGTACAAAATGTGTTTGAAATAAACTCAATACGCGTAAGATATGAGATTAGCCTTTTATAGTTACTTGAAAAGAGAGAAGCAAAACAAATCTGCACATGTGTTGTTTGATTTTGTCATCATTTTCTAACACTATACCACACTCTGATCTGTCCTCAGTCGTCCAACAATTAATGGTTTGATTGTGAAAAAGTCCTGCTGCAAGATTTCTCATTGTAGACTTGTGCTAATATTCCCAGACATGTTCTCACATCCATCACCCATATCCTGTCTGCTCTCTAAATCTGGAATGTATACATGAATATTGAATAAAGCACACAGCTCTATTCATGAACAGAGTAAGGGAACATTTACACATTCTTCAGCCTCATGCACACTCATGTACTCATATACTGTACTTGCAACACACATAAATCCAAAGCAAAACCAAACAACTGCATGTAGCCCGGACCAAGCTTCCAGCTGAACTTTAGCAAATGAGAGAAAATAGGAAAAATGTGAAAGAAAAAAAGAGAGCAAAGTCTGCCAAAAGACAATCAGTCTGTTCACAGACAGCCTCTTATTAGAAAGACAGAACTTCTTTTCATCTTTATTGGGCGTTCTCTGTAGGCAGGAACCATTTCAGCTGTTTCTGCAGGGTGGAGTGTCAGAGAGTCTCAGAGGGCCTCATATAACACGCTGATACTCTGCGATGGTCGAGATTCATTTCAGCCTGATTCATGGCAAAATAGTTTATAGCTGTCCAAGGGAGGATATGGCTCAGTGATCAGCCAGCTCCCCAGCCACAAACAACAATTACACTAGTATGCATTTGTACAACTGCATGGGAATTTATGGGCGGCATGTGTTTCATGATGACATTCGGCTCCAGCATCTGGACAGAATATGAGATCTTTATGGATTGACAGAGATTTATACAAATCTTTTTAAGGTATTTGGGCTCAGTGTCTCTGTACTGAAAACATCAATACAGAGTTGTATGTGTAAATTGTTGCATTTATAGTATCTGAGTTCTCCCTGGAGTCCACCCAAAGGTTGTGAAGTAAAGTCAGCCAGTGGTTTCAGAAGGCTGTTTGGGAACCCATCCATGGCGGTTGTTATATCGGAAATGCTAACTCTATCAAACTTTCGATCAATGACCAAGGGGGTGAAGCTGGAGCAGGCTTAAAGCATCCTGACAAACCTCTACAACACATCCGCTTGCAGTCAAATCGATCATTCTTCTAAATAACCATTATTCAAATCTTGACGTTATCAAGAAAAAAATCATCTCCATGCACTGTTTGCAGATAAAGACGTCAACCAATCAGACCAAAGTTGTTTTAAATACACTCAGTAAAATGAAAATGGACAGTTGAGGAACTGCAGTTACTTTTAACTTTTAGATTGGCTTAATTTTTGGTTGCTGCCTGTGAGAGATCCATTTGCTGAATCAAAGGTTGCCGCTTGGTAAAACTGTACTTGCACATCGTCCTGCTTCTAGCTTAATTCCATTAGCATACTCTTTGTGACAAGCTAATACTAAAAAGGAGTAATGTCTGTCTTTCACAATATCCCAGCTGGGCCGAGAGGGAGTTCTAGTATACATCATATACACTTAATGCTCACTGAAAAGAAATAAAAACATAATGTTAATCAAAGCTTATTATAAAGGGAAAAGTGTGTGAAGCGTATAGGTGTGACGCTCCAGGGTTGTTAGCCGTTCCAGCACCATCTTTCATTTTAGCCTCGTAGCAGTGATGTACCTACTACGGTAGGCTATCTGTTGCCAGTTATTATCTAACACTTAACAAAAGTTATGGCCTACAGTGAAATTACATTTTTTTGAGATATATTAAGTTTTAATTAAATATTAAATCTTAATTCTGACCCAAAGATTTTGTATATGAAATCATCCAGAGAGAATAACCTCAGGATCATCCTCTGGGGATCTTAAATCAATGACATTCATTTTACACCTGATTTCAATCCCGTAATGGTGCTAAAGGTCAAGTCAGGAGATCACAAAAGGGAGTTCCTGTCTCTCATCAGCTGTGGTGTCTTGTAAAGGAAACTTGGCCTAAAGAATAAAAGAGAAGATGCTGAGACATTTCAGCTTGCACGTAAAACAATGAACCAACCATCTGACCAACAGATGGTCACCATCTATAGAGAGACATTAGTGGTTGAGGTAAAAATAGGTAACATAATCAAAGTATGGTTGATAGATGTATAAATGAGAATGAAGCATACTAAGCTAAGAAGATGGACAGGATAATAATCATTTACTGCTACTTATAGCAAACTTCTCTGAGGAACCGCTGCTGCGTCAGTGAACTGTGAAGCAGATGCCTGTCAAAGAAATGTAGTCAAATTAGGGCTGTCAGCTGGGGTCAGAGGTCAGCGTGGGGAGTCAGAGGTTAGCTGTGATTGGTTGGTGTGAGCCAAGCTGCTGGATTTAAAGAGGTATAAAAGGTGTCCTTACTGGCTGTAACTTCTAAACGCACTAATTGTGCTTTAGAAAGTAGAATCAGTAATTGTAGAAACAACTTGTTCGTACTACATCTGTTTTTTCTTATGAGAATCCATCCTGCAGTGTTGTGCCAAGAGAGAAATCTCCATTATTTGTAATGCACTTTTATGGTTTTGAAAAAGTGATTTTACAGTACTTTTCTCCCTTTGATGTTGTATATCGATAGCTATAAAAGTCTTCTTGGCTCACTTTATTGCCTCTGCTGTCTCTCATTTAAAAAGGTCAGAGAACAAGAAAGACTTCCCAGAAATTACTTTTAATGAGCGGCTGATAGAAAATTTACCCCAAGCAACAAATCTCCAGATAAATGGGCAGATCGATCTCTGACTTAATGGCTGTTTAAGTCCGTGAAATGGATGTGTGTCTGTCATGTTGATCCAGTGTGGGGCACACACAGAGACAATACGATCATGCAGTGGATTTATGTGAACATAAAGACACAAAGAGAGTTTTATGACACCAGATACATCAATTCAGAACATGTTAAGTTTACAAATTGGTCATGCAAAACAATGATGTTCCTCCGCATCTTTACTCTTTGAAGACAAATTTGTGAGATACTCCCTCAGAGATTGCTTTGGTCGTTCTGTGGGTGGCCCGGGTTCAAGCATGACCTATGGCTCCTTATCTGCATGTTATTCCCCACTCTCTCTCTCTCTCTCTCTCTCTCTCTCTCTCTCTCTCTCGCTCTCTCTCTCTCTGTCCGATCTAAAAAGAAGACAAAAGCCCAAAAATAAACGTTTGAATAGTGTGTGCTACTGTTCTTGCTGCTGTTGCCAAACCACAGTGTATTATAGGTTTCACTCTATGATATAACAAAGATGAGCACCTTTTATGCAATAACCATAATAATAATCATACATGTTTTTTAATGATTTTGCACTATAATAATGATTGAAAATAAAAACACTCTGACATTGCTGACAAACTAATCATTTAGACATTTTTGAGTCACATAATGAAATCTCAGACTTACTTCAGGCAATCTACACACGAGTGCTGAAGTTGTGTAATGCTGTAACTGGTTTCAGCGTGCATTGCTGCCTGCGGTGGAGACGGTGTGTGTGTGTGTGTGTGTGTGTGTGTGTGCGTCTGCTAACACCCATTAAGCTGAACCCCCTGACGCTACTCTAATCGTTTCTCATTACTACTGTGTCTATCATTTTTCACATCAGTGAGGAGGTTGCAGCCATGCCGGATCCTAACTTACCTTCATGACTTAGTTTTTCTTCTATATCATTATCCTTCATCTTTTCAAGGCCTTACACATCACAAAGTCGTTTCGCATTTATTTCGCACCTATTTCCCTTTCTTCTCTCTTTACTGCTCTTTCCTCCCCTCTTAATGCTCTTTATCTGTTTGAAGTTCTGTCCTTGTGCTTTCCTACTCCGACTTTCTCCCTGCTGGTTTCTCCTCTTTCGTGTGCACTTATCTCTTTCCCCCCTCTCTCTTGCCCCTCATTTCTGTCTCCTCTCCCTCCACCCACCTCCCTCCCCTCTTCTCTTCTTCGGGCTGCTTCTGAACACTTTGAACTCAGGTAGCTGTGTGGCATTCCTCAACATGACCCTCAGGAGCAAGTCTGGGTGAAAAAAAAAAAGAAAGAAAGAAAGAAAAAACCTATTTCAGCTGTTTCTATAGCGACCCTGAGCGCAGTGATTTCACTGTAGGGTCAAAGCGCTTCAATAAGCACTGTTGACTTCAAAGCTCTTCCTGTGTTTGCTGCTTTATTGGAGTTGAAAGTCAAACATAGACAGTGCCATATCCTTCTGCTCCTCTCTCTGTCTCCAAACACAACGCACAAGTCTTTACTGTTAAAGATATTGATGTAGGTCTAAAAGTAGAGCTATCTCTTGCAAATGCTGTAGAACGAATTGAACACATTCTGAACAGTTTTCCTCAGTCTTTGACTTTTCAGAAAATTTGAACACTAAGAGAAGAATTTTTTATGATCTGTGTGATTGTGTCTGGTTTTGAATGTGGTTTTAGTAGGCAGCTGCTCTCTGCTCTTCTCGGTACTTCCAAATCTTTTAGTGGTGCGCAGTACCAGACCGTACCGGCCGACTTTCACCCGTGGTTATATGAGGCTGATCTGCCTCAGCTCCTGCTCCCTGCCTGCTTCTAGGCAGACCAAAAGTACATATCATATCCATGTTGAGACAAAACTTCCAACATGGAGACCGCCATTGACTAACATCATGCTAAAAAAAGTTCATTCTTGCCACATATACCAGATTTTAATGTGTGACAAGAGTAAATGGACACTCACAAGAATAAACTTTTACAGTGTTTTAATTTGCCAAGCATGAAAGGAGCTTTAAAAAAATGTTCAAACATTTTCAAACAATTAAGTTTAATTTTACGCTTGTACCTTTTAGAAAAGTCAATTCTTAAAGCTCTTCTTGCACATTGCTTACACTGTTAACGTCATAAACATTTAGAGATCTATAGAGATATTCCTCATGTTTTTTTTTTTTTACGAGAACATGTTTATATGTATCGAGTAAAAAGGGGGAGAAAGTTTTGTCTTTCGTGGTGTAATTCAATATCCCCATGTTTTGCTTCTTGCTAAGTCTTTTATTTATGTGCTGCAGAGTAAATAGAGGTTAAGAGATTTCAAACAGGCTGAGCTGCAATTATACGATCAAACATCCTCCTGTATCAAGAAACAGACGATTTCAGGTTCATTTGAAGGGTTTCAAACCTGTCATTATTTTTTGCTCCCGGTCTTTGATAATAGGTGGTCTCTTCTGTTTGTGTGTGTGTGTGTGTGTGTGTGTGTGTGTGTGTGTGTGTGTGTGTGTGTGTGTGTGTGTGTGTGTGTGTGTGTGTGTGTGTGTGTGTGTGTGTGTGTGTGTGTGTGTGTGTGTGTGTGTGTGTGTGTGTGTGTGTGTGTGTGTGTGTGTGTGTGTGTGTGTGTGTGTGTTCGTGTGACTGTGGTTTAAATGTTGAACCTCAATGAAACATGGCTCATGTCTGCTGTATCAAAGCTTTTAAGTCGTTTTGAGACCATCTCTTGTGTTGTGGCAGGTTTTCTTCTCCACTGTCTCCCTCCTTCAGTGTGTGTATCAGATCTGTGTGTGTTGTCTCCATTGTGGGCCACTGTTTGTAAACCTTGTGTTGAAGTTTGTTATTTTAGATTTATGCAGAGTGACATGATTGTTTGTTCATGTTATAAGCACAGCACGCCAGACAGGGGATGTTTATCTGCTGCTTCTCGTCGGTTTCGGGTTATAAAAGCTTGTTTTCTCGATGGTTGCACATACCAAACATTCTGCAGCAGAGCAGAGGGGGAACATGTAGAAAAACGTTTCTAACTGGCTCCCAGGCTGCATTGGGACTGAAAATCACTGAACTATTTAGATGCTGTGATGTTGGTTCAGCAACTTAACACAACATTTCAGACTTTTTCCTCAATCTGCCTGCACATAAATGAACTCTTTATTTTAATGTGTGTATTTTACTTGCAGCATCCAAAAGTTTTGCATTCAGTTTGAATACCGAACCAAATACAAGTTTTGTGAATGGTCTACATCCCTAATGTTTTCTGTCTATGAACATTAAATCTGGACCAGTAAGCTCTTTTTTTTTTTCTTTCAGTTTTTTTAAAGATATAAATGCAGTTTCAGTTGCTTCACACTAGAGGGCAGCAAAGTTACATTTTCACTTTGCAGCCCAGCATCTCTCCATATGAATCACTCTTCTCACATTCATTAAGATGCTGCAATGAAATGTCATTAAAAAAAAAAGCGACTTTACAAAAACACAAGGAAATCAAAAGTTTTTGCTTTTCAATCAATTTATGGAAAACAGTTCAAACTGTACACACATTTTTACACAAGCTACCTTTTTTAGTACAGCTGCACTTATCTTATTAGGAAAGTATAGAAAAAGTAATGTGTCTCAATATTGGGCATTTAAATAACTGAGTACAGAGGAGGGCAGAACAGTGTCCCTCCCCTGCTTTGTTTATGTCCATTAACTTAAAAAAGACAAAACCCACCTACTGCATAACATGTTCAACTGATGCCAGAGTAAAAATACAGCTTCATCAATACAAACTAAACGATGGGCGTTCATGGCCTATAGTCTTTAGGTTGCGTCACACATGCGGAGGCTATCGTCCTTCAGGCTCCTGTCACGTATTTTATTCCTGACTCGCTCCCTGGTTTCCTGCTGTCATAAATTAGCTGCCCCTATAAAATAACGGCATTAAAGCCCGTAAAAGAAAAGACATATAATATGAGTTAAATTTGCAAACAAATGTGGTGCAGTGGTTTGCACTGTTGTGCTTGGGAGGAGGTGCCTGGTTCGAATCCCCATCGGACAGGGCCTCTCTGAGAGCTTGGATCTGCTGCAACCCCCGGTATAGACAATGAACGGATAATGTCGAAGATAAGCTTTATTTAAAAACAAATGTGGATATGGTGAATATTGTCCTGCGAAATTAAACATTTACATATATTGTTGATGACTAAAAAATGACTTAAAAATTTCCAGGACTAAAAATGCGCCTGCAGGACTGATCACATGATTTATATTCAAAAGCAAAAGGAGTTTAAAGAGACACACATTTGCCAGCTCAAGCCATCACTCTAGTATTCATTTGTACGGTTGCTTATTTATGAAAGCGGTTGAAGTTTGACTTGAATGATTTTTTTCTGTTCACTGCTTTCTATGGATTATAAAGAGGATACATGAGCTGGTCATCAGAACAGATCGGGAAACGGACTCCAAACTCCAAACCATCCACACAATCCCAGACAGACACTCAGCGGTTCACTCTCTTTCATTCATGTGATGTCCAGCTCTTTGGCTTCAGCTCTCGGCGCGCTGTCGGTCTGAGTTAACCTCTGACCCCTGCGGTTCATCTGGTGCAGGAGGAGCAGGAACAGAGCGGAGACGATGAGAGCAACTCCTGCCATGAGGAACCCTGTTCCATAGTCACTCATCTTGTCTATGAAAAATCCTAAAGGGAAGAATGTGTGTGAGTGAGCTTCAGCCTGCAACATTGATTTTAACTTTTAAATCTAATTAAAGCATGCAGCTCTGACTGGAAAACATCTCTGGGATAGACACAGTAAAATCACAACTCTGCTCCCTTCATTTAGAGACAGAGCTGGGATCAAGGTAAGGAAATCGAGGCAGAAATAAGGAAAAGAAGGATTGCACAAACATGATCACTCATTTTGTCCTAAGGCAAATAAGTGCAGAGACGTCCTCCTGTGAAGGAAACATAATTAGAACACTTTGATGAATCCTCCACATCCGTCAACTGCCTCCTCTTCAAAGTGAGCAAAGAGCTGAGCGCTACAGGAAATAAGTAAGAAATGGCCCGTGTGTCAGTGAGACCATGTTAAGTTATAAATAGAAGACTGTCTTCACTTCATCAAGGTCTTTACTTTGTTTCAGGTCATTTTCAGACCTTTAGCCTGATCTGAAAACTTCATTTACTAAAAAAGATGTCATATTTAATAATGAGAGGATTTGCAAAGCATTGAAATCCCATGTTTGATTGAAAACAGCACAAATACAACAGATCAAATGTTGTAACTAAGAAATATGATTGATTTTGGAAATAATATTGTTGGCACAAAAAGACAAGGAACTACATTCTTGGCAAAGTATAACAGCATGGCTCTGAGGTGAAAGACTCCGGGTGTTGAACTCGTTTGGCTGCAGTTCCCGCTTGTCAATGAATTGACAAAAGTGTGATTTATAGCCGTGAACGTGCACACTAAGTCCTTCAGTGAGTGTGCACTTCCAGGGGCGATGCAGTTTAAAGCCGCATCCAAAAATGTTACTGACTCCATCTTTAAAACAAGAATAAGACAACTGAATAGATCATTTTATATATTAATATATTAAAGCTCCTGTGAGGAACTTTTCATTTTCTGTCAATTTTGACGCCCCTCGTGGACAAAGAGGTACATTGATCGCTTCTCATATCTTATCCTGTACATTATTATGTTGTCTTTTCTGACAAAAACTCCATCCTTCATCATTTATTGTGAAATGTTTTTTTTTTTCTTTTCTGACAGGAAGAGTTTCGGCAAAAGCTAGAGGCATTAAAAGGTACAAATAGTCAATCTACTGACTGATGGCCTTCTTTGATTTTGTTTGACATAAAGAGACATCAGTAATCATTTCAGTCTGTTTCCTAACCAGTTCAAAACTCCTCACTTGAAGCACAAATGGGAAACGTACACTGACATGAACTGAGCTCCTCAACACCAAAGCACTTAAAAATTAAGGAGGGATTAACACAAACCTGTCCCAATATGAGGGTTGTGCTGCTGGCATCAAATATAAAATATCATATCATTTTCTCAGTTGTAACATTTGATATGTTGTCTTTGTACCATCTAATTTCACAAATTTACAATCATCGCGTTTCGTTTTTATGTACATTTTTAAACAACGTCCCACTTTATCATAGAGTGGGTTTGTAACATCGTCATGTAATCAACAGAAAAGGTTCTAAGGAGCTTGTAAAACATAAATGGAGATATTAAATTGAAAATTAAGCCATTAAAACAAAGGACACACTTAATACAGTATAATCTACCAAAGGTGGTTAAAAGGCGAAGTTAGGGTTTTTTTTTATAGTAAAAGATTAAGCGGCTCTAGAACCAGAATCTTCTCTTCTCAACAAAATAGCATCTTGGAAATCCATAAATACCATCGAAAGAATCCGAACCTCAGGTATTCTGAACATGTTGTTTTCTTCCTTTGTTGGAGCAGTTTCTCAGCTGATTTATAGTATAGCAGGCTTTGCTCAGAGGCAGGACACTTTCTGGCAGGAGATGCTGCTCCCGTGTGCCAAAGTCAAGCTGGATGATTCCCAGGCTTTATTTACCACCATTGTTTAGAATAGTGTGTAAAAAAGGGTCATAACCTCAGTAATCAGGTTGAAATGCTTGCTGGTGTGTAGTGCTGTGGGTGGTGTGGCTGCAACAAGACTTTCATTCTTCTGAATGTGAGACATTTTACCTGCAGCTTAGTTTTATGATATAGTTAGCAAGTGTTACTCATTTTGAACAACAGAATATGTTGTGATAATATGTTTAAACACAACACAGAAGCATACCTTAGTGATTCTGTTTTTTTAAAAAGCTTATATGTAGAGCTAAAGGGAAATAGCTCGCTTGTCAAAAATTAAAACAGTGTAAATATTTTTAACAACAGCAACATTCATCAATTTGTATCTTCTGCCTATGTTGTAACTTAACTTAAATGTTAGAGTGTAGACTCTGCCATAAGATTGAATTTACATTTAAACTAGGCCACATTTGAATTTACGTAAACTGGTGCAATCTGATACAGATTAGAGACAAAACGCCTCTTCTAATCGTATTCACATCGTATCATGCTGATTCTTTCTCACCTACATGATTTCAGCTGGCTCAGTGTTCAAGTTGAAACTCACGTCTACGTTGGAACTTTCTCAGCTGGTGCAACACCTTAAGTGTTAGAAGAGGGTAAACCTGAACTTACATTCAAACAAGGCTACGTTTGAACTTTAGCATAGATGGTGCAACCTGCTACCAGAGTCAAAAATGTCCCCAATTTCTGAAAAGGGACAACAAAGTGTCTCGTATCAAACTGTATTATATTATTCACATCGTGTCGCATCACATCATGTCTGATTATTTTTTCTCGCCCACATGATTCAAGATGGATCTCTGGAAGTCTGCAGAGAATCTGCAGAGGCCCCTTGAGGACTGGGTGAATTAGAGACCAGATGATTTAACTGGAACACTCTTTTTCCATCCATCCATCCATCCATTATCTCTCTACCACCTTTTCCCGTTCAGGGTCGCTGGGGGCTGGAGCGGCTGTCATCGGGTGAGAGGCTGTTGGCCAGTCAATCACAGGGCTAATATATAGAGACAGACAACCAGCCACACATTCACACCTATGAGCAATTTTAGAGCCGCTAATTGACCTCATTGGCCTTGCATGTCTTTGGGTTTATAGGAGGAAGCACTGTACATGGGGAGAACAAACTCCACATAGAGGAGCTCCTCGCTGTGAGCTAACCACAGGCTCCACAGTGCAGCCTATTTTTTTATGCTTTTTTTTTTTCTTTTAGCGGTTCCTATATTTTATAAATGTTGTTTGAATTGCTTTTTGTATGAATGGTGCTACTTAAATAAACTTGTCTTGCCTAGAATTAACATCACCATGTCAGTGGACATCGTTTGTCTTTGCTGACCCCTAGTGATCAACACATCAACTGTGACAAGAGGAAATGAAATCATCCTTTTTTAGGTGGAAGTTGTTTTGGATCATTCCACTCCTTTCTTTATGCTAACAAGGTGATAACTATGCTTTCATGCAGGACACAGCGTATGAATATGGACGGATGACGTGTGAAGCAGAATGGAGAGTCAGTTGGAAAAAATGAGAAAATAATCTTTGGGAAGCAATAAGCTGTGAAATTAACACATCCATAAAGAAGCATGATAATATAATTTCCGCACCGTTGCTCACTGAATAAAAAAAATCCTGTGGGATGGATCATTGACAAAATTCATGATTAATTGAAGGCCGTCGCTGCATGTCATAGAGGTGTAAAATCTCATTTTGGTTGAATGGGCTCACTGAGCTGTAGTTACAATGCAGAATGATGTATAAGCACATCAATTGTGTGAGATTTAATGTGCTGAAAGAAACGGCTTAGGCAAATGACTCTGTAACCTTGAGGAAATGATCTTTTTCTGAGAATTAACAGAAATGTCAAAGTCCTGTTTATTACTTTTTGCAGCTTCTTGTATACTTTGAGCTTGCAGACAGTCATCATAGAGGAACAGATCGTTGGGTATTTCACAGCCACAGCTCTGTGCTGACATCAATTTCTCTCTGATTTGCACAGTAGGAACACTCTGTGCTTGCAGTTTACAATCAAAGCATTTTCCACTAACCAGCGATGGGTGGTCCAAGCAGTCCTCCACTGCTGCGTATTAGCATGAAGAACCCCAGAGCACTTCCAAGCCTGTGGACGCCCACGACCTCAGCAAGAACGGTGATGTGGATAGCGACTGTAGCACCGTACACCAGACCGTACGCTGCGCTGAAACCGGCCAGCTCGGGGAATGAGGAAGCCAGAGGACAGAGGAGGAGCACGGTACCCAGAAGGATCACTGTGCCCGTCAGCTGCTGCACCTGGTGGGAGCATAGAAACAGGAGACAGATGGTGCATCAGCTGTTCCACTTACTTTCAAACACTTTTCATGCAGACAGTGCATTTCTTCTTCACAGGAACTATTTGAAATTATGGGAATCTGTCGCTGTCATTTTATCTCCTGACAAGAGTAAGACTGTAACTACTGAAGCTGAAACCAGCAAATGAGTATCTTGGCTTAGCATAAAAAACAGAGGTGAGGGAAACAGCTATCCTCCCCAAGTCTTTCTTATAGGTATACTGGACTATTTTCTCAGTCCAGAAGCTTATTGTGTCCCTTCTAAGTATAAAACATTATCTTTGCTCAGAGTCGGAGGACGTCTCCCACCCAGCTAAAAGCTTTTATGCTAAGCTAGGCTAAATGCTAAGAGCGGTATGATTATATACGACAACTCTACATGTGATAGTGATATCATTCTTTTCACACACTTCTGATGAGTCAGCAAAACAAACATTTAAACCTTTCCCACTCACAGACAATGCTACCAGTGCAGATACCACACATCAGCAATGTCTTTGGAGCAAGAATTGCAAGTGTCAGATTTTCTTTTGTAGTAGCTTGGGTTAAAAATTAAATTCAACTTACGGTCTCAACCAGTCTCAAGTTCGCAACCCAGCCAAAGAACACCCGTCCAAACAGGTCCAACACTGCAGAGATGGACATGAGTGCAGCCGCCCGGTATTCGTCAATCCCTTTACTACGAGCATATGGAACGAGGAAGAGAGCAGGCGCAAAGAAACCCAGGGCAGCAAACAACCCAAACATCGAGTAGACCATAAATCGAGGATTTGTGATGAGGGTGTAATCCACATAGCGAAGGATCTTGGTCCTGATTTCAGCCCTCTTAGTACTCTTGTTCGAGTCTGTCATGGTCTTATCAGGTATGTCCTTAGAGTCCTTAAGACGGGCCTCAGTTGTCTCATGTTCAACAAAGATTCTGCTCCCTAGATGCCCCTCATTGTCTTCTTTTGGTAGCAAATGCAGGGACAGGCTCTCCTCCTCTGCTTTGACCTCGCACATCAAATCTGTGGTGTCTTTAATAGGCCTCAGCAGCACCCCACACACACACAGGTTAAGTTGCAGTCCACCAAGGATTAACAAAGCACCCCTCCAGGAGTAGCTGTCAATCAACAGCTGGAACATGGGTGTGAGGATAAAGGTCAGGATGCACTCACCCGCACTGGCCAGGGCGTTTGCAACTGGACGCCTCTTCTCAAAGTACAAGCCCAGCATGGTCACTGTGGGTGTCCATGTCAATGCATAACCCAAACCTGCAGGAAAGGCAAAGGGTGGAAATCTGTGTGGATTGTTTTCTTAAGTTTGTTTTGGAAGTGTGTGTTTTAATCGAACCACTCACCATTCAAGAACCCCACTGTTAAATAGAGTTCAATCACATTACGAGAAAAAGACCCAAATATAACTCCCAAGCTGCTCGTCAGTCCTCCCATTATCACCACAGAGCGATGGCTGTAATGAGTACTCAGAGCAGATGCTACAGGAGCTGCAAAGGGACACAAGGGATATTAAGTAAATATCCTAATATGGACATGTATTGTAAGATTTGGCAACACTAGAGTAACAACAGTTTTGCAGCGCACTGTATGATATTACATAGCGGGTGCAAAGAAGGGTTTCCTTTGGCCATTTTGATTTGACATAATCATTAAAGCTTCAGGGTATGTACAGGAATAGTTTAATAAAGAGAAAGACGTACAGTATCTCTTTAATGTAGAAGAGAGCCACCTAGTGGTCAGTAGACTATGCAGAGCCCTTCGAAGGACTTAATGTCAAGGTAAAAAAGATGGATAAAAAGTTAAAGACAAAATAAACTGTAATGAAAAACACATTTACCCATAATGTGAATGGTAGCCACGGCAATAGAGGTTATCCAAGATGTCCCTGTAGCTGTGGTTTCAAAATATTGCTGTATTTCAACATAGAAAACACCAAAGGCCTTAATGACCCCAAACGTCAAGCCAAAGACCAGGAAGCAGGCGAGCAGGACGAACCAGGCGTAGCCTCCATCCAGTGTAGATACTTCAGGTACCCTCGTCCTCTGAGCCTTCATAGAAGAGTCCATGTTCACTCAAGCTGGTGTCTTCAACCCTCAGACGTCTATGGGACAAGACAATAACGAATGTATTTAATTATCTGTGACAAAAATCTTTTTTGTTCTTTTCTTAAGAAATGTTCTTACATGTCTTGTATGTATACAAGTTACATACAAGAGGAGAGACAAACACTAGAAAGGGACACGTTAATGCTAATATGCTTGCAGTGGCATTTAAGTATTGACTTGTTTGTTCTCATAGAAACTGTTCAGTGAGGTGTTTGTGGTTTTTTTTAATATATATGTCAAGATCCTGTTTGACAGGGACTAACCTACTGAGGGTCATTTTCCTCTTCTTTCATTTATTTGCCTTAATTAAAGTAAAAGCTGCTTTGAGGGACTTTTGTGTTGTGTTAATTTTGGCGCCCCCTGTGGACAGAGCAGGACATGTATCTCTCTGCTGCTCTTGTCCTGTACGCTTGAAGTTGTAGTATTTTCTGAAAATGAAATCTTATTAGTTCTTTTTTTTCCAGATATCTAAAATACAACTATAACTTTAGCCTTTGGCATGGAAACATTTTCAAAAGGCTGATTTAGTGTGCTGATAATCACCTCATGTCCATTAAAATACTCATATAGAAATAATAAAATAGATCTCTGACATTGTTTAAAAAAATCTTTTGTAGTTATCAAAATACTTTGTGGTCTCTTCTATTTCTTCTCTTCATCCTCATTTAACAAAAACAATCCCCAAGTAGATAACGAAAAACTAGAGATGGGGAGTAAATATGGTTACAGCTTGGTATATTACATCTCGGGAGGCAGACACACTAGGTACTTTTAAGAATAGACTTAAAACTTTTCTTTTTGATAAATCTTATAGTTAGGGCTGGCTTAGGACCAGCTCATAGTTATGCTGCTATAGGCTTAGACTACCGGGGGAACTGGCACCAGGATCTCTTATCTCTCTCTCCCTCTTTCTCTCCCAGCTTTCTCACCTTATAGTAATAAGATATGTCTATAGTGACAAGCAGTAGCTTGTCACTATCTTTGTATTCTAACCTCTCCTTTTGAGCTCTCTTAGGTTCCTTGAGCTCTCTTAGGTTCCTTGGGACTGTTGGTGAGGATGGCCTGCCCAAACAACCCCCCCCCCCCTCCCCCTGAGGATGGCCTGCCCAGACCCCCCCCCCCAACCTATCCCATCCTATTCTTCTTTCTGCATCTTGTCCCATCTCCCCCATCCCATTTTCAAGCCCAGCACAGTTTAGCAGATGGCTGTTCCGTCATGGGCCCGGGTCTGCTGAAGATTTCTGCCTGTTAAAAGGAAGTTTTTTCTTGCCACGCTATGACGGATTAAGCTGGGCTCTTGTAACATAGCCATAAGTAAGGTCCTTTACCTGCTTTTTGTAAACATAACAATGAGCATGGTCTTGTTACCTGCCCTTTTGTTAATGTTAACAGACAAACAGTAAGGTCCTTTACCTGCTTTTGTAAAGTGTCTTGAGATAACGCCTGTTATGAATTGACGCTATATAAATAAAGATTGATTGATTGATTGATCTTCTCATGGACGCCAATCATTTTAGTATATTTATAGCAAATGTGCTTTTTTAAAAAAAATGTAATTGCTGAAGTGGTTGCACAATTCATTTTGAGCAAGTTGCAATGCTGTTCAAACATGTGCTTGTTCAAGTTTGATTACACTGAAATACTAAGAGTTCAGCTTGTGAGGTGCAAGTAGTCTTCTACTGGATTTTAATTTGATCAAAGTGCTGATCAGTCTGTGGGCTTGACTCCTGTTGTGTTGGAATAAAAAGACTGAAGTGAGATGAATGGATTTCATTTTCTGAACCTAATATACAAGTTCAGTCACAATTTATTGTATTGTCATTGCTATAACGCAAAATGTTTAAAACTGCAATTATTTCTTATCGTGACTTAAGGATCCTGATACTATTGTGAAGTGGGCCTCTGGTGATTCCCACACCAACAAACTATAGTTAAGGTTTTCAGGTGCAGTTATTTTTTTCTTAAACTGTGACCTGAAGTTGTTCAACTTCAAGTAAAATCCAAAGCACATGCCCAGAAGCCGCACATTAACTCAATAAATATATTATATAGAGATTATATAGAGTGCACTCATTGCTCTGTGTCACTTTCTCTTTAACAACAAAGAGCCGAGCCACCGCTTCATTCTGACTCTACTGTCATAACCTTAATACTGCTGTTGTGTGTTTAAATCCAGAGGAAAGGGTTTTTTTTTCTTTCTCTGAATTCTTAAGTTTGCATTAAACTAAACATACAGGGAAACAGATTGTTTTCATTTGGACCAGGCTGGATGATAAATTCTAGGATTTCTAAAAATATTTCCAGGAATCGGACGTGACGTTAAACTTGTAAATCCATCCTCAATGAAGCAGAGTTGATCTCTCCTGACAGAAGCCATTCTCAGAAATCTCCAACAGCCTGCACAATGACTTAAAGACAAGTGTTTAGATTTGCTTAAAGTTAGAAACAAGAGATTAAAACATGTCTTTCTTCTGTTGCTTTGAGTGAATTTGCCCCACATAGAGCAAAGTAAACATACCAGGATGACATTGAATAACATAACCTGCATAAAATGCAACACATATACAAATTCTGGCTTGTTATTGCAGTGTTTGTGCTAATAGACAAAACTCAGATCACATTTCTACCTTACCTGTTGTGGTCATACTGATCCTGCAGTCTGGTTCCCCTGCCTTGGTGCAGTATCAGTACCTGTGTTTACTCGCTCCTTATCACATGTGGTGGTTATAGTGTCACTCTCACAGCAAAAGGTGGCACACCCCTGACAGGTACAGTTCTGAGAAAGCATGTTCAGTTTATTGAGTGCTCAGGTCAAACGTGAGCCACACGACACAAAGTGATAGATAGATAGATACTTTATTGATCCCGAGGGAAATTCAAGACTGGATATGCGGCCACTCCCGTCAGCGCCAGAAACACTAAGTGTGTTAAAGAGTGTAAGCAGCGCACAGACAAAGAGACAGAAATCCACACATTAAAAACAGTTTTTACCTTAAACGTTGAAGGTTACATGTGCTGTTTTAAATCCCAGGCAGGAGTTATGGTTAGCACGTGAGCACACGAGCGGTGACCTGCAGCGAACTTTGCCACCGCTTTCTTTCGGGTCATGCTGTGTCGACACACTGACATCAAAGACATAAGCAGGGCAAAGTTTCTTCCACTGTTTTGTAAGCTTTTATGTAACCATGTGATTCAAGGTCAAGACTAAGATCAGCTTAAACAGTAACTTCAATTTCTCTCAATTTGTAATCCTCAGCATATTCAGAAAACATATGACAACAGGAACAGTGTAACTCTACCAGCACATTAAAACACACCTTTAATCTAATCTAACCGGAAGTTTTTTTATCACAAAGTTCATCTTGGATCCAATACAATTTTATCCAGATATGGATAATCATGATATACTGACCAAAACACAGCTGTCTGTGGACATTATTATTGTTTACCTTTTCACATTGCATGTGAAGTTTACTGAAACCCTCATTCAATTATCAAAATCAACTTTAATCTGCACATTCTGCGTTAGCATGGACATGACTGTCTACAGAGAGTACTAGATCACTAACTGCTAAATAAATTGAATAGCTGGAATAGCTTAAAAAAAAAAAGCAAAAAGTCAAACATGACACTACTTTGACAATGAACCAAACCTCAAGGACCCTGGATTTCAAAACAAAGACATAAAATAATCTTTGACCTCATGCCAATGGTGTATTTAACATATAGGTTCAAGTGAAAAGGAGATGGGTTTTTTTGGAAATTTGGTCACCCGTCTTTACATATGATGGTAAAAGACTTGTAAATTCTCTACAAAAGGAAATGATGGATTACAGCCCAGAAAACAAAAAGGGATATGGGTCATAGGGCAGAACATTTTTAATGTTTTTTTTTCAATGTATTCTAATTTCCTTATTTGATTTGATTTGTTTTATGTATGCTAGTTTTCTAGTCTTGCTTGAAAGATATTGCTTCTATTGTTAAAAAAGAATGATAATAATTCCAATGTAAGAGAAAAGGGGGGTGCTGCATCACTGTCAATTGTAATTATTACGCACGAGCTCGGATGCCATGGCGTTCTTTGCACCATGCTTTTTAGTTACAGACAACTATTTTGTCTATAATGTATGGTAGTGTGCCATGTGTCTGAGATATAGATGAGTAATGTAGGTTGTGGCCAATGTGTATTGTTTGTTCTGTTATACCGTTTGTATTGTATGTATGTGTGTTAAAAGTTAAAAGTACAATAAAAAAATTCTTTAAAATTTGAAAAAAAAAAAATACTAAACCAAAAGGGGGAGACAGGACATGTTGTAAAAAGGATGCTGTCAACATTTAAAGAAAGACTGTTTTTACTTCTGATATCAATCTGATGTAATTAGGCATATCCCCAATAATATTTTTTGCATGTGTGAAAACAAGTTGAAAACATATAATTTTCAGATTCTTTATTGTTTCACAAGGGAGAAAGTGTTTTGCAGCAGCAGCCTAGATGAGGCAGCACACACAAGGTCCACATTAAGAACACAGTTTTAAAAAAAATGGCCAACACAACATGAAACAATATCAAACATCACAGTGAACTCAGTCAAGAGCTCATACTAAAATGGCAATTTTTACTGAGCTGCTTTCCAGACGTTGTTACATTGTTGGCTTTAAGAATGTCTCTCACTGCATCATGAACACCTTCAGAGAGCAGAAATTCAAAGTCTGACAGGGCAGCCGAGCCAAGTTACGAGAGCTGTTCAGAGAAAGGGTTCAACGAACGGTCAATTGAGAAAAGCAGATTTTTAAAAGGCACAGCAGTAGAGTGAAACCTGTTCATGAGAGATTCTTCTCATGTTCAGTGCTGCTGTCGCACAATGCAACACAAGACTCATGGATTCGAAAATTAGAGTTTTTGCTCTGTGAAATGCCACCTTAACACACCATTATTTGGCACATGATAAACACCCTCAGTTGGAGTCAAAGCTGTATGCTAAGTAAACCAAGGCAATGTTCTGCATGGTGTAAGTCAACGCAGTGGGGTGTCCAACTAGTCCTTTCATATGTGATAAGCCCTCCCATGCTCACATCTCCCCTGCTGCCTCAGAGATAGTAAACACGAATCATCTGATGATCGACATGTCAGGATGTGTCAGAAACCAAAGGAAAAACAACATGGTGCTCAGAGTGCACACCTCCTCTGAAGCTACTAAGAAATGCCACCAATTATTCCAAACTATACAAATCATTATGAGAATTTGGATGTTGAGCATAGATTAGCCTCATTTAGCAAACAACAATTTGCATGGTATACTGCTGCGTATATTTAAAGGAGTAGCTCGGACATATAGAGTTTAAAATGGGCAGTCCAATGGAGAGAGCTGTCTGTCCAATGGAGGGGGCTGTCTCCCCCCACCCAACTCTTCACTGGCAGACATGTTAAGGACAGGCGGTGACAGAAGCTTCAGCGTTTAGCCAGCTCTGCATCCTTTCTGCTTCCTAACCTCACCATTTTTCAAAAGCATCTCCAATATTGATCCAGAACGTTTCTACTCGTGGAGCTTATTGTCAGAGAAGCCAGCACTTCAACATAGCATGTTTCTTTCATGTCTGATCAGGGAGAAAGTTAACCCAGTAGCTATCTAACATAATGGTCCTTTAATAAGAGACGACATTTGAAATATTTGACAATGCTCCTTCCTCCTAACATAAAGTACAGGAGGAGACGGAGAGGACGTCAACTGTAACATAACTTTTTCCACTTAGACAACTTCATTATCCCACAAACAGCTCGGACAAGTATCTCATAAAATAACTTTTACTGCCGCAGTGGTACAGCCTGCCGATAGACCTTTTCAAACTATTAATTCAGTTTAGAAATTACCTCTTTGATGGCTTTACGGTTCACTAAAGAGTCACAGTAACAAAGCTTCGGATGTGCCAGATCATTACTCAAGACAAGAGTCTTTGCAGAGATAAGTGGGAATTGTTCGGTCCAAGTTTCCCTTGTCTCCTGAGTCGGCAGAGGAAAAAAACACAAATATATTATTGTAGTTGTGCATTTATAGAGTTACAAATGATTAATCATGAATAGTGTTTTTTCACAACACATCAAACCTACTTTTTAACACACTGACGGCAGTGGTAACCATCAATATTAGCTTATCCTGTTCATACACATTTAGACACTGCAGACAAAGCAGCGGGAGCAAGTCGGTATCCTTGGGCAAGACGCTTACAATCCCGAATAAGTTTCTCCTGCATGACATGTGGCTGCAAGAGCTACCATTGAGAGACTCAACCACTGAACCACAACCACTGTTATTTGGCCTCAATGTTTTGGTGTATAGTATAAGAGCTGTGTGAGACAGGTTGACAGACGGACATACAGAGAAACAGACTAAGGAGCGAGGAGTAAAAGAAGCCATTCTACATGCCCTGCATCTGTCTGACCACCAGACTAGTTTAAGATTCCCACAATAGTTTTGTGTTACATAACATCGTCTCTGCCTTTCAGACGACCCTTTAGCAGTTTCATGAAGAAAAGCTTGCTCTTGGTGTGCTGAACATTGAATTATACATCCCCAACGGGTGTTCTGATAACAATTAAAGATTCATGGGCCTGTGTGATAAATTATAAATCTATGGTGGGGATGACTGGGAAGGGTAGGGCACTGGTTTTTACAGTAGATGTGGAGAAACACCTTCTGAATAATGTATAGGTGCTGGTGAGGCCTGACTCTGCACAGAGAGAAGTGTCATTAGCCGTGTTTTCAAAGAAGGATGGACTCCTCTGATGTCTTTCTCTTTGTCTTCTTGGCTGCAGACTCCGGAGGTTTCACTCTGTCTGACTTCATAACAGAAGAGCTGTTGCTGCAGCAGCGACTTGTTTGTCTGTTCGTACCGCCCTTTAATGTCCGAGAGAAATAACCCAGCGTCTTTCATAGAGTCTCGTGAGAAAGAAATGTAGTGTATCGTGTTTTCCCAGAGATCATTAAATTTTTATCTGAGTTCTATTTGCACAATCACATCAGCAGTGTTTCTTCATTCATTCATTCATTCATTCATTCATTCAATATTTTCTTTAATGGATTTTCACATTTTTGAGAGTAACTCATAAATGTGCTATTTCTGAGAGTTACAGCATTTCACTTTGGAGAAAATATCGCTGACTTTGCCTCAGTTCTTCTTTATGCACAGTTTTTTAAATCATTTTGAAACATAAGCAATTCTTCAAGTTGGTGATGCAATAACTCTGAAATGCGACTCAACTCTATTTCTTTGAAAGGAAGACGGTTGAGTTTGTTATGTACTTCTGTGAGTCAGGAGCAGGTTTTAATTGCATAGTTCATCCTGGGTTTTTTTACGATGCAGGTGTGACTCGAGGTCAGGGGTCTCCTACCATTTTGTATCTTCAACACTCTTAAGGGGTCTGAGAGCAACTGGCTTCAGTGTGGTCTTATAGGGCTCAACAGTGTGGTTCTGGAAGTAAAAATCCCAGCTATAATGTCATAACCCTCCAAGGTAGACTAGACTAGTTACTACGAGCTACTCCAGTGTAAAATGAGGGTTTATGCTCCGGTAGGAGAAACACGATCGTATGATATCAACTTCGTTTTAAGGAAAAAAACAAGATTTATTCATGATATCAGGGTAAAGACCTACACTACCCACAGTCATCAAGCACCACAGAGACGTCTCTGATTGGCTGATTTTACTGTTACCATGGCAATGTTTCCCGCCCCGCTGGAACCATTTGTGAACAGAGAACTTTTGCTAGCAGGCTAGTAAGTTAGCTAACTTGAAATTTACTAATAACCACAACAAGCTGCAGTGACTGTACAACATAGTACAACACTTGTATTAACAGTATAAACAAGATAACAATGACAAAAGTTACTTTTAAGAAGAAAGGATATCATTCGCAATGGATTGTGGGATTGTTAATTCCTTGACTACGGACAAAATGATGTATCTAGTCTTGCACCTTTTTTCCTGTTTATTTAAAACTGTTTTGGTGCCAAATTAAATGTAATATAGTCATGAGTAATGGGGTCGATTATCGTTGTGGTTCCAGGCGCCAATCTGTTGATAAAAGGATTTTGTGAAAAAATTAAGGGAGGATTTGAATGGGGAAATGTACTTCAGGAACCAGAGCCACCGAAAAAAGTGCACGGTCACTGTTGAGCTCTGTAACACATAAAAACTCAAATCAACTGGCTGAATTAATCTACTTTTTGTTCAATGTGTCAAATTTTAACACGTAAAGCTAACATATTGTATCAGATCATCAAGGCGGCTGTGGCTCAGTTAGTCGGTCGTCTCTCAAAAGGAAGGTCGAGGATTTGATCTCCAGCTCAAGCTACATAGTCTGCTACATGTCCGATGTGTCCGTGGGTTAGATATTTAACCACAAGTGGCTCCCACTGCTTCATCGGCAGCGTTTGAAAATTGTTTGAATGGGATTAGTTACTTCTGATAGTCACTTTACATACTGTCACAATCTCAGTGTGTAAATAAGCGAATAGTTTGTTGGCATGCCCACATGGTTTCACCGTCATCAGGGTTTGCAAAGAGATTACGTGGTCCCTCAGAGTCATGTGACCTACAAAGATGAAAATCCAAATTTTAGCATTGACACTTTGAGTAAAGTAGTGTGAAAAAATAAGATGGGCAAAAGCATCTTTGAGCAAATGTAAAGCTATCTGAGCTGCTGGTTTATTCATTTTTGTAGCCCTGGGTTACAGTGAAATTTATTGTATCGCTGTCTTTCCTGTTTTAGTCTTTTAGGATTCTATCGATTGTTGTCAAGTTCTGTTTTATTTCCTGTCTTTTCTTTTGTGAAGCAGTTTGCACTGCATGCTTCTGAGTATGAAAAGTGCTTTAGAAATAAAGGTGGGTTGGAGTTGAAAGGAAATGACCATAACCGACTTTCGATCACAGCCCGATTGAACAAACACTGGTCTGTCGTTGTGCGATCATGAGCCAGCAGGGTGTCAGATTTGTATTTACACCGAAACAGATTTGTTGATGTAAACAGCACGAAGCTGTAACAACGTCACACAAGAAATAAAATCTCTGAACACTGATGCACCCTGAATGTGTCCTCACGTCCTCACACATGCACCACAGTCATGGCAGTAAAAGCTAACAAACCAGTCAGGCTGTGTGTGTGTGTGTGTGTGATGCAATCACACACTTGATTGTGTGATGAGCCAAGGTCATTGCAGAGGAACAATGAGGTGGTAATCAAACAGGAGGGAGGGAGTCCACCATCATTGTGCTGCAGGCTCAAAGTCTGGACTTCATTCGTGCTCCTCCTGCTCAGTGGAGCAGCCAAAAGTCTGGAAATTCATTGTCCATTTTCTGTCAACTGTTCTGCTAAGAATAACGCTGCTACACACACAAACAAAACTCACCAAAAGCCATGTTTACACATGCACAAAAACAAGAGGAGAAACTCCAGAAGTTTTCAGGCTGAGCAGCATGCTGCCCAACGTTTCAGACAGACTTTAAAAGCAGTCTCTCCTGCCAGCCGCCAGCAGTCGTAATATTTCCACAGAAAGTGAAAATGCAGAAGAATATGATCAGAAATATTCACCTTAAATGAGCGTCAGGAGGTTGTGATGTTTATTCCATATGATTGATGCACAACCAACTGGTACGATTTGCGTGTACATATTTAAACTGCTGCGTTATGGGTTTTTTTGCTCCTCCGTATCTCTCCACTCTTTGGTTGATATTGTGATCCTGTGGAACTACATTTCTCATTAATATAAAACATAGGCATCATAGCGATGTGTTGCCGTTTCTGTTGCTTCATTCACCACATACCATGTTGTTCTGTAACATTTTGTCTCACCTCAGGAGACCCCCTGCCCCTCGCCAATCTGACAGGGACGGTCTCTGGTTCTGAACTGCATGTGTGAACAACCAAAAAAGGCAGATTTTAGGGCTGTCCATGGAAATTCTAAGTCGTGATTGATGCTTTTTTCTTTCTTATCTGGTTGTAAACGGCTATGAACTAAAAAAGAAATGTCTTTCCATCATCCTACATATTCACATTTGCAGCTTAGCAGAGCTTGATTGGTCTCTGATGATTTAATTAGAAGAACTTCGAGGTTGTACACTCTGCACAGCCGGTTTCTGGGCCGTGGAAAGTTTAAAGACATTTTTCCTGGGCTCATTTTTAAGCTAGTCAGGTCCTCTAAAACTGGCCCTCGGCACCTTTCCCTCTCTGTCTTCTGCGAGAAATGGCTTAGTCAATGATCATTTAGAATTCAACCCTGCTTAAAAAACAAATCATGTGGGCAGACTCACTCAAACACACACTCATACACACTGTGCAGCACCACACGCAGCACATCCACACGCCCCTACAGCTTGCAGATATTCTTTCATCCATCTCCACATTTTTCACAGCCACCAAGAATGTTTCAACTTGTTTTTTTTTTTTTTCCTTTTTAGCTGAGTCTGAATTATTCTGGTGAATGAATAGGAGAGCAGAGGAGAGCAGACAGTTGTGGAACGAGCTTCCTGGAGGGCGGCTGACAGCCTTGTCAGAAATTCTGCAGACACGCAAACCTAGCTAACACTTGGAGCAAGCCTGAGGGAGGAAAGATTTGACCTTTTTCATGTGGATAAGCATGAATCCATGCATCAGGTTGTACTAAGTGGTGCAAGAACAGGTGTGTCGTCAACCCTTCACTTTCTATACCCATGCTCCTCTTGGAAGCGCTTAAACAGAAAAAGGCATTGATGATCGACATCAGTGTCTTACCTTAATGTACTTGTCCACAAAAAGACATAATGCTCTAAGTGTGGAAACATTTGGGCTACTTTAAGATATGCGGTAACTCTATCTTCTCTCTAAACACTTTCTTAACAGCTGATTGGATTTGACTTTTTGTTCCCGACTCTATTGATCAAGTGTTTTTCCATCATCTGTTTTGAGTATCTGAGAACAAGTCCCAACTATCTCATCTCGTGCCCTCCACCTCTGCCTCATTCCAAAGCCTTTGCTTGCTGATTTGTGGCACATCCCCAGAAAGCACAGGTGTGTGTGGGCTTACCCAGATGGCTGGTGATGCTGAGAAGACAGCCAATAAACCAATTGCACACAGGTCACTCGTTGGTCATGCAAAGTCTTTTCTAACATTAGCAATAAAGAGAACTTCTATCTCTAGTGTTTAAACGATTATGTGGGCAGGTAAACAAAACCTTAAAGTGCCTCAGTGAGAACTGTCATATCTGTATGAACAAAATACAAATTGTTGGTTTCAGATTTTCTACTTTCAATCTGTAATCAGAGTTTAATCAACTACTAGCATTTCCACTAGAAGAGATTGTATATATGTAAAATAATCTGTGTGGCGAGGAGGTGGGACGCATCCCATCAACTATCACCTGAAGACAATTAAGCTTGATAAATGTGCATGGGTGGAGATTAAGGCTGCGTTTTTAATTGCCTCCCCTGTGTTTTTTTTGTTGAGTTATATGGAATAAAAGCTGACATTTCATTGCCTTTTCTCTCTGGGAGATATATACTGTAAAGTATTACCAATATGTAAAATGCAGAAAATCGAAGCAGATGCTTTGTGTTCTATGTGTTAGGCCTTCATGATATTAGAACATCGTGTGATAACTCTGTTAAATATGTCAATAATGTAGTAAAAATGAAGAATGCACGCTAACAGTGCAGTTATCCACATTTGCACAATACGTGTTTGCAAAACGTTTCTCCTGAAGGCAAAAAGCATTGTCTGCCCATTGGCACCACCTAATCTTAAGGGGGCTGATAGTAACCTTAGCTTCATCTGACTGCATGTTGAAGCATGACCACTATACCTGGCCCTCCAGCAAACAGGTACACCTGCACACACTGACTGAATTTCTTCTTTAATTATTTTTTAATGCTATAAATTCCAACTTGTGCGATGTGTTAATTGCGAAACCTCATGTTCTGCTAAAGATGCTATTTATCGTGCAGCCTTCCAAGTGCAGATAATGATCCCCTGTGAGCCGTCCTCACTGAACTCCAAATCCATTCTCACATCTCAAGTTGCTAATTGGGCTGTAAACAAAAGGCAAAGGAAGTAAAAGAAGACTTGTCTTCAACGATTTTATGAACTACTGCTGGCTCACATGAGGCCGGACAAAGTTGACTTTTTCTTGTAGCGATGACATCATCATGAAACAACATCTGACCTGATCTGAGATATGAAACCATTCAGCTTCAATTGCCATTAAGTTAGCTGTAATCATTGTGTTCATTAAGGCATTGCAATGAATGCTACTTAAAAGGAATAGCCATGTGGTATCTACCAGCTGGGCCCAGACACTTTGAACACAAAACACCAGTACTTTAATCACATTTATTATTATTATACACATAAATCCAATCGGATAAGTTTGCGATGTAACCGTTTGTTACAAGCCTTGAGCTCCAGCTCCCAGCCTGTCATTAGGTCAACTGAGACAGGATTTCCATCATGGCGGCTGCTGCTGACAAGCCTCTGGACGTCACTTGTCCTGACTCATCTGAATCTGCTGAAACCAAAGCTCAAGCTGCTGATACTTCTGGATGTCTGATGTCCATGTTGCACACTGACAATTTTGGTTCCAGATTAATGACTAACAAAGACAAGACCTCTTGTTCCTCTCATCACTATGACAAGCAAAACTCAATATATGGTAAATGGACTTGAGCTTGTGCAGCACTTTTCTACTTTTCTGACTACTCAAAGCACTTTTACTCCAGAGGTCACACCTCCACATTCACACACTGATGGCAGTGGTTGTTATGTAAACTGACCATCAAGTGAGCAGTCCAATTCAAGCACATTCATATGCCGCCGACAAAGCAGCGAAATCAACTAGGTCAGTGTCAGGGAGGGTTAAATGTCCTGCCCAAGGACACTTTGGACAGGAAGCTGCAGGGCATCAAACCCGCAAACTTTTGTTTGAGAGACGGCTGACTTTAATGGTAAAATCGTGAAAGCATTCTGGCACAAGGATGTTTGCATGTTAATTATATTATTTTGACACACAATTACAGACTTTTGTTTTCCTTTTTCCTGGAAAGATAGAGTAACGTAGATTGTTGGCAGAGATCAAAACGAATGGAAAAACTGTAGATACAGTTTGCATAGATCCTATCTTACCTGCTGATGTTGAGCTCTGGTCTCCAAGTGAAAGATGTGTGAAGTCAGGAGGTTGTTTCCAGGAAGTGCCAAGGTGTTTACAGGTAGGATACAGGATACTATAGGGAGGAAGAGATGCAGCTTAATGAGTGGGATCAGCTGCTGCTGGAGGAGGGGTTTTTTTCCACAAAATGAAGATTTCCTCTGAGAATATGTCCCCCGGGTTTCTTGGCATCCTCCTGCTAGATTGTTAGCAAAGATTTATTTTGCCGATGATGGTTTGTTTTGTTTAATCAACAGCAGGACAGACGGCATGCTGGGAGTTTTATCCCATTCTTAAGATACCAATTTGAGGATGCTAGAATTATTTCAGAATGAAAATGGATTCTCATGTTGTTCTCAACTGTTCAGCTTTTACTGTATGGTGATTTCTCAAAATAAAAGCCCCATGCTATGTTCGGTAAATATGAGGGTTCAATTTAAAGTTTATTCACTGTGCATTTAATGCCAGCTTCTCCAAACAGCGCCAGTAATAACCATCATCCACTCAAGGTAGCGTAGTCTATACAGCCCTACTTCTATTCAAACTCTCCCTTTAAATAACTAATACAACTCTGAGAACTGACTAATCCCTGATTTACGACACGGTTTGACAGCCAGGAAGACAGCTTTAATCCCTAACATATCCCTCAAACGTTGTGTGCTCAACAAACTGAAATATTAATCAACACCCTAAGGTGCTGAACAGCTCCTGGCACGCTGTGTTCATGCTGTCCACACCTGTGATACTGAGAGGGGCGGCCTTCTCTCAACTATGTTTGAACTTCCATTTACAAATACATACCACATAAAACAGGTTTAACTTCCTAGTCAGAGTTTCAATTACTTAAATAGTTTGACTTCATTCAAGGAAAAAGGGTCTTTGACATCTGTCTCCCAGACTTTTAATGGACTCTCTGTTACCTGTTAGGAGAATCACTCGACAAACCCCTCTGGGTTTTGTCTTTTTTGTGTATGAAATAATCATACTGTCTGGGTTTTTTTTCTTTATTTGATCGATTTTGTTTGTTTGTTTTTGATGCATTAAAAAAAAAAGATACCTTAATAATACATTTCACATGTAACTGCTGCCGTTAAGTACTTACAGCCTTTATAGTGACGGTGAATCATCAGGTAACAGGACCTGCACATCTCTCCACTGTCACCTTCAGGTTCCAGTTTGACATTTTATTCCTTCTTTTCAAAACTTCACATGGTTTGGCTCCGTCGTACTTATCTGAGCTGCAACATGCTCCAGTCAGAGCACTGCGGTCAACTCACAGACACTTTTGGATTTTCCCGAGGTGACGGAGTCTTTGCAGGGCTGTGGAACATTTAACCTGTGAATATCAGACAAGCTACATTCATTGAAACTTTTAAATCACAAGTCTGCCTTTGCCACAAGTTGAGTTTGACATTTTGATATTTATGTACAGCCCTTTGATGTAAAAAATACAACACAATATTTTGGTTAGTGGGAATGTCTGTGTAGGTTCTTAGTCATCCAGCTCATATTGAATTGAAAGCTTGATCTAAAGGCAGCTGGACTTGGTTGAAGATCTAGAAGACGTTTGATCTCTCCTTCTTTGTGAAGCTACTTGAAGCCTTTTAACTCATCCTCGGGATGTACAGTAGTACGCTATTAATTAAAAGGAACCACACATGCAACCAAACAATAATACAAATTAACATTCAAGGTGTGGACTTCACCATAACTTTAACCTAACTGGTAGACCTAATTTAGAATGAACATGATAAACATGAGTCCTGCCGTAAGACTCTGCAGCGCATTGTGAGAGCAGCTGAGAAGATCATTGATGTCTCTCTTCCCCCCCTTCTGGACATCTACAACTCACGTCTCACCCGCAAAGCCACCAGGATTGCAGGTGACCCCACCCACCCGTCTCACAGTCTCTTCAGCCTGCTGCCATCCGGGAGGAGACTGCAGAGTCTCCGTGCTAGAACCAGCAGGCTCAAGAACAGTGTATTCCACCAGGCAGTCAGGAGTCTCAACTCCCTCCCTGCTCTCCCCCCCACTCGTCCCCTCTGCCCTCCTTCCCCCCTCTGCCTCCTGCCACAGTCTGCCCCTACAGCATCTGACATCAGACCCCCCCTACCCCCCGCGTGCTCCACTAATTCACACACTCTAAAACTCTGCACAGCCGTTTATTGTTTATTGTCTATTGTCTCTGCTATTTGCACTATAACGCACTACCTCACTTTTTAACTTAATCTGTACTCTGTTTATATTGTTAATACTTTAATTTATCCACATACTGCCTCCATGGTGCAATACTCACAAGTGCCCTTGTCTGTCGATTGTCTGTCGTTCGTTATTTGTTGTCTTTAGCTAAGTTATTTGTTTTATAGTATCGCTTTTTATTGCTATTTTTTATTTAAATTTGTCATGTTCATTGTTATTTTTTAGTGCTCTTTTTATGCACTGCAGGTTTGAACTGCGGTTTGGGGGGATTGCAATTTCATCTGTGCTGTATGTTTAACATGGAGCATATTTGACAAATAAAGAACCTTGAACCTTGAACCTTGAATGATGAAGAATCCAGTCCATAGTTGTCATATCAATGTTTTCAACCCCAGAATGAAATATGAATTAAAACGTTTGCTTTCAGACAAATGTTAGTGGAGCAATATTACTGCAATTCCAACCAAGGCATCTCTTTCAAATTATAACACCAGTTTAAAAATGGACCAGCATTAGTGCACATGGTGTGAGTAACCTGCACATTCTTAAAGGAAGCATTAATTCAGGTTTTCGGACCAACATTATGCTGCCAAATGATCCACTTCTTTTTGAAGGAAGATCTTGCTTGTGTCAGCAAGACAATAACAAACCACAGTCACAGCACAGCTCCATAGTATAAGTAATAAACTGGTCTTACTGTGTATTACAAAGTGTTGGGACCTTGAAATTTTAAACAGCTCAATCCTGCTTTGAGCAAAAATAAAACTCCACTTTTAGAATAACAGAAATGGGTTTCCTAAGTTTTAAAAAGTGTTGCTGGAATAGAGTGGTAAACACAACCCTATTCCAAGACATGTTGTCTTTGTGCTCTCTCAATTAAATGTTGGGTTTAAAACTTTGCAAGTCATCAAGTTTGGATTTGAATTTACATTTTACAAAATATCCACAACAACAACTTTTTTGGGAAGCAGGGTTGCATTGTTCTTCTCGTCCTCTTCATCTTACTCAGCTTGTAGTGTTAGACATCCTCACAGCAGTCTTGCGTGGTTACAGTCGTCAGAGATGGCAAGCTATCACTAGCTTATTAGTTAGGGAAGAAAAACATCTCATATCAGATATGCTTAACACAGCTGCATCTCCTTTGTTTGTAACCAGCGGTGAAGTGGTGTTTTTATTAGTACCAGAGCACATCTATGTAGGGTTAAGATCAGACCCTAAACTACTTTCTAAAGGTCTTGGTTTCATCTCGGAATCACAAGATTTTTTACTCGATCTCGGACTAGGCATACTCCAAATTATTTTTTTCTGATGTCATTACTGTGATGAGAAGGAAAAGCGCCGCTTTCTTGAGACAAACAACATATAACATCAATTCATTTGTAGTTTGATTCTTATCTCCTGATTACGGCCTCAAACTCACTGGTAATACGATCTAAGTGAGTGACATGCCCACCTGCACATGGTCTCGGTCTTGGACTGACAAAAAACGTTCATTGGTGACGGATGGCGCATACAACGTCTGTGCAATGAGCACAGGCGTTAGGACAACATACATACATTAATCTGCTAAATGTGCTTATAATTCACAGCAGATGAGAGAGAGAGGCTGCCTCGTTATCCATGCTAATTAGCTAGTTAGCATTAGCTACCCAATCGTGGATTGAGGTGGTTATGTCACATAGACTATCACTCTAACCTTTTAACACCAAAAACACGTACTGAGTAAGAGTTAGATGACTGGTGAAATCGTCTGCATCTCTGGCCATCCCAAGATAAAACCTTACAGTAATCTCACAAAATCCTGTATTCCATAAGTTTGTTATCATGTCAGTGCAATTTAGACAAGACCAATGGATTCATAGACCCAGACAGACCCAGACCTCAGACCCAAACATGGGGTTAGACATCAAGATTACTTGGCTAGGTCAAAAAAATAAAGGAGTTAGGATATTGTGCCCATCTTGGACGTCATCTTGAAAATTACACCTTTCTAGTGGTCTAATTTTGGTAAACTTTTAGTATAATATCAAGGACACCTAATACTATAAAAAAACACCTAAAAAACCTTTTGTTAGAATTTTTTTTGGGTTAGGTGTTTGTTTGTTTTTTTCATATATGCAGCCGCCTATTTTTAGCTGTTAAAAAACATGCTTTTCTGCCGTATCATCTATTATAGTACAATAGTTAGACAACAGCACCATACAGTCTATAGTCTCTGCCATGTTACTCATTTCATGAGCTGAAGTTGTAAATACATTAAGCAACCTTAAATGTCCAAATGATGACTGACCATTGTGCTTGTGTTTTTTTCCGGTGCCTGGCAGCAGCACTACATGTATGTTTTTAACATATTGTCTCTTTAAGCAACGTTGATGAAGTTATTGTTCATAGCTAAAGCAAATGCAGTAACAAAACAAAAAAACCCATCCAAGGAAGGGCTAAACTGTCCTCCTGCTGAGTGTGGGGTATTTTGTTTCATAGTGTATGTGTATGTGTGTATCCTGTCCTTTTAAGTTGTTTTTTCTTTTTAGGGTAGTGGATCATCAGAGTGAAGCTGACACCCCGTAGAAGGCTCATTCTGAGTCTGTGCACATACTTGGGCTCATTATAAAGCTGAATAATGTGTGCGCGGCTTCAGATAAGAATACAGATAAAGACACTCTTAGTCTCTGTCCTCCTACGTCTCTCTCTTTGATGTCTCACCTCGTCTCAGTCACCAAAAAAAGCCTCCCCCCCACCAACCCAGCTCCTTTTATTTCCTCACTGCACTTACACTGCTCAAAATCAACTTGAACATTTCATCCAGTAAAATAACTTCTGTTCTCTTTACATAGACATTTACTCTTATTCAACAAATTGCTTTGAGTGTCCCTTCAGTGAGTTGAGTCAGCGATGGCAGATTCTACAACACATTTTCTCCACTTTCCATTTATTCCTCCGAATTAGGGTTAAAAGACACTCCGGGACTCCTTGAAGACTCGTTCGGCTGATTAAATTCAACATTCAACAGTCTGAGCCGTGGTCTCTCGATCTAGATTGTATGTGGTCTCTATGGGTGTTCTGTCTTCATATCACATGAGTTTCTGGTGTAATTGGATCCACATCTTATCAGAAATCTTGTGGTGTGCATCCAGCATGACTCAAACAGCAGGGAGCCAACACAGACAGATCTCGTAAAAAAGGAGGAAAAAGGACATGTGGTGCAGCAAAGGGGAAAGGCTGTGGTGTTGCTATTAATAGATCAGAGAACAATGAATGGATATGAAGGTGATATTCATATTTTATAAAATACAACCACTGCAAACTGGTTGTACTTAATGGGATGATTCTGCAATAGAAAACACACAAAACAGCGAACGTTGCTCTTACGCTGAACATCGTCCCCTTATCTCTCTGTCCTTGGAAAGCCATTTAAACTGTCTATCAGTGCGAGGTTGAACACTTTCAAGTTGATCTTCACATGAACCCTTTTTGCATTTTTTATAGTTTCTTTGTCAGTTTCAGTCTATTTGAGCTTTTTGGAAAAGTTCAGGTATGAACGAGATCATAGTAATCTTGTTGACTTCAAAAGAGGCAGCAGTTTGCAAGATGAAGGTGAAAGTGTGTCAAACAGGTCATGTTTTGTCAGTTGATGCTTTTTAATCTTGTGTTACTTTCTTTCAGGCAAATATGTTTTTCTCTGCTGCAAGCTCTGATTTCTAACATTACTCTAAGTTACACAACTTAAGGGGCATCTCAGTTGGTAGAGTCGCCGTCTCTCAGCCAGAAGGTTGAGGGTTTGATGCCCAGCTCTTGTCCAACATGTCCGATGTGTCCTTGAGCAAGATGCTAACCGCCGAATTGCTCCCCCTGCTGCATCAGGGGTGTATGTATGTGTATGAATGAGATTAGGTACTTCTGATGGTCAATTTCAATCATAGCCATCAGTGCAATTTAATTTTGATAATTTTACATTTGAATTATTTTAGTCAAATGTACACAGCGAGCACAACATCTGTATGAACAAACCTTAAAATGTTTTATTTTCCACTTAGAATGTTTTACTTCTGACTTTTGCATCTTTAAATAGGACTTTAATATTGATTCATTTCATAAAGAACGATGTACATTATTGTTCATACTTCATGCTAAAGATTGCCAAGGGGAACGATTTCTTCGTTGATAAAAAAAAAAAACCCTCAGTGGTCTCCTCCTCCCAGTCGTCCACACTGCTGTCCAGTTCATCCGTGTCCACTCCTGCTCTGAGCTCGAAGCGAAGGTCCTTCTGTTGCAGACAGGTGAGCATGGTCTGTTTACCTGCTCTTTTGTTCATGTTAACAGACAAACTTTTTGTAAAATTTCTCGAGATAATGTTGTGAATCGACACTATACAAATAAACCGGATTGATTGATTGACATAATGTAAAATTTAAACAAGTCGTATATTTAGCCCCTTCTTTGTTTTGTCACAAATCAAAGGAATATTTTTATTTTACGAGTAAATAAAACCCCAGACACTTTTCTCAACAGGAAACCGCTGTATTTGAGCATTACGTGTTGTTGATTAATCCTTCTCTAAAAACAATTCTTCATATTGTGTAACATTGTGTCCTAACAGCAGGCGAGTGTTAGATACGCAGTTTGACATAGAGTGATTTTGTATTGAAGGTGGATACACGGATGTGTGGCGCTTTGTATTGACAAGCTGCTCAAATCACAAGACTTTCACCGATGTTGACAAATCAAAGCTCAACATGTCGGATGTGGATATTATTAATGCATCTGCACGTTGAGAAAAAAAGCTTAGAAGCTCTATTGATTGAGAAAACTGAGAGTCAGTGCCTCATAGAGCTGCTGTCCTTGTTCCTTGTCTGTCTATGCCAGAGAGGAAACTAGAAACTGGGCATCGGGGTTCAAAGTCTGCTGTGGTGAGTTGAAGGGGCGTGGCATCGATTGGACGGTTACACCAGCCAGCTCCTATCTGTGCATGTCTTGGCTCTTACATCACTGGTGCAATATTTTAGTGACCCTCATTTGGGATATTTTGTCTTCAACTCTGCACAACAGTAGGAGACTGTTCATTTTAATCTATAGCCTTTAGTCAATGATACTAAATGACATGCTAACATGACCAAGCTAAGAGCTAATTTCTAATAAGGAGTTATTATGTTACCATAAAAAAAGTGAAAGAGTTTGAGTCTGAATGAGGCTCGACCGATGGCTTTAAATAATTCTATCACCATATTGAGTAGTTGAGAGGGAAAAAACATAAAAGGCAAGAAGATTGAGAAAGCATGCGTCGGTCAGTCAGTGTGCTGCGATACAAATCTCTGTGCAAATTCAAAAAAACAAAAGCAATCACAGAAACTCATCAGAAATAAAACCTGAACAAACCCTTCTAATCTTTCTCGTGCTTGCAGGAGAGAATTTTATTTTACAAAAGGATCAGAAGCAGCTCTGTATTATGGTGAAGGGGACCTATACCAGATGAACAAAATACAAGCCAATATCAAGCATCGCTCTCGATCCGTCACGTCTTCACACATAAACACTTAGCCATTAATGGTTGAAGAACACTGAAAGTCAAGTGGTGACTTCACTCTGAAAATTACAGCACTTCAGGCCCCCAGCTCACACGACCTCCTGGCACGACTGACTGTAGCTTCCTCATATGAATATAGGATGAAAGTTAAGCTGACTATGAATTTAAAATAGGCTTTCTCTATCCCTTCCTTCCAGCCTCGTCTTATGCCTCCTGGTCTCTGAGGTATGAAACCAGACAAAAATTAAACCTCAGCGCTTCAAGATAATTCAGTTCATTATCTGAGTATGAAGTCTCGCTGGATGCAAATGAGAGCAAACATAAGCAGTAAACATGAAGTATTTAATTAAATGTGATTGGTTTAGATAATTAGTATAGCTTTCAGTCTTGCAGTAAGTAAAATGAGAAGAAACAGGTCCTACAGTACATCTGAGCAGTTATTAAATCTGAGTGAGAAGAGACTTTGTAAGGCATTAGAAGAATATTTTTAACAAAGTCTGTAAATTAAAGGGATACTTCACCCATTTACATGAAGCTGTGTATCATTAGAAACATGATAGTATGTGATGTGATACAATATGACGCTTTTTGCATCACATGAAGAAAACTTCATGTTTGCTATACTTCCACCTTAAAAAACAGAAAACCTGTGACGTACAGTGAAGGAGTCTGCTGATTGTTTAACATTAATAAATGGATGTAAAAGATGGTTTTGTCAATTCTTCTGCATACAACAGTCTACACGCTTTAAAGAGGACATATCATCCCCCTTTTCCAGCTTTTCAAACAGTCCCCCCTGTGGTGTAATGAAACATCTGTGCTGTGCTTTGGTCCAAATGTAACATGAATCAAGCACCAGAGGAGGTCTGTGACCCTGTAGAAACCAGCTCTCTCTGAACGCTTTGGTGTGTGTGTCTCTTTAAATGCAGCGAGGCCCCCCTCCTTTGATAGTAAGAATAAAAAGGAATGGCAGAATTGCCATTTTTATTAAAACAGTTTTAATGATCCTGTATATTACTATTAAATGCACTGCTTGACACAGTAATCTGTCTTTCTGTAGCCCCAAGGCATCTACAATATTGGCTTTTTCATTAATATTTTTTTTAGTGCATCATTTATCAGAGAGGCCTGGAGAATAATCATTTAAAATACCATCAAACTTTTCTTCTCTTTTATGTAACTGTAATCAGTGTTTGTTGGGAGTTTTTTTTTTATAGCACCACAGTGTTCAGATGACACACACGGTCCTCTGGGACATCTGAGTCTCTGTCATCACCTTACAACATCAAAGCAGCTCGCGCTCTGCACCACCGCGCTCTGCACCTCCATCCTCGCTTACCAGCAGCAAGAAACACACATATTTGCAAGTTAAGTTTGTTTGCAGAGCTCGCTCACAGTTTCAGTCTCAAAGGGCTTCCCAACGCCTACATCATGGGAACAATGAATGCATGTGCTGACCCTCTGACCTACAGACACTGAATGAGCAAGAAAAACTCCCACTAACCCCTCAGTCTCTAAAGTGAGTAGGTGTGCATGAGAGAGCGTTTATCTGTGCGTATGTGAAAGAAAGAGACAGAAAGAGCAAGGAGAGAGAGAGGGAAGTCACTGACATGACTTTACAAACTTTTGATGGATTTGTTTGCATGTTTCAACTTATTGGATTCAATCAGATCCATTTATCATGTGTTGTGCTGTTGTGTTCTTCGGTTAGGCTTCCTGAGTAATAGTTTGTTCATACTCTTTGTGCCCCGACATTTCATGCAAAGGATTGGACCTGAGCCTGCAGAGACATAGACAATAAAACAATACAATTATAAATAATGTGATTTTAAAAATGAGAGCGAGGAGCTGAAACAGAAACACAGGAAGCCTTATTGTGTAGTCGAAGTGTTGAGAGGCGACAGTTTGTGTTCAGCAGGAGAGATTGTTAAAACCTTTGGATCCAACAAGGCATGTGAGGAGCGTGCAGACGAAATGCTCAGGGACACCTGAAAGACGGACTAGACAGGAGATCCATCGCAACAAAACTGCCTCTGTTTAACCGCATACAGAGTCCAGGGTGTTATATTGTACGCTCACAGACCTGTTTAAGATTGAACAGCTGTTCTATTACTGCCACATATTATTAGTCCCCAGTTCTTTTTTTATCCATATAACTGTTGCTCTGTTTTTCCCCTAAGGTCATTATTTTTTTCTAGTGGCTTCAGTTTGAGTTTGGTAAATTAAGTTATTAAGTGTTCTTAACTTACAGAGTACAAAGAAGGAAGCAACCTCCAGTGTTGAGAAATGAAGCCAATCCTGAAGATCGAAATCCTGCAGTTTGTCTAGTGCCTGCTTGAGACTCAGGAACACTGGGAGTCATATACACCGAACAGCCACAAAAAGCTGTTTTTACATCTTAAATGAACATGTTTACAGCCCGGTAAAAAAAAACAAAATGGGTCTGTTTATTAATTGTCATCATTGGAAAACACCGTGCGGGGGGTGAATTATTTTAAAAATCTGGTCAAATGATTTTTATATGTTTCTGTCAAAGTTCCTCTCCCGAATCTGCTCATTGTTTCGGTTTAAAGAATGACCATGTTACGTGACCGTCAGCTGCATACTGTGACAGCATACAACAGGCGTTGAAACAGAAAGACAGGAACAAATGCATCTTTGTTCATCTTCTTCATCCAATCAAAATGAATGCAGATATTTATCTAATGAAAAATTAGACAAAAACACGTTTGTGACAGTCCCTGAGGCATTTTCCTCAATGTCTCTAGTAAACAGGGTCACATGTTGAACCATAACATTATTAAAAGCCCCTCTTTGTATGTGCTCATTCATAAGTTTAACGTCTGTATTTTTTGTGAGTGGTGTCAAACATCAAACAAATATGCTCATTTGCCTAAATGTCAAAGAGAGGACCTTCTAGCTGCCCAAATCAACCTCACTGACTCATTTTGGTCAAAGGCTAACTAGCTAACATCAGTGAGTGTTCTTGGCCTCCAACACTGTGCAATAATCACAATCTTCTATGTATTTCAAGCAGAGATCATACAATCTTGGGTATGAAATGCATGTACGCTGTGTGGAATCTTAGACTGCAAATCAAGTCAATAATAAGCCTCAGGTTTAGCTCGTAATATTGAGTTCATATTTTTGAAGCTTGTCATTTCAATACAACCATCCTTAACCTTTTTTTTCCTTGTATTTTTATTACTAAAAAGAAAATCACTCAGATAACATATCGATGCACTGGTCCTCGATTTTACAGTTAACACTTTTCTGTTTACTCTTTTTTAAGCATTTTTTCCCACCCCCACCCTTATCGGAATAAAACAACAAAACACCTAACTAACAAAACAGCTAAAAACAAACAACAAAATAAAATAAAATGGATATATGATGGCTATATATATATATGTGTGTGTGTGTATATAAACACACACACACATGTCCATCCATCCTTATCCTTGATCAAATATGACAAGATTGAATGTCTTTTAGGGGAATACGATTGTGCTGCAGCACAAGCAGTGACTTGTGACTTCATATTCTGGTTGGAAGTGAAGCCTGCTGAGCCCAATCTGAACAGCTGCAAGCTTCTTTATTTCCCACTGTGCATCTTTATTTCTCATGTGAGGATGCATTATTCCCATGACTGTTTTAGAGTGATGTACCATGAATGAAAAGTACGCACATGCTGCACATTGCCTATAATATCACTGTCTTTTATAACCGTATAGATTACACAGATGGATAACATCCGTAATCTGTATAATCCATCATATCTTCTCATCATGCCAATTGGATTGCCTCATTCTGATGGACAGCAACGTGGCCATATGTTACTATAGAGGCTCTGATCACAAATCACACTGTATATAGTGTAAAGAGCTATAGCTGCTGAAATTGGATGCCATATGGCTGATCTGTGGCGCCAAAATACAACAAATGAGTGCACTAGATTCACTGAGCAAATTAGATAGCCTATCTATTTTATGTATTTTTGTCCCAAAGCAAAAGAAGAAGAAGAAGAAGAAATTCAATATTTAATGGCTGTATAGATATGAGCTGCAAGCAGAGACATTTAGCCTGGGGATCTTAATCCCAATTTTAATCTAGATTACATCCACATCTGGCGTGTCCCTGCATGCTTCCACATCCCTCTTGCACTCCATTGTGTGACTCATCAGATAAAGGAGGATGACCCCGTCTGTTTTGGAGGTCAGGATTTGGCATGGGATGCTGTGCTAGGTTTATCCCTGGATATGTAACATTCAGAGCAGACTTAGGAAGTTCCACATCTATTAATCAGAGTTGTGGAGAGACAAAGCACCCATCCAGAGTGTCGTAATCATCCCCATGACGACAGGAAGGTGGAGTAAGAAGGGAAAAGTCGCAGAATTTCTGTTCAAAGAATACTTATCTTTGTGTTTGCCTCCGACAGAGGTTTCCGTTTATACTTTTCTCAGAAATGTTCAGTTGCAGGATTCTGTCTGAGCATCCCCAATTAGCTGAGGAGATTAAAACTCGAAAAGGAAAAAAACAAAACAAAACTACAGCCCAGAAAATGGATTTCCTTCAGATTACAAGGAGAGCTTTTATTTGGAGCGATGCAAAGTACATGTCATGGTTCTTAGCGCTCGTTCTCTCTCACTCACACGTTCTCTCTCTCCACCACAAACACTCTCCATCCTTATCTATCCTACTTCAAACTATCTGGAGTCTTACTTCTGCAATATATTACATCACAGTTTACCTGGAGTTCACAGTAGAGAATGAAGAAACCATCACCTCGTTCGGATCAAGCATTCAAGCATACAAGAGTGAGAGAGAGATGGATATATATATATATCATATCATATATGGGCAAAACTTTGAGTGAGTTTAAATTTCTTCTTAGAACATGGCTTCAAGCTTGTCAAAAATAAATCAAGAGGAGCACCTCTTTCAATTCATGACAGAAAGTCAATTATGAGACACATTGTCAGGTCATTCTGTAGGCAACTTATTAAAAGTAAGAAGAATCAAACTAAAACTTGCAGTTGAAGTATATATATTGTTTTTTGTTTTTTTTCACAGTGGAAGGAAAAGCAACTTTGGATTGAATATTGCATGTTAATGGAAGCAGCTGGTTACTGATATTGCTGCAGAGGCTTTCTGGTCAGACTCGACTGTCCATTTTAAAGGGTTTGAAGTCTTTTAAGTTTCTGAGCAGTCTGCAGACCAAAGAGCAGAAGAAATACTGTCTGTTTAATCTCCTTTCACCCAGCGTACCTTCAAGGGCCTACTTCTATGTTCGCAGTACTTTCATTTCATGCAACAAAGAGATCAGTAGACTGGTATCTTCATGGAAGTTTATGCTTGAGTAGAGCTCAGAAAGCTGCAGGTGGCAGACTGTGGTTGTTGTTTCCTGCAGCTTCTTCACCTTTCCCTAAAAGAGCGAGGGACTCCAGTGAGTGCACACTGTCCTTGTCCAGGCGTAATCCCAGTCGAGGCACAGATGAGTCCCCCACTTCTCCATCACCGACTAGCTCCTGCTCCCCACAGGCAGCTGCTGCAGCTGCAGCCGCCGCCGCACACTCCTCCTTGAACAGTCTGTCGTGCTCCATCTTGAGCTCTTGGTAGGAGCGGGAGAACATGTGGAAGATGGAGGTAGCAGGGAAGGCCATGATGAGAATCCCACTGAGGATGCTGCTCAGCGCTACGACCTGACCCGGAATACTTCGAGGCACCATGTCGCCGTAGCCCACAGTCGTCATGGAGATAATGGCCCACCAGTAAGAAGCGGGGATGCTGCTGAAGTCGTGGGTGCCGGTGAGCTCGCTCTCAGCCAAGTGGACCAGCGGGGAGAAGAGGGTGACAGCCACGCAAAGAAAAAGTAGGAGTAGGCCAAACTCCCGTGTGCTACGCCTGACCGTCAGCCCCAGGGTCTGCAGGCCTAGAGAGTGGCGAGCCAGCCGCATCACATAGAGAATCCTCAGTGCCCGCAGAATCCTTAACACAAGGCTCAGCTTATCCAAGTAGCCCTTACCTCCCCCTGGCCTCTCGTGATTCAGGTCTGCATCCTCCTCTTTCACCACCAGGGAGACGTAATATGGAAGGATGGCCATGGCGTCGATGATGTTGAGCGGCCCGCGGAGGAATTCCAACTTGCTACGGGCCTGGATGAACCTCAGGATAAACTCCAAGGAGAACCAGGCCACACACACGGTCTCTATGATGAACATGTTGTAGCACTTAGAGGAACACTCGCCCTGAGGTGGAGAGAGAAGGCAAAGGGATGAGGAGGAGGAGGGAGCAGAGAGACAGGGGAGAAAGGAGTTTGACAGATGTGATAGAAGGAACGGAGAGATGGGGAGAAGACAAAAATCCTTAGGTTAGATAATCATCCTCTGTAGTCATTAATAAAACATGAGCGACAGTCAGTCAGAACGCTAAAGCCACTGCAGCAGCACTGATAGATAATTCACTGACTTAATCAATCAACTGTTTTATTAGGGCAGGTTTCAGAGATCATTTGACACTCGGTGGGGGCGATGACAGAAAGCAATCAGGTCTCCATGCCCTCTAACTACAGTATCAAGGAAGACTGATGCAGTGTTATGAACCCTTTCTACAAAACTTAGGAGATGCACAGTGCTGAGCCCTGCTGTTAACCACTGCACTAAACCTTTCTCCGCAACCATTAAACACAACTGTCACTCTTCGAGGCCAACCCCTTTTAATTAACTGCTCCTTTTTCTACTCCTAGCCACCACTAATTAAGACGGGTGATGATACCATCAGCGTGATTTAGTATACATTTACAGTATACGTGCGCAGATATCAACCAAAGAAATTTGATGGGAAAATACTCTCAATAGGTGAAAGTAAATGTGTTGGATGAATAGGACAAAAGGGGTCTTTGGGACAGCTTGAAGGTGATGCAGTTGTGTTGAGAAGAGCAAAATTAGCTTCAAACAGATTCAGTTTTTCCCGGCACACAAGAGGAAAATAATAATGTCATGTCCAACAGTGGGCTTGTTTTGTTGGCGACTCTTCAGGTGCTGTCTAACTACTGAAATAACTTTCAACAGCGGCACTAGACTGAAGTGACAGAGCTAAAAAAAAGAGAGAAAAAGATCAGTGTATTTAAAGGCAAAGCATTATTGAGAAACAAGCAACAAACAGATTGGCCGTCATCGAGCTCCATTTGCACAGACCATGCTCAGCCTTTGGGGCCGACGCGGGGCCTGGACGCCTGGATGTAACCTAACGTTTTGACTGAACTAGAGCCCTTTTGGAGTTTAACCTGGGTGTAACTTTTACACCTGTGATATGTAAATGTAATTTTTTTTTTCTTTTCTTTTGGTTCAGTGTGTTACTTGGCAACAGTCTCAGCCTTGCGAATGTTCACATGGAGGCATATAATAAAACGGGCCGCAGCTACAACTGTTGTCAGTCAGGCTGGGTGCACTCACTGTAAATCTATTATTTATGAAGTCGGTCCTGGCTCACCCGCAATTTCCACATACATGGTGCACACGGCGTTCCGTCAGCGTCACGTTTTTTTCTCTGTCCATCGGCACACTTCGTGCTGTTGGACGTCACTCATGGTGGTGATGAGTCCTTTAATCTGTCTCAGGGACTTAACGAGTAGTTTCCTTCACAGCAGCACTTTATAATTTGCTGAGAGAAGTACATCTAACGCTATTCAATGTTACAAAAAAGACACTTTTGTGAGTGGGGCAGCATGCACCTCCTGAATTTAAACCATGCCTTTCACTGCAGTACTGCTGTAGACTGGTATCTTCATGGAAGATATGGTTACTTCAAGCATTAGCTAAATCGATTGTTGTTGCAAAAAACTACTGCTGAGATAAAAATTCTCATCAGGTCTTCTTTGTTTCTGTGGAATTTGTGACTTTGTAATCACACTGCTTCTTCTCTTGCCAGTTTTCTGTCACTCCAATGGACTCATATTTCTATGTATTGCTCATTTACTGAAATATCTTATGCTTCTCTTAAAATGCTACTTAGAATGTTATTAACTGAATATGAAACCCCATGACTCCGTGTGTATTATCATGAAGGTCATTATTTGTATGTTCCCTCAGCCTCGTCTTTCATGAGCTCTCATTGTTCACTCTGCATTTCTCTCCCTGCTACTTTGAGTCTCATCTATTATCCTTCCCCCTCATCTTTTCTCCCTCTCTCTTCCGCCCTCTTTTTTTTCTCCTCCTGCCTCTGTCACCTCCCTCTCATCACTCATGCTGTTTCCTCCTCCATCACCCTCTCCGAACTCCCTCCGTCCTCATCCTTCTTTCTCTGGTTGCCTCTCACTCCACTCTCTTTCTGCTTCAGCTCCTTCGTTCATTCAGTGCTCCTTTAAGTGCAACACAACTCCCTCCACTGTTTCTCTCTGCTTGATGCATCCTCAGTGCACGTGTCCCATTCCTGCCGCTCTCATTTATCACTCTTGCTCTTTCAGTCTTTCTCTGTTCCTCTGAGTGTCCCAGTCTGACTTTTAGCCTCTCACTTTGTTCCCACAGAGTGACATCTGTCCATGTCATGTCTTATTTTATATAGCCTATACATCGTTGAACTGTAAATGACATTTAAACCCGAGAACATTTCCATTCATGTGTTTATTCTTAAGCCACATGTTAAAATGAGGACAGTATATGTCTAGGGCAGCAGCATATAAGCAATCTATTAAAGCCTGGTACATTCCCCTTTATTCCCCCTTTAACCTGTAATAAATACAGATTATTCAATTAACATGGCAATCTTGCAAGCAACCAGTTGCTAATTAATGAACATAAATAGGGAAACTGTAGGACTTTTGTATTCTCTGGCCTGCTGATAGATTTGATTCTCCGACATCTCTGACTGGTTTCAGCTCTGTTTTGATCTCTAAATGCTCATCACTCCATTCAAATTAATTACTAATTGTGTGAGTCTACCCAGTTAGTGTACAGCTATTCATCTGAAAACAGCTGGCTGCTGCAGATATTAAAACGTACATGCTGTTTAACAATGAAGTGAAAGACAGTAAAATGTGCCGTACGGCTGAGAGGAAGTGAACTCTGTGGATTCACTTCACGTCATCTTAAGAAGTCATTTTGTTCTGAAAACATGCCCTTATGGTTTAGTCAACATGTTAAGGTTAGTCTGATGCCTAGTCCACACATAAGCAATATCTTTTTAAATGTAGACTTTCCTCCTCCATTTAAAACAATAATCATGTTCACACTAAGTTATCAATAAAATCTTTGCCACATGGAAAACCAAAAAAAGCATGAGCGTGCCAAGTCAAAAATGATGTCCTCAAAATGTTTTTGAATGTTTAATGGAGGACAACCCATCCCCTGTCTTCCAACAGGTGAGTTTTCAGTGACCTAAATTTTTTTTATTTGTGTGAGTTTGTAAGTCCAAAACCTCTGATTTGATAAAATACCTGCCTACGCGTGCTTAAGGCCATAGAACATAAAGAGAGACACAAGACCACTTCTGACACTGCTCACTTAAATCCAGAGCCAAGATGTCTCCATAAGCTGTACCGGGTAACATCCACAACTTTAACTCAAGAGTGTGAAGAGAGAGGGGATCAAGCTGATCAAATCAACATGAGTGGAGCCATATGCTGCAAAAAAGCTTCAAGAGTCCCGTCTGCACAAAGTGAATAATTATGCGTCACAATGTACTCCAGATGGCTTTTATGACTGAAAGCTGTAAAAAAAAAAAAAAAGAAAAGAAAAAAAAACTTTCTGGTAAAAGTGGAGACAAATTAAGATTTATGAGTGACGTGTTTACACCTTTATTTATGTTGTTTGTCACGTTTAAGGTTTCTGTCAGCTTATCCATCATCCAATCTTCACAAGACTGTTTCCTGTCAGGAGGCAGGACGTGACACATACAGGTCGGCTTGGAAGTCTCAGTGTAATGTAACGCAGACGATCATGTAAGCTTTTGCCCTCATTTGAAAAGTTCATGTAAATGGACAAATGCAGTACCAACAAACGAGTGAATAAGAACATACATGACGAGCAGAAAAGAGCATAAAGCAGCTTCTTTACGTGTACAATGATGAACAGTTCCACACACAGACGTCATCACCACCATCTGTTTTTGTCAGCACTTCAATATAAAGCATATTAAACTTCAATCACAGCATGCTGGTCCACAGCACCTGTACCTGAAGTAGTCCGCACTGTGAGGACAGTTCATGATGTCTGTAGAGGTCTGCAGAACTGACTGTCTGACGTTTGTTCTTAAAGCAGAGGACAGTTAAAAAGCAGCTTCACTTTTGTTTCCCTCAGAATTACCAACCCAATAAATCTTTAATTAGATATCTATCTTTGCACCAGATCTTGCATTTGTCATGTTCCTCTAGTCTGTCGTGTATCAATCTTGTAGACACTTCCTCCCCACAGGTCACGTGTTACTTCTCTCACGTGCACCCTTTGCCTCTCATTTGTTCTCCCTCATGTGCTGACATTAGGCCCATCAGGGCTTTGTGACACTGTTCTCGCCCTCTGCATGATAGGCCAATTTATTACAGCAAGAAGCGTTCCACTTTGGTCCCCTATGTCTTCCAAACACACACACACACACGCGCGCGCACACACACACAGTCACACACGCGCACACACACAATACCGCCCACAATACCCACTATCATCCTGACCTTATCTCCTCCATACGACTCTTCGGAGCTCATATCGGTGACAGCTCATTTCAACACCAACCCAGCAGCTGTCTCACACGGTGTTTCATATCATGGTCTGTATTAACACATCTCAATGTCAAATTAAGACAGAGACATACAGCGAGGGTTATCTTTGCAGAAGGCTTGCTTGGAACAGAAACATTTGAAGCGATGGCTTTGGAAACCACGTCCACATTATGAGGCAACGACATTTCCACAAATCAGGCTGTGACACCGGATAATATCCTCAAAGATCATCCTGAAGAGAATGCACATATGGTTTGATTAAACTTGTGTCCCTTGTGTATGAGCAGCACATAAAGATGATTTAAAGAAGCATCAAGATGTACATATTAAACGTTTCATAACAACGATCATTAGAGACAGTTTTCAAACATCCTTTTCTTTGAACAAACTGTCCCTGCTACCATGTGGTGCTAATTGGAGTAATATGTTTAGTATTGGTTTCTTTACGTCAGAAAATTACTAATTTGAGTAATACATTTATAATAAATAAAGGGATTTGTGTTTCTGACTTGCTGAGTTGACAAATTGGATCAAGGGAACCTGGATCTTGGTAATTAAAAGCTTGTTGTTAATATATCGCTCAGTTATCACTGATAAAAGTGGCTCCCAAAGTTTTCTGCAAGGCTTCCCGACCCCTTACTGTAGCCTACACATCAACACATGTGGATATATGTGTGCGACAACAAACAAACAGAACAGTCTCTCCCTCTCTCACAAGCCTGTTTTAAAAAGAGGGAGTCATTAGAAGTATTACTGTAACATGAACCTGTCAACTTTGTGACGTCTTGTGTAGATTTATTTCCAGCGTTGCTTGGGTGTCCGCTCACAAAATGTGGCACGCTTTGTAGTGACAAACAACAGTGTGCACTGTTAAGCCTCGTGGGGTCATAAAAACTGTTAATGCAGTTTTTTGCTTTGTCAACATTTTCACTCCAAAACCAATGCAGTCCAGTGTGAAAATATGACTGCTGTATTTGTTAGCCATACGTACATTACAGGAGTTTCACTATTGACTCTGGGAGCTAGAGGACGTGAGACAAAGCTGAAAAGGTATTCTTCTCATCTCCCTCTTTCCTTTTTCCTAAAGCTCAATAAACCAAAGGGCTGTTCATCAACAAGTCTGGTGCTGCTCAAGTTTTCTTTGCAGCTTTTGCAGAGTGCGTGCTCATTGTTGGATGAATGTTTGGTTTCAGTAGATCTCATTACAAAGAGTACAGTCCAGACCTTCTATTAATGTCAAATGAGATAACGTTTGTTTTATTCCGTGCTATTTAAAGGTTGACTGTGCAACTTTTTGATCCAGTAGATTTCACCGTTGAGCTCCAGTATGAACCCAAAACAAACTGCTGTTTGGCGATGACTCATCTCTCCTTCTCTTTACTCCAGCAACACACTTCCAACCCACTCACAATTGCATGAAGTTTATCACAAGAGTCGACAATATTGTGCTCAGCCTGAGCTGTAATTGCCTGTGGTGAATGGTATATGGACTTAAGCTTGTATAGCACTCAAAGGACTTTCACACCGCAGGTCACACCTTCACTCACACACACTGATGGCAGAGGCTGCTGTGTCATAAGACCATCAGAAGTACACATCTAGGGCAAGGACACATCGGACACGTGGCTGCAGCTGGGGATCGAACCCCCATGACCACTGATCCACAGCCGCCCATGCATTGTTGTGTTAGCAGGGTAATGTTAGCACACTTTAGTAAACTCGTAGTTAAAAGCATGTTGAATTCAAACAAGCAGTGAGCATGTTCTTCTTTTCTTTAGTTCTTGACTAAAACAGCTTTAATGCACAAAGAGAGGAGCCGGCCGTCCAGTCCATGTAAACCTGATGAGACAACAACACAGCCGGAAAGACTCCTCTTCTCACTCATCGTCAACAGACATGACTCAGTGAGACATGTACAGGGGATACTTGATTTCTGTTGTATTTATGTGTAAAATGTTGCACAGTCGTCCTTTAAGGATAAGGATAAGGATAATCTTTATTGATCCCCCAATGGGGGAAATTTGGTTGTTACAACAGCTCCAAAAAAAACAGGGAATATAAACAGCATCAAATAGCAAAAAGAAAAAAAGAACAGCTAAATGGATTAACTGAAAATGTTTATTTTAATTAATCCAATTTTTTAAGTGAATTAACAGTTTTGGTCATTGAAGGACAGACATGTCTAAACACTAAAATATACATCAATATGGAGACGAGATAAAAGGTGATGAAGTCTTTTGTCTGCGGATATAAAGCCATATTTCAGTCTCATTTTACTGACTTGGCCTGCAAGCTAACGTTTGACTCTGTTGGTTAATGTGTTGGTTTTCAGTCATCTCTCTGATCAAACATCTGGCATTTATTGCACAGTATCGTTTTCAGTGTGTTACATTGATGCTAGTGTTCGTGTTAAAGACTGGGCAGATGGTGAGAGAAGTAAAATTGGTGCAATATGGTATAATTCTCTTTATACACACACACACACACACACACACACACACACACACACACAGACACTGTTTGCTAAAAGAGGCAAAAAAGCCAGATCGGTATCATATGAAGCAGTTTGGTAGAAGATGAGCTCTCAGATTGTCTAAGTACCTTTTTACTCGAGCATACAAACACCTCTTTTGCCGACTGTTTTGCCAGCAACGATCAAGTCTTACATTGTTGTTGACAGACAGCCTCCAGTCTCCTGTCTGCTGGTGACCCATCATGGAGCGTTGAGACAGCTGCTGGATGACTCGACAGCAGGCCAGCAGGGTTTGAAGTGTAAATGTGTCTCCTTAGTGTCGGACAAGAGAAAGCTTCTAAAGCACTGAATTATGAATGTGTTTTTCTTTCCATATTTGTGGATCAGATAATGCTCCACATTTTACTGTCTGCAGTTGGTAAGGGTTCCCCCTCCCTCCCTTGTTCCATGTATGATATCGAGATGCCTGGGTATAGTCTTTCTCCTGCATGATAAACGGCACTGTGTTTACAATTACATTCTTAGTATCATCCCCATTGTTTCAGTCCAGCTTTAAATCTCTCTGACACATTCACAACATATCTCTGACTCTGAGGCTCTCCTCACTATGTCTTTTATATTCCTCCTCGCGCTATCCATCAAGGAAAAACTTTACCCCATGATGATTCTATAAAATACAGGTTTGGGTGGAATAAAAAAAAAAAGAAATATTCTACCCATCAATCAGTTTTACCTTGACCACACTTTGCACCACTGAATGCTGTTTCTCCCTGCTGCTGTACTGACCTTGTGCTCACTTGTGTTCGCTTCTAGAAAGAGGAGAGAAAGGAGGAGAGAGGGGACGGGAGGCACTGACAGAGACAGGAAGACAGGGAGAAAGAATGAGGGGGCGTGGTAGTTTGCAGCCCTGCTGGCCTTTACCAAGAACAATTGCACATCAAGCACCAGGTTCAACAGTCATGGGTTATTAAAGGGCCTGTATTATGTGACACATGCATCCATCATCAGGCTGTTCTCCGTGTGACCTGATAGCTGCTTGTACGCACAAATGCACACAGGTAATACTGTAAGTAATGTTGCACAAGTCATTTGAAAGAAACCTTGATGTGTATTATAATAAAAGAACAAAAAACAGACAGGAAGTCCCCCGAGACTCATTGATGTGACACTCTGGTCCAAACCATGACTAATTTTCAATGAGCAGAAGAAACCGTGACACTGAAATGCCAATATCAAGGCATGAGAGCACAGTGCTGTGTGAACACATCGGATTGAGAGGAGAAATAAAAAGACACCAGGAATGCCCCTAAAAATGACTCCAAACATCAGAATTACTTTTGTCGTTAAGATATGAAGGTACAGTGTGTGCTGCTCGAACAAAACAACAAACAGGCTGCTTAACGATGCTACATCACATGTTGTACAATAAATACTGCAAACACATATGATAACAGCCATGATGCCAATTACATGCAGTGAACTTAAAAAGTTTGATCTCAACTAAAAATACAAAGGGAACTTGAGCTTGTATCAAGCTTTTCTAGTCCTCTGACTACTCAAAGCGCTTCTAAGCCACAGGTCACAACTTCACATTCACACACTGATGGTCGAGGCTGTTAAGTGTCCCACCCAGGGACACATCGGACATGTTGCTGCAGGAGCTGGGGATTGAACCTCCAACCTTGTGGTTGAGAGACGACGACTCTACCAACCAGGTCTCTGTTGTATTTAATCACAAATTAAATACAAAAATTACTCTGTAAAGCTGCTCTTTTAATGTTTCTTGAGATAACCAACAATGAATTGGTGCCATACATAAAAGACTGATTGATAGAGATTGACTAATGTTGTTTAATATTTGCAGAATTTAGAAACTGGTATGTTTTCTCTGAAGGACTGCTCTTGTGTTTATAGATTATGTTCTCAACTGGAATTAATCCAAAGTTTGAGAAAACTTAGGTAATATAATGTTAAATTCTCTTCGATCAGAAGGCATTTTTCTGCCTAAGAACCTTTGATGAATGAGTCCCACTCAGCACCAAAAAAGTCCATGTGAGGGGGAAAGCAGAGCCCAGCGGTTTTGTCCCCATATGAGGCTGCTGCACAGGCGGCCAAGCGTCCTATCACTGACAAAAGACCAACAGCTTGTTTGTGTATGAACACTCTAATGGAGAAAAATGAAAGAGAGAATGTGGGAAGGATGGATAAAGAGAACAATGGAGAGGTGAGAATAGATGAAGCAAGAGTGGGTGGCAGAGCGATGCACAGGGAGAGAGAGGAGAGGGGGACAACAAGATCCGTTTATGAGGAGAGGATGAGGTGACAGCTAAAGTATTTGGGCCTCTCCGTAAGTCTCAATTCTATATCTGTAAAGATGCGCATACACGCATGCATGCATGCATGCACGCACACACGCGCATTAGTGAGCAGGGTTTAGTTGTCCATTTTTTTCCTTATTGTCAGGACAATTGCACTGAACATAAGTTGAATATGAAAGGCGGCATATTATCCACCTTTTCAAACAGTCCCCCTGTGCTCTAAATGAGCTGTGCTTTGGTCAAAACATAAGATGAATCAAGCACCAGAGGAGGTTTGAAACCCCGTAGAAACCAAATCTGTTTGAACGATCTGTTTGGCGTGTATGTCGCTTTAAATGCAGCGAGCCCTCCATCAAGCAGTTATCTTAAAAAGAAACAAACTCATGAACCTGCTGCTGGTCCTGCAGGCTGCATGAAGCAGTGCAGAGGCTCAGTTCAAAGGGTTTGACATCAGCTGACACAGCATATAACTGCAGTGTGAATGAGATGTTAAAACATCTGTATGTGCTGTAGTGAATACAGAGAGGGCACAACAACTGCTCATCATATGAGCCCATAGTGTGATGTGAACGTGATGTGTGTGTTTTTTTGTGTTTGTGATGCAATGTTCCCCATATTGTTCCTTCCCCTGCCCTCCCTGTGTCCTTCCTCACCTGTCCTTAAAGTGTCCTCTGTCTGCTGTCCTATGATGCACCCCATGCTGTGCATCGTTAATCTGCCAAAATGTCTTACTTCCACAGCTGCTTCTTATCACTAATTAGTGTCAGAGAGAATTTAGAGTGAGCTGTTTTGTCTGTTTGTTGCCAGACGGTCTGTTGAGACCCTGTTTGTGATTTACTTGCAGGGGTAAACAAAATTTGCACAGACTTTGGTCAACATTGATGAACAAATTGGTCACAAGGCTGAAATGTGCCACAGAGCCGAAAAGATGAAGTTCATCAGAATTGTTGCTCAATTTACTTTTATATAAAGCCTTTTTACGTAGCATAAGCTGTTTATCCAAACAGGGAGAGGATTACAGATGCAGATGAGGATTAATGAAAAAAACTCCCCCCTCATTATTTATCTTCTGTTCGCGTCATGAAAAACTCTGATTTCAGTCTCTGCCTGAAACAGTTAGTTTCAGTTGCTGTCTCTTTAAGGCCCCTCCTCCCCACTTACCCTCTTTGATTGGCCAGCTCTCTTGAAGCCCTCCAGGAGGCAGAACTCTGCGGTTTTCCAGCCGATGGCTTCTGCGTCAGCGGCCTACATAGAGGTCCGAATCTGTCTCAAGAAATTCTCACCTTTTTACCAGAGAACTATCTCGTGATTTGCAGAATGAGCCCTTTAGCGCACTCTGCAGACTTATCCTGGGAGTACTCCAACATGTTAACCTCATGATCCAAAATTTTGCTCACGCTATTTCATGGTACCCAGCTTTGTAACACCACATGTGAGTTTTAAAACTGGGGTCACCATATACATCAACCTTAATTTGGTATTTTTAATGGAAGAAGTACAATGTGAAAGTCTGAGTGAATACATTTCGATTAAGGAAAATAATCAATTAGCAACAATAACTATCCCTGTATGAAGCAAAACCAAGCAAGTGTAACACTGGCAGTGCCCATTTCATTTACAGAAATGACTGAATTAAAAAGTGCTGTTAAAAACAGAGCAACTTTTGGAACAATGCCACCATCTTGAATGTCACTTCTCCTTTACTGGCCAATCAAATACAAAAAAGGGGCGGGGCATCTCATATCAGCTTTTTCAACAACAATGTTGTGGGATAAATTAGTCAAACTCATCTTTCGAGAGCAACATATCAAGGTGTAGAGCTGCAGCTTCAGGACACAACTCCCCTACATTATTTAAATGTTGGGTTTTTTTGTGTGAAATTTCCTGGAGTAATATTCCAATTAAAACAGACTCTGGGGTGGAAGTGCTGTGAGCCAACTTTTGTAACCTAAAAACAGTAAGCAACAGTAAGAAGCGCTCTAAACTTGATGTGGTTGGGGCTCCCAGTGCCGAGAAAAGCAGTTAGTGGATGCAGGCCTTAAAAAGTCACAATGACCTCCATTGTACACAGCAGTTAAAAGTTCCCTCCCCACTCTCGACATTTGGCTTTATCTGTTCATTCTGTGTTGTTCAGTATAACCACATTCTGGCACGTACGCTGGATAGACACCTCGTACTTTACTGTTCTCTCCTATAATCCCACTTGGCAGCCATGTAGCACATCAGCCACAGAGGGAACTCATCAACAGATAGGCAGCAATAGGCATGGAATCTGTTCCACACTGATACGGTCACAGAGCACGTACATGCTCGCACACAAGAACACAAATTCAAAGCATGAGCACACAAATTAAAAATGCATTATATTCACACATTAGACATCATGAATGCTTGAATTGAGTATGGCTCAGAGCACACACAAAACTCACTGATTGTGTGAGGGTGTGTGGGATTGAGATAGAGGGTATCACTGCAACAAACTTGTAACATGTATTCTGTTAATGCAAGAACCGTTGAACATCGTTTAGTCAAAGTTCTCACGCCACATCACAGACTTGTGGAACCGGCCACATGGAGGGCGAGGAATGCTTCCTACGCTCTACCTACATTTTTCACCAGTTCTGTTTTTATTTTTTAAAAGAAGAGTTGCTGTTTATTTGGATGGATGCACTAACTGATGAGGAGACAAGCTTGGTTTGTACTTTTAATGAATCCAATCTAAGGAAACCCAGAGAGGAGGAGAGTGTGGGGAAAAAACTATGAGGCGCACTACTGTCCATAGAAACAGACTTCTCCTCATCCGACCATAAATTGGTCTCTTGGACACGTGTTAGCAAATTGCCAATCTCTAACCTTTGAAGATGAAGAAAATGGGAGCATTATTTATCCAACAACATTAAAAAAATACATAAAGCTGTCAGAACATTTGAAGGCTTTTGTCCGGTCAGTGGTGTAAGAAGGAGGAATTTCTACTTTATATATGTAAACTTCACCAAATCAAAGTGCTGGTCAGGACTTTGGTGGGGTGTCAAAAGTGCAATTGCCCAAAACCTGCAACATATCTTAATAGCTCAGCTTTTCTGTGATGTTTGCTGCCACTTTCCTAAGCCTCCTTTACTGGTGTTGTGACTAAAAATTATGAATTGATCAAAATAGCCTCTTTCATATTGTTTCAGTTCTGATAATGAGGTAATTTCCAGTTACTTCAAGGTCAGTTTGGCCTGACTCTGTGAGCACCTGCCTGCTGCGTTTGGGAGACTGAACTCCCCAGGCCTAGTGACAGAATTTAACACCTCCTTTTATTTCTGCATCTGCTTTATTTTTATTTCACATCTTTCTTTCTCTCCCTCTCTCTCTCTCCCTTCGGCCACTACCTATCTAAAGTCATATTTACTTTCCTTGACTTACAGTCACTGTGACTGACTGTCAGCCTCAGCTTCTCCCCGCTGAGTTCACAAAGTTTACAGACTCGGACACTAATTTATGCTTCATTCATGTTCGTTTAATGGAGGCAGGAATTATGAGGAGGGAATGAAACAAATGTGGCACATGAAGAATGCATTCTTAATTTGGCCTCCCTGTTGTTACACTCTCAAACGAGGCCCATGATTGATGATGGTGCTTTGTCCTCCAGCTCAGCAGATGTAGCAAGCTAACTGTGTACAGAGACACAAGACACACACACACACGGACACACACCAACTGAGTAATTCAAATCTGAACAACTGGTTCTTTGCATCTCATCTGTTAGGGTATTTTACATTTCAGGTGTGGAATTGAATCACCTCAAATAAAACTATACACCAGGGAGGCTTACAAATGTATCACCCTGAGACAGAATTCAGGATTGTTTCCTTTTTTAGTTGCACATCAGGCTGTTGGCTGGGCTGCTCGGGGCTGCAGGCGAAATTCATTCATGCTTCAAAGTACAGACTGTTTGGAAACCAAATCACAATTCGCCCTCAGAGATAATAATTCGGAAACTGTCTTTGTTGATCCACATAATGCAGCTCTGCACAGTTCAGTAACTTGTGATGGTCACGCACAACTAGAAACGCTTTGGAGATGGTATCACAGCCAACACTTTGATGTCTGCCAAATGATTTTCAGTGGAGCCGGACTCTGATGTAAATTAACAGATAAAACAACAACCTCTGTTTTAGTTTCTGTTGGGCTAAGATATAACCAGCAGAACATTATGTGCATCCTGCTTTTCTTTTTGTTCTTCAAAGTTTACACTTTATGATGTAGTCTATTGTGTCTGAACTTAAAAACCATCAAAGCTAAGTTAAAAAGTAGACTGCTCTTCTGTTTTTTGTTTTCCCTTGTTCCCTTGCAATTTAAGACCTGTGTCGACGTAAAACTTATGCCACCGTTTTTTTGCAGTTGCCATATTCAAAGGAGCAATATGTAACCCTGATACCTAGTGTTTAAAAAGGTGTACTGCAGTCCACATTTAAAACATTGAAGAGAACCGTCTCTCGCCCTCTCCTCTCAAGAGTGGATGCTCACACATGCAGGTCACCATGTGGTGGACACAGAAGCTTCAGTGTTTAGCCAGCTCTGCATGGGTCTGTAAAGCTTTCTGCGTTCTAACCTCTCTCCATGTTTCAAAAGCATCTCCAACATTGATCCTAGTTTGAGCAGGTTTCTGCTGCTGGAGCTTATTAGAAACATGTAGAGGCTTTTTAGGGGATTGAACCATTTTGTTTGCCTGATTCCATAATTTCCGATACCTGTTAGTTTTCTGTTACCGTGGGAAACCGGTCTGGGGGGGCCTTAAACTGCCTACCTTCTCTGGTCCAAACAAATCCAGACCATTCAGGAGCAGAATCTAAAGTTAGAAGGAGGACATACTGGCTGCTGTATTGTTGTCAGATAAGCCAGCACTTAAACCTAGCATAATGTCGTATACTATAGTAAGGTCTAGTTGTCATTTAAAGCAGTACATATCTTACATATTGGACCTCTAACCCATTGTATTAAAAAAAAAATCAATCTTTCTTTGTGTAAATGTTTCTTCAAAAGTATGTTTTTTTCTCTTTCTCTCTCTATATATCTATAGAAAGCCATTTCAATTGCCTGTGTGTGTCCTTGCTATAGAACAGCCTTGGCTTGAGCTTGTGCATGTACCGCACAGATTTTTCTGCTATAATGAGAAAATTGCTGCTATAAATGGTTTACCATTTCCATTAAACAGCAGAGAGTGACCAAATACAAGGCCTAATGCCTTGAAGCTACAAGCTTAAAAATGATCCACTTAACCAGAAAATGACCTGGGAAAGTTTAGGATTTATAAAGAATGAGTTATTAATTATTCTATTACTAATGAAAAAACTTTTAAATTTCATGTAATTTACACTGATGGTGATTAGTTCCCAGTTATATATAAAGCTGCAGTAATGATACTCCATCAATGCTCTGCCGCTGAACATTTACCCTTTCACAGATTACATTTGGTAACACACAGAGCCCTTTAAAATGCCACTGGTTTTCTGTGTTCTTCATACAGCCACCTGTCATGCAGAAACATCATGATCATCATTCTCGCCGGCGATCTGGTCTTTGGCCAACAAGACACAATGTCCCTGAGTGAGAATCCATCGCTCTTCTCCCACGTGCATGGTGGCAGGGCCAACGGTTACAGAAGGAGGGGTTCATGTGAAAAACAAAGATTTATGTTTGAGCCTCTGAAGGAAACAAAAACAAGCCTGAAGGAAGTGAAGTTGAGTCAATGTGAACACGGAGCTAAAAACAACAAATCCAGAGGGAGTTAGACTTCACTCTCTTTTTAGGAGCTCATCATATATGGGTGCATTTGTATACAAACCAGAGAGTGTACAGAGTCTATACATACGGTATGCAGAGTTTGAGCTCTGGTGATGTTGATGTGTCTCACTCCGTCTCCAAACAGCTCCTCTGGGAGAGCAGATAACGGACAGGAGAGAAAGCCCTCCCGACTGGTTTAGTGTTTACGTCCTCCCCTCTTACTCTGTTTTTCTTATTATCTCCAACTTCTCAGAGACTCCTCTCTCCCCTCCCTCCTTTTCTAATACATAATGAATCTTCCCTTCATACGTCAGAGGACACATTATCTCTGGCCCACTCCTCCCCCTCCATTTTTTCTGTCTCAATAAACTAAGAAATCGCTCGCCCATGTGTCCTCTGCATAATCACATACCCAAACACTTTTGATGGTTCAATAAGATTATCGACAAGTCTCTGCTTGTGAAGGAGTGGAGAGTCAATCAGAAGCTGAAGCTAGAGTTGTGCCTCTCCTGTGCCTCTCTCTCTCTCTCTCTCTCTTACTCACTCGCTCTCTCAGGATACTTGTGATGGATGCCGTGGGACATAATTATCGAACAGCGAATCCCGCTCCAATTTATGGTATAAAGGATATAAAATGGCCACTTCAATTGCTCCTCAGGCCAGAAAGCAATCGAATTAGCAAAAGGAGAGCAAATCTGAGGAGGCTGCCTGAAAAAACTCCATCACTCAGTGAGAATATTAAAGACATGACTCGAGCTGTACTCTCTCTCTCTCTCTCTCTCTCTCTCTCTCTCTCTCTCTCTCTCTCTCTCTCTCTCTGTCTCTCAGCATTAAAACACTCTGAAGTAGAAGCATTAAATAAATGAAAATAACTGTAGAGAAAGACTCAGAAAGATATGCAAAGAAAGAGAGAGTCTTGGATGTTAGACATTTGAAGGGAGGTAAAGTATTAACTCAGGTTCGGGAGCAGGACCACGTCTAAACCACACCTCCAATCACAAGACAAGCCTACTTATACTAAGTCATCCTACTCCACACCATCTGTCTCAGTTCTTCGACGACCCATCCTCCCTTCCCTTTTCTCATCCATTCAACCTCTTTACTCATTCCTCTCTTGTTCATCAATTCAGTCTGGGGGCAATGATCAGCTCGGGCAGAACCCCCACACTCAGTCTCACTCTGCCCTGCAGCCTACCGACAACGTCCTCCTCCATCATAATCGTTACCTTAACATATGTTCATCTGTCTCATTGTTCATACGATGTGTCATTAAATATCGTATCTTCAACATCATGGCTGCTCCTTGCTTGTGAAACAAGATAACTCAGGCAGGTTATCGATGTGTGCTGAATCCTGCTGCTTTCCAGAGAGAGAGAGAGAGAGAGATTCGACTCGCTCTGCTCTGTCCAATACAAACACCGCTGATATCTTTCTGGAGATTACTGGGGTCAGTGCTGGGTTAGGACAGCAGAATAAATTCAAATTCATCTCATGAACTACTTAGTATGTCCACTGCACTGCCAAAGCACATGCACCCACCAGAGAGGACTTACGTTTGGCAGCAAAGACAAGACACACAGAGAGAGAGAGAGAGAGAGAGAGAGAGAGAGAGAGAGAGAGAGAGAGAGAGAGAGAGAGAGAGCTCTGGACTATAGGTTGACATTCAGAGTTTGAGCAAGGTCACGGCTGTCCTGGTCATGGCTGTGCATCTACTGGTCTCACTATTCGATTACGATTATGCTGTCAATGATTCGATTCGATCACATTACAACAAGAAGCATCCTGATGCATTCTTACTTCTCTTTATTACAGCAACTGTTTGATGAATAAAGACAAGCAGTCAGATAAATATAAACTACTTTTTCGTTTTTAAGAAAGCCCTTCAGAGATCAACATTGAAAACCAAATAAAAGAATAAGTTAAGTGTAGGTAATAATTATAAGTCACAGTGTTCAGTTTTTTGTCTTTATGTCACAGACGTTTGGATTTCAGACATTTGATTTGTGTTAAGTTGGGGGAGTAATTCTGGGTTAAGTGTCTTGCCCAAGGACCCATCGGATATAATGCTGCAGGAGCTGGGAATCGAACCCCCAACCTCCCACACAAGAGACTACTAGTCATTACTACTACAAATTGAGCTGAAGCCGCCCCTGAGCACTCATTCAGCAAGTTTAAAAAACCTTTGGGACATTACTCTCTCACTGCGGCTGCTGACAGTGAAAACATGAAGCATAACTCTGACCAAGGATCAATAATAGCGATAAATAAGAACATAGATTTCAGTGATAACTTCTCCGTTTATTGTCAGAAATCAGTAATAAATAAGGAATACAATTTGTAATAATTAATGATACACATTTTGGGACTTAAACTCATCGCTGGGACTCGTCTGTCATCGTCATGAGGACATGGACAATATACCGTCACTAACATGGACAATTTTTTATTCTTTATGAAAACAGCTTCTAGATTTCTATAAATATGAACTTTATTGGAGTTCTGTGTTGACGCCTGTCGATGCTCATGTTCGTATGGGAGCCATCGAGTCATACGCTTCTCTCTCGCTCGTAAAAAGTGTATGATATATTGGTCGGATGGTTAACATTGGCCATGCACAACTTTTCCCAATGCATTATGGGATACAATGAGTAGGCTATAGAGTATGCTCACTCAGGATGTGGACACCTCTACAAAATGGCATGCACACTATATAGTGCACAATACATTTTCTCCTCTTATCTTATCTCTCTTTGTTTAACCCTCAGGAAAAGCTGAGCTGCTTTACAGACTCATCATCAGAACAAACCAGGAATTTATTCAACTTCTTCTGCGTTCATGTTGGTCTACTCTGGCTCCAAGTATTAGCATTGAAATGGCCATTTTGGAAATGCAATGTGCAGGTAAATACTGAAAGAGACAAGGTAAGCACACTTTCGAAATACTCAAATATGTCCTTAAAGATAAAGAACACCGAATCCTAACTTCAAACACGGAGGCGGTCATACACATGGACGATTTAATGCTTCTATCAGGTGGTTCTTAAAATCCACAGGCATTCTGACGCCTTGATTTTATATCAATATTTCATGCATCTATTTGCATTTCTGAAACCCATGAGGGAAGGCTGTGCTTACCGTCAAAATGCTGCAACTGTACACAGCCTGAGGGAATAACAATAGTGGCTGCAGATTTAAATTGAGAGTTTTTATCATAAAGAGCAGAGCACTTACATACAGCAGAGCGATACACACCCGCTGCAGAGTATGGAGGAGTGATGGAGCAGTTATTATCAGTGGGCCTGAAACTGAGCTGTGAGATAAAGGCCCCTCCCAGAGCGTTTAGTTCACAGTGATGTGCTGTTTGATAGAGGGGACAACTGAGGACTTGTGGAAATACATTACATCCTGATAGGCATAATGGAAAAAATAAAGTAATTTTTATCTCTTTTTTTTTTCTCACCAGAAACTCATTCTCATCCATTCTTGCTTTTTAATTCACTCCCTAAAGCATGTTTTTCACTCCATCTCTCATTTGCTCTCTTCCCCTCACAGATATATCCTTTATTTGTCCTCCCTTTCCATCTTCTTCTTGCTTTATCTTTCCTTTCACACCCCTCGCCCAAACTGAGGAAGGCAGAGAGGCAGGGTGAATGATGATTGGACGAGGGAATTTTGGCCCACTCCAGCACAAAGCAGACAGGGACAGAGACAAACAGCAGGGCCATGTAAATTAAAGATGACAGCAGTCCTGCTGCTCATGCTCAGGAACTGTGAGGCTTGAGTTCACCGGTCAAACACACAAGAATAGTTTGAAACTCAGGAGCATGCAGAGGGAAAACACGAGGACAGCAGATGGATTTGTTTACTTTTGCGGGCAGCTGACCTTCTATTTCCAAGAAGGAGCATTGACATGCAAAGAGATGCTTGGATGAACACAAACACCTAATATGTCCTTCTGATCCACAGTGTCCTCACAAGGAAGAGACACAAACATGAAAATAAACATACCCACCTGCACACATTCTTTATGTATAGCACAGGAAGTAGGGCTGATTGATATGTGTAAACATACTGGAATTATTTTTCTTTTTGCAATGTTTATTGTAATTAAAAAGAGGATATTAAACCAGATAAGTCAAATGTATGTTTCTGTGCATCATTTAAATCAAACAAAAGGATACTTTATAAATGTATCCTTTTCTTATATCAAATCTTAGCCACCTCCTAATCTCATCACAAACTGGATCCAGCCCTCTGACCACAGATGGTGATATATGACAGATTTTTTCAAAGATTAGTCCTGGAAACAGGTGCTGCATGTCAACAGGTAAGACAGGGAACTGCTTGGGACCTCAGACCAGGAGGGGGTCCATCAGGGCTCACAAACTCAAACCAATTCAGTGGCCCAAAATATACAAATCTTGTAACAACAGTAGGAAACATACCCTACTAAGCATTACGGACATTTATGCTGTACAAACCAAAGTTTGTAGATTCACCACTTGAAGAAACCTGCAGGTTTTGGTTTGCATCAAACCAGTAAAGTCTTCAATGCCTCAACACTATTGTGCATGCGCTCATCGAAATTGTGATGGAAAAAGATATATTGTTCAGCACAAACAGGCAGTTTAATACACACAAACACAATATCCATGCAAGCCACCATGTCCTCACAAGGCTTGGATATATCACACAGAACTAGCTGCATGAACACAGAAACACACAGCAGTATGAAGTTTCACAAAACCTAGTTTTCCCTGAAACACTCTGCTGCCAGGGATCAATACAGTGTGATAATGGCAACTTGGTGTGTGTGTTTGTGTGTTTGTTTGTGTGTGTGTGTGTGTGTGTGTGTGTGTGTGTGTGTGTGTGTGTGTGTGTGTGTGTGTGTGTGTGTGTGTGTGTGTGTGTGTGTGACCCTGAGGGAGGACAGCTTGTCTCCAGTGGACTTGCACCTTCTTTGCACCTATGAAGACCGGATAGATTTACAAGCAGGGAAGCCCAATTTCCTGTTCAGATCACAACTGAAATTGTAAAGCTATACATCAGGAGGAAATACAATCTTTCAGCGTCCTGCAACCCTCGTCCTCTGCCTCTGCAGCACAGAAATGTGCTGTGAAATGTCTTGTGAATGCTGCTATCTGATTCTTTTGTTGAGAACTGTGTCACTGCTGTTAAAGAATGAAAAATGTAACCCCACAGTATCTGGCTTCTTTGTGTTTGTTTTCCTATAGGCTACATCTTATAGATATGCTTTTAAAGGACTGTGAAACCGTCACAGAGTCATACAAGACTAAAGCACTTATTGAATCAGACCCAGGGATTCTTTCCAGTCCTGTCCATCTGTGTTCCTTTGACTTTCTACTGACGACTGGACTCCTGACAGGGCTCTTAAAATCCTCTCTTCAGCCTGAACAACTCATCAGGAATTCAGGGACCATCGCTCTCCTCCACCTCCTAAATTCTCCACTATCACACCCTCCTGCACACGGTCATTTGGCTGCCTGTAACTGCTCCTATCAAAATCAATGCAGGGGTGCCGCTGCAGCTGTTCGACAGCTGCTGAGAAGTCCTCATGCAGCAACCACTCTCTCTTTGCATACAGAGCTCACACACTGTACATGCATTCCATTTCTAATTCAAGAGCAACCGATCATAAGCCAACAGAGGATACGCTGCAGCAAGATTTTAGTTAAGAAGGGAGAACACACTCAAGAGCAAAAGGGTGCAAAATTCAGTGAGAGTCATATCAGTTACAGTGGATGAGTTCATTACTATTGTATGTGCATGTGACTGTCAGTGTGTGTGTGTGTGTGTGTGTGTGTGTGTGTGTGTGTGTGTGTGTGTGTGTGCGTGTTTGTGTCTGTGTGCAAGCATCTGCGTGCTATACGCCTGCAAATTATTGCAACTGGAAGTGTGTCTGCTGGTGCTGTCATGTTTTTAGTCTTTTGTGTGAAATACAGTAAGCCCATTTCATTATCCCCCAGTGTTTACTGACAGATAGTGGACAGGCCTCAGTGAGCAGCTCTGACTTCATTATCCCACGCTGCTATGGGTAGATACAGATCACAGGACATGAAAGGCTAAGACATACACACACAGCAGCATCCCACAGAGATGTTTAAGAGGGTGTGACGACAAGGAGTTTTACATTTGAGCAGACTGAAGCCCAGCTTTTTGGAGCATCACAATTCCTTAGTTGGTCAGAGACTAATAAAAAAAGGCTCTCACAAATATTTTTTCACACTTGTTCAGACTAACATACTGACATCATCAGTGAAAGTCAATGTTTTTTTTTTTTAGAAACCACTGTCCAATAAGCATCAAGTGGGAATTCACATCACTCCTATAATGGCTTCTCTGCACTGTCTTACTATAAAATGTATAATATAATTGAAAAGTCATCTTTTCACCTTCAAAGATCTTAATGACCAAACACCATAAACTTAAAGAGCTCAAAAGCATAGTGGCTTACTTCCCCTCATGAACATATCACTATAAAAGCCGACGTGGGGAACGAGTGCTTTACCATAGTGCTTTGTTTTTTTACGTCTTTAATCAGATATAACAGTGGATACATTTATAAACCCGGGGGGCGAGAGAGGGTGGGTTATGACATGTAAGAAAGGAGCCACAGGCCAAACTCAAAACCCGGACCACCCACTCCAAAGACAACAGCCTCAGTACATGGAGCATGCAAACTAACCACAAGGCCGACAGATGCACCCACAAGGTATCATTAGTCGAACATTCTCAGTCCCCCACCCCACTGCATTGTCATTATGTTGATATGTATTCAGTTGACTATCATTTTTGTTGTTCCATGCATGCACTTTTCCCATTTTTTTCTGGTGTTATATCCAGCTCCTGAGCTCTCTTAGGCCCAAACAACTAATCCCCCCCCCTTCCTATCCTAACCTTCTTTCTGCATCGTGTCCCAGCTCCCCCATCCCATTTTCAAGCCCAGTGCAGTTTAGCAGATGGCTGTTGTGTCATGAGGCCGGGTCTGTCGAAGATTTCTGCCTGTTAAAAGGAAGACATAGTTTGTCTTGCCACGCTATGACGGATTAAGCTGGGCTCTTGTAATGTAGCAATGAGTAAAGTTTTTTACCTGTTTTTTGTAAACATAAGGATGAGCATGGTCTATTTACCTGTGTAATGTTAACGGACAAAGAGTAAGGTCCTCTACCTGCTTTTTGTAAAGTGTCTTGAGATAACGCTTATTATGAATTGATGCGAAACAAATAAAGATTGATTGATTGAGATCGAGCCATGAATCTGTTTTATTTATTGTGACTGTGTAGCTGTTTATTTTCCATCTCTCTTCCTTTAAGCCCAACTTAATCTCAGCAGATGGCTGCTCGATATGAGTCTGGTTCTGCTCAAAGTTTCTGCTTGTTAAAAGGCAGTTTGTACTTCCAATGTTGCTTGTTCAATGTTGCCAAGTGCTCGGTTTATGATGGATTAATGTTGTGTCTCCATAAATAACAAAAGCAAGTGTACAATCTGGATTTGCTTTTTCTGACAAGTGCCTTGAGATTGACTGTTTGCAATACAAATGACAATGCTTGTATTGATTGACTGTTTTTTTGAGAAGGGAACAACTGTAGAAGAGGCTGCACTAATCACTCACACCCATCACGATAAATCTAACTGACAGACAGGGTCGCTGTAGGCATTTTAAGGCAAACCTTGAATTGATGGTGCCTGTTCAAGTATAAGTGATATTTCTGATTAATTGCTATTAGTTTGGCTTTGGTCAAGGGCCCTGTGCTGTTAACTGCACCATTCACAGCATGCAAATCCTCGGGTTCACTCACCCTTTCTTCTTCCTCTCTCAGGTCTGGCATGGTGCTGATACACAAGCTAACAACGGTGACTGCAACCATGATCACTGACATGCAGGCGAATATCTTTCCTGGTAGGCCAGACTGTGGATTCTCCACTGTATCTCTCAGCCAGTTCATCACCTTTCGATACCTGGTTTCTTCCAGAGGTACACGCTGCATGGCGTTTCTCTGCCTGCACTCCTCTTCGCGCCGTTCCAGCTCATTCACCTCCTCTATGCGTGTGTACATCTTCCTCTTACAGCAGCGCTCCATGTACGTCATCTCCACCCCCCAGTATGTCAGCTCGTCATGCAGAGAGAGAACGCACATCTCCCGCAGCAGGCGCAGTTTCCCAGCTGCCAGGAAGTTGAGGATGACCCTGAAGGCAGACGGCGAGCGGTCGAAAAAGAACTCCTTGCGTGCTTCGTCATAGTCGTCACAGACTCTGGCGATGTCCTCAGGTGACCGGCAGCCACAGAGACGGCCAAGGCGTGTGAGGGGAAACTGCTCCAAGGTGCTCCAAGGGAAGGTGTAGCGGTTTCCCCCGACGTTGATCAAAGCCAACAGAGCATGATCGATGGACACCAAGTCCTCCGGCCGACGGATGAACTGGGCCCTCTTGTAATACGCACCCTGGAGAGTGAACATTAAAAAACTTTAATGCTTCTAAATGTCAAAAATCTGCCATTAGTCCAAGCTGTGTACCACGTCTAATTTGAACGATAATAATGGAAAGATTCATACCTTGATGGTCTCAGTCTCAGGTATCTCTGTGAAGATTCGGTCAAGACTGCTGTCATCGCTGACGGACAGATTGCTGAAGTCATGGTTGGCGTTGCTGATGATGGGCATGGCAGCATCTGGAAAGCTGTCTGCTCCAGACTGGGCAGCTCAGAACAGGTTATAAAGATAGAAAATGTCTGTGGATTGCACACAGCTAAACTTTCCAGACTGAGGACAAAGCAGTACTTTCTTATCGCAGTGTCCAACAACTTCTGTTAAAACCTCCACATGAGAAAAGCTTTCCTTCCACAGTCCAGGTCTATTATAGACTAGCTGAGCATAAATATGGCTGTAGTTTTCAGTCTTTTTGCTCTCAGAAATCCTCATATCAGTCTTCTTCACAGCGACAAAAGACCTATGGCTTTGGATTCTAACCAGCACAGCAAAAAAGCCAGAAAGAAGAAAAATGGAAATGACAGTAAACCTCTTGTCACATACGCATGTGGGTGAGTTTTGACATTGCCGTCAAATGTCCACAACGGACTCATTAACCATATCAGGATTTGGGACAGATCAATAGATATTCCCAGTCTGAAGAAATAATATGGAAAAGGAAAGCCTGAATAGAGAGAGTGATAAAGGATTGATCAGCGACTGATGACTGCAGAGGAGGAGCTGGATGACTCAAGGAGCCAAATCTGTAGCGCTGATGTGTCCGGGGACTGAGGGGGATCCTCTGAGTCTATGCAGCAGGATTAGACCGGGCATCATCCAGGCACTGAGAAGAGAGAAAGAGAGAGAGGGAGGGAAATATTAGAACAAAACTAGGATAGGCCAAGATTAAGGTAGGGATGTTACAATAGAGCAGAAATTGGAAAGAGAATACATAAGAAATGGTGTGAATACAGAAGAGGTAAGGGGGAATTGGAAAGTACACCTTAATAAGACCGCAGTGCTGTAGGCTCCACGAACCTCATTTGACTTCTTTTTGTAATAAGAACAGACAGAAACATAAGCTCTGCTGAGCTCTGAGCTGGTCAGTGTAGGACTGGAGCAGATATCAGAGGACTTCACACACTGATAAACATCCAATAAGAACAATTTCTGGTCTCTAACATGTTAAAGTGTGATCATCTCAAAAGCTGAGAGTAACTCATCCACACAACTGTGCAGGTTAAAGAAGCGGAGTCATGTGACTTTGTCAAAGTTCAGGAGTAATGCTGCATTCATGTGCTCCTCGGACGATGCCGATTTCCGATCAGGAAAAGTATTTTTTTCCGACTCCAGTGTGTTGACGGGATTTCAGTTCCACAAGTCATATTGTTGTAACAATATCAACAAATATCATGGAAGACATGTGAACGTCTCTGCAACAGGTTGCGTTTCAGCAAAAACTTGATGTGCAATGCGTGAATTAATAAAAAGAACTTCAACATTATGACAGCATGTTTTGCTCCCCATGTGATGAAGATTATGACATCAAGTCGGTAAGTCGGGAACCTATTTCTCTTCAGGGTTTCCAGGATTTCCATTTTACAAATCAGAAACTTGTTTTTCCGATGGGTCCGACACCACATGAATGCGCCATATGTCCAGAGATGGATTGGGCCCTTCTTGAGATCTGATTGGCCACCATATGTGCCACCCAAAACTCCTAAAATATGATTATACATTTGCATTGTCAGAGACGAAAGAGAGAGCGGGAACTCCTCAGGCTGTTAGTACTTTGTTACAGTAGCACTTTAAATAGTAAATCAATACTGTGCACATCTATTTCACAAGACAACTTTGTAGAACAGGAATGATCAATAATAAATACAATAAACATTTCCTGACTCTCTTCAGCTGTCCTTTCCAATAAAGTCAGAAAGGCCCAAAAGTAAAGTTGGATTACCCACCTAGCCCCCAACATGCTTTTGTATTCTGAGTGCATACATGTCTTTTATTTGTTCCTTATGTTTATAAGTGATGTAAGATGTGATAATGCTCTGTCTATTCTAATAATAATAATAACAATGCACACTCGGTTGGTTTACTCAGTACAGGTGATGGAGATTTCAAGAATTAAGCGCAGAAAGAACATTCAGGTCTGTGGAGTTATTCACACTCGGAGAAAGTTATTGGTTGTTTTGGATGGGCAGCGCTCCCAGTAACAGACACTGAATCACTGCCTCCTAAATGTTTTTCTTGGCTATACTATCACCTCAAAACTTATTGGCACAGTTTCTTGTTGCGGCTGCCCAGAATGCTTTCATACGAGCCTGAAATAGTTACTGTTTATTTCTATGGTGTTCCGTAATCAAATTATCTGATCTCACTGCTGCTGCATCTAACCTGCAGTTTGACTTTATCTTCTGCTGCAGACTTACCTTCGCATGCTCCAGACAAATACTGGAAACTTTTTCACTCAGAACATTTTGACGGCTTTTCGCTGTCATGAGGAGATAAACCACTGCATAACTAAAGGTTAATTAAGCTTACCATGCTAACACATGCACCTGCTTTGCTGATCTGACATATCAAACTGTGTGCAGTGAAAAGGGTACACATGTTTACCAGTGACAGACAACAGCACATTGAACCAGCACCAAGACTTTTTGAGCGAAATGCCACTCTGTAAAAGCGAAGGATAGGTGAATCGCTTTTGGTCACAAATGATGAAAGAACAAGGCTTAGGCATAAACAGCTGGACTCGTCCTCTGGGACTCATTGTTCTGCTGCTCCGTGCATCCAGCTACTAACAAAAAGCTGACTTACATTTTGGGTGAATGCCCTGCCGATTTCTCCTGCCAGCTTTTGTTGTGAATTTAAAGCTGCAATAGATTTCCTACACCTTGTAGTGCAATTCAGGTGAGCAAGGATCTGCAAGGGCAAATCAGGTCTTTTCTAAATGCATGAGTATGTAAGTTTCCTTGCACTTATTCATACATCACTCATCAGTCACTGTGACTCGCACTGACTGGAGGTACAGCACTTCTATTCTGCTGACTACAGCCTTTATACAATAGCATTATCATCACACTTGAAATTGTTCTTCTGGGTCTTTACAGTAACCACAGCCTAATTAAATGTGTGACTGAACAGCACAGACAGCTTGAAGCATATAGGATCGCATCAACATGCATCACTAATACAGATCCAGGAGGATCCGATCCTGTACTGGAGGAACCAATAAATCACTTCTGTCAGCATGCTGGGGTTTCATTTCCACCTCACAGAGGGAGGAGCGTGTGATAAACTATTTATTAATCGATTTGTATTCCCTGTGGATGTGGCTGGTGTTTCTTGGTGGAAAGTTAATTGAAGTAGGTGTTTTTTTTAGCAGCTCACTGGTGTTCTCTGCTTCGCTGGACCCCACTCTGGTTCTCCACAGGGCAAACATGACAGACAGGAGAGAGAGGATGTCTGCAGAAGCTGGAAGTAAACTGTTTTCTTTTCATCTGGAGTTTGATCACACATGAAGGTTGTTGTTTTTTTCAGAATCATTTTTAGTGAAAATTGATAAAGTTGATTTAAATTGTATCAAATTTAATTTAAGTCCTTCACAAACACGGCTGAGAACATGAAAAGCAAACCAATAAATGTTTTCCTTTCTTAATTCATTTTTGATTACATTGGGATGTTTTGTTTGACATGCTGATACTGTATTCAGCATACACTCAGAGAGCTTATATTATATTTATGGACAAGTCGAGAGTGACTGTATTCGCCAGGACCGGGTGGAGGGACTCGAGTTGTTCTCTTGCTCTCCAGCTCACCAACTTGCCACAGCGCGCGCACACGCGCGGGTTACCAGTACTTGTTAAGCACCCTCAACTAGCTTCCTCTAAATAGGCTTGATTAATAAAGGGTATTGATTAAGTGTCCATTACCAAATCGTGTAATGATGTGGTGGAGAGATAACCTGTAATGAGACGCGTCAGCTCAAATCTTTTCTCTCGCAAAGTCACACATCAGTACAAGGTTATAATTGTTTTAAATGTCAGAAATTATGTTTTTAACTTTCTGAATCACTGATTTATAACCATTATAGTTTAAATGTTTCTCACACAGTATGTTGTAGTGTTTGCAGCATCAGATCCACCAGCATCCTTCCTAAAAGTATCCTGTGACAACAATATAACTTCATACAAAAAAATTGCAACAAAGACGAACCCCGCCGGCGTCAGTATAACTTAAGAGGTGCAGCTTACCATACGGGTCCCCCTACTCCTCGCCACAGCACCAAATGGTGACAAATTCCGCTGGCGTCTTGCACTCCCTCAGATCATTCAACACCAAATCCGGCGGTCAACTATTGCCAATCGCCACATGGTGTTATTACAGGGATGCATCTCCTGCGTCCGCATCATCCCAGTCCGTAGAAGGCGCGCAGAGAGTCTGAGCCTACTAGTGATGGAGGCGGGTGACGGTTTGGTGCGCTGAAAGTGTCCCGTTACAGCTCAGTTAGAGTGCTGCGGCTGCAGGAGGAGGAGCAGGAGAGGGGGGAGTCAGAGCCGAGGTGCGCAACAGAGAAGACTACCGGTACTCAAGTTCAAGTTTACGCGTGAAGGTATACACACGCGCAATGATGACGAGGAGTAAATGACAGATAGATTACATTTTACCAGAACTACATGTGCTGTCTGGCTGATAGAACACACTCCCATTTCATCCTCTGCGATAATATGAATTTCAAGGACACTGAGGAGACGCTCTCATCTATGTTTCCTACCGTTAACGCTTCACTCGCAACAGGGGGCGCGGTTACCTCCCAAATTACCTTTCCTAAAGGCTGTGTCTGGGTCTGCAGGGAGGAACCTGAGTCGATTCTCACATACAGTTTGACAAGGATGTCAATACGATTTTAAAACGAGCAGCGTGGAACAGGATACAAAAGATAGATCCATATATGCCCAGTGGTCTGATCATTTCTGTTGCCCATAAAGGTGACTGTGTTTGGGAACATGGATGCAAAGAGCCAAAAAATGTAAATCAGCTGAAGAAATCAAGGATGTGAGAGGACCTGACCATTGAGCTTGAAGCACTTTTAATAAAATGTGCTATTTTAAATAATGAAATAGTAGCTAAAGGAAGAATGTGCAACATTTTACACATAAATACAGATGAAATCAATCTCCTCTGTAAATGTCTCTGAATCTCCTGACTGTGATGAGTGAGAAGCTTGAGTCACTCCAGCTGTGTTGTTTCAGGAGCTATGTTAACATGTTTACATGGACTGAACGGCCTTGCATATTAAGCTGTTTTAGTGAACAAAATAAGAATATCATTGCTTATTTGGATGATCAAAGAGATGCACATTATTCCTTTATTGTTTGTTTTTATAAAAATATAATGAGAAAGCACATTCAGATTCAATTCAAAAGCAGTGTCATGCAAAGCCCTTGTAGGATCAGCCTGATGTGCAGGACATTGAAATGAAGACAAAATGAAAACCAAGGATGCCTGAGACAATAGAAGTAGGAAGGGCAGTGATAAATCTCTGTGACACCCAACAGCTGGTCAAACTAGTTGCTGTTTTTCCAAGTAAACAGGCCTCTGTGTTCAGCCCCGACTTTGAACACCATGACTGGCCCATTTCAACACCTGCTTTACATCATACCTACCTTTGCAAGGCTGGAACTGAACCGTTCACCATGCAGGGGAAAGTTCTCTGAAAAACTGTCATTATGCTTGCAGATTTGTCTGCGTCGCTGGCCTCTTGCATCCACTTTGTCCTTGAGAGGCAGCTCATTAGGTTGCCTGCGCCTGAGGGAGGGAACTGCTAAAACAAGCAAACACTTTGTCCAGGTCCTTATGGCTGCTAACGGAGCAGACAACACATTAGTGAGGGGAGAGATGGAAACTGAAGAGGTGGGGGTCACAGTGTGTGTGTGTGCTGAGAACGTACATGTTCTGCTTATTGAATCCCTCCATCACTATTCATTAACCTGCAGTGCAGCATAAGCCCGGGGCTGGTTAGTGTATGCAACATGAGACTGATCACACAAGCTGCCTATTAGTTTTCACTCTTTTTTTTTTTTTCTTTTCACAAAGGAGACAACGTTTCAGTCACAGCTGAATGGATTATGTGCTCTGCAATCTGCTTTACTGAGACAGTAATGCAATATGCCTTTTTAATTCTGTCTGTCATTTTCTCATACTCTATCACACACGAACCCACGTCGATGGTAGATGGGGAACACCTCCGACGTTGAAAAACGCTAACTTATTTATGTGTTTACCACCTCAAGCACACTCTGTGTCCCTGCCTTATTATATTTTATTAATCTCACACTCACCCATACCTGCAGCTGCTAACCATCCATCTCACACACACCACCGTGCAGTACAACAGACGCCAACACACACACACACACACACATCAGAAAACAAACAAAGATAGCTGCAGCCTTGTTGGTACTAATAGCAAGCCTCAGTCTGGCGGATTAAGAGTTTAATCCCTCACAGGCGAGAGGGGCTGAGATTTGATCGCAGCAGCCGGCGTGCTGCAGTCTGATGAGCCGGGGTGTGAGGTGTGTGCATGAGAAGATCAATGAGTCACTCAGCTATTTAAAAACTGTTTGAACGAGCGCTTTCACACTGATGGCCACCTGAAGGTCCTGCCAGATGGTCCTGTCCAACTTTCCCTCCCTTTCACCTCAGAACTCTCCTCTCTTCTGCCTCTCCTCTGATTTCTCAGTTTTGGCTCTCTCTCTCTCTCTCTCTCTCTCTGAGTCTCTTTCCAAACCTCCCCTAGTGAGACGTGTTTGATCTCAGCACCAGCAAGTTTTGATCAGGTTAATTGCTCTCTCAGCGGACTTTGTGAATAGACAGATTCACACATGCTGCACAGTGTGGAATAGAGATGGGGAGGGGGAAAGAAAAGGAACATCATTATTACAATGTAAAAGAGGAATTGAAGGGATTGGAGGAATCTAATGGCATAGAGAAATGTCTTGTAGAAGAGATGGCAAGGCGTGAACACAGGAGGTGAGTTAAAAGGAGAGGACAGGTTGCCCCATGAAGTTCTTTCACTGTCTTTACCTGCTCCTGAATGTTAAGCACAGTGCAGAGTGTGTTGCTGAATGGAAACATATTTTACTACACTGACAGAGTTTAACCTTTAAGGGCTTGAGATGCCCACAAAATGACAAGGTTAAGTCACAGGCTTGTGATCCAAAATGATGGGTGAACAAATTGGTAATAAATGTAGGCTATAAAGAGGACATGCTGATTCATACTTCAAAATTATACTGAATAATAAACACATAGCATGCCTACATCCACTGTCAGCCGGTCGTCTGTTTCAGCAAACTTAGAAAAGTGAAGATACAAAAGAATTGACTGGAGGGGTGTCCGAGGGAGAAAAAAAAAATAATGATTGTAACATGCAAATTACTTTTTGGAGCATTCTGGGACTTACTTCTCCTCCACTTTTGTCTGCCTGATTGACACTGAGGCTAAACATCATTGGGATTATGAAACTGACAAAAATCTGTTGTAGCGACAGAACTGTAATCCCTGCAGATAGGAGAGCATTTCTATCTCCAAACAGACTATGGTCTGTGGCTATGGCCCGTCTTATTTCAACAAGTTTGATGGTAACATATTCTGAATCAGCAGAGTATTAGCTTTCTGTTACGGGACGTATGGAGGCTCAAGTGCAGAACAGAGATACTCGGAGGACTGAAGTACAAAATGATAAATTTATTTACAAACACAAAATAAACACCACAACTGAGGACGCTCAAGCCTAAAAACAGGCGAGGAAAAACAAACTGACGAAAACAAAGAGCGACTAACAGCCGAATATAAACTAAAGCGTCGTGCTAACACGAGTTAAGCAATGCTACAAACAAAGCAGAGGCAAAGCAACGGACTCAAAACGCGAGTCGAGTTGAAGGTCTAAAAACTAACACTTATCTGAGATTAACTAAAGGAGGGGGAAGCAAGGCTGGTGTTTGTCTGAACTGCCGAAGATCCGTCGTGACGAGTCCAGGGTGTATGCAGAGTAGCTCCGTGCTGCGAGTAAAGTCGGCAGAGTAGAAGAGCTCCGTGGCTGCAGGGGATCCAACTGCACAAAGAACAGGTTATCAGAAGTTGAACAGCAAGACGTAGAAGCAAGGCATGTGCAGCGGTCAAAATACTAACCGTTACTGAACACGGTCCGGCACTGGACAGCAGGCTGGAGGCTCCTTAAATGCAAACTGCTGCAGCCACTAACTCCGCTCAGCTGCGTCTCATCTGCTGATCAGCAATTAGCCACACCTGATCGTCCTTACACCACCAGCCGAGTGCACGCCCTCCTAAGAGCAAAGAGATAGAGAAAAAAAAGAGAAGGGAGAGAGCTGCCACTAACCACTGGCAGAGGTGGAGGGCGTGACAGTACCCCCCCTCTACGTGCACCTCCTGGAGCACGTGCGCAGCGACCAGGATTCTCCCGATTAAAATCCAGGATGAGTGTAGCATCCACTATGTGGCGTCTTGGAACCCACATCCTCTCCTCCGGGCCATAACCCTCCCAGTCGACCAGATACTGGAATCCCCGCCCACAGCGCCGAGTATCCAGAATGCGACGGACGGTGTAAACAGGCCCGTTATCCACCATCCTAGGTGGAGGAGGGGGACGGACCGGGGGGGCTAGGGTACTCTCCTTCACAGGTCTTAGCTGCGAGACATGAAAGGTCGGGTGGATCCTCATGGTCGCTGGTAGCTTCAAACGCACCGCACTGGGATTGATGATCCGATCCACCTCGAAAGGTCCGACAAACCGTGGTGCCAATTTCCTTGACTCCACCCTTAAGGGCAAATCCTTGGCCTTGAGCCAGACCCTCTGACCTGGGGCGTAGGAGGGAGCGGGAATCCGACGACGATCTGCCTGTCTCTTCATCCTCAGAGAGGCCTTCGATAACGATGCCCTGGCCCGCTTCCAAATCCGTTCACACCTCTTCATGAAGGAATTGAGAGAAGGAATGTTGATCTCCCACTCCTGGGCTGGGAACATGGGTGGTTGGTATCACAGGGAGCACTGGAAAGGGGATAATCCCGAAGATGAGTTAGGCAGGGAATTGTGCGCATACTCAACCCAAGGAAGCAGGCTACTCCAGGTGGTCTGGTTCTCAGTTGTCATGCACCGGAGGAAGGTCTCCAACGACTGGTTAGTCCGTTCAGTCTGACCATTGGATTGTGGATGAAACCCAGACGAGAGACTGACGGTGGCCCCCCAAGGCTGTGCAAAACCCCTTCCAGACTGCCGAAGTGAACTGTGGTCCACGGTCCGAAACGATGTCCGTAGGGATGCCGTGGAGACGAAACACATGATTAGTTAATAATTCTGACGTTTCATGAGCAGAGGGCAGTTTGGGTAATGCCACAAAGTGTGCAGCCTTGGAAAACCGGTCCACAATGGTGAGTATAGTGGTTTTACCCTGAGATTTTGGAAGTCCGGTGACGAAATCCACAGCAATGTGTGACCAAGGGCGATGAGGTACCGGCAGGGGTTGCAGGAGTCCGGAACTGGGCTGAGAGGAGTTCTTGTTCCTGGCGCAGATGGTACACGCAGCCACAAACTCCCTAGTGTCTCTCTCCAGCGATGGCCACCAAAACCTCTGACGGATAACCTCCACCGTGCGTGCCACCCCAGGGTGACAGGAAACCTTGGGAGGCATGGCCCCATGACAACACCTGAGGACGGAGTCATGAACAAACAGATGATTCGGGGGCACGTTACCTGGAGCAGGATGTTGCTGGAGGGCCCGGATGACTTTGGCCTCAATGTCCCAAGTCACGGCGGCCACAACACGGTTCCTGGGAAGAATGGGCTCCAGTTCACCCGAGTCCTCCTGGACTAAAAACTGACGAGAGAGCGCGTCAGGCTTGACATTGCGGGACCCAGGGCGGTAGGTGAGGGCGAAGTTGAATCGTCCAAAGAATAATGTCCACCGAGCTTGGCGAGTGTTGAGTCTCCTGGCTGAGCGAACATACTCAAGGTTGCGATGGTCGGTCCAAACAATAAACGGCTTCTCCGTGCCCTCCAACCAATGTCGCCACTCTTCCAAAGCAAGCTTAACTGCCAATAACTCCCGGTTTCCGACATCATAATTCCTCTCCGCAGGTGACAGGCGTCGAGAAAAGAAGGCACACGGATGTATCTTCTGGTCGGAGGTGGAACGCTGGGAGAGGACAGCTCCTACGCCAGAATCAGAGGCATCAACCTCAGCGATGAACTGTAGGGCAGGGTCGGGCTGGACCAGGATAGGGGCAGACACAAACCTCCGCTTGAGGTCCTGGAAGGCACGATCAGCTTCAGGGGTCCACTGGAAAACTAATTTGGTAGAGGTGAGTGATGTCAAGGGTGCCGCAACCTTGCTGTAGTTCCTGATGAAGCGTCTGTAGAAGTTAGCAAACCCGAGGAACCGTTGGAGCTGCTTGTGGTTTACAAGCACTGGCCAGTCCTGTACAGCGGATACCTTCTGGGGATCCATGCTCACCTCACCAGCAGAGATAATGTAACCCAGGAATCCCACAGTAGCAGCATGGAACTCGCATTTCTCCGCTTTAACGAAGAGGCGATTCTTCAAAAGACGTTCCAGCACCTGATGCACATGACGGGAATGTTCCACTACATTCCGTGAGTAGATGAGGATGTCATCGAGGTAGACAAAGACGAACCGCCCAATCATGTCTCTGAGAACGTCATTTATGAGGTTTTGGAACACAGCGGGTGCATTGGTGAGCCCGAATGGCATCACCAGATACTCGAAGTGACCCAGCGGGGTGTTAAACGCCGTCTTCCATTCGTCCCCTTGTCGGATGCGTATGAGGTGGTAGGCGTTGCGCAGGTCCAGTTTGGTGAAGATGGATGCACCGTGAAGGGGAGTGAAGGTGGAGTTAATGAGCGGCAGAGGATAAGAATTCTTCACCGTGATGTGATTAAGACCCTGGAAGTCAATGCAGGGGCGAAGAGTCTTGTCCTTCTTGGCCACGAAAAAAAAACCTGCCCCCGCTGGAGAAGATGACGGACGAATGATCCCAGCAGCGAGGGAGGTCCGGATGTACTCCTCCATAGCTGTGTGTTCTGGCTTAGACAGGTTATACAAGCGGCTGGTGGGTAGTGTGGACCCAGGAATGAGGTTGATGGCACAGTCATACGGTCGATGAGGCGGGAGTGAGAGAGCATCCTCTTTGCTAAACACCGGTGCCAAGTCATGGTACTCACGGGGAACCAAATCCAATTTGATGGTAGGTAAAACAGAGGTTGCAGAAGGCGTGGCAGGGGTTAGAGCTGACTGGAGACAGGAAGCGTGGCAGGCAGGATCCCAGGAGATGATCTCTTTTCTCTTCCAGTCTATGTGGGGGTTGTGACTCTGGAGCCAAGGAAATCCCAAAACCAACGGAGGGCAGGCATGCTCAATCACAAAAAAGGAAATGGTTTCGCAGTGATTTCCGGCCAGCAGGAGAGAAACAGGACTGGTTTTCAGAGATATCTCAGAAAAGGTGAGGTCATTAAGGGCACGAACCTTGAGAGACTTGTCCAGGCGTTCCAGAGGAATCTTCAACCGAAGAGCGGTCTGATGATCCATAAGGTTCTCCTCTGCCCCGGAATCAATCAAGGCCAGAATCTCAGATGTGCGGGCTTGTTGACAAATGGATGCGATTACCTGAGACGTTGTGGGGAATGAGCAGAATAGGTGACTTGGCTCAACCGTACCTCCCCGCTTACGGATGAGCCCGTTCTTTTCCCAGCCGCTGGGTGCAGGTGGCCAGGAGATGTCCGATCTTTCCGCAGTAAAGACAAGCATTAGTCTCCCGGCGGTGCTGTCTCTCCTGTGCTGATAACGATGCTCGTCCCAGCTGCATGGGTTCAGATTCGGCAGGTAGGAAGTGCGACGAGGCCTGGGACATGCGAGGAGTGAAGACTGCTGGATTGGCTTCGGCTCGTGACCCTCGTTCACGGCGTCTCTCCCGTAACCGGTTATCGATATCGATCGCCAGGGTCACAAACTGATTAAAGCTGGAGCTCTCCTCCAACGTGGCCAGTTTGTCCTTTAATTCATCAGAGAGTCCCATGTAGAACATGCTTTGGAGGGCCTTATCATTCCATCCACTTCCCGCAGCTAAGGTCCGGAACTCCACCGCGTAGGCAGCAACACTCCGTCCTCCTTGTTTTAGGCCTGCTAACCTGTGGCAAGCCTCCCGTCCCTTCACTGGATGATCGAACACTCGCATCATTTCTGTGATGAAGGACGGGTAGGAGTTGCAGATGGGGTCTTGTTGCTCCCAGACCGAGGTTCCCCACTCCCTAGCCTCTCCAGACAATAACCCAATTAAAAAGGCGATCTTAGCACTATCGGAAGAGTAGGACTGTGGCTGAAGTGTAAAAACTAACGACACCTGGGTTAGGAACGCTTTGCAGGTACCTAAATCTCCACTATAACGTTCAGGTAATGAAGCTTTAGGTTCACGCGACGAAGCATTAACCGGAACATTACCAAAAAAACTACCCGAGCTAGACGGAGCTAACTGAGCTAGCGCATTGGTCAGTTGTGCTACCTGCGCAGATAACTGATTGCACTGCGTAGTTAACAGTGTGACCTGGTTATTAAGTGTAGCATTATTTTCAATTAGCCTGCAAATATCGGTGTCATGCTGACCTAAAAGCGTACCTTGATTCGACAATGCGTGTTGAATAGCGCTACTATCACGGGCTGTGTCCGACCCGGAGTCTCTGTCTGCTGAGCTCATCTTGGCCGGACCGTACTGTTACGGGACGTATGGAGGCTCAAGTGCAGAACAGAGATACTCGGAGGACTGAAGTACAAAATGATAAATTTATTTACAAACACAAAATAAACACCACAACTGAGGACGCTCAACCCTAAAAACAGGCGAGGAAAAACAAACTGACGAAAACAAAGAGCGACTAACAGCTGAATATAAACTAAAGCGTCGTGCTAACACAAGTTAAGCAATGCTACAAACAAAGCAGAGGCAAAGCAACGGACTCAAAACGCAAGTCGAGTTGAAGGTCTAAAAACTAGCACTTATCTGAGATTAACTAAAGGAGGGGGAAGCAAGGCTGGTGTTTGTCTGAACTGCCGAAGATCCGTCGTGACGAGTCCAGGGTGTATGCAGAGTAGCTCAGTGCTGTGAGTAAAGTCGGCAGAGTAGAAGAGCTCCGTGGCTGCAGGGGATCCAACTGCACAAAGAACAGGTTATCAGAAGTTGAACAGCAAGACGTAGAAGCAAGGCATGTGCAGCGGTCAAAATACTAACCGTTACTGAACACGGTTCAGCACTGGACAGCAGGCTGGAGGCTCCTTAAATGCAAACTGCTGCAGCCACTAACTCCGCTCAGCTGCGTCTCATCTGCTGATCAGCAATTAGCCACACCTGATCGTCCTTACACCACCAGCCGAGTGCACGCCCTCCTAAGAGCAAAGAGATAGAGAAAAAAAAGAGAAGGGAGAGAGCTGCCACTAACCACTGGCAGAGGTGGAGGGCGTGACACTTTCTAAAGAGACCTTATTTGTGCTTGTAGTCCAAATGGTTCAAGAACTGTGTTGAATTTCCTCGAGGTATGTCTAGAGAAAGTTGGCGATCGTCACAAACTCCACTCTAATCTCCACACACTCAGGTGCATGCACTGCAGTGTTTGTTTTTTTTGTTTGTTTCGGTTTTGTTTTTGTTTTTTTGGGGGGGCAATTATGTGTAATGTGAGTGTTCCATCAAGTCTACTTTTTCTTAATGTGTTTAAGATAAGATAAGATAATCCTTTATTCATCTCGCGAGCGGAGAACTTTACAGTGTTTCCTTTTTACTGTGACACAGATTAAAACCAGCCTGGGCAGAAAACTAAAATGACACCATGTAACAACACAGTCTTAATAACAGTGTGTATCAGCCTTTCCTTTAAAAGAGGTGGATCAAATATCAAACAGATTCTTTAAAGGAGGAGGACCTACAGTGTATCTGCTACATTTTAAGGAAGTGTGTCCTCCTTTGCTGATTCATGCTATCAGACTTTCAAGTGTACAGCTTCACGGACCGACAAGTTGGGAATAACTAACTGAACGTATTGTATGTTTTTGTTCAGAGTTAAGGAGGATAAGTGTCATGATGAATCCAATGGAGAAATTGTGGTTGGAAATACAGGCTGAGGTAAGAAGGCAGCTGCAACAGGCTGGCATCATACAGAGGCTATTGTAATGTCTTTTTCAGTTTTTGACGCAGTAAAGTAAATGAAAACAATATGTTAGCTGTTATGCAGCACAACATTATGTGATATAATTAGCTGGCCATATGGTATGTTAACATATAAAAGCATTTACGAGGTCAATGAAAACATGAATATCCTGATTGCCTGCAGCTTCTTTACCAACTGTTATTTTAACAAACAAACATCCATTGTCTGTAAAGAATATGATTATTGTCATAGACTCAGTTGCTGCTCCAGTTTGGGGAAGCAGAACCTCAGTCTGTAGGGACTTGGACGTGGACACAAAGGGTCTTTGCTGCTGTTCAAGTGTTTCCCCCTTAAGTTTCGTTTCATTGAAACCGAAAGTAAACACGGTCGCAACGTGACTGCAGGTCTATTTTTAGAACAGCAGTTAAATAAAGCAGAGCAAAGATGCAAAGCAGTGGTAAAAGGCTGCACCAATCTAGTTATCATTTGTTGTGGCAAGAAAGACAGAAGGTGATCAGACAACGAGGAGGAAAGGTGAGAACTGTAATAAGCAAAGAGAATGAGAAACGTAGTGAACGAGCCTACAGATGAAAACAGCCATAGAGATGTAAATGTAGCCTCGGCTGAAAAATGAATAAGGCCATGTTCAATCACAGTATGAGTTATCTATCAATAATATTATTTGGATGGAGAAGTAATAATGTGACTAAACATGGCCTTAAAATATGAGGTCACATTACAGTAATCATGACTCAGTAGTATACTGAGACTTTTCATTGAAAAAATTCAGCAGAGGATGAGACAGGAGAGAGAGATGAAGAGGTTGAAGAGACAGAGACAGGAGGAGAGGAGAGAGAAGGAGTCAGGTCCAGGCAGCCCATTATCAGTCCAGGACCCAGCTACATACAAAGACCAGGACCCAACTACATACACAGACCAGGACCCAGCTACATACACAGACCTGGACCCAGCTACACTCAAAGACCAGGACCAAGCTACATACAAAGACCAGGACCCAGCTACATACACAGACCAGGACCCAGCTACACTCAAAGACCAGGACCCAGCTACATACAAAGACCAGGACCCAGCTACATTATAGTACAAAGACCAGGACCCAGCTACATACAAAGACCAGGACCCAGCTACATTATAGTACAAAGACCAGGACCCAGCTACAGTATAGTACAAAGACCAGGACCCAGCTACAGACAAAGACCAGGACCCAGCTACATTATAGTACAAAGACCAGGACCCAGCTACATACAGTACAAAGACTAGGACCAAGCTACATACAAAGACCAGGACCCAGCTACATTCAAAGACCAGGACCCAGCTACATTCAAAGACCAGGACCCAGCTACATACAAAGACCAGGACCCAGCTACATAGAAAGACCAGGACCCAGCTACATTCAAAGACCAGGACCCAGCTACAAAGGCTAGAGTCTCTCTCTCTCCCTCTCACTCACTCACTCTCTCACCATAGTCTAAACGCTTAATATACAGTTACAGAGCTAAAATGTTTTGAATGTTTGTATTAAGTAGATCATTTTGACTTGGCCAAAAAAGTGTGAGCACCCCTGTTGAAGTCTAAATATGAACCATTATCTTGAAATTCTGGAGTGACTTCCTGAAGACTGCTAAAGTACTTTTGAGCAAGGCACCAATCCCTTAACTGCTCGGGCTCTTTTGTGTGCAGCCTCACTCTGATGTCTCTCACTATTACATGTCCATTGAACTGTGTTTGTGCATCTGTAATTGTTTATTTCTGACCTGTCCAATAACAATATGAAAAACTTGATCACCCTGTCATTATTAACAACAAATTGTTAATAATTTCCAATGTTGGCCCACAATGCTGGTCAATGACATGCCTAAACAGTAAAGCCATATTGAGCTAGAAATTATGTCTGCTGTTTTAGCTTAAACCGGCACATTAACCTGAGAAATGTGAAACCAAGTTGAGCACAGAAGTGAAGGCTGGCTGTGCTAATTTATGCTTAACCGATTCAGATATTAGCCACTGGGAACCTCATTGTCACATGTGACTTCATTGCTCTTGACAATGTCAGAATCCCCGAAAGGCAAAAGGAGACAGTTTGCAGATATGTACAATGTATGTGACAACCCTCATAAATCAAGGTTTCATTTCCTGTGTTGTCCAGCACTGCCTGATCCTCAGCTTGCTGTTTCTGGCTGGAAGTTGTTGTGGTCTGAACGTGCTCTTACACTATGTCACACACTTCCTGCAGGTTGTTGGCGTCCAAGGTAAAGATCATTTAAACTCTGTTTTAATGTTTTTATGTTTTTATGTCTGTAAAGCACTGTGAATTGCCTCGTGTCTGAACAGTGCTATATAAATAAACTTGCCTTGCCTTGCCTTGCCATGATATATCATTCTTGGGCCATAAGGGCTGCAGTTCCCATGTAGAGAGCATTCAGCTGCCCTTTCTTTCACCTATCTCAGCACAAAGTCCAAACTAATAGATTTCATTTCATAGTTAATGCAGGAAAACCTTAGTAGAGTAAATAAACCAAAACCTTTTACTGACAGTCAGAATGACCACATTGTGCTCCAGAAGTATGGAGCTATTATTGTGGCAAAACTATATGAACATTCGTACATAGAGGCACAAGGGTTTTGGTTTTTTTTTTTTTTTTTTGATGTAACTCTTGAAAATACACATAAATCTTTGCTTACAACAGAGGCGGTCATTTTATATGTGACTTTTGCGACACTCCATGCAAGATCAGCAAATGCCTACACATATCTTCAAAGGAGTGTCTAACCATCTCAAGGGGTGTCTGCTTGAAGCCACATCCCCTGGAGCTTTGTGAGCTTCTGATTATCAAAATAAAAGCTTGCGTCGGATTCGATCGTTTCTTCTTTGTTGATTGAAATACATAATACGGCGAACATATCAAACTATTGACTAATCGCTAATAGTACAAATTATGCAGATTAAGAGCAGATTTTAGCATTTGCGGATCTTGCACGGCAGGAATGTTTTGAAAAGTAACGTGTAAAATGACAGCCAATGGGGAGGCTCGTTTCAGAGAATTGACAATAAAGGTGACTTTGACTTTACACACATTCATGGATTAGTGTGAGCATTTTAGATCTTTTTTACACATTTGGATGTATGCATCACCCCCCCCCCCCCCCCCCCCCCCCCCCCACACACACACACACACACACACACACACACACAAACACACACACATACTTCTTGGGAGGACTCCACCATCGTCCCATGCAACCAGAAGTGAACAATACCGTTGTATCTAACTTGTAACCCTCCTAACCATTGGCTCTGCCACAGCCTGAGAGAAGAGAGATGACCACGCCCACTCAGGGATGCCGTGTCTCATAATAGCATTACAAGAGAACAGCTTAAGGAAAACCAACAGACTTTTCACACTGCCTGCCCCAGTGTTGAACAGACATAAACCAATAATCTTGGCCTCAGTTCCTTCAGATTCAGTGTCATTTTAATGCACCTCTTGAAGCATTGCCAGGAAGATAATGTCTTTTATACCTTTTTGCTTTATATGAAACTTTTTTCCTTTTCCTGTTAATGATACAAGCTTCTCACCTGTCTCCCCAACAGACCTTCAAGACCAAACAGCTGCAACAGAGAGCGCCATATTAGTTGTCCAGTGGGTTGTACTCATTTTCCTTTGCTACTGGATGATCAAACTCGCCTTTCTGTTGGTCAAATTCCTTCTTAAGTGGCTGGTGAATGTTGGAGCAGTTTTGCTTGTTCTTGTTTTATTCCTGAATGGCCAAAGTGTGAGTTTAGAAATTATGAGTACGATACTGGCGTGTGCAGTGTGTGTCTGCATCCTTCAGTGGAAGTGGCAACAACGAACGGACAGGAAAATGGATGCCCGAGTTATTCAACTTGAACAGCAGCTGAAGATGTACCAGTCGAGTTGATCAGATGAAGACCAGATTTGGCATTTTGTTTTACAGACTTTTGTGTTTTGTTGGCTTCAGTGCTCGTACTGTTCACTCTGTCACAAATAACTCAAAACCTATGTGAGCATTATTTTACTCGAATACGTTTCTGACATCTTCTGATTTCTCTCAGTCAGAAGTTTTTGTTCAAGGGCATCTCAGCAGCACTCAGGAAGTGAGTTTGCACCTCTCTATCTACCGGAACAATCCATTCATTCAGTTGTTTCCTCATTTGGAGGCACTTTGTTTAGTTGACATTCTGTCACATGATTTAAATTTGTTTTAATGGTTTAAAAGTAAAATTTCTTTCTTTTGTTTGCCACAGAAAAAGTTGGCCTTTTTAAACACTGCGTCAGACTCATGATTAAAAATAAAGATCCTTTTATGTTTACGTTGATTGCTTATTCAAGATAATTGAATTCTTTGTAAATAATGTATTTTATTTGTGTTGATGTTTATTCAAAGTTTGTTAGATGCTTAGTTTGTTGTCATCAATGTCATTCTCCTTTTGTGTTCATATTGAATATCCATTGTGTACAGTGTATAAGCCCACTTTTGTTAGTTAATGTTAGGTCGGCTTAGTTATGTAAGGTTAAGATAAGATAATCCTTTATTCATTTCACAAGCGGAGAATTGACAGTGTTACAGCAGCAAAGCAGGATAGGAGAATAAAATCACACAGTGTAGAAAAAAAATAGATAAAAATACAAGTGTAGAAGAAAAATATGCATCAAATCAATAATCAAGAGCTAGTAAAAATATGTATCAATTAAAGAGCTAGTAAAAATATGTATCAAAAAAGGAACAGTTGAAATGCCAGTAACTTAAAGATGTAGGTCTGTAAGAACAGTATGAACACTCGTATGCACACAGTGTATATAAGGATGGAATGTTATTGCACAAATTGTCCCATAAATAAAAGGTTGAAACATTCATCAATATTATTTGGGCTCTTTTTTCCCCTCACATTTAATTCAACACAAACTTTCTCCTTTTATACCCCTTTGTCCTTTGTCTGATTGCTTGGTCCTTAACGTTGACTCGACAAGGGTCAGTACTCCAGCACTTCAGCTGAATACAGCCATGAATAAAGATTAATTTGGTTCATCCACCTATGTGCCTTATTTTTTCGATTAGCTGGAAGTTAGTCTGCATTTCCAAAATGGTCAAAAAACGCCATTGTTGGGCTACAAAACACCTCTTCATAAACCCACTGGTGACTCCACTGAGACTCTGCATACATGTTTTAGACAGCACACGCTATTTGGAAAAACAATCCCCCTTAACAATTGTGAATTTAGAGGCTGAATGGTTCTTAATTGAGGATCTTCACCCCCCATACAGTGTGTGCTAGTGATGACAATAACTAATAATCAGACCTATAACTAATAATCAGACCTATGTGGTTGTTTGGACCAGGCTGTAAACGTGTTTATTTATGCTGTAAAAACTGTTTTATTGCCATTCATGTGTATTTGACTTCAGGGTTTTCCAGGAGCCAGCCACAAGCGGACACAGGCTTCATTTTTCTTTACCGGAAGTTTCCGCTTGGGTTGAACGTGTGTCGCTGGAGGAGAGCGGAGGCTTCAGGATAGCAGAGGTGTCCCCAAGGAGCAGCTTTTCATGGTTTAATGCTGATGCTCCAAGGCGACATCTACGAGATAAAAAAGTTGCACCGTCTACCTTTAACCAAATTAAATATAAATTCATGTTTCTTGTTGGTTGCAAACAGTGCCAGAAGGTCTTTTAAAAATGGACGCTTTGAAGGTAATCCTGGACTTGTAGCTGTAGATGCTGTTTGAGATTTGCAAGGCTTTTGCTGTTTCTAGAGCTGAAAACAAAATTAAAGGCAGAAGCTGCAATGGCAGTGTTATGATGAATTATCATCGACTCTGTCTTTCTAATAGTGAGTGAAAGCTGATTTACAGAAAATGATGTAATGTAATGCAAAAATATTCCAAACTGCACACCCTTCAATAAACTAAGTCAGTGTAAATGAGCCACCTATGCCTTTCTGCTCAGGCTGCAATAATTCATATTCAAAGCAGGTTCACAGCATATCAACAAAACTCCCTACTGACTTGAAAATCCCTGTCAGTATAAAGAGAATCCTTTGCAGCAGACTGCAGGCTATCAGGTGAGTAACACAGTCTGCTGTCCCCACGTGTCCATTTCTGTCATTCATATTAAATGTATTCCTTTTATTCCTGTTTGATCACAACTGTTTCAAGTTAAACATACTTACACACCTCTTACTTTTAAGTCCATTAATTGATGTCATTTTCTTTGTGGTAGGGTTTTGTGTTTGAAGTTGGAGTAGTATGAACCGCAGAGTGTTTCAAACGTACTTTTTTGAATCACTGTAAAAACTGGACAAACCAAAAAGAAGCACATCCCAAACCAGGGAGCCTCCAGACAGCTTTAAGAAGACATTTCAAAACTATCGAACAGCCTCTAAAAATAACACGCAATGCTTACATTTCAACTACGCGTTTGGCTGGAAGCTTTGCTGCTGCGTTTTTACAAAGCTTGCACATGTGAGGGGAGGGTGAAATAAGCTGATCTGCAAAATTGACCTTGAAAAATGTGTAGAAGTTTCTATATCCAATCAATAATTTGATTCTTTGATTCCCAAAGAAAAGTATATCTAAGAAAACTCTCCTGACCTGTTCATCAAATCTCAATCTGTAAGTCTGTGTTATATTTCAGTTCATAACACGTCTCATGAGATGCATTGAGAAGTCCTCTTCTTTAATTCATGATTTGGCTTAAATGGATTTCTGCACAAAAAAATATTAAAACTCTGAAGCTTCGAACTGAAGATTTATTTTGGCAGTGTATTTAAACCAAACCCGTTTATTTTGGGACCGTCTACTGAATCCTGGAAGATACACTGACCAGCCATGAGATTATGATCACTGACTGAAATGAATAACACTAACCATGATTTTAAAAACAACATCATATGATAATGTTTGGGTTCATGGAAAGGTTTGGTGAGGTTGGATTATCTTCAGACGAGTTACAAACCACCTCGGTGAAATATGCAGATTAAGGGCTCGCCCAGCCACGTCTTTTGAGGAATGATGAGTATAACTTTTGCACTCACTCTATTGACCTTCACATGTGGTGGCAGTTCAGCACTGTTAAGGTGGGTGTTGCACTATTTTAGTTAGGTTGTGCAATTTAATTTATCCTTAGCCCTTTATTGATTCTTATTTCCTTCAGACAGTAAATCTAATGGGACTGATTGTTTATTGCAGTAATAATCTTTCAGAGGACTAGACTCCATCCAGACTCCCCTATGGAGTCTGGACCCTGTTGGTGGTGGAGAGGAATAGTGGCTGATGAGGAGTGGCTTTCTGAGCCTGAACCTGGACTCTGCTGAGCGAGATGGAGGTGACTGACTTTTAGCATTTAGCAGCAGTAGGGTGATTGGTGGAGAGAGGCAGCAAATAACTGAAATGATAGACGCCCATAGCCACCTGATTACCAGAGCAGGAGAAAGAGGGAGTAGTAGGGGGAGTGGTTTGACATTGAATGAAGAGGTGACTCAATGTGTGAAGGAATATCAGTCTTCCTGCCTGAACATACGTTGACCTCCATTTTCATCTTTCAGAAGTTAGTAACATATGTTTTGAATTTAATTTAATGAAAGAAACCTTGGTAACCATAACTTCAGTGTAGCTGCGGGATTCAGGGATCCAAGATGAATGAAGGAATGGACGTAGAGTCGAGAGGTGAATGGAAGAAGGACGATGGACTTTTGTCATCCATGTAGGAAAAGGAGTGAGAAAACCAGAGGAGTCGAGACTTTGTGTGGGGGAGCTGTCTCTTCGTTTCTGTCTGTACGTACCATAGTGGTTCCTGTATTTAGACAAAGAGAGCGGTGAAGAAACACAGAGGGGTTGAGGGTGAAATCAGCATCAGAGGACTAGGCGTGAATCAGGCGTGGTTTAATACGTATGAAATGAGACGAGGAATATGTTCCTTAAAAAGCTATATTTAAACGTTTTTGTAACTTTCATCATGATTTTAAAGCTCAACTTTTTTTATTCAATACTGCATCAATACAGGAACATTGGTTTACATGTAGCAGGGGCTTATGTCCATCAGGTCACCAAGTAGCTAACAACCTTTGTAAAGTCACACAGGAAAGTCTTTAGAAATGGAGAGTTTGTTATCTACATGGAAGAGTTAGCATCAGAGCCCCCAGACCTCTTCAACTCTATGATTCTGTGAGTTTGGAGTTTGTATTTTTGCCCTCCATAAAATTCATAATGTTTAAGCTGATCAGTCCAACATTTGGTCACAGAGGTAACCAGGAGGGTTTCACCTCCCAGCTGTCCTGATTTGATCCCTAAAGTTTCCTTTCTATACGTAGACAGCAGAAACAGCAGCGTGGCAGTTTGAAACACAATCTTTGCTGACTCTTGTTACACTCAGGTTCTCACTCACCTATAGGTCTGCATGTGTGTCCGTCTCAACCTCATCACAGGTAACAGGATATACATTATCAGGCCTTGGGATCAGAATGGAGATCTTAATAGCTCGAGAAGAAGGAGAGGAAACCATCAGCGGCCCCCTTTCTCATCAGCTTAACGTTAACTGGAGAGGTGTTGATACTCTGATGGTTGGTAACATCACTCTCCAGTGCAGCCTTACTCAACATGTCATGTGACTTTCTCTGTGCGTGCGTGTGTTCAGGTGTGCACTGTTTCTCTTAGGCATGTGCTGTGGATGGTTGCTGCACACGGCCTGCTGCTGCAGACCTGCCTGACTCCAGCTGCTACGATTATTAATATCAGTCTTACTTTTATGATCACTGTTATAATTGATTGTGTTAATCATGCAGCTGCTTAACTACAACTGCCATAATGGAAACAATCAGTCATACTCTTATTATAATATAATATCAGTCCTTCTGACTCTGTTATAAATATTATGATCATTATCGTTCCATTGCTATTCCTGCGACTTTGACACGTAATGTTTATCATGGACACAGTAGCTTTAAGGCTGTATTATCTGTTGTTGTTGGATTTGTCTTTATCGACCTCTAACTTTCTGTCTCACCTTCTAATCTCTCCTTTTCACTTTAACATATTCTCAGCAGATGGCTGTTCAACGTGAGTCTGAGTCTGCTCCAAGTTTCAGCCTGTCAAACGGACAATATGTCCAATTTTATGACATTGTTACAATATTCAAATATTTAAATCATTTAAAAAAATTGTGTCGAGTTCTTACATTACCTCAAATGTTTCCAACAGTTATCAAAGCTTTTTGTAAAGTCTGAGATGTCATGATAAGAGGTTTTTAATGAATTTGCACTCTTGAAATAAAGATTGATTAATTATTGATTGATCTAAAAGTAAAAAATAAGTCAGTAAACTTCTCATCCAGCAGCATGACGTGTGAGTTTCTAAGAGACTTTTATAAAATCTCTTTCAAATTGTTTTAATGTTTGTCTGAAGCAAAAAGATAACGTGTTATAAAATCTTTAGAGTCAGCAGGTAAAGGTGTCTTCTACTGGCTAAAACTCAAACACAACATTTTGGATCTTTATCATCTTGTAGGCCAGAGCCCCAGCAGAGTTTTTCGCTTAGTAGACAACCATGGAATCATTAAATTAATGGATCTGTCCCTATCTGTGTACGGGCGAACTACAGCCAACAAGCAGGAGAGGGTCAGGCTGTGCACACTGATCAAGCGGTGTAAAAGCACAGAGAGAGAGAGAGAGAGCGTTGGATAAATAAAGAATTAACAAGCTTTTTGATATGTTTTGTTTTTCGTGCGGAATTCAGGTTGGATCTTTTGGTTTTTTATTTATTTAGAAAGTTCTTTTTTTTTCCTTGTAGCGTTTGTTCAGTTTGGATGACTTCATCTTCACAGTTTGTATATTTTTAACAGATACGTCTGCAGTTTTCTCTTGTTTTACTGTGGTAATATAGTGCGAGATGTCCATGCATTTCTGACGGCATATTCTGTTAATAAAGTTGACAAGAAGCTGTGTTGCATGTCGCTGTGTTTTGCCAGTGGTATGTTTGTACATGTCCCTGTTTAATCTGTGTGTAAGCCTGGTGTGTGTGAGTCAGCTGCCCTCAATGTTAATCAGAGCATCCCCTCTAAACATGTCAGCACGCTATAATGCATGTCGAATGGTCATTTTTTACCCGTACTGCCCAGGGGTTACTTGGTGGTGCGGGAATGTAGCCTTGCTTTCACTGCCGGGGGTATGATGGCAATTAGTCTCCATGACAGCGAGAGAAACAGAGAAGAAGAAGAAGAAGAAGAAGAAGAAGGAGTGATGAAACTGAGAGTTTGCTCACAGGACACTTTCGCCTTATTAAATCTCTCCATCACTGCACAGGGGCCTAAAGTGGAGCATATGCTCACAGCTGGTCAGTATGAGACTGATCACACACACACACACACACACACACACACACACACACACACACACACACACACACACACACACACACACACACACACACACACACACACCATCCTGTTAGATCACTTTCATCTGATGAATCTGTCACAACTAAAATGGATTAACTGGCCTGCAGTCGGCCTCACTGTGACAACTCTGTCATTGTGTCGTCTGCCTTATCAGTCTTCTGCCCATTTTCCAATCATTTCCTCTGACTTGATCCTCTGAATACATGAAAGCAGGTAGCCTACCGCTAACAGCCTGTCTGTAACGCTTCTGCTGTATTTTCATTTGCGGGTGTTAAACGCCCACATCATCTGTGGACGCAACAACGATTTTTAAAAAAGGGAGTGAGTCATCCGACACAGGACACCAGCAGCACCGTCATCATGATGACAGAGCTCCTGGTGCTGTTGTCATGTCTGCCTATAACTGTTCTTGTGACTTTTATAGACTGGTGTGCAAAATTGTTTTAATGTACCCAAGATGCATTTCCTTTTATATCTTTGAGTCCTGGCAGTGTAGTAGCTTTTAAAGCACTGGACTCAACCTGCACCGCTTGCTGCTTATTAGAAGAACAGGTTAGAACGTGAAAAGAGAAGAAACACAGCAAGGTATGTAGAGAGGAAATGAAATGTAAAAAAAAAGAAAACACATACATCTGTCTTTGAACCTGAGGTGTACAGTGAGAACTCTTGAGCCTCATGCAGCGTCACAACAGCTCAGTGTCAAGCATGATTATCAGACTGTAGCTGCTCTCTTGGCTCTCAGCCAGCCAAAGTCACAAAGTGGCAGAAAGCAGCAAGACAGAGAATACAAAACACCATTTAAGAACTCGCTGAGAGATGAATAGTCCCACAATGTATTTTTAACTGCAGTATTTGCTGCTGCACTCAAGCTCTGACACTAAACCAAAACAATAGCTTCGAACGCTTAATAGATGTTTTGAAACAATATTTATTCCAGGCACACATTCACGACCCACTGGGTTCGGACCCACCAGTTGAAAACCACTGTCCTAGACCTTTAAAGGTTGGACTAGTGATTATTATTGATCCGTTCTAGACTCTTTGCTTGAACTAACTTAATGCCCTTCATCCTTTGTGAAGATGTTGTTCAGCATATTTTGCCACAGTGTCTTTACATGGTGCTCTCAAATCAATATTTCACCAACATCTTATGCATGTAATGAAAAAATAAAGAAACCATGAACGACACCTTTCACCTGTAGCTCGCTCTGATTGGCTCAGTCGCTCATGCTGTGAAGGCCTTTGATTCAAAGAGGGTTACGTAAAGATAGAGTCTTTATGCATGCTCGACTAACCATCTGCTGGATTAATATCGAGCGGATGTGAGAGGAGAAAGTTCTTTCTAATCCAATGATAGACAAGATTGTAGTATTTACAAAACATATCAGGAAGTGTGCAAATAAGTAAGAGAGGACCTGTGGAATCAATATTTGAATAAAATAACGGTGAGTGTAAACATGTTGGTGTTTGTCTGACCAAAAGCAATGCTCACATTTTACACTCTGGGCGACTGGATTCAATTTACAGGAGGTACAGTATGTTTGTTTCGCCCGTCTGCAGACTCACATGCAACACTGTACACACACACACACACACACACACACACACACGCATCCATATGTTCTAATCAAATCCCTTTCTGCATCCTGAGCTCAAACAGCAGCCCTGCTTAATTCTCAGCCCAGAACACGATGCATGTGAGGAGGAGTGGAGCGCAGCGAGCACAGAGAGCTGTGTCGCCCTCAGCAGAATAATAAGAGACACGAGAAGAAAGAATCAGAAAAGTGTAAAAAAAAAAAAAAAAAAACACACATGAAACTGATTTTCTCTCCACATTTCTGGTGCTTTCTTTGTGGCCTCGTCCACCGTCTCTTACACAAACACCGTCTCCTCTCGCTCCAGCTGTAGCCTTCACTGCAACATGAAGAACAATTAACCATTTGCAGCGTTACGGGCAATGTTCTCTCAGAACAGTGGGCTCTTTTTTTCGCTTGAAGTGAATGTTATACAGTAAGGTCCCTGAAGAACTGGCCATCAATAATGGATCATACCTAGCATCTATAGCCCTGTTTCTCAATTGATTCAGATTAATGGAGCAGAGAAAAAACCATGAGAGGAAACTGGAGAGCGGAAACAATTGATCCCAGAGCTGCCTATGTGCAGAATCTGCCTGAGCAGGCAAGTTATTCTTCTGACATGATTCACATCTACTGTACTGTGTCCAGACAGTTCAAACAGTCTTTTTAATGCAAAAGAGTTTCCACTCCTGATTGTTATTTAGAAAATTCAATCTCATAAAACAGCAGTTAAAAAAGACTGAACCTTGTGTTCATTGTCTTTCATGAGTTAGATTAAAATAGCAACCACGCACACTGAGATTCTCCAATGTAAAGTGCTCCACAAATACAATGCATCACTATTATTATGATCACTCATGTTTCTGATATGATGCTGTAAGAGCCTCGTAGCTCCACTGTCTCTAAGTGAAGATTGGAGGTAAAAAGTGAAACATTAAAAAACCAAAAGAAAGGGTTTGACCTGCTTGTAAATTGGCATTGAGCAAACATTTATCATGAATTATTTACAAATAATAATTGATTGATTGATCTTGTGCCCCGGTCCAAGCTAACACAATCTATGAAAAAATGTTTTTACAGCAGAGTTTATCCAATCATGTTGAGCCTTTTTGCCTGGGAGCTGCAGACCTTCCTTGGAATCATTGATCTTTATTTACTGTGTCACATTATTCTTATTTGTTGAATATATTGGAAGTTTAAACAACACTATGTCACGCCCCCTTGATTTAGTGATGTGTAAGGGAAACTGGAGCCCTGGGTGGAATGGAGGCTTTCGTTGTAAGCCATCAATATTGGATATTGACCCTCTTATCTAACTTGAGGCAGGAATAGAATAATGTATACAGTCTGATCTATTTACTGAATCTATGTAGAAATCCATATATACAGATTCTATAATTGTAATGTGGATATAGGGGTCTGGATTCAGGATTTATTTTGTTTGGGGCAGGAACAAACAGTCTGTGTGAAAAGTAACTTGTACTATTGAACGGAGCAGATGGCAGCTGCCACACTTTGAAAGGTGCTTTATAAATAATTATAGTTATATCAAAAGTTTCTAGTGTAATTATTCCTTTAATAACACTTTTAATTGAATGGGCATGTCTCCATTATGCATCACATTAAAAACAAGTTCACGTAAAATGAGCTGGGAAACAATTGAGAATGTGTCTCATGTTGTAGTAGGTGCTTGTTTAAAGGCATCACAGTAGCATGTACGAGGGAAGGACTCGATTACATTTTCTTTTTGAAGTGTGCTCTTTGACCTCAGGCAGTGTAAGCTGTTCAAAACTCGCCTGAGCTGTTTGTCAGGGGGGGAAATGTGTGTGCATGTTTGTGTGTGTGTGTGTGTGTGTGTGTGTGTGTGTGTGTGTGTGTGTGTGTGTGTGTGTGTGTGTGTGTGTGTGTGTGTGTGTGTGTGTGTGTGTAGGTGTGTGTGTGTGTATGTGTGTGCACTTCTGAGAGAGAGAGAGATGAAACATGACTTGAATTCTTTAAGTGCTCAGAGAAGAAGAGAAGCCTAAAGAAAAATATCCAGTGATTAGATCACACTCAATCCTTTCGTCAGCCTTCTTATCAATCCTCCGTCTCTTCTTTCTGTCCTCACTTGCTGTCCAGATTTTTCATTTCTCTGTTTGGCGACCAACCTCTCCTCTTACTCTCATTCACTCCAATTAAAACATGTGTACACACAGCAATAAAGGGGGCATATTAAATTACAATCAACCTAGAACCATTGTTTGCTGTTGAATTGTTCAGAGACGTTGTGCGGTGTGTCAACATATGTATGGGTTGATCTGTTCTGGGAGGCAGAGAAGGCCAACTGTTCTTCTCTAATTGTCACGCAAGACCCGAGAAACGAGGGAACACAGTGCTGCAGGCAAGCTATAGCTGCATGGTTCATGAGAGAGGGCGAGGACGTGCTGTAACGCACAGACTTTAGAGGAGGAGATAGGAGGGATAAGGAAATAAGATTTAATGAGACACTGACTTTAACTGGCTTTCTGCTATTTTTTTAAGCCATCCCTCCATTCATATCCACAAAACAAATGAGCTCATGTTCCTCTTCCAAAGTTCTGAAGTAAACAGCATTTCAGAGTTAAATCTGCGGACCACTCTAATTGGCTCATTAGTAACTTTCTGTTAAACATCTTGGTTTTAGTGTCGAGTGTTTGTGGGGTTTGCAGCCCTCTGGAAACAAAAAGTACAAGAAGCCAGTTAGGAGATGCAAATTCATTTGAATGTGGGTCGTAGTGCTTCGGTTCAAAATGTAGACATCCTCTCTCCATCTGGCTCTGCTTGTTACTTTGGAGAGGGTATCATAAATGATACAACGAGCTGGCTTAAAGCCACGTTTGTGTGCCAGAAGAGTTCCCTTCAATGTGAGATTCACAACTTTTCACTTTGACGAGGGAGGTATATTTAGTCCTGCCCTCCTCCTCCTCAGATGGTCGAGTTTCTGGCCCAACGTTTGTCACTCAACATGATGAGCTGTCTACCTTGAAGAAGCGTCTTGCCTGAAGCAGAAGTAACCGGCGTCCCTCGAGAACAACAATGGAACACGAACTGAGGGAATGAGTAATTGCGAAAAGAAAAGCTGTTTTGGTTGCAGTTGGGAGCATGAACATGCGTCACCATTATAATAAAAGATTCCACAGATAACACATTCTCCATTTCAGTAAATATGATTTAAGAAAGCCACCAAAAAGTACCTCAAAGGAAGAAATCAGCAGAAATCAAGTATGTCCTCCGCAACTGTCTCTGAGTCATGAGAAGCACAAGTCCCAGAGGCTGTGTTGTTGTCAGTGCTGTGTTTACATCATGTTTACATGGACTGGAAGGCCTTCTAGTCAATGACTAAAGAAAAGAAGGAAAGCATACTCACTGCTTATTATGTCACATAAGTGTCTTTAGATCTCGGTCATTCGGTGTCAATTGATGAGCAATATAAAGCTACGAGTTAAGCAAACATTAGCCTGTTAAAGCATCAATGCAGGCCACAAGTGATAAAGGTTAATTGAGGGATATTAAAGTTACAATACCAATTATGTTTCAATATGATTAAGATTGTCAAAGAAATAATATTATAAAGGTTATAATATTATAATGGTTCAGATTTTCAGACCCCAAATGTACATGAATATACTTATCAAGTGACATCGCAAAACAGTTCAGGTAGTTTCATTACCTTGTGGCTCTGTCGACCAGTCAGAGGCTGAGTCTGTGATCATCTGACATGTGAGGACCAATGAGAAACCATTATTGCCTGAAACAACCTGCTCCCAGCAAAGAAATACAAAAGGTAAACAGATTGGAATTATATATATATATATATATATATATATATATATATATATATATATATATATATTATTTCCAGAGGGCTACAAACCACACAAACACTTGATATTTCATATGAAAATAGATTTAAATCAGCTTTTTTATACACACAGTCCTAGACACTGGTAAATGGACTTGAGCTTGTATATTCCTTCTCAAAGTGTTTTTACACTGCAGGTCACACCTACACAGTCACACACTGATGGGAGAAGCTGTAACTAATCCTATTCATAAACATTCATATGCAGTCGACTCTTCAACTGAGTCACAGCCGTTCTAGACTGGAGCCTAAAAGTTAAGCAGTTAAAAGTCAAACAAATGAAGCTTAACTAAAACCATACACAGTATTCAAATGATGTCTGTCTTAAGAACGAGTACGAGTTCTAACAAAAAAAACCCCGAGGTTCAAAGATTATTTACTGTATGCTGGTTAAATATGGATAACTAAAGTTTAGTAACTACGTTTAGTATATGGACATCCAGCAGCTTAACAATATCTTCATGTATTTAAATATGGATCAGCACAAAGCCTATTGCAGTCCAGCTGATCCTCAAAGAATCTCTCTGTGCTGCTTGGACCATTTCCTGATCAAAAATAAATAAATCAAAATAGAGTATTTCTTTTGGGATTCATTTGAAAAACAACGTAGATGAGTTAGTTTTCAGTTTACCTACCGATGAAAACTTTAAAGTGAACATCAAACGAAAGTTTCAGCATTTCTCTGCAGTGATTTGTTGTTAAAAATTCATTGCTATCTTCACAGATCTGTCCTTACTGCCTTCTTTTAAACTTTCTTTGTGGAAAGGAGTTTATTCATGTTCATTCTTAAAACCTCTGTTTAACCACAGTGACCATTCATGAGCAGAGCCCGCCAACTTGCTGTGTGTGTGTCACGTCTATATCCAGCCCCCCTCTTTATTCTAGGCTATCAGTGAACATGCAAAGAGTCACATATCACACACTTGAAATGGTACATTCAAAGGAACTGGGGATCCATAATAATCAGATGATCAAATGATTTCCGCTCTGTGAATCAGAGGCGCACTGTGACATACAGTAAGAGCGGCGTTTGTGCTCTGTGGCCTTGGCGGTGAGAGACACGTTCCCCTGAATGGATCTGTGTATGTTTCATACTCCCCAGGCTTTGTGATGCATATTTTATTAAAATATGTAATTTAATATGTGTTATGCATGTATAAGACAATTATGACCTCATTCATCACATGTGGACTTCTATCCCCCCCCCCCCCCCCCCCCCCCCGTATTTGGACTCTTTGTAAACATATTTTTTTGCAGACAGTGTGGTATCAAGCTAGAGTATGTTAGTGCAAAAGACGTCATGATAGAGTCACTAAAGCGGTTCAATAACCCAAGTCAACCTTAACTGAACGTCTTTCACACTTTGTCGAGGAGAAGCTTTAGGAATCCAGAGACTAACGTTTTAAAGCTGTAACAGTAACAGGATAATCCCGACAACTGCAGTCACATGCACAAGCACCTGGCAGAGGTCTCATGGATTTCTGTCTCATCTATCGCTGAGGATTAGGTGTCTTCTTACACCTCATCCATTATTGACATCAAAAGTAGGGAGAAATATATTATTGCTCATGAGCATACCGTAACAGGGTAAGAGGAAACCCCGCAAGCCAAGCTCTTCTAAACCCACACACCAGGTAGACTTTCAACAAGTGTTTCCATGGCTGCCAGGGGAGTGAGAGGGAAGTACTGCAAAAAAAAAAAACTAAAACAAAAGTGAAGCTCTCTTCTTCTAAACTGAGCGTCTGAGAGATGCTCTTCTCACCAGCAGCCTGTCTAGGCTTGTAGAGCCTTAGTTAATAATTCACAGTGGGAACAAGAGGTCCATAAAGGCTCACAGTGATACAGCAGAGGAGAGGAGCGGTGCCAGTTTTAGAAAGTGAGCTGTGTGGGAGGAGAAAAGTCTCTCCTCTCTCCTGCTCAATCACCCTTTTTCATTCTGTCTCTGTATCATAAAAGCAACAGAACAGATATGGTGAGTAAGAGTGTGTGTGTGTGTGTGTGTGTGTGTGTGTGTGTGTGTATGTGTGTGTGTGTGTGTGTGTGTAGGTGTGTGTGTATGTGTGTGTGTGTGTGTGTGTGTGTGTGTGTGTGTGTGTGTGTGTGTGTTTGTGTGTGTGTGTGTGTGTAGGTGTGTGTGTATGTGTGTGTGTGTGTGTGTGTGTGTGTGTGTGTGTGTGTGTGTGTGTGTGTGTGTGTGTGTGTGTTTGCACCACCATAGGAGCTCTCCAAGTGGGCAGATGTGTCACAGAGGATGTGAGACTGGAAAAAGGTTGAGGAGTTGTTTACCAGCAAAGGAGACACAGCAGCATCCCCTGGTGTGTGTGCGTGTGTGTGTGCGTGTGTGTGTGCGTAGGGATGTGTGTGTGTGTGTGTGTGCGAGCGAGTTGTATTTTTGTGTTTAGATTCATCATTGTTGTCATCTACGTTGGGGGCCAAATACGTTTTGTATTGTTAAGATACTTTTTAATACGCTAATTTATGTATTTTACAGCCTTTTTCTCAAATAAAGTTTTTTTTAATTGAATTGAATAAACTATCAAAGCAAATGATTCTAACAGCATGAATAGTAATGAGTAAAAGTAATAAAACAAATGATCATGAGTGCGAGGGCTGAAACTGCTCCGTCCACAGAATGAATGAAGCGCCTGGGGTAAAAAAACAGCAGCAAGCTTTGGGACAAACTCCTCTCACACCCATGGAGACAGAAACTTTTTGATGTCATCAAATAATAAGTGGTCCACATAAATACGGTTCAGGCAGACTCATTAAAGTCACTCCACAGTATAAAAAAAAAAATATATATATATTTAGTGGCATTTCTTTTTGACACGCTCAAGTTTTTTCCAGTTAGAGAGAAAAATACTCTGTTTGGGAATAGTTTACTGATGATGATAATGATACTCTACACATAGGCTATCCATTCTTGTCTGTGTACCAGCAGGTAACACTTACAATTGACCTGCAAAGCTTAGACGATAACAACATCCTCCTGTTCCTGAGGAGACTCCGCCATCTTTCTGCCTACTCTAACTCACTGAAAGCCTCCTGGTTAGCGAGAGTGGAAAGCCACTTAGCTGTGCTTCACGTCACTCAAGCTAATGGTACAGTCAATAAGGAGCAGGGTCCGCTGATAGCTTTTCAATTTAGTCATATTTTAGCTTCCTGCGGCCAGATGCTTTTCAATACAAGACGGCATGTTCTCGTGCGTTAAATTGATACTGATAGGACTAAAAGTGACAGTAAAAAATGATGTGCTCTTTATCAGTCTTTACTGTATATTAAGTACTCATCTTGTTTTTCCTCTTAAGATCTCTGACTGTGTTATCTTGTTTTCTTTCCCTCTTGCCTAGAATACTTTTAATACACAAACGTTGGTTCAAACTCTTGTTTGATTGCAGGAACTTTCCTACAGAATAAGGAACATTTTGAAGACAAAAACTTTATTTATGTTTCTATTATTATGCCAACGAGGGTTTTTTTTTGTTTGCTTGTTTTTTATCCAGCATTAAAAGACAATCATAAATTATATAATATTATAACTTTGGTGACTGTAAATCTCATTCAGGAATTACCCCAACAAAGGTCTTAGGTATTTGTCTTTGTATTAAATCGAGGGAGTGACGAATTCAGTTTTAATTTTTCTCACATTTTCATTTGATATTCTTTCTGTTTTAATAAAACATGAAACGTAGCACTTGTCTCCTTCCATTGTGTAAGGTGGAGGTTTCTATATCTGTGTTGAATGAATGAGGAGGACATTATCAAACAGACATGTGGATCATCTTAGATTTATTTAGCCATGGTCAAAAAACATAATAACATAACAGACAATGACTCAGACATGCTTCATGAACAAAACCTTGCAGTTACTGACATGCTGCTCAGAATCTCACAAGAGTTGAACCAGGATCTCACGATCACTGGCATGCTGGTGGTGGACCAGGACTCTGCAGTCACACAGTATTCTTCTTCACAGTGTTCCTCATATTCAGCCAACAAATACTTGACTATTTGTGTACTTCTCTGTAAGGCGAGAACAAAGAAGACCGTTGGCTGTAAACCAAATATAACTCTGCAGCTACTGTAATTTGATCTCTTACACACATATGTTACATCTTCATAAACCTAAAAGAATTATTCTCACATGGTTGACACAATAAAAAGATATATCCACAAATTTATCAAGATGAATGAATCCATGAAAACACGTACTATCACATTGTCATTTGCTATTCAATGCATCTTGCATAATCTTTACGGGACTTCAGGCAGCAGTGGAAATGCGCACAGCAACGGGCTACAGGATCTATTTAGTTCCTTGAAGAGAAGTCGAAAAGGGGCTTTACTGAATATTTTGGTTGACTATCCTTATCTTTCATTATTTACAAAAGTTGCAGCTGAAAGTAAAAAGTTTTCAGCCTCAAAACCGAAGAGTGAAGACTTATTGAAGACTGCACCTGACGTCTCTTACACCCAAACAGACACACAAGCTATGCAATGTCAATGGAAAAGCTTTCTGGATCTAATCTTACTCCTTCGTCTGTTTTGTATCCTTCCACTTTGTTGTCTCTGATGCAGTTAGAAGCCTTCTCAGCTTACCTCTCCATTCATTGTCATGTCTCAGAGATGGTTTACTGGGGGGGCAAGAAAATACTATTAGAGATGTTGAAGGTCCATTAAGGCAGCAAAACTCTAACAACACAGAGATCAGAGGCATCCTGGCCTCTCATGAATGCTGAGTGCATTTATGCTTTTACGAGGACAAAGATTGTTGTGAAGATGTTAACTGAACACTGACAGACTGTGGGGACCATTAGGGGCCGTGAGGTATGATGCACAGGGGTTGGCGGGGCCCTTCGTCACTGTTTGCTGTTTCAATTGTAAAACCTCACTTTAGTACTCACTTTTATATTTGCAAACAATGCTGTTCAAGGTTATAGAAACCTTGACACTGGGTTTATTTTACCTGCCCTGGGATTAGTGCATTAATAATACAGACTACAGGGAAGAGAGAGACTTTAGATCTGTGTGTGTGTGTGTGTGTGTGTGTGTGTGTGTGTGTGTGTGTGTGTGTGTGTGTGTGTGTCTGTGTGTGTGTGTGTGTGTGTGTGTGTGTGTGTGTGTGTGTGTGTGTGTGTGTGTGTGTGTGTGTCACAGTCTCGACTTTGACATCCCTGGGTTAAATGATATATTGTGCAGCACTAACAGCCACCCTTGAATATGTGTTCTTAAGAAGGAGGAAAAACAGGCGGTGATTTTTTGTTGGTCTTTGACTTTGTAAATAAAATGTTTTTCTTTGTGCCAGAGGCAGCAGCTCTCCCAAAAGGTCACGAAGAAGAACCTCAGGGAGTAAGACTGTTTGGAGCAGGGAAACAATCCTTTTTTTTTCACATGATGTGTTTTGGCCCACTTTGACATGGTCAGCTGCAAGAGTCCACAATGTTATTTCATGAGATTCACTGTAACTAATAAAACCTTTAAAGCAGGAAGTGGCTGTTGTTTGATTACGAGTGAAATAGATCTTTAAAATCCTGCATTTTTGAGACGTTGTTAACTTGAACATTGCAAATAAGGATGAGATGCTGGACAATGTTGGCATCTTATGGAGTTAGAGAACATCACGTGAAAAGGGTTAGAATTCCCAATTCACTCATTTACGCAACACCTGGGAGGTTAATCGGGCACATCAAATTGGAGGAGACGACGGGGTAGACCAGAACTCTCTGGAGGGATTATATGTCCTAACGCACTCAGAATCCCCCAGGAGGAGTTGGAAAACGTTGATGGGAAAAGGGATGTCATGGTTGACTGTTTTAGCCTTTTGCCAACAAGAAACGACACTGAATAAGAAGAAGAAAGTAGAAGGAGAATTAAAGAGGATAATTCCACAATCATTGATTAAAAGAAAGTTTATTCATATTAAACTTTGAGTATCAATGAAACATCACATAATGAGATTCTGAAATGTTTTTAATCAGATATTTTTGTATTATTATATCAGTATTGAATCATTTGGCCAGAACTCAACTTTAAACTTTAAAAAAAAAGGAAGTTACATAAAACACATGAAATAAGTAAGAACTTCCCTTTAACAGGTCAAGAGGGAAGAAACCTTGAGAAGCATCACAAAAGAGGGGACCTTCGTGGACCTGAGGCCCCAAGTCTGCTCTGTCCATTAACAAGAAGCACTTTGTCCACACAGCATATAACATCCAGGGTGTAGAGTGAACACTGATTAGAAATAATGCAACAACTTTCCATAAAGTAAGTCTATGAATGTAGAAACAGACATTTTCATATCACTGCTGAGAAACAGTAGAGCCTAGATTTATGGACCATCTGTGGTGTATATGCTGCAACGGGAGTGAATCTGGAGTCTCAGTCTGCAGAACTGTCAGATACTTGTTATTCTGTCTTTATATCACAAGAATAAACATAGACTGTGATGGAGAAGCTGTTATCAACAGCAGACTCTTATCACCTTTAGCTTTCACACCCCAGCACACTGTGAGAAATAATGAGGACACAGCATACTAAATGTCCTTCCACACAAGTTTGCAGCCTTTGACTTCTTATTCCTTTTATCTTCTTTTGAATCTTAAATGTCCTGCATCCCAGTCTCTCCTTCGCAGTCACATTCACTCATCGTCTCCTCCTCCTCCTCCACCCTTCTCCTCTCCACCTCTGTCCTCTCACCCTGCAGCCATCAGTTATCCCCGCAGGGTGAGGCAGGGGAGGACACTGCTGCCCTTGGATCTCAAGAGCTCTGCCAACATCTATACCTGCCTGCTAAGTGAATGGAAGAATTGAAGAATACCTAAAGTGTTTCTTTCCGAGAGAGAAAAGTAACCCACAGCAAATCCAACATTACAAATGATCAAAGTCCCCCGAGAGAAACATCCAGAACACGTTGTTTTAATTTACAGGAAGCAGTCAACATTACAGAAGGCTCCTTCTCTTGCAGCAGTTCTCCAGTACCGTCCTTACACAAAAACAAACGGACTATTTCCAGCAGTATCTTATTAAACTTGCAGCTGAATGAGTCCAGACAATGTCGAGACCTGAGAAATTGTCCAGATCCCATAAAGCTAAGACACTCATTCAAGGGTTTCATTTGAACGTTTCATGACCAACATCGCAGAAGAACTGAAATCCATCGCTCTCCTAAATGAGAGAGATCCTTATAATGCTAGGATGAGTTTTTACCTTTTTTGTTCATCTACTTCCATGTACACTTCATCCAGACACTTAGTCCTTTACATAATACGATTACGCAACAGCACCATACTTTCACATTGCATCTGTAATGGCCTAAGCTTGGTGTCCAAGTGTGATTTTACCTTGCTTTAAGTTGTTGAAGGAGAGCGTGGCCTGTACACACACACACACACACACACGCACACACACACACACACACACACACACACACACACACACACACACGCACACACACACACACACACACACACACACACACACACGCACACACACACACAGCAGTTTTGGTAATAATGATGACTCTTTCAGGTTGGTGTTCTCTTCTTGTACCTCACACAGATGAACTTTGGTTAACTTAACAGCAGCCTCAGGCTCAAAGAGGTTTCGTAAAAAACTGTGGTCATCAAGCTAATGCAGCACCATAACACGCAGATCAGCCATGCTGGTTCACACCCGTCAGTGTTCATCAGTAATGGAGCATAAACCCTGCGGAGTGAAACATACTGCAGATGGACTTTCTGCCTTTTACTCCTCAAGTAATTGTGAGAGGAAATCAGTTTGCCACTGATGGCAATGAGGGGTTATGAACCGTGTCACCATCTTCATCATGGTTGTATATTTTACTCTCTGCATCATCGTCGTTATTCGCCTCCACTGCTTACATCACTTGTTCAGTAGAAAGTCCGGGGGCCGGTGAGGGTGTGCAGTGGTACGTTCAGCCCCTTTTGTGTCATAGACATTATAATTACCTCACCTTAGAGCAGAAAATAGCTTTCACACAAAGATTAATAGTCCAAGAAGCTACAATAGAGTCCCGGTGTTCACATTTACTGCCAGATTAGAGGTGACTTAATTTGAATCTAAATTGAGGCATAAAAAAAAAAAAAAAAAAAAAAGATGGAGTAAGGTCACATGAAACTTGTTTTGGAGGGGGAGGAATACAAAATGTTGCACAAAAGGAATACAGCCACGAAGCTGGGGGTACTGACCTCAATCTAATCCTGAGTTAATTGCTGAGGGAACGGAGGAATTGGGTGTGAGGTGGGATAGATTGTGGAAAAAAGGCTTTCAGTAATCTCTATCCAACCTTAACCAGTGATTGGCTGTGCAGCGGCAGAGGCATTAATGTTAAATACACCACTGAGGTTTCCACTGAAGGTTTCCTGTCTGCTGCTTTTGCCACGACACTTTGTCTCCATGCAGAGAAACAGCTGGGGTGTGTGTGTGTGTGTGTGTGTGTGTGTGTGTGTGTGTGTGTGTGTTTGTGTGACAGGTGTGTACGAGTGGATGAGAAGAAGTGTTTATAAGAGATTGCTGTGTGCGTGCGTGACCTTACATGCCAGCTGGTAAACAGAGGAGAGAGTGCTGCTGGGGCAAACATGAGGCAAAAGTGGACACACACACACACACACACACACACACACACACCTCGACAATCGGGCTCTTCTGTTTCCAGTTGAGTGCCAGCTGTGCCACAGTGACGAGAGTGATATTTCACTTTGGGATTGGACGTCCCCGGTGAAGTTGTGGAGTCAGTTAACACAGCTGAGAGAGGAAGTCTGGTGAGAAGGAGAGGGACAAAGGACTGAACGAGATCTAAAATGGATAAGACTTAGTATGGATAGCTCTTATTATTTGTGTTAAGTAAAAAAAGGACATTGTAAAAGATTGATTCACAGTCATTAATTGATTTATTGATTAGCGTTGGGACTGTACGGCTGTGTTTGACATCCTAATGTTTCCCTCTACTGTGGAGCAGTGAGACATCCTGTCTTCATTGAAGGCATTCACTTCTGCGATCCCTCAGCCAAGAGGACGCTTGACCTGACAAAGTCAATATGCAAATTCTGCTCAATGAATGTGAAATGCTACTCATGCCCAAGCTCACATCCTGTGCCACTGAACTAATGGTCGACACACATACAGCATCACTCACCCGATCTGGAGCCCGAGACTAAGACAAGACCAAGACATGTAGTGATCAAAACAGTATCAACAACAAGACCAGGACAGGTGAGACCGAGTCAAGACCAAGAGCATTAACTTCAGTGAAAAATCCTCATCTTCTGTGCAGGGGGCGTGTCACTCACTTAGACCTAACACTGAGAAGGTTGCAGCTGTAACCGGGGGATAAAAACGAAATTATGAATGAATTGAAGTATGAATTTGTTGTTTCAGAAAAAGGCTGTTTTTCTTCTTCAATGACTGATTTAAAATCTGGAGTCCACCCAGTCTGAGGCTGAGACAAGGCTGAGTTAAAAATACTGTTGAATCCGAGACGACACTGAGATCTTTAAAAAATCATCTCAAGACCTGTCTTGAGTACTACAGCACTAAAACAGGATATACAATGTAAAAGAAACAAGATCCATCTTTTCCCCAACAGCATCATCAACAACGGAGGCTTTGCATTTATGATCAGTTAAAGTAAAGTACAGTATACATGTTCTGCAGAAACTGTTAAAATACTTGTTACTAACTGATAAAAACGTTGATATCCCCGGGAGAAACTGCACTATTTGTTGAAGTCACCTAATATTACCATACTGAACATAATCTTCTATATAAAATAGCCCCTTGGTAAATATTTGTTTCATTCACTCCCACTGATTCTGCATCACTCTCAGCAGGACATTTCTCTTTATTTGACTCTCTGAGTTGTGCGCTCTGTTAAAGTGCCTGAATCACTGCTTTGTAGGATGTGTGAAATTTTTTTCTCTTCAAGAGTCGCATGAAGGAACACTCAAAGACAGTACATTCAAATCAGTTGTTGTAAACTTTCTCCGGGCGGTGTTATTGTTTTATGTGGGAAAGCTCACAGGGCTTCTCTTCTGAGCAGGTTAAAGTCCCTCTGGAGCGCTAAATCGTCATCTTTTGTGCCATTTTTCCTCTCTCGTGTGCTGTGGTGTCGTTATCTGTTTACTGGCAGGCTGACATGCCGTCTGGCTCCAGTGCAGAGACAGCCGCTCGTGTCGATGTGCACGCAACGTTACACTGTGTGTGCTGCATTCTCTGCTGTGATAGACAGCATGTAAACACCCACACTTACACACACAGCAGTCAATAAGACCAATGCACACACACCAACACACACCAGTCAATATGAGCACATACACACACACACACACACACACACACACACACACACACACACACACACACACACAGGAAGTCAGTGTGTGGATCAGTCGCACAGTCTGCACATAGAAAACCTGGCAAATCTTCACAAATAGAAGAAATCCTTCCCGCCACAAAACTAATGATTCCAAAATAAACTCGAGCCAGAACAAGATGATGTAAAAAAAAAAAAAAAAAAAAAAAAAAGAGCAGTTTGGCCATCTGTGTGCTGGATCTTCAGATGGAGATGTGTCAGTGAAAGCAAAGGAAAACATGCACTCCACGGGGGAGCAGTTGGTGGAGTGAGGGCATCCTCAAGGAGACTGACAGAGCGTCCCATCTCTTTAGTTTGAGCAGCGACAGGAGCTCCAAACAATCCTTTACCCATCTGTACGGTAACACACCCAGCGGTCTGTGCATTCAGCTTTAATTACGCTCTCAGCTGTCATGCATAAACATTTAGTCTGTGGTGTGACGCTCTGATCTCTGTTTTCCTTCTGACTCTCAGGCAAGATGACACAACCAATCAGAGGGGGTTGAACGTCGTGCTCCTCTGTATGATGCACGAAGCTGCGCTGAGCCTCTTTACCATCTGCCTGCTTCAAGCCTGGTTTACTCCACCAGCAGTAACTAAGCGCTGCTTAATGGCATCATTTAGACTTTCTGGTGGGGTTTCCAGTCAGCAAAGATCCAGTTTGCTGCAGTCTTCTACTTTGGGACAAGATTATTAGACAGTAGAACAGTCCAGTACGGCTGAACATACAGATGTCTGAATGTGGTATCTGATCAGCTGTTCCAGCAGGTTTACGAAGGAGGGAGACAGAAAAGAAAGTTATGGTGGAAATAACATAAGGCAGTGAAGATGTAGGGTTAGCACTTCATAGATTTTAACACTTCCTGTTTGACTTGCTCTTTGGAGTGGGATACATACAAGTCATAGTTGTTAGACCTCCTGATGAAGGCTTGATGCTAAAACACGTGGAGCTATGGTCTGTGCTCATGGGGGAGTCATGCTGGCTCTGTAAAGAATACAAGAATGTGCTCTGGACATGTTCTTTTTGCAAAGTGTCTTGAGATAATGTTTGTGAAATGGCATTACAGTGGGCGCAGACGACCTGTAGCCGTAAGCGTGCGGCCCGGGTTCAAGTCCGGTCAGTCATTCCCCACTGTCTCTCCTTGGTTTCCTACTCTGTCCACTGTACTACAATGGATTGAATGAAGGACTTTTTAAGATCTACATGACCATGCTGTGAATTGTGATTGTGATTGTTTAAAGGTGCACTATGTAGCTTTGGTCTGGAAATATGAACGTTGGAGAAGTGTGCAGATTCTGTGATATATGTCCATAACTCTATACACAAACTGTCCTCAGAGAAAAATCAGGTCCCTGTAACACTGTTTGAAAATGAAATGCAAGGTGAGAAGTTGTAGTGGTGGGCCTGTAACAGTGACAGTGTAACTCTCTTGGACGTTTTTTTTTTTTTTAGATCCAAACAGTGTTCAGGGTTCCTGTTTTTCCTCTGAGTAAAGTTTGTGTGTTCAGTTCAGAAAACATAGCAAAGAATTGTTTTACTTCAGCAACTTTGAGATGTCACCACAGCAACACATCGTGCACCTTCAAAGAGTGACAAAGTGACGGGAGTTTTTCTCTATACAGTCAGATTAATGAATGTAAACGGTGAGGATCTCTGTGATCTTCAGTCGTTCAAATCCTCTTGAATGTGATACCTCAAAAAGCTCCAGATGGAAATGTGTTACGTCTGGTCTGCTTACCGTCTCATGTAAGTGCTTTTTCTCCTTAACAGTCGCTTGATCTGCAGTCACAGAAAGCTTCTTTTGTAAAGACGCACCAAGACGTTTAATAGCTCTGTGATTCATGACTATGTTCCTACCCCTCCTGTTTTCGACCCATGTTTCTGTCTAATGTATTTGAAATGTGTGAAATGCAAATGAAGTGACTGGTGGCAAAGCCAAACAAGCAGTGCTCATCCTATAGTTTGTTAAGCTTTGTTTTGTGGAGAGAGAGAGAGGAAACGGGCTCCACCTTAAAGCCATCCTGGAACCCTTTCAGCGAATATCTGACTTCGATTCAGCTTTAATTAATGTCTATAAATTGATTTCTACCCACAGGCGAAGCTAACAATCCTCTCTTCTCAAGGAAGCCCCGGGATTACAGAGAGAGAGGTTGATTATACACTGAAGACAATAAATGAATGATTCGCGTTTTTGGTCCGATAAATGCCAATAATCCGTCACACTGCTCCTTTAAACTGATCTCAGAAGAGCTGCAGGGTAAAGCAGAGTCGAGACCATTCTCTGATGGTTCTTCACCTCCTGTGATTTATCCCAGTATGAAGGAGAACTACGGCCACATTAAGGGGGAAAACTTTAAGATTTCGAGATTAAAGTCATAAATTTACAAGAATAAAGTCTTAAGAGAAGAAAGTTGTCTTTTGGTACATCAGCATCACATTGCTTAAAGTGGAAGCTTGAAAATAGACATTCTGCACCTTTCAAAACGATACAGAAAAAAAAATCCAAAAAGTGTGTTTGTGTTGCTCTTGAATTTTCGAATTTTTGAAGTTACCTGTTTCTGCCTTTGTCCCTCGGGGTTCTTTGTTCTTGTTGTCCTCACTGCACCTCTCTGTCCTCTGCAGTCTGTGACCTCAGAATACACTCATCCATCCTGAGAGTTTGATCCTGTCCCGCTGTGCCGGGCCTGTCATTACGTGCCTGGGAGGGCCGGCTGCCCTGGACCATGAGGCTGCTCTGAGCCTGCAGCCATCTGGACACGCTACACTTCCTAAAAGCATGAATCAGGAGTCACACTTCTTTCCCTTGTGTGCCTTATATTCAGTAGTGATGTCTTTTTTACCCTCTAAAGCTGCCATTTACTTTACTAATACACACTGCAGATTTATTTGTTGAACTGTCACCTGCGCCTGAACCTTTTAGAGATTAGAGACCATGTATTTGTCAGATACCAAAAATGCTCTGATGTTTTTCTTCCGGCTCTCATCGGAGCCTCTCCTCTCTTCCTGTGTCCCATCATTTATGTTTTGACTTAAAAAGGGAGAGGTTGAAAGGTCAGTTTAAGAAACAGCTCTTAGGAGCCATGAGCAGTGAAATGTTTTTATTGGTTTTGATGACAAGAGGAGAGATCACTTTCTCTCACCTTCCACAGCTGAGCAGCTTTTATAGAACTGACTCTGCTGCTTACCTGAAACCATTAATATCAGATCATCCGCCCGGCTGCAGTTTGATCTCTCCTATTTGCTCTCAGCCCCGGCCAATTTTCTTCCTTCATAAGAAGAGATTTTGCCTTTATTAAAGAATAAAATGGTAGATGATGTGTCTGCTGTAACAAAAGCTGTCAGAGAGCTGAGGTTCAACAGAGAGAGAGAGACAGAGTGGGAATAGATGATGTCCATTTTCCTTGTTGCTTCTGATGTGAAATGCACAAGTTTGGAGGTGTGTGTCACTGGAGGAGAGCGAAGGCTTCTGAATAATGGAGGTGTCGCCAAACAGCCGTTTGTTTTGGTTTCATGCTGGTGCTCAAGGATGAATCTACTGGATCAAAAAGATGCACATTCTTCCTTTAATGTTTATAAAGGCTGAAATGAAACAGGTTTCTGCTCATAGATTCATAAAGCCTGATTGGCATTGGAATATTAAACATCAACTCTCTCCAACAAAGACAAGTCATCAACATGAATATAAATCATGTTTCCTTCGGTTATTAAAGCAAAAGATCGTGTTGTTTGGAGGTTTTTTCAATCAGAAAATGTTGAGTGTGTTTATCGACGTTAAATAGACGGAGCTCCCCTAACCTTCAGCGAGCCGAACTGGCGACTATCTACCACTCCCACCCGACGTCCCTGACGCCCAGCCGCCTCCATCGGACTGTGTCGTCCCCCTGGACCGTCCACAGTCATGCATGCACGGTCTGCTCCGACCTCCACCTCAGTGGTTAGGCAGTGTGGAGAACAGAAAGGCGAGGAATACGAAGTAGAAATCCTGCCTGCATATTATCCCATAATGCTCTTTTGTAAAGCGTCTCAAGATAACAGTTATGAATTGGCACTATACAATAATGATTGATTATAGTTATGGAAAAGAAATGCATACGAACACATCGACAAGAAATGTTTTGGCAGGTCAACTTCTGGCAGTGTCGAGTTCAAACAACGTACACTGGAGTTTGAAAGGCTCACTGGAGACACATTATTCTCTTTTACAGCGTGGCGACACATCGTCATGAATACAGCGCAGAGCTGTGCAGGACATCATACATGTGAAGTGCAGGTGGACAAATTTAGCCCAGCTCATGAATCATTCAAAGAAGCCACAGTGTGGACGGACATGTGGGATGATCAGCTGATGGATGAGGGGACAGAGAGATAGAGAGGATGGTGATGATGATGATGATGATGATGATGATGATGATGGTGGCAGACAGCCCACAGGTCCATCATACACTAGCACGACTGTGAATTATGTTAAATATTACATACAGGCGGTGCAGTGATGTGTTACAGGTAAAGGTCTGACATATTACCATCAGGTGTACTCAGAGGGCCTCAGTCTGACGAGTATTCAGCTTATTATTAATGGATGTATGAGCAAGGCCAGAGGAAAGAGAGCAACATGTTAGCACACCGTCTGTTAATATTTTACCATCCTTCCGACACAGCTCCTCTGCACTGCACACTTTCAAGCGTCTTACCTTGCATTTCAGTGTGTGTCTGTGTGTCTGTGTGTGTGTGTGTGTGAAGTGATCCATTAGCCAGAGAGGATTAAAGCCTTAAACTAACACTTTCTTAATTAACCCCGACTCATCTGCCCCCCACCTGCACAGTCTCAATCTTTTTTGTTTTTTTTTGCTGCACAGATATTCTTCCAATTCCTTCAAACGAAGGAATTCAAGGTTTCCTCAGGATAACGCTCCCACAAACACTTCACATCAAAGCTTTCTGTAGTTGCTCTTAGCAGCAGTGTGAAAGGAAATACTTTTGTCCTGCTGCGATTCAAGGCTGATATCCCTGATTGAAGATAGCTTTAACTTTAAAGGGTTCATATGAGGTTTCAGGACCCTCATTTATCAGCAGTGCCAAGTGTGTGTGTGTGTGTGTGTGTGTGTGTGTGTGTGTGTGTGTGCATTGAGCACAAACTTGTACTTATTCTTAGGATGTGTGTAAATGTCAGCACAGCTCTGATCATGCTTGCAAACAATTCAGTTGAATAGTTAAAACTACAAAATACAAAGCATTACATGTGTCACAGCACGCATTATATAACCTCAACATCCATGAATGTTCAGTTTCCATTTGCTAAAAAAACTGTCTTATTATTTTTGTACAGTTTAAAAATATGCATAATTGTTTTGGGGGGAAAAAATCAAGCTGTCAGAGACATTAGAAATAGATTTCTTTAGCTTCTCTTGCCTTATTGGAAGATTTGTTGAATTGTTTTGAGAGAGTGGTGTCATGTTTGGGTGTTTTGTGTCTCTTCCCCACGTGTGTGTGTTTTGTTTTCCTGTCTGTCACTCCCTCTGTGTCTACTAACTATCAATCAGTGTCCACAGGTGTGGCTCATCCAATCAACCGGGTTACTTAAGCTGGCTTCTGCCAGGAGGCCAGCGCCAGATTATTGTTGTTCCATTGTGGTCAGTAGCTCTCGTGCTCTCTAGTGTTTTCAGTGCTCCAGTGATATTTATTGTATAATTCCCTGTCGTGTTTATTAACCTCCGTGTTCTCTCTCCTCTTAGTGTTCCCAATCCTGCGTTCCTGTCCCTGACTCCGTCGTCGTCTTGTTCGTCTGATCTGGCTTCTTCACGCGTGCCTTGTACACCTCGTGTCACATAGTTTGTTGTTGCACATTTAGAGTCACTTAGATTTCATGCACACATAGTTGAGTGTCACATTGTTTTTGCTTACACAGTTGATTGTCACATTAAATAACTTGTACACATTCTTCGAGTCACATAGTTTCATGTTACACTTTAGAGTCACTTATATTTCTTGTATTTTTGATCACTCGTGTATAATAAATTGTTCCTTCGTTTTCATTTTCGGTTTCTATCTTGTGCTTTTGGTTCTACATTATTCTAAACCTAACAGAATAATCTGGCCAAAACATGGAACCAGCCGAGTCAGAGACTGAAAATAATACGTTGCGTCACGCGATAGCCTCGCAGGGAATTATGCTCGGTCATCATGACCAGACTCTCCGGGGTTTTTCAGAATCACTCCACGTCATTTACGCTAGCCTGAATCGCGTGGAAAATCAGCTGCTCACTGCCCAAGCAGCTCCGGTTATGCCCTCTAACCCTGTGATTTCTACCCCCAGCGCCACTCAGCCTCGTGAGCCCTTTGTCCCGGCACCCGAAAGGTTTTGTGGTAAACTTGGAGACTGTAAGTCTTTTTTATTCCAGTGCACTCTCGTGTTTGAAACGCAACCTCTTACATATGCCGCTGACAGAGCTAAGATTGCGTATGTTTTGGGTTTGCTCTCGGGCAGAGCACGGACATGGGGAACTGCGTTTTGGAATAACCCTGGTAATGATAATGTTCAGTTTAAAGTGTTTGCTGACATTATGACGTCTGTGTTTGACCACCCGGTTGCTAACAAGGATTCCGGTAACCGGCTACTCAGCCTACGGCAGGGAGCGCTCAGTGTTGCAGAGTACTCTATCGAGTTTCAAACTCTAGCCATAGAGTTGGGTTGGGACGACCAGGCGCTACAGGGGATTTTTCTTAAGGGGTTAAGTGAGGCAGTTAAGGACGGGTTAGTGGGGCGTCTTGAAGTTAACTCGCTCCAGGAGTTAATAACCATGGCTATCCGCCTCGACAACCGCTTCCGGGAGAGGCAACGGGAGCGAAGCAGGAGTGTGTCTCGGGTAGCGGACCAGAGAGAGTTTTTGGGTCCACCCGTTGCGGTCGGGCAGCAGTCACCGTCATGTACTCTCAGTACTAGGTCTCACACCGCAGCTCAGAGTGAGGAGCCCATGCAGTTGGGGCGAAATCGTTTGTCTCCGGCGGAGAGAAACAGACGGTTTTCTCTGAGACTTTGCATTTACTGCGGGGAGGCGGGGCATCAGCTAATTCATTGTCCGGTTCGGTTAAACTGTCACGCTCACCAGTGACGGCAGGGGTGCTGGTGAGCAGGGCCGAAGTGATTAATTCCCCTCAGAAACGCCTCAACGTAGAGGCTAGTTTCCTTGTTAAAGGAAGACCCTTTACTATCCTTGCTTTAGTGGATTCGGGAGCGGACTCTAATTTCATTGACGTGGAATTAGTTAACCAAGCTGAGATCACGAGCCAGCCCATTTCGACACCTCTCAAGGTGGACGCTTTAAGTGGTCAGCTCATAGCCCGCATAGAGTCCGAGACTTCCCCGTTATTGCTGACCGTTGCAGGGAACCACAGGGAGGAGATAACCTTCAATATCATGCCATCGTCTAACGCTCCCTTAGTTCTCGGTCTACCTTGGCTTCAACGTCATAACCCGGATATCGACTGGTCCATGGGTCGGATTACCGGGTGGAGTAATTTTTGTCATGCGCACTGTCTTACTGCGGCTAATCCGTCCTGTGATGTAACTCCTCGTGTTTCCTCGGTATCGTCCGCGGAACTAGCTGCAGTACCTTCAGTTTACCACAGCCTGAGGGAAGTATTCAGTAAGGAGAAAGCCTTATCCTTACCCCCGCACAGACCCTATGACTGCGCCATTGATCTTCTTCCGGGTGCCCCCCTACCGTCAAGTCGTTTGTTTAACCTGTCTGGTCCCGAAAAGTCCTCTATGGAGAAATATATCACGGAGTCACTGAATTCTGGCATTATTCGGCCTTCGTCCTCACCACTTGGGGCGGGGTTTTTCTTTGTAGAGAAAAAAGACAAGTCTCTTCGTCCGTGCATTGATTTTAGGGGGTTGAACAATATTACTGTTAAAAATAAGTACCCATTACCCCTAATCAGTTCAGCCTTCGAGCCTCTACACGGAGCTACTGTGTTCACCAAGTTGGACCTGCGGAACGCGTATCATCTGGTTCGCATTCGAGAGGGGGACGAATGGAAGACAGCGTTCAATACACCACTAGGACACTTTGAATATCTAGTGATGCCTTTCGGACTAACCAACGCACCAGCCGTTTTCCAGGCTCTGATTAATGACATTCTCCGTGATTTTCTTAACCGTTCTGTGTTCGTTTATCTGGACGATATTTTGATATTTTCTAAGGACTTGGACGAGCACATCGTCATGGTGCAGAAGGTGCTCCAGAGACTCTTAGAGAACAGACTTTTCGTGAAAGCGGAGAAATGTGTGTTTCACGCTGACTCAGTTACTTTCCTTGGCTACATCCTGGAGGGCGGACGGGTCAGGACGGACCCGGCGAAGGTGGAAGCAGTGTTGGAGTGGGAGACACCGACTACCAGGAAGCAGCTGCAGAGGTTCCTGGGCTTCGCGAACTTTTACCGGCGGTTTATCCGGAACTACAGCCAGGTAGTAGCACCACTCACCAGGTTGACTTCTTCCAACGTGCCCTTTTCCTGGTCACCGGCGGCGGAAAGGGCATTCGTGGACCTCAAGGAGAGGTTTTCTTCAGCCCCGATCCTTGTGCAGCCGGACCCCACAAGACAGTTCATCGTGGAAGTGGATGCTTCGGACCTTGGGGTAGGAGCTGTTTTGTCTCAGAGGGATTCTAAGGATAATAAGGTGCATCCCTGTGCTTTTTTCTCCCGCAAGCTCTCTCCAGCCGAAAAAAACTACGACGTCGGCAACAAGGAGTTGTTGGCCGTGAAATTGGCTTTGGAGGAGTGGCGTCATTGGCTGGAGGGAGCGGAAATGCCGTTTGTGGTCTGGTCAGACCATAAGAATCTTTCTTACATCCAGACGGCCAAAAGACTGAACCCAAGGCAGGCCCGGTGGGCGCTGTTCTTCACCCGGTTCAGTTTCACAGTTACGTATCGACCAGGTAACAAAAATGTTAAGCCAGACGCTCTCTCTAGAAGGTTTAACAAAGAGAACGAGATTTCTAGTTCACCTGACACTATTTTGCCTTCCTCGTGCTTGGTAGCTTCTGTTACGTGGGAGGTGGAGTCTCTAGTGAGAGAGGCCCAAAGGGATCACCCGGACCCCGGTGGAGGTCCAACTAACTGTTTATTTGTGCCTGATAGTGTTCGTTCCCAGGTTCTTCAATGGGGGCATTCCTCCAAAATGGTGTGCCACCCCGGAGTTGCTCGCACTACGGAGTTTATAAAAAGACACTTCTGGTGGCCTACTATGGGCGTGGATATCAAGGACTTTGTGTTGGCGTGTGCAGTATGTGCGAGGGGCAAGGCGTCTCACCGGCCGCCAGCAGGGTTGCTGCATCCCCTTCCTGTGCCAGGACGCCCCTGGTCGCATGTCGCTCTGGACTTTGTTACGGGCCTTCCAGACTCAGAAGGTAACACTGTGGTTATGACTATTGTTGATCGCTTCTCCAAATCAGCTCATTTTGTGGCGTTACCCAAGCTGCCCTCTGCTGCTGAGACCGCGGATTTAATAACCATCCACGTGTTTCGGTTGCATGGCATTCCTATGGATATAGTTTCAGACAGAGGACCGCAGTTCACCTCACAAGTGTGGAGGGCGTTTGTTCGTGCTTTGGGAGCCACCGTCAGCCTGTCATCGGGATATCATCCGCAGTCTAATGGTCAGACGGAACGGGCCAACCAGGACTTGGAAGCCATGCTTCGATGTGTGTGTGCTCAGAGACCACGCAGCTGGAGTCAGCATCTGGCGTGGGTAGAATACGCACATAATTCTTTGTCATCCTCGGCGACAGGTATGGCACCTTTCATGTGTGCTTTAGGTTATGTACCTCCCCTGTTTCCTAGTCAGGAGGAGGAGATCGCGGTTCCCTCCGTCCAGAACCATCTGCGGAGGATTCGCAGGACTTGGAGGGAGGCCAGGTCGGCCTTACTTAGGACTAAGGAGCGGAATCGGAGTTTGGCCGACCGACACAGAATTCAAGCGCCAAGTTATGCGCCGGGACAGAAAGTGTGGTTAAATGCTAAAGACATTCCTCTCAGTGTTGAGTCCAGAAAATTGGCTCCTCGGTTCATTGGGCCATACGAGATCGAAAGGGTCATAAATCCTTCCTCGGTCCGTCTCAGACTTCCCCCGGCTCTGAAAATTCACCCCACTTTTCATGTTTCCCAGGTCAAACCAGTGGTCACGAGTGTCTTGAGCCCTCCGGCCGTCGCCCCTCCACCCCCCCGGCTCATCGATGGTCATCCAGCGTTTACCGTCAACAAAGTCATGGACGTTCGACGCAGAGGAAGGGGGTTCCAGTTCCTCGTGGACTGGGTGGGGTACGGACCGGAGGAGCGGAGCTGGATATCCAGAGCTCTTATTCTGGATCACTCGGTGATCAGAGACTTTTATAGACAGTTCCCCGATAAGCCTGGTAGACCGCCAGGTGGCAGTCGTTGAGGGGGGGGTACTGTCATGTTTGGGTGTTTTGTGTCTCTTCCCCACGTGTGTGTGTTTTGTTTTCCTGTCTGTCACTCCCTCTGTGTCTACTAACTATCAATCAGTGTCCACAGGTGTGGCTCATCCAATCAACCGGGTTACTTAAGCTGGCTTCTGCCAGGAGGCCAGCGCCAGATTATTGTTGTTCCATTGTGGTCAGTAGCTCTCGTGCTCTCTAGTGTTTTCAGTGCTCCAGTGATATTTATTGTATAATTCCCTGTCGTGTTTATTAACCTCCGTGTTCTCTCTCCTCTTAGTGTTCCCAATCCTGCGTTCCTGTCCCTGACTCCGTCGTCGTCTTGTTCGTCTGATCTGGCTTCTTCACGCGTGCCTTGTACACCTCGTGTCACATAGTTTGTTGTTGCACATTTAGAGTCACTTAGATTTCATGCACACATAGTTGAGTGTCACATTGTTTTTGCTTACACAGTTGATTGTCACATTAAATAACTTGTACACATTCTTCGAGTCACATAGTTTCATGTTACACTTTAGAGTCACTTATATTTCTTGTATTTTTGATCACTCGTGTATAATAAATTGTTCCTTCGTTTTCATTTTCGGTTTCTGTCTTGTGCTTTTGGTTCTACATTATTCTAAACCTAACAAGTGGCCTCTCAGCAGGATCTGCTTCCCATAAAGGGAGGGATTAAAAATCACATTTGGTTACGTTTTTGAACCAAGACACGTCACTTCCTGTAACCCTGTAGGCCCCCTGGGCTGACACCGCTGTAACAACGTCAATACACCTTAACCTGGACCTGTTTTACAAAGGCCTAACGAACAAATAACACAGGCTTTAAATGTCAGTAGTTGTAACTAAATAAGTTACAAGTTATTACAAATAGTAGTAGCGTTACAGTTAGTTAATAACCAGCACTTGTTTTTTGTACTGCAGTTTAAATGAGGGAAACAAGGGAATAGATGTTGGAAACATCATCTTAACATTGCAACATTAAAGTAAATCTTCTTAAAGGCAGGGTCAGTAATTTTTGAAAACTTGAATGATTTTGAAAAGTAGCATTCCCTCAGTGCTCCGTCTACACCGACCCCCTCCCCTCTGCGTTCCCTCAAAAGCCACGCCCTTTACTTACTTGCACGAGCGCCGTTGGTCCTGAAGCGAACCTCAGCTCATGTTTTGAGTGTGGGCTCGAGCACGCAAGAGGTAGAGAAGGAGCAGGGAGACAGGGGGCCTGATTGGTTCATTAGACGGCTACCTTGTGGCGGACATTGTTTCTTTTCTTGAGTTATTAATGTCTGTCAGGACCTGAAGACAATTTCAACCAAAATCTTGAAAAGTGTATCAGGAGGAAATGACCAACCCTGTCTTTAACGTGCCTGAAGACGGTCATTCATTTCCAAACAGACAGTAACGACAGTGGAGCCCATGCTGAAATATAAATAGTTTATATGTGAGACATAACATGATAAATATTTCACATACATACAGCTGTCATCAGACAACAGAAACACTTAAACTGTAACGTTTTGGAGTTTGTCTTTGCATTTGTGTGGAGTATCATAGACTCGTATGTTACAGTAACAATCATGATGTCACATCTGTTTTCAATTTGTCTGTTCTGGCACACTTTAAAGCTCCTGTGAGGGACTCTCGGGTTCTATTGGAGATTTTGGGGGTTTTGGCGCCCCCTCTCTAATTGAGTCACGTTTTTTGAAAATAAGAAATATCCAGCTGAACTTATTTTAAAAGCAAATTCATCATCAAGATTTTTTGCAGGGGAAGACGTACAAAAAGGACCTTTTGGCAGCGTGCATATGAAGGTAGGTGTAGGTCTCACTTTATTAGACACCTACCGCACGCTAGCATCATCATTAAACATTTACAACAGCCATTAGAAATCCTGTCGAAGGATCTTGTTTTGTCATAACGAGCGATCAGTATTCAGTTTGTGTCGTAGCCGTTTAGAAACTCCTCACAGGAGCTTTAGGATACTTTACAGGCAACATTTAGGTTTGATTTCACAGATCATTTATATACATCTTCTAAATAAACAGGTAATCATTTAAAAAAACAATAACTAATAATTATAAAATTTGGTAATCAATGAAACACAGATTCATCCTGTATGTGGTAGAAGTAACAAGTAACCACTCTAGGACTACAAAATCCTCTTTCCTTATAAGTATGTTACGGGTTGTGCAAAAGTAAGCACAATGTGAACGAGGCTGACGGATTATCACAACCACGCTAATCTGTCCAAACGCCCTTGAATAAAAACAGGCCTTTACAAAGCCCAAATGTTAAGCTAAATCCCGAGAGGTTCCATCCTGAGCTTCTGCTGAGAGAGAAAATATAAAGATACACATCTGGTGATAAGAGCATATAGAATACAGAAATAATGCAAACGCAACACAACTGGTGGTATACTGCAGGGAACAGGAGATAAGAGACATGCTGCTCACAATATTGCTTACAGATGTGCTGTTAGATACGAAGAACTGGAGAATGAATGCATACCCACATGGAGGGAAACACAATGGAAGGTCACAGAAGCACAAAAGTGAATGTCACTAAAGTCAGTAACCTGAGTGCCTTTATGAACTCCACTCCAACACATAATACAGCAGCTTCAGTAGAACAGTCATTCTGGATCCATAGACTCTGATATACTAGCGTGCAATTGGCACAGTTCATTCATCAAACACATCCCACTTTTGTATTTCCAGTATTTTCATGTCTCTTCTGAGACATGAACATAAAGTGAACAACTTAGAATCCAAGTGGCTGCTACGTGAGTCAACAGGAAGTTGTGTTTTTAAGCAGCTTAGCCCTCTTATGGTGTCATTAAATCAAACTGATAGCATCCAGTTATATCTACGGACATGATGTTTGTCGCACACAAACTACTACATAGTGTGTTGCTATCACCAGCTATAAGCTAACAAAACAAGCGCACTCCACGTTGTTAGACTCAGTGGCGACGTCTTTCCCAGCTCTCAGATCATTGTTGCGAGATCACTGGAACGCACCATCAGTATGACGTTAACCTTCAAGACTTTCACACGTGGTAAGTGATGGATAGCTAGACTTTCAATGAGCTGCCGTTTTTTGAAACACGCATGAAGATTAATCGATTGAAACTTAATCTTTTTATCTGTAACCCACAGCAAACACCACTTACTAAGTTTAACATGTGAGGTCTCGTTTGATAAATCGGACGAGGTGTAAACTGAAAACTGTACAGGACTGATTGGTGAAGATATTCCAGCACTTGAGTCAGAAACCTCCAGGAGTTATGGGCCCTGCCGTTCACCTGGTGGAAAGGGTTTGTGGTGCCTGATGAAATGTCCAATGAAGCTGGCCACGTCATTATTTACTCTGCGTTTAAACAATCTAAAACAAATGGTCTGAAGAGCATGGCACTAAGTGTAGTGCTAAGCTAACCTGCAGCTAGTTGTAGTTACACATTGTACAGACTTGAGAGTCGTGTCAGACTTTATGTCAAACTTCTGCTTTCAGATCAATTATCAAACGTTAAAAACCTGACGTTCAGATCAGAAAACTACTCTCTCTAAGGGATCACGTAATCTGTTGAGCATTACACCGCTAATACAACTGAGTAAAATCTTACATGGCTGAGAAATAGTGAGGCACACTGGCAGCTTCAACAAGAGGTAGTACGCGTGATGCAAACCAAAACCCCTGCAGTGTGCAATTCTCCAAAGTGGATGAGTGAGGAGAAACTGCAAACACAAAGGTTTAGAGGAACAGACGGACACTAACTGGCTGCTAAGTTAGAACGGTGACTGCAGGACTTTATAAGCAGGTGCAATAGATTTATTTCTTAATTAACTCAAGCCTGGGGGGGAGTTAAAGGAACCTGTTCTGACTACTAATCAGCTACTGGCACTGATTTGTTTCCCGCAGTGCTTTAAAAGGAAACCATCAAGAAAGGCTTAAAAACCACTCGAGTTTCTCCTGAGAATATGTTGTTAGATTAGTCTTTCATTATCAATAACTTACTTAGCTTTTGACTTAAATATCAAGTTACATTTTTTGCATTATGGATGGCTGAAATGGAAGAATATGTTTGTAGTGATGTTTTTTTACAAGGACATATTTCTGCCTCATGCACATGGTATGAAAAGAGAATCTAACGGACTGTGCACACATGATGTGGTGCTGAGGGATGGACAGACATGGACTTAAAGTAGCGGGACAGCCTTTGTTGTTGACTATAAACATCTTATTTATGCCTTCTGACTTTAAAGTCACAGAAGATGCATCTTTAATTCCCTGTGTCTGCGTTTTTGTTCTTCCCCTGAGCACTGCAGTCTTTTTTCAGTTGTTTCCAAAGAGGAGAGAGCTTTGAGAAAAAGCGCCGCACCCAGGGTCTGTCTTCGAGCGCGCCGCCTTTTTTGCGCGGCTGCTCTGAGTTCTAAAGTTCGAGGTCTCAAGTTCAAAGCCTTTCAGCACAGTTGATGTCACTGGTGTTCTTTTTACTTTTCCAAAAACAAGATAGTCCCTGCATTTTTGGCACCCTCTTCTGATCAGGAAAAAAATGAGCAACAGAGCAGTGTAGCTCATACTGTACAGTGGTCGTTGTCAACAGACAGCACAGTACCATGGCATTATAATTTATCCAAAAGTTACATCATCAGAGGCTGTAATTATTAATTAGATTTCATCTGCTGCAGCCTTGGTGAGAAACGCATTAAGACGTGATGAGACACAGGTGTGATTCTACCTTTCAGATGTGATGCAATCTCTGCGTTTCCTTTTTTTAGGCCCTGACCCAAAATGCAAAGGCAAGTTCAATTTCGAGTTAAGAGTTTAATCGTTCAGTTGTTTTTAATTTGACATCTCTATCTGGCATCAAGAGGCTGAGACACAAAGATCTGAGGAAACTTTGAAATGCTCAGGTTTTGGCAGGTTGATTTCAAACGTTACTTGGGTTTTTGAAGGTGTTTTTTCAGGTGGATTGACTGTAGGTCTTAATGCCGAAGCTCGGCATGTGGAGATTAATTTGGGTTTCATAATATTTTTCATCATTTCTTTTAAGGAGAGGAAAACAGTGAAAGTTCTTCCTCCTGAAACGTAAGCTGAAGACTCCCTCAGCATGCATAAAATCTTTCTTTTTGATCACTTAATGATATTTTAAGTTCATTAAAGTTCCTTGTTAAAGTATTTCTTCCTGTGTCGATCAAAAGGTTGAAGTCAAATATTTATATTTCTGCAGAACGTGGATTTCCAATTTGCTGATTCATGATTACTTTACGTACTTTTCATACCAACAGCATGATGAGGCGATAACGCATGTGATGGACATGATAATATCATGAATATAAATTAGAACTAATACTGCAGACGTACAGTATCTCTCAGTGTCGACTGGAGTCTGTGTCACAGGCAGGTGCAGCATGGCTTACTGTTTCATTAGTTTCAAATAGAACGTGTGGAGCTGCATTTCTTGTCAATCAAACCCTGAAGCACAAATACAACAGATTGATGTCCTATAGAGTTTCTCTTACTTTGCATACCTTCTGTAGCCTTGGCTTCCACTGGATGCCATCGGCAAAAATCAATATTGGCTGTGAAGAAACACTGGCATGCATGGCACACACGCACACACACACACACACACACACACACGCACACACGCACACACACACACACACACACACACACACGCACACACGCACACACAGACTGCATCATGAGGACGGTGGAGTGAGGTGGGGAGTGGGAGGCTCATCAGTCAGGCAGGAGATTCCAGTGCAGGACTGTAACAGCTGCCATTAAAGATCTGCTGCTAGTAAGCTGCAGGAGTGAGTCATGTGTCCTCTGGAGTCCAGCATACAAGGCGTGCTCAACAACAAATAAATACTAGAAAATATTTTTAAAAAAGATCCTCATCTCACCTGAAATCTTAAAGGCAACATGTTTTCTTTTAAGTGCTTGTGTTAATGCTGCTGTGGAGAATTTGTTCAAGGCTCAAGCGCTTTGCCTCATTGCACATGAAGGTCGATTTTTGATCTAAATGAACCTTTAAGACTGAATATTTAACATCAAGGCTAAACACCTAAATAATTTACAATGCTTTTGGCTTTCTCCATCATTTGATGGCTTAATGTGTTCGAGGATAATTCTATCATCTTTGCGTCTTTTTTTTTTTTTTTTTTGAGTCCTTGAAATACGTCACCAAATGAAATGAATCAAGAAGCCTGTTATTTTTTTTTCTGTTGAAGATAGTAACAGCCTTGCTCAACCCAGCTTGGTCCGCATGTCTTGACTGTAGAAAAGGACCTGCAGCAGGATGGCCACGTCGATAAGGATCTGAACTGAGCCACAAACAGCAAACTGAGCCGGGCTTGCATTCATCACAAAGTAGGTGGTCTTGAAGACGTCGCCGGCTGTCCACAGCAGCACCATCTTCACACTGGAGGGAACAGAGAAGGAGACAATGGATGGAAGAGGGGTTAACGAGTTGTCCAGTAAAGGAATAGTTGGAAGTAACCAGCTCAAGCCAGTTAGTTTAACCCAGCTTAAGTTCCCAACATTTACTGAAGTCTCTCCAGATTTAAAAGTTGTATGGGAGCAAACATGAACAAAACGTTTGCCTGCTGTTTGTTCCTGTTGAAGTCTTTACTTTGAGAAACGTTGTGAAGCCGCCCTCTCTGTTTGGTGCAGATAAAAACGAAGAGTTGGGAAAGGAGGAGGCTAAACTGTGTTAGAAAAAAATAACGTGAGTTTTCATCAAACAAAGCTTCCTCTCTGATGGAGTAAGGACATCTGGAAGAAGAGAAATACTGGTGGCTGCACTGTCTGTTCTGTATACAGTCTTTGTATACAGAACTTTTATTTTGAAGTCACACAGAGGCTGAACTGTGACGTCTCCTAAAACACTGCAGCACAGTCACCAGCTGCTTCACGCTCACTGTGGTGTTTGTGAATTACATTTCTTTTTTTTGTAATGATGCTTACTTGCATAGAAAGGGGCTGATTTTACCCAAATGATTGTGAAATGGATCGTTTAAATGCATGCAACCAGCACAGTGCAGTCAGTTAACCTGCGTGTGTTCTGTGAAATTGACTGTAGCGTTTTGATTTATTTGCACAGGTTTAGCAGTAAAACAAGTTTAGGAATCAGGCTCTGACCGTTCAGGCATCAGACTGGTGTGTTAGTTATTTTATTTAACTCCTAACAACATGCACAATAGCACATTTCTTTATGTTCAAGGTGAAATTTGTCTCCTTTTCAAAACTAAAAAAAAACCTAATTTAACCTGTTTATGATTTTCTCCATAACATCCACAGTTAGAGAAGTGAAAGTAAAATCACAGCCGTCTTGTCTCTTCTAGAATTTACCTGCCAACCCTTAACACATTTTTTAAAATGTTTTGTTCATGATTTAGTTCCTGCTGTATGAGAAACAGCAGGAAGGCAGTGAAAAAATCAATGAACAGGGTGAAGTCAACTACCCATTGATCACACCATTAGGGAAGGTGGAGGGAAGGGAAAGACGCACAAAGATTGCCTGTCGGAGAGAAATAGAAAGACCTGGAAGAAGACACGAGTCAGCTGCCATGCCGGCGGCTCAATGCCAACACGAAACCCTGGAGGAGCTCTCTGAAACTTTACAAGAAGAGAAGGAGCGCCGACACTCTCCACTGTGAATCACTGCTGCTTCACTCGCTCTCATCATTCATCAGTGTTTGTGCCTGCATCGTTTCTCCATCTGTCTCGACACCTTCTTTCATTTGTTGTCATCCTTTTTTAACTCAATTACTGCTATGTTTTAAAATGTTGACTCTTCCCCTTCACAGTCTGTGCCCTCCACCCACTCTGCTCCCTCTCCTTATCTTCTCCTCTGGACAGTGAAGTCCCAGAGGTGTGTATCAAACACCAGAGTATGCTTTTTATTAGGGCTGAGGGAAGCAGCACGGACCATCAGTCATCAATGAGACATGCTGTGGGGGTCAGAGGGGCGAGGGAGGAAGGACATGAGGGAGACAGAGAGAGACTGCAGAGGACAGCAGAGAGAGAGAGCAAAGACAACCAACCCACCAGAGAGAAGGAGAGGACCTCTGTGAATGGGGAAGAGACCTCTGTGAGACAGAAAGAGATGATGAGTGTGTATGGAGGTTCAGCAGTAATGACTATAGCTGTCCTTCGACATCCTCGAGCTCTCCTTGCAGAGTCAAAATCACAACTCTCCTCTCAGCTCCCTGCAGGACCTGATGAGGAACCAAAACGGTTTTGACAATCAACCCATCCTGGTGTTGAAATGAGGATGTTTTTATTAAATATGTAGTAGGAAGTAGGAACCTTCTAAATGTACACAGGAGTGAATGTAAATGTGGTGAATAATCCAGACTAATGCAGGCTGCAGAGAGCAGCCAGTGCAGGAGAGCTAAGGGATATTAATGATGGAGGTTGTTCTCACAGCTGTTACAATGCGTGGGACAATAGAGCAGCACATCTGGACACTTTCACTAACAATCACATCGGCACTGATGCACCCATTAATTCATTGATGAACTGCCCCAAAGTGGATTTATGACTGCTGAGGATCGTGACAGAGCTTCTTAAATTATAGGTGTTTACTTTCAAAGCACCTTCCACCGTGGATCCAACACTTTTAAAGGGGATAAAAAACAAAAATGTGCACATTGCAAGTTTAAGGTGGGATATCTGAATGGAAAATGTAAACGGACTTGAGCTTGTAAAACACTTTTCTTGTCTTCTAGACAACTCAAAGTGTTTTACACCGAAGTACACAGAAGAAACCAAACACATTCATACACCGCAGACGAAGCAGCAGGAGCAACTTAAGTGTCTTGCCCAAGGACACATCAGACGTGGCTGCATAAATTAATCTAATCTGCAATGTGTACCGCACTGGGGTGCAATAAAGGTTTGAAGAGTTGTATGTTTTTATAATCCTTAAACTAAAGCCATGTTTCCACCAAGCAGCCCACTTTGGTTCAGAACAGTTTGGTTAAGTTTTGTACAGTAAACTCTGATCAGAGTTCAGTATCCATGGCCTCCTCAAGTTTGGACAGAAAGACAAGAAAACACATTTTCCCTGCTCTGAACTCTGATTGTGTTTCCACAGCCTTATTTGATAAGAGGAGTGTGAGCCAGATGGAGACCGCTGTGAAACAGTGTGATGTCATAGATACATCAATACAGTGTAGCAACAAAGAAGAATAGGACACAGTAAATAAAAGAAAGGCTTTAGGGCTGGCACACCAACAGAAGGGAACCAAAAATGTAGGATGGTACAGATCCCTTATTTTGGTACCATTCCCAACTTTTGACGATAAAAACACCATTAAAACCGAACTGAACTGGAATCAAGTCTTCTAGTTTGCGTTGGTCATTTGAAAACAAATACATCAAGTCATCCTGCACTCAGGGCTTCGTATCCATGAGCTTCTTCTCAGAACTTTCTGAGCGTCGACACATTCATGAACTCTGACACCTGCTAACGACACAAGCGGCTCACACTTGCAAACATTTGAACTTTTCCTGCTCGGCTCCATGAGTCCTCTTGGATTTTCAATTCCTAGTTGTTTTCCTATAATGATGAATTTCTCAACAACGAGATTTGTTAGAAGTCAAGTTCAAGTCTGTGTTTATGAAATTACAAATATTCTGAAGTGAACAAGCTACTTTTTGTCACTATTGGCAGTAAACACAAATCCATAAGCAAACACCAACTCAAGTCTTCTCCATTAATCACATTAACTTTACTTTATATCATCGATTTTTATAAAGACACAGAAATGCAGAAGTAAACAGCCTTCTGACGGGCCTTTCATGGGAACATTAAAGCAATTTTCTAAGTTTGAAACTCATACAGATGATCACTGCTTTTTCTCAATTGAAATTAAATTGCCTGTCTCTCAATAGGAAGGTTGTCGGTTTGATCACCAGCAGCCACATGTCTGATGTGTCCTTGGGCAAGTTCAGTGAGTGAACATGTAGGTTTGACCTGCGGTGTAAAAGTAATGACATCACAAAGTCAGTATCACTGTTTTGTGTTTCTTCTCTTTGTGTTATCTACCATATCCTGATACTTCCCCTCTGCCTTCAATCGACGTTGTCCAGTTTTGTTCGATTTTTTTCCCAATCCCAAAAATCGCCCTCAACCCTCAGCTCCACCTTTTGTCCACCTTTAGTCAAACGGATCTTTTCCAGTGTTTCTCAGAGAACATTTTCACACAAGTTTTTTTTTTGTTCCACAGAGACGTGTCTTTGTTTAACTTCAGAGTTCTTCTTTCAACTCTCCTCATCTTCTTCTTTCACTGCACCACTTTTTCTTCTTTCACAACTCTCAGCTTTGCTTTTATTGCCTCTGTCACTGCCTTTGCTGTGCACGTCTCTCTTCTGTAAAGGGAATAAACTAAGAGACATTTATCAGCTCATATTGTGAACCTTTGTAAAGTATGCTAATAAAGTTGTACGTGACAGAAAGCTAGCTGCTTAAAGACAAAACAACTCACGTAGTAAGGTTGTCAACATTCTCAATACTTCAATACTGTTTGATTGCAGAGTTGTTGTTTTTTTAAATTCATATTGATAAGTACTTCAGGTTTATCTTAAAGGCAGGGTAGGCATTTTCTTCCAGATACACTTTTTGGTTGACAATGTCTTTATGTCCTCAGTAATTAAGATCGTATGCGCTCTGAAAAAGAAACAAAGAAGAAGTTTGTTTTTTCATTAACCAATCAAGCCTCTCTTCTTCACGCATGCATGAACCCACACATGAGCTGAAATCCACTTCTGGACCAATGGTGCTAGTGCATGTAAGGGGTGAGGGGCGGGGCTTTAGAGCGAGCACAGAGGGGAGGGGCTAAGTGAATACTACGGAGAATGGAGAGGATGCCACTTTCAAAATCAAATTAAAAAATGACTGCCCCTGCCTTTAAGACAAATAGCTGCTGCGAGCAAAAGAGAGAGCATTCATAGGTCGGCTAAGTGACATCTCGGATGTCCATACATACATGGAAAATGTCTGATAAATGTACTTGAGCTTGTAGCATGTCTACTGATTACTCAAAGCTCTTTCACATTGCATATTCACACACTGACAGACAAGCAGGAGCTACCTGGGGTTCAGTGTCTTGCTCAAGGACACCTCGAACATCTGGCTACAGGAGCTGGTGATCGAACCCACAACCTTGAAGTTGAGAGATAACCAACTATACCAACTGAGCCCCAGCCGCCCAAAGATGTAAACGTTACCTTTATGTCTCTGTCAAACAGACAGCAAGCAGAGGAGGGGAGCTGTCCAAGTTACACGCATACATGGGCAACGTTTCTGTACCCCTGACACATTCGTGCGTTTCGACAGTGTGCAGGAGTTTGCTTGTAGTTCTTTATACTTGTGTTTTTGTTGCTGTGCTATATAAAAATGTCTGGGCTTTTAGAGCCTTTTAGAGAGGGACAGGACAGTATATAGAGTCAGAGATCCGGGAGAGAGAGGGAGAGTGGGGAAAGCCACAGGTTGGATTCGAGGGGCTACAGCCTCTGTACATCGGACATGCAAACTGACCACTCAGACACTTTCTTATTAATGGACTCGAAGCATTTTCACTTCGTCATTATAGAGATTTTTGATAAACATGAAACAGAGAAATGGAATAAAAGCATTTCCACAACGTAAGCCTGGGCACTTTTTAATAAAAAATAAAATAAATCCTGAAATAAATGAAAAAAGCTTCATGTAGAAGTCAAAGTGAGTCAAACATTTTAATGTCAATCATTTGTAAGACTGCTTAAAGTAAGAGCTTTTTCAGATCCAATCACAGCTGTGGTCCTTCATTAAAGTCAAAGATCTTTGTCTGTGAATAAAGATAGAAAGGAACGAAACTGAAACTACACTAAAAGAATCTTCAGTTCAGTGCTGACGAAGCCATTTGATGATTCCACTTTTTTCTACATGAAGTATAACTTTAAATTCCCGCTTTACTTATTATTAATTAACCTCGTCTCTCCGTTCAACCTTCATTTATTCTTCTCCTCGGAGCCTCTTTTTTTTATCTGCTTCCCTCCCTTCCTCTGCCTGACCTTCTCTCCTCTCCTTTGCCCTTCCTCCCTCACCCTCCTAAATTCTCTGCTCTCCCCTTTGGCTGATTTCTTTGCTCTAGAGACGGCAAACATCATTAACGAGGACGAGTCATTAACAATGTAATTAAGGAGGGCGGGTCATCTGTGGAAAAAAAAAAAGCGGCCTTTATTCTGCAGCGCTGCAGAATGGAGACAAAATAGCAGTTTGAGGTCATTCATCTCTGGGAGGAACACACACACACACACACACACACACACACACACACACCCACACTCACACACACACGCTGGATGGACTGTTTGTCATGCTAGCTCCATCTGGCTGAGATAACTGTGATTGTGTGACATGTGGCTCAGCTGACAGCTGATGAAAGACACAAAGTACAAACAATTGAACTTGGTCCTGAGCGAGCCGTTGAGCGTCCGGAGGGAGAAGGAGTTATTACGATATCGATCGAGAATATTGACTGACTGAATACATCACTCAGACGCGCGCACGCACGCACACACGCACACACGCACACACACACGCACACACACACACACACACACACAGTAAGACAGTATGTGTGCCTGTTTCTTTTAATTTGCAAACCGAAAAAAAAAAAATACAAATGCTAAAATAGTCAAAAAATGCCGACCATGAAATTGCCTGTTTGAATCTAAATCTCTTCAAAGCACACACACACACACACACACACACACACTCAGACACACAAACAAAGACACTGACGCACACACATGCACTCAGGTTGACGCAATACACTCCCTTATTGATCACTACTGACCTGACACCCTCATTTGAGCTGAGTGGCAGAGGTGAGAGAGGAGAGGGTGCAGTGGTGAACTGTGCACTTCAGGATGAAAAGGGAGAGACAGGCTCTGAAGATGGATGAGGGAGGATGGAGGTAAAAAGGAAAATGATGTGAGATGGATGACAATGCAGCCGGGCAGGGAGGCGATGAATCTAGAGCGGGGTGAGGATCGAGCCCCCCTTGATAGTTGTGGAGTGACAGGCCAGGGGAGAGAGATGGAGAGAGTGAGAGGGGTCTGATTGCACAGCGTGACAGCCGTGCAGCACGTGGGCCAGCCAGTAATTGTCCCGTGTATTGAACGAGCGCTGTCAGGCCAGCTATTAGCTCGTCTAAGCAGCTGGAGTGGACGAATGCAACACCAACACAGGAAACAGAACTGGGTGACATTTACAGAGGCACAAAGAGAGAGAGAGAGAGAGAGAGAGTCACAAAGACACGAGTGTGGTGAGTGCAAGTGAAGTGATTTCACGTCCCAAATATTTGCAAGTTACCTAATAAATCTTTAAATGTCACTTTCAAAAAGTGCCTCTTATTTCACGTCTTACATAACATTGCTGATGCACATTCTTTCAAATGAAGGTCTCACTTATTGTAGAGAAAATAAACATTTAATGGATGACATGAGAAGAGTGCAATTATTTTCCAGACGGATAATCAAGAATCCTGATGAACTCCCGATTATAATAAGTAACAGTCATCGTATGTTTAGTCTCTTTAAATAACTGATCCCTCAGGGATTTGCATATAAAATCCAGTATCAGTATCAGCTACCAAATTAAAAGTCTTCCTGTAAACTTTCTGTCAACCTGAAGCACTTCTTGTTAAACTACAGGGCTGTTGGTGTAATTGCAAGAAAAGTGGAAATGTTCAAAAATGAGCTCCACATAATATGTGAGGGTTAGTAAGCATGGATGTAAAGAGGTCCAGTGTGCTCAGGAGGAGTCTGTTCACTGACACATGACGGGCTCAGGTGTGCTCACTTCCCACCTCCTCCATCAGTGATAGTGCTCCAAACAAGTCGTCACTGAAGGCAGCACAACACTTTGAGTGTCCACCTGAAGCTGGCTGTGAAAGCCTCTGAAGTCTCTTTGACTTCCACGTTTCAAACACGGTTTTCAAGCAGACGCACGCTGCAGCCTGAAGATTTACATTCACAGCTCTTCTGTTTTGTTTGATGATGCCGAACAGTTAGGCATTATTTTACATAATCATGGGCACAGCTGTTCTGACTTTAAGGCACAGCTGTTTGTCACCTCTAAGATTGTTGTTCTTCCTAACTCCACTTCAAATGGGTCCAATGGGTGACGGCACTGAGATGACGTCCATGTCTTATACAGTATGGTTTAGTCAGCAGTGAGACGCTGCTTTTCAGAATGCTGTTAAGCAACTCATGTGCATCTTCCAGTCCCTTCTTTCTTTGGGTAAATTCACTAGAAACGGATCAGCCTTCTGTCATTATAACTTATCAAAGTGCTTGAAAACACTCTCCTTTGCATTTAAACAGCCTTTTAATTTGCTGGTTCATCTGGACGGGTCAAAGCCTTAATTGATTGCAGCAGATTAAATGCAGAATGTGATTTTTGTTTCACTGTATTACAAGTTGTTATATTGACAGAGGGAAATATTGTTAGTGCTATGATGCAACTCTACTGTCCCAGATGTGATTTTTAGGTTTACCAAAAAGATCATTCAGAAAAGTGTTTGCTTAATAAAGCAAAAGGTGTCAGTGTTTATGATAGTTTATTATCCACTATTTTGATTCATTTATTAAATCCATAGATCTTCATTTTTTGCTTCAATCAAGATCCTCACAGATTCTTTAATAATAAAAACATCCATATTCTATTGGTCAAGAAGTTCCCATCAGCATCAACTCTTCCCATTCATGCACTTTTACACGTCACTGTATTTCAACATGTGGACTGCAGGAGCTGAGCTCACTCTACCTCTGGGCGTCATGTTCTGCTCCAGCTGTATTACACTTAGAAGATACAAAGGACAAACCAGCTGATTTATTGCAACAGGTTTACTTCATTAGAACAGGCACTTGATTGTGTTCTTCATGTTCTCTGTTCATTTTGTATTCTTGGACCTCTCTGCAAATTGTCCACTCCCTCGCCTTCACTTCTGCTCATTTATCCCTACGACTGTCTCGCTCTCTTTTCGTATTCATTCCTCATTCACTACCTCCTAAATATTCAACCACCAACCCTCCTTCTCTGCTCCACTTCGACTTCCATCATCTGTAGCCTCATTATCTCCTCGTCCCGGCCATCTCTGCCACCGTTCACTCCGTCCACCGCCCAAGGGACTCCAGCGTGGACACATGCGTGGATGGAAGGATGGATGCATATGATACATTCGGAATGAATACCCAACTGGAAAAAAGATGTCTGACAGCTTCTTACAGACACAGACTATAATATCGTGCACATCATTTGTCCAATAATGCAAATTCTGTGACTGCAGTCTCGAGCATTAACGCCAAGAGAATTGTGAAGTTGTCTTCTGCAACACTGAAATTACTGAAGAGAAATAATTTCCCATTTAAGGCAGGGCTGCTGTGTGGCTTCAACATTCATACTAACTGTTTGACTGGGTTTTGCGTGGACAGATTTGTCTGATAGATTTGTCTCATTTTGTGTAGAACTGAGAACATCCTGTGACCTGAAATATCTCAGTGGACTAACAACCCATTTTCTGCCCATTTTGTGGAGATAAATAGGCAGCTGATCACAAATTAAATCCAGTCCAGGCTTTAAGTAGCGGATCACACTTTGTATGAGAGACTTAAAGAGTCTCCAGAGGGGGGTTAGGCAGTCCTTGTAAGTGCTTGATAATGCTTATACACTACTCTATGGGAAAAAGACACACTTAAGCCCCAGAGACTCAAATTTAAAGCTTTCAAAGTGTTTCCTTCTCTTCTCTTTTTTTGAGGCTCAGCCGTGCATGTGTGCATTGCTATGATGTGTGTATCCACACTTTCTGCATCTTTTGCTTACACACACACACACACACATGCACCCACACATGATGGTGTATGTGTGTGTGAGGTGATTTAGCATCAGGGCTGTAGCTTTCCCAGAGGGGGCCTGGCAGAGAGTCGAAAAAATCAAAGGGCCCGGCAGAGAGAGAAGCCGAGCTGCTCTTAACCCACTAACTATGAATTATGCATGTTGATCGATTGCACACAGGCAAACAAGGAAAAGTTCCCAACCTGCCAGGAAAAGATGGATTCTACTTCACCAAATGAGGCAGAGGAGAGGTGAGGGGGAGGAGGAGTATCACACAGAGTTTGCCCGAGGATATTTTGGACATATTTTTGGACAATGTAAACAAGTTAGAGTCGGCCTGTTTGGCAATTTCACTTGATTTATCACATCTTTAATCTCATGTTTTCTGAAATAACACTCATTTTTTTCAAAGCTTTGTTTCTAAAGTACAAAGTCAGTTTGGATATAAATATACAGCTGTGACTAATTTGTAAGCCCTGTTCCCAGATCGACTTTAAAGAGAATAGGGATACAGTACAACTATACAGTACAGACTCAATACAAATAAGAGACTAAATAAGAACATTCAAAAGAGGACTTTGTAAAAGAAAACTGCTCACAGACTTTCTTCATTTTCAGTCACATGTTAAACATGAGTCTGAAAAACTCTTTCATACGTCTGTTGACTAATAATTTAGTCGACTTTGCTTCTCTTAAACTAAATCATCGGACTCCTCAGGTACCCTGGGGCCTGGGGTTATCAGACTGTAACACGAGGAGCATCTAAAGGAGATCATGAGTAAATGTTTACTTGGACAAAAAGCCTCATCTGTTCAGAAGATCGACATCTGCAGAGCTCCAACTGGAAGCAGACTGGAGTCATTTTAAACTCATGGAACCGTTCTTAAAGAGGAATTAGTTCTTCCTGTTTTAATCTGTTTTATTATACGATGATATTGTATGTATTGTATTATTTTAAAGGTCCATATAAGGTCGGGCACTGCACATTAGCTTAGGCCATAAAATGCTGCAGTTTGTGGCATCAGTTGTCTTACAACAAACACAAAATTAATAGCTGCTAATTAGCCTGCTAATGCTAACACAGCAATGTAGACCACAGGAAGTATCATCTCCAGCCAATGACAATTTTGTCTGTTGCTTGGGCCTAATGGTGCCTAATGATGGGACTTTTCACTTGATAGCTCCTGGCACACTGGAGTGGAGGGGGGTTGTGTGTGGCTGGAGGAGAGTGGAGGCGTTAGTCTGGTGGAGCTGTGGCCAAACGGCAGTTTGTTTTGGTTTTGATGCTGGTGCTCGAGGGCGACATGCACACACTCACACATTCTTCCTCGAAGACTTCCACGATTCCTGTGATGCAATGTTTGGAAATACTTCATCAATCAACACTTTAAGATGGAGCTGGAGACGACAGTAACGACACAAACTAACAAATATATTAACAGAACAACAAAGGATGTTCTCTATTATATTTTCCTTTCACTTGTTTTGCTGCTGTCGAGTCCACAGCTATCCTCGCCACAAAACAATGAATATAAAGCGTCTAAAGAGAATCCACTTTGCTGCCTTGACTTCAGGGGTTCTAGGTATTATTTCACTTTAACTCTCTGAGGGAATCGACTTTTCAGCTACTGTGTGGTTATTTGATTTTATCTCTACAACACCTAGACTGCAGTATATAGAGGTCAGAATGTTTTCTTCCCACAACAGCAGGTTTCTCATGCAATAATCAGAGAAGAGAAAAGCTGCTTTCCACCGCTGCAGAGTGTTTGTTTGGATAGAAAATAGGGAGTGTGGATGATGCCAGTGTGTGTTTTGGGTTTTTTGCACCACTGCTTTAGTTTTGTCTTGAGCTGAAGGGACGTGTTATCATTTTTTATTAAAACAATAAGTGTTAGGCTGAGATGCATTTGTTACCTAATACACTCCTAATATGCATGACATTTTTATTGCACTTGTTTCTGCAACCAGCAGCAGCAGTAAATAACTTTATTCATTCGAGCCTCACAACTCTTCAGAGGAAAATAATCGGATGTGTGAAACTTTGAGAAAATCGGAGATCACAAGCTCCTGTCTTGTTTTGTCCCCGGGGCCGACAACACCGACACACTGACTTATATAATGGTTTAGATGGCACGTTAACTGTAGTCAACACCATTATATGTACTTTGCTCACACAGTGTACTGCTGTATGTAAGCACAAAATGTGTAGATGCACTCACTGCTCATACACTCTCAGACGCAGGGCTGCTCTCTGAGCTTCAGTGTGAGAGGAACAAATGTCAGGGACGGAGGTGGACGAGTTCAAAGAGAAACATTCCTGTGATCTAAGTATACTGAGTCTAAATGATGAGAGAGTGAGAGGCTTTTCAAATTGTGCTTTTATTGCACTCTTCCAGCCTTTTGATGGAGAGACCTTCAGGAGCCATTCTGGATGCAAAAGCTGGAATCTTAGCAAGAATATATTTATAAACTATTGACGACTAATAATCTGGACTCGTCAGTTAAATGTGGCTAATAATAAATGTAATCAAATATGTTTTACTTTAAATCAGACAAATGCACTCGCTAATATTTGAATTATCTTGCCAAATGAAAGAATACTTGGACATGTGGACCAGCAGAACTTCTGGTTGAAAAAGGACCGACTCCAGCACAAAGCCACAGCCGCCCTGCAGTTCATCGCCTTTCCCAAGTCAGCTCTCTTGTTGAGGATCTCTTGTTATAACTAACACACTAAAAACACTAAAAACAAAAACACTAATTCAGGTCATTTCCAATTCCAGCTGTGACAGTTTTTTTATTAAGTTAAAAATGTGAAAACAAACTTCTCAAAGTCCAAAATGATATCATCATCATCATCATGATCATCATGATCACGTCTTTTAGAGTGAGTCTAAATCAGGTGTCAGTGTGTGCATCTGAAACACCAGTCCCCATCTTGCCACGGTGACGGACCTGTTGTGTTTGTGGGAACATGTAAACAAAAGAAGCGGTGTCATGATTTCGTCATACTATTCAGTATTCTACATTTCAGATTTTGTTGCCTGTGTGAGCTCAGAGGTTAGATTTTTTGTGAAGCTGAATCACAGTCTGGAGAGGACAGCCATGCTCTTTAAAGTTCAGATGCTGGGATGTGTTTTTCACCGTTCTCACACTCACCTCTCAGCTGTGCTCTCTTAAGAGACACACAACTCCAGGTCATCTCGGTGCCTGCATGACATCCTGCAGGGACTGACTGGAAAGGTACAGGCTCGTCCAAATGGCATCCATGTAATGGCTGACTCAAGAGAATGTGAAACCCCCATTAGGCTGGTTGTGAAGGGTCAGGGTGATAGGAACACCATTAACGCTTGAAGGGTGTTACACCAGAACTGAGAGCAGGAAACAAGCTGCAAGCTGCCCGCTGTGAGTGAAACAAATAGAGAAGATATAGGACTCTAACTCACAGCAAACACAGACTGCTGGTTTATTCTCTTTTTTTTCTGGACTTCATTAAACTCACAATAAGGGACAAAAACTATTTAACTGGGAGTGACAAAGAAGAAGAGTAAGACAAAGAAAAGAAATAAACAGAGTTTTGTTTTCCAAAGAGGAAGTGTGAATTATTCTCCTCTCAGTAGACAACAAACAGACTTCCAGCAGTCCCCTCCTCTGTCGCTCAGTGACATTGTGAAGGTTGGCTGCTTTATCTGCAGCGCTGTGAGAGGAAAACTGGAGAGGAGGCCAAATAGATAAAGTTTAATGAGAGAGAAGAGAGAAACCGGCAGGCTCCCCGGGCAGCCGAGCAGAGAGCGCTGACAAATCTCTCCCGTACAAAAAACACACAGTTATTTATTTCAAAACGTACCATTCAACTGAAGCTTCCACTGGAGACTTACGTACTTGATCTAGTATCTGCATGAAGTGTGTGTTTAATGCATAGCTACAAAAGCCGTTTTCTTTGAAGTAACAGCCTCACATTCTCCACAAACTTTATGTTTTGAAATAAAACAACCATCTACTAAAATGGACAGTGTGGAAATAAGCAGGAGGTGTGCAACACAGAGAATTTACAATGTTATTAATGCTGCTTCCACAGCAAAGAAGCTCCGCTCTGTTTAATGCTGCTGCGGGAACCAGTGAGAGAACAATGGAAGGATGGGACCTGAAGAGCCACACTAACAGATGCTGCACTTCTCTCCTTCTTTAACCCAAAAAGCCTGAAACAAGATGACTGATAATGAGCCTTATTATTATTATTATTATTATTATTATTCTCAAAACGTCGATATTCAGTGAAGCTTCACTGATAAAGCTTTCACAAACAAACTGCCACAGGAGCTGCGTGCGTCAAACAGACACATGTTTCACTCCTGCCAGACTTCCACAGCAAGTCCAAGAGAGCCAATGTGAGAACACAGCAGGATATTCTCCGGAGAATTCACCCAGAGACAATGATTGACGGACGGACGGACGGACGGACAGACAGACAGACAGACAGACAGACAGACAGACAGACAGACAGACAGACAGACAGACAGACAGACAGACAGACAGACAGACAGACAGACAGACAGACAGACAGACAGACAGATAGATAGAATTTAGACACCGTCACAATCACCACTGTTTTTGTCAGGCTTGATAAATCACATTGCGTGTACTAACTTTTCATTTTCTCCTTCCAGTATTTTGCACGCCCCATAGTCCATATTCATTAAGGCAAACGTACTAAAGGGACAATACGCGTTGTTTTACTCATATGAAAGACGAAATCCATACTGCACGTTGTTAGTACATCAGATAGCACATTTTGTGCTGGTGGAATCAAGTTGTACACGTTTTAAGACACACACACATTTAGTAAATCAGGTCCTAAATGTGTTGATGCCTCTCTCTCTCTCTCTCTCTCTCTCTCTGATAATATGGATCTATAGTCTTACCATCTCAGTTCAGTAAGGGGCCTTCAGGGAATCTGATTTAATGAGTAACTTTTTAATGGGACGAAGGGCAGACTGTGGTGCATCATCAGATCTTTAGGAAAGGGCACTATAGGTTAACTGAACAAATGAGAGGGTCCTTAAGTGTACATAACGAGGGTCAAAAGATGAGAAACATGTTACACACACGGGGACAGAAGTGCTGAATTGGCTGTTTCAATAAACAGGGTCATTTGTGTAATGAGGCCAGTGCAGTCGATGATGAGGTTAGAAAAACATGTATAGAGAAACAACTCAGCAACGAATCATTAGAATGTTTTTTCACAAAGTGTTTTTGTGGCTCTTTTTGTTTAAACAAGGCGCACTCACACTCTTCAATCTGTACTGTGCTGGGCTCGCTTCACCCTGAAAGTCCACTTTGTTTCATCAGTGCCACGGCTCTCATTCGTGCATATGCTACACTTCCTTGGCCATGGCACGCTTGTTCTTCGGCGCGGTGCAGTTCATGCGAGAGCTCAAGCATGCGGGCACACAAACTGGAAAGCCGTCTTTATCTAGAAACAGACAGATGGTTACGGCTGTGTCTGACTGAAATGACTCCAAATAAACCCAGGATGTCAGGAAAGTAGCTGTCGGCACATCCCTTCATTTTTAGTATATTTCTATTTTCCAGTCCACCTGTGTGAACTATAAGCACACTTCATTATTATGTAAAGCCATGCATGTGTTGTATTTCGATGTTATAGTGTGAGTGCAGGCCAGCGGGGGAATGGGGAGGGGGGTCACTTGACGCCTGAATTTGTTTCCAAGTATTAAAACTTTTTTTTCATGTGTTTCTGCTTTCAAATAGATGCTAAATTAAGTTGATAACGTTTATTTGAAAACAGCACATAAATAGATATTACATAATAATAGCACATCAAACGGATGTTGTTCTGTCTCCGACTGGTCCTGTGACAAACTAATGCTTGCTAAAGGTTCCTCGGTATGTATTGAAAGTGCATCAACCAGCTGTGGAGGAATACAGACTATTTTGGCTGCATTTGGAGCGGAAGCTGATTGATGCAAATACGACGACAATAGGGTTGAAGCACTTTGTTCGTATCAGTGCGCCCTAAGTGATGTCATTGATGGAGTTTACTCGCTCATCTCAGAGACCTAATGCAGTTTATAGCGTCTTTAATCTTTGGCAAGATATGAAGTAAGAGTTGAATGAGTTCTCGTGTGACGTGCGTGCCCAGATGTACACCCTGAGGACCCTGTCTGTGAAATGGGGCGTATTAAGGAGAGAAAAATCCTCTTTATATTCAAACAATATTCCAGGGGAGCTGCAGAAGCTTTAAGTTCACAGCCACATTATTTTAAGACTTCTAAAATGAAGTTCAGGGTTTATTTTTTATATGTGTGGATGCTTGTGTGGCATGAGGCTAAATGTGTGCAGGCTTGACTGAACTGCTTTGCGTGTTTCTGGGTTGGAAAGCTGTGTGACAGCTAACGAAGAGAAGACACGGAGGAGGAAGAAGACTTACATACAGTGTTTGTTAGAATATATACAGTTAGTCACAGTCAGAGGACATTCTCTCATGAGAAGACATCTTTTTTTCCTCAATCCATAAAGTTTTTATTTATAACACTATACTGTATCCTATATGTATACTTTCAAAGAAAGATATCGGCCTATACATGGGTATCAGATTTCTCTTTCGCTCTCTAATATCGATATCGACATTAACCCTGAAAATGTGCCAATGGGTCAGGCTGTAGTCTCATTGTTTCCACACATACTCCGTCTTTACACAGCATCCAAAAATTCCTTTTAACGTCTGTGTGATCATCTGCAGAAAACTGACACCAGTGAGCTGCAGCCACAAATATAAATATGTAGCTCTTTCTTCAGTGAGTGACCAGCAAAGCATGCACACACGCACACACACACACACACACACACACACACACACACACACACACACACACACACACCAGTCACAGTGACTGCTCTGATGACAGACATGAGACATAATGAGGAAATAATGATGATAATTAGTTTGAGGTTCTGAGTCATTAGGGGAGTAATTGATCTCTCAGTCCTCGACTACCTCAAAGTTTACACACAGGCCGCTGCACAGCCAACCTTTCAACCCCAACATGAAAGGACCTCTAGATGGATGCAAGCTCAGCATTTTCTTTGCATCTATCTTTCACCCAATAGGCCCCTCTGTTTCAGGCTTTGACTGAAACATGGGTCCAAGCTAAATTGAATGTTGCCCATCATGAAAGCTTCAATGAGGCGATGTTTTGATTTCAAACTCATTTTAAGTTTCATTCTTGTCTCATTTCTATTGTGCTCCCATTGGCTTGTTCACCTTGTAGACAAATGTGAGAGGACAGAGTGTACACAATGAATCCTATTTTCTAAGTAAAATCAATGTGTCATTTATCCTTGTTAGTGAAGGTGATAGATAACTCCTGGATCATTGTTTATGCTCAGATCATGAGATACTCCAAAGCCTGACTCGCAGATTTTTTTTTCACGTGGCCTCTAATGATTATAAATGATCTTATTAGCATATTTTGTTTGTGCACATTTGAATAACTTCGACTCTCTGCTCATTAAGGATAGACTCATTAGTTCAAACTGAGTCCTGCTGTGTGCCTTGTAAGCTTTCTGCAGGAGTCCTTTTGACCTCGAAGTGTACTGTACCTCATGCCTTTGGTGGAGTGGTTGTGAAAGTTTTGCAGCAGCTGCGGGAGGCCCAGCATGGCCTCAAACATGACAGCAACGGAGCCCAGCATCTCCACGAACACGGCCGAGTCCAGGAGCAGCAGGGTGACGAGCGTGCACAACGCGCTGAAGCCGAAGCAGAAGAGCAGGTAGTCCTCGAACACGCTCCACTTCCAGAAATAGCGAAAGTCCAAGTCTGGAGAAGAGATGGAGAAACAATTGAACTATCATAGTCAATGCCTGTCTCAGTACAGCTTACAACGTGAAGAAAATGACGAGTCAGGTAGAATTCACAAGGAATGAATGAGATTGAGCCTGAAGATATGATTTAAAGACGCTGAGTGTGCACGTGTGTGTGTGTGTGTGTGTGTGTGTGTGTGTGTGATGAAAGGAGAGATGGTGCATACACGATGTGAAGATGGAAACAGAGGAGCCACAGTGACAGGAAAAGATTGAAAGTAGCGAGGCTAATATAACGGGAAAAGGCAGCCGGAGGAGGAGAGAGCAGGAATGAGAACGCTTCATTAAAGGATGCATAGAAATTCTGCAAAGACAGCACTCCTAAATCAATACTGCACACACGCATAAGTGGCTGGAACAAAGATAAATGAGATACTCGAGAGCTTTTACATTTCTATTACTTTGGGATAACCTGGCCCTTGGCGTAGCTGGGCTCTACATTTAGAAAGTTTATTACCTTTGCTATGAAGCTAGCTCTCCACCGACTCAACTCCATTTATCACGTGTGGCTTTTACGACTCACGGGTAAATACTAAGACCAAAGCTGCCTAGAGCTGTTAGGTTTCAGAGAAAGGTTACATAAATATAAGAAGTGGTCAACAGAAAAGAGCTGAGTTTAAAGGAAGAGTGCATTCAAGGGTAAGAACTGATTCTAACTTCATTTCGTCAGTAAAGAATCAAAACGTCGGCTCTCTCTTCTTAAACAGAAGCTGAGGGCCTGTGCACATGAGTCTATAATGCACAAAACACGTACGCACGTATGGTTGAATGCACCCCGATCTGCCCGGCAGAGTAAACAGTGCCTCTGTGTAGCGTTGTGTTTATCATGAGCTGAGAGCAGGAAACAACTAACTGTAAACAAAGTCTGTTAGTTTGACATGACCATTATTGAAGGTTGTAATCATCAGTGTGGAGAAGGTTTGTGAAAGACCACCAAAGTTTTGTCCTTGCACCTTGATTGCTTCATTTGTGTTTCCATAACAACCACTAAAGTATATGAAGTGGGCTTGACTCGCTCCTTCTTTAATCCTGTGTTCGGCCCTGCAGTCTCAGGAGCCACGCTCATTAAGAAAAGTATGCACAAGCCTCCAATCTAGGAGAACAATTCTGCAGGCTGAGCATCTGTGTTCATGTTTGTGTTACATTCAAGAAAAGTGATGTGTGAATGAGAGCCGACGTCTTGAATGCTGCTTCATGTGTGCTTCTGGAAGCTTCTGAGAGGAAACATTCGACTCTGTACATCTACATTCTGCTCACCGTCAGCTCCCTCCTCAATGGACCATAATGTGGGATGATTGATGATCTCTCATTGCTTATGTATGACCGTGGAGTTGTGAAAAACCAGCTGACATAAGCTAAAGGGGATTGATGGCTAAATAAGAGCACATTAGTTAGTGGGGGGACTCGGGCGTGTCACTGCATGCTGCCAAGCTCCTGACTTCCTGACACTCATAGATGCATTATGTGTTTACTCTACTTCTGCTCGTGTGTCCTTGATTTCTTTTCAGAGGGGAAACCTGTCAGTTTATTATACTTTTTAGTCTCGTGAATGTTATCAAACGGTGCGAGGGTTATTCTCATTTAGCTTAACAGCGACAGCTTTCTATGATTCCTGCCGTCGACCTTCACTTCATGTTTTTCTCCACATTTCCTGACCTGGGTCATTCTCATGACACCATAACAATACCATGTCCATAGTGATTCTAAATGCAAATTGTGACATTTAGTTATATAACTAAATATTATAATGAAGACAACAATCTTCTCTACCTTGCACACAGATTAATTTCAACATAAGAATTAATTGTTTTTGTATTTTATTGCATTTTCTGCTGAAATTCTGAATTCTTTTTGCGATTTTTCATTCATATGACTATTAAAAAGTTCTGCGCCTAATTAATAGATGGACATATCTAGTTTTAAAACGGAAAGACGATGTTTCATTTACTTCATTATCCTATTCCAAAGTACTTTTTGTTTTACTGTCTTTCCAGGTTGTTGACGATCAATATGAGGTTGTCGTGGTGTGGCTTTGCTAAAAAATATGAGGGAACCATGCACTGTGATAAAAGCATGACATTTGGTACACTTATAGCCAAAGGCTTTCTGAAAATAATTGGATAATGAGCCATCTTTAATTTTCAATATGGCGGCCATGGCAGCCATTTTTCAAAATGGCCACCTATCCTAACTGTCCTAACTGTTAACTGTTAACTGTTACCAAATGTCATGCTTTTATCACAAAGTGCACAACTGTTATTGTTATCTGCCTAACTATTTACACAATGAGCTGTGCTGGAGCGAACACATTTTTCATTCCATCGATCAGATTTGAGGGGGAAACGGTCTGGTTTTACTTTGAGGACATTAAAGCTGTCATCCCAGAGCCACAACCTGCCACCTCCTCAGCTCACCACTTATGTTTGTTGCCTTTGGTCTGGGCCAAGTATGCAAAAAATCACATGTAAAACGGATGAAAAGTTGTATATAGCATGGAACAAGAAGTAAAGAAATGAGTTTTAGTCAGTAATATGTTGTTTAGAATCTTTAGGTTCAATGGACATTTTTCAGTGACATAAAAAACATTTATTTTAGTATGTCTTCTAATGCTGTTTTTTGTGTGTAACGTATTTATGTAATGTAATAGATTATATACCTGTATGCAATCTGTTAAACAATACAATATTTTTAACCATACATCAGTCTTAGTATTTACTATATAAATAATATACATCATTATCATCACCGAAATTTTCAACATCGTTTCTGAAACCCATGTATCATTACTGCAACAGGTGTTTATTTAATGTCAATTTAATGAATAGAAATCTAGTAGGAGCTTTAAAATGTGTGTGCATAATATATACTTAGTGCCTTTCAGGTTTGTCAAATCATTTTGAAAAACCTCTAGGTTTAATTAAAGTAACAAATATATTAGGTTGCAGATTGAAGGTTTTGCGGTAATGAGAGAAATCAGTCGAAATCACATAAAAGTGTTAATTTAAATATATATCACATCACGCCCCTCCCCCACAGTCCTGCTCCCTGAGATATTGCTATAACCACAACTCCATTACACAAATGCCCCTTTTTAAAGTTTTTTCTTGACGATTTATTTGACAAAATGAGACAAAGGATAAATGATGAGTGAAACAGATTCCTTTAGCAGCTGCTAACCTGCTCGTCAGTGTGGTTTGGTCTTTTAATATTTGTAATATCTCAACAAGGGAAGGTGACGGTTATCTTGTTTGTGTCTTCTTGTAACATTTGCACACAGTTTTTGTCTGGTCTGTTATCTTCTCACCTCTTTCATTTTCTGTCTTGAAGCCAAAACGCATCCACACCTGCGATTTGAAAGACAACGGTGCGTCCTCAACTTCTAAATCTGTCTCTGCAGCTGCTGGCGCTCACCACGTTATTGAGATTCATTTTTCAGATCATGGATGTGAACCTCGACACCTTTGAATGGTTTAGTCAGGATTCATCTTTACATCCTGACTTTTTAGCTCATCCAACATTTGATTTCCACCTCAAAGTGAGCGCTCTACGAGTTTGACCATCAGAAATATTTCATACTGATTTGGAATAACTGTAAACATGTGAAGCAGTGACAGTGCTGCAGGATGAGAGCCTTCATCACACTTAAACATTGACTGTAAATGTCGCCTACAATTCTCTACAGACATGAAACATGAATGCATTCATTATTTTAGTTGTTTTTTTATTGATTTCTTCACATGCACATGTTTCAGTGCAGCCAGCAGGAGACCAGCGCTGTTAGTTGGAGCTGGAGCAGGTGAACATTCGTCTCAGCCAGCCTCTCTTCTTCTTCTTTGCTTTTTTCTCCAACATCTCCTCCATCTTGCTCTCCAGCTCTTCCATCCTGTAAGCCACGCAGCTCTGCCTCTCCGTCCACTTCTCCTCCTTCTCCTTCAGGCTTTTGTGGAGGAGCTGAATGGCGTCTAAGAGGGAGCTCCTCTCCTCCTGCCACTCCTTCTGCCGCTGCTGCAGCTCCTCTTGGGCATTTTTTTGGGCCGCAGCGAGCTCAACGTTGACCAGTTTGAGGCTCTCCAGATCGGCCGTGAAGGAGGAGCGGGACCTTTCCAGCTCCGCCTGAGACTCTTCTTTGAGCCTTTGCAGGTCTTTCTCCACATCGGCAGCTGTCTGACTCGCTGCTGTCTCGTGCAGCTCGTCAGTCTGCTGCTCCTGCTCTCGGTGGCTTCTGACCCACTTGAATTTGTTGGAAGCTTTCTTCTCCTTGCAGACTGTATTCAGACTCAGGGCCTGGTTCAGGAGATGAGTTTGGAGCTTCTGCAGGTGGAAGTTAATCTTCTCCACCTCTTCATCCTGAGCAGACTGGCTGGTGCAGGGATCCATTTGTGTGGCCTTCTTCATGAGAGCAGCCTGTTGCTGCTGCAGCTTCTCACTGAGGCTCAGGATGCCCGTCTTCACAGCACCGACCTTCTGCTGGTGCTCTCGCTCATCCTCTTCCTGCAAGTCTTCACTGGACTGACGTTTGAGGATGCATTTGTCCAGAGCTTCATGAGCTGTCTGCAGCTGCAGGATCAGCTCTGAGGTGTCTTTGTTCTCAGTCCGGGTGCATTGATTGGCTGCAGAAACCTCAGCAGTGGCGTTGGCGCTTGGCTGCTCCTTTTTCTGTTTGGCCGTCTCAAGTTGGCTCTCCAAAGCTGCAGCTTTATTCTCTGCTTGGAGTAGATCGGAGCGAGCCTTGTTCAGCTTGGTCTTGAGCTCTGTAACTTTCTTGTCTGCAGCTGCATGTTTATAATACATTTTTTTATGCTGGTACTCGGCATCTTTGAGTTGTGCTTTTAAATGAGTATTTTCTGCCATCAGCCGGGACATTTTGTCCTCCTCGGATTCTGAGTCAAACTGGTATTGGAAGTCTTGCGTGCTGCTGCAGGTATCCTCCAGATTTCTGCTCCTCCTTGGATTTTCAGCTTGCTTGTGAAAGCGTTTATCCATCGCTGCAGTTAAACTTCGTACAGAGGTCGAAACTACTGACTGTGCTCGTAGAAAAGCCAGTAAGTGAAAGTTTTTTAAAGGTTTGTAAAAGTTCTGACTTGCTGTGAAAATAGCGACTGATCGAGAGGCTGCTCAAAGTGGTTATGAAGCTGGGAGTGAACTCTGAGCGTTTTGTGACCTCAGCGTTCCTTTGACGTCTCAATCGAGGATTCTGTTCTCGAAAAGACTCCAAACTCTTTGTTGGTTTTTAAAAACAAACAAACAAACCATTTTCCCTCTGATGTGATTGGTCAGGGTGTGTTAAAGCAACTGTGTGATGTTTCCATGACGACCTGAGAGAGTCGAGTTTGAGCTCTGGGATGCAAACGTAGGGGCCAAAGAGCAAGTTTAAGAAATAGCCGTTTAAGACCAAGATGAACTTGCACAAACCGCAACCGTAACTCTCCATGTTAGTTTTTCACGCTCCTTTGTTCAAACTAAAGCAGGGAAGCTCTGACTCTGTGTGACGAAGACAAGTTTTAAGTTCTGTTTGATGAGCCAGAAATCACTTAGGAGACAATAAAACGCATCCACACCTGCGATTTAAAAGACAACCGTGCGTCCTCAATCTCTAAATCTGTCTCTGCAGCTGCTGGCGCTCACCACGTTATTGAGATTCATTTTTCAGATCATGGATGTGAACCTCGACACCTTTGAATGGTTTAGTCAGGATTCATCTTTACATCCTGACTTTTTAGCTCATCCAACATTTGATTTCCAGCTCAAAGTGAGCGCTCTACGAGTTTGACCATCAGAAATATTTCCTACTGATTTGGAATAACTGTAAACATGTGAAGCAGTGACAGTGCTGCAGGATGAGAGCCTTCATCACACTTAAACATTGACTGTAAATGTCGCCTACAATTCTCTACAGACATGAAACATGAATGCATTCATTATTTTAGTTGTTTTTTTATTGATTTCTTCACATGCACATGTTTCAGTGCAGCCAGCAGGAGACCAGCGCTGTTAGTTGGAGCTGGAGCAGGTGAACATTCGTCTCAGCCAGCCTCTCTTCTTCTTCTTTGCTTTTTTCTCCAACATCTCCTCCATCTTGCTCTCCAGCTCTTCCATCCTGTAAGCCACGCAGCTCTGCCTCTCCGTCCACTTCTCCTTCATGCTTTTGTGGAGGAGCTGAATGGCGTCTAAGAGGGAGCTCCTCTCCTCCTGCCACTCCTTCTGCCGCTGCTGCAGCTCCTCTTGGGCATTTTTTTGGGCCGCAGCGAGCTCAACGTTGACCAGTTTGAGGCTCTCCAGATCGGCCGTGAAGGAGGAGCGGGACCTTTCCAGCTCCGCCTGAGACTCTTCTTTGAGCCTTTGCAGGTCTTTCTCCACATCGGCAGCTGTCTGACTCGCTGCTGTCTCGTGCAGCTCGTCAGTCTGCTGCTCCTGCTCTCGGTGGCTTCTGACCCACTTGAATTTGTTGGAAGCTTTCTTCTCCTTGCAGACTGTATTCAGACTCAGGGCCTGGTTCAGGAGATGAGTTTGGAGCTTCTGCAGGTGGAAGTTAATCTTCTCCACCTCTTCATCCTGAGCAGACTGGCTGGTGCAGGGATCCATTTGTGTGGCCTTCTTCATGAGAGCAGCCTGTTGCTGCTGCAGCTTCTCACTGAGGCTCAGGATGCCCGTCTTCACAGCACCGACCTTCTGCTGGTGCTCTCGCTCATCCTCTTCCTGCAAGTCTTCACTGGACTGACGTTTGAGGATGCATTTGTCCAGAGCTTCATGAGCTGTCTGCAGCTGCAGGATCAGCTCTGAGGTGTCTTTGTTCTCAGTCTGGGTGCACTGATTGGCTGCAGAAACCTCAGCAGTGGCGTTGGCGCTTGGCTGCTCCTTTTTCTGTTTGGCCGTCTCAAGTTGGCTCTCCAAAGCTGCAGCTTTATTCTCAGCTTGGAGTAGATCGGAGCGAGTCTTGTTCAGCTTGGTCTTGAGCTCTGTAACTTTCTTGTCTGCAGCTGCATGTTTATAATACATTTTTTTATGCTGGTACTCGGCATCTTTGAGTTGTGCTTTTAAATGAGTATTTTCTGCCATCAGCCGGGACATTTTGTCCTCCTCGGATTCTGAGTCAAACTGGTATTGGAAGTCTTGCGTGCTGCTGCAGGTATCCTGCAGATTTCTGCTCCTCCTTGGATTTTCAGCTTGCTTGTGAAAGCGTTTATCCATCGCTGCAGTTAAACTTCGTACAGAGGTCGAAACTACTGACTGTGCTCGTAGAAAAGCCAGTAAGTGAACGTTTTTTAAAGGTTTGTAAAAGTTCTGACTTGCTGTGAAAATAGCGACTGATCGAGAGGCTGCACAGAGTGGTTATGAAGCTGGGAGTGAACTCTGAGCGTTTTGTGACCTCAGTGTTCCTTTGACGTCTCAATCGAGGATTCTGTTCTCGAAAAGACTCCAAACTCTTTGTTGGTTTTTAAAAACAAACAAACAAACCATTTTCCCTCTGATGTGATTGGTCAGGGTGTGTTAAAGCAACTGTGTGATGTTTCCATGACGACCTGAGAGAGTCGAGTTTGAGCTCTGGGATGCAAACGTAGGGGCCAAAGAGCAAGTTTAAGAAATAGCTGTTTAAGACCAAGATGAACTTGCACAAACCGCAACCGTAACTCTCCATGTTAGTTTTTCACGCTCCTTTGTTCAAACTAAAGCAGGGAAGCTCTGACTCTGTGTGACGAAGACAAGTTTTAAGTTCTGTTTGATGAGCCAGAAATCACTTAGGAGACAATAAAACGCTTCCACACCTGCGAATTAAAAGACGACAGTGCGTCCTCAACTTCTAAATCTGTCTCTGCAGCTGCTGGCACCCACCACGTTATTGAGATTCATTTTTTTCTTTCTATGATTTTGATGTTTTGAGACCATTGCGGTAATGAGATTTTTATGGACTTGTTCTAAAAGTTGGTAAACTGTCAGTAAATATTTTAAAATGAATGCCCACGAACACTTAAGACCTTGTTTATAATGCCTAAAAAACAAACATGTTTATTCTTGCCTTTTAAAAATGTCATGTTGTAACTTTATGAAATCAAGAATTCATGAGAATCACCCACCTGTGTCCACTGCCGGCTATTCATTAAAGGCATGGATGAACACAAACAGGCCAAGGTGATTCTGTTATAAAATAATTTCCAATCAGAAAAGCAGCAAATCCCTGAAGAGGTAGAGTGAGAGCATAAACAAAGAGAAATGACTTTAATAACACTGTTGCCCAAAATGTCAATTAAATATATTTATTCTGTTGGTCAGGACTGGAGTTCGGATTAAAACAGTATTCACTGAAGCTGAAATATTTAAACCGTTAGTGGATTAACTATAACTGAAATAAATCAGTGAGGTTAAAAACAATCAAATGAAAATTAAGTATTTGTCCTGCAGTCTTTAAAAGTCTTTTTATTCTCACTACTCAATGTTTAAATATCATGTTTTAGCTCTGAACAGAAGCACTAACCTGACATTTTGAAAAAGATTTATTAAAAAGTGGATGAAAATCTTTAAAACCACTTCACAAAAGAAACACTCCCTCGATCTCGCTCAGTCCATGGTCACCAACATTTTTCACCGTGTAAACTCACTTCGACCCCACACATCCAAAACACAGACAGCTTTCTGATAAAATAGATACCATGTGAATCACACGTAAATGTACATTTTAGAGCACATTTAGGCCACTTCAGGTGAATTACTGTGGTCAGGGCAAAAAGTACCTGATTGATGAAGATATGAGCACAAAGGGAGGATTTATGTTCTTAGGTATGACATGAACAGCCAGGTGAGCTTGTATTTATAACACTGGAAATGAATGCTGGACGCATGAGGCATGGATGAGAGACACACACAGGTACTGTATGTTTGTTTGTGCGATACGACCCACAGCAGCACATGATGAACAGGATGACGTCGTGTAGAACGCTCCAATATGTTTTACTTTGATCAATAATACGATTTTTCCTGTGACCCTCTCTGGGGGTCAGGAAACCAAGGATGGGAAAGTGGGATCGAACCTCTGGGAGCGGCAGTCAGATAAAGTTAGCGGTTAGCATGAGAGTCGTCCAGTTGAGACTTCCTTTTTTAACATGATGCTGCAAAGTTCAGAGTCTGTGAACGTGGCCGAGCGATGATACAGAAGGAGTCAGAAGTAGAGTTTGAGGAGCTTCAGGATCTGATTCTGAACGGCCAACACTGCAGTCAGTGAAGCCATCACTGTTGTTTAGTAAGATCAAGACCTACTTTACAGTGTCTCGACGTGTTGAACCCTCACCCACTTCATACTGAAACACATTTATGGCTTTTTATTGACTTCTATTTAAAGCTTTCTTTACTGTAATGTTGGAGCGACCAGCTGATCGTACTGTACTACTTACAGCCACACTCAGTATTCAGCCAGCACACACACCGAGCTGACACAGGACTGGGACGTGTCCCACTCTGCTCCAGTGGGCTGCGTCTCCTGTTGCATCCTGGGACAGTGAGAGTGAGACATCTTGCAGCGTGTGCAGTGTGGCGTGTTTGTGGCAAACAGCGAACGTTATTAATGACTTTATCATCGAGAGCCACAAAAGAGCTCATCTCCCGCTGCCGACGACAGACGTGTGAGGTGAGAGTGGAGGCACCACACACACACACACACACACACACACACACGCACACACACACACACACACACACACACTGCATGTCAGATATCGGCTCTCAGGGCACGACTTACGTCTGTTCGCACAAACTAAAACGCAGACCACAGCGAGAAGCTTCAAACAAAGAGCCTGACACTTATCAGCCCGGCTCACATCGGTGCACACAGCTCAATGCACCTGACACACCTTTTACTCGACGACATCAACAACAAGACACAACATCAAGCCTGAGTGTCTGCATCCACTGGCGGCTGGCAGACTGTAGAGTCAGGGGAGGCTTATTATCAGCAGCATAAAAGCCTTATTATTCCCCTCGCTGGTAAACCATAAACATGCTGACAGCAGCAACTATAAGAATAGTATTTCAAAAGGAGTGTCGATTCCTCAGTAACGTCCCCTGCTGAGCTTCTCACAATTCCATCTCTTCATTTTTAATTCAGCTTCCTTTCCCCCTCTGCTGTTTATCTGCAATACACACACACACACACACACACACACACACACACACACACCTATAGAACTCTAAAAAACTTTGCTCTTGTGCTTTTTTGCAAAATGGAAATCCATTTTAATCCATAAAGCACCACACACACTTCCTCTCCACTCCCTCCTCTTCTCTGTTCCATTTCAGCCCTCACTTATACGGCCTCCTATGTTTACCTGCGTAATCAAATTGCCCAGAAGGGTATAATGAAGACAGAAAGCTATGCATCATTCATGGACTTATTTGTCTTCCTCTCACATCCTGCATCATCTCCGGCTTCCTGTCCCTGAGAAGCTTACTTCTTTACTCCACCAGCTTTACTCCTTTTTTCAACCTCTAAGACTAGGAACACACACACACACACACACACACACACACACACACACACACACACCTGTCCTCAGTGGCTGCTGTTATGTCACATCAGGAGCAGGCAGGTGACCTGGCCTTTTCCAAGCAGCATCCTCCTGTCTGCTGTGTGTCGGGGCCAGAGCCGCACTTCAAAGACCCCAGAGGCTGAGGAGAGTGCTTGGAGGAGGCAAGAAGCTTCTTCTTTCTCTCTCATACTTTCTGTGTACACAAAGTCCATTCGAGATCAAATAATCCAATCACTAAAAGGGGCGAGGAAGCCGAGGGATGTAAGCGCCTGACTGCGACGTTACGCTGCTGAGATGTGACGGAGTAACAGCTTTATCTGGTGAGGAGTGAGTGAGCGATTAGTGATCGAAGGGTGATGAAGAGTAAGTCTTAAAGGATTTTAGCCTTGGACCAATCAGGAAGATGTATAGGTGCACACTTCAGGTATTTCCCATCAGGCCAAGCAGAGATATCCCAGTAAGGAGCTGAGGGAGCGAGAGACTCTGAAACAGAGATGAAGATCAACACTGACAGCTGGAGAGCAAGGAGCTCGTGCTGACTCAGCAGTGACAGTCTGCATGTAGAATGACTCAGCTCTGACGAGTCGCTCTGTGTGTTAGAAGACATATACAAGTGGCTGTGGTGACATTTGTAGCCTCCTGTTTGTGCTCAGCTCAACATTCTTGTAGGAAGTACACTTTTCATTTTTTATGAAAGGAAAGTATTTTATTTCAAACATACAAGCTTTTCACACATGCACTCCTGTGATGATTCAACAGACATGCACGTCTGAGCAGGAGACCTTCCTCATATAAATAAAGACTGTGCAGACAAGGTGGACGAAGCAAAGCGTGTCTGACGCTGTGAGCCTTCATATCATATCCTCACTCTCTGCACAAACTGATATCATCAAGGTGCTCTCAGCACTCAGCTCTATTCTTGTTTCACTCTTTATCTTGTAAATATTCATTGTACTTATTGCTTGACATCCTGCTACATTCAGACTGTTATTATTCTTTGGATCTGTTTTGTCTTTTAATAAAGTATTTCTGATTCTGCTATGTGTAACTGGAAGTATTCACAAACAAACACAACAGATAAAGTAGGCACATGACTGTTGTACCAGTCCACAGCGTGATGATGTCATCACCCCAGTTATCTGTTCACTGTGAACGTTTGATACTTCCTGCTGTGTTCACACATCCACTCACCCACACCTGGTGTGGACATTTTATACAGTAAGCTGACAGAAAGTCACTGAACCATTCTGCATGTTGACATTGGACACGTAACAAGCAGAACAGGTCTAATAAAGGGACATAAGACAGATTCCTACTGTCCTCTTCTCTTTGAGTTCTACAGTACAGTAATGTCAGCTCAACATAAACAAGCTTCCATCCCAAAGATTCACTCTCAGAAACATGTTCATATCTAAGTATGGAGCTGAAGAACTCGGGGTGTTAAATGAACACAGAGCACTTCCTCTTCTACTTCTCCCTGCAATGTCCTGCTAATGCTCGTGTGAGGCCATCAAAGCCCTCTGTTTGAGCAACTATTTTACAATTCAGCATGAGCCAATACAAGCCACACATAACGGTCGACGAAAACAGAATTCAGTTTAACAACATAAAAGACAATAAAACAAAGGAGCATCTCTTTATCATTTCTCGTCCAGTCCGTTTTTTGCATCCATCGTCCCTCCTCATGACTCTCTGCTGCAGACCTGTGAAGCTGCGTCTTCAGGTCGACCAGTATAAAAGGCCGTGTTGTTCAGTGACATGGGCTCTGTGTGCAGAACAGACAGCTCGGACCGTTCGTGCGACACAGGGCTATTTGTGGCACCAAGGCCGTCTTTTCTGTCCAAATACACACCTGTCATATAGTTGAAAGATTCGAGCTCAGTGGTCACGTCTTCAAACAGGCCAAAAGGAAACTTCTGACCAAACCGATCATTGGTCCCTTCAGCTACAAAACAAGCAGCTCCAAGCAAATAGGTCCTCATTAAAACCATGTACAGAAAGTAATGAAGTATTTATTTAAAACATCATATTAACTAAGAAGTGATGAAAATCACAAAAGAAGCTGGATTATGATTTTAGTTTTGCTGCTGAATTCTTCTGGCTTCATATCCTTTTGTTCATTTTGCTGAAAAAAAAAAAAAAAATCCAGCATACTATTGGAATCGCCTGTTCACTCACACAAAAGACAGTGACACAAAGAGGAATGACAATGACCAGCGTGCTGCTTGTGCAGCAGGAGACCAGGGCGTGATGGGAGGGGCGGCGTGTTGCATTAGTGGAGTTTAGATTTGTTTCCATCTCATTACGTTATTTGTTGCCTCAGCGCTCGTTTGTGGAACACATCCTGGTTTCATCTTTTACGTGCAGGAAATTAACAAAACAAATGAAGATGCACAAAGGAGTCTCCCTGTTCCCTGACAGCTCTGCAGCAGAGCCTCTAAGCTCCATTAGGTCAAAAAAAAAACTAAAAACTCTCCGTGTCGTCTTAACTATTCAAGTGGAACATTCATTTGCATAATAATTTGTTTATAAGAAAGTTCAATGATGCAGAAACCTGCAAGTAATATATTATAAGTAAGCTGTAATCAGTTGCTCTTTGAATGCTTAATCAAGAGGCGATAAAGATAAATAAATAAATAAACTAGCACATCATACATCACCTGTCTGAACAACAGGTAATGCAGGATGTGCCTGTATGTCAAAACATCACTGAGGTAAGGAGGCGTTTTTATGTATAAGGTAGGGATGAAGGATTAATCATGAGCAGTTAAAGTTGATTCAAAGGTGTCGAGGTTCGAATCAGTTCTCTGAAAAATGACCGGCAGCATCGTGAAGCGTCAGCAGCTGGAGAGCAGAGCAGGCTGCTTGTAATAAGCAGACGTTATCGTGGCAGTGGAAGCACTTTGTCTTCCAGAGACAGAAAATAAAAGACAAAAACTGAGTGCAAATATTACAACAAGACTGACAACTCCACAAGCAGCACAAACCAACATGACGCAGCATTTCATCCACAGCACAATGAGAGGATCCAATCCCCTCCAGATTCTCTGAAAAGAATCTATTTTAAAGGGAACGCTTACAAATCACTCAATCACAGCGGTGCCACGGACTGTAGAAAGCCAAAAACTTCAACAAAGAAAGAGAATGTGACATCGATGCATCAGATCAATGATTCCAAGGGAGGTGTGCGTGTCCGAGGTCGTCCATGAGGTGGACCTACACGCTGACATTACTCGTGTGAAACCTTGAAATTACTCTTTCCAAATCCATACATGGTGTGTTTTGTGTTTGTCCTTCCTGTCACACAGGAAGTGAAGATTCTTTCTGTCTGACTGCAGTGTGTGGCGCTCCTCCCTTTAGGGTCAGATGGCTACACTCTGCACCCCAACACAAGGGTACACAAAAAGTAGGATGGCACAGATCTGTTGAAAACACCAATAACCGTGTACCGGACTGAACTGAAACTGACCTGAAGCACTTAGTGGAAACACGGCTCGAGTTGGGAGTTGTTTTATGAAATGCTACATCTTCTGTCTGATCTTTAGTTATCTGTTTTTAACTGTCCTTCTCTCACATCATGCATTATGTCAAATTTAACCTTTCCTCAACTCAAATGTGTGATGTCAGAAGTGTTCTATCCTATCAGATGCAGGCACAGAGCTGGGACGTCTTTGTCCCACTATGCCTCCATGAAAAATACCCAGGTACCCAAGAGAACACTTCTTCTTCTTCTTGTTTACTGCATGTTTGATATCTGTTTCTGTTAGACGCTGCAGAAGAACAGTGTGATTTATAAGAGACATGTCTTTTATTCACAGTTCGGTCAGCTTTGGTGAAAAAGTTGTCTGAATGTCTGCTGCAGACACACTGCTGAGAGCGGGCGTGTTTGACCTTGTGCATGAACCATGTCTGTGTTTTTACGACTGGTTGCTTCCTCTTGTTTGTGTTTGTTCTCTCTTACCTCTTTCCCCTGATAAGGCTTAACTAATTAACTTATTGGCTTTAACGATCCACAAAGACAATACTGTGGCCCCTTGAATGCTTCTACTGTAAGAACGAATCAATTCCACAATTACTTATCACCATGTCGGAGTCAGAATACCTCCTTCTTCACAGAAACCCAACGACCTTCACAATGACAGGAGTCACTTCTGTGTGATACTCGAGATGGAAAGAGAAAGGTCTATTTAAATAGTTGTTCTAAATGCACACGGCAGACAGCGTTCAGCTTCACAGGCAGGCAGATTGATGGGCCACTCCTGCGCCTGCTTGTGTGTATCATAAGAGAATGCCATGTTTCTGTCAGCACAGCCAGCACATGACGTCTCCACACCTAACAACATTTGTTTCAGTTTCAGGTCCGTTGACTTCTCTGGCACTCTGTCAAATTCACACTGCCACGTCCCCCGTCCAATATACCTTTTAACATTCAGTCTCGCTCTGATGCCTGCGTCCACTTCGCACCCAAAAGTCACTGCCTGCCGCCTGCTGCTCGGAGATAAATGAGTCTGTTGAAACAACATCCCCCAAAAGACACTGAAGTCTGTCTGGATGAGTTAACTTCAATGTGTTTGCCTTTCATTTAGAATTCAAGTTTTTAATTTAATGAGTTTGGTTAAGCCGGGCAATGGTCCAAAATGGAAATCTTTACAGACTTTTAAACAACCAAATCATTATTCATGGTACTTTATTGATATTGAATGTGTTCTTACCACCTGACCTCCCTGATGCCTGTGTCGTCCCCACAGCCACCCCGCACGACCTGCTCCAACCTGACCAACAAGAATGGCCTTTTACTCGCTCTTTTTAATAGTGCCTAAAAATAACACTTTTTATGAATTAGCGCTCGGGGTGTAACGGTCGGACCGGGCCGTTTCAATACACGGGACCAAAATGCTTCAATCTGTGTTCCCACACGGACCGCAAAACGGAAACACAACAAATGGCACGAGAAATGGCAGCTGCAACAAGTCAGCAGCTGGAGCTGGAGGACCCCCGCTGTGTTTGAGGTCTCCTGTGGGGGGACATTTTGGTTTCCCATTTAAGAACAAAAGTGGACAAAAGCAAGTTGACAAGACACGAGCAGTATGCCAATATTGTACGGTCATCGGCTACACTGCTGGTAACACTTTGATAGTACGAATTTCTGTGAATACGTTCAGTTTGGTTACACTGTGTAGAGGTGACTTTGTTAGCAGACTACGATCTATTCGGAGACGCTATGACCATATTTGAAGAGAAGAATGTCATTAGAGGTATTCCAAAAGCATAATGTATGGCCTCAGTTGACAGTGGAATGAGGAATTGTTCTATGTTAGGGTAAAGGTGATTCTCCAGACCATGTATAGAAATATCCAAAGTGGGAAGGAATTTATGACACCTGTTGAACTGTAATGGCTCCACACTGATCATTAAATTATCTATCTTTCAGCCTGCACAGAGTCTCAGTGTTGTCTGTTAGATCAGAACCACGGCCGTGATATGATGCGTTAATATTATCCAGTCTGTTGATAGATTCAACTTTAGGGACATTTATATTATTCAACCCATCACACTTTTAACTTGTTGAAGCACCTGAAGAGGCACCACACAAACATGAACATAACTGGAACTAGGAGAAAGGAGGTAACAGGGCATTTAATTAATTTAAAATATTTATTTATGTTGATGCTGCACTTAAGAAAAAAAAAACACAGACAACTATCTTTCAACTTATATCATTTGAAGATTTACTGAACTCTCCTGATCATCCAGCATTCCAAGCAGACCAAGTTTCCATTAAGACAAAGTCAGAGATAAGGAAACACTTAATTGGAATTGTCTTCCTCTTTCCCCTGATAGCATCCGTTACAGCTGCTGTATCTTTCCTCAAATGGAAACAAAATCTGTGAATATCTCTGATCTTTTGTAAATCATTCAAGGTCGGATGTCTGCTAGGATAAGGAGCTGTTGTCTAAAGCAAATGAAAAGTTTTGTTCTGTTTTTCTTCTGTTTCAGGTGGTTCTAATGTTTTCTGAGTGACATGATATGTTCCCTTATTTTGTTGTTTTTGATAATCAAAACTCTCAGGTTTCATTAAAGGTCACATTTTCAGATTATTTCATTAATAAGTCAGAGAGCTTCGCACAACATGTCTGTGCAGTTACTGGTTGTAAATCCACTTTGATCCTGTTTGTGATCATGTCTATGAACCTCTTTATTTCAGCTCTGCTCAGAACAGGCTGTTTCTGTGTCTGTAGCTTTAAATATGTAAATGAACGTTAAGGTGAACGTTCACATTTGTCTGAGAGTGAAGCACCCAGTGGAAGGTCCATTTTGTTTTTCATATGGTGGTTTCTCTCTCTTACACAGTGGAGGGAGATTTGCATGACTGAGACCCTAACGGACAAAAATACAATTCTAATACATGACTCACATCACATCTGAGAGTACTTCTCACCTGACTCCTTTCTTATAAATAAACAGCACTGTAAGCGCTGAGATGCAGCGACCTTGGTGCTGAGGATGGAGCGGTGGAGTGGGTGACATTGAGGAGGTGAAGCATCTCAGAGGCAATCACAGTGCGAGAGCAAGGCAGAGACTGGAGAGGAGGAGATCAAATGAACAACATGTGGACTCTCTCGTCCCTCACTCAGTCGCTCCCTCTCAAACTGTAGTGTATATACAGTAGAGTACATGTGATCCCTGTCTCTTTATGTATCTCTCACAGACACAGTGTATATATGCAGTAGAGTACATGTGATAAAAGTTCCCTGTCTCTTTATGTATCTCTCACAGACACAGTGTATATATGCAGTAGAGTACATGTGATAAAAGTTCCCTGTCTCTTTATGTATCTCTCACAGACACAGTGTACAGTAGAGTACATGTGACAACATTGTGTCTTGTTGCTTCCCTGGTAAAGCAGAAAAAAACACACAGAGCCTTTACGTTAAGCCCGGCTGTGTGTGAAGGTGATTTTGGTCTGATAATGATCAGCTGTTGACCAGATGGAGGAGTCGTACGTCCAGATAAGGACAAAACGACACAGGGGACCAAAAGGTTCCAAATTGGGGTCTAAAAGGGCGGACAGGTTATCAATAGGAAGCTTTCTTCCAATAGAGATAAGCAGGTGTAAATAAAAGACATTGCGACGGGGAAAAGAAATGCAGGGTTCAGCAACAGGACTATAATTAGCTGCAGAATTACATTGAGCCAAAGCTTTCCACATCAAACGCGGTCACCTTCAGAGCAGAGATGATGCTCTGCGATGTGTCTGAAGTCCTCGATGAGAGAGGAAACCGTTTATTTGTCTGCTGTCTGTTCTATCTTTTAAATATCTAGAGTGACCTCTGATATACGCAATAACTTCCCGAGCTTGTGACAGAAGAGCGATGTGATTACTGGGCACATCAGGGACATTTCCTAATGTTATGTATTTTAAATAGAACATGATTATGTGCATAAGCCCTTTAGCTCCATTTAATCACATCACTTAATGCCTGTGATTAATCTGGCTGATATGATCATGAGGCCAATGAGCCCTGGGTGACTGTGTTTGCAAACACAACAAGGCGATACCTTTTTTTAATCTGGTTCATTTTTAAAGCGACCGTTGACAATTAAGAGTTGTCACACAGTTTACATCAGATGTCGCTTGCATTGTTTATTTGCATCCGTCTTTCAGCAGCGAGTGAATCAACCTCACATCTGTATGATGACACATCAGTAATGATGACCCAATATTCAGTTTGGTTAACTGTAAAATATGACTATTATAAAATATGAACGTTTACATTCAAATATCAAAATTAATAAAAAATGGAGTAAACCCATGATATATATTTTAGTTGAATTCTAACATTACCTACAATATTTCCAACAGATATCAAAGCCAGAGAAATCTGTAATGTCACAGTTGTAACAGTCCGTGTCTTGTCGCAGCCGCCACCATGATGAGCCACCACGACAAACTTTCTCGTTGCCAAGGAAACAGGATGTTACGTCAACGATCGGTGCATAAGGAAGCGTGAAAGCTGCCGTTCTGTTGCTGTATGTCCTGCTCTAATTTGTGTGTTTATTTCCTGTTAATTATACTTTGACATAATAGTGGCGTAGCGTCGTCACGACAGGCCCCAGTTCAAGCTATGCTGATGGGCCCTAGCATGCATGCATACACACACAGACACACAACTAGGTTATATATTTAGCAACAGTGTGTCAGATTGTAAAAGTCAAAATGTATTATCTCGACCAATGTTAGGAAGCCGGGAGAGATTCCCCGCCAGCCTCGACATAATTTACAAGAGCAGTGATTAAATTAGCTGGCTGATAGTCACTGGATATGCTAATATTGACTGATATTTTCAGCTGGCCCATTTATCAGTCAGGCTCTATTGCACATCCACTGACAAACAGTATTTCAACATGACTTGCAAATAAAGTTCGACAAGACTTTCACTCTGGCCTCTGTTTGCCTAAAAATAGATTCATTGACAATACAGCAACTTCTTGTTGTACTATGAGCTCGCGTCTTTAGCTGTTTGATCTGCAGGAGCTGTAAAAGCTACAAAACTCGTCATCCAGAAAATGCTGACCAGACAAACTGTCATCAAACTAAGTCTTATCTCCTGGTAGTCCGCGTTTGATTGTGTTGATTCTCAGTGACTCGTGTATTTTTGTTCCTGTCAGTTTACGTGTGTTCGTGCTGTACAGTATGCGTGCGTCCTGCAGGCACTGATGCTCTTTTGGAAAAGCACCGTGTGACATGTTGGAGACGAGTTAGAGAAATCTGTGCAAATCTGCTGTCTCATGGATGCTCAGAGCCCGGAGCACAGCAACACCTCTCCAATTAGGACAGCAACCAAGCAAGCTTCCTGCTACATCCGCTGCTACACACACACACACACACACACACAGCTGTGAGTTTCTCTTTCTCTACCAAAAATGGACCACCCAACCATTTCTGTACAGTGCAGAGTTTAAAAACGTTCACTGACAGGCTGCCTCGAAGGTCGACTGACAACCGATTTAATCAGCCTTCAAAAATCCCAAACTCTGCACAGAGTTTATTTGACCACTAATTGATTTTGGAAAAACAAAACCGTAATAGAACAGTGTGCATATTTTCTTTAAAGGCAATATTTTGTGTTGTTTTGTGTGCAGTAGACAGAAAAAGTTTTCTCTTAATGAGGGAGCTGGAGGTCTTTTAAAGTTTGACACTTTCACAGCCCCCCTGATCGGGGCTAATAAGGGTACAAGACAGCAAACAACAAAGGCTTACAAGAGCAAAGGAGGAAAGGTTGAGGTCGATGTCATTTCAGTTTGAGCGAATAATGAGCAGGGAAAAAAAACACTCTTAATCTTTGACTTTGTGAAGGCAAGGACTAATTGCATTGAAGGCTACAACAAGTTCAGATTGGTAAGCTTCTCAGAACGAAGACAACGTTCATCAGTTTTATACTCGTTTTGTACACAGTTCAGCCCATTGAACTCCTATCACTTGTTTGTATCATAGACTTTAACATACGTGGACGTAGTCTCAGTGAGGTCACCCTTTGGTTTCTCTCTTTTTTTCTTTTTTAAAGTAACTCGAAGGCGGTGGCCATATTGAAAACGCTGTCTCAAGCTAACGTTCAATCTAAGTATTTAAAGGCCTCAGGCCCCCGTGAACTGCTGGCTGTGTGCTCCTCTGAGCTTGCATGAAGAGTTGATGTGCTGAAAAGAAAAGCCCTGCACGTCTGTCCTGTCACTATGACAACAGCGCCGCTGTATGACCAACACTGCTCTGTTACTTTTTACCCCATGTTTTTTTTTTATCTGAGATCATTGTTACCCAGCAGACACAGACAAAGAGGATACAGGACACAACAAGAATACAGGGAAAATAATATGATTGGAAAGATGAGCCGATGATGCCAAGAAAGCCTCCATGAAAAGTTGTTACATTTTTTTTGAGCCGAGCTGTAAAAAGAGGCTTTTCATGTGATTTTTGGGGTCGAGCCTCAAGCGGACACTCGTCGGAGGAGTTTGCTGCTTGGTCTCTGTGCTCTAATTCCCTCCAGTTTCACCGCTGGTCTGAAAGATGAGCTGCAACCTAAACTTTTAAAAACTACTAGATTGACTGGTTTCTAACTGGGGGCAAACAGTCACAGGTCAAGAAAAGGAGAGAAGTTGAAAAAACAAAGCAAGAAGAGGGAAATGACTTCAAAATGAGATGATGAGGAAACAAAGTTCATAAATAAAGAAACAGGAATTTCAAGGACTATAACAATTTCACTCCACCGCTGCCTCAGCCCAGACATGGAAACCACAAAATGACTGCACTTCTCCTCCGTGGTGGTAATGCACCCTAGAAGGTGTATTTAATGTGGGCCTTGGTTTGTGGCTTGAATAATTGAAGCAGCCACAGTGGAGCTGCACCAGGCAGCAGCCAGCCTCCACACCATACGAGACCAAAGAACAACAAACAGCTGATTTATACTTTACCCTCCACTCAGGTCGAGTAAAAACAGCGAGGCTTGAACAAACATTACATACATTCACATTAAATCTGCACAGCCAGGACAGGAAGCTATAATCTCCTCCTTCACCTGTGAAGGCCACAGTGGGAACACGGGGGGCCTGATTTACTAAAGGTGTGCGTCTGCAAACCTGATACACCTGTGCCATCTGATCTACTAACGGCACGCAGTGAGGATTGCGTCACGTATTGTCCATTCAGTACGTTATTCTTAATGAATATGCAATATGGAGCGTTCTGCCCGAGCGTGCACAACACTGGGAGGAGAAAATGCAAAGAAGTTCAGTTCGTGATTTACCAAGCCAGACAAAAAGTGTGGTGATTGTGACAGTGTCTAAATTGAACACCTTAGAAAGGAGCGTGCTAATCCAGGAGCCCGGTGTTACAAACAACAGGCTGCAGTTATTGTAGTTAGGTCAGGTAGGTAGTCAATAAGAGGTGTAAAGATGACTTTTCCCCCCCACACGTGTCAACTCTAATCTTTGATGCCTCTTGTCTGATGTTCAACGATGGCCTGAGCGGTGCAACTTAGCGCCCGTGCCACAGAGTGACCACACAATCTATCACTCTGTAGTCTTAGTAAATCAGGCCAGTATGAAGCTTGTGTGCTTCAAGCTTCAATGTTGTTTTGTTCCAAACTGTGTCTTCAAGGTTAAAAGAGCTTATTTCCTGTGGAGAGTTCATTCTAACACACAGTTTAGTGCTTCATGAAGATTAAAAAAAAACCACAAAAAAAAACGTGAGAACAAGTGATAATCTGTGATTTAAACGTGATCTCCACAAGATGAGGATGTTCTTTCATCGACTTAGCAGCCGATCGAAAGGTAATGACTTCATGTTCACTCAGCAGACTTATGGACAGCCTGATACTGATGAGTATATTGACTATAGTCACACACACACACACACACACACACACACACACCTGTCAGGTTAAGGCTGAGATGGATGGTGACAGATGACGTGTGGTCGTCAGGCCGTCTCTCTGCTCGTGGTCTAATGAGGTGACACACAGGGCTGACTGAAACAGCCAGACCAGCAGGGTCAAAGGCAGGTTCATGAATTACTAACCCACATCCATAAATAAGTAGGGGTAGCGGGGCAGACCCTCAGAGAGAGGGGCTGAGAGCCATTCTTTCTGTTATATTTCACATCAGAGGAGAAAGCAGGTTCTTCACCTTTACTCGGCCCTCTCAGGTCAAACTCCATGTTACCTTCTTCTTTTGGACACTACAGATTTAGATTTGGGCTCCATGGTTGAGATTCTGGCTTAATGCTCTTTTAAATCTGATCTGTCAAAAAGTAAACCAATAAGCATCAATGTTTGTCAGATTGTTTAAAGCTTTTTTGTCTTTATCTACAGCTTTAAATATTTGTTGCCATATTGGACACCTGTGTATGCTTTTGTTCAGATTCCACAGAGAGAGTAGGAGAGAAGGGAACGACACACCAGAGGTTGGAGTCAAACTGGGACTCATGCCTCTGCACACAGGGTGCACGCTAGGCTAACGGGTGCCACCGGTTGGTTTTTAAAATGATCACTATACTTATCATGTGTGCCAGAAGACAAGCTAGTTTTACTGTTGCTTGGAAACAGTGTCACAGCTACATCTCCTGGTCACATTGTCCCTCTCTAGTTAACTGTTTTGGTCTTGTTTAAATGATATCTATAATCTGTCAAGAATCAAACATGGACATGTGTTTTTTTATTATGTGAAGGAGTCTGCATGCTGCTCAGGAGCTCTGAACATCCGTCAAACATCACAGATTGATCCGCTGTCTCAAATGAGATGACTTTCTCCAATCAATGGGTCAATGGGGGAACACTTATCTCCCTTTGTCCGTACCTGATCAGTCTCTGACTTCGTTTGGGTGGGTGAGCGTTTTCCTGACAGGTCAGAGGAGGGAGCTGCACTAACTGAGCCATGAAAAGAGGATGAACGGGGACGGGGAGAGGAAGTGAAAAAAGCGGCATAGTGCACAAGGTGGACAGACATCGGCACGCACAGAGTCGGTGGAAATGAGCAGTTAAGGCTTTGAACGATCCAAAAATCCGAGCTTGATGAAACATGAAGAAAGAACATGTTAACTCTGTACAAGTCGATGTCAAGAGGATAACAGATAAAGACTTGTTGTTAAAGGATCACATTCTTAATAACACTATGTTCACTCTGAAGACCTGAGATGACCTTTAACAGTTTGTTGATGATTTTAGGACGTGAAACAACAAGACCTATGGGTGCCTCAACCATCAGACCAAAGGCACATCCTTCACAGTCTTCCTGTTTCTACTCCTGCAGCTGGAAAATATACCAACGAGACCCATCAGGCAACACGAAGAAAAAACAACTTCATGACCCAAAAGTTACAACTCGTTGGTCTTTGGTTAAGGTGTTTTTTTCCACACTGTAGTTTGTCGTTAAGCTTCAGAGAAAAGTAAAAAATGGATCTCCACAAGCACTCCCTCTGAGGTATTTTTCATTTTATTTGCATATTTTAAGCATTCTGCCCGAGTCATCCACTTAGCTTGACTTCTAATACATCACCTCTCACATACCTGACTTCATTTAACTTGCTAATTAAACGTTACCGTTATCAGGGGTTTAATTAAACTCTCTTGACGTTCAAAGTAAGCAAAACACTTTTCTGCATGCTGTACAATATGCAAATTCACAGTGTGTGTGTGTGTGTGTGTGTGTGTTTGAGTCAGTGTGCATCTTAGTGTGTTGGTGTTTTTTCACACAGGACTGCCAGAGTGGAGCAGATAAGTGGCAGAGTCGTCATACTCAGCACTGCACTATTTAGTAAAGGCTTTAGCGTGGCAACATGTTGGGTCATATCCTCGCCCTGCAGCACGCAGCCATCACAGGAGGACAGGTGTACAATACACACAAGGAAGTCTGATTCACACAGCCCTCACAGTATGAACTCAGGGGGCTGCAGAAATCCAAGATGGAGTCCAACACTATGGCCCTTAAATCATGTTCTAGAGGGAAGTGGACAGAAAAGACTCTGAAGCTGCTTCATTAAGGGCACAAAGATCTCACACTGGCTGAGTAATATACACGTCAACACCCCGTCCACTGGCTCGCTCTGTTCACACATCAGATAGCTCCGCCTTCACAGGGAAATGTCACGGTGGAGCTGGTAAGTTCTGCGTTGCGGCGAAAATCAGATCTCTTGAAGTGACACAAGCAGCTGATCCTAAACCTTTGTGGAAATGATTACAGCCGATCCTCAGCTTAGACGGAAGAGGAACAAGGAAGGAGGGAAGCTCTACAAGGCACCGGGACTCACTTTTCCCACTTACAAATGCTTGTTAGCTTGTTAGAGAGTGGTGCATTAATAATATCCACATCCATGATTGAAATGTTCAACTCTGCCTTGTGTCAACAAACTTTTTTCTGCTCACCACGAGGACATATTGACAACTCTCTGAGTGCTGTGATTTGAGTCAACAGCTTGTCAATACAAAGCAACACACTTCAGTTTATCCACCTTCAGTACAAGAGCACGACATGTCGAACTGCTTGGAAGGGGGGAAACTGAACTAAACAGAGCAAAGAGTTAAATGTTTAAGAGATGCAGTGTGGACAGCCAGAGAGTGATGATGTTAGGACACGATGTGTCAGACGTGTGTTAATTTACAGGGAACTGAGCTCTGATCACCAAAGGATCACAGATAAAGCATGTGGAGACACTTTAGAATAAATAGGCTCAGAGTCACAACTCTCAATGGGGTTCAAGTTTTCAATGTGGACAGGAGATGAGTAAGGACAAAAAGCAGCCTGATGACAGAGAAGTGAAAAAGTTAAAAGTTGTTTCTTCGACATAGAAAGCACTGACCCCATCTGTAGTTATGTGTTTCATTTAGTGATATATTTAACATGTACTTGAATGGTTCGCTTTATGAGGAAATGTGTTGCTGACAAACAGAACATGTTTCCCCTTGTTCGTGGCCGTGTCGAGGAGAGTGCAGTGAAAGCACATGTTGCAGCATTATAAACCAAAATGAGCCCCTGACGGAGCACGCATTCTTTAAAGAGTTTCTCCCTCTCTTCACGTGTGCTGCGTCTGACCTCTCCTGGAGAGGTCATCCAGGACAAATTGAAATTGCTTTCAGCACTTGAGAGCTAATGGTTTTAAGGATGACCGCGGGGTCAGTGCCAGCTATCAGGAGTCCCATCTCTTCTTCTGTTATGGTCTGCTGAGCTCTCTCTCTCTTGGCTCCCACAAACAGGACGTTAAATACAAATTGTGGCTCTTAGCTGGATGACTCACAAAACAGTGTTGTAGGCGAGAGCGGAGAGGATCGGCCGGCCAAATGTAGAGACATTTAAAGGAATGTGAAATGCCTGCAGAGGTTACACAGATTAAAAAAAAAAAAAAAAAAAAAAAAAAAGTTAATGATGAAGAAGCCTGGTGGTGCTTTACTCCATCTGACCAGAAGAGGAGGACATTCTTCCACTCTTCCATAAATGTTCCTATGAGCAAATCATCCACTGAATATTAGAGGAACTCAAAAATAATCCCCTCCCTCTGTTTCCCTCGCTCATGCACTTTCTACTTCCATTAGTTCAAAGTTACATCCATTGTTCGCAGCATGACTCTTAGCCTCAGGTCACATTTGCCTTTGAATATTTATTCTCCCCTCCCTGCTCCTCTATCAGGGTCCAACTCCCTGTATCATAAGGCCAGGACTGTTAATGTGGCACCCCGAGGCGCCCACTGGAAGTCACTGCAAAGTCAGAGCTCTGAGTCAGCTCAGTGAAGGGAGCATAGCAGAGACTGTGCTGAGGCAGCATGCAGGCTAACACAGCTAACACAGTGTATTCACACACACACACACACACACACACACACACACACACACACACACACACACACACACACACCTGCTGTGGACATTATCAGTCAGACGTTACACACTGCTACACAGGGAGCATGCCAGAACTGTTGGGGGTTTGTTGCCTTGCTCAAAGGCACCCCGGCAGTATTCAGGAAGTGACCCGGCATCTTCCATACCAGGACTTGAACCAGCGACCCTCTTGTTCCCAACACAAGGGCCTAGAGACTGAGCCACTGCAGTCCCCACATTCCTGGAGCTGACCTGCGTTGGTAAACACTGGCTGAAGGTCAGTGGAGTGAGCGCAGCAGCATGCTGGCTCCTGTGAAAACACAAACACAGCTTCTGTTTCAGCTGACCTTTCATGTCTTAGTTCCATCACCACGTGGTGGAGGAAATGAGAGAGAAGACACGTATGTACGCAGAGAACATGCAAACTCCACACGGGTTTGAACCAAGAACTTTCTAGATGTAAGGCAACGCATTGCAAAGTACGCCTTCACGAGAACGAGGAAGAAACCTCAGCACAGTCAACACACCAGGATAAAAGGTGCAGAAATATGCAGGATGAGCAGAACCACTTTGAGATATTTTACTCTGTGAGGTTTGTGTGTGTGACTTGAGCAAAGAGGAAACGAGGTCAGCTCGTAGGGAACAGGAGCAGGTGTTGGTAAAATCCTAGATGACCCTGGTTTGGCACACGCAGAGCTCAGTCTCAGCTGTCTCTTCTGAAATAAGAAGTTAGAGGGAATAAAAGAGTAGAAGAGGTGGGAGCAGATGAAGTGTCACCAGAAGGACAGGAAGAGGAGAGAGGACAGAAGAAGAACAGTGGAGGAAGGTGGGAAAAAGGAGGGGAGGTGAAAGAAGAGAAATAAAGAGCGCTGAATGGGAAAGTTTCAGGAGCCATGACAGAGATTAGAGCTCAGCATGAAAGATCCTCAGATATGGGAAGAAGTGATGCCAATGTGTATTTTAGGAGGAAGAAAATAACACTGATCTACTGGAAAGACTCAGCATGGAGCAGACGGAGGGAGGACGACAGGACGAAAGGCTGTTCTATTTATGTCCAGACCCACCATCCCCCATCGGACCCTGGCTCTGTGAAACCGGAGCTCAGGCTCGCCCTCTACAGAGGGGGGCTTCATGTAACAGGCGGCTGTGTTTTAGCAAGCTAGCTCAAAATGGACATACTTGTGTGAAATATTTGATCTCAGCCTGCGTCGCTTTGAATCAATACACTCTCACTGTTTCAAACCCTCCACTCAACATGTAAAGCACTCGCAGGCAGACTCGTCCAGAGGATTTAAAAAATGTGTAGAAACACTAAGCATCTCCAAAAATCCTCTTCCCTCGGAGAACACAAGCCATCCAACCCAGCTCCTCATAAATGAACACGTTCGGTATGAAGCGTTGAAGCGTGGGCTTCAATAAAAAATAGTGCTCACAGTGAGTAATACACCAGCGCTGTGCTGAGACAAAAGGAGCACAGGTGCTATCATAGAGGTGTCTCTTCTTTTCAATCAAAACACCTTAAAAAAAACTAAAACAAACAAATGTCCAATCCTGTCATACTTTGAAAACTATTTCCTCTCCATTATCTTGATGTATCCAGAAGAAGCAAAACTTTAAACTACAGATCTTCAAACAGATCTTAGTCCAAAAGCTCTGGGAGCGAGCGAGCGAGAGAGAGAGAGAGAGAGAGAGACAGAAAGAGAGAGAGACAGAGAGAGAGACAGAGAGAGAGAGAGAGAGAGAGAGAGAGAGAGAGAGAGAGACAGAGAGAGAGAGAGAGAGAGAGAGAGAGAGAGAGAGATCTGAAGTGCTTGCAGAGTTTTAGTTCCATTCATGTCTTTTACAAACAGACGGGCAGCAGAGCAGGTGACACTCAGATGGAGCCAGTCGCACAATTTACACAGGTTGCAGGAGAGTGCTTGCAGTTCATTGGTTGCTTTGGACTTATATTTTTGTTTCGACTGACGTCTTGAAAACGACACACATTCTCTGTCCTTACAAAACGACCGACATAAAATCAAAAATATAATTACAAATGCACACCGCTCAACATGAAGAAATTCTATTTCACTGCATACAATGGTCTCTAATTAAAAACTGCACCAAGACTGAATTTCTACAATTCATTTAGCAGATGCTTTAATCCAAGTCGACGTACATCTGAGAGAAAGTACTGCACAACACAAGCAAGGAAACGATGTCAGTGCGTGCAAACAAACATCTTTGAGTCCTTTATGAGAGTGACAGGAAGTGACCAGAGCACGACACTGACCGCGGGTTAGAAACCATCTGAAAATCACTGTCATGAATCAAAACCAGAGTCATTACCATCATCATCATCAATAGTATCAAAACCATGGTGGTCTTCATCATTAAGGTTGTAGGTATTCACGAAAGAGCCGAGTCTTTAGCTGTTTCTGTCAGCTGTTTTTCAAAACCAATCAACTGCACATTAAAGCAAGCACCTTTCAACCAGTGACCCACACACACACACACACACACACACATAGACTGAGCATGCGTGAGTCATGACACAGTTACCCCTCTCCTTTCATTTCTTACATGTTGTTAATATGTTCATATCTCTTATTTGCATTGACCTTTGGTATCGGCCTTGAGAGTGAGCACATTTAAATGTCTTACAGAGAGAGACGAGGAGCTTGCCGTATAAGCTTTTACAATAGCCCCCTCTTTTGGCAAGAAGTTGAAGTATTTCTAAACCGCTGACACACACAGAATATTCTCTTTATATAGACAAGGTTGAGTCGGTGTTGATCGTGCTGCTGGTTGCATTGAGGATGCTTTTGACACCAAGCCTGTTACCTGAGAGTCGGTGCTGCTTGGTGCTCACTCGGTTGGTATTTTGGACCGTGCAGCAGAGGTGGAGCATGGCAAACATGGCGAGGATCATCACCACGCTCTGGAGCAGCAGGGTGAGCTCGAACTGCTTCCCTATCCTGCAAGGACCAAAACAAAACACCAATCCTGTTTGTATACAGAGCTGAATATTTCATAGAGAGCTTAAAGAAAAAGAGTGCAGATCAGACAGCTGCGAGCACAGACATACAACACACAGAGACACAGCAGAGTCCCACATTCAATTCTATGGATTTTTTAACAAGGCATCAAGGATGGGAGAAGCACAGAAACCTTTTTTAAATAACCAATCTTCTATAATTTCCTATTGAGATTTTGTTTTATTGAATTCCCTGCTGGATAAAAGACCTGTGCTCCCTGATTCATAAAACAATTTATGAGGAGGCCTCAAAGTTCACGGCATATGGCCTCATAGAAGACATCATAAATCATTTTTTGTGATCCTTCTCCCCTTCCCGTTTATTTCTGACAACATGACAGATCTGAAGGATGACCTTGTAAATGCTCTGTGCCTCCCAAAAGGGAAAAAAAATACAGGAAGTGAGATATCACGAGGGCCCTTTCCCTTCCTCACCAGAAGAAGATACGCAGGATGTTTGCAATGAGCAGCACCAGGCACACTCTGGTGGAGAAGCCCTCGCTGTTGTTGCTCCCCTGGATCTCCTGGTACTGCGGCACGTAGGGCAGCGCTCCTCCGAACACCATGAGGCAGGACGCCAGCCAGGACAGCATCGTCCACGAGGCGTCCACGTCCTCCGCCTGCAGAAGCACCTCTGCGTCCATCACACGGCGAGACGCTCCCACGGGTCCACAGGGTTTGGAGGGTTCACCTGAGGGCCAGGATGATGACAGGTCACAGTCAGATAATGAGGGTTCTGCTGAGGTATCCTAATGAATACTTCCAGGTAAAAATAAAAATCAGTAAAACTTAAACTTACTCTTTATAGATTTGTTCATTTTCAGTTACACTGCTTTGAGCTGGGAGAAAAGCATTTCTTTTTAAATTGTACCGGTAGTAACATCAGGAAAATGACCAACAGACCGAATCTTGAGCCATGACCTCAAATGAGTGACAAACACAGGCTCAGGCCTAGCGGGCACAATGGTCACATTGTGAACGCTTGTTTTTACATGAAACTCCTTGTTGTGACTCAGGGAAAGTCTGAGCTTGATTTGAATTCATTTCATTAGGTCTTAAATTCCAAGTGTGGTCGAGAAACGTTTGGCTCAATAAACAACTATTTTTCAAAGACTCTTGAATGAAACTGTAATCATTATTTGAGTTCATATGTGGAAATCTAACTCACAACCCCCCAGACAGGAGATGACACAAAACTTCACAACAACTGCACAGTGTTCACGTTGTGGATGATGCATTCGTCTGTATGTGTGTTGTGTCTGTATGTGTGTTGTGTCTGTATGTGTGTTGTGTCTGTATGTGTGTTGTGTCTGTATGTGTGTTGTGTCTGTATGTGTGTTGTGTCTGTATGTGTGATGTGTCTGTATGTGTGATGTGTCTGTATGTGTGTTGTGTCTGTATGTGTGATGTGTCTGTATGTGTGATGTGTCTGTATGTGTGTTGTGTCTGTATGTGTGTTGTGTCTGTATGTGTGTTGTGTCTGTATGTGTGTTGTGTCTGTATGTGTGATGTGTATGTGTGTGTGATGTGTCTGTATGTGTGTTGTGTCTGTATGTGTGTTGTGTCTGTATGTGTGTTGTGTCTGTATGTGTGATGTGTCTGTATGTGTGTTGTGTCTGTATGTGTGTTGTGTCTGTATGTGTGATGTGTCTGTATGTGTGATGTGTCTGTATGTGTGTTGTGTCTGTATGTGTGATGTGTCTGTATGTGTTGTGTCTGTATGTGTGTTGTGTATGTATGTGTGTTGTGTCTGTATGTGTGATGTGTCTGTATGTGTGTTGTGTCTGTATGTGTGATGTGTCTGTATGTGTGGTGTGTCTGTATGTGTGTTGTGTCTGTATGTGTGTCTGTATGTGTGTTGTGTCTGTATGTGTGATGTGTCTGTATGTGTGTTGTGTCTGTATGTGTGTTGTGTCTGTATGTGTGTCTGTATGTGTGTTGTGTCTGTATGTGTGATGTGTCTGTATGTGTTGTGTCTGTATGTGTGTTGTGTCTGTATGTGTGATGTGTCTGTATGTGTTGTGTCTGTATGTGTGTTGTGTCTGTATGTGTGTTGTGTCTGTATGTGTGTCTGTATGTGTGTTGTGTCTGTATGTGTGATGTGTCTGTATGTGTTGTGTCTGTATGTGTGATGTGTCTGTGTGTGTGTTGTGTCTGTGTGTGTGTTGTGGCTGTATGTGTGATGTGTCTGTATGTGTGATGTGTCTGTATGTGTGTTGTGTCTGTATGTGTGATGTGTCTGTATGTGTGATGTGTCTGTATGTGTGTTGTGTCTGTATGTGTGTTGTGTCTGTATGTGTGTTGTGTCTGTATGTGTGTTGTGTCTGTATGTGTTGTGGCTGTATGTGTGTTGTGTCTGTATGTGTGTTGTGTCTGTATGTGTGATGCGTCTGTATGTGTGATGCGTCTGTATGTGTTGTGTCTGTATGTGTGTTGTGTCTGTATGTGTGATGTGTCTGTATGTGTTGTGTCTGTATGTATGTTGTGTCTGTATGTGTGATGTGTCTGTATGTGTGATGTGTCTGTATGTGTGTTGTGTCTGTATGTGTGGTGTGTCTGTATGTGTGTTGTGTCTGTATGTGTGGTGTGTCTGTATGTGTGATGTGTATGTGTGTGTGATGTGTCTGTGTGTGTGATGTGTCTGTATGTGTGATGTGTCTGTATGTGTGTTGTGTCTGTATGTGTGTTGTGTCTGTATGTGTGATGTATGTGTGTTGTGTCTGTATGTGTGTTGTGTCTGTATGTGTGTTGTGTCTGTATGTGTGATGTATGTGTGTTGTGTCTGTATGTGTGTTGTGTCTGTATGTGTGATGTGTCTGTGTGTGTGATGTGTCTGTGATGTGTCTGTGTGTGTGATGTGTCTGTATGTGTGATGTATGTGTGTTGTGTCTGTATGTGTGATGTGTCTGTATGTGTGATGTATGTGTGTTGTGTCTGTATGTGTGGTGTGTCTGTATGTGTGATGTGTCTGTATGTGTGGTGTGTCTGTATGTGTGATGTATGTGTGTTGTGTCTGTATGTGTGATGTATGTGTGTTGTGTCTGTATGTGTGATGTGTCTGTGTGTGTGTTGTGTCTGTATGTGTGATGTGTCTGTATGTGTGTTGTGTCTGTATGTGTGATGTGTCTGTATGTGTGGTGTGTCTGTATGTGTGTTGTGTCTGTATGTGTGTTGTGTCTGTATGTGTGATGTGTCTGTATGTGTGTTGTGTCTGTATGTGTGTTGTGTCTGTATGTGTGATGTATGTGTGTTGTTTCTGTATGTGTGATGTGTCTGTGTGTGTGTTGTGTCTGTATGTGTGTTGTGTCTGTATGTGTGTTGTGTCTGTATGTGTGTTGTGTCTGTATGTGTGATGTGTCTGTATGTGTGGTGTGTCTGTATGTGTGTTGTGTCTGTATGTGTGATGTATGTGTGTTGTGTCTGTATGTGTGATGTGTCTGTATGTGTGTTGTGTCTGTATGTGTGTTGTGTCTGTATGTGTGGTGTGTCTGTATGTGTGTTGTGTCTGTATGTGTGTTGTGTCTGTATGTGTGTTGTGTCTGTATGTGTGATGTGTCTGTGTGTGTGATGTATGTGTGTTGTGTCTGTATGTGTGATGTATGTGTGTTGTGTCTGTATGTGTGATGTGTCTGTGTGTGTGATGTGTCTGTGTGTGTGTTGTGTCTGTATGTGTGATGTGTCTGTATGTGTGATGTGTCTGTGTGTGTGATGTGTCTGTGTGTGTGTTGTGTCTGTGTGTGTGTTGTGTCTGTATGTGTGTTGTGTCTGTATGTGTGTTGTGTCTGTATGTGTGATGTGTCTGTATGTGTGGTGTGTCTGTATGTGTGTTGTGTCTGTATGTGTGTTGTGTCTGTATGTGTGATGTGTCTGTATGTGTGTTGTGTCTGTGTGTGTGATGTGTCTGTGTGTGTGGTGTGTCTGTATGTGTGTTGTGTCTGTATGTGTGATGTGTCTGTATGTGTGTTGTGTCTGTATGTGTGATGTGTCTGTATGTGTGTTGTGTCTGTATGTGTGGTGTGTCTGTATGTGTGTTGTGGCTTTACTTGGAATTGGAAGTCTTTGTACAGATTAAGGATGGAGTTTGAAACCGGCAGCTGGAGAGGTTCCAGTTCACTTCCTGAGTACTGCTGAGTTTCCTTTGAGCAAGGCACTAACTGCTGATGGGTGCCAGGCCTTGTGCAGCCTGTGACTGTGGGTCCTGTTTATGTGTGTAACATGTCTCACAATGACAGAGTGAAAATGTATTCATATTTTTGTTTTAGATGAATAAATGATCAAAATAAAAGAAGACTTGATATTCAAGTATACTGGTACTGTATGAGTGAGCTGTGCAGGACATGCCTCACTCTGCAAAGGGACAGATGTGTGTTCAATGCATTAGCTGCCTGCCTGCCATGTTGGCGAGACCAGAACTATAGGTCACAAATGGGAGTCAATATGTGAAGCACAAGAGGAAAGAAAACAGAGCAGAGGGGACACAGCCGTTCAAGGTGTGCAGGTGTCAGGCACAGCTGACACTGAGAGGCTACAACACCTGAATGTAACATGTCCCTCTGTCAGTCAAAGGTCCAGCTCCATCTCACTGAATCAGAAGAATTGCTCTCATTCATTGCAAGAAATCAGACTTTGGCTTTGTGTTTATGGGGATTTTTCATACAGCAGTGATGATGAATGTCTTCATTGATTGTGCAGCCTCACTCTCACAGTTCTCACCATTCAACATATCGCCACAAAACTTTCTATTCTGCGTTACAACCATTCAAACTCCAAGAACTGGAGTCCTTCAAATTGAGGTGTTAGCACACGAGTATTAGCAGCCATTGTTGATGAGCTTAAAACACATTGTTCAGTAATTCCCTCTTTCTCTGGAGCAGCCCACAGAACAAACAGAGGGATTTATTTCTTTTCAGACAAAGTGCTTTCACTCAACAGATAAACAACTCCTGGAGAGGGAAATGATTTCATTCTATTGTCAGTTTGTTGCTGCACTGTGCAATAGGTGTGGTAATGGACGTGCCATGATTCTTGTGTGTCTGCCCTTTTGTGGCGATGTGAAAAAATAACATAATAGCAATATAATCCTTTGTCACGTTTAAAACAGACAGCCTATGACTGTTTTTCCCGCATAGTTTGCAGTTAATGTCAGCTGACTGACTTTAAGTCAGACAACTCTGGCTCAACACAACAACAAGCATGAGAAAAAAAAAGAAAGCTCACAGACTGGTTTCCAGGGAGGTGACTTTAAATCAAATCTCACTCGGGGTATGATTCAGCAGCAGATAAACTGTGCTCGAGCGCAGGGTCATCTTGAAGTTTAAAGGGATCTGATGACTCTTTTGATATCAGTTACAAAAAACCTTTCTGCAAGTTATAACAGAAAGTTGACCATGTGCAATCTAAGACCCTGCTGCTCTGAAGGAAAGTGTTACCCGGATGGATTTGATGAAACCTCAGTAAAGAGCTGTATGTCACCTTTGTAAGGCATTATGTGCAATGAAAGCAACACTGCAGAGAGGCTCTCTGGTGCAATCCTTTTTTTTACAGGTTTCCTACAGTTAAACATTACACTGAGGTTGAACAATCGAGGACGTCTTTGGTCATTTCCTTTAGCCTGTTGTTGGAGGGAGAAATCTCTCACTCCACAGTAAGTAGCCTAAATGCGTGGGGCCACCTCAAGTAAGAGAACAAGCCCTGTTATGTAAGCAAAGCATAGCTGCGTGGGGTTGGGTCACTAACATGCCTAAACATAGAGACATATACAGAGTTTGGAGAGTTTGGGAGTAATAAGGAGAGTAAATCAACAGCACATAACAGCTTTTAATCCATCTGGTTACATGGTTATAAATTTATAGTAACACATAGAAACAGCTTTCACGTAGGTACTGTAAAATGTGACACTCTGAGCATTAGTTTTTGTTTTTTTCCCCCCACATACTTGATAAATAGTGATACTGCTGAGGAAGAGTGCTTTTAAAGCTTTAAAAAGCGCGCTCACGTCACGCAGCAGCTTGTTTGTGTCGCTCCCGCATCAGCTGCAGGATTTGAACATGACAACAACTATTTCCAGGTAACGCAGGGACAACTTCCAACTTTACTCACCACTTTAATGCGTGCCTTTCAAACCACACTCCCGAAAGCCCCCGGACAACAACGTTTCAGCGTCATGGACACACTGGCTTCTCCAGGATCTCTAACTTTCTAATACCAACTAGTGCGCGAGAAGAGGAGACACGTGCACGAGCAAACGCGCGCGCACAGATAAATACCGGTGTGTAGTATAAATGATACACAGCAGATTCCAGTATTAAATGTGCAGAACTTAATGGGCCATAGTGTAAATTAAATTGAGTCTGTAAGCGGATGTTTTCTTCATGGAGTGTTTGTAAAATTATTAAGCACTGTAAAAAATAAATAAACCACCCCCATTTACAACTAACCCAAACTTCACTACACTTCTACGCACATTGGTGCAACTCTCGCGAGATTTTCTATGTTGTAGAACAGCTGACCGTGCAGTGGGTGGTGCAAGAAGACACTACTATCTCTATCGAGCAGCTCCAAACCTGATAGCAAACATCTCCCGCAGCGAGCCTGGTTCATATAATTTTTGACAACAACACTCCCTCACACCCGAACATGGCTGACACGGATCCCAAGTCGGTGCAGGACCTCACCAATGTGGTGAGTCAAGATCGTGATGAACCAGCTAGCGTTAGTAGCTACATTAGCCTAGCTAACCATCTCAAGCTAATGTTAGGTAGCTAGCTAGTGGGCAAATACGAGCTAAAATTCAACATTTCAGTCGCGTTTGGGACTTTTTTGTGGTCTGAATTAAAAAAAAGAGTGTCTGTTCAGAGCGTGTTCAAACAAACAGAGACGTAGCGTCCGGGCTTTTGTTTTGATTCTACACGTTATGTAATGACCTCCTTCATGATATCACAGCCGAGCATCACACAAACACACAAGTCATTCATGTTTTTTTCATACAACACAGAAGATCATGTGAAACAGAAGTTTTACTTACAGGACTCCGTTGTGAAAACCATAGAAACGGAGTTGCCATGGAGACGAGCACCATAACGTTCGGTCACATTTAAAGCTCTTTGTTTTTCTGTAGTTTTCACTTTTCTCTTCAAGAATATTTAATTTTTACCCTGACCTTTGTTTTTGTTTTAATTCACATTAAATGCCTCTTTTTTTATGAAAAACAAACGAAGGGTCGAGCCCTCTTTATTAAGTACAGTTGGATGTTTTCTATCAAATCCAACTTTATTGATAAAGCAGCTTTTAGACAAACTACATTGCAGTTCAGAGTGCTTTAAAGTGCACAAAAAATGATTGATGAAAAAGTAGTATGTAAAATCACAGACAGACTAGTAGTGCACATCGATTCGTGTAATAAAATGAAAAGATTGATAAAAAAGTAATAAATTAAATTAAAATAAATTATAAGCAAGACATCAACATACGTTTAAAGTTGTAGTAAGATTAAAAATAAATATAGCACTAAGATGTTGTTCCACTTTTAAAATCACCGTCAGTCGTACTTTGCGACAGATGTTTCATAAACTATGTTTTAGTATTATGTCATTGTGTGTCGGTGTGTGCCATGTTACATCAGACACATCTCCCATGGTTACAGAGCTTTCACGTTGTTGTCAAGGTAACCAGATACTTTTGTTTAATCGCTCTTTGACCAGAGGCGTGTCGAGTGTGAGTTCAGCAGTGTGGGAGTGCTGATGTTTTTCAGCAGCACATTAAGTATTGTTTTCAGTGAATAGTTATTCAAACCTCCTCTTTAATAATCCCACACTGAAGAGCCTTTTTATTTTTGGGCTTCATGTTTGCACTTACAGTGTTTGTGTCGATTTCTCCACAGGTCCAGACGCTGCTGCAGCAGATGCAGGACAAGTTCCAGACCATGTCAGACCAGATCATCGGGAGGAATATCCTAACTCGTGATTGAAATTCCTGCTCATATAATACATCTGAGCAGCCTTAATGTTTGAGTTTGTATCAGACTGACAGGTTAACGTGAAACACCTTGAGTCCATTCTTGATGATTTTCACCTTAACAGCTTTTTTCACTCGATGAGATGAGCACGCGAATTGATGACTTGGAGAAGAACATTGCCGACCTGATGACACAGGCGGGCGTGGAAGAGATCGAGGCGCCGCCAGAGAAGCCTAAAGAAGGACAGGCCTCATAATGAAGGTAAGGAGAGATCTCCACACAGCTCGACTCCGAACACGACTCATGGCCTCTACCACTTTACAAGTGTTTACACTTTGTTAGAGATGTTCTGGGATCACTGTTTCAAGCTGATACATCTACACCTCTGTGACGGTTCACCCTCAGCCTGAGTGTTGTGGAGGTGTAATGATGGGATGAAGTGATTCCCCCTCTGTACTGTCTTCAGACGTAGTAACAGAGGCGAGACAGGATCAGCTGAACCAACGGGGCAGCGCCGTGTGTGCGCATGTCTGACTGTGTACGTGGAGCTCCTGCTGTGCCGTGCTTACATTATTTGAATTCACAGACTGATACGACAACATTACACTGTATCTGAATCAATATGACTTTTGGGGGAAATAGCATTCTGATTCTGTTAGCATGTTCTGACCCTCCCTTCAAAACTGTCAGTGTTGTGAATTGTCACACAAAATATCTTTAAATATACACTGCAAGTTTATCTGATCAGAAATGATGTATCAATTGTTTATGGTTGTCAATATCAGATTTTTATATTTTTTTTACTTTGAGTCTGGTAAACAATGTTGGCTGTTTTAATTCCAGGGCAAGAAAAAAAATAAAAGTTCCTATACATCTGATGTTGTATAGTTTCTTTTTGAGGATCAGACACTGCAGGTTCAATCCCGTCTAGTTAAACAGCACTCTCTCTGTTGGCTTCCGTTGGATACAGTAATGTAATGGATATTTTGTTTGAGGCATGTGTGAGGAAGTATTGAATATCTCAGATGTTAATCTGTGTGGAGATGTGACTTCCTCTTCTGTCTTTGAATGGGTGAACTAAAAAAAGAACTGTTTGTTTTTGTCTTCTCTTCTCTTGCAGGTCCCAAACCCCGATGTGAAGTCGGTCCCACTATCAGGAGCAGCAGACTTTTCCTTTTGTGAAACCGAATTCTATTGATTTGGTGTCGTAGTGTGAGATGCTTTTTTATATATTGAATATTGTGATAAACGGTTACAGTGATGACTTGAAGAGTTTAACCTTGTTGTGAGCTAGAGTAGTGCGATATGCCCTTCTGAACTAAAATTGCTCGTGTGCAGGAATGCAGTTTGTGGATTTGGTGCGTTGACCTGCAGGTTATTTGGCCGCCATCATTGATCATCAGTAGTTAAATCCCAGGAGATGATGGCTCATGGGACAGTTTTGTGCTGAAACAAGAACAGCCAACATCTGACGCTGCAGTTTTTCACAAACGGCTCTGCTATTACCGACAATGGGATGCATTCCAAATCTGATTTTCTTCTATTAAAGTTATTTAATACGAAGCTGGTTGTCGTGTATATTGCATAATACAGATCTGGCCAGGTGCTCAGTGAATTTTGTAACATCTAATTCACTCTAAGGTGCTCAGTGTTTTTCTGAATTTATTTTTCCTAAGAGTTGTATTTTATGATGCACTTCCTCTTCAACGTTTCAGTGTTGCATGTTTGATTGTTTCCAATGAGCTGGAATGACATTTTTGAATTACACTAAAAGGGTCAACTAAGCTGTGAGACTCTTCTTCAGTTATCAGTAAGACGTTGAACTGCTGGTTCTCAACTGGTTGAGTCTCAGGACCATCCGACTTCTCTATGAAAAGTGCAATTCAAATGTTTCAATCGTTTAGATTTATTTGAAGAAAAAAATGTTCAGTTTGGACCTCAGACAGAACAAAGAAACAAATTTGTTAAAAGTGCTTCATTGACTTTTTTTTTTTACAGCACTTTTCTTCCGGGCAAACATTCGACCCATTTTTGGGTCCCGTCACCACCAGTTGAGAACCACTGCCTTAAACAAAGCATGTTTGCAAACTGTCACTGCACACCTGTCTCTTCTGCATGGTAGGAACCTTTATTCAAGTAAATGCAAAAAAAACAAAACAAACCAAAAGTGATTATCAAACAGCGGTAAACTAAAGTGCTCACTTGGTATTTGATAGTGCCGATGAACATGAAACAGTAAACGTGAAGCACCGTCTGCATTACAAGCTGAACGGTGCATCCTTCCATGGGCCGGTCAGAGTTGAAGTGTAACGTTAGAACTCAAAGTCTGCCTCCGTCATGTCGATTGCCCACGCAAACTTGTCCCTCTGAGTCTTGTTGTAGATTTTCTCTACAGGCACCTCCATGTTCTTACACCTGGAGGCATGAAAGAGAGGGAGAGGGTTCAGACCACACTGCTGAGGAAATACTGTTAGACACGTGGCTCCACTCACTGATTTGACTCAAACACAAGCGGTAGAGAACGAGCAGGGAGCCGCGTGATTGGTTCATCAGATTGGTACCTCTTAGCAGACATTGGTCGAAGTTTTTACAGGCAAACCTCTGCTACAGATTTTCTTTGTCTCTGGTTGGTTGTTTTAAAGCAAAATCTTAAAAAGTGGATCAGGAGGAAAATAAACAACGCTGCCTTTAACCAGCAACAGTCAAGTATGTTTCTCTGGACCAACTACCGAGGTGCACGGACAGTGAAAAGCCAGCAGAGGTCAAAGAGCTCCAACAACACTTGAAGTGTGACGATCAATATTGTTAGACTGATGTTTCTTCAGGGTCATTCAGTGACGAGTACTAAAAGTTAGGAATACGTTTATTCCAGGAAACACAGACAGCAGTCCTAGCAGAAACATTCTCCATGAGCTGATGTTCGGTGTGATTGGAAGAATCAAAGGGGGGGCAGGGCTGAGTCAGCTGGCAGGCTGCTCCAGGACGTTTAAGCTGCACGTCAACAATGATCTTGCTGTGCACACAGGCCCAGGTACATGTGGGGCTTGTAGTTCCATTTAAATACCATAAATCAAGAATTTGAGGCTCGATATGAAACTCAAGAAAATCAAACACTGTTTATATCTGTTTCTAAACCACGGCGACTACAAAACTAGTCCTGGGAACCTTAAGTTCAAAACGTGCTTAAAATAAACCAGCAAACATCTGCACACTGACTGAATGCAAACATTTGAGGACGGAGCAGTAAATGAAGCCCGTTTAAATCCTGACTTTGAGTTCAGGTCAGATGTTCTTCATGATTTCACACAGCTTGAGATATTACAATCTTGGCTCACTGAAGGTTTTCATAAAGATTATCGTGCACGGCAGAGGAACGCTCCACCCCACGTGACATCATCGGAGCCGGCGGTTCAGTTACTGATGATAAAGCTCTGTGCAGAGAGGACGAACAGGTTTGGTTAAAGAGAAGTCTGGGTCGTTCTTTAGTGAGAGCGGGAGCTCTCATGGATTACAGTTGTCAGGCGCACGGGTGCAGGTTGCGCCCTGCCAACGGTTGCCTTGTCATCCACGACTTCTGACGTCTTTTCAATACCATCGATCATCAAACTAATGAATCTTGTGTGTACGCCTCTCACAGGCCCGCAGAGGTTTAGTCATGAGAGCATCACGGGTGGAAACAGACGTTCTGACTTACCAGGCCACGCTGATTCGTGGGTCCAGGTAGTTGAGCTTGGAGGTGCCGAGTGCGATCTGTTTGTTTTCCTCTCTGTCAGTCGCCTGGATCTCCAACTTCAGCAGCTGCTCCTCACAGCGCTGCACCGCTGCCTTCTTCCGCTCCACCAGCCTGAAACAACGTAAAAAGGACAGGCGCGTTACAGTCAGACACTGCTGCTAGAAATAAAAACAGTGCCATGGTCGGTACGTTTCAGAGAAGGTTTCATGTTTACAGCCGGGATCAGCTGTTTGCACAGCACCCAGAGATACAACTGTTGTTCTCCCAGTGGACACGCAGAGGAGGAAAGGAGCGGCGAGGGAGGAGAGTGGGACCGAGACGCAGGAGACTTGTGGGGAGGAGTTTTAAGCCGTGTCTTCTGACTCATCTCTCGCTCCAGGACAAGATGGATGTGAGCGAGAGTGTCAGGAGTGCAGCCTGATTTGCTTCACTGAGACGTGGCTGCATCAGGATGTTCCTGACAACGTCTCCCTGAACGGCTTCCAGACTGTCGACAGGGATGACACCGAGAGCGGTAAGAAGAAAGACGGCGGGCTCGCCGTCCTTGTCAACAACCGATGGTGTCAACACGGCCAACAACCCAAAATAATGAAGGACCCTCCACCCCCCCTCCTGTCCCCCACATGTGAACACAGGTCAGGAGAATATGTGGAGCGGAACTATCTCAATATTATCCTGAGTGTACAAGAGGAAACGGCTAATGAATGATGCACTAACTTTTCATCCAAGAATGAGAGTGAAAAAGACGCAGACATGCAGGAGTCCATATGGTTGTGTGTTAGTGCCTTACAGAGCACAACAACACAGAGTTAACAGCTGGCAAGCTCTAAATGAACAGTGGGGGGCGAACACTACAGCAAACAGTGAGGGTGGCCCACCCGCTGCTCCTGAGCTGCACGCAGCTCTTTGCCTGCTCTCATGCAGCTCCTCAGTTTGAACTTTGTGTTCTGTGTTCGTGTTCAACATGACCTGTGCACGTCAGTATCTCACAAACATCACTGACGTGTTCGCCGTCCACACCGCGCTGTACTTAGCTTCACTCAAAGTCGATGATTGGAGCGTGCCTCTGCGCCCTGCTCGGTTTCAAACATTCTGCTCGTCTAAGGAATGCGTCAAGCTGGACAGGAAGTGACAACCCGGACAGGAAGTCCAACAAGAAAACGCACAGAACATCCAGTCAATGTCAAAATAAAACACTTTATAGATAATGACAATGGTTTCCACGTGTTTCAGTCGTGTGGCTTGGATGCTATTCGGGCTCTTCGCAGTGGCACAGTCACTCATGTGGCTTTGACTGGTTGCCCACTGATCTACAGCTGCAAACCTCAGCAGTCGAGTGTTCTGTTTCCCTCGTGTGTGCGCACGCACGCGAAAGCTCGTTGTCAATCACTTTTCCTGGTTGACTGGGACAGCATGCTGTGTGTTTTTTCCTGTACTTGTGGAAGACTTACGCCTGCTGCTTGGAGTCCGAGCTGCCTTTTGTCTTGGTTTCCTTCTTGGCCTCCTTCTTGGCCTCTTTCAGCTCAGACTTTGCCAGGGACAGCTGTTCTTTCCGAGCATCAATCTTGAAGGAGCAAACAAGAACAGGACAGGATTTTATTTTTTTTAAAGTAAGTTTAAAAAACCATCAGACATAGTGAGTCAGACTGTTAGGAGTGTCCTGCTTGTTAAGAGAAATCTAGATATGACTGACTGCGTGCGATGGAGTCATCCCCGCTGAGCTCACCTTGACCTGAAGGTTCGCCATGGACTGATCGAAGGTCTTTGACAGCGCCCGCTGGTGGTTACACAGAATAGCAACTGCTCTGTTGGCCCTGTTGTAGGACAGTATTTTCTCTGCCACATTGTCCGACTCTTTGGAGGATGACAGAGAATGAGCAATAAGCCCAACGCAGTTTAAAAAAAGCAGAAAGAACACCTACTCTGACTGAGTTATCATCTTTCCTTTCGTTAAATGAGTGTCAATCATTCTGGGCTCTGAAGATCAAAAACTAGAGCCATTGTCAAACTGTCAATCAGCTCTCAGTGGTAATCCTGACATGAGAAGAGAGTAACACTACTATCATTGTGCGGCCCGTGATAAGAGGCAGGCAGGACACACTTGGCTCGGCTCACAGTCACCATGTACTCCTGCCACGGTTGGAGGATGTCAGGGCATCTTCGGATCACGCAGGGCTAAAAAATAACACGTGTCAAATGTGTGGCAGGTTTATCATTGGAGGCTGTCACACAGGCAGCGAGAGCGTGATGAAAGGCAGACAGTGATAAAGCTACTGATACCTGACGAGCTTCTAAAGAATAGCAAGCAGCGTCTTTTAAAGCCGCTTCATGTTAAATTGCTGCACAGCACGTCTTACTGTTTGTGAGCGCTTTGAGCTGCTGCTGCAGAGTGATGGAGGCGTTGTACGTCCTGAACACCTTGGCAGATAGGCCGGGCATCAGGGAGCTCAGGTGCTTGTTCAGGAGGATTGTCTGCAAAGAGAGACGGGAAGCAGAGCGGCACACTTTCATCACACTGTATCACCACTAGATGGCACTGTGGCACCACACCACCAACAGTGTCTGTTCAACACCATCTCTGCACACAACGTCGTCGTCTGCGTTTACAGACGTGAGATGAAAAGAAGCACAGGTCTTTTTCCCCCCTGACATTTCTGAAGACGTTAGAGCACGTTGGAGTCGTTCCTTCCTGTCCGATGGCTGCACTCTCCCCTCAACAGGAAAGAGTTGAAACAGAGTGAACATTGTACAGGCTGATGTGAACGCAGACGAAACAGCAGGCTCCCTGAACACACACCGATATAAAGTGCAAACACGTGGACTTAGAAAAACAGATAACGTTCATTTCTAAACACACACAGGCCTGCGAGAAACATTCAGAGCAGCTGCTGATTCAGTGAGCTCACATCTCTCACAGAAAGAGAAATAATCATCATGAAGGTTTCAATAAGAATGTGGTTCAGGGTCAGGACAGGATCTGTGAGGCCAGAGTCCCCTGAGAGAGAGAGAGAGAGAGAGAGAGTGAGTGTGTCTTAAAGCAGCAGCAGCCCATTATCAAGAGTCAGGGCGAGGACTTCTGTGTACACACACACCTGTGCATACATGTGCTGAAGAGCACATGGGTACACGCATCAATCCATCTACACACACACACACACACACACACACACACACGCACGCTGTCATGCCTGGCTTGCTAACGAGCTAGCTATTATCGCCCCTGCAATGCTAATGAAGTTGTGTTCAAATGTGAGGGGCCAGCTTGATCGCCCTCACACCCCGACTCCCTTTGTGAGCGTTCTTATTGGCTGTTTATGCAGCAGGATGAAGAGTGCGCTCTTCCTGTCGCAGGCAGAAGACAAATAACAGAGTAAAAGAGAAACAGCTCACAGAGAATACACTTCCCCACAGCTAATAATCTGTTTGACTGACAAGTCCCCATGGTGAGCTTACACTTAAACCTGAGCCTGTACTCAGTGTGAAGTGTGCGTGTGTGTGTGCACATCTCTTTTTAAATCCAAACCATCAGAGAGTTTTTGACAGAATGGACAAAGAGTAGTTTGGTGCTGAGTTTTGGACGGCTGGATATTTACAGCCGTGTTTGCTCTTCATTGGCAGAGTGATGCAAAGTGAAGTTGTTCGGCCCGGCTCCACATTCAGAGGAAGCACCAGAGCTGAAGAGGAGGGGGGACGGTGGGGACTTTTAACAAGGGGTCTAGCAGCGCTGTGCATGTGTGCATGTGTGTGTGTAAACACTGTAAAGCCACACACTAGGACAGGACTGCGACGCCTTTGCGGATACACTCTCCATGTACAAAGGAGTAACATCGTCTCATCGCATCCTGTGATCACACGCTGCATCTGTTACATCTTGAATTCTCTGCTGGGTGAACCTCAGTTTCCCCCTTCCAAGCAGGTTGACATGTAGTGCTTTTGTACTGAAGGTGGACAAACTGAAGTGTGGTGCTTTGTATTGACGAGCTGTTGACTCAAATCACAGCACTCAGGCTCTTCAGTAAACGGCGCTCCACAAAAAAAGTGTTGTGCTCTGAGATATTATTAACGCACGGTTATCTCCACTTTGAAAAAACGAGCTAACAATCTGTGACCAGTGAGAACAGCGAGAGTCGGTGCTGTGTGGAGCCGCCGCCTTCCTCGTCTGACAGAGGAAAATAGAAACAGGACGTCAGGGGGAAGTTAGGACAATCTAAAATCGGAAACAATAAAATCCAGCTGAATTCAGGGCAGACGCTCGCTCGCACTGCGTGCTGTCAGGACAGGCAGTAATACGGAGCTGTTGAGGAATCACAATGTGAAAATGGTGACAGTTGGAACACAGTCACATTATCACTATGCTCATCAATCAAGCAAAATGGGACATCAGAGGCTGGTTAAAAAAAAACCTTCATTTTAACCTTCATCTTTTCTCTCATTCCACATTTTGCACTTTCATATTTGATCGGTGTCCATCATCTTCTCCACAGAAACTGTGCTGAAGATAAAAGCCACCACTTTTCCTCCTGCTCGCCTCACATCTTCCCGCTCTCTCATCCCACATTTTTCAAGCCCCCTTCCACTTCCTCCCTCCTAACCTCCACTCACCTGGACCAGCTGTCACTTCTCCTCCGTATCCCCCTCTCTCGCTCGCTCGGTGCCGTGGCCTTTCTGTGCGTCAATCAGGCCTGCACACAGCAGCCATTACCATTCCACCTCCAACACACGCTGACATTTCCTGACACAGTGGAGGGCAGAGAGCAGGGCCACTGCACTCCTTCCATCTCCTCCTCTCACCCTCTCCTTTCACTCCTGCCTTTCCTCTTCATCCTCCCTGTCAATCTCTACCTGCCACCATGTGGCACAAATGTAAATATGAAACGACCCATTTAAAGCGTACACTGGTTTGTTAACATCCTTGATACTTAAATACTTTTTTGTTTTTCCACAGTACACGCTGATATCTTCATGGACGGTGGGATTTAAAAGTAGTCAAGCTTCCAACAATTGTAGATTTTCTATCAGGTTTGCTGTGAGCAAAACAAACCCCAGCGTTGGTCCATTCATATTCACAGGTTTTTTTTTAATTTGGACAAGTCAAGGACAGGGCCGCTGCTTGTCAGCTTGGGGCCCCAGACCAGTAAGGGGGTCGCAGAGGGCCGACAAACCAAAATGTGCCGAGTCCCATCTGACAGCATTCATTCTGCTTACACTGCGGCGCTCCCTAAAAGAAGCAGCGGTCAGTCTCTGTCACACGTGGAGGCCTTTACTGTAACTCTGTTATTAAACACGTGTGCATACTCTTGATTGAACTGTTTTTTGTTTTTTTAATTCTTAATGTTTCTTTTAAGGGACCTGTCCAGCTGTACAGCTCCACAGACAACGGGGTGAGACAGCTGTGTAACTCAAAGCATTAGAGTTCTCACATTATGATTGTACATGTAAAAGAACAACTTAGACTTTGAATCAAATATTCAAATATATCAATATTCAGTTCATTTAGATTCAAATAATCTCTCATCAATCAGATGAGATTTTTGTTTCCACAGAACTAAACCGTGCTCGTCCACTGGTCAGTGTGAATCTTATGATGCTGGTGAGATGGCAGGTAGACTGCAGAGGACAGCAGTCAGAGTGTGAGCCTCTGATCTGCTTCACCAACCAACAAAGGCAACAAGAGTACTAGCCAATTAGAGATGGAGTAGTGGAGACAAAACTTTCTCATACTCTGAAGAAATGCAGCATGAAAGTGACTGCTGGCCATCAGAGGGGATTTAAACTACACCGCTGCTGGTAAGCAGGAAGGACTGTCTGATAGGGTTTCAAACACACACTCTCATGCCAGCAGGTCAGTCATTCCTCCACTAAAGTAAACATGTGGACAGAAAGGCTGCTCAGGTGGAGTGAGGACAGACTCGTCTCCCTGCGCTGAACAAACGTGTGTAAAAATGCGGCGTGGTGTGGCCTTGTGTCAGGACGCTGGAGGGAGAGGTTAAGAGGAAAGCAGACTTTTATGTGTGGAAATTCATCCGCCCACCATGTTCACTTTCAATTTTCAGTGTCGCAGTCTCATTTTTTATCTGCCAGAGTCTATTCCCTCTCTCTTTTGAAACTCTTTCTGCTTTGAGTGTCCCTGCCTCCATTATTCTTCTCATCTTCCGTTTCCTCGCTTCCCTCCTTTCATCTCTCCACACCATTGGCTCATGTCTCATTCAAACTCATCTCTCACACCTTAACAATTTAGTCCCTGCTTCCCTTTTTTCCTCTGCCTTGTGTCTCTAAAAAAATAAATCCTTTCACAATCTCTGTCTGCTCTTTCTTCATGTATTACACACCTGGGGGGAGTTTCTCACACATTTTACATAACCTTGAATAAAGTCTTGCCTTTAACTAAAATGCTTCAGCATGTGAAAATGAAACCTCCTTGGCAGCTACGACGACTAAAAACATGTCAGAACAAATCCTTAAGGAAACTTAAGTGTAGACGGTTACTCACAGTGAGGCGGTCAAAGAGGTCATCTCCAGGTTCCTTGTTATGCAGGAACAAATGAAGACTTTTAAAAACCTGAAAGGACACACAGACGAGCTCGGCTCAAACAGTGTCAACAACAAAAAAGGTGCCTTCATCATAGGAGGTGCAAAGGATCACAGATGACACGAGACCGTCCCGCACAGGTTCGACCTATAGAGAGGGAATCTTCGAGTAAATTAAAGGTACAGCTGCTAAATCCCCGTGCAGAGTCCCAGGAAAAATAAAGCATTGTTTAGATGGTCCATGACGCTCCGGAGGATCATCAGCAGGCGCCGAACGACAGGCTGAGAGCTGAGGCCGGTTTTAAGCCTCTTGACGAACGGTTACATCACATCCTGTCAATCTTGTCAGCTACACGCCCAACTATGGAGAACACGTATCGCTCATAAACTGAAAACATAGCTGTTTATTTAGTTTTGTGTAGCAGGCTGTAAACATGTTTATTGTTGCTGTAAAAGCACCTTGTTTTCCTGTGGTGTGTATGTGACTTCCTGTGTTCCTGGAGCCACCCTCATGCACTTCTACAAAGTGCCGTTACCTTGTGTTTGTATTTGTTGATAAAGTCAAAATCTTATTGATCACAACCCTGAAATCAACTGTACGCCACACAACTACAGATAGCAAAACTGTGTGTGTGTGTGTGTGTGTGTGTGTGTGTGTGTGTGTGTGTGTGTGTGTGTGTGTGTGTGTGTGTGTGTGTTACATCTGACACTTGCAGGAATTCTGTTGGTTCGACAGATGCATCTAAAAAAATGATGCCATACACCAACTAACAGCAGTAGATGTGTTTTATAAAAAGACATTGACGTGTTCCCCGGCTGCTTTGTGTCACAGCTCTTCTTTTTTTTTTTTCTTTGAAACTAAAGATGTAAAGTGAGTCTTCAAAGGTTGGCATTAAAGCAGAGACACCTAAGGGAGCTCTCCTCCTTGATTTAGTGATGTTGTGTGTGTGTGTGTGTGTGTGTGTAAATGAAGCTAGCAGACAGGATCCATGTCTGCATGTGCAGGTGTCCCCACACTCCAGCTCGATGTGATGAAGTCTCTCAACACGTAACAGGTGGATACGTCTTCTTAACATTACACAGAGACACTGTCTCGTCTTTCATGGCTGAGATATTGCCAAAGTGTTGATACGGGTGAGGAATACAACTCTTTCCATAAAGGAGCGATATGTAACTCTGACACCTAGAGTTTACAATCGGTACTGCAGAATAAATTCAAAACATTGAAAAGAGCTGCCCCCTCAAACACAGCAACAACACGACCAATTTCCATGAACACATGACAACAAGTTAGCAAAAACAGCTAGGCTCACTACACGTCTATTTCTTTCCGCTTGTCTGCATGCAGACTTTTCACACACAACTCTGGGTAGGCTACACGCCAGGCTTCTATTTCCTGTGTGATGGTCTAAAAAGAGACACACTACACTCACCATACACACAACTTTTAGATGCAACAGTTTTTGAAAGTGCACCAGAGGTAAGAAATGGAAATGACTTTCTTACTTCCCTTTTAATTCCAATTGACATTTTGCAGCATCTCACTGATTTCCATGGAAATTGATGATGCTAACATATGCGAGCGACTAATTAATTCGAGCTAATGTGTTGCTTTTGAATGAACTCATTTGAATAATTATGTGTTCTGCCAAGAAACAAAACACTTTGGCTGTCAGGTGCTAACATTTCTGTCTCCATCTCTGGAACAGACGATAGCACGGGCTGACACCGGAGGAGGGCTTGGACATTTACATAAGCATACATGCACACGCACACACACAAATGTGACAGCTGTCTGACAGACTGCACACAGCCCAAACAACGAGGTTTCAAGGAAAGAAAGAAAATCATTCCAGGCAGTTTGTTTTCTTGTATGCTGGTATTTTCTAACCTCCTCCCACCAGTCAGCTTCAGTGTCACATGACCCGTTTGTCTTTATTAATAACAGTGTCTGCAGCCGATATTAATATAAGCTGTGCAGAGACGTGACAGCATGAAACCTTTTCAAATATTTTGTTTTGCACAACCCATAATAACAGTCATACAGGGATGTCATTTAAGCATGCAACTCTCATTGTACAAGTCGACACCTTGAAATGATGTGCTGTCAATCTGTCCCCTCCTTAGAGGTAAACAAAGTTTAAAATAGAGACGCCAGGTGTCGTTGTGATTTCAGCTGCAGAGATTTTATTTCTCATCATTATTTTGCTCCTGGATTCTGACTCGATTAAAACAAAAACGTAAAGAAGAAAAAGCTTGACAACAATCTTATACTGTGAAGAAAGTGAGGCCTGCAACTCGGCGGCTTTCGGATTACTTCCTGTTGTTCAATGTGGAAAACATTCAGGAAGACAATCGCACCCTTTACGCTCATTGAGATGTTTTGTTGAAATCTAATCGACAGCAAAAAACTAAAAAATGTTTTTACTTTTCTTGTTGGTAATTCATTTTCATGTTCATAGTCAAACAGATGCTGCTCGTTCTCATGAAGGCCCTGACACACCAAGACGACTGTCAAACCTAGTTTCTGCTGTTTGTCCAGCTCCATTGCTACCCGTCAGCACCAGTTGGCCTTTTTTTTGTTTTTTGTTTTTTTTCTTGGCCGATTTTAAATGTTGAATCGGCGTCTGCAGTTGCCAGCTTGGTTGGTGAGAGGAACGTCTCTGATTGGCTGTTCAGATGAGTGGATCAGTGCACAAGAAGAAAAACGGGCTGCTCTCCTGCTCTCTCTAATGTTTTGAATTTAGACCCATTTTAAACACTATGTGTCAGAGTTACATCCTGCTCCTTTAAATACACAGTAATACGTACATTGTGTAAGTGTTGTTCTAATCGAGTTTTAAACAGGAAACTTGTAACTGCACATATTTGGCTTTTTCGCTGCTTCATATTTGACTTAGAAAGAGAAATAATTGTTTCACCTGTTGAACTGCTGCTCTTGTAGAATAACATTGAAGTCTGTAAGAGACAGAAATCTCAAAAATGTTCATCGTGAATGAAGATGAATTCACCTACATGAACATTTAATCAAGGAGAGGAGCATGAGGGCAAATGAGCAGATCTAACAGACAGACAAATTAAAGCAGCGCAGCTCAAGGGAACCAATCTACAACTGTGCCCCGAGGACATCTCTCAGTTCTCTGTGCGCCTCAGGCTCCGTGCATGTCAATACTTATGCAAGTGACCTTCTCTGCAGGGACTTCTGCCAACACCCAAAGGGCAAAACCTAAATTATTACAATATATATAACGAGCCCCAGTGAAGTTTCTACTTTGCCAAGGTCATCTTTCCTGAGAATGGAAAAACTTTCTTCCTTTTCACTATTGCTCTTAACATGATCACATCCTCTAACGCAACAACCGTGTGTGTGTGTGTGTGTGTGTGTGTGTGTGTGTGTGTGTATATGTGTGTGCACTCGTTCATTTACCCTCCGGATGACGGGGACTTTGTTGTAGTAGCGAATGGAGTCTTTACCCAGGAAGTCAAATTCCACCACACACTCGTTGCCGTCCAGTTTCTCGTGGAGGGTGATGTGCTCCACGCGTAGGGAGCAGCAACCCACCGTGTCGGCCGTCTCTCCCTCCTCCTTCTCGTTACCAGCTCTCAGTGCCAGCTGCAGGGAGGGGGCAACACAACACAGTTACATCACTGTCTTTGGCGTGAGCCAAAAGCAATCACACACTCAATCTGTCATTTCTCTCAATGCAGAATGAGATCATTAGCTCCGGGTCACTGGGAGAAAACGGCGACATGTAATCAATGTTTCTCCTTGCAGACGATCTTCCATCCAGCAGTGAAGTGAGAAAGCACAGCACACAGATCTTTCACACGTGCGTGTAAGCACGAAGGACAGCTAGCACATCCTCAGACTGCAGACCTTGTCTATGAAGTAGAGGGCAACAGCTCTTTGCCGTTTGACCATCTCTTTAGACTTCAGATCCTCGGTGTACTGTTTACGGATGTCGTCCACACGTGACTTCAGTTTGCGAGCGATCTCGTATTTCTCCCAGTCCTTCTCTCCCTGCGTTCAAAGGAGGCGAAAAGAGCGAGGACACAATGTCACAAGAAGAAGAAGGGAAAAAAAGGAGAAAATAAGAAACAAATCAAAGTGACACATTTCAAAGAGTCAGTCATCAGCATGTAAAACATGATACGAGTGCAGGCTAACAAAGACGTGCTACTAGCAAACTTTCAGGACAGAAGTTCAGGTTTCTTGCTGCTGATTTATTACAACCCAGACACAATTAAAGCCACCATCAGTACACACACACACACACACACACACACACACACACACACACACACACACACACACACACACACACACACACACACACACACACACACACACACACACACACACACACACACACACACACACACACACACACACACACACACACACACACACACACACACACACACACACACACACACACAGTGTCATGGAGACAAACAGTGGAATAACTTAACCTTTACACATGAAGGATGGAAAGAAGGTAGAGCGAGCAAACAGAGAAGAGCAGAAGAGATGAGAGAAAGGGACTGAATAATGAGACACGTTTTATTCACTTTCTAACCCCCCAAAATATCTACTCTATTCTCCATGACGCCATTTTTTATAAACATGTGGAACAAAACACAATAAGGACATGTTTATCCCACACACACAGGCTTAACTCGCCACATGCCAGCTGCTTGCAGTTATGATGCAGACCTTCAGACTGAATCACAAGCTGCCGCAGGTTTCATTTAATCCAGTTTGTAGAGGATAGAAATTGGCCTTTTTTATAGAATAAAATACAGAAAAAATGTGTACCGGTATACGAGACGCAGCACGTTTCTGAAGCTCTGAAGAGAAAAAATAAAGTCCAAACAGACTTCCTGCGAGACGATTTCTCTCGAGTTCAGTGACGTCTTTGAGAAAAAAACATTGGTGACATCAACAACACCTTTCAGGGAAGTTTCTCAGAGCGGACGCACAAAAGAGGCTGGGCGCCTTCGGCAACCCTCGGTAAACCCTTCAGACTAAATCAACAAATATGAAGACATCATTTTATCTATCACCTTTCATATGCACTATGTGAACAAACATTTATTGAAGCTTTTCCACACTTTACCTGTTTCCCATCATCGTGCTTCATTTGTCCTGACTGCTGTCTGCTTTTGTGCTTTCTACATTATTGCTGCGCTTTTAAGTTAAATGTTGTCACTATTTTAGGCCGACTTCTTTTTACAACTAAAAGGTTCTGATACAGACGCGTTTGGTTTCTAACATTGTACCCACTTGAAAAATGAACAAGGGTTCATTTAAGAAAGAAGAGTTCACAGAGAAGACAGACAAGTCGGCAAACAAATGCACCTGAAAGGTTCCTACCTATACTGTGTGTGTGTGTGTGTGTGTGTGTGTGGATACCTTTAGTTTGGAGTTGGCATTAAGCATGATGTATTTAATGCCTCCCTGGACGTTCTCAGTCCACCTGGCCAGCCATGTCGCTGTGTTGTCATGTCGCACTTCCTTCCAGCGGTGACCAGCAGGGGGCACTGGGATACAAGAGTCTCTGTCAATCAGAGAGAGAGAGAGAGAGAGAGAAAGAAAAATAAAGAGAAAGAGAGAGAGAGAGAAAGAAAAAGAAAGAGAGAGGGAGAGAATTATTCACCTTCCTCTATGTGACATGAAATAATGTTGCATGACGTACTCACAGCATGTCAGGCTACTGACAGTCAAAGTTTGATTCTTCAGCTCGACTGCTTTAACAACTCTTAACAATTCTAAAGTTACTAAAAGCAACAAAACCTTTGGTCAGACTCTCAGCACAGCACGTTCTTCAAATATCTCAAAGTGGACAGAAAGAAGTTGATGAACATATATTTCATCAGTCTCACTGGCTGCAGTTGATGATGACTTCCTCTGGTTGGATCCTCTTCTTCAGCATGCCCTGCTTGGGATGCTCTCCTCGGCCCCTGAACAGCCCCGGAGGCTCAATCTTAAAGTTCCCGATGCGCTCTTTGTGCTGGTCCAGCAGACAGAAGCCGTACTCATCCACCATCCTCTGGTTGGCTTCTTTCAAAACCTGCAGCAGAAATCAAATCAACTTGTCCAGATGAAGAGATCAACATGCACAAACACACAGAGAAACAGACTGAATGTTACCTGCTTCTCCTCCTTAGTCATGTTCCTTCTCTCCTCCACCTTGGCTTTATGCATGGCATTGAGCTCTCCAAAGTCACACTTGTTTAGGTCCTGAATCAGCATTCTCTCCTCGTGGGTCATTTCCTACAGACAGAGTGTGAAACACAGGAGTGTTGTCTCTTCTCCTGTGCAGCAGGTTTGCTTTTTACCTGCGTAACAGCTGGAGTATTCTAAGACAATGAAAATGTACCATCATCCCTCCAGCTCTCACAGCAGGTCTAAATGAATGAAATTCGTTCGTCCACAGTTAAGAATTTGTTAACTGCAGCTCAAGTATGTCAGAAAAACTCTCCATGCCACTTTGAATGAGTAGCACAAATGATGGTAAATGATCGTCTCGTATATCTTTCAATGAAGCGGGAGTTCATCCTCCTCTCTGTGCCGAGTCTGTCCAACAAGGCATCACAAGAGGACACATGGAGCAGCACACACTGGGGTCCCTTTTTAAACTTACCTCACTGAAGTTGATGTTGAAGCACGTTTCCTCTTTGAGTGCCACACACACTGTTACCTGTCGTCCTCTGTCTCCAGGTGTATCCTTTAATAATCAATACACACTATGATAACGTACGACACACATCACTCATGTTACAGTGAGAAGGACGTTTCAGTGAAACAACACGTCAGGCTGAGGTCAATGAGCTTTTCTCGTCTTCTGACGACTCAAAGCATTTTTACTCTGGAGGTCTCAGCTGCCCAATCACAAGCTGACGTTAGAGGCAGGGTGGTGTGGGGTTAAGTGTGCTGCCCAAGGACACGTCAGACAGATCTGATGTGTGTGCAGGAGCTGGGGACTGAACCGTCAACCCTTCGGTAAAGAAGCGAGCGACTCCACCAGATGAGCCTTGCTACAAACATGCAAAGCTCTCTGTTGGGATGAGAGGGGGGAAAACAGTTTGGTCGATTGTTTGCTGGAAGCCCTGAATGCAGGTGTGCAGGATGACAGCAGAACACCTGGACAGAAAGTGAATTAAAGAAACACTGTTTCCTCCTTTAAGGAGCGGCTCTCAGTGTGAAGAAGCTCGGGCTTCACACGGCAGGACGCAGAAAGCTGCAGCACTCTCAACTGTAATCATCGACTTGCTGAGGGTGACGCACACTGGTCATCTGAATCCTGAGTGCCACTAACAGGGCAGAGACACAGAGGATTCACACTTCATCTGTTTCTGGTGCTTAAATGTCATGACGACATGAGTGGCTTTAATTGCGGCCTCCTGCTGTGAGCAAGAAAGCAGCAGCAGGGACTTCAGTCTGACATTCTCCAGAGCACAATCCCACAAGAGACGCCAGTGTTTAAGTCATCACTGGATCGGATGGCTTAAAAGGTAAACGATGAACAGGTCTTTGAAAAAGCTAGAATCTAGATGAGACTTTCTCTACTTATCCAACATAAACATTTCAGAGACTGTTCACAAGGATTCATTTATCTTTCAAACTCTTCAGACGGTTTGTGGTCTCGTTGCTTCACCGAGATTTAAAAACCTCTCTCTACATTACAGACTGTGATGCTGACAACACAGACAGAGTCAGCCTGTGTCTAAGCATGATTGACACTCGGCGGTGGGCGGGCTCTGGGGGCAGTGGAGCGAGGAGAGTTTTTTTCCAGCTATAATAAAACAGTTTAATTGGATTTGTTCATATGCAGGGGAGCTTCTTGTATGGATTAGCATATCAATGCCTTCACACAAATCGTATTTTCAAGTGCATTGAGCACTAAGCAGCGCAAAATTAATTCTGCATGATATGCCTCAGGGGTTGGCATGGCGCTTTTCTCTGTGCAGAGGCCGCCATGACAGCCACAGCCTGCAGGTTTTCAAACAATGATCACACAGGTAGTAACACTGGAAGCTGGACTGAAGTCGACTTAAACTGTCAGAGAAGAGCTCTGGAGCTGGTGTGACGAGAAGCTGATCGCTCTGACACCATGGACAGAAAATGTTGATGATGAAAACACACAATGGATCTTTGTTAGGAAATCTTACAAAACCATTGTGACACAGATTGTGCTCTGCGTCACAGCAGCTTCAGCTTTCACTGGGCGAGAGGCAGGTTGCCATGTAAGAGCTGAATCCAAAGTCAGGAGTAGAATTCTACACCGGGTCGATTCAGAGGCCGACTCCAGGCTGGGCTGGACATCAGACTGGCCCGTCCATCATTTCTATTCACAATTAAAAATACATTTATAAACCTGGGGGGGGGGGACATGTGAATGACAGGACAGTGTTCAAAACAGCCGAGCGCTCCCGTTGAATAGAACATCTTTGGTCCTGTGCTCGCAGCCTATTACAAGCTTGAGTGTTTGGAAAATGATTCCCCCTTAACACTATCGTTGAACAGCTGCACCCTCGACAGCAGCAGCCGTGATGCGACGTCTCTAAGGTCACGTAACTTCACCTTTTCTTTGAAATACATTTCAAAGTTTCACGGCTCCTTTGGGTTTTTAAGGATTGTTACGCTCGCCTTTTGGACTGAGTGAAAACCAATTACTCACATTAGAGAGTAATCATGGGCAGTTCGACAGCTCATTTAAATTGGAGGGGCGTCTTGGATCTCCCACGAAGGAAGCAGAAGGAAAACGCTTTTCTTTGAGGCTGCATTTTAAGGAGCCTCTGAAATGATACAGACTTTGAAGTGTCACGATGATGCAACAGGCGTTTAATTAAGCTCTTTGAAGGATGAACGTCTGAATTCTGACACAAGCAGAAATAAACAACCATTCACACCTGTGGGCAATGTAGAGGCACCAATTACTGGACTGTAGGAGGAAGCTGGGGGACCCAGAGGATACCCACGTCTGCACGGGGAGAACATGCTCACTCTTATCCTGTTTGTTGATATGAATTTGATTTACTAAAGAAAACCCTCTGAAGTGCAGTCGTGACCTGAGGAGTCACACTTTAGATTGGTTTTGTTCGTGATGTGTTCCTGCCACCTTACATTCCTCCAGTCCGTGAAGAAGTTCTCCCTGAACACGGCCTTGGTGGTGTACTCGTGGTCCAACATCTGGGCAAAGAACAGCGCCACCTCCTCGGCTGCAGGGCTCAACTTCACCTTCTTACCTGAAGACACAAACACAAGTACGCCGTTTAAAAACCAACAAGACGCTTTATTACACACACTTCCAAGACCTCTATGAAGAATAACTTTGGTACTTTATACACCATGATCTAAATCACTTCTTGCTCGTCTGCTTTTACATGGTTTCTGTTTTTCTGATAAAGTTGGATCAAACTATCTCCTGGATCAAATGAGAGAATTACTCCCATGATGCCCCACCAGCCTCCACGTCGTCTTTAGTTGTTTTGATTGAGCGCCCCCTGGTGGTGGATTTTGCATACTGTGCTTTTAAAATGTGACAATTGAATCCATTAAAAACACAAATATCATTAAAATGATAAAAGTAACAACCTACTTCGTATTTTTCAAATGAAACCCTTTTCTCTCACAAAGTCGTTTTCCCGCGCCGAAAAAGTTGGCTCATCAGATACGAAGGGTCTTTTTACATTTGGGATAAATTGTTTCTGCTCCACTGACCGTCATAATAGAAGTGAACGTTGTCAGGCAGCGGCTCGAACTCAGGAGGAAAATAGGGTCCTTTGTGTTCCAGAAACTTCCACTTCACCCCACCCTCGTACTTCTCTTCTTCCCACCTGACAGAAAGATGAGAACGCAAGGATGTGTCTGACAGGGTGAAAATAGAGGTTCACTGTGTGTTTAAATCACATGTGCTGTTGGTGTTTGAAAAGAGCAGCGTTTGCCAACCATCTCCAGCGGTTCTGCTCCTCCTCCTCTTTCTTTTTGATCTTCAACAGTTTGGCCTCCTCGATCTCCTCCTTTGTCTTCTTGGGTTTTTTGGAGACGGGCTCCTCTCCTTCCTCTTTCTTCACCGTCTGAGCAGAGAAACAGCTTGGATATTAAAATAAGTTGGATGGGCCATCATAAATTATATCGATTCCTGGATTGTCCGCGTTTACTTTTTCGGTTTTCTTCTTTGATTTCTTCTTCGGAGCCTCTTCGTCATTTTCTTCGTCCTGACTGTGTCGGTTACTTTTTCTCTTTGAGCTGAAGGTTCACAAAAGACGGAGAGAATAAAGTCAGTGTACAACATGTGAAAAAGAGGGACTGAGATACGAATACGCAGATCAGATCCTGCTCTTGGATTCTGGTCCAGTACTGACTCAAATAGCTTGATCGGGTCCACGTAGGGCCGAAAAAACTTAATTGCAGCCACAGTTTTGTCTTGGCTTCAAACTGAACTGATGTTAATGTAAGAGGGATGACTTTGTTTCAATCCATTGAACGAGAGTAACACAGTACATAAGAGAAAAATCACTGCGTGGCGTAAACTTTGGATGGTGAAGATGAATATCAGAGATTTTGATTTTTACAAGACAGACGTCCAGGACTACAAAGAACCAAGTCCAAGTCTCATAGTGGGAAATACGTGCTGTTATGGATGAAATGATTGACTCCACTCACGATTCTCTCATGATTTATTTCAGAGAGTGACACAGAAGACAAATTATGAGATGAATGAAAAAGATTTGTAACCTCTTGGTCTCTTGCACTTGTTTGGAGAAGTGGAGCTGCTAACCTGCTTGACAGTGCCGTTTGGCCTTTTCATGTTTCCTTTCAACCAACAAGGGGGACGTGATTGGAGCTTCACATTACATGCTGCATCATTGGTTGTGCTATTTGTGTAGTTCCCTGTTTTCGTCTCGTCTGTTTTCTTCTCACTTTTAAATTGTGTGTCTTGGGGGAGCCAAAATGTTTTGATTCGTCCTCAATTTCCTCAATTTCTAAATCTTGCTCTGCAGCTGCTGACCCTCACGCAAGTGACATCAAACAAAAGAAACAGAAATAAAAAGTGCCCTCCGCTGTGTTTTTGTTTGTTTTTTTTAAGTATTGCGATTTATTTTTTCAGAGCTTTCTTATATCTGCGCATATCTCGATGTATTTTTTTACAAGTCCGCCTTTCTTGTAAACTAAGCACGCTTCATAATCAGGTAAAGCCATGCATGTGTTGTATTATGACTTTAACCGTGCTCAGGCCGGTTAGACCTGGAGCAGTGTGCACCCTAAGATTATTCTGCAAATTAAACCTAACGTGTGATTGACTTGTTTCTAGGATCGAATGCTAAAATAAATGTTTAATAAGATACCACACCACGTCTCATTGTCATAAACATATGAGAAATAAAAAAGACGGATAGTTTTAGATAATAACAGAAGTTTTACCACCCTGCGCGTCATAATGACAGTTTCCTTCGTTTGAGCCTTCGATGCATTCATCGCTTCTTAACAAAAATAACAGTCAACAAATGATGGGGAAGTCCAGCATGTGAAGTGTTCAGATGTCAAACTGACCTCGGTGTAGCAGTGGAGTGAGAAGGGCCCTCCATGGGCTCCTCCTTGGGCTCCTCCTTCATTCGTTTCCTTTTCAGGCCTCTCTGTTTTGGAGCGAAGTCTTCATCCTCCTGTTCCTCTTTCACGTCTTCACTGAAAAACAACGAAGCACAGTCATCGTCCGACGCCCGGCGACTCAACCGCATGTCCCCAGTCTCCCTCTTCACTACACTTTAAAGAGGAAAGATTTAATGTTCAAACTACATTTCTCGTCTCGTCTCATTTTCTTCAGATTTCTCTTTTTAAAAACAGGCCGAGCTGTTGATTTTGAATTTGCCCGTACTGTTCAAACAAATAAAGGCTGAATAAAAACCTAATGGCTGCAGAGTCCAGATAAAATGACCCCCGTGTTGAAAAATAATAACTCAACCAACAGTGACACCCTGACCACCAGACATCACATATAATTATAGTAATGACACAACATTATCCAAGCACTGATGATAATTACATAATTACAACAATTTGAGGGAAGAAAGATCATGTGACACTTGTGAGCTCCGTCTTTCCTGCAGTGAAGAATCGTCCAAATGAAGAAATCAAGACAACAGAGAGGGCCAATAAAGAAGCGCGTTTCCTCTTTCCTTCCCTAACAGAACTGTCAAACTGCCTCAATGACTCCTAATTACACTCCGCTGTGTTAGCAGCTACATGGACACATTGTGAGTGCACTCTGTCCAGTCCTCTGCAGAACACACAACTTCTACAGAAGACACTTTAAAGACACTTTTCTCTGCTTGTGATGACTGTGCTCACTCAAGACTGCATTTCCCATGAGCACCATCACTCAGTGACATTAGGATATGACTGCTGCCAAAGCATGCATGCATTTGTCTTAGAAGCAACTGAGTTGAACATGCACATAGCACACTGCTTACTGCAGGGCTGTTGAGGCCACGCCCCCTACATGCAGTATTTTTCACCCCTTAGTAACCTTATTGACAAATGTTTACAGCCTGGTTTAAAAACCAACGTTAGTGTAAACCTGTTTTGTTGACATCAATGCTAATAAAAGAAAGAAGAAGAAGGCTGAAGGCCGGCCTGTGACGAGGTGGACACAAAGATCCAGACATGTCCGTGTTTTATACAAAATAAGATCCCGACCTGAGTGCAGAACGAGAACGTTTAAGTAATGTTGTGGAATTTTTCTAATACCAAAGAGTGAAAATAAAGAGTGAGAAGATCTATTCAAAAAAGAAGCCAGAACAGTAACAAAAGAAGCGATCAGCTGATAAACTAAAATGAATGTGTGTCGTGAAGAGGCTTGTGTAAGAGTTTAAAACACTAAACAACTTTATTCAAATACAGCTTCAAAGAGTCTAACTTCTTCCTGCTCCAGGTTTTGATCAGTGAACAGTTTGAACAGTTTAATTACACTCCAGGCTTCAATGCACTTACAATAAATGCCAGTCGTACTAAAGAGTGCTGCAGCACGTTTAGAACAGACATCATCATGCTGATGAAACATCTCTCCTTCAGGATAACACAACAAGTCCAAACACTTTCTTCTCTCACTGTGTGTTCGTGACCCTCAGGACACAAAGTGAAACTTAAACCTTCACAGCCTGCAGAAACTCCACCGTCTCTCTGCAGGTCACACGAGCACTGTCAGTCTTTCCCTTTAGTATTTATGTAGAGTGGCGGACTGAGGACATGAAGAAGTTAAAGTCGTTTACTTTTCATTCATCATTCCATTCTCTTCTTCTGAAGATTTGTCTCAGGACATTTACCATACTGAGAAAGATTTTGTTCACCTGCCGCCGCCTTTTAATATTCCAACTGAATAAAACGTGCTGCTTTTATGATGCATAAAGCCTGTAAATGAGGGAGAGAGACAGTACACTCCGATAGTCTGCTATCAGGCTGCGTTTGTCGCTCATGGCGCGTGCTGATAGGTCGGGGACTTTCCAAACATCTTCCCAGTTGATGTAGTGGCAGCTTGAAGTTTGTGTACGCACACACACGAACACGCACGCAGGGAGCAAAAGCTCTTTTATACACACCTTAAACTACCCAAACAAGATCAGACTTTGGCTGTTCTACGTGTGAATCTTTTCTGTTCTAAGTCCTGAGGCCAACAAGGTTCAGCTCAAGTGTTCGAGGTGAAACCAAACAGGGAGGGTGTAGAACTGGTCGTGTTTTTGCCACACAGCATTGCTGAGCAGAATCCATAGTGCAGCGCACTGAGACGGCTTGTACAGCCTGCTGTTCCCTTCCAAACTCTACTATCAGGCCTCATTTCGCTCTCTGCAGGAAACCAGGAAACTGCCTTCAAAGCTTTTATAAAAACGTCTATTTTTAAATGTCACACTTCTAAGTCCACGTCATCAGTCCATTGTAAAGTCTGTGAGAAAATGACTGAGACAAATTTGACACAGCAGGCCACGCATTAAACTGTGCACGCTATATATATTCATCTTCAGCACAGTCTGATTCATTTTCTATCAAATAGCTTTGTATGAAATAGTAATGGCATCCATCCAGGGTCTTGACACTGAAACAAACTCATGCCCGTGCCTTTAAGAGAGAGACGGCGGTCAGCTGATAATAAGACGCTGAGGAGATGTCCTCCCTACCTGGAGCAGCTGGCTGTCTTGGGAGAGTCTTTCTTTGGAGTCCTGCCCTGAGAGGAAAACAAACATAAACAAAACGGCATCCCAACAAGCAGCAGACAGACATCCCTCCACACTGTGCACACGTACGCATCTCATCTTTAAACATCAGGTCAAATGTTCCAGGTGTCCTGCCCAGTGCACGTCTGCACATCTGTTGTGCATCGTGTTTAGACTGTTGATGTTAAACCTCTGGTTCCTGAGCCGTCGTTCATATTTCTGCTGCTTTTTAGACATGCATGAAGTTGACTTAAGTAGTTTGAGAAGGCAGTAAGACATCAAATACTTGACATAAATTACCTAAAAACTCCAAGCGGAGAATACAGTTTGTTGAGTTAGAAATAACAACCTATCGCAGCTTCTTTTTTTTATCCCAAGCGGCCACGTCCCGTTTTAAAAACTGACAAAGACTGCAGCTCATGAAGTGTCCTCTGTCCACTTCAGGAGGACAGCAGTCTTTACACTTCTGCTGATCTTGGGTCTGTTGTTGCAGGCTTCCTGTTAACAAGGCTGAGCTGTATGTGAAGTGCTCTTCTTTCTTTGGACATGAAACAAAGACAGCAGCTTTGGAGAGAAGAGATGATCCAAATTAAAAGCTCCTCTTGATCCTTTTTAACATTCTGAAACTAAATCTCTAAACCCCTTTTTTACCCCCTCGACCTGGCATGCTTGTAATCCTGCGAGTGTTGCTGCAGGTTTTAAATATCTTGGAGGTGAGTACTAGGACAGGCTGTCGTTATGACACTGTGAGCCGGCTCAGAGGGCGACAGGGGCTTTAACCCCGGTGTTTCACACTCATGTGACTCACCTTCATTCTCGACCGTCCATTGTGAGTTTTCTCTGCAGACTTAGTTGACTTTGCACTGTGTCCGTCAGGGTGTCAGGATGGACATGTGAAGAGAGGGACATGCTGTTAGTGTGAGAGCATGTGCAGCACATGAACAGGTAATATTCAAGGAGAAAGCTGCTTCCACTTGTACAATCCATCCCCAAATGTAACACGCCACGGCCCGTCAGCACCACGCTCCCTGACCCACTGCCCTCAGCGCCGCCATGAACAGCTGTCCACACGTCACAGAAGAACTACAAGATCACAAAGTGGGAAAGAGAAAAACTACATTTGTCTTTGTCTTTCTGAGGATGACTTGTTGTTCGCTCGATGCCTGTTTTCACGTTATGTTAACAAAGTGATCAAAAATATGATAGCCAGTCTGTAAAACAGACTTTTATTTTGAAATTGACCTGACACTCTGTGGATTTCCTTCACTGACTTCCTGTCTGGGTTGTCATATTCTGCAGCGTACTTGTAATGGAGCAGAGCGTAGCGGCTCCCTGTGGAAACACAATCACTGACTGGAGTGGTAACGACGTACGGCGCTGACGGACCGCGGCGCGCACACAGGAAGTGGAAATTAATCTTCCACTTTCTTTATTGTCAATCAAACTTGAACTTCACATTGCAGATAAGAATGACTTCTCATTGCTTTGACTCATCGTGCAGGACGAATAAACAGCAGCAAGTATTTCCAAAATAAAGTGTAGATATAAAAAGACAAAAAGAGAAGCTGCGTGTGAAATTACTATTCAGATAAATATATTGCATGTTTTGTTTTGTTTTTTAACTGAAAGTTACTCAGACATGACTGGCCATGTCCTTGACAGAAAGTTAGAGCTGCACTTTAATCCAGCATATTCTAGTTAGTATGATCCTATAAAACAGCACATTTCAGACCAGCAGAGGATCACTCCACACAGTGTGACCTTTTCACCCTTCAAGGCTGGATGGAACATGAAAGTAAGCAGAGTACTCCTCAGCTTTTTTATCCTTTAAGAAATATCCAACTGCTGCAGCTCTTTTTAAAAATCAGTCATGCTCAGGAAAGTCAGGTCCACGAGTGTTGTAGCTGATGAGGATAAGTTGATCCTTAAATCAGTCATTCAGTCAGTGTGCCAAGAAATAGCATGAGGCTAGCTGTCACAGAAAGCTGCCAGGAGCACTTACAGGTGTCTATTTATCTCCCCGCGCTCATCAATTACACACAAGCCAATGACAGATCACTCCACATTCATTTGTCTGCTCACATATGCATGGTAATAAATGCATCAGATAAATTAATGTATTCAGATGAAGATGGAGTACAGACTGTACGCAGTGAAATCAAAGTGTTCAGTCAACACCGCGGGCTGCTCGACAGCAGAATACTCTCTCCTAAACAGTGCAATATGGCTCTCACTCATCTGGTTTATCATCTTCATTGCATGCATTAATTGTTTGAATCCAGATCAATTCATCCTCACTTATCAAAAATAGGTTGAAGGCAAAGCTTCTTTCAGGATTTAGTCGAAACAAATCTGTGACGTGTGGACTCATCTGATGCTAACAGAAGAGTGCTGCAGTCAGCTCCTGATGACATAGTGTTATCTAAACGCTGTCAAGATCAAATATACGTGTATACAAATACAAAGTAAAAGACTTATTTATTTAGTAAATAACAAACTGAAACAGCTAAATACGTTTTTTGTTTTTTTTTTACACACAAAACACTTTATACAGCGTCCTTTGGCCTTACTAACAGCTTGATTTCTTGCTGGCATTTTTGATGTACCTTTTGACAGGCTCGTTTGTTTATGAGCTGTTCAAACAGGCTTGCTTTAGATCACTGCTGTCCAAACTTTTGTCTTGCGGGTCTAAATTGTCGTATAAGAATTGCTTGTGTTTCTGTAAAAGCTTTCTGTAATCAGCTCAGGTTTTTAAACGGTAAACAGTCAGCTCGTTTACAAAAATGATGCATAGGTTCATTTCCATAGTTAACAAAAAAATGTGGAAAACAGTCAAAGGCAAGCTGTTAAAAAAAACAAAGAAAAAAACATAAATTCTACTGAACATTTTCTATTTTAAAAAAAATGTGTCATCTGAATGAGGCCTTGGACTAAAATACCCTGATTCTTTTTTTGAAGCCAGGGGCTGCAAAAAAATTACCCTCAAGGGCCACACGGGCCACACTTTGGACACCCCTTGCTTTAGATTCAAGTTTAAGCAATCAATCTTTGAATCTACTAAATCTTAATTGTGTTCAATAGGACTCAAATCCAGACTTGGACAGTCCATCAGTTGCAGGACTCAGATAGTCTGTGCACAGTTTGGTCTCATTGTCTGGTTGGTAAATGAACTCAACTTTAAACTGAACTTTACTTTTTATACCCACATTTGAGCCTAAAAACCAAAACACAAACATACATGTGTTAAACACTTAAATATTTAATGTCTCACGTGTACGCATGCGCACACCCCACAGACCTGTTCTTGGTGGAGGCGTTATCTCCAGCGGCGCCAGCGCTCTCATTACCGCTCAACCTTTTCAGCTTCGTTGGTTTGTGTTTGGCCTTCTCGTCTCCTTTGGTGCCCTTCTCTCCTCCCATCGCTAATATGTACCTTTGTGAGGGAACGTAAAGCAGACATGAACGTTTACCTGTGCGACACTCACAATTAGCTAGCTAACTTTCGCACTCACAGGTAAGTTATCCTGTCACCTTTGCGTATCAAATCAATAAAAAAAAAAAACGACCACATTGGCATGTAAACGTTCCCTTCAGAAATCAAATGTGACATTAAAGTTAAAGTTTACCGCTTAAATTGCGTCGGTTAAAACGAAAGATTATGATGATTGAATACAAACCTTTACGGCGGTTGACTTGATGGACGCAGCGGGTTAACTTCAGCTAGCGCCGAACAGGGCACGCGTCACAGCCAGCTGAATTCTGATTGGCTCAGTCACGGTGTATTCAATTGTACATGGAAAAAATGGAAATATTAGATTCCAAAGAGGGAAAAAATAAAAAGTTTCAGAATTTTGAAGTTGACAGAAATAGCCTAACTTTATATTACACAGATTAACCATGGTGGAACAAAATATAACATTACATACAGTTAGAAACGCGTGAACACACAGAGAGGAAAGACAACTTTGTGTCTTTGGAACTCCGAGCTCTTGACTTGCACGTGAATGCAATAAGACGTGTTAGTTGTGAACTGGGTGTTGGAGCTTTCCTGTTGGTTTGGGACTTAAGATCATCGCATTTATGGGTCCTGCCGTGACCAAATTCCTTGGGCATGTTAAATGTACATGTACTTGGCAATAGAAAATTATTCTGATTCTGATGAACAGTAACATGGAGATTTAGTAAATAAGATTATTGACAAGGGAGGGTCATCCCACCATTCAAGGCAAATAAATTGCAACACATATTACGTGTGGTAACAATTCATTGTGCTTGTACAGTGACAATAAAAATATCTTATTTTATCAAACTAATGAATATTGTAAATACATAAATGATGTGAATCAGTGGGGAACTAGAATTTGGTATACCTTGTGTAGACTGGAAAAACAACGGGTATGCTCCATATACCTGTGTATACCCTGCAACACTAGGCCTAGCTCCAAATGACTAATGTCTTAAAGCCTTTACAGAATCACTGTATAATATTTTGGTTAAACCAAGAGGAAGGAGGCACCTTAACATTAATTAGAAAGACCTGTGTTTTTGTGTTTTACTCTTTAAGAGGTTCAGGTTGGTTTTGAATTGATAAATGTCTTTAAAACTGGTGTTGAAAGTACAAAAGAAGTGGGCACGGATATAAATAGGAAACTGTTACAGTCACTGAGGGTGAAACAAATTCAGACAAGTCTTATCTGTATGTGGCCTGAGTTTGGCTCTTGATTGACCTCTTGACTCAAGTGAATTTCCCTCCTTTTGTTTATGACTGAAAATGTGCTATTTAGGCCTACACAGAAACAGAATTAATGTCCCATGCATTATGGGAAGCAAAGAATCCAAGGAAGCTATCTTATTGTTAGTTTTGGATAATGGAGATGTGAACTATATTCCCACAAAGTCCACCCAATCACCAGACTCAGAATGTCATTCCTATATGAGATTCATTAAGACTAATCCACTCATGACTGCATCCTGTATACAGGATGAATATATGAAAAAGTGGGCGGGCCCTCGTTGACAGATGATGGGATAGGCTTTGATGGCTTTGTTTTCAGAAGGCTCTCTCTGGAAATGAGTAATTTACATCACCTCTTTATTGAACTAGACAAAGCTTTTGTCCAGCAGCTTGAATAACTTTACAAGAACACATCCAAACGCCTAAGTTTTTCTTCTCCCTGCTCCTTTCAGAAACATTAAATAGGATGACGTGATTGTGTTTGTTTTTTGTGTTGCAATTATTTGTCTAAATGTAATCCATTAATCATTGTAAATAGGTCATGCAGTCGATACCTTGAGATTAAATAAAGGTTGAATGTGTTTGGTATACATAATGGCCTGTCAACACATCAGATATTTTGTGTTGGTACTCACTGTCTCACTCGATTATGAAGAGAAATGTAGTGTGTTTGTCTTCCTAATAATCTATCCTGTAGAGAGACAAGTGATTCTCCCCATCTGCCCCACTTCATGTTCATATGGGCCCTACCTGGATGAATCCATCCAACCATTGTTTGTTTCGTTCGGGTCGCTGAGGTCTGGAGCTGAACTCAGCTGTGATTGGACGAGAGGTGGGGTTCACACTGGACTGCCCCTTTTATTGCAGCCAATATAACCACCAAAGACAATATTCATAGAGTTAAAAAAAACTGGCCTATGCTACAGCTTATTAAGCAGAATGTATTTATTTTATAATAAAAAACACTTCAACAGCGATTAATAAAATGGTAATAATACATATCAAATACGAAATAAAATAAACACAAATAACTAAAGTAAGAGAACAAACACTATCAAAGGACGCAGTGCAGGGTCTTTTAATATGAAACATCTGTTGTGACCCCAGTTAATAATGACCCCTGCATTACATTACAGCCTCTAGCATTATGATCAGCCAACATATAATAATTCAGTGAGCACTTCTTGCACAAAATGTATTCATGCTCTTAGACATAAACCCTCAGCAAGTGCTTTAAGATATGAATTTCAAAAGGTGATGGAAAATAATCATTTTAATCGACCAAATAAATAGGTTTTTGTGTCTTAGTTCACAAGAGAAAGAGTACATTTCCTACACTGGTTATCTCCTTAACATGAATAATCTTTATCTAATGAAAGTATCCATCCATAACAAACTAGCTGAACTTCAACACATCGTTGATCCGTTCAGCTCGTTTCCTCTGTCTTTTCATAATTCTTCCTCCTCTTCTTGTTTTAGTCCCTGGGCTCCTGATGACTGTGTTGTTGTTGTCGTCGTTGTTGACTTTACGGTCGTTCGTACGTGATATAAATCGGTATTAGTCAGTGCCACTCACTTCTGATTAGTCGCTTCCTTCCTTCCTCCCCACTGTGAGCTGGTAACATGCAGATAACGAGCAGCGGTGTCGCGGAGGCCGGCCGCGGATAGCCGTAGAAGAGAAATCAGTGCTCCAGGAGGCGCTCGGGACGGTGCAGGATCGAATCCGACTCTGCCCAAACAAAATGGCCAATATCCGTACCAGAATATTTCTCTATATTGTACACATCTCTTTCATAAATAGCTGTTGCCCTCTAAATGATTGTAAGAAACAAACTCAAATACTGCTCTAGTGTTATTTACTAAATTACAATATCAAGTCCAATTTTAATCAAATACTGTAAATCTCAGTTTGACAGTATCCTGTCCTGTAAATAACAATGACCTGAAATGTACAAGAACAGTCCCTAAGTAAATTTAGTGAGTTTCTTTTCAGTTCCAATATGAAGAAAATACAGTAAAGCAGAAATGACTTGACAATATTTTATTATACACACAAGATCTATTATATAAAACCTTTCTGAATTCTAAATCACACAAAATGATATGAACAATAAATGAACACAAAGAGAAATACACAGTTGTATATACAAAGTTTGTAGCTATAAACATATTTACAATATTGGGGCAAAAAGCAGTCACTTTTTCTTTTCTGCAGCCCATCTGTCCCTTTCAGTGTCGTGAAAGCCAGACTGCTGAAACTCTGCCCGGGTCATTTCTTTAACCATGCCCTGTGCCCTGTACATGGAGAACACTCTGGAGGGGCAGTAAATGTACTTTCCTGGCACCCCCGGGAAGGATGGATGTATGTGAGGGCTGCTCGGACCCTGTTTTAGTGGCTGGTGACAGAACCTGCACACGACCTGTCGGCAGCTGCAATGACGACTTCCTCTTTGCCCTCTCTTCTGCCACCTTTCTCCATTCTGCCCCCCTCTGTTTGGCAGCATCCAGCTCCCGCTCAAAAAACGGAGAGGCAGCAAAGTTCTCAAAGGACATCCTGGGGTTCTTAAGGCCTTCATGTTCATAGATCTTAAAATCCTTCGTTGAACAGTAAAAGTACTTAACAACTGGGCACTGATAAAAGACATGAACTGAAGAGCCATCCCCAAGATATCGGGACTTTGGCTGACCACAGGCTGAACAGTTCCTGGTCATCTTTTTCTGATGCTGTTGTTGATGTTGCTGCTGTTTTTCCAGTTTTACTCGCCCATTACCTGTGTGTCCTGGCGGTCTGACACATCGCCTCCACTTTGAAAAACCAGAGTGAGAGCATTGGTTCTCACCTGGTCCTGTTTTTGAGGAGGGGACTTGTCCTGAAGGGAGGGATTTTTTTTTTTATCCTCATGGCCTCGTCAGAGGGGTCCTGGCCAAGATGGCCTGACGGACCCTTCATGAAGGACACTGTTGCCCTTCCTGGAAAGAAGTCAACTGTCTTCTTCATTGTCTCCTGTGCACAGCAGAACACAATGTATATTTGTTATATTAATCAAAGTGTAATCAAGCTGTTATATCAACAGTGTTACTGATGTATATAAAATAACCTGCATTTTTAATGACGAGGTAATAACACTTACACACCAGATAGAGTAATTATTTGATGTGATACCTTATAATAAGTGTTTTTTTTTTCATGGCAATTCAATTGAATCTTTCATGTAAGCTATTGTTGTTTAAAAAACAAAATATTAACCTGACACAATGATTATATGAATAAAAAACCGTGAAAGGTTCGAACAAAAAGGATTTTTTTGTCACTATCAGCAGGAGAGAAATTGTTTTATTACAGTCGTCAATAATCAATAAAATAACATTAATATTACAGTTGAGTTATTTTCATCAGTGTAAAAATAACATTAACGTTACTGATGTTGTACCACCTTGCTCCCTTGGCAAAAAGAAACATAACTAAACTCAAATAAACTACCATTAAATAGGTTTAAGATATAAATGAGGATTGTTAATGAAGTCGATGAAAAAACAAGCAAGACTTACGTTTGAGTAGTTGGATATATGTTATTAAAGTTGTGAAAAAGGTGACGATAAACTGTTGATACGGAGTTCTCTTAACTTTGTGATGAAGAAGACCCTGCACTGACTGTCGGACTGTCACTCAAACCTGAAGAAACGGGGTCTCCTTACCTTTATCAAACGGGTGAAACAGCGCCCCCCAAAATCTCCATAGTGGCCAAAAGTATACTACATCCGTAGTGATAAGAACTACCATAGAGAATGAATGGTAAAAGTTAAGGAAATGAAGGACTACTATTCACAGCCCTGGCGCGCGTTCGCTTCGCTTCTGTGTGGAGTCCACATGCTCTACCTGTTCATGTGTCGGACGGCTGTCACGTGGAACTCTACATATCGCGATGGTGGTATAGTGGTGAGCATAGCTGCCTTCCAAGCAGTTGACCCGGGTTCGATTCCCGGCCATCGCAGTGATCAAAGTTTTCTTGAGGAGCAGATACAAACTAAAAGAAACAAAGACAAATGCACAGGGCGCGGCTGACGCTGCATGAGTGAAACAAAAAAAAGAAGTAATCATACGTTTTATTAACTATCCGTAATTATTATTTATCTAATATCATTTTAATGCTTTCATTGAGTAATGTTAAAAAAAGAAGCCATGGAAAAAAAAACTACATAACATTTTAAAGGCTCTCGTCTTCTGCTTGACCCGGCGCATCTCATAATGTGTCAGGTTACCCTTACCTGGTTACTCCTAATGTGTCAGGTTACCCTTACCTGGTTACTCCTAATGTGTCAGGTTACCCTTACCTGGTTACTTTAATGTGTCAGATTACCCTTACCTGGTTACTTCTAATGTGTCAGATTACCCTTACCTGGTTACTTTAATGTGTCAGATTACCCTTACCTGGTTACTCCTAATGTGTCAGGTTACCCTTACCTGGTTACTCCTAATGTGTCAGGTTACCCTTACCTGGTTACTCCTAATGTGTCAGGTTACCCTTACCTGGTTACTCCTAATGTGTCAGGTTACCCTTACCTGGTTACTCCTAATGTGTCAGGTTAAAGGTTTCGCAGCCATTGATTAAATAATTTCAATGGTCAACAAACAAAGCAAAGCAAATTCCTCATTATAGTTCACCTTTGTGAATTAAGCACGTCACCATTTTACTCTGATTTGATAAAGACACCCAGTGGTGTAGTGCTGGGTAACCTATAGTCAGATGTTTATTTTTAAGCCTCTTTATGGTACACTCTATTCAAGAGTAGTCTTACATGTAATATAAACAGTATGTATGTTTATAACAGAGACAGTTACCCATTTCTTTAGGCAATACTTAATGTCAGGTGCATGCCCCTGATTTAAAAAATATCAAATTTTAATGTGGCACACTTTGTGATATCATCAAACACCTTTATGTTTTATGATTAATACATTTGGCATATTACAAATGTATACCAATGGTGACATCAGTGTCATAACTATGTTTTTTATAAGCTCAATAAACCACTAATGGTTGAGATGACATATTTCTATACTGCTTGTATCATATCTGATAAATAATATTATCAATACCACAGAGGCTGAACTAATGATTAATGAAGTACCTCAATGCTGGACGCCAAGGCTTTTCTGTGGCTTTCATTTAGTTTCAAGGTCACAGTGCTTCAGAAGCTGCATCATATCACCATGAAGGTCCAGGTGGGCTGCAGGAAATTGACGGTTTTCTTTAAGAGCCGTCTGCATTCTTAAATGCAGGATGAAGACCAAATCGATGAACCATCATGGTCGGTAAATGTAATATGGGCGCTAACCTTGAGCTCACAGTGCGAAATGCAATAACATCTCAGAAAAACTGATCTGAGTGACACAAAAGCAGCATTGAGGTTGAAAGAATGGCATCAATGAAAGGAAATCCCTTGACTGCTTTCTTATTTCCTCTATACATTTTTGGCTGCTTGACCTGATCGCTACAGCAACATCAATAATGGCTTCAACATCTGCAACATACAGCAGAGAGAAGGTGGGATAATTGACTGTCCTTAAAGACAGACGACACAGATTTGCACATTGTTTAGTTGGATACATCTGAAACAACTCTCATGCTAAACGTAAGGATGGTATGGTGGAATTATGGAGAAGTGCAGCACATTGTACAAAAATGCAATGCTAATAAAGGCATGATATTTTATTTAATATACTAATATCTGCAGGTGTTTGGGTTTCAATCACTATGGCTAAATGTGTAATTGTTTGCATTTGAGATTGTTGCTTGTGGGAAAAGAACACATCAACTTATGGATCTCGACCCACCACTTGAGAACCACTTCAAGAGTTGCTCACCAATAGAATATCTTGATGTTTAGTTGTTGTTGTTTTTTTGTCATATTAATTCAAATTCGCAATAAGCTACACTGCATGATGAACTTCTGTATAAGTGGATTTTCTTATGGGCGTATTTTCATTTAGGCTGAGTCTCGGGTCAAAGTCTGACAAGAAAACGGTACTGTCTCTTTAAGAAACCCGGAAACGGTTCCTTTCCGTGTGTCCACGAGTCACGGGTCCCAAACAGACAGCTGAGCCCCCTCCTGGCCATGATATCCCACCCTGTGATTCGGGCTTTTCGCAGCAGTGTGAGGTGCCTGCCACACCGGACTCTCTCTCAGTGGGCTCTGCACGTCAGCGGTCTGCGCTGCTGCTACTCGAGCACAACTCGTGCCGGCGTCACGGGCATGGAGGAGATCCTGACCAGGGTGGTTGCACCTTTACCCACATACGAGACGAGAGACAAGTCCCCTCCTCCCCCCGAGTCGAACAGTTTGGAGTTCATGCACTTCTACAGCAGCCTGGTCAAAGAAGAGAAGCTGAGTGTGTTGACGAAGCTTTCTCAGGAGTTTGGAGTCGACCATCAGAGCGTCTCCGAGCTCGCGCTGAAGCTCCTGGACACCCAGCGGCGGGACGTGGCCACCATTTTGCAAGTTGAAGACAGGATTCGCTACAGTTTGACACCCCGCTACAAACAACTGCTGAACCACATAAGCAGGGTGGAGGGGGGAGTGAAGTTTCTGGTGGATCTCAGAGCTGATATACTTGAAATAATCTCCTCCAAAGCTAGCGAGAGCGCGCACATCAGGGTAAAAAACGTTTGTTTACCTTTTTTTACGGGTGCTCGCATGAGTCAAACAGTGCAATTTCGCGTAAATGCATTTTGGGCCGTTGCATGATCACACAACCCAGATTAAAACAATTTCTGGACATTGTATTGCAACAGTATGCATCTGAGGGAGTCTAACACACTGCACCCTTTGCTTTGCCCCCCTCTCACATGGTTCATATTGCATCACAGCTTGAATGGCTGATACCTTTGCCCCAGTTACACCCCCCTCTCTCACTATGACACGTTATTAGGCTCTCTCCTCATAATTGAAGCACTAGTTTGTCACATTTCAACTCCAGGCTTATTTTATTTTCTCTTGGAGGTCAAATGAACAGAAGCGTCTTTCACAGCTTCTCTCCCTTGTTGCAGAAAGCTCTCATGTTTAAAGGCTGTGCTGTTACTCTGTCTGCTCATGAGGAGGGGAGAAAGAGCAGAATGTAAATCAGACATGTAATGCAAAGTTCAAAGTCAAACTAAAAGAAAAGTAAGAATTGTTAAAAAGTTTCCATCACGTGTGTACGCCGTGTGCTTGGTCTTTCTCCTGACTAATGGAACAGTTCTGGCAGCTTCCTTTTCTGGAAATGTACTCCTTCCAGTTTCTCTTGTACCTCTTAGTCTAGTAATTCATGTTCAGTCAAATAAATGACAACGTTCAGCTCTGCAGTGTAGGAGTTTCAATGCTCACCTTGAAACCCATGTGCAGATATTTTCAGCGAACACGCTTACTGTTAAATTAATTCCATGCACTTAGTTTGTTCGAGGACAAATTTCCTTCACAGAGACGTCCCTTAAAAACCAAATAAAAATTTAAAAAGTACCCCTTGTGGCGTCGGAGCCTGCTTCCAGTTCAGCAAAATAGAGACAATAGGAATTCTGTCCAAGAATGGAAGCCCTCAGCAGACATCCCTCCTTTCTATGTAACTCCCTTTCCCAATCATCATGAGTCATTTCCTGTCCTTTTCTCCAGCTCTCTGCTTATTTATGTTGTTAACTCGACGTAGCAATGCTGCTGCTTTCCCTTTGATAACAGACTCATTTCTCAAGATCTTTAAAAAAGGACGGAAACCACCTGCTTTGTTATCCCAAGATAATGAGATGCATGAGTAGAGAACTCCAAGAAAACAAATGAAGACAGAGCAGAAAAAAATCCTGTAGGATAAACAATGGGACGAAATAACACGGTGTCCTAACGGCACGTGAGCGCAGGACGTCGCACAGTTCACACGCTCACACACTGCGTCCTTCACATATTTAATTCTCTGCCCAGTGAGCAAACACTCGAAAGAGAACAAAGACCGACGTCATTTACAGTTTACGCAGCGTCTGAGTTGTACAACAGCTCACCATGAAGAGATCACTTCCATATCTCCATGCTTTGATTTGTAATATTCAAATTGGATAACACACATTTATTGTTAAAGTGGCCAGTTTATTTTACCCAAACACACTGGATGAAGTGGACATTTGTTTTTGTTAGATCACAAAATCAATAAAACCCTTTAAGGAGCCATAAACAGCTGCACTGAACTTTTACTTCGATTGATTTTTCATTTAGGTCTGTGATGCACATGTATCATAACACACCCTGTTTTTAGATACTCTTATTATTGCCCGGTGTCAAAATGGTTTTGAATTTTCCCTCGCACTATTAAAAAACTGTTGAGGGCTATCGCTTAACTTGATCCCAAAAAAAAGACTTTACTGCATCGCCCCCAGAGGATTTCTAACCTCCTCTCTCCACCTCCAGATCTATTTTATTCCTGCTGAGAAGTGCTTCAGAGGAATTTAATCCCAATAACCAGGGCCCACTGAGACCCTTTGTGGCTTTGAAAGGTCTGAGCTACCAACAGAGTTGTCAATGCTCTGACTGCTGACCGCCTTCGTCTTGTGGGTTCATATCTTTTCTTGTTGTTATTGCCAGAATTGATTGTGCTGAAAATGAGGAAAGGTCACAAAAATACGAAGCTTTAACTTCCTGCGTTTGTGCAAAGCCGGGGGAGGGGAGCGCTACCCGCAATCAAACCATGTACACAATTAACTTCATGAGGAAACTCAGAGAGAGAGAGATATTTTTCTATAATAAGTGAAGTGATGAAAGTTGGTTTCTTCAATTATTGTGGCTCTTGCAGGAAGCATCCCTTTGAATTCTCCGCTGGATTCGGCTCTCTCGGTTGCGTAATTGATTTTTGATGCTCCTCACTCCTTCTACCTCGAGGCCCTTTTCCTTCCTACTTGCCCGGCCACAAACAGAGCAGGTGAATTATGTAAAGAAATAATTTTAGTTGAGCTGTCTGGGATTTCACAGAGTGAGCACGAGGCTATTTTCCCCCACACATGGACTGCCAGGCTGATAAATGGCACGCAGCCCACTGGAGAAGAGGTTTTGGCACTCTATGAGTTTGACCTCTGAACACTTTGGCAGCGTGTGGTCAGCGGATAGATGGAGTGTTCTTTCCAGGCACTGCAGTCTGCATTGGTTTGTATAATGGTGTTATAACAGCTCAAGGTAGCAGATCAGCGCACTGTGCTGGCGCCTCGCTGGATTGATACGGCTCCAGAGTCGACAAGTTTTGCTTATTTCCTTTCTGATAGAGTGCAGGATTTTATTCTTTATCCAAGCCTCCTCCTCTCGGCCTCTCCTGACCTCATTTTTCAAATACATGGCCCCCCCTCCATTTCAAAAGGTTTCATCCTCAGCGAGGTCAATAGAAAACACATCTCAGCTTGGTCTTCCTTTTGTGTGGCTGAGCATTCTCTCGCACAGGCAGCTGCTTCACACTCTGGTGCTGCTGCGTTTTCCACAGAAATGCCCGCGTGGGATTATCAGCCATCGCTCCGGCAGCTTGTATGGTTTAAGGAAGTTTGGCCAAACTTTTTTTTTTTTTTTTTTCTTTTCTCTGCAGAGTAACTTTTGATTTGCTTGTCGGTTGGTATATTATCCTCGTGTTACACCTCTCACCCATAAAGCTGCATAATGGAGGCCCTATCACGTGTGTGGGGGGGTTTGATAGTCTTCAGTGGCTTTTACACCCAGACTGTCCCTTATGACTGACAAGCTGGTAATAAAGTAAGCCTATAGTGAAGTCATCCGATGGAAGAGCCAATATAAGCTGTGTTTATGTTTGTCTGCCTCTGTGTGCATGCACCGTGTGCGTTTGTTTGTGTATTTGCAAGAGATTTGCTTTAAATGAAGTCTGACCTTTGCAGGAGGACAGGCCTGCTTTGAAATGGCAAGTTGTTTATTGAGGTGCGTCCTCCACGCCCATCGCAAGCTCCAACGAATCACTTCTCATAATGTGAAAACATTCAAACAGCATTCAGACACCCAGGGGAGCGCGCAGCCTTCGCACCGTGTGCCAGACGCCGGTGTGGAGTCGTTGATTGCCTACAAAGAAACTTAAGCAGCTCTGCTGTCACTCAATAAGTCTGAGCCTCTGAGTTCTCTCAATAAAAGGCTCCACAAGGTCGTCCGTTGTCTATCCAGTATTCAACAGTTTCTAAAGAATCCTTTTTGTTATTCGTCACAAGATATCAAAGATTAATACAACCTTTTATAGCTATAATTAAAATATCTCTCTCTCTCTTGACCTTCTTTTTCTTTTTCATTCAAGTTGATTTAAATTATTTATACATTGTGGCCAACACTTTTTACGTCCGACCTTTATTTCCCCCACAATACCAGCCCTGAGCTGCCCTCGACAAGGGGAAGAACATACTAGAAGGATATTTGAGAGCTGTAACCGCTCCACAAATGGCGGTCAGTGTTCTCAGAGAAGGACTTAAGACACATGATACCTTCTTTAAGACAGATTAAAGACTGGAGCACACAAATCACTTCAGGCAAATGTGAAGGTGCAAAGGCAAAATGTTTCTACTCACTGAGTTTCTTCAGATTGAAGGAAACAACATGTTGAATAAGCAGCCTGATGTGGATGTTAATTCTCAGCCTTCTCTGTGTAAGGACCTGAATGGCACCCTGAAGAGTTTGCTGTCTGAGTGGTTTTCTGTGGGTCTGCTCCGCCTGGAGAGAATCACCTGGCAGTCCCCGTGTGAGATCCTGCAGAAGATCAGCCAGTAAGGACGCTCCTGCTTTTTATTTGACAAACGAAAGATCCATCCCATCATGAAAATGTTTGTGTAACTCTTTCCCTGCCTTCATCAGAGACTGTGGAAGATGAATATAATCACAGCAGACATGTCCAGCTCTGGATTTCTCTACCTGCCTCAAGGTCACTGAGTTTGACGAAGGAGTGATCCTCTTCATTTTTATTTTGTCTTTCCAAAAACAAACAAAAATAAAAAACCTTAATCTCAGCGACAAACATTAATCAGCTTAAAGCAATAATATGTCTCCCACAGATCGTCCGTTTACTATCAATTTCCACATATTCTTTTAGGCTGGTCACTGGTCACCACTGTTCACTACGCCGCGGTTCACTACGCCGCGGTTCACTACGCCGCGGTTCACTACGCCGAGGTTCACTACGCCGCGGTTCACTACGCCGCTGTTCACTACGCCGATGTTCACTACGCCGATGTTCACTACGCCGATGTTCACTACGCTGATGTTCACTACGCTGATGTTCACTACGCTGATGTTCACTACGCTGATGTTCACTACGCCGCTGTTCACTACGCTGATGTTCACTACGCCGATGTTCACTACGCCGCTGTTCACTACGCTGATGTTCACTACGCCGCTGTTCACTACGCCGCTGTTCACTACGCCGATGTTCACTACGCCGATGTTCACTACGCCGATGTTCACTACGCCGCGGTTCACTACGCCGCTGTTCACTACGCTGCGGTTCACTACGCTGATGTTCACTACGCCGCTGTTCACTACGCCGCGGTTCACTACGCCGCTGTTCACTACGCTGCGGTTCACTACGCTGATGTTCACTACGCCGATGTTCACTACGCCGCGGTTCACTACGCCGCTGTTCACTACGCCGCTGTTCACTACGCTGCGGTTCACTACGCTGATGTTCACTACGCCGCGGTTCACTACGCCGCTGTTCACTACGCCGCTGTTCACTACGCTGCGGTTCACTACGCTGATGTTCACTACGCCGATGTTCACTACGCCGCGGTTCACTACGCCGCTGTTCACTACGCCGCTGTTCACTTCCTCTATAGTCAATGATACAGTTTCCACAGCACGTGCCAGTAGTGCGACTCCACTCTGCTCCCTTCCAAATGCGCTGTAAGTCACTTTGGATGATCAATGTTACATCAAAACAAACAGAATAAACAACAACGTGACATGTTGTCTTTATTACTGTGATCACGTCGTTCTCCTGTGATGTGTGGACAGCACGCTTCAGAAGCAGAGCCCGTGAGGTGCATGGAGAATATGGAAACTGGCAGTTCGAGTGAACATTTTGGGTTTGTCCAAATTATGTGAAAGTCTGTGTAAAGAACAATCAGATATCGTTCTCTGGACACTCTGAAGACAAAGGAGTTGTAACTATGAGAAAGTACTGAGAGCTGAGAGTTTGACTGAACGATGGATTTAAAATTCCCTTTTTCCGTGGTGGAGCCAAATGTGGGGCTGGATGATACTATGGTTATTATAATCCCGCCCCTCCTTAAATTCTTCAACAACATAAAAGCAATGTATTCTTTAGCATCTTTGCTTCTCTCGCTTAATGCAAGTTGCTACAAGATGCAGCGTTTCAGTCTGCGGCTGTGTCAGCCAACTTTTCCTTCGTTCTGCAAGCTGTGAGAGACACACCCACCGCATCCCTGAGCAGACTGCATCTTTTTTCACGATTTAAAACTTGATGTTATGTTCTGAGTAGGGGTGTGATAGTATTCATGTCCGTCTTTGTCACGGTTCATGCTGTCATTCACTGAGTATGAATAGTAAATTGTAGTGATCTCTGATGAGTCCACATGTCCTTATTATTATCCATCCAGCAAACGTTCGTCTGCTTTTCTTCTGTTTTCATTGTTTCTCGTTGATGTCAGCCTTTGACTTATAGTACCATCAGCCTTATTCAGGAGCGACCAGACTGTGAAACAGAAGGCTAACTACCTGCCCTCTTCCAGCTACGAGGCCGTGCACCCTGTGAGGAACTGGACCGACCTGAAGCGCAGAGTGGGGCCTTACCGCCGCTGTTATGCCTTCACCCACGCGGCCATGCCAGGGGAGCCGCTGGTCGTTCTACACGTGGCGCTCACAGAAGACATATCTGATAACATTCAGGTGAGAAGCACTGGCTGCAGGCTTTTGTTATGCTTCGTCCCTCTTAACTACACCTGTGTGGATAGTTGAACTCCCAGGAGTTTCTGTTTTGTTCCTCCTCTTGGCTGACAAATGGATTGTGAGAAAAACAATACAGAGACCTTTAAACTGTGAAGCCCTCTGGGAGCAACCTTTACTGTGTTGACCTTCTTTATTGTTTACAGAGAGGAAAAGGTGCTTTTGACAACACTGAAATTTGGAAATATTTCTTGTGAAATAGAGCAACATTTCCACAGCTCTGAAATAGATGTTAGACACTCGTGCAGTAGCAGCTCTGTTTCTTTTTCTTTTTTAAGTGGACAATAATGCTTCTTTTTTCCTCTTAAGAGTATCGTCCGTGAGTTCGCCACGCTTGACTCCGAGGAGGATGTGAACAAGATAAATGCTGCAATCTTCTACTCCATCTCGTCCACGCAGGCCGGCCTACAAGGGGTGGAGCTGGGAAACTACCTCATCAAGAGGGTGGTGCGGGAACTACAGGTGAGAGGTGGTGAGATGCAGAATAAACACTTTACATTACATACAGTAAAACAAAAAGTAATTCATCAATATTAAGAGTAAAGGTTGGAGCAACCTCAAGTGTTTATACAGATAGATATGCTCCACATCTAAGTTCTCTTAAATACTGCCTCCTCGCTCCTCGGCCAAACAGGAAGTACACAAAAGACCTTTAAAACCCCCTTCATCCACATCCGTTAGAAGTTGATTCTAATCTGCTTTATCCACTGAACCTGTTAGCATAGCTTCCTAGCAAGATGGGGGATGTTGAGTTTCCATTCGGGCAGTTAGGTCCCGCCCACTTATCTGTGATAGGTCTGTAGCTTCAGCGGTTGAAAACATGACGAACTAGCAATGCAGTTTCACCCATGCTAAACAAAACGAGCAAAATGACAATGTTTGCGTTATTGGAGGCTCCTTTTCAGAAAAGGAAAACAGCTCGTGTCTCAGAGGAAAATCAGGGTGGGATGAACGAACATTCAAAAATACGACCAGGTTTGTAATGATACGAAGCTTAATGCATATGGGAGAGGTATCCCTTCAGTGAGCATACTAAAGCTCTTCTAACTAAAACAAGTAGACAGAATTTAAAAAAAGCAGCCTGGAGATTTGAAGAGCGATGAGCGAGGATACACGAGAGCAGACTTTCAGGAAGTCTTTTAACCAACAGACACACCACCTATTAAAATACCCATCACTCACTGGGCATGTGTAAACCCCCCCCCCCCCCCCCCCCCCCCCCCCAAAAAAAAAAAAAATGCATAATGGATCTATGAATTCCAGCTGTAGAAATTCTGCAGTACAACTTTGTTAGCATATTTTAATGAGGTTCACAGGTGAAGTTTTATGTCCTATAGAACACAATCCACTATAGAAAACATTTTTTTACATGAGTTATTTTCTTTATACATGAATAATCGACCAGCGGCGCCCCCTATGGATGGCCAACCCTCCTAATATTTGCCCATGCTGCCTATGCAGGCCAGCCCTGGCTGCTGGATGCAAAAACAAGAACAGGCCAAAAGAACCAAATAAGATCCGCTCACCTGAGTCTTTCAAGTCTGAGGAAAAGCATGCTGGCTTGAAATGTCAATAAATCCTCCCCGGTGGGATGATGTTGTTTGCATTTTCAAACCTGTTTCTTTTTTTCTCACGTCAGTCATAGCACTGATTTTTGGTAGATACAAAAAATATTAATTCCAGCTCACGGCTGTTCAGATAAGAATATTTCCAAACATATCAATGATTTTTCTGATGAATTATTGTAGAGGAATAAAGTAATAGTATTGCTGTTTACAGAACATTTGAGCCCTTTGGATTTCCTTCATGAACTTATGATGTGGTTCAAATTCTGCTTTCAAGTTACCTCATTTAATAAATATATTTTCACTTTATTTAATATGTGCATTGAAATAGATGACCGACTCAAATCATGTTGACCCTTTAGAAGATCGCGGTTCAGCTGAGGTAAATTCAGTACAATAACTATTAAGCACCTTATCAGTGAAGACTTCATGAAGCGCCGTCTCCTTCTAACCAGATAACACGGCCTTATCATGACTTACTGTATGACACATGCACAGATACAGCTGCGACCTCCTGCAGAGCTCCTCCATGGTGTGTCGCAGTTCAAAGTCTTGTTTGTCTCCTCCCCTGAAGCAGCACGCATCACTCTGTGCGACTCGCATGCTGGATTCAATGAAAGCCTGCGGTCGCCTCCAGGTGAGGCCCAGCTGGCACAGCGGCGTTTCCAGCGGGGAATGTGTTCAGGGTTTTTTTTTTTGTTTTTTTGTTTGATTGCTTCCCAAAAGTTCTCATTTTTATTTAAGTGCCAGCGCTGAATCATAAATCACCCACTTGTTTTTGCACTTGCTGCTTGCATGCACACATAAACAGAGCAGCAGCCACTAGACAGGCAGTAATGAAATCTCATCCATCCCTCTCAATAAGCGCAGAAGAGCCCTCCATGTCGGGCCACTCCAGGAAGCACTTGTTAAATGATTGGAACATTGAATAGAAAATCAAAAGCACTTTACACAACAGATGGGGAAAAAGCTCTTTGTAGTGGATCCTAAAATCAGATTTCAGCGCCCTAAGATGCCTCCACTCTACTTATTCATACAACAGAACTGTTTTGAATGCCACACACTTTTCATGTATTGGCATTTTTATTAATGTCAACATGCAGTTCAGTGAAGCGGGTATTGTTTAGCATTCTGAGCTTTCATATTAAAAAAAAAAGTGGATTACACTGTGGCGTAGGAGACTTACAGAAGGGAATAATGTCTTCATCTCGACATCCTTCTCTCTTTCTTCTATACGCTCGGAGGAAGCGCTACTTCATCAGCTCTGTAAGAAATCAGGGAAGAATAAAGAGACAACTGCACCAAAGAGGAAGAGGTGGAAACATGTTCACTTTTCTACACATTCAACCTTTTCATGGATTTGGGGCCATTGGGTGTATTTAAAGGACCAGTATGTAAGATATTTACAGAATTAGATCATATAATAAACTTTGCTATATGTTCAGACATCAAGGAAACGTGCTATGTAGAATACTGGCTTCTCTGAAAGCAACGCAGCAGCCTGTATGTTGTTTTGACCACAGAAGTAGGCGGCCCCCCACACGGCCGTTTTGCCCCTCGGTTTTCCAGGCAAACAGCAAACCAGCAGGCGTCGCAGCGACGACGAGGGCAACCGAAATGCTTAGCTTCGCTTCTGAAAGCACAGATAAGATGGTGGTTCAAGAGCACATGAGCAATTCAGAGCTGCATTTTACCAAGTGGCAAGTATTTTGTGAATAAAATGAAGTTCCTCGAGTGTCCACTTGAGGCAGGCTCCAAAAGCAAATCCCTCCCAAGCTTCAACCTCTGGTGTTAAAACATGAAGCCCGTGCCCATGTGCAAACTGCTGCACGCTGTGTGGGGTGATATTGTTTATGACTCATCCGTTTTTTTTCATGAAGGATAACATGATTCACTGTGAGGTGCATCACTGACCAGACTGACAGGTGGGTGCGTGGTAACAGTTGATCAAGAAGGCTCTCAGCCTGTCGTTAGGTTGACTGAAAGTTAAGGTAAAACAACATTCCCAGCATGGAGGCCGCCATCGTTGGGACCTCAAAGTTAGGGTCCCATATTAAAAAGTACATGAACACGTTTACAGCCTTTTTTTTTTTGTCTAAACCCAATTTCAACTTTATTCATTTTTCATTTTTTGAAGCACGTTTAGGGACTGTTTGGAAATGTCTTCACCCTGAGCACAATTATCTTTTAAGAGCCTAATGGGATTTGAACCCCTGACCCCGGCACCATGAGGGCCTCAGAAAAGCCGGCCTCAGTGGTGCTGTGCAGCAGCCCAGACTGTCTGACAGGGCATTACTTCAGGTAAAGGTGAAGAGGAGCAGGCAGGCGGCCGCCGAGGGACCACTGTGATGATGGATAGATGATAGAGTGGAAAAAGAAAAGGTCACACTGGTGATTTAAGGTGAAGGGAGGAGGTCTTGCTTGTCTTTGTAGATTGGACCCTGGAGCTCAGTTCTGGCATGGCGCCATGTTTTTATTACAACCTTCTTCTTTTTTTTTCTTACTTGTTCACCCGTCCTGCCTCTGTCCTTAATTCAACCGTGTGTATTTAGTGTAGCTTTGTTGATGTAGGGAGCTTTAGAAGTTAAAAGAAGAGGCTGCGGTGATAAAGGCCAGACCTTGATGCAGTCTACAGCGAAGAAGAAACACTGAGCTTTAACTAGTGCTACATCTGAAGGCTCGAGGGAGGTCGAAATCAAAGCGGAGGGAAAGAAGAACATTGTTGTGGAGCTGACAGGCAGCACCGGGTCCCTACAGGAGCTGGCTGACACTTCCACTTTCATGAGGAGCCTTTCACCGGCCAGACGGCAGGGCAAGAAGCCGGGCGGAGATGGAAGCGGGGGATTTCAGTGAGAAGAGAGCGTTGGCAGAGAATGCATGAGATGGTGGGCGGGTGTTTTGCGAGTGTGTGTGGCTGGTGGAGGAGAAGCAAAGGAGAGGTTAGATTTTAAAGGCAGGAGTGCAAGCTAAGAGGGTTGGAGGGGAGGATCAACGGAGAGGAAGGGAGGGAGGGGAGGGAGGATCATCCGTCTCTATCAGTGATGCAGGATTGTGAAGCAGTGGAGTTTATTTGAACACTGTCACTGTCAGAGGTTTGTGTTTTAAATCTTCTGTTGAGAGTGATGCTGCCAAGCGGGTGCCCTTTGCATCATCTGTTTTCTTTACACCTTCCCAGTGTTTTCTCCTTCCTATCCTTCTTCAGTATTCTATTTTGGCTTTGTTGTATTCTGTCTCTCGTCAAGCCAGTTCGGGCTTTCTTTGATGCAAGGACTTTTCACGCTTACTTTCTTGTGGCAATCGCAACAAGGTTGTGCAAGACAAACGCACAAGACCACAATGATTCTGTAAATATCATGACCTCTCTGTCAGCTGATCAACGTTTGGCTCATTTTTTTGGCCTTTTTGCCTTCACTGGATAGAACGGCTAAAGAGAGGCAGAGGACATGCAGCAAAGGGCCGAGGCCGGCCTCAAACCAGAATGACCCAGCAGCTGCATCGAGGACTACACCCTCTGTAGATAAGGGACACAACATACCCTCTAGGCTATACGATTTTTTTATTCATAAAACAATCTTAACTTTCGCTGGTGTCAGGTTTTCCTTTATTTCAGATTTGACTTAAAAATGATCAAAAAATCCAATCAAATGCCAATCTACAGTGTTTGTTAATCGATACTGCTGTGCCATCATGTTGTTGTGACACAAGTCAATATTAATCATCCCTTTAGAGTTTCAATGGCACACTACACACAGGTGCAATGAAGAAGCATTAATAGTGCATATATAATTAAGCTGTTGATCTCTGCAGACCCTTAAACAGCTTCAGAATATTTAACAGTTTCTGCTTTGTGACATCCTGACTTGACAAGTAGTTTGTATAGTTACGAGTTCATCTCCTTTTTTCCTGATGTCTTTTAGAGTGAGTTCCCCCAAATGGGCCAGTTCTCCAGCCTGTCTCCGATCCCAGGCTTCTCCTCCTGGCTCCAGGGTCTGCTGAGCCAGTACAAGAAGGAGAGCCGGAGCTCTGACCTCCTCTCTGAGCAGGAGTGGAAGGAGGTGGAACAAGCCACCGACTCGGCCCCGGGAACACCTGCCATCGAGTCTCTCCGCAAGCTGATCGGCACCAGCGAGTGGATGCACTCTGAACGGTTGTCCCGCATCCTGGAGCCCGCCCTGATGCGTCTCTGCGCCTGGTACCTGTATGGGGAGAAGAGGCGGGGTTACGCTCTCAACCCTGTCGCCAACTTTCACCTACAAAACGGCGCCACAATGTGGAGACTCAACTGGCGTGCCGATACAAGTCCCAGGGGAATAGCGAACTCCTGCGGCATCATGGTTAACTATCGCTATTTCCTGAACGAGACCTCTAAAAACAGCGCCCTCTACCTGCAAAACAAAGTAATCACAACTTCAGAGCAGGTGCTGGGACTGGTGAGCCAGTTTCAGAAGAACAGCAAACTGTGAGAGCAGGATCCACACCTTAACTCACCTCCGTTCTGTTTGATTGCACTTGATTCATTTATTTAGAAACATAATTTGTGTAATTTATTTTGAAGGTGCATGTTTGGTTAAATGGGCAGAACAGCTTGGGGGGAGCTGAAGGACATCAGATGAGAATATTTTTTTAATTGAAATGAGAGCATTTATCACGAAGCATGTCTCCTCCCTCTTCCTGTATGCCGTGCCATGGTTAGGCTGTCTGCATCATTTGGCCTCTGTTTGAAGCCGTTTGATAATGTGTTAGTGCTCTGCAGGCTGAGAGACTGTGGCTAATGAAGCACGAGGCAGCTATCAGTGCTTTGCCATGTTCCTGGATAACAGTGTGTGTAATGGTGAAGCAGGAGCGATGAGGACGCGCAGCTACTGGAATAAAGGATGCCGAGATTCTTTCATTAGGACGAACAGACTCACTGCAAACATGTTGGACAATAGCAGAGAAACGGTTTTATCTTCGTGGGTTTATAAACACCTGCTGTTAAATTGTTAATTCTTTCTACAGCTCAATACACAAAGGCATGAAATCACCGACTGGAAATGTTATTTCATACTAAATACCTAAACACAAAACTGAAATTTTCTGCCATTTATTATGACAACCTATTTGAGAGTGGATGCTCCCTCACACACACACACACACACACACACACACACACACACACGCACACTCGACCCTCTCCAGAGAGCCATCGTTGATGTTCTAACTGTTCTGTACAGGTGCCAAGCAGGGCTCATATCAGCCCACGTCCCATTGTTGTGAAATAATATATCACAGCAAGTTGACTGTGAAATTACATTTTATCTCTCCAAGGAGCCAAACTTTCTTTTCATTTTTTTCACACACTCTATCTCTCCCCCTCTCACACCCGGTGCCGCTCGGTGTCCTAGAAACTAATGGAGTGAGAAATAAAGTTAAAGTAAATGGCTAGATTGATGGTGTTCAGTTGTGGAGAAGGGGGGGGGGGGGGGGGGAGGGGGGGGGGGTAAAGAAGCAAAAAGGACAGTTGTTTAAAGGATGCCCTTCACAGCCAGTGTGTGAGTCACTGAGGATATTAAAGACAATAAAAGACCCTCCCTTTCTGTCTGCGGATGTGGGTGGAGGGTGCACGTAGAAGAGCGACTGCCTTCCCATGTCACAGTTGAGGTTGATGCTCATGGCTGTACGAGTCGCCATGGCAACAACAAGGATGTATTTCACACCTGCTGGTGTCAGCCAGGGCTTCTTTTGACTCGCCTCTCCCCAGGAATGTCTGACGCTGGAGACCACTGAGCAGTTTGGGTTTAAATTTCCATCAGCCTCTATTAATTATAAAGCTACTGAAGGTGTAATAAAGATTACAGTAATTACTTCTTTTTTTTTAAAGTAATCAAACAGGTATTAGTCACCACAGAAAAGAAACCTTTCTCACACACGTCACAGAACTGAAATCTGATGTGAACACATCAAGTCCCGTTAAATGAAATGACAAAAACCTCCTCAGCAGAGACTTCAGAGGAGCGTGCTGCACTCGTATCTCTCCGGATGGTTTAATTGTTTTAAAACGGTACAGCTCTAATCAGGTCCCCTCTTTCATGTGTTAAATGGAGCTAAAACGAAAATTACTGTTCAAAGGAGTGGAGACTGAAAATGTTATTGCAGGGAAAAAAACCCTCATTGTGACAAAGGCAGTGTTTGATTCTATTATTATGGTGATTAAACAGCAGTGAAATTGGATATCTGTTTTAGAGCTTCCTTTGTAGGCAAACATAGCAGGAAGAATTCTGATCACTCACAATTTCCACAATCAAACCGTGTGTACTTAGACCACTCTCCATTTGGTATGCCATCAGATAGCAGTTTTGTCACATTTCCGGCCTGACACATGTTCATAATGGATTCACAGCCAAGTTCAACACAGAGCAGAGCCGTTCTCCGACACGTCTCAGGTTCAATACTTTCTAAAAAAGCTGCAAAAGACCTGATTAAAATTGATTAGAGAGCGACTGCTGTGCAAAATCATCCCTCACAAAGAAATAATCCAGTAATTCAGACAATCCTTTTTTCTCCTGAGGATGGGAGGTGCATGTGTGCGTGCCGATAGTGTATTTCATCTCTGGCCCCTCGTTCAGAGGAGATTGCCTTACAAATGAAGCTAATCCATTTTTTACAGTTCACAGTGGACGGAGAGATGGCAGAGGAAGGGGAATGGCATTTTCAGGTTCTTATTAATTCTGAAATAGATTGAGATATTAAAGCCTTTTGTCTTCATGGGGACAGCCTTTAAAGGTCACATATTATGCGAAATACACTTTACTGTGTTTCTCTAACACTAATATGTGTCCCTAATCTGTCTACAAAGCCCACGTTTATGAGAAATGTCCATCCTCTCCCAAAATGTGTGCTCAAACAGGCGGCGAGAAAGCCAGAGCCACTCCAGCCCATCCAGAGAGGGGCGTGGTCAGACACAGTTTATTTACATTTAAAGCTGAGAGAACTTGAGACACACTCCTTTACTTGTAACTGTTTTTAAAAATGTTTTATTACTCATTGTCTTTTATAATTTTAATTTCTGTTAATTGTCTGTATGTTGTGAGTCTGACTGTGTAATGTTTGCTGCCTCTTGGCCAGGACTCCCTTGAAAAAGAGGTTTTTAATCTCAATGGGATTTTTTTCCTGGATAAATAAAGGTTACAATTTTTTTTTTAAAAATAAGCTACAGACAGAAACATTGAAACTTCACAGAGATGTTGGGGACCTTATTTAATGGAAAGTCATTTAAACTTGTTGATGAGGAGAATAATATGTGACCTTTAGCTTAATTACTGCCCTGCCTCACTGACAACCTGTATTTGTTTTCATCTCGAATATATTGTTGCAAACCATAACAGATGTAGATATTCCAATAGAACAAGAAGCTTATAATGTAAATCAAACACAGTGCATGTTTTTTGCTCAATGAGGATGCGCTTCAGCGTGTGAATATATTCCAAGTTCTAGTAAAAGTACAAACACAAACAATCCGATCCAAACAGCAATCTGTGCCCCACTGAGAAAAACACAGACAAACATTATTCACATTCATTCAGTATTTGTGTCCTCAAAGGCAAAATAATTGGAAATATAAATCCTGAAATATCAATAAATTGAAAGTGTAAAGTGTTTCTGCTGAAGCATAGCCCGTCACTGTGCACTCTGACCTTGCCAGATCCAGGGGGGGAAAAATGTATACCAGAAAATCAATTTAACACCACTGGGGTTCAAAATCCTGTAATACGCAGTTTTGTGTTTGGAGCTGCCAAATTCTGCCAAAGGAGCGTTTACAAGCATCCTGACCAGACTGGCAGCTGTTGGTGAACGTCAAACAGGGGTGGAAGATCCCCAGCTGTACTGCATCCACCAACCAGCAACCAGACGTTGGACCTGTGAGTCCATCAAGCAAGCTGCAGTGTTGAAGCTAACTGTCCGGGGGAGGGGGATTTCTTTGTAAGGGTCCTTTGAGGGACAGGTCGGCATCTGAATGGAGAGCAACACATCTTTGAGTAGAGGCTTCCAGGGATTTCAAGCCCATTCTCAAAAAAGAGTTGGAGGGTTGTCATTCTGTACTTTAGTACAATTAATGAGGCAGAGAAGACCTCCAGTGGTCTGTGTAGAGAAGTGCCATCAGGTCAGCGTCGCTAGCTATGGACACAAGTGCCAAAACACCGGATTCTCACTAAAGATGTGTCCAAAAGCATCTGTAGATGTATGCTAACTGCCAATAAGGTAAATATCGAAGACCATCAATTACACTACAAATGATGATGTTCCTTCTACATATTCTGGTTTAAATGAAATACATGTTCAGCATGATGTGCTGAATGTGGAAGCTCCATTTTATCAGGAGAGGACAGCCTTCATCCCCCCTCTCAGTATCCCCAAAAAAATTGGACACTTCCTGCCTCAGAGTCATGCAAAAAAACTAGTCAAAGTCTTACGACTCTTCATCTGGTCCAAAAAGCAGCAGCATGTGTACTGGCTAGCCGAGCCGAGTTAGCATGACTCCTTCATCAGCCTTTCCATGCTGGCTGTTTATTATCTAAAACACTTCCTGTCGCCTTCAAAGCTCTTATTGGTTGGACACCATCATACCTTAAAGAGTTCATAGTGTTGCATTACTTCTCTATATAAATACGTTCCTCAGAATGCAGGTCAGTGTGTGGTACCTAAAGTCTCTCGAAGTCGTACGGGAGGTAGCGCTTTAGCTACAGACCCCCTCCTTTGAAATGATCTACCAGTCAGGCTCTGGAGGCAGACACCGTCTCTCTGCTTTTAACAGCAGGCTGAAAACTTCCTCATTTCAGGATGCCAGTTGACCAGTGTAGTACACTGTATTGCTAGCGTAGAACATTTGAGTGTATTTACAAGAAGACAAAAACAGCAATATCCAAGTTAAGGAGAAAGTTAAAGAAGAACTGTCATGCAGAGCGAGTGTCAGTCACAACTGATCGCTGTGTGCGAGAATCACTGAGAAATGATGCTTTAATCTTCACCTCTTGGTGGAATTGAGGTCTTTGTTTTAAGTTTAAGCAGAGCTTTACAAAGCCCACAAAATGCAGCCCAAAGGAGAACTAAGATTTCTGTGTGGGTAACAAAACGGATTTCTTGCCTCGTTGGTGACACACTCGGTATCTTTTTTTTCTCCGAAAATTTGTTTCAATTATCAATTTGACTTTTGGATTCCTGCTGAGGTGGAGGTCGGAGCAGGAATGAGGTGGTTGGGGACGACACAGTCCGATGGCGATGGCTGGGCGTCAGGGACAATGGATGGTGGCAGTGCCAGATCACCTAACATAAGGCAAGTGAATCAATACCACCCCCCTCCCCCCCAAAAAAAAAGTAAAGAAAAGAAAAGTTAAGAGCTCGTGTCTTTGCCTTTAAAAGTGAACAAACTTTCTGCTGTTTTCTTTAGGGCATCAGCTCAGGCTGAAGAATGTGTCCTCTGAAATTGTAAAGGGTGTAGCATTTTATAGTAACGCTTACTCCTGACATTTACGAAAATCAATGTAGCTCACTTTTTTCTTTCTTAGCTTGAGTCATTTTTCATGTGGTGGACTTCAGCACACATGTACTAAATGTCATAGTGTGGTCCATTCAGAGCGGAGTTTGCAGGTAGGTGATGATGGCAGGAAAAAGGGATTATTTTTTGTTAAACTGAGAAGGAGAGAAATAAAAACCCAACTTCCTAAAAGGTGGCCTCTACCTGCAGGCCAGTGACTTCCCTGGTGTGTGTGTGTGTGTGTGTGTGTGTGTGTGTGTGTGTGTGTGTGTGTGTGAGGTGAGGTGAGCTTTCATCCAAGTGTGTTAATCCATTCTTCCTGGATGCTGTCGCTGGCCCTCCTTCATGCTTCTCACATCAGCACCATTCTCCTTCCTCTCCGCCCCCCTGTAACCCGGCTCTGCACCCACACCTCATCCAATCCCCTGCCCCGTCTTCAAAGAGCTTCACGGTTTCACAAGCAATCAGGACACACACACACACACACACACACACACACACACACACACACACACAACATATACATATCCACACACTGCCTTTTTGAGAGTGCCCATAAGAAGCGTGTAACCTTTAGAGGGCAGCAGAGTCTCACTCAGAATGAACCGTCAGACACACAGTGAACAATGCTTTTCTCCTGCGATGGCAGGCAAAGACTCATTTATTCCTTCTTTCCTAATTCTAACCTCTCTCTTCCTTTCCATATACCATCTTCACTCATCTCCTTTCCTACCTCCTCCTTCCTCTTCTTTGGGTTCCTCTCAACTCATGTCCACCTGCTCTTTCCCAGTTGCAGAGTGAGTTTGAGATTGACAGATTTGCTAAATCTGGTTATCTGCAGTAATTAAATCTAATGTGGCTTGCTGATGGCATTTTCCGTCCCCCTTCATCCATTGCAATTAGTCAGTATTAGTTGACCTGGCGCCATGTATCAGATTGGTTTATTGAATGCAAACGAGGTAAACAGGCAGCGGTAGCAGAGGTGTCACCTGAGGGTGACAGCCACTCTGGGCCTGATACAGTTTCCAGACAAATTAAGAAGAGAGCATGGGAGCATGAAAACGCTGTCTCCCTGCCTCGGCTCCCTCACACACACACACACACACACACACACACACACACTGGGACTACAAAAATCCTCCTTGATGCTCCCTTTGATCAGTTTTTGAGCTAAAGTTGAACAGAAGTTAAACACATTCCAAAAAGAGCATCGGTATGCACACACGCAGGAAACAAACACACACACACACACACCGTTGGCTTAGTTGGTGTGTTCATTGATCAAGTAAACAGTCTGAGTCCCAGAGGTGATGATCACTCACAAATCGTGCTTCATTTGTCCTCTCCTCTCTTCATCTTTTGTCCTCGATATCCTCACCACCTGGAAATGTCTGGAAAATAAATCACCCTGTCTCTCTCAATGCTAATATCAAATATCCCCTACTGTGCACAAGTCACATTTTCCAGACTGTGACACTTTAGAATTAAAACACATGTTAAGAAATTCAGCAAAACAGATGTTCTGACACACATTGTTTGTACCTTAATCTATTTTGGAAAGTTTAAATTTAAACCTTTTTTCCTTTTAAAAATATCTTGAGGAGACATTGATGTCAAGAATATTTGATTCAGCTTACAATTCTGAAATTGTTAGCAGTTATAATGTTAAGTCTGTGAAATGTGCTGTATACGTAAATACACTTTCCTTGTCGCATCAACGTTCAGAGCCTTGGAGAGCATTCAGTTTCCATATTTCAGTAGTTTTTAGTCTAACATTCTGGAAATAGGTGTATTTGTGTTTAATCATTTGATTTACCAATAAAGCAGTCAAAAAATCCAAACATCCGCTTGATATTCAAGTCAGCCATGTTGAAATCGGTGGCATCTTAGAATTGGGTTTCAAGGCAAAACGCTGACAACATTTATACTGTTTTCATTTATAAATCTATTTGAATTTCTTGGAGTATTCAACCTTCCAGCTTTAGTTGTTTGCTATTTTGTGTTACCTCACAAACACATTCAAATAAGAGTCTAAGAGGAGCAAATACAATTCAAGGACGTGTATTTTCAGGGTTTGAAGGTTCAGCTTTGGTAAGTACACTGAACATAATGTGCAGCTGAGGCTGTTGGGAATTTTGTTGTTAATTTATCAGGGATTCAACCATCAGTCCATAAAACCCTCCATCCATCATCCATCTAGCCATCATACATCTTCAGAGGGGATCTCAGGGCTGAACGATATCCGGTCATGAAACAAAAATTTAGACAAATGACCAAAAGTAAAACCAAAAGCGATGCACTTAATCTGAGTCGATCATGTTTGTCTATTTCTGTGACACACAGATCAATAGTTTTTAAGACGTTGAACCCGGAACCAAAGAGTGGCCACTCTCTGGTGATGCAAAAAGCAAAAGTTCAGCGAAGTGTGGTCAGGATCCGTCCTTCTAAATAATTCACGTCTGTACAAAATGTAACTGCAACCAACCAATATTTCCTTGAGATAATTCAGTATCGACTAAAGAAGCAACTGACTGACATTGCCATCTCCAGAGCAACACAGCTAGCTGAAAAAAGAAATCAATGCAGGGAGTGATAGCCTGACTTTTCTCTCAAGCTTTTAAAACACACATTTCCCATGATGAAAAATGTATGCAAGGCCACCACGACTCCCCACTACCTAAACATGTGAAAATAGATTAATTTTACTTGTCTCTTGAATACCAAGAAAAACTCACTATCTTTTTCTCATTTATGTTTAAACCAGAATATTTGGGTCCGTCTATGAAGTTTAATCTATAATTCATTAAAAGCTCACAGGTATGCAGCTTATACAATATCTGAAGCTGAAACATCCAAACAGCAGTGGAGACGAACATTTTTTAATGAATCCTTTATCTGATGAAACACATTAAACATGCAGTAAATCAGACAGTTTTATTCATATTATCCTCTCTTCCCCCGACAAACTGAACAATGAGTCGATGCTTTTCCTGTCACCACGGGTTTGTCTTTTACTGCAGGCATCGTAGCAACCCATTAAGACGAAAGAAGCTCCTCCACACTCCAAACCCCATCTGTGCTTCTGCCGAGTTATCTTAAAAAAATCTGTTTACTTAGTTCTTCTCCTTCAGATCAGCTCCTGCTGCACCCTCTCCGTCTCAACTCTTTGTCTCCCTCTTTTCATCCACACATGCACAGCGGTTGCAGAGCTGCATATTGAAAGGCTACGCGGTCTCACTTCATGAAGCTGTGATTCTCATTTAAATAGATGCATAGATCCGGGCACCTCTTTGCAAGACAAAAGAGAGGACGGGAAGCCAACAACTGTGTGACAAATTATGTTTTCTTATTTTTCGTCCTGCTGATATTTTTCCTTCCTCTGCCGCGCAGCCACCTAACAACCACTCGCACAAATACTCATCAGCTTCTGAGTCTCCCCCATCCTGTTTCCCATCTCCTCCTATCCCTTCAAGCGGAAGGCCTAAAGCAGTGGTAATGAGGGAGGTTAATTGGCCTTGCTGTGTCTTTAGGAGGTCACTGTGAGAAGATGGCAGCAGGAGCAGAGGGGGTGACATTTTCCAAATTTTCTCGCCATGCCCTCCAACTTACCCTCTGCTGCGTTCACATAATCTGAAACGTTCCCCACTGAGGATGACAATTATGGACATTCTCAACATGAAAAACTCTCATACCTTACATGCTTTCAGTGGCTCTCAGAGGGCACGCTCTGATACAGCATAGACTGTTTAAGAGTCGATGAATGTAAAGAAGATGAATTGTGTTACGATACACACACAGTGGATAATGTTTGGACCCAGACGCACGACTCAAACAGACAAATTAACGGTGAAACAAAGTTCTTTAATGAACAACTAAATGGTGAAGAAATGAGGGTGGTGAATGGTGCAAAGTCCCCGCTCTCCTGTGAGCGGTGATCCCGGTGAATATCCTGAAGTCCAAACACACGTGAAGTTAGTGCAGAGTGGTAGAACAGCAGGCAGGTAGACCACAGGTGAGTATCATTGTCACTGATGAGCAGGGGAAAACGCGAGGAGGAGAAGGAACAAGAATTATCAGCAATAGTACTTTCACTAAGTTATTAACGAGAGCCAAGAGACAAGGAACGATACCACTAGAGTAGTCAATAATCCGGCGTGGGATGAAGGTTGAGTCCTGGAGTAGATGAGCTGATGAGGTACACCTGGAAGACACGCCTGCCACTGATGACACACAGGGGAGGAGACAGACAAGGGGAAACACACATGGCAGGGCTCTATACAGAACCGAATCATAACAGAATTGTGCACATATAGAAGTGATTGGAGGATGACATGCTGCACACTTGGAAGACTGGAGCCTCCATACATCAAGTGTGACCTAATCGTAGGCCATTGGTAAAACTATGATATGATGTTTATATGATCATACACTAATGTGTGTTCAGGTCTATGTTGTAGCACTCAACTGCAGGAATCAGACTCAGTAATTTGTTTCTGTGATTGAACAATATCATACCCTGTAAATATGATGACTCAGAGAGCAAAGCGTGAGAGAAGCACTTTACATATTTAAATATGTTCATTAATTTGCTGATTTTGGAACCTCATATTTAACCCAGGGGCCTCAGACTCGACGGGGACTCTTCTTCGGTGTCTGGCCTCGACTCAGACTTGAGCAACAAGTCCACTTAATTTTTTGAGTCGACAAAAACTATTTACTAAACTACTACTAAATTATCAATACTAGTATTCTTCAATTGTCTTATGTGGACTTCTCAAATACACGCGCCGGCAAAGAGGGTCTTACTCTCTCTCTCTCACACCTGACACAAGTCTACATCCTCAACAAACACATGGTTACTATAAAATATATTTCATTTCAGCTGGAGGTCTGCAGACCTGCCAAAGTGTCTTAATATGATCGGAAGGGGAAGACACATACAACAGGTATTATGCCTGCTGTTGCCGTGGTGATTTCAGATGCTGTCTGTCAGTATGTGCAGGCACAATCAGGAGTCCCAATGTTGGGGAATGGGCTTGCGGCTCTGCTCTCACTGTGTGAGTGTTTTCAGTCTTATGACAAAACGTGTACACTGCACGACTAACTCCCAAATTGCACACTCTGTACTCGCCGCGCTCCGTAAACGCTGCATGCTCTTTTGCTTCATCGGACGGCGCACTCTGGAACATGAGCACAGTGAGGCGTAGCCATGTCAGCTGTACACAAATCACATGAGATCTACAAGATCACGCGGGAATAAAAAGAAAAACATGCAAACAACATGTTGCCCAGAGTGTCCGTAGTTGATTTGTTGTTCGTTTGATGCCTGTTCTGTCGTAATGTTGCTTGCAGCGTATTTGAATCGTATCTGGTGGCACGCTTCAGAGACGGACTGCAGTGCGCACGGCGTGTGTGAAAATGTGGGATCGGGCTGATATTCTTAAATCAGCCCAGATTTGAAGTTTGTGTAAAGGCAAAACATCATGTGCATTAAAGAAAAGGTTTAGCAGTATTCTTGAAAGCATACAGTTTGGAGTGGCAGTCATGGTCTCTCTGTGTGGGAGGCTAGCACTTCTCATGAGCTGCACATGTAAAAGCCTTCACACTGTGTGCAAGAAAAAGAGAGTCATTTGTGAAAACAGCAGGAATGGATTAAAATAATTCAAGAAGCGTTTTTCTAAAGTGACCTTGTGGAGAATTGTAAAAGCCTTGAGGAGTCTTAATTATGCTATCTTTATATATGTTGTGTGATTACATTGTTCATAGTTAACTGTTTCACAGTCCAATTATGTTACCTGCTGTTATGTGATGATTTAAACGTAACCAAAGTGAAATGTTTTTGTTGCACAGTAGGCTATTTGTGTTTTTGTTTCAGAGCACATAACTTCAGGCATCAATAAAAAAAAGGGGTAAGAGGTTCATCTATCCATTGTGTTATGTGTCTCTTTCTTTCCACTCGTCCTCACATCCATCCTCACAGACACCTCCTCACCCTCACTTTCCACTCAATCTTCGCCACTCCCTTGCTTCTCCATTCCCACCCTCATCCATCTCTGCACTTTAGGCCTCTTCCAGTGACCGATGAGAAGGGCCATTGATCACTATAAAGTCAGCCTTTTAAACTTAATGAAATCCCAACTCGCTCATTCCGCACATGCAAAGTGTCAGGAGCACTCGACCAGCACGCACACAGACACACACAAGTCAAGTGTTGGGATAAACTGGATTCAATCAATAAGAGTGAAAAAAGATGGAAAGGCAGGCAGCTGGATGGATTCAACAGAGCATATGAGATTAACACACAGCGTAGCATTTTGTCTTCTTCACCTCGTGACCATTTTGCCCCTGTTTTTTTTCAAAGGTAACCTGGTGTTGGTGAATTGTACAAAGGAGCCTTTGATATGGGTGTTCATGCATTCATCTTTACCGAACTGCACTGTGTCAAGTTTTATTAACAAGGTATGTACCTTGAGCATACTTGTGTTAAACCCCCCCCCCCCCCCCCCCCCCAAAAAAAAAAACAAAGAACAAGAAATAAGCACAAAGGAAACACTCACATAACAAGCACTAGCACAGTGGAGGTAACAGGGTTGAGAAGAGGCGGTGATACTTGTGTTACTTAAGTGACAGCTTGTTAAACCTTAGTTTCTCTAGAAGTGTAACACACACACACACACACACACACACACACACACACACCTGGAGTTGAAAAGAAAAATAAATTGGTGTAAAAAGGACAAAACGAAAGTTTTCCCCTAGCTCTAAAAACAAAGAACTTATTATAACTAATTTGTTTTGAATGTATTAAAGGATAACAAATAAAGTTGATAATAATAATAATAATTTGATTCATTCATGGGAAAAGGTGTGACTGACTTTTTCTCAGTAAGGCTTAACGCCTGCCTCTGCTCCTCCAGCTCTTTGCCTGTTACCGAGTTCACAAAAAAGTTAGTTAAAGAACGTATTTCCAGTTTGACATCAATGGGCTTCAAAAGTTTACTTCAGAAACCAGTAGGCGACGTCTCGACACATCCCTGTTTTATGGAGTCTTTCATCAGAGCTCAGGGTCAGGTCTTTTTTGTAGCAGCATATGTGCAGTCGTCTTTCAGCTTTCACACATGGTTTTAGAGAAATGTTACAACAATCATATTCTATCAGCATTTCAACGCCAAATTACAGAAATCACATGATGAGGTGTTATAGCTGTTTTTTTTTTTTTTAGCTGGTTCAAGGAGAAGTCCTGAACGTTCAGTCCCATTCTACCGTTTTCAACCTAATGATGAAAAGGCTCAATACATACAACAGTGTGTCAGCACGAATGTGTGCGTATGTGCGTCAGAACATTCAGTGGCAATTATTAACTTGAACTATTCTTTATATCTATAAAGCACATGTCATTACAGATAAACTTACTGTGTTTTACATTCAGGTAAAAAAGGCAGCATACAGAAAAACAATAGTTTCAACTATAATGACTAAGATACAGAAATAGAATCAATAAAGTCATACACACTGCAAAGCAGACATCAGTTACCACACATGCAAAGATGTTTTCACACATCAACATACAAAAATTAACTATTCGATCTTTAATTAAATATATCAAATTATTGACTCGTTACCTAATTGGTCTAAAAACCTTTAAAGGCAGCTGTGAGAAGTATTTTAAACGTTGCACCATGGCTCATTTTGCATCATTAAATCATTTTGGAAACCATGAGCCGTGGCTCAATGTGCTGATTGGACTGGGGCCGGATTTTAAATGAATTTCCTTTCATGCTCCCTTTGTACATTTTGTGTTTTTTTTTAAATTATTTTCTTGATATTTGACTTTTTTTGAAAAATGACATTGTATATATTGGTTATTGCTTCTTATATTTCATTTGATTTAAGTTATTTTAGCCTTGTTTTTTTTTCTTTCACACCAATACACCAAGACAAATTCCTCATATATGTAAATGTACGTGAGAATTAAAAACGATTCTGATTCTGGTTGGTTTGGTCCAGCTTGTTCTGTTCGTAGAGCTATGCTGCTGATGACCTGAAAATGCTGTCCAAGGGTGAAAAACTGTCCAGTATAGTTAACTTAGAGTTTCAAATATACTCTTTTCTTTTGTGCTGTGTCACATTTATTTATTCTGAACCTGAAAGACGTCAGAGACAGAAACCACTTCATTGAAAGTTGTAGAGCAGCACTTGCTAGAGATGAAGCAATACGGTTCGCATTAATTAATTACTGTGTGATAGAATATGTGATAGATCTTGGTTCTGTTGCAAAGAAAACAGGTACTCCATGTGTCAGAGAGGTGAGGTTAGAGGTGACAAATAGAAAGATGATTTAACAGCTACAGAGTTGATATCAAATGAAGTGGTGTCTCTTCAGATCAAATAAACTTTTCTTGAACAGCTTGTTGGTAACGTCCCCACCAGGTGAACAAAGACATCATTTATCATTTATTTATTTATTTGTTTTAACAGACGCGTTACCTTTTTAATTTAATTATTTACTTATTACCATTTTTAATTCAACCTCATCCTACTTCCATGTCTGTTGCTCCGAAGCTTCTTGTCTTTGCTCTCGTTGCCATTTTTACGGGCAGGTAAATATATGATACTGTGATTTTTAAAGAGGTGCTTTATTTTCATTTTTGGTTCATTGCAGGTGTTTTTTTTACTTCAAATGTCCCCAAACATGTGGAATTTATCAACATTGATTACCTGCCGATGTACAAACGACTACAGTCAATATGGATGTTTTGTACTTATGCACATATTAAGTTTAATTCAGATTTTTGAACACTTTCTCTGCACTGTTGATAAATGAGGTCCCAGGTGTAAACTCTTACCTGCACTCATGGTTTAAACCAAAGTCTGTTTTTGTGATGCACTTATCGCTGCATTAAGAAAGACATCAACCAAAGATTCTCTGCAAGCCATGAATGCAGCCTTGACAAGAGCAGATCCTGTTAGTATGCTCTGCTGGAGGCCGTCTGAGCACGTCCCAGCAGGATGGGTTTAAGTAATCGCCTAGCAGGTGGCAGTAACTATACCTCCGGGACGAGTGGCACAGGAAGTGAGAAATAAGACTGATTTAATGATGACAGTAATTCAGGAAGTGAGGAAGTCATTGACTTGTTCCAATGAAGGAGGAGAATGCACATAAAGAAGACACTTCTCCTCTTTGACTCCTTCTGCCAAAAAGAGAAACAAGAGAAATGTGGAGCGGAGCTGTGCAGGGAGAGCTTCTGATGTGACTGATTGATGAAGACAGGGACATGCTGTGGACTGTGGCAGATACCAGCCGAGGTGAGGGAGTTGTGCTTTTTATTATGGTAGATCAGTGCTAACTGTTTACACAGATGGCCTGTGTAGTTTGGAGCAGAGGGACAAAGGTAGCAGCAAAGCGTCAGCACTTAATGGATCCAAACAGAGCATGGTTTGCCTTTGATTTCTGAAATATGAGAGCAGAATAACAATGGCTGTGTGACCAGGGCTGTGGTGTATATGAGCCCTGAAAAGACAACAACAATCTCAGAATGACTTCGCAGACACACTGCTTTATTCACAGTTTGTCATCCCGTGTGTGGATATTGCAAAGACAGGTTTGTGTTGGTCCTTTACATGCTGCTGTGGTGGAATTAAAAGCATTATATCAACTGAGGTTTTCATAGACTTATGCAGTGTCGTCACGTCCCTATAATATTCCCGCTGGGGCCATTTTCCATCTGATTTGACTCTCATTTCCCTCATCCCAATCTCCATACTCATGACGTCTGATTCCGTTACAGATGGGGGATTCTCACGCTTGTAAATACAAGCCAAAGTTCTGTCCAGGTGTGCTAACCTAAAAGATGCTACCATAGCACAAAACGATGTGAGAGGCTCCGATACCCGATATCTGATACTCCCAATGAAACAATGCAAACAGAACAAAATATCTTGATGTTAACTACTCACTCCATACAGTCAGAAAATGTGGAGCAAGCGTTGGTACTCTATTTAAGGTTTCTGTCCTATAACGAAATGCTCTTTGTACAGAATCAAATCATAACACCTCTATTCGCTACATGTGCACTGTAAGGAACGAGAGGCAGGAAATACTCTAAAACCTTTATTTAAGATTATAAAGGAAGCACATGTTGGATAGATGAACAGTCCTGAACAAATAAGGCTCCCTGTTCTGCACAGTGGAGCATGGTGGCTCACCTACAAAGCTAGCAGTATTCCATAGAACACCAGGGCAGAAAATGCTGCGTGAAGCTCCCTAAACACATTTTTTGCTGTATGAAAACACCAATATGCTGAGTATGCTCAGGGCTGCCCTACTAAACCAAACTTATTAAGGGACCAGATGCTCTCACTCTCTGTGAGTTTGCATTTCCACAGACTTTCCTGTGAAACTTATCCAGAGTTCATCGCAAATTGGTACATGAAAGATTGTCCAGCCTCTACTTACTGTGATCGCGTGTTCAGGGGTTGTGTGTGTGTGTGTGTGTGTGTGTGTGTGTGTGTGTGTGTGTGTGTGTGTGTGTGTGTATGTGTGTGTGTGTGTGTGAGTGAAAACATCAAGTGGCTGCAACTTTGGAAGCACTTTGGAAGTGTTCGAGGGATGAAAGCGCATGGAAAAATTGGTGTTGAAGCCAATACCTGATCTGCAGCACTGATTCCAAGAGGTCCAGCACCTCCATCTGCAAGTCAACCATGTCCATCGTTCTGACCTGTTCAGGAGCCGTCAGGACTTTCAGGCGGTCCACATTTCAGAGAAATGCACGTACATGACTATTCTGCCACATTCAATGCAAAGTAAGTTATGATGCTTCATCTCCTTTATGAAAAAAGAACTGGAGCACTTTCTTGATCTCAACATCTATTAAAATCACATTATATTTACAGCTTTCATTAAGTGAGCTAGTCATATATGATGCTATTTTTCACACATTATGAGTATAGCCCGAGTATTATAAGTCTTGAGTGTTTGCCGTACATGCTGCATACAAATTATTGTGCCTTAATGTTCCTTTTGAAGACGAAAGGAACATTAATGTATCTATCAAGCCTCTCGCTGCCTCTCGGCCTTCAAACAGGAGACTTCAAAAACAACCCTGTTGCTCCTCCACCACGGACAGCTTAACGCATCTGAAGCAGGGTGGTGCAGGAATAAACAAGACTGTAGAAAAGAGGAGAGAGCTGAGGGGAGCGGAGGAGTGGCTGAGACTAAGAACAGTAAAGATCAGTAGAAAGAGAAAATGATTGAGGCCCTCAAGACAGTTTTCATGAACATATGCAGCATCAAAAGGTTTTTCCACCCCATAACCAAGAACACATTGCCTGCATTGATCTGCACTCATACATATCTTCACCGCTGTGAACATTCACCCCTTGTCATGCTATAAAAACCATAACTAGGCCAGAGAGAATGTTATTTCTCTATGATGCTCTTCATTGATATTTTCTATGTGTATGTTGCTTTCCAGACATTTTTAACCTTAATCTTAACCACATGCAATCATTGATTATAAAAGGTATATACATTGTCACATTGTGTGAAAAGTTACAATCCCAAATCCTTCAAAGTTTGGACGTTGTGTATAATCTAAATCCCTGATTTTTGCCTTGCTCCAAGGAAACAGATTTCATCAGAATCTTTAAGACACTTGCAGTCAGAGACCTTCGGTTGGGCCCAAAGTGCACCACGCCGATTTTCTCCATCATGTGATTCTAACTGCAGAAAATTGGCTTTTAACATGTTAAAAGAAAGCAGGATGACATTTTCTTGTTTAAAAATCTGTACTTACAGGGCACCAGATTAAAGACAGGGTATCCTCCTCCAGATACACTGTCCAAGTTTTTGTTTGAAATTGTCTTTATGTCCTCACAGAATTTAAGATCTTTGTGCTCCATCATCTATAGCAGGTAAAAGGTCCTGCTTTTACCATAATGGGCGTCAAAATCAACACACACAAGTTCTTCAGGGAAGCACTCAAACACACACACACTACATACATTTACTTTGAAGAGAGTTGTCGATCTATGGGTAGCTCACGGGCGGGAAGGTTGAGTCAACTCTAAAACCAATAATCGTCGGAGAGCACAGAAAATCAGAGAGGGAGATGGAAGATCAAGGTTCTTGAAATAGCAGTTGATGCTACAGTATATCCACACACAAAGAGACAGGAAGGATTGTTCCTCTGCTCCCGTCAGTCAGACAGCCGTGACTCCAGGCAATGAGCTCGGCTCTGATCATTAAAAGTGGCTCCTCAGCACAGTGTGTGTAGACGTTCTGAATCTTAACCCACCTTCTGTGACTGCAGGCCTCCGTCTTCCTTTCCATCCAGCTCGTTTTATTCCTCTGCTTCTCTGTGTTTCACCTACTTTACATCACTCAGGCTCTGCCTATCTGCTTCTCCCTTTATCTCCCCCCCTCATGCCCAGTGTGCCTGCATGGCTTTGCATCTGATTGGGATTCCAGTTTTTATTAGATGTAGATTACACAGGCATTAGATAAATATTGCTTACAAACCCAGAGGGCCCCGGCCTGCTTTCAGGACTTTTAATGAAGAAATCCCTCGTAATCTTCATCACTATCTCTGGGTTTTTTTTCTGCCTTTTACTTCAGATATACCCACAAAGTGCTGGCAACAGTGCTGCAAACAGCCGCTGTATTGCACCAGGAAAGATGTTTGCATGTTAATGGAACAGACAGGTGCATGATAAGTTCACACTGCTGTCTTCCCGCTTACTCTCATTATGTTTAAGTCATTTTCTTCACTAATCATTTTGACATGAGACACGCAGGCTTTCTGTTAATTGCACATCTTCATAACACGGGGTATGTAACAGGCATTTGTACATAATAGTTAAAACATTAAAGCTATGAAATCACGTTTTAAGGTGTCACCTGACAAGTTCGCAGCGGGTCCTGGATGCTGGAATAAAGAGCCTGAAATATTGGAAATGTAAACTGCATACATTACTCTTTAACTCAGTGGAGGCTATTATTATTATTACATTATTAATATGTGGACAGACTCTTCAAAACGTTCCTCACTCAGATCCATCTCCTTTAAAACCACATGATAGTTGCTGAATTGCACAGGTGTATTGATAACCACAGACGCGTCATGTGGTGAGTTATTAGTCAACCAGCTGCATCACTGAACTCGACTGTTGTAGGTCAGTCACAATGAACTTTGCCTCTGCTGAGGCTCTTAATGAAGAGAGATGTGTAGTTATGTCCAATTAGAGTGATGTCACGCCAACAAGAACGGCACAACATAATCACTTAGCAGATCCAGCGTTGCTTTTTAGTGTGATGTTTTATATCAGCTATGAGAAGAGTTGCTTTTGAAACTCACTGTGATACAAACTTTGTTGTGAAAGATGAAGCCAATGTGGGGTGCACATTTTTGCAGTTTGTTAAGTGTCCACTTGAGGCGGGCTCCAGGAACCTTGGATGATTGACAGGTGGGCGAGATGTTAAAGTTTATAAAGAGGTTAAAAAACCTCATATCGAGCTCTCAGCCTGTGGTTAAGTTGAAAGTTATGCTGAGACAGGATTTCCAGTAGTCCTGCAGAAACCGATGGCTTCGTCTAATAATATTTACAATGAGTGATTCCATGTCACCATGTGTTCACAGAATATCACTGAAGTGTAAAAGCACACAGGTTTTACTTTCACCTGTATCTTGCAGACTTAGTTGAAGTAAAGTCAAATTTTTTCATCGAGCAAATCAGAAAGCATCCAATCATCGATGTCTTTCCACACGAATCCGAAAGACATCTAAAGGTGAAGCAAGGATCCATGTGCACAGCGTCCTGTCTCTGCCGTGGTTTCGCTCCATTCATCGTCACGCTACTTCAACTTTACTCTGGGTAGAGTAAAGTTCACGAGAGCAAAGAGAACAGCATGCAAACAACAGGTTCCTTTGGAGCCTGTTTGATGGCATGATGGGATACACGATCCGCAGTCTTTACATCATGTTTTATTTTGAAATGATCAGATGCTCTTCCCTTGTATAACTTCCTGATTCAGCTTAACACATGCTTGCAGCTGTTGTAAATGGACTGGTGCAGTAATGCTGTTTTACCTGTTTCACCTTCATTCTTTGTTCTGGTTGCGCTGTACGCACTTTGGTTGGACATGCAGAGGTTTTAGAAAAGTTTCTGTAAAACTTTCCCGAGCATACAACCAGACAACCGAAAGCTAATACTTTCCAGATTCAGGCCTTTTCACTACCATTTGTCTGGACTTTAATATTAGTCTGTTATACTTCAAGTCTTCTGGGAGCTCCCACAACTCTTTTGTGCAGCACAATGTATTACGACTAAATTTAATTATGTTAAATAATAAGTGCTGCCTTACCGACTAAGTTTTAACAATAGCCTATACCCATCTCAATCATAAAATATAAGTCAACTTAGTTTTCTCTTTTTACTTCTTATCTCACTTTCTCTCTTTGGGTTTTCCTAATTCTTCTCCGATGTCTCGTTTCTGTGCCTCTGTCTTCTTTCTGACCCACTTTCCTTTTCCCTCTGAGCAACGTATTACAAATACTAAGGTCCATTTACCACTAAAGGGAGAGAAAAGGTTTCCCCTGGAAAGAAACTTTTTCAGTTGAATATGCAAAATATAATCCTCCAGGTGCTGCATTTGTAAAAATGAAGGAAAAAGTGGTGCATGTGATTTACCCAAGCAGTTAATTTGATCAGATAACATCGAATGGCAATCACACACGATGAAATCAACCCCGTAAAACGTAGAAACAGCTTCAGTAAATACTGAAGCTATATGATGAGTTATGAGAGAAATACTTGTCCTCTGGATGTACAAGTAGTGTCAACAGAAATGGGAGATGAGGCACTAAATGAGTCATTATGAGGTGCACACATGACATCCGACCATTAGCATATGAAATCCCGCCCGTGCCGAGCTGCCCTTGAGTTGGAGGTAAGGAGGGGCGTGTGTTTTCTTTGTTAGAACATACGTGCTGTCGACATGCCTCAATCATTCTGACTTCCCTCTCCAACACTAGCGAAGCCATTAGCAAACTCTTGAGCTGGAACAAAATGTCAAATTCATGATGGTATCAAATCAGGCTCCGGAAACACGGTTTGTGCTGCGACTGATTCTTGCCATCTGTTTTCATTAAAATGAAAATGAGACAGTTCATCCGTCTTCCTGCCAGAGTGATATCCCAACATGTGGAGGATGTAAAGGCATTTGAATATCTGTGGAAATTGTAAGGACACGGGCATGTAGCTCATTTGTGGCTTTGATAGTAAACTGTGGAAGTGCTTTAATGTTATCACCTCTTGTAGCATATGATGACTCCTCAGCAAAGCAAAGAAAAGAACAGGATACAAAAAAACATGATAAAAACGATTTCCTGCATTGTTATCCCAGCCGACACACTAAAGACTCCAAATCCACTCTGTCCGATCCCAAGTGATATTTGTTTACTGTTTGGAATTTAATTTTTCTGCTGCTATAACGCCCGAATTTCCCCATTGGAGATCAATAAAGTCATATCTTATCTTATCTTAATCCAAGAAGAACATTAGCTTCATTGAATAAACATTTTGTTTTTCAAATTGAATTAAAATTATTTATCATTAATTTTCTTGTTGCATGAAGGGGAAGGAGAACTGAGTCGAAACGCGTTTGCTCCACTTCACCATGGCAGCGGCCTAAAGTAAAATCCCGGATAGGATTTTACTTTAGTCAATGTTTGTACTTCCACTTGCTCCGCTGCATTGGCGTCTCAAGTGCGTCCTGTGATTCCAGATGTCTATTGAAGTCTGAAGGACAGGAAGTCGGAATAGTGAGTAGTTAAGCTAGAACATATTTCAGTGGACGACATCCACAAAACATCAAAATCATACTTACCTATAAAATCTATCAAAAATCTCAATAAAAGAAATAAATCCAGCTAGTCCACTCCTCTTTAGCTCCTTTGGAAACAACAACCGTTGGTGTGTTTTTTGACGTGTTTATAAAGGTTTTATACCACATACATCGTATTATGAGTCACAGTGCATCCGTAAATACCAAGGAGTTCCTGTGACTCCAGCTGTCCAGCTTTTTGTTTTTTATTCCAACATCCACTGTTCTGTAATGTTTCTGTTATGGACGCCATCCAAAGTCAATGACCTGGATAATATCCTTAAATGTAAAACACAATAACCCAGAGAATGATGAGCTGAGGCGTGATGCTGTCAAACAATTTCTTATTGAATACCATTTTTTTGGGGGGGGGGATCTGTGCAAATTCTGTTTCCTTTATTTGACCACCTCTCCTCTCTTCCTCTCCTCACCTCTCCTCTCCTGTACTCTCCTCTCCGTTTCCGGTGCTAGTGTGATTGGTGGTGGTGGACGTGCGAGTGGTGCGGAGCTTGAATGGTTTTCAATTCCTGTTTTTTGGGGTTCTCCTAATGATCTCTTCATTTGTCCTTAGCACATGATCAGGTCTGTTTCTGTGTTTTTTTGCGTGTTGGCTGGGTGAACAGAGGTTTTGTCCACGTGTTTTTCAGGAGGAATGGCATCCTCCAAGATGCCTCCTCCATCTCTCTGGCAAGATGTTTGTATAGCTTCGCTGGATACTAACATCACCATAGAGAAAGTTCTACTGGCTGTCGGTGAGCAGGTAGGACATGATAACTGTTTCTTTGCAAAGTGGATGAATAAAGCTATGGTCGTGTTTTTGAAGGATGAGGCCTGCGTGTATCAGCTGATAGTCAGTGACAGGCGGTTCACCTGTTGCCCGTGCAGCTCACCCCGAGGCAGCTGATGCCCTGAGCGGTGCTGAGCTGGCAGTTCACGCTGTGCCAGGTGCCGCAGTGACAAATGACGCCACCCCCAATGCTGCATCCATTGCCACCGCGACCCTTGAGCCTGTGGCTGGTAGTGCGGCGGCGGAGCGCGGTGATGTGCGGGCCACTGGTAGTGATGACAGGGAGGAATCTGTCCAGGCTGAGCAGCAGGCTCCTGTAGAGGCAGAAAACCCAGCGAGCTCTCAGTCTGCAGAGGCAGCAGGTATAGACAACATGATCATTGAAAGTGAAGTGCTTAATAGCCAGGCATCATGTGAGGGAGAAGAAATGGACTCTGTTTCAGAGTCAGATACTGTATCAGTGTGTGAAAGTAACAGAAATATAGATGATCTCTAGTCTTTAGACGACATCAATAACTTTACCTTTAATAAATCTGCACAAGTGGGCGATTACTTTGGTGACACTGAAAGATTCATAAAATCTGTGAGTATACTGAAAAGAGTGGTTGGTTTTGATCTTTTAGATGAGAAAAAAATATTTTCGCCGAGAACCCCACCCAGACAGACATGTTAGAAAAAAACAGAAAAGTAAAATGATCATGTACCAATTGGTGTTTTCCTCTCTTCACTGTTCTTTGCTTGTTTCTTTGTGCCTACTAATCTTCTCTCATCTTTCCATGCAAAACCTTAAAATAGGATCTTTGAATATTAATGGTGAGAGGGACAGACAGAAAAGGGCCTTCAAGTTGCTACTCAGAAATGCTGCAAGGTTAGATGTGATTTTTCTGCAAGAGACAGACTAGACAGGATTTACATTTCTCAGAATCTCACCTCCAGATTAATTCACAGCAATATCTCCCCAGTTGGCTTCACCGACCACCATTTAGTCACCATATACTTGGTCAGCTCGCCAGGGAAGAGAGTTAAGGCTCAATGGTTTTTAACAATAAATGACTGCAGGCTGTGCAGTCATCATCAAAGACCTTCTGCCAGGGCTTTGAGCACTTTTGGGAGCAATGGAAAGGAAAGAAAAGTAGCTCGTTGAAAGAGTGGTGGGAGGTTGGGAAGACAAGCGGTTCAGGAGCTTGAGATTGGCATCAAGAGCATTGAGAAAGGGCTCAATAGGGGCTCTGACCCTGCTGTGGGTCGTCTGCTGCAGGAAAAGAAGAGAGAGTTGAGCTCCCTCCTGCAGGAAAGAGCGAAGGGAGCACCTGTCAGGTCTCGCTTCCTTCAGCTCAAAGACATGGATGCCCCGACGTCTTTCTTTTTTAATCTGGAAAGATCAGTGGCGCAAAGGAAGCAGACGACCTGCCTTAAGCTTCCAGGAGGAAGGGTGACTACGAGCCTCGACGAGATCAGGAGCCATGCAGTGGATTTCTTTGGAGTGGAGCAGTGCGACATGGAGAGTCGAGAAGAGCACAGCCCGGAGGAGAATACTGGACTGGACTATGAGATGACCCCGGAGGAGTTGACTGCTGCTGTGAACCAGTTGGCATCAGGACGGGCACCTGGGATTGATGGTCTCTTTGCTAACTTTTTTAAACGTTTCTGGAATATTCTAGGGGAAGAGTCCTAGTTGCCAACATTTTTTTTGTACCCAGACTGAGACTTTGTTTCACTTAACTGTACAATGTCTCCGGCGATTAGCACTGTTTAAACTTTTTAAAAGGTGGTTTCAAAGGGTTTTGGGGAATTGTTTTCCTTCAGTCTGTTCATCTTTGACCCAAAGTCCATGTGCACAGAGGAAGAGTGTGCACACACTGAGGAACTTCTTATCTGGTTCTGCCAAGTTGGCTCGGCAGAATCAGAATCAGGGCGTCGGCAGTGTGGAGCTGGTGTCAGTTCTGGAGGGCTTGTTAAAAGCTAAACTTAGGGTGGAACATGCCTATTATAAGATGATGGACAACTTGTGGACATTTGGTCACATTTGGACTGTTGGGGGGGGGGGGTCTATGTTCTGTGGGGAAAGATGATGATTTCACTATATATGTATAAGTTGTCTTCTCTGTTGTTGTTTTTCTGATTTGATGGTTTTTGTTATTTGTTATACAATAGGTTTTGCAATGGTTTATTAATGGGATTTAAAAAAACCAAAACCTCTCCCCTCCCCTCCATTCTTCTCCCCTCTCCTCTCCCCCCCCTCTCCTCTCTTCCCCTCTTTGCTGTGGTTTCCTCTCAGTCAGCGAGCCTGAGTGTGGAGTTTTGCCAGTTTGCCACTTAAACACCACCTCTGAAGATGCCCAAAGAGCTTCCCCTCTCCTCTTCCAACCTCCACCTCCCTCACTGTGTGATTGGCTTCCTCTCCCGTGAGCTGCATTGCTCCTCTCTGCTGTGATCACTGTTTAATCTCTTTCACAGGCCCTTCCGATCTCGTTGCCGTCCCCTTCCGAGCAGCTTCGAGCCTGTTGTGTACTGAGACAGGACAGGTTCCCTGAGGAAGATCTCCTTTTCTGTGGTCTCCTATTCCTACTACCGAGTTTCATGTCAAACTGTTTTGTGTTTGGGCCATATTTGTTGGCATCTGTTTCAGATTTGAACAACTGTCTCCACGGTTTCCTCTGAAGACGCTTATTTGCATTCACCAGGTTTGTTCTTTTATCCTCCTGGAGAGGGCTTTTGATTTTTCTTTTCTTTGTTGTTCTGAAAAGGCCTTGATTGTGTTTTGCATGACCAAAATTGTAGCCTTTAATTTTTGCATGTATTCTTTACATACCAGTCCATATTTATGAAGATTTATTTGATCATTGAGAGTGTTTCCCTCGCGGCAACCCCCCCTTTATACTGACAATTGGTTCCTAGAAGCCTTTTTATTATCCTACAAGAGTAAATCCTTGTTGCACCAGTGCTGCTTAAAGTCCACAGCTGCATGAAATCCAGTTATCCACAGCTGAGTCAAACAATGCAATGAGGATGTGAAGGTGAGGACAGCGTGGGATGCTGAATGTGTGAAAGCAATGGGGGTGGTCTTTGTGTGTGTGAGGTGGGAGAAAATAACCTTTTTAATGTGTGCTCACGAGTGATTTCTGCAGTTCTTTTACAATGTAATGAAAGCAGTAATACAGTCACACAGTCCTTCAGCTCCATTTTATTACTGAGGAGAGATCTGCGAGAAAAAAAGGCCTTCGAAAGGTGAAGCTGACAAGTTTTCAGCCTGTGTTTAAAAAAAGAAAAAGCAATGCGTGGACACATTCTTACTTATGTTCTGCCATACACCGCTCTGCGTCTTCGATCTTCCCCTACCTGGGAGGTTTACTGCAAAGTGAGCTGGACTTACCCAGGGTATCTTTTCCTGATCTGGCTTCACTAATCCTGACATGAGCGATCACAAGAAACTCTCAGACAAAGCTGGTTGTTTCCTTTTCATTGGTTTTATGTCATTCTGATTAAGCAGTACAATGTAAAGGAATACTTTTCTTTTCACTTGGCCTTGGTTTGGTCGTCAAACGTGATGAGTCAACCCAGCTCAAGTCTTAACAAGTGTATATGTCTCATTTCTGAAATGAGAGTTTTCTGACGCGCTAAGATAAATTATAAGCTTGTTTTTTTAGCTGCAATTTGTGCAAAGCTACTCGATAGGTTTTAAATACTGACGACAAAGTTAACGATGAATTAATTGTTAATTAGGTCCCATTTTTGTAATAACTATGCCCACCTCTTTCCTTTGTGACTTTTTTACATTTTCATTTCATGTCTGTATTTGTTATTGAACAGAGGAGAGTCGCAGGCTCACTGAGAGGAGAGGGAGTAGAGTTTTAACATGTGCTCAGCTATTCACACAAAGGACATCATGCTGTACAATGGTACAAGCCTGAGGTGAGTTCAGATTAAGTGCAAAGGGAACTTTAGACGTGTATATGAAAAAAGTACGAGTTGGTTAGCTGACTGACGTTTTTCTTACAATAGAGCTTGAATGTATTTTTGACCAGGGCTCCTGCTGGAGGAATGTGCTCATTTATTTCATGGTCACAGTGTGAATTCACAATTATTGAGACTGAATTGTGGTCATATTCAAGAATAGGACACTGTTACACGCCTGCAACAGAAAACCTGACATAAATGTGTCAAAGCAGACAAGAATGCAATAATAAGAAATCACTGCAGGTATCTTAGCAGGAGACCATTAGTATTTTTTACTGTACAGACACAGCAGGCAACAGCATTCAAACATTCTGCTTTATCACTTCATGTCTTGCTATCATTTCGTTGTTTCTCTTATTGTCCCTTATGTCTTTTAAAACTGAAAAAAAAACAAAAAAACATGTTAAATGTGCATGCCACTCTAATACATAACTGAGCGGATCAGCTCAGCACAAATAGTTTGAAACTCTCTTATGTCATTTCTTTGCGTCTTTGGCAGTATGGCTCTTTGATTTGAGCTCTCGACAATTCATCGAGCAGACTCTTTTGTCCAAAGCAACTCATGTGAGAGTGAGTACAACGCAGCAAGGGTCCAGATGAAAGGAAAGTGTTAGTAAGCGCTAAGAAACAGCTTCAGGTCCGATTTAACACAGTCAGGTGCTGACACGCAGTGCAAAAGGGGTATATAGAAGACGTTGTTTTTTTGTCCTCGTTATGATTAGCCGCATAGACAGGTTCTCTTTTATATAAAGAAAGAGCTCATATGTAACTTTCTCTCCGTGATTGGTGGCATGACAAAAATGGTATAGCATTTTGAGACTGGAGCAGCAGAGTCAGCAGCTCCGTTCACATATACGACACTCCTGAATATTTCCCTTCTTGCATGTGAAAAATAAAAACTGCTGAACCTGCTCCACTCAACTTAAAACTTAAGCTGCTCTTTTTTTTTTTTAAATACTTTTTTTTTTGCAATGAGGACAGCTGCGAGAGGAGAAGAGTGGAGGGTGACATGCAGCAAAGGGCTATGGCCAGACTCAAACCCACAGACGGTAGGATGAAGACTACAGCCTCTCTACAGGTGCACTGGAAAAAGGGAAGGGAAGGTCTTATTTGGCCTTAATGAGGGGTCAATCGAAAGGTCAGAGTGCCGGCACCGTTTGGATGTATCGCAAAACAATTCATATGTCTGGCACTCCCCAAGCTCACATTAAAGTCAGGATGGGCCCAGTTAATAGTCTGGAACATTCACTGCAGGGTGATGACACACACACACACACACACACACACACACACACACACACACACACACACACACACACACACACACACACACACACACACACACACACACACACACACACACACACAATGGCTCTAAGCCATTTCCACACAGAATTTCTGTAACATTGCACAGCTTTGTCTCACCCTGATAACACCTTTTAGCATGATACTCATGCATTAATTTTAAACCTTAAGGTTACGCTACTGTTTGACATGAAAAGTGCCATTCAACAGTTAGAGTCAGTCTGAGACATGATGAGTCATGGACATCACTATTAAAGCAGGACTCACAGTGAGAGCAGGCAGGAATACAATTATATGCTAATTAATGAACAAATAAGCAACGCGATCTGTCATTAAATCCATTACGTGAAGCAGCCTCTCGGGACTGTCATGACGTGTGTGACATTACAAACTGAATGGCTTCTTCAAAAGAAGAGGACGGATGATAACAAATGTAATTTGTTTCTGAGCTGACATTTAGCTGACAACTTAACAAAAATACGAGCCGAGAATTCATTTGGCTGACAGCTCCTCACTATCAAATCACTCTTTTACATCTTTATCTCATCTCATGCAGCTCAGACTTAGCTTCTCTGACACTGTGTGCGTCTAAACTATCGAAACACACAAAAAAAAAAAAGAACGGCTTGCAACTGCGACTCGGCTCCCGTCGTTCCTGTTATAGAACCGTTCAAAAGAATTATTCACTATCCAATTAGCATCAAGGAGGGAAAATAGTCTAAAAAAAATAGAAGCAGTTTATCAAGCTAAATGTTGCTGTGACTCTTGTTGCTACTATTGTGATTTTGGAGACTTCAGCAGATGTCTGTATTCGTCTGAGCCACATTCCCTGGCTGTGGCTCCGTGGTAGAGTTGGTTGTTGTTCAACCTAAAGGTCAAGAGGTTTACCCATGGCTCCTCTATTCACATGTTGAAGAGTCCTTGGCTGTGTGAATGTGTATGATTGAGATTATTTATTACTCATGGACATTAACGTAGCTCCTCTGCCATCAGGGTGGGAATGTGTAGGTGTGACCTGCACTGTTAAAAGCGTGATGAGTAGTCAGATAGCTAAAAAAGCTTTATACAAGCTCAAGTCCATCCACTAAGAGACACATTAGGCCATATCAAATGTCCATTATAGGTCAGTTAGTTGTGTTTTCCCAGAAAATACAAAATGTACATTTAAAAGGCAAATGATGGCAGTGTTACTTGAATTCAAAAGGGACCAAACAAAGATAGCTTTAATAAAAATGCCTAGAGGGTTCATCTGGAATGATTTAAATTTCACGTTTTTGTGTGTAATGCTGGCAGAATTTTTTCAATTGTTTTCAAGGTCACTTCAATGATTCACTTGCATTCAGAACACTTGAAATCATTTTCTGTCTTTGTGTTCATCTCATGAAACGGACTTGACATCAGATTAGTTGTGACGAACAGAAAACAGTAACATTGAGAGATAGAAAAATATGAAAGGGTCATTTTTACACCTTCATCTAGTGACATGTAAAAACACAGGGTTTCCATAAATATGACACAGAGAAATAAAAAGTAAGCACTCTAGCTCGTACATCCTCAGATTTCACTCTTATAGTGAACTAAACGCTGCCCGAGGATTTACAAGCGTCTACATTCTCTTTAGTCTTTCCACTCTCTCTTCTCTTCAAATAAAACAAACTATTGTGAACGCTCGTCCAGGACTTTTACTCAAAATGTCTTTCTTCAAAATACATTTAAATATGGAAGAAAGGAGACAAGTCCAGTCTGGATAATCTTCTCATCGTTTACATCCTCCTGCTCTTCCTGAGGTGGTTGGTGGTTCTGTTAAACCAGGTGTGATATGTTATCGTTGTGTTTTGGATCTGCTTTAGGGTTTCCTCTTGGTTGGACAGAAGTCCTGCATGGTTCTGCGCCCTAGTTCAGACATCTTATCCGGCGGTTGCACTTCCTCTACTTTAAGCTCCTTCAGATATTGAAACTCCTCAAACTATGCCAAAGGGTAAATTCTGAGTGCAAAGAAAACTCATTTTGGCTGCTATAAATCCATGATATAGCCCCGTTGGTCACTTGCGAGAACTCATAACTGAAGGCGAGACATGCAACATATGTGAGATAAATTAAGATTCCTGCCTAAAGGCTTAACTCCTTCCTAACCATGATGTTGCAAGGAAAAGTGCTCACTGACTTTATTTAGTTCATCATCAGTTTTGATCCAGAAAGACTCATGGAACAAACATTTAGGCTGAAATGGTAAAAATACACATGATCATCTTCTTACCATTTAACAAGATTCAGTGAAAGTAGCTGATTACACATTGATTCACGTGATTTATCCTAGGTGCTTATCCGGGTTTAGGACCTGTGGCGGCTGGTTTGCAGCTTCATTTTCAAGTCAAAGTGCATTTTAATGTGAGTGAGATGGTTTTCTGTTCAGCCCGCTGACTTGATTAAAATGCATCCAAAATCACTCACACTGGTTTTTAGAGCACACCGTTTCTACTTTTCTGCGACAGTAATGGTTTCTCTCACTGAGTTTCTGTAACTAATTCAACCACCGGTCCACTTGCTGTTCTGAATAAAGCACCACTCCTGATGACTTACACAGATTGCATTAGTCTGTGACTTGAAATCCATCCGGTTTGTTTCAAAAAATGAACACTCTTAAAAGTGTTATAACACAGGCGCAGGTGGAAGGCATCTTGGTCTAAATTTGGACTGCAGTCCACCACTTGGTGATACTTGTGGGGGATTAAAGGCTGCAGTGTTGTGTGGTGCGTATAGTAGTATTCACAAGTGGAGGTGCAAATCGGCCGGTGACCAGGATCGGCGTTTGGCGATGATCGGTGATCGGCCAGTTGTCTCCAACATATTCCTTTCTGTGCTGATCTGAGATGCACACGAGAGCAAAAGTTTCCTGCCGTGTGTGTAGTGTCCGCTGTCTATCTCCTAACTCCTGTTCACTTTGACAGAAACACACACTGTGCTGAGAAATACAACAGCTGTTCGTATTCATGTCCGTTAGAAAAGAAAGAAAATGTCAATTGTCAAAAATCCAAATTGACACGTCCGACCTGGAAAAACAATGTAAAAGTCGAAAAAAAGATTTCCATCAGTGCATCTCTTAATAAGCATACACTGGAGTCGTTTAAGGCACAAATACTACAAACGTACCTTATTTAGTTTATGATATTTCAGCCACATGTCAATCTTGTTCTGAAAGTATCGTTAATGCTTGTTATCATGTGTTTCATCACTTCCTTGATGTAAGTGTGGCGTCACATGATGTCCAGCTGAGAAAGTTGGTGCTGATGAAAACAGTCTGAAAAGAAAATGTACTGTCAGCTGTCAGCAAGCGAGACCAACACATATACAGGAAGTATCAGTGTCAGAAAGCCAGCCATTAAAGACGTATTAGATCCATGAAGCCAAACATGTCCTTCTTACGAGGACAGTAAAGTGAAATGCTCTCAATCTAGAAAATTACAACCTTCTCTTTGACTGTGGTGACGGCCTCTTACTGAGCAGAAATGACAGCCTGAAGCACATTACAGGATGATTGTCTGAAAGCGTACTTAGATTACTATACTTGGATCTGTACAATGTCATTCCTTCATGTGGAGGAATCGTCCATTTACCACTTGCATTGAAGTATTTATGGAGATTTAAATTGAAACAACTCCAAGCTACAGTATACACTGATGTGGTTACTTTAATCGGGAGAGGTTGCGGCAGAATCTGTTTGGATTATTACTTGAAGGGTAAACTCCCCAAATCAGCTGATGATCAGAGCAGGGAGACGGAGGAAGTCGAAGAGAGAGAGTGGCTAAATTGAATAAAAGTCTGAGAGAATATAACCGGTCTTCCTGCTTGAACTTACACTAAGCACCATCAAATTAAGTTGCAACAAGTTTTATGAGGAATCATGTTATTGTTTCTTGAGACCAAAAAGCTAAGTCTGTGTGCATTACACTTGGTTTATGTTTAAAAAACAAACAAAAAAAAAAAACATGCAATAACTGAACACCATGCAACAGCTCAACAGAAAAGGTAATTTTCTCATCATTAATTTATCACCACCAATATCCTCAAGAAGGGAAAGCTATTGCATCAATCTTACAAAGCTGCTGGCATACAGGAAACCGTTTTTGTCATCTTCTCTGTCTGTGTTTCTTATGGCAGCAGGGATTTCAATCTTTTTTATCAACTGGTGTTCCGACGTATACCGAATCTGGGATTTCACACTGTTCCCATCATTTTCGACCGGGTGTCCTGGCTCACAGCAAAATAAAACAAATGATAAAATGTGTTGCAGAGAGACGATTTTCCCTGCAAAATCGTACAGCAACAAAGAGCCGGCAGGAACGTAATAGTTTCAGCGGTGTGGTCACTGTGATCAGACATTTATCTCCCTGCATGGGGGGTTGCCAAAGGCTCAGGAGACTGCCATACACTCACAGGAGACATAATACCAGTCTGTGTGTGTGTGTGTGTGTGTGTGTGCGTGTGTGTGTGTGTGTGTGTGTGCGTGCGTGTGTGTGCGTGTGTGTGTAATGATGTAACCAGCTGGTAGGACATTGGCCTGTTATAGTTATTTTCTGAAGGGTGTTCCAACACCAAGTGGGCATTTTCTATATTAATACTATAAGACCCCTTTAAAAAGCGCGCACACACACACACACACACACACACACACACACACACTGACCTCACATGTCCGTCAAATAATTTACACAGTAGTTTGGGTAAATTGCAGAAGGCAAATTATCATGTTTAATTCATGTTTTGAAGAGGCAATGGGGCACGCAACTCTGCAGCCAAGTTAACCGAGGGCGTCACACAGACGGCCGCCTGATGTTTGCTGCATGCTAAATGTCTCATTTCAGCATGTCACTATCATCTCTGGACAGTTTTGCCATCCCCTGTGGTGCTAATTTAGCTGGCTTAACTTGTCTTTGTTTTAGCCTGTCAATGTTGTTATCTCACCCCCTTCTCCTCCTCCTGCCCGTCCCCCCCCCCCCCCCTCTCTCTCTTCTCTCAGAGGAAGTACACACGCAAACTCAAGTTGTTCCGAAGCGACGGCATCTCTTGATGAAAACCCAGAGGGAATGTGCTGGGAACTGCTTTCATTTTGTGAAAAACCGAGCCATTCTTTTCTTTTATGTTCGGCACGGAAAGGCACAGCTGTTGGCACAATTTAATACCAAGTTCCTTACAAATAGATTTCTGCTGCTTTGCCACAAACTTCTCTCCCCATGCAGCTGTGTCAGTGCAAGGTGCACATGTGTGATTGATTCACTCTGGCTGAAAATTTAAATTAATGTGAGGTAGATGCTCACATTTTTCGTGCAATTGTTATATTGCATACACACTCAAATTAAAAAAAATCAATTTATTCAAAATCAAGCAATCCGACCTGAAAGCAATAAGAGTTTGAATACAAGTGTCAGGTTTATGGCTTCTCTTCACACTCAAACCGGCACAGATTGAACTCTGAATGTCCACAGCGTGGAGTGAAGGTGGAGGTGATAGATTCAGTAACAAGCTTTGGGACAAACTCCCCTCACTCGCATGGAAACAGGAACTCTACAGTATATGCCGTTACTACTCATAATACAAAAATAACTAAAGATGTCTGAAACAAAACCAGAGCAAAGGTCATAGAGATTCTACATGGAACAATCACTGCACTCTGTGCTGTAGATTAATTTAAAGCCTCAATGAAATATTCATCAAAGGTATATCCTGGCGAAACATGGCAGAGCTGAGTCTTTTCTTTCAGTACAGCTCAGAGGATTCATATTAGATCAGGAGAGAGAGAGAGAGAGAGAGAGACTCATATCAGCAGTCATCCAGCTGTTTGAGAGTCACTTTTTCTCCCAACTTTGAAAGTTTCTGATCAGAATTGCATTCACAAATATGTCAAACTTACTTGTATTGCTTTGCTCCTTTAATGTGTTTCCCTCTTCCTCGTCGGCTGATGGAATAGAAAAGTGACACTTACACTATATCCACATTAAGGAGAATCCTCCTCAAGCTGCACTGAAGCCATTTTTACACGCACATTCATGAAAATATCGAGATGATTTCACGAGGATATATTTCCCTTTGGATATCCTCATTTTTCATAGTTAATTATGTGTGTTCTGTGTTCAGGGCATAAATCCAGTTCATATATTACAGGGCTCTCCAACCTTTCTTCATCTGAGAGCTACTTTGAACAAATGAAATTAGACAAGAGCTATATGCATCACATCGCTAGTGTCATGATTCCATCATGGCAGGTCCCTCCTTCCCCTTTGTGTGGTTTGTATTCCCTGTCTGTGATCCTCATGTTTCTTTCTCCTGTTAGTCTCTGTGTATTGGCTGTAGGCGTGGCTACCTGGGTGCTGGCTGCACCAGGTGTACCTAATCTCTTCATCAACACCTGGCTGTATTTAAACCTGGGATTCCTCTGCCTCGGTGCCAGATCGTTGCGTCTACCAGTGTGGAAGTAGCGTTCTTGTGGATCACGGCCTTTTGTGCATATTTATCTGGCTTGGTTAAACTGGGAACTAACTCCTCTGTGCTTCCTCACTTTAGATCGTTGTGTTTTTGGATTCGTGTGTGTTCGTCACTACCTGCTCACTGCCTGCTGATCTTCTCAGAAGGAACTGCACTACGGGACTGGAGACTCACTTCACACTCGGACCGAGTGTTCACCTCACAATTGGGATTCCTGGAAACATCACCCCCTCCCCCTCCCTGTCACTTGTTTATTAAATTGGATACTGGCTTGAACTTGTTTTACGAGTGGTGCTTTTGGGTCCGATCCAGTCGGAGATCGTAACAGCTAGCAGTATGTAGATAGCAAAGATCAGCTGAATTAAGCTACTTTGTACGTGTGAAATTGCAATAAACCAATGCTCATCAATAACCTTGAATTCACATCAAAGTATAAGAAAAAAACATGAATATTGTACAGTTAATGTGCCACATAGTCAGCTATGTTACTGAAAGTTCACTTCAATCAGGAGAGTCAAGTGATCTGAAGAAATTATTTATTACAATGATAATATGAAAATGTGACAGAAAGTCTTTGGCACTTGGACTCTTTGGGGTGGATGATGAATTTGGAGAATTAAATTCTCAGCGTCATCAGGATAAATCCCCCCATGGAGTCCGGACCCTGGTGGTGGTGAAGCTGGGGACTTGATGAGACCGAGTGGAATGAAGAATTGATGGATGATTCTGCTGCTGGAGATGGCGGTGATGGGGAGGTGGAGGGGCGCGCAAACACCAGCATGAAGGAGCTAGGATAGAGAGAGTCATATTTAAAAGGGGAGCAGAATGATGATATACTGAAAATGAGGGAGGAACATCTTGCCTTTGGTTAGATGAGGTCCGCTGACAGGACTGCTAATTAACCCAAAGACAGCCCAGACTGACAGCAAAAATGTGATAGCTTGAGACAGGGTGAATGAGAAAGACCTGAATCAAGGATCACTTATAATCTTCCTTACTGAACTTACACTAGAGCTTCATATCAATGTCCAAAAAAAACCATTTCTACTTTTCACTTGTTTTTATTGACCAAATATATATAATGGTTGGAAGAGGTAAACATTTTTTTTTACATTTTTAACAGTCAGTCAACCTACGAGCGAGCGACTGAAAACCTGCCCACCAGCTACTAATTCATCCCGATTTGCCAGTTGTAGGCCCCTGATATATTAAGGTTCAAAGGTTTGGGAGCTGAACAAAGCCTTAACCACACCTTCAACCATCTGACACATTGAATTCTCTTACCCAGCCCTTCTGCTCCCTCCTGTTTGAATCAGTTCTTCCACCCTCCCTTCCCCTTGCCCCCCTCCATCCTTACCCATTCACCTTGTTTGTCTAATTTTAGGCAATCAGTCCATCAATCCCAGACCAGCGACTGACAAGATCCTCTTCCATCACACCTGTCTCAGCATTCATTATTATGTTATTAAATATCTATAATGCATATTGTTGTGGCATGGTGGTTGCTAGGGAAAGGAAGGAGAGAAGTTAAAAGAGCCTCCAGGAGTTTGGTCTATCTGGAGAAAGAAAGAAATAAAGTGTCTGCCTGAGGGCCACCTGGCTCTGAAAGGGAATGAGCGCTGACACTGATTGCTATCCAAAACACACCAATGTATTATCTGTGCAATTTCATCCCACCTCTATGCTCTACAACTTATTCCCTTATGCTCCACTTAACTAGCAAAATGTGCTCAGAGGCGTCCCAAATCATTTTCCATAAAGGACGTCCTAGTCTGCCTGGTTCATTGATCTGCTGTATACAACTTTCCTCTGCTCTGGCCTCTAATTGGCTGTCCTCCTTGATATTTGTTTCCTCTCGGCTCCCCTCTAAATCAAAGCAGCCATTGGTTCCTCTTTCTAGATCGACAGGTTTCTTGATTTCAGCTACTTTTTTATTTCTTGCATCATAAGCTGCACAGCCACTACAGTAATCACGAGCTGCAGCGGGGTGGATGCTCATTAGGTCATCCTTGTGGCTCCAGCGTGGAGCCTCCACGTGGCCTGACTGAAGCCACACACACACACTGCCATCTGCCTCGCTGCAATCAGTGTGACTTCAAAGGTTGTAACACAAATCACAGGGGAGATGAAATATCCCATTCCTATTCCCACAGACAGCTGTTTCAACCAGTTATGAAATCTTGTTGCGCTGCAGGTCGCTGAAGCACCTTGTGATCAGCATCGTTATGTAGTTTGGAACATGAACAAGTTAAAACTAAGCAGAACTGACCCATTGCAGTGTGGCTGGAAAACATGGAAGTCCTTTTTTATAATAAAGTGTTCAAACAAATCCCTGAACCAAAAAGCAGAAATGATCCTATTTTAATTTTAAGATGGCCACAGTGGATGATTTTCAAAGTTTAAACAGATTTTTAATACGCCTCTGAATGCACACTCTAGATCAGTGTTTCCCAAAAATGTTTTCTGGTGACCTTGTTTTTTGAAAATGAAAAACCATCATGACCCAATTCACATTAAGTTTTGTATATAAATTGTGAGAGAAGCGAATTTGTGCATAAGTTAACATTCCTGACCATTTTCATCACCATTTCTGCATCCTCTATATTCATCACCTTCACAGGCGGTAGGTTGGTGAGCAATAGCTGCAGTCTGTTTTTTATCTGGTTCTTTCTTTTTTAATTAGCCAAGCATCCATTTCTAGTTGCTAACTTCAGGCTCACATAAGGGCGAAAATCGGGAGTGTGGTAGAGTTATGGCGCCTCATGTGGCACAAATGTATACTGCAAATATAAATTTTAAAACACTGAAGAATCATAAAAAATGGTACATGATGAAAAACTGTCCAATGGGTGTTATGCACATGAGGTTTGCCTTGATGTTGAGAGTGGCGTGAGAGATGTGGGAAAGACAAATCATCCAAGCAAAAGTCAAATCAAATCAAGTTTATATAGCACATTTACAACAGCTTCAGATGACCAAAAGTGCTTAACATGCAAGCAAACCAACACTTACCTGGACTAGAAATAGTCAGGGACTCACATTATCAATGGAAGAAACAACCAGCTTAATAAATACAAATCACCAAAAAGGGTAAAAAACAACCAGTCTTAAAAGTAAAATAGGTCATGGACTTGGAACCATTGGATACGAGTCATAAGACCCATAGGAAAGAATAACAAGAATCATGAAACACGGGACATATCATCAGTAGTGCACCTTTGAGTCACCAAGTGTTTCGGCCTTTTAACACTAGACACCCTCATCAGAGGAGGCCAGCTACAGGGTGATCAAACCTAAGCTTGTGTCCCATGTCCAATCATGAGAATTGTTGTTTAAAGGGTGCAGCTCATGGGACTGTGCAAGGCAGGGGACGTCCTCTTCCCTGAGCTGAGTCTACCTTCTTCACCCTCCTCCTGGAGGGTTGGGAACTGGGTGAGTGGAGGAAGAGGATCCAGGATCTAAGTGAGGGAGAGGGGTGATAACGTCATCAGGTCGCTTGATCCAGATCCATTGGCTGCTTCTTTCGGCCACTTCAGAGACTGACCTAATTGTCTGTTGCAGAGCTTGTCCATGGATGCCAAGGTCTTTCAGCAGCCTGATGGTGGAAGAAGCCAAGGAGGTTGAGGCCGTGATGGAATTGGTTGCTCTCATGGGCAAGGAGTTAGTTGTAATCCTCTTGTTGCTGCCAGATCCTTAAGGACCTGGTTGTGCCTCCAGGCGTAGCGGAATTGTGTAAGGCTGGTCTTACAACCCGTCAGGATGTGCTTGAGAGTTGTTAGATTTGGACAGAGGGCACAGGGTGGGTCCTTGCGTGGAGATGGGAGAACATCATAGGTGGCTCTGATGATGTAGCCTCCATTTCCCAGAGCTCCCTCCAGCTGATCTTTCTCATTTCCAGGCCTTCCCACCTCATCCAATGACCCTGCTTGACAAGAGAGACAGCCTTTGCTCTTCTTTCCACCTTCTCCTGATAACGCACCTCCTCTACTACCATTTTCCTACTCTCTGATGTTGAGGCCTTGCGCCAAGTTGGCTTACTTGCTGTACGTGCCCCACAATATCACTTTGCCTGAGGGCTGACCTAGCATGATGCACCACTTCGGATGGTGTCCATTACATCCAGTTAACAGGGGTGGATTAGAGTTGTTGATGATTTGGTCTTGAGAGTCCTTTAAAGTCATCTGAAGTCTTACTTTAGAGCACTTGTACTCTTCGGTGAGGCTTGTGATAGGCACTTCAAGGACCTCTTTGCCATAGGGGCTGATGTTAGTTGTACAGCATGGGACGCAGAGCCATTTCTTTACCTGCTTTTTGTAAACATAACGATGAGCATGGTCTTGTTACCTGCTCTTTTGTTAATGTTAACAGACAAACAGTAAGGTCCTTTACCTGCTTTTGTAAGGTGTCTCGAGATAACACCTGTTATGAATTGACGCTATACAAATAAAGATTTATTATACTGTTTGTAAATGTGCTATATAAACTTGATTTGACTTGACTTTTGCTTGGATTCCCAAGACTTACATCTTTCCCTCGTCTGAGATACAGCTCTAACCACTCTCAAAATCAAGGCAAACCTTATGTGTATTACCACCCATCAGCACAATGGACAGTTTTCCGTCATGTACAGTGTTTCATGATTCTAAAGAAACTTAGCAGGGCTGAAATAGTAAAACAAATAACTGTCCAGTCCAAAAGTATTAATGAATGCATTCTTTATTGTGTATAAGATACAAAAAGGACAAAAATATAAGATAAGAGTCCTGCGTTCTCAGAAAAAAAAAAATATAATTAGTAAATCAAAACTGACCAGAATGCATGAAAAGAAATGTAATCCCCCTCCATAACCATGGTGCAAACTCAACAGGAAATAGAGCCAATTTAACTTAGTAATGGCATTGAGGCTCTGTTCGGATCATCACCTATGGTTCGGTTTGAAGGATAAATGTTGGCTGTTTAATCCTTTTCCTAAATGTTGTAAATAGAAATCTGACTCCTTTAAATAATTCCCTCAAATCTCTACGTATTCTTTTGATGGGATGAGAGGAATGACTGGAGGCGTCTCTTTCAGGTTAACAGAGTTTATTAACCCAATGAATCAAGAATACAAGTTACAGAGTCTCTGGGTTCAACACTACGTGTCCCTGACGACAGACAGATACCTGGTCAGTTCGCGAAGTCTGAGCCCCGACTATCTTTCCCTGAACCCTTTTATACACTAGACAGAGATTATCTAACCAAATTATGCATTCAAGAATGTGCAGTTTCCTTCCTCCAATTGGGACATCTTTCCAAATTAATTAATCTCTTGATGTTTGGTTCCGCTTCTCTCTTTGGTGCATCAAACTCCCGGATCCTTTGTCCAATCTGTAGGGGAAGACACTTCCTACCTGGCCTGTTTCTTATCACAACCTGACATCTTGTCTAGTAACCAATTATTTTTAAGGAGAAGACAATTTAGGTGATTTAAGAATCAAGGCTCACTCAACAACCTATATGAAAGTGGGTGAGCTTTAAACTAAACCTATGTTTGAGTTGGTGAGTGATTCACTTTGAAAGGCCACACCAAACACATGCTGGAATGTGCACTCACTCTTGCAAGCCCTCTTCACACAAAACCCCTTTATATACTGAAAAGTCAGACAATTTTATTAACACACACAAACCTGGAATAAAACATGGTAAAAAAAAACTGGTATGACGTAAATGTAAGCAGAAATCATTCATACTGTAAATATCAAACCTTTCCTTTGGACTGGGTGAACCCAGTCCAAAGAAAGAGATTTATTCAACAACATTTTATTGCAGTGAACACATTGAATATAAGCAGAAAGAGGCCTATTATTCTATCAGGTGCCACACCTGATCCACGGTTTGCTCACTTCACAAACAGAAAATAATGTGTGTCAGTTTGAGTCACTCAGCTGTTCAGCTTGGATTGCATTTGAAGGCATCAGTTGGGCATGAATTTGGATGCCCCATAATGCCTTCAATGATTCATTTAAGGATAACTTTCTGGGTCTTGCTTTTTTCTGAACCCTGATTACAGAAATAAAAAAAGGTAAATGCCTGTAAAGTTCAGAGAGTTGGGTTTGATGTCTTTTCGCTCCTGTTTCTGACAAACGTCATTGCTCACTAAACTAATGCATTCAGCAAAATACTGCGGCGCTGATGAGAGCGAAAGTTGATAATGAAGAAAGGTGTCACCTTGTTATCTTCATTTTTAGCACAGTTCTGTTTTTGGGAATGAAGTTTCAGTTTCACTTGATCAGTTCAACAACTCAATTACATAAAATGTGTTGACTGGATATGGAGTGAAATAGCAATTTTTGTTAAAAAAAAAACAAAAAAACACCAGCTCTTCATAGACCTGATGAGATGACACCGTCGTCTTTGCAACACATCAAACAGACAATGTTACTTACATCTGTCACCATACTGAGCTGTTACTTACAAGTGAGTTCAGTTCATTATAGAGAAACAGTAAGTTAAAACTGTGATTTCAATTAGAAGACTTTAAGTGAACTATATATTACTTTAAAAAGTGTGAATGTACAATTTCGCATCAACTACAAAAACCTCCTCCTCACTTACAAAGTTCTTCACCAGCTAGCCCCCACTTACCTCTGCGACCTCCTCCATCACTACAGCCCCTCACGCACCCTCCGCTCAACCTCTGCTGGACTGCTAGTCATCCCCACACCACGCCTCAGTACCATGGGTGTTTGGTTTTAACCTAATGTATTGTTTTTATCCACTGTAAGGCGACCTTGGGTGGCTTGAAAGGCGCCATTAAATAAAATGTATTATTATTATTATTAATGGCTTTGATGATTGAACCCCATTGTGACATCTTCAAAGGTGAAGTGAGGCCAACGGTGGGTGTTGGACGTGTGAAGAATTCAGCCTGAACACTGATGAGATGGTCTGGAGGTGACTGGGACGGAGGAAGGTTGCAGCAATTGACTCTGAAACATCAAACTGACGGCAGCAGAGACCAGATTAACAGGATTACAGGATGATTGGTTGATAGAGGTCAGAGACTGTTTAAACAAATGGTCAGTAAATGGACTTCAGCTTGACCAAGTAGGGGTTGAGTGTCTCAGAGATGTTTCTGAACTCTACCAACTAAGTAACAGTGTGTCCTTCGCCTCCTATTCGCTTGAAGTGAATTCTCCGGAGAATATCCTGCTGCATTCTCACATCAGCCAACTCCGACTTACTGCGGAAAAAACACTCTGTTTCTGTCTGTTTCTGTTCACACATACTCTAAGATCATGAGTTTCTCAGGAGTTTTCTGCAGTTTGAAAGCCCTATATTATTGAGGTTGGGGAGAGAAGAAGAGAGTGTACAAACGAGTATGGCTTAGTATGGTTTAGCTTCCTGCGTAAACTTAAGCCAGGCTTCACTGTTGGGATTGTGTGCTGTGCATGTCGACAACTTTTCAATTTTATACCAAACTACACAGATGGTTATAATTATCATTAAAAAACAGCAATAAAAGAAGGGCCTATTCATCTGCAATAATGCTACAATGTTTTCCTGGAGCCATTACAAACACCATATGTCTTGAGTACACTTAGATTAGGAATATTATTTTTTAAGATGTTTTCCTATATGCACTCCTGACTCCAGGCTGCCCTTGAAGTTTGGGCGAGGGGGATTCTGATGGACAGAGGGAGGACATGAAGTCAAAAGAACAAAATCAAAATAGTCCAGCACTACAATGACAGTGTTTGCCGTTATTATAACACAACGTGAAGTTTGTTATATTCAGAGTATTAAGAAAAAAGAACACAAAACATAATGAAGCAGTTGCTTTGCAAGCTATCACAAACACTGACATTGAGTGAAAGAAATTGTAGGTCTATAACAAGAGACCAGCTCTGATCAAGGACAGCAAGAGGTTATTAAGTAAATCTACTATCAGGGATTGCTCCCTCTCGTAGCCATGGGGTGATATGGATTGTTTTTTAAGTAACATGCAGTGAAAATGGCCATCTCATTATTTTTAATGGTTGTTTGAGATGGGCTCCCTTGCAGTGATGCGCTGTCATTTTGATACCTGGGCAGAGAAAGGTATGAAAAGGAAGAATGGATTAAGTGGGCAGGGGAAGGACTTTGCCTCTGCGGTAAAGGTGCTTGCTAACAATTAGAGCATCCACAAAAATGTCTTAATGTGTGCTCACTTGGATCAGAGAGGAGCCGACTGAGAGGGAGACAATGGATGAGAAACAGAAAGAAAAGGCTTCTTTGTCCACTGAAGCATGTCTGTTTGCCTGGCTGTAACCATGGTGGCCATGCCACATGGTAAGTTATCATTTTTCAATTTACATTAGTCAGTTGGTTGCTGAGCTCATCTTTAGGCCCCCACCTCTGAGCCGCCAGCGGCCTGAACAAAATGGCTTTTTATTCGGGGCTTTTTCCATCTAGATGAGTTTTAATTAAGTCTCCTTGCTGTGCTCCCCTGTGGCTGCTCTAATCAGACCACAGGAGCACAGCCTCTTTCTCTGTTGTATTGTAAGAGTTCCCCGGCATCTGTTGGGCCCCCCCCGTCTCACTGTAACAGCCCCTCTGTCACTCTCCTTCACACTGAGAGAGACACAAAAACGTGGGCGCTGGAGTGAGCATACAATACAGCAAAAAGACGATCGGCGGGGGCTGACGTATCATTGATGAAGATTGGTGAGGTTATTACACTGCATGGATATGCACAGATGCTCCCTGATGAGGGCCAGGCTCAGACACATCAGACGACTAATTTATAAAAGTGGACAAATGAAAAATAAGAATCTTGCTTTAATGTCACGTTTTCATCAAAGTTTGTCAGTGTGTATTAAATGCATTGTGTGTGATACTTTTAATAAAAACGTAATCTGTCGCCAGGGTTGATCTTAATGTATACTGACCTATTCAGAGTATAGATTACATAACAGAAGATGTGCACACATAAAAGTGGAAGGCTACTCGAAGACCAAAACTGCCAATGGTCCTACCCGAAGATACGTACAAATATTAATACTTATTAATACCAGTGGCCTTTTTGGTCTTGAGAATTATAGTAGAATATCATAACTAATAATATTATAATATAACTAATGTCTTGTGTCCTGCATGTCTTGTATACTGCTACTGGATGCCTTGAAATTCCCTCAGAGTCAATAAAGTGTCTATCTGTCTTATTTTAATTAACAAATGGGGTCAAGTAAAAAATCTCTCAATTTATCTGTCATCAATTTAAAATCACAGAAATTCCAGGGGTTATTAATCTGACTTAGCTTTTTCTAAGAATCTTTTTTGAAAACCAAGTAAAAAAATAAAAATCTTAGGAAGGTGAATGAGACAAAAAGATTGCATATCAAGCAGATGCATAGATGAGAGTCGGGCAAGTTGACAAGAATAATATCAAGATTTGAAAACGCTTTTCAGACTGTCTGAAATTACATTGTGAGAATTTTTACAGGCTTGCAAATAGAAAACAATAATACCGTTTAATGAATAAATAACAAAAGGGCATTTAATACATTTTTATATTGTCTAACAATAAGAACAACGAGTCTAATAATTAATAAATGTGTTTCTGCTTGAGTGCACACTTACTGATTAAAAAGCAATACTCCCTTATTAATGACCAATAGTATGGTATTTATGCTACTCTGCAGGGTCTGTACTACGAAACAGGATTTGGGATTAGGGAGGTAACTTCAGAGTTAACCCTGGGTTTTTAATCCAACCAAGGTGGTTCACTTCTTGGGTTTATCGCCACTGTAACTTATGCTGCACACCTAGTGAAAATCTTTACCCACTGATCAATGACAAATGAAGGAAATATACTCAATGTTATCATGGGGAAAATAGAGTAACGGATACCGTACCATTCACATAACTCTTTGGTATTTTTTATTATTTACAATATGTGTGATTGTCCAAGGATTTAGAGGCTGTTTGGTAATCATGCAGGGTGCAATTCAAAACGATGAGGTGCTTGACTTGTCTAATTATACGGCTGTTTGTTTGGAATTCACAATGTGATATAATCAAAGTTAGACTTGAGGAGTGTTCAGTCTCCAGAAGAAAGGGCATTGTCTCCTTATAATTGCATTCTTTCTTCTTTTTTTATTTGAAGGGATTAAAGAAAAATTCAATTGGAGACGGTTAGTAGGTTTGATATTTTATCATCATCACTTATTCCTCTGTGAATCTAATTTACTGCGTGATAACACCTTTTTCCCCTTCTGAATTTTCGTGTGAAACAGCGAGCCGTAGTTAATTAAAATTCAATTAAAAAACGTCAGATGAAGTCACTTTTAAATGAGGACATTTACATTGTGAGGGTAAACATTCAAGAAGAAGAGGAGGTTATATCTTCTGATAATGTGATGCACCATTGTAAGCAGTAAAAATAAGAGACTGAGACTGAAATGGGAGACTGCAGCTTGCTTTCATTTGGTGTTTTAGTACATGCTGTGTTTCTCTCTCGTTATCATCAAAAAGCGAGAAGCCTTTGTTTATGTGCATGCCCCCCCTGCTTTTGGAGTTTATCATTAGTGGCAGCAGAAAATGGCGAGATGAGATGACAAGTGTTGAATTTAAATCACATCAGTTTGAGAGAAATCCCACAGAGATCTCAATAAAGACTTTAAGATTTCACCTGTTTTACTTGTAAGCCAATACACCTGCACACATCGAGGTTTATCTTAGCTGTGCCATATAAACTCATGGAGATTGTGAATAGAAAATCTTGGAGTTATATGAATGCACTGGCAAAACCAAAAGCTCGACCACAGTGGTAGAAAAGAGGACTCCACCACCTCTTGGTAGATTTCTTTTCTGGAAAATAACTCGACTACCACTTGTCCTTTGAGCTCCACTTCACTGTGTAACCTCACAGTTCTGATTCCAAACTCGACCACTCACTGTCATGAGATATAAGCAACATTACATCCAACAAACCCTTTTTCAGGAGCCTCACAGGTTCTGGGTTTGAATGTCAGGGATAGTGGACCTCTCTATGAGGAGTTTGCAGAGTCTGCCCTGTGACTCTGTATCCCATTGAGATAAGCGGATCTCATCGCTTCGATGTGTATAAACTAATGTCTCATTCTGCTTTAAGTAAATTTGTACCTTGTGTCAGACATAGCTCAAACTTTGTACAGACCTACAAATGTACTTTGTTCTTTTTTAGAGGGCATTCATTTTTCTGTCAGGACAGTTTCAACCAAAATCTTAGCAAAGTGTGTATCTGAAGACAACTAACAACCCTGCCTTTCATATGGTTATATAAGGACGATCTGTTGTGTGAAATAATTCAAATAATTGATGAGCAAATAAAATGTGGGTAATGGTCCTATGGGGATATGTCCGCTTCATATGGTCTGAAGCTGGAGGAAATTTATTTTGAATCATGTGTACAGAACAGAGCACCCACACAAGAAAACAACCAAAAATGCACATACACATTCGTTTGTAGAAACAAAACCAAATGAAAAGAACAATGCATGTCATATGTCACATATTTGTATATACATTTATGTATTTAAATAAATTATAAGTACACATGTTCAAAAAGGAGTAGGAAGAAGTAAAAAACTTCTTTAATTCATACCCCCAATTAAAAAACATTAAAAAAAAATCAAACATGTGAAAAGTTGTCTTCCTGTTTAAATTGTTTCTAAGCTTTGTGTCGTAGCACTTTCTGTGTCATTCTTTTCAGTGTTAAACAAAACAGTTATTGGTTTACAGGGTTTGGTTTCACAGCATTGATTGGATACAAATACCTCTCGAAGGAAGTTTGGGGATTCTTATCTCTGTAATCACCTTCGAAACACAAACAGCATCGATACAGCAGCATTGACAGTCATGCTGCAGTCTTTTCTTTGTGGGTTTGTGTAAAGTCAAAAGACACCTACTGTTTGCATTTGTATTAATAGTGCCAGCGACGGGGAGAAATTCAGGGAAGAGGGCATTTTTATGTACTTTGCAGACAAATTGCACACTCTCTTTTCAGACAAATGTACAAATACACAAACACCAAATAGCCCAATTGTTTCTTTTTTCTGATCTCTACATGGTGAAAATGGTTCTGCTATCCATTAAAAATCAAAACAACAGAAAAATGCCTCTCAGGGATAAAGTCATTTAGTAGAGAATGGGCACATTTTCAGACGTGGTATAACATCACACAGGACATATCTTTTTAGTGGAACAAACGTATTTTTTTAAGGTTTATCTTTTTTTGTAGATTTAACTTTTTTTTTTTTTATTGTTTGAAAAAGTGGAAGATGACGGTGGTAAAAAGACTGAGATAGTATGTGAGCTGCAACAGAATGGAGGGGAGGGAGGAGTTGGAGGCAGCAAGGGATGAATAAGGATGATGGAGGAGCAGGACCTGGGTGAAGTTTATCCCCAGAGCTTGTACCATGGCTCCGTTCTTTTGTCTGGAGGCCCCCGTAGGAGGTTAGGGTCATGCGGCAGCCCAAATCGATGGGCCGAGAGGCTCCATGCTAATACCCGCTCCGTGATAATACTGCCTGCTGAATCCCTGCTGGGTAATGCCATCCATCAACCTGCTGCTACCACCTGCACAGATAGAGGAGGGGGAAGAGAGACACACAGTGGTGCTCTGATAGATTGATGACTGAGGATGGCTCTGGGGTTTTTGCTGTATATCCCAAAACTGATTTTAATAAATGTGGTAATAGGGCAGCAGAAAGTTCCTCCAGTGTGTCGCTGGCCCTTCAGACAGAGAGATAAATGCCAGGTCCTGCAGGTCTGATGGGACAGAAAGATGTTAATCCATATCTTACATATTACTCACCCCAGCCTCTGCGTCACAGCGCTGATACATCATAGTAGATATTGATTGGTCTCTGGTTATGACAAGGGCTTATAAATGAGATATTTCATTCTCACACTGGAAAGCCGACTGCATTCATTTTCAGTCTTAGTGCCTCACCAGCGTTGTTCCGGCTCATGTTGTATTTAATTATATGGAAGGAAAGAAGAAAGGTTTAGCTTTTTTGTAATGCAATGTTTGAAATCATGCTCCATCTCCAGAGAAGAGTAAATTCTTTATTTGAAGCCCACGGCGGGGACATTAAACTCTGCCCTCATACATCTCAGAGCAAATAAACCTTTGTGATTTTCACATAAAAAACAATGCTCTATTTGTACTTATAAAAAAAGATGGTAAAGGGATTTTTTGTTAAAGAGAGAAGACATTAAAAACACATTAGTAATGTTGTATTCACATGGCACTCTGGTGGTTCTTGTCTCACAGGTGGGATAAATTCACTTTTTTTTTTTTTCACAAAAAAACTTTTACTGTGGTCTGCAGTAAAACAAATACAAAAACTTCAGGCAGAATTTTAAGATGACTTTTGTTTTGTACCTGTACTGGATACTTTCACACTTTCTCTGTACCTGCAAGACGCCAGAATTAAAACATGTGTATGGAGGTAAACAATTGAAATACTGTAAAGTTGAAGTCAATACGGTGCCTCTGAATTGCAAAGTGCCGACACACTCTGCCAGTAGACATTCCTCTCTATTTGTTCCTACTGCATCTGATTTATTGAGTGTGAAAGTGGCGTCATTAGTCCGCGTAATGTTACTGACACTAACATTCAGGTTTGATATGCAAGATAGCTCAGTAAATAATACAAAACTTCACAATGCATTTAAACGATTTTACAACTGAACATTTACACAAACCCCGAGGACCGTTCATCCTCCTTTGTTTTGATTTGGAGGCGCATGTGAAGGGACATTTAATTTTGCGCAGCATTCTGGGTGGTAAAATACAATTAATTTCCTGAAAGGATATATCCGAACCATACTGAAAAACATGTTCAGTCCACTGAGGTGGACCCAAAAAAAGGCCCACTGAATGATCACAAGGGTTCAGTCTACTGAAACTCCCTATGGAAAAGTCTGCAGTCTGCACACTGACCTGTGGCTTTTCAGAAAGAGCCAGCAAGTGTCCTTGGACAAAATAGCCCAGTGCATTCTGGGTGTTAAAGTCTAGGCAGAAGAGAATGACTAATCACTTTTTTTTTCTGGCTATGTAGCACAAATAATAATAATAATAAAAAAAAAAAAAAGGTTTCACTTTTCTTCTGCATAGACTCGTCTCGTTATACAACAACTCTATCTTCACAGCTATAATTTCTTCTTTGAGCAGTGGGGGATATTGTTCTTTGAGAGGGGGCGCAATTTATCACAGAAGGAACATGATTTACATCCGAAAACTTCTCTGGTGCCCACACGTAATACTGTTAACAAAGTGGTGAAGAGAAGCTAAGTGACAGTACGTATTTTTATGGATTCATTCATGTTGATCAATTCTTAATTCTTTTCGGTTTGTGAAGCTGTAATACATACATAGATAAGAGATCTCATTACAGCAGCAGTTATTATTGTGACGAGAGATTTTGCTGAACATAGATGTTTGACATTTGAGTCAATGAGATGTGGGGCTGTCTTTCTATCAGAATACAAGGAACACTCTTAACAAGAATACTTTGTCACTGACCGTGAGATGCTGCTCCATCTGTTGGTCATCAAGCATGTTGTCAATCATTGTGATGTCTTGTGATGTGATGTCTCAAGCATGTTTCAGCAATTGTCTGTGATGTACATTATGCTGTTATGTTGTTCGATCATGGCTAAATAAATCTAAGATGATCATTTGACAATGTTTGACAATGTTCTGTTTGACAGAAATAGAAACCCCCAACTTACGCTAAGTTAGCTTCTTTGCATCTCTATGGTAACGGAACAGTTTTGTCACTAATGTTATGGGCCTGTTGGCTAAATGAGGAGGAAATCAAAGGGATGTGCCATTATTCCAAGTAGCAAACTCCAGTTTTGAAAAATGAAGCTGACGGGGAAGTAAAAAAACTTCCTCGAGTGTCCACAAACAATCTTAAAACCATGCTCGGCCGTGTTGAACATTGATCAGAAACTTTACAGCTCTTTTCTAGTTTTCTGACATCTCAAAGTGCTTTCACACCACATGCTGTGGCCATCACTATTAGCCACCTCATTCATACACATTCATAAGACGCTGATGCAGCGGTGAGAGCACTTTGGGGTTAAGTGTCAAGGACACATCTTAGTGTCTTACATGTCCAACAGGTGCATTCACAACCTACAACATTCATCCTTCGCTTAACTTTCAAGGACAGCCAATGAATCATGCTATACCACATGTAGGTGTTATAAGACACAAACTCAGGTGCATTCACTTCAGCTAAAAGGAAAGGAATGGTTAAAACATCACACTCAGCTTGGTGGGCGATCAGAGTAAAATAGTCCTGCTTTAAACAAAAATATCCTGAGGTCATAATAAATCAATCAACTTGAAAGCTTCACAAATGCCACAACACTGTCACAGTAGGAGAAGCACAGGTGTAAATAGGAATTTAAATGGTAGCTGATGTCGATCTAACACAGCCATTGTAAATGTTATAAGCAACAGCTGTGCTTTTGATGCCATGTCAAATCAAGATTTCTGCTTTCAAAATTAAAACAAGCATTTTGAACTTTTGAAAACCTTTCCAAAGGAAAAGCGTCCGTTTAAAACATGCTCTTTTACAAATGCAGTTTAAACTTTAAAGTGATGAAGCAAAGACCACCAACAGAGGTCGACAAAAGTAGAAGGAGCAATATATAACTCTTAGACCTCATGTTTCAAATTGGTACAGAAGCCCAAACATTGTAGAGAGCTGTATACTTCCAATCCCATTCTGTAAAGTGAATGCTCACACAGGTTTCCTTGTAGTTTAAATCTGCCTACAGTACCTTCTCTGATAAAAACAAACTTAAAAGGAGGACATGCTGACTGCTGCATTGTCGTTAGAGAAGCCATCATTTAAACATACATACAGTAGCTTCCTGAATGTCTGCTGATATAGTAAAGTCATATTACCATTAGGTAGCTTACATGTTTGTTCTTTAAGGCAAAAGATCGATGTCTTACAAATCTACCTGAACTCGCTTAATACATGACCCTCTCCATTGTAGCCTTTTCGCTGGTCTACAGGCCTCCTATACACCACATGAAAACAGTTTAAAAACAGCTGGCTGAAGATGCTCAGGTTTGATAAAATGTTGTGACATTAATACACCTTGTCAGTCGATATGGTTCTCTGACTTTTCTCAACACATTGTCTATGAGGAGGAGGTGTTAAAAGCAGCTGCACTCAGAGACCTTTGGCATAGGCACCAACACAATTTCATACAAAATGTTGTTATGAGTCTGAATAGCAATACTCCTGGTATTATAAACCACATGGCAGTGTGCTTTTGTGTGCTTGATGTAACAGCTCTTCAGGATGCTTAAACCCCGCCTCAGCTTCAGCTCTCAGCCTGTCCTTAGGTTGCCTGAAAGACTGAGACAGGATTTGCAGCATGGCGGTCGGTTGTCGATGAGCCTTCGGAGCCCTCCTGCTGTTAAAGATGGCGGACGTTATGCATCACTCCACGTAATGCTGCTTGCACTTCACACTTTTTTATTCTGCCATTTAGTCTTAAAAACAGAAAAGATCCAAATAAGGTAAAAATCTGTCTTTATGAACCTGGTTTATATACAGTATGTGAAACATGATTGTTCAAATATCAATGTCAGTGAGTGGATCTGAACCTTGGGTCAGTCTGCTTGAGTTAAGTGCATGATGAGGGTGTCGGTATATTTACAGACCCTATCTCTCCCTATACGGGTGCTTTAGGGATTTTCTCTCTTATCAGAAGTGTCTTTGCTAAATACACAGATCATAAAACCAACCCAGGGTGTTGATTTTGTCTCCAGCTCTGTCTTTGTCCCTCTTCCTTCTAGCTTTACTTTCTGCAAACACATTCTTCCATTGAAATAATAGACTACACTGCACTGCTCCATAAAATGAGTGAGTTCCCCCTTTTCTTCCTCCTCTCCAAGTAAGACTGTGTTAAATGGTGTCAGTGTGAGAAAATAAATGGTGGTTGGCTATCTGTGGAGGGCAGCAGGTTGAGCCAGGGAGAGGGTTTAATAGGCAAAACATTCATTCACATTGTCTCTCAGTTGACTTACTGAGCCAGTGACTTCCTGCTTCTCCCGACTGACCCTCTCTGCTCTGAGCTGTCCTTCAACTGCACTGAAGGCCACTGCTAACTCTGTATTCCCTTTTCTCTGCTTCACACTACATAACACTTATAGGAGGATGCTCATACTGAATATTGTTTCATTTTTGAGTTTTACTCTGTTTCCCTTGACGACGGTATCAACACCTCACCTTCTTCTTCTCAGTCTGTCAAATTCAGGCCCTATTTACACGGAGACGCTGTGACAGTAAAACGAAACAGTTGAGTATCGGATTGGCCTGTCGTTCACACTGCGTCGGAGTTTCACGGGAGTGAAAATGCAAGCTTTTGAATTCGACCTCCAGAGTGGAGCGACACTGATACGGGGGGCGTATCGCAGCCATGTGAACGAAACTGAGCGAACTCTCTGGCTGCGATGACCTCACCACACCTCCCCCCCATACATTTGGACATGCGCAGTAGTCGAGAACAAACAAACAACAATGGCGGCGGATTCGCTTGTGCGATGTGCTTCAGCAGCTATTCGCGTTGTATAAACACAACCTTGATATGATACATCGTGTGTGTCGCCACTGAAAGAGCATCGAACACTTGTGGCAAATTGTTCAACCTTTACCCGAGCACAGGGCGACCATACGCAGCGTTTAGGTAAGACTTGGGAGAACTAGCCGCTAAAGAGGATGTTGTGGAGGAAGTGGTTATCATGCTGAGTGTCGCGTTGTAAAGCTCCACTGCCCACTACTGGTTGGGCGTGAGAACTACATCGTTTTCACTCAGGCAAGACCTGCCGTGTAGACGGTCTGTACTTTGAATCCGGGGTGGAGTCGTTTCGATGCGTTTCTGTCACAGCGTCTCCGTGTAAACGGGGCCTCATTTGTGTTCTTTGTCTTGTGACAAACTTGATTATGGAAATGCTGAACGCAGGAGGAGGGAAACTGTAAAGAACAAAGGATGCTGCAGAGGTTGAAATGGATCTGTTGGGACGCTTCGCTTAAGGAAGGACTTCTGATTTCTGATAAGTCTTTTCAGTTAGTTGGACCCCAAAGTACAGAGACTGACACTGGACTTATAAAAGTTCAACAGTAGTTTTAATGTTTCAAAGCACATAAAAAGGGATGGAGCTGGCTGGCCAGAAAACAATCCACAAGATCACTCAGGAAATTCAGGCGAGGGAAACTGAAGTTGAAGGAGGCACACCAGGAACTCTGGAGACAGGCGAACAAAGGCAAGTACACAAATGCACAAATAATATCCAACAGACTAAAAGCTCAGCAACAGGGAGCCGTGCAGAGATGGTACCGAACAAGACGAAATCATCTGGCAGAGTGGAGAGAAGACCAGGTTCTTATAGAGGATATGATTACTGAGTAGAGTCAGGTGTGAATCGTCTGCAGAGTGGAGAAGCCAGCCACACACCCTGCAACTCACATACCTGCAGGAGAACAGAAAACAGAAGGGGGAGGAGGACAAGGAGAACAGACACAAACCTACAACTGAAAACAGAACTCAACTGTATCATCACAGATTTCAACAGTTCAAACATTTTTTAATAGGTGAAAAGTCTGGCCTGCAGTTCCTCACCTGGACTCTTTGACTGTGAAGCCTCGGGTTGTAGTTGATTGTTTTGAGCAATTATCTTATTAAATACCTTCACTATTAAATACCTTCACCTACTGTACATACCATCACAAATGTTGGTTTTAGAGGTGAGTGCTAAAAACATGCCAGATGGTCTTGTCTTCTCTGCAGAGAACAAGGATTTCCAAACAGATAGTCACATTGTTAAGTCAAAGGCCTCAGGACAGCTTTCTACTCTGCTTCACCTCGAGAAGGTGGCAGGTGTTACTGGACCTAAGAGCGGTTTAAATGATCACGGTAGAATTAGAGCTTGAATTTGTGGGTGTAGAGGACGGTGTGTTCACAGACGAGTACAAACAGAGGATCACTTCTGGAAGTCCATGCAGTGATATCCAGATGGTTTGCAGGGAAATGCTGAGAGAAGCGTTCCTCTTTAAAGTTTTATTTTTACCACCTCAGTCTTTCTCTTCTATATGCTCTTTTTTAATACTCAGACATCTCTACGTCTCTACGCTGTTGTCATTGAACCTCACGAGCAGTGTTTTATAAATCACAACTTTTCCAGTGTTCTGTTGCAAGTGGCTACTTCGAGTGGACTAGAACAGCACTAGTTAAGTATAGTCCATTCAAGTACGCAGCCCATCTAACTCCTTTGAAAGCGAGTTGTTCAGTGCTGACTGTGTTCACTGTGAGGAAGCACTTCAGTTCCAGTTTGAAGACATTTTTGGTCATCAAATACAGACTGCTTATGTGGATACTGGCGTCACAGAAACAGCCAGGGGGGCTAAAGATAAAGATAAGCAGACTGACGCCGCACATATTGATTGGACCTTTCTGTGGATGTCATCCTGAGTCACTATTGTGACTCAGATTATTCAGTGGTGGTGACTAACAGAAGGTCTTACAGCACTTTATGAACCTGATGCATACTCATGTATTGTGTTGTCAAAAACTGTTTGCAAACAAATCGCAGAACTTCATCCATATAAATCGAGACAGGAATTCACAGATTGTTTTTTGGACCTTTTTACGCGACGGAACAGCTGATAAGACGGAGGAAAAGAGTGCAAACAAAGGGCTGGATCTGAGGCTGGCCTTATACAAACAGCTGCACCCATCTATTGGTCAACTAAAGCCCGCCCCTGATGCTGCACACCTCTTAGATTTAATGTGATCAAAACAGGTAAATTATTCAAAACAATTACAACAGCAAATTGTTAACAAATTAAAACATGAACTATTAGTCTTTTGAACCAGAATATGTTTATTTTAGCTGCTATAAAAGGCATTTTAACATGTTTGTTGATAGAACCTGACAGGGATTTTTCAGGTTTTGCAGTCAACCCTCAAATTGCCACTTGAGCAACTGCAATATTTTTGCACTTCTGCATTCGACACCAAAGCTTTTCGTTTGGACTGAATCCCAAATTAAAATGCCAACTTTTACTGCAGAAAGAGAAATGTTTACAGAGTGGTTTTGGTCTCTATACAGGGTGATTTTTTTCTTGATAAAGGGTAAATTAACTTTTCTAGTCTTCTGACGACTCAAAGCGATTTGACACCGCAGGTCACACCGACACATTCACACACACTGAGGCTGTAAAGTGACCATCTGAAGTAATTGACCCCATTTAAGAACATTCACACACAGCTAACTAACAGCAGGAGCAACTCAGGGTTAGGTGTCTTGCCCAAGGACACATCAAACATATTGCTGCAGGAGCTGGGGATCAAACCCCAAACCTTCCACATTTTAATACATACATACATCTGATTGTATCAAGGCTTTATATATATATATATATATATATATATATATATATATTTCAATCAGGAGAGACAAGTGATATTAAGAATGAATTTATTACAGTGAAAAAGTGATTGCCAGAATGAGATTTGACAGAATGTTTTGGCGCTTGGACTCTATGGGGTGGAAGATGCGATTTAGTGATGAAGTCCTGCTCGTCATTAGGATAGATCCCCCCATGGAGTCCAGACCCTGGTGGTGGAGGACTGATGATTTGATGAGACCGAGTTGGAGAAGAATTGATGGGAGTTGACTCTGCTTCTGAAGATGGTGGTGATGGGGAGGTGGAGGGGCGCACGAAGCCAGCTTGAAAGAACTAGGGAAGAAAAAGGATCATATTTAAAAGGAGAGCTGAACGATGATAGGCCGAAAACGAAGGAGGAACGCTGCGCCATTGGTTAGATGAGGTCCGGTGACAGAACAGCTGATTAACCCACGGACGGCCCAGACTGACAGCTTGAAAATGACAGCGTGAAAAGAGTGACTGAGAAACCTGATTGTGGATCACTTAAAGTCTTCCTTACTGAACTTTCGCTAAGCTTCATATATATAATGTATAATGTGTTATTTTTCCTCTTAACCCCAGCGTGAGAGAAGCCCTACTTTTGTTTAAAGATTTTTCTCCCGTTTTGTTTTAGTAGAAGTTAGGGGAAGTATGGTTTTTGATTTTCCAATTATTTTTGATAGGTAAGGTTGAGGGTACCTTATGTTTTTTTTTGTTGTTGTTTTAAGGGTACATTTTCTCTCCTTCAAAAATAAACAAGCTGTGGGTTAACTAAAGTAGCCTGGAATGCTGGTTCTTGTTGGGAGTGGGAAGAGTGGGGGCCGCTTTTATGTTGTGTCCAGGTTCTCCTTGACCGGGGACATAACATAATTTGGGGGCTTGTCCTTTCTTTCTAATGTCCGTCGTCGAAATTTTGTGCATCTGGTAAGTTTTTGGTTTTTGTTGTCTGGTTGGCAGTTTTCTTGGTGGAGTGTTGGAATGGCATTTATGTTGGAGGAGTTTGCTATGGACCCTACAAAAGAACAATTAGATCGATGTACAAAAGCAGACCTTGTACTGATCGCAGGGTTTTTTGATGTGCAAGTACCACTAAATGCAAAAAAAGGGATCTAAAGGAACTGTTGGTGAAAGGCTGAAAGAAAGGGGTATGCTTGGGGAACTGGATGATGATGTTGAACCAGGGGTGAAAGCAGGTATTACCACCCCACTAAAAACCCTCCCTGTGCAAACCAGCAACACTACAGAGGAGCTCAAGCTCACTCTATGCATAAGGGAGGTAGAGCTGAGAAACAAGGAGTTGGAGGTGGAAGCCATGCACCTGAAAATGAGAACTCAGGAGCTTGAACATGGAGCTACTCCTACCAGGTCATCAACATCACCGTCACCTGCATCTAACCCACATGACAACGTTGATGTGAGTAGGCACATTGCCCTAGTTCCTCCTTTTCGGGAGTCTGAAGTTGATTCATATTTTGCTGCATTTGAGCACATTGCTGCAACCCTGCACTGGCCTAGGAGTGTGTGGCCTCTTCTGCTGCAGTGTAAACTAACAGGGAAAGCTCAAGAAGTCTGCAACTCTCTGTCTATTGATAGAAGCCTGGATTATGACACTGTGAAAGCCACTGTCTCTTCGTGCTTATGAACTTGTACCTGAAGCTTACAGACAAAAATTTAGAAAATGTGAAAAAACTGCCAATCAAACATTTATAGAGTTTGCCAGAGTAAAAGCCCACCTTTTTGATAAATGGTGCCAGGCTAGTAAAGTTACGGATTTCGTGAACTTGTGTTATTGGAAGAGTTTAAAAATCAACTTCCCGACAAAATTGTAACTTATCTCCACAAACAGAAAGTCTCGTCTCTGACGGCTGCCGCAGTACTAGCTGATGAGTTTGCGTTGACACACAAACATGTTTTTGCTCCCTCAGTTTCGTTTGAAAGAAATGTTAAATCCCCACAAAATGTCCGTCGTTTTCCATCTGGGGCCACTGAACAGTGCGAGTGTTTTTATTGCCATGAGCAGGGACATCTATTTGTTGGTTGTGTGACTGACTGTGTCAGTGCTCTTCCTGCTGTTTTGTATCTCTCCTCTCTCAGGTAGTCTTCAAGCCGAAATGGGTGGAGCCAATTAATGGAGATCTGATGCACCTGAGCAGGCTGAGCCTGAGGATTAAAGTTGACTATGGGTACGTCTCACTTTCGTTATTTGCAGTCTCCTTGGTCCTCGGCCGAACCGGAAGTAGTTCCAAAGCCGCCATGTTGAGGATCGTCCCAAAGCTCTTATAGCGAACGGAGGAGAGAGGATCGAGGAGAGAGGAGGCTGATCCGAGGAGCGATGACCGAGGAGACACGAGAGCTGACTTCACGGAAGTCTTTTCACTGACAGACACGCCCCCTTCTCGTATATCACTCACTGATTGGACGCTGCACAGGATCAGACTTCAGTGAAACTTCTCAACATGAGCAGAGTTTAATACCGGAGAAAAGACGGACATTAAAAAGACGCTAAACGGAGCGTGGGACATTTAAACAGATGATGAACATCAGTGAGTTTGTAAAGAGTCGCTCTGTGACGAGCTGGGTTTAAAAAGAGTCTGACGAAGAGGAGTCCGTTTTATATTCTCAATTATTTATCTTCACAAAGTTTCATCATTTAGATTCTAATCAATCATTTTCAGTATCCTGACACATAAATATCTGTGTTTATAAAATACAGAGTTGGTTGTCTAAATACAGGCTAGGTTCCGTCCAAACTGTTTAATAATAATCAATAATTATAGACAATTCAAAATGAAATCTTTGAGTCAGTACACACAGTCCTTTTGGTTTGAGTAGACTGCAGGTTGTTCTTCAGGTGTTTGTTATCAAGAAACACTGTAACTGTGTTTGATTAGTAATAATACAGTGTGTGTGTGTTTGATGAGAAATAATACAGTGCGTGTTTGTGTGGACATAAACAGCTGTTAGTCTGATTGACAGCTGAACGTGATCAGCTGATGTCGCGTCATGTGACGCTCTCGAGGAAACGACGTCTCAGGTGTCTTAAAGCTGATTTCCTCGGTCCTCTCTCCTCGGCTTCGTTTCCTCCGTGCATCTCTGGTGGGCGGGACTAAGACGCAAGTGGAGGAGACAACTCGGAGGACACTCGGTGCAAATAAGAGAAGTGAGAAAGGCCCTCTGTCTCTCACTCGGGGGTCAACACTTCACACATTCAACATTGCTACCACCACTGATTTACTGACTGTGCATTCTTTGATTCTTTGCATAGAGTTAAATAAATACGGGAAAGATTTGAATAACTTAAAAACTGTGTGGTCTCCCATGCTTTGTTGTGACCTCCTGAGCCGGCTCGTGACAGTTGTCCCATATTAAAGCGGAAGGAACAGTTAAAAAGGGGGAAATCCCCATATCCGATTGGTCTCATTCAAACGAAGACTACGGCAGAAATTCACATGAATAAAGTTAATGAGGATTTCCGGCCATTTGTGTCACAGGGATTTGTATCACTGAAGACTGAAACAAATAAAATCCAAAAGTCAAATAAAGTCCCCGTTACCATTCTGTGTGATACTGGCGCCAAACATTAGTGGCGGAGTATTACCCTTTTCGGAGCAATTGTTATGTTTTCGTTTGGCGGACCCCAAAATGCAGAGACATAAAGAACCAAAAATAGTTTTTAACAAAAAGATATTTAATGTTCCAAAGGGGAAAAAACAGAAGAGAGCAGGCAGTGAGGGCAGGGAGCTGGCTGGCTGGAAGATCCGGAAGACGGGACTCCAACGAGTTGAAAAACAGGAGGCACACAGCGAGAACTAGAGAATAAGAAAAACACAGTCAGTCCATCTAGTCACCAAAAGCACAAAAGCAACGAGAGGCTACAAAAATAATTTGCTTGAAGGCAAACGTGACCACTACCGAGTAATACGGAATTATCTGGCAGAGTAGTTGGGTGCAAGCCAGGCTTATATGGAGGGGTTGATTAGATAGACGTCAGGTGTGCCTCGTCTGCTGCCTGGAGGAGCCAGCCACACCCCCTGCCACTCACATACCTGCAGAAGGAAGAAACCAGAAGAGGGAGGGGGAGAAAAGACAACACAAACAACCACAGAACAACAAAACAGAACTGAAACCTCACAGCAATCATACAGTGGCAAAGATATTATAGCGCGGGGAGTAATTTGTGTAGGGAGAATTCCAGATTGCTGTGCGTCCCCAATTACCAATAGCCCGCATAGATCTTATCCTCGGAAATGATTTGGCCGGGGGAAAAGTTTCCCATCGCCCAAGGTAATCGAAACTCCGATTCTTTACGAAACTGTTTCTGCCCCCGCGCTGAGTGGTGTAACTATTTTTCCTGTGTGCTGTTAACCGTGCTCAATCTCGTAAGATTGGAGACGTTGTGGATCTCAGTGATTCATTCATGAAAAACTCTGAGTCATGTGACTCCGGCTCGGAATTTAAACAAACACCCATCTCGTTTGAGCTTCAGCCTGATGACACTGTCCTGACACTTCCTATAAATAAAGAAATCAAAGCCCAAGAATCTGACAGGACTTTGTCAGCTTGCAAGTCTCTGGTAACCAAGCCAAATAATAACACATCTGTCTCCGACCTTTATGATGAGGGAGTCCTAATGTGCCGTTGGTCTCCTAGTTCTGGTATTACACGCGTGTCCATGTGCCAAGTTGTGGTGCCAAACCCTTTTCGCAACACAGTCTCATCCCCAACGCGTCACATATTGACGATCGGTCAGGACCCCATAGCGTCAGTTCTCGACGCACGGGGTACCCCTTTGGCGTTCATTTTCAACGCTGAGGGTCCTCCCATAAACTTCAATACAATTCCCTAAACGTTGTATATGGACGCTATGAGACAATCAATGAGGCAATCAAGCTCGTAGCAGCCTGATCGATATGGATGTAAAAACAATTAAGTATCTGTTTATATATTTGTATTAAAATGTAAAATCAGTGCGTTGAGATCACAACAGATCGAAACATTTAATGTGATTTAATTATATTCGTCCACGTTATTCTTTTTTACATCTATAAAATGTCCGGGTTGCCAGGTCCCATATTTCCACGCCGAACTGAAAGGCTGCTATTTACGGCGAACCAGCTCATCAGTGTTCTGGGAGGTTTAGTGGACTAGTAAGTATGCTGATGGACTCTAAAAGGTGTGTGGAAATAACGGTTGGGGCTTTTCCTATTTTTTATGTTTGGCTTGTTTATCAAAGACATGGCAACGACAAGTGCAGGCGCACTTTGATGGGCTACTGTATACGTCCCAGCGACATTAACATTTTATAAATCTAAAATAACATAATTAAAGCAACTCTGTTGTGGGTATTGGTTGCCCGAGGCTACATGCTGCGTTTTATTATTATTATTTTTTTAAATGTAATAATTCTTCTTTGTTTACAAATGACGTCATTATGCGCGCCCAACGCTCCCAATGTTCATTGGGCCAAACCAGCAGCCAGATGCCCTTGCAAACCAGCAGCCATACACCCTTGCAAACCAGCAGCCATACACCCTTGCAAACCAGCAGCCAGACGCCGTTGCAAACCAGCAGCCAGACGCCCTTGCAAACCAGCAGCCAGACGCCCTTGCAAACCAGCAGCCAGACGCCCTTGCAAACCAGCAGCCAGACGCCCTTGCAAACCAGCAGCAGCCCGATACGGAGGACCAGGAAGACGAAATGTATATTCTCAACCTGGTCCCTGTGTCTCCCAAACCGTCCCCCCTCATGCTGACTCAACCATCGACAGATCCTTTGGCTCAGTCTGTGCAGCAGAGGAAGATAGGTACAAAAACCCCTCAACGACAAATACCCTTACCATCTCTTTATTACCCCAGTTAGTGTAACAAATTACAACCTCAATTTCATCCTCTAGCCCGTCCCGGCTTCAGAGTAAGGAGGGGCCACAGGAGAAAAGGAAAAGAAAGGGTAAGGGAAAATGTTTTAAAAGGGTATTGTTTCCATTATCCATCCAATATAAACCCCACCCATCCAATATTATTTATATTTTCACATTTCTTTGGTTATTTTACTGCACTATCTTAATAGTAATAGTTCATGCTGATCTCTGAATATCCAGTGTCCGTTTACCCCACATATTTTGATTGCCTGACTTGAGTATTTTGAACTTCTTGAATATTCTACAAAGCATTTTGTGGATGGCATAATGTTTTTTTCTTGCATTTTCATCATGACAGGCTGTCGAAAATGTAGCAGGCAAAAAGTTTTCTTATTTGAAACAATAATTGAAAAAAGAATGAATGAGGTAAGATATGAATTGATGCTTTTTCTAGCTAATTTTATGCTTGCTTGTTTCACTGACTTAGGCCCCTTGTCCACCAAGCGTTTTTTTCCCAGCGCCAATGTCTTTTTTCAGTTGTTTTTAACGGGTAGTGAGCGTTTTCAGCAGAAAGCGGCTGTCTGGATGAAAAGCACAGCGCCCAGCAGCTTTTCAACAAGTGCTCTGCTGTTTTTTTTTTTTTTTTCGCTCTTGGTTGAAAGGCATGTACTTGTCACCTTGGCAACCAAAAACAATGGAGGAGAAGTTAGTCTTGGCCATTTCAGTTTCATATTTATTTAATTAATAGCTCAGTCACAAGGGATAAGCTCGGAGTAGAGCCGCTACTCCCTAGGGAGGTGTTCCGGGCATGTCCCACTGGGAGGAGGCCTTGGGGTCGACCCAGGACACGCTGGAGAGACTATGGGTACATCTCACTTTTCTTATTTGCAGTCTCCTCGGTCCTCGGTCCTCGGCCGAACCGGAAGTTGTTCCAAAGCCGCCATGTTGAGGATCGTCCCAAAGCTCTAATAGCGAACGGAGGAGAGAGGATCGAGGAGAGAGGAGGCTGATCCGAGGAGCGATGACCGAGGAGACACGAGAGCTGACTTCACGGAAGTCTTTTCACTGACAGACACGCCCCCTTCTCGTATATCACTCACTGATTGGACGCTGCACAGGATCAGACTTCAGTGAAACTTCTCAACATGAGCAGAGTTTAATAGGGGAGAAAAGAGGGACATTAAAAAGACGCTAAACGGAGCGTGGGACATTTAAACAGATGATGAACATCAGTGAGTTTGTAAAGAGTCGCTCTGTGACGAGCTGGGATTAAAAAGAGTCTGACATGAAGAGGAGTCCGTTTTATATTCTCACGTATTTATCTTCTGAACATTTCATCATTTAGATTCTAATCAATCATTTTCAGTATCCTGACACATAAATATCCGTTTATAAAATACAGAGTTGGTTGTCTAAATACAGGCTAGGTTCAGTCCAAACTGTTTAATAATAATCAATAATTATAGACAATTCAAAATGAAATCTTTGAGTCAGTAGTAACTGTGCTTTTGGTTTGAGTAGACTGCAGGTTGTTCTTCAGGTGTTTGTTATCCGGTAAAGACACTAAACACTGTAACTGTGTTTGATTAGAAATAATACAGTGTGTGTGTTTGATGAGAAATAATACAGTGCGTGTTTGTGTGGACATAAACAGCTGTTCGGCTGATTGACAGCTGAACGTGATCAGCTGATGTCGCGTCATGTGACGCTGTCGAGGAAACGACGTCTCAGGTGTCTTAAAGCTGATTTCCTCGGTCCTCTCTCCTCGGCTTCGTTTCCTTCGTGCATCTCTGGTGGGCGGGACTAAGACGCAAGTGGAGGAGACAACTCGGAGGACACTCGGTGCAAATAAGGGAACTGAGAAAGGCCCTATGTCTCAATCCCAAGTCCCTTATTTGCACCGAGTGTCCTCCGAGTTGTCTCCTCCACTTGCGTCTTAGTCCCGCCCACCAGAGATGCACGGAGGAAACAAAGCCGAGGAGAGAGGACCGGGGAAATCAGCTTTAAGACACATGAGACGTCGTTTCCTCGACAGCGTCACATGACGCGACATCAGCTGATCACGTTCAGCTGTCAATCAGCCGAACAGCTGTTTATGTCCACACAAACACGCACTGTATTATTTCTCATCAAACACACACAGTTACAGTGTTTAGTGTCTTTACCTGATAAGAAACACCTGAAGAACAACCTGCAGTCTACTCAAACCAAAAGGACTGTGTGTACTGACTCAAAGATTTCATTTTGAATTGTCTATAATTATTGATTATTATTAAACAGTTTGGACGGAACCTAGCCTGTATTTAGACAACCAACTCTGTATTTTATAAACACAGATATTTATGTGTCAGGATACTGAAAATGATTGATTAGAATCTAAATGATGAAACTTTGTGAAGATAAATAAGTGAGAATATAAAACGGACTCCTCTTCGTCAGACTCTTTTTAATCCCAGCTCATCACAGAGCGACTCTTTACAAACTCACTGATGTTCATCATCTGTTTAAATGTCCCACGCTCCGTTTAGCGTCTTTTTAATGTCCGTCTTTTCTCCCGTATTAAACTCTGCTCATGTTGAGAAGTTTCACTGAAGTCTGATCCTGTGCAGCGTCCAATCAGTGAGTGATATACGAGAAGGGGGCGTGTCTGTCCTCGGTCATCGCTCCTCGGATCAGCCTCCTCTCTCCTCAATCCTCTCTCCCCCGTTTGCTATAAGAGCTTTGGGACGATCCTCAACATGGCGGCTTTGGAACTACTTCCGGTTCGGCCGAGAACCAAGGAGACTGCAAATAAGACACTTGGGATTGAGCCTATGTCTCTGGGCTGGCCTGGGGAACTCCTCGGGGTCCCACCGGAAAAGCTGGAGGAAGTGTCTGGGGTGAGGGAACTCTGGGCGTCTCTGCTTAGACTGCTGCCTGAGTGACCCGGCCCCAGATAAGCGGTAGAAAATGGATGGATGGATTTATGTAATTTTAGTTAGCCTAAAATATGACTGGAACCGGACTTCATCCAGTAGCAACTCCTGGACAAGGCAAAGATATTCCCTATATTCTTGTGTCCTACTGATTGTGTTGTAGCCACATCCTTTTCGCTCCGTGTCTGATCGGAGCGGCTCCATCATTATGAAGGTCATAATCCAGAAAAAACGCTAGGTGGACACAGGGCCTTTCTTGACTATTTTTTGGACTTAAAGTGATTTACACATTATATTATGCTCTCTATTATGTTGTTGTTTTAAAACAAATAATTGTTTCTGATTTGGACTTAGTTCTGATACTAAGCTATTTCTAATTTGAGGGCAGAAGATGTAGGAGTGAGTGGAGGGGCCTTAATGGATCTATTTTAATGATCAGCTTCTTTCTAAGGCATGAGCTCTGGAACATTTCTTGGAGATGCTGGGGATCTTCTCTGCTCCTCTTACTGCCCTCTTGAAAAGTTTCATGTTAGTGATGCTGCAGTTGTAGTAATAGGTGGTGATGCAATATGTAAGCACTTATTCAAGCAAGCCCCTGTAGAAGGCCTTAAGGACTTTATTGTGAAGAAATGCATTTTAGAGTTTTCCTAATCTCTGCTGTCTGCTAAACAGTCCCAGACTTTAGTACTTGTTTTCCTGCTCCATCTCTCTCTCCTTTCCTCTCTTTACAGTGGAAAAACCTGGGAGGATACATGGGAGCCTGCTGAAGAATTTCAAAACCATTCAGCTTAGAAAACATAACTGACAGTGGGACTTACAGCCTCGCTCAATGTAGACAGTAATGACTCTGAGAGTTGTTTTCAGAGAATATTTATGTGGCAATTTTGTTATTATTTTAACGGAAACCTGTTGTATATGTCTGTTTTTGCTTACTGAGTTTCAGTAAAGTTTTTGCATAAACCCTGTATCTTTTAGTTTTATTTCAGAGGTTCTCAATTTTAACAGCTTTAGTATTTCTCCTTAGCTGGGTTTGTAATGCTTTTCAATTTCCTAGATTTGTATTGGGAAATATCTGCAGGATCACGTTTATTATTATGTGACTTGAAGAGCTCCATAAATACTTCAAATGTAGCTGCTGCTATCATGGGGGACTAGTATTTCAACAAAACACAGTTCATTTAAGACATTTCATAAACAACACCTGAACCACAAGTGGTCAATGTGATTGATTTAAAAGGTTTTTCAACACATGACAAAGTTGGTACTGGTTAGAATGTAATCTGTGCTGTAAAGCTGATTATTCTAAAAATTTACTATTATTTTTTTATTGAGGTTAATTGTTAATTGTTTCTGCAGAACTGGTCTTTCCCAGCAGTTTCCAGTTGCTCAACAAATAAGCATAAAAGTCTTTGCAAGACATCTCTTTGCTGTTGCTGTGTAGCTGCTGTAGTGTTTGTGAAGCTGCACTTACGCTTCGGCATTTTGTGTGCAATCAATGCTGCTCCGCTGTCAGCTCTGTTGCCTCTGTCAGCTGTTCCCTGTGAATGTGCCCGTCGCAGAGCCGCCCACAAAGCAGTCTCTCGAGAAGTACGTCACACAACGAAGTAGCTACCGTAGTATTTTGCGCCGCTCAGTTTAAGTACAAACTTGATGGTTCCTTGAAAGACAGTGAACCCCGGACATTTTCATGATTTTATAAAAACCGGCCGGACGCCCCGGACGGGACGTAAAAAGTGGACATGTCCAGGCAAAAGAGGACGTTTGGTCACCCTAATAAAATGTTAATGTCGCTGGGACGTATACAGTAGCCCATCAAAGTGCGCCTGCGCTTGTCGTTGCCGTGTCTTTGATAAACAAGCCAAACATAAAAAATAGGAAAAGCCCCAACCGTTATTTCCACACACCATTTAGAGTCCATCAGCATACTTACCAGTCCACTAAACCTCCCAGGACACTGATGAGCTGGTTCGTCGTAAATAGCAGCCTTTCAGTTCGGAGTGGAAATATGGGACCTGGCAACCCGGACGCACCGACGGTCATTTTATAGATGTAAAAAAGAATAACGTGGACGAATATAATTAAATCACATTAAATGTTTCGATCTGTTGTGATCTCAACGCACTGATTTTACATTTTAATACAAATATATAAACAGATACTTAATTGTTTTTACATCCATATCGATCAGGCTGCTACGAGCTTGATTGCCTCATTGATTGTCTCATAGCGTTCATATACGACGTTTTGGGAATTGTATTGAAGTTTATGGGAGGACCCTCAGCGTTGAAAATGAACGCCAAAGGGGTACCCCGTGCGTCGAGAACTGACGCTATGGGGTCCTGACCGATCGTCAATATGTGACGCGTTGGGGATGAGACTGTGTTGCTTTTCGTGCCCATATCCTGAGTTTAGCTCACGAACATTGTATGTCCGGCCATTTAGGAATTAGAAAGACTTACAATCGTGTCCTCCGTTATTTTTTTTTGGCCAGGACTTAAATCCGACATTGTGAGGTTTTGCCGGTCGTGCCACATCTGTCAGGTCTCTGGAAAGCCAAATCAGGTGATACGGGCTGCCCCGTTAAAACCAATTCCTGTAGTTGGGGAGCCATTTGAGCAGGTTATCGTGGATTGTGTTGGTCCTCTCCCTAAACCAAAGTCAGGACACCAATATATCCTCACTGTGATGTGCGCGGCGATACGTTATCCTGAAGCAATTCCGTTGCGCTCAATAAAAACTTGCGGCGTTGTGAAGGCTTTGGTAAAGTTTTTTTCCACTTTCGGACTTCCACGGAGCATCCAGAGTGACCAAGGCTCAAATTTCATGTCGAGGGTATTTGCTCAAGTCATGTCAGAGTTAGGGATTAGACACAAGGTCTCTAGTGCATTTCATCCGGAAAGTCAGGGTGCTTTAGAACGCTTCCATCAGACTTTAAAAGGCATGTACTTGTGAAAATAATTGGTTTATTTTCATAGAACATGAAGATAATACGGTGGACCCTGGGCATGACAGGGTGGACATGTTGACAAATGTCAGTGAATGGCCTCATAAATGCGACGAACAATGCAAGAACATTATGTAAAAAAAGCCTTTTCCCATGTAGGGGCAAATTAAACTCTAGTTAATAATTCTGCACAATGAAATTAAAACATTCAACTGTTGAACAAGAAGATTTTTTTTCTTCCGAACATTCTCTCCCTTTCTGCAGAGACATGGCTCAGTTCTGCAGTTGCTGTTCGGCATACTTCCATGCAGACTCTTCGATCTGTACAGAGCGCTTGTTCAGAGCCTGTGGCTCTGGTATTAGGCAAAGTACCTGCCGGTCATGGTACCAACAGATGTCGTCCTGAAGACTTGGCCAACGGAACTTGTTTATGCCATTGTGTTGCATACACTTAACTTTCACACTGTTCCCTTCTGCATCCATAATGATACCTGGGTATGCTTCGTTGTCATAATTAACGACGCACCACTCTCCAATGTGCTTTTGCTCAATCATTTCTGGTCTCCTCAGATTATCTGTTGTCTTTCCACATGTTTGGGACTTGTCAGATGAAACAGTTAGAGTGACCTCTTGAAGGTTAAAGCAGGGGCAGTCTGAAACACCTTCCTCTCTTTTACTCAGACATGAAATGTCTCTGTATTTCATTTGGCCAGGTGTCAGACTGATAGCTTGGTGGATTCTCATAGTGCCTTTTATGGCAGCTATCGCAGGTACCTCAGGCTTTGATTCAATATCCCTCTCTGAGATGAAGAACAGCTCGACAGATGTGTCCAGGCTTTTCAGCTTGTTATACAAGCTCTGGGCATCAGGAATGTCTCCTCCATGGGCTACAATCCGGTCTGCTGACCTCTTGAGGGTCCCATCCACACCGTCTGGTGCCCCCTTCCCATGATTAGCCTCAAAGAAATTCCATGTTATTTCTTTGAAGCCATACTTGTAGGGTTCTGTTGAGAGGTAGAAGAAATTTCCCTTGTGTCGATACTGTGTTGCAGGCCCATCGCTGAAAAAATGAAGTGTGCTGACTTGAGGGTGTCGTTCTCTCACTACCTTCAGAACTGGATCAAGGTGGGCCCAGATGGCCACAGGGTCATGTCTTCTGGAGGGTGATATGGAGCAGAAGGTGTGTGGCGCTTGTCCACCAGCTGTGTAGAGCACTCCAGTGTGCAGTGTGGCCTGCTTGTGTGAACCTCCAAAATGCACAGATTGTATTTCTTCGCTGTACTTACATGAGTAATTTTCACTAAAATCTATATGGATGAGGGACTCATTGTGCTTCAGACTCCTTCTGAGCTCCCTGCAGGCATCAAACTGCCATTTAATGTTAAAGACATGCCTCCAAAAACGGACAAGCCTCTCCTGGAAATCTGTGTTAAGGTGTTACGTTCCGAGCTGTCTAGGGCGCTCAGAAGCAACACAATTTACAAACTAAATAATACAAACCGGGAGGGAAAAAGATAAAGCGTCAGGTAGGATTATAAACAAACTTATTTATTTACAAACAACTCTCAACACAAAACAATCCACTCAAAATGAGGGACGACAAGCTACTAAACTAAACGGAAGATCCCAACACACAGGACCGACTGCACGACACGAGCAGCAACCACCGCAGCACACCAGCAACGTGGAAGGCGAGAAAAACAGCAACGTGGACGGCGAGCGAGCACACAGCAAGCACATCAGCAACGTGGACGGCGAGCGAGCACACAGCAAGCACATCAGCAACGTGGACGGCGAGCACACAGAAGCGAGAGAGAGACCCAGCAGCACACCAGCTCCTCCTTTATATCTCCCATCCTGATTGCCTGATTGGAACCCACTGCGCGGCACCTCCGATGTGAACCTGCAACACAGACAGAGACAAACCACACACACACACACTACGGCACGTAACATAAGGTCATGCTCTATTGTTGTTATCTCCCTTTTCACTGTTATTATTGACACCTTCTCATCCTTCTTGATCTTCTCTGTCATCCACTGAGATAAACAAACATTCTCTTCCCCAGGGGTTTTCAGCATCGGGTGACAAGTTAGGAGGCATTCATTGCACTCACCATAAGCACAGATCTTGGCTTTCGGGTCACAGACATTTCCTCAATATTTCTTGAGGACAGTAACCCTTGCCTCTGCATGGCATTTGCAATGAATTGCAAGTTCTCATGTTTTTTGCAGAGACATGTGTCACGGTCAGAAGAAGAGGGGGTTACCACCCAAAAGGGTCTGAGACGGCAAAAAGAGGTGTATGACATGTGGCCTATGTGCTCAGAAAGAAACCTCCTATGCAAGTTCTTCATGGTATCAGTAAGCAACCTCTTTTGCTTTTCTTTCTTCAGGCGTGTGACTGTTTGTTTGCGGCCAGTTGTCATGCGACTAACATCATCTTGAAGAAAAAATGATGTAACGCTCTTCCGAATCTCATTTCGACTGAAGCACCTCCTCCCACGGTAGGTTAGATCCACAGGATACTTTGCTCTCTTCTTAGAGAAGCCAAAAGCAGTCTGGGCATGCTTCTGGAACTTATACTTTTTCAGAATGTTTCCACTGACCACATTTGCTATCAGCTGCTTCTCTCTGTTTGTTTTTGCATGTTCATATTTTCTTCTAATGGAAAAGAAGAGCTTGTTTGATTGGTGAATTTACTTTTTGACGTGCCAACAAAGCATTGACTTTTGTTCGTGGTGATTTGGAGACACTTTCTTTCTTGGCCCTATAGTACCTCTTCTTATATTTCTCAGTTTTACTTTTCTCTTTTGAAAGTTGTGCCTCTAATATTTCGATCTGTTTTCTCAGTTTTGTCTTTGACCTCCTTCAAATGCTTTTCCCTTGACGCTGTTGCCTGAAACACATATTTGTACTTGCAATTATTTTGTGTTTTTTTATAAGATTTTAGCAAGTTAATTATCAATATGATAGTCAGGTTCACTATATAATTTTGCGGGATTTTTTGGGGGGAATTGTTGAACTATACATTTTTGGAAAGGTTATGGTATAAGGAGTCAGAAAATCAATGTTTGCATTTGCCCAGGTCTTTTATTTTTTTTAAAAATGGCCGCCATGAAACTTTGATTTCTAATATCTAAGCTTTTGAATAAAATCAACATTCCAGTTTATTCAGAAGCTGAGATATTAGAAATTACAGTTTAACAGCGGCCATTTAAAAAACATTGATTTTCTTACTCCTTATACCATAACTTTTCCAAAAAGGTATAGTTTAACAAATCCCCCCCCCAAAAATCCCACAAAGGTTAAAATCTAAATATAGTGATCCTGAGTATGGCATAATCAGTTGTCAATTGATCTTCAAATAAATCTAAACTTTCTAACCTGGAGGGCCCTGGCTCACGCTGATTTTCAGGAGTTTCAGCAGGGGAGTTGGGTGGTGTGTCTAACTGTCGTGAAGCACTGGCCCTGTTTCTAGCTCTGGCTTTACTTCTCGCCTCTCTCCATTTCTTTCTTTGTGCCCTCTTTTCTCTCTCACTCAGGTCATTGATGCCCTTCTTCTTTCCAGTCTCTCTGTCTTTTTTTCATTTCTCCCTTTCTTTCTCAAGATACTCTCTTCTTCTTTCTGGGTTAGTGTCACGATGTTCCCTATATCTCCTAGCATTCTCGGCTCCTTTCGATCTCATTCCTTGAAAAAGACGATTCAAACTTTAATTGGCAGTCCTGGTAAACTAGGCTTGTCTTGTCATTATATCATACTGTCCATTCTCACTATTTACTGCTATATAATGTGTGTAATAGCTGTTGTAATATGTGTAACATATCAGCTTGTGGCCTAAACTATGTGCATGTCCTTCTTGTTTTTATATCAATTGATATTTCACTATGACAGAGTGGACATGTTAAGCTTGACAGCTAATAATAATATGATAATTTGATACAAAATTTTGAAAAATAAGTGTAAATACTTAATCTCTAACTAGCAACTGCTTCAACCTCCATTGAAGAAAGACAAAATGCTTGTCATGGTGTCACTGAAAACATCAGTGGGCTTCTTAAAGGGGCAGTTACCCCATTATGACAGGGTGGACAGCAATTTTAGTGACACATGCAAAATGTTCAGTGTGGTTATGAAAATAGAATATCCATGATCAAAATTACTTGTTTTAATAAATAACGTATTGTGGTCAACAAAACCATGTAATTTTTTTTTTTAATTTCGTCTCCTTTAACCACTTATCACACACACTGTAGTTAGCAGATCAGTGTGTGGGACATGCCAAAATCACACACATCCAATGAAAGAAAAACGTATAAAATTAAGGAAACACATTTTAAAAGAGTTATCATTGAACTGATATGTGTGCAAATCTGTTGCCACTTATAATAAGACCTCAGACTTTAATTATTTGGCTACATTTTTATGATGACTGAGTGTCTTTGATGAGGACACCAAAGGCACTTCATAGTGATTTTGACTCGACTGGGATGAAGGTCGTGGCTGCTGTTTGCTGTAAGGGAGACTGCACAAGAGTCACTGGGGTTTAGCCCCGCTGAGTTAGTTTTTGGCCACACCGTGCGCGGTCCTTTGCGTCTGCTGAGAGAGAAGTTGCTCTCAGAGTCTAAGCATAGTGTTACTTTGTCGGACTATGTTAGTTCCTTTAACCCATGTGTGGTGTTCGGGTCTGTGGGACCCGTTTTCATTAAAAAAAAATATGATACAATTAATAAATTTTTCAAACTGAGACTCACTGACTTTGGCTCATTTTCTGTGAAGAACATATATCAGAATACATATTTAATGACTACACACCAAACCCAATTACATGCTTACTTCGGAGTTCTCATCCTTGCTGGAGTTTTCAGGTCCAAAGGGGAATCCGCAGAATCCCTGTGGGATGCAGAAACTGGCAGAGAAATTTTCCATGCAACAATGTCTCTGGAAAACTTTCACATCATTTCCAGGATTATCCGTTTTGACAACCGAGATGACAGACCAGCTCGACGGCAGAGAGACAAACTCGCTGCCATCAGGACAGTGTGGGACAAGTGGGTGCGCCGCCTCCCCCTGCTGTACAACCCTGGGCCAAATGTCACCATTGATGAACAGTTGATGCCATTTAGGGGCCGCTGCCCCTTTCCATCCCCTATACCATCTAAACCTACAAAGTATGGTCTAAAGATCTGGGCTGCCTGTGATGCCACTTCCTCATATGCTTGGAACTTACAAGTCTACACAGGGAAACCTGATGGAGGAGCCCCCGAGAAAAACCAAGGAATTAGAGTTGTCCTCGACATGTCTCAGGGACTCAGTGGACACAACATCACATGCGACAATTTTTTTACCTCGCACAGGAGCTCCTGAAGAGGAAGCTGACCATGGTGGGAACAATAAGGAAAAACAGGTCAGAGCTCCCACCTCAGCCTGTGTTGTGCACCTGAATGGGTTAAATTTCAAGTTCAAAGAAATAAAAGTCAGTAGTTTTGAAAAACCTTGCTTCACTTGTAAATTTGTTTCCACTCATATCTTGATTTTAATTGATTTTCTTTATGTTTTAAATAATAAGTTATAAATGTGACCTAACAAAGGTAAAGGGCAAATATTAACCATATGTATTGTTTATACTGCTTGTAATTGGGATAAGGTAAACATCTGTTCAGTATTTTAACATAAAAGTGTTTGATTGTGAGGCATTAAAGGAGCCACAAAATGCAACGGGTCCATCAGACCCACAAACGCTGGCTGAGTAACAACAATATGAACATTACACAAGGGTTAAAGAAAGGCTGCACAAAGAGTGTAGCTTGGCCCGTGAAGCCCTCGCTGTGGCACAGTCCAAAATGAAAGCCTGTTGCTCGGACATTTCAGCCGGGGGAGCAGGTGCTGGTCCTGTCACCCGTCACTGGTCCTAGCCTCCATGCTAAGTTTGCTGGCCCATACGTGGTTGACCGCAAACTTAGTGCAACTGAATATGTCATTCAAACTCCCGATTGTAAAAAGAAAACTTGCGTCTGTCACGTGAACATGATTAAAAAATATGTTACACGTGAAATTGAGGGAAGTTCCCTTCCCGTTGTTCCTATTGCCTCGGTGTCCGTCGCTCAGCCTCCTTACAGTCCTTGCGTCGATGGGCTGGATGACAGCCACAGCTCCGTTTCAGGCGCACGCCTCGGAAACTCAGAATTCCTTGAAAATCTGAACGCACACTTTCGCTAGGTAGGACTGACATTCGCCAGCTTATTAAAAATAATTTGTCCCTTTTTAGTGACATTCCTTCCCAAACAAATGTGCTAAGTCATCACATTGATGTGGGAGATCATAAACCGATAAAACAACATGCCTATCGAGTCCATCCAACAAATGTTTTTTTGTTTGTTGTTTTAAGGGTACATTTTCTCTCCTTCAAAAATAAACAAGCTGTGGGTTAACTAAAGTGGCCTGGAATGCTGGTTCTTGTTGGGAGTGGGAAGAGTGGGGGCCGCTTTTATGTTGTTTCCAGGTTCCCCTTGACTGGGGACACAACAATATATATATATATATATATATATATATATATATATATATATATATATATACACACACAATAAGGGGGGTGGCTGCATTGACCTACAGGTGAGCATGTTGTAGCTGTTTACTTGGAGGCTTAAGTCTCTTCTCTAAGGTTGCAAATGTTAGTCATTTTTCTTAAACGATACTTTAAGACCGTAAAGATCAATTGTTCATTAATCATTTATAATTAATGAGCCCAATAATGCACTTCCTTTTCACCGTTTAGGTTTAATTTTAACCACTACAGCAGCACAGTAGTTACTTAAAATATTAATTCATTCAATACAAACTGTTTTTAAGTAATATAACAACAAGGCTCTCGCTCTTTTAAATGTATTACTGTCCTTATTTAACAGCGCTCTTTACAAAACAATGCCGAACAACACATTACTGCCATTCCTAGACCAACAAGTCTGACTGAAGGACGCAATACACTTCATTCTTCCAGTTTAAAGGCAAATTAGCATATCTTCATGTTCAGGAGTGAGTTGTGAGCACATAAAATAATCTCCTTATGATATATGTGAGAGCTAAAGTTGTTTTTATCCAGAAAGATGCGCACATCTGATTGATGTTCCCGACGCAGAAGTCTCTGCAGCTTCATTTTAGCCTCACTTTTCTCAGTATGGCATCTTTCTTGAGTAGTAATAAGTGGTTTTTCTGAGTGACAGGCAGCCTCTTTTGGTATAAAAATGTTGTTAAAACGTGACTGTCGGTAAAATGTAAACAGATTGTTGGTTAATACATTTTTAATCGGTTAAATTCTTAACGGCGATGATTAAGGATTGATCATTAACATCCCTACTTTCCTCAGCTCCCCCCCTTTAAATGTTACTTTGACTCTAAATGAGGCTGAGTTAGCATTACCACCATAGTGACTGCCATGTTGGGCTTCACAGCGCTGGCTGACGTTACTGCCAGTATGTCCATGTTTTATACAGTGTGGTTGAAACAGACATGTATTTGTAGAGGATTCTGTGTGATGTTGACACCACCTTCTAATCCTTGAGCTGATGAATGTGCATCATTTCAAGTTCACCTCACAGAAGGACACACATGCATCTTTCTCATGTCCTAATTAGGAGAGTCAATACCATTGTGTCCCGTGAAAAGGTTGTTTTGCTCTGGCCACCATGTTCGCCTGGTTATCAGAGGAGTTTGTGACGTTAGTAATGGGCTGCGGAGGCCAAATGTCAGAGATAATTCAATGGTAATTAAATGTATCGCTGCCGAGTGACAGTGAGTCAGCCTGAAGGCAGAGGAGAAAACAAAAGACCAACACTGATCCACTGTTGATTTTTCTGTCTGGGTTGTTAGACAGCAATCCATCTTCCGCTGTGCAAGATCAATGTACATCGGGGATACAACGGTTAATCATGCACACACACGCATTTGTACATCAAGCACGCTGAAACAAACAGCCATGTTAAAGAGGCTGTTAAATTACCAACAAATGTGCAGACTTTGCACATTGTTTGAGCTGACACCTGAACACATCTGTTGTCAGAGCTCAGTAGGACGTACCTGAATTCATCTGCCAGAAATGTGTCGGTGTTATCGCCTCTGATTTGTCTGAATATTCAGAGGAAGAAGTACTTTAATTTTCCAATCCGTCTAGAAGAGACAGAGTTTTAACCCCAGCGTGTTTAAGTTGGATGTTAGCTCATCACAGTCAATTTTTATGTCATTTTTTAATGACAAGGTTAAAACATCTGTCTTTAACTTTCTGTTAATTGTAGCTGGTTGACAGAAAATGGCCCCCTAGTGCTCAAGAGTTTCTTTATTAGTGACACAAAGTCTGGTGTTTTCACTAATAAATAAAAGTTAGGGTGGAAGAGTTCCACCTCCTTTCAGTGTTATTGGTTCATGCTATTCTCCTGCTTTAATTCCAGAAATTCAATGTGAAGAATGTGCATCATAAACTGGAATCAGTTAAAGTACCTTTCAGGATTCTAAATACACCTTTAAAGCTGAATACATGATTTTGCATTTGACAAATAATGGACTTTTATCAAATCATTAGCTGCTTTTTAAATAAGTAGACACAGTCACATGTTTGCATTTCATTTTACTTTGGCCAGTTTCAAAATGTAAATCCTATCCTATTAGTATTTATTGTCACTGTTTGTTCCTGGTGAATCCTGTGAAACATTTCAGGCTCTTCACACACTCATGCCCTCTTTTCACGTCGGACAAAAAAAGCTCAACAGCATGCCAACGCCAGATCTAGGGTAAATGGTAGAAAGGCGGACCAGTCTTTTCCACTCCCCCCCCAGTTTCACCGACACATCCACACACTGATGGCCATTAGAAATAACTAATCCCGTTAACACGCCAACAAAGCAATGGGCGTACACTGGGTTAAAGGTCTTGCCCAAGGATGCATCAGACATGTGGAGCTCGAGATCGAACCAGGTTGAGAGTCAACCAACTCGACCAACTGAGCCACAGCTTGTGCAGTTGAGAAGCAACAAAGAAAAACAAGAAATAATTATTCAGTAACCAAAATACACAGTGAGATAACAGAAACTAAAGTGTTAAACAAGTGTTGATGGGCTGCAGAGGTTATTGATGTTTCCTGTTAGTTTGTTAGTTTGACAAGTCACTGTCTTTTATCATCTCTTAAAGACGTCGCTCCTAGAGTTTCCCTCGATGCCTTAAATCCTTTCTGCTGGGAAAGTGTAAAAGTAGCTCTTGGACGCAGATTTTTTTGCTTGTAGATCTTATCAAACAATGGGAGCAATCAATCATTATTTGTGTAGTGTAATGCTTTACAGAAGAGCGTTTGGGATGATACAGGAATGATTTGTCCTTTGTACTCCTCACGTTCCTGTTCCCCACAATTCCTTGCGGCTGAGGCGGAGGTCAGAGCAGGCTGTGCATGAATGAGGACGGCGGTGCTTTGGGGGACAACACTGTCCCCGATGGTTGTGTATGGGCAGAATGAGTTATCATTTTCATTGTAAGAGTTAGTACAGGCGCTCCACTCCCCTTATTGGGACTTGACACAGACTTGAGAGTAATAGTTAGATCTGGATGGACTTGTAATCAGTCTGTCGCTTACAACAGAAGTGTGAATATGGTTTTATTATTTACTGAATTAAAGATAGAAAAGGAAGACATTAAACCCTTTCCAATGTGACCTTGATGAAGTCCAGTGCTGTGCTGATATGTACTGTGGTGATTTTGAACTTTTGAAAAACAGAAGAAAAGCATGTTCCTCTGAGCTTTGCAATTTGCATTCAACACGTTGCCAAGGAATAAAGGCATTGTCTTTTTGTTTTCTTGTTTTTGTGTTTCTTTACTTATTTATTCCCCATATTCCTTCAGGGAAGAGTGCAGAGTGCTTGCAACCAGCGCTGAGCAAAATATGACAATAACTCTAATACGATAAGTAGCTTAGTTTACCACTTTGCTGACACACAACCTCTAAACTGGTCCGCTAAATCCTCAGCTCTACTTCAGGGCTTCTTGTGTCAAATCAAATTCAGGCGTTAACAGGCAGAGGCTTGATGTAAGAGCCCTGAGGTGATGCAAGATTGGGTTTGAAAAATGGTTGCAGTTAGTGTCAGCCCATTTTCCAATTAGTATTCAGTGTTTGTCTTGTCATTCAGTACAGTGGCCGAAGCAATCTTTGACTTCACCTTGACTTCAGTGCATTGATTAACAAAAAAAACGTCTTAATAAACTTAGGGGGGCTATGTGAGTGTGGCTGTGTAGCTCCCGGGTAAATTCAGAGTTTAAAGCATGAGACATTAAGTATATGCAGGTTTTTAAATCTGAAAAGTCACCGGTCTACAAGCTACGTGCTGCATAGTGTTCTATACAGAGTGTTTGCAAAAACACAGCGAGGCCTGATGGCACTGTGTTTAGATAGATAGATAGATAGATAGATAGATAGATAGATAGATAGATAGATAGATACTTTATTGATCCCGAGGGAAATTCAAGTTTATTGTAATGGAAAAGCTTGGTTCTCTATCTGTCGGAGGTGTTTTTCTGGACAATAAACTGGACTGGTCCAAGAAGAAAGAGGCTGTCTACAAGTAGAGCCTGATCTGCCTCTACGTCTTGAGGAGGCTGAGGTCCTTTAACATCTGCAGGATGATGCTGAGGATTTTCTATGAGTCCATGGTGGTCAGTGCTATCCTATCTACTGCTGTGTTCTGAGGCAGCAGACTGATGGTAGCGGACTCTCTAACGGTGATATCAGAGATTGGGATGCTTTCTATGTTGCATGTAATCTTGGACTTCATTATGAGTTAACAATTATATGTTTTTCAAGTGGATGAAAAGGATAAAATTTTTAGACTTTGGTGATTAGAAGAGTGAAGGCAGGTAACCAGCTGATCTGGGAAACAGGAAGAGACACAGGAAGGAAGAGAACGGAATTAATGAACAGCATGTCCTACAATAGAACACAACTCTCACAGTTCTGCTCCTCCACTCAGTCACTTCACTTTCCACTGACCAATCCTTTGCAAATAACCACAGTTCACATGAGCCTGCAACATAAAATACAGAACAGCAACCAAAGACCCAGCAGGGTCATCACAAAACAAATTGGCAAAGACTAATATGTAGGAGACTAAATGAGATAATGGTCCAGTGGTGAGCAGTGCAAAAGAAAACTTCACAACTGTCTGCAGTAGTATAAAACCTTTCCACCTTAATTTAAATAATGACTTATTTATTGTGCATTATGTATGTGCATGACTCTTCTTCAATAAAGAAAAAAATAAAAAGCAAGGACGGATTGAATTTGGATGCACCCCCTGCCTCTGCTCCACTCTGCCTGCCAGCCACGCCCACCTCATCAGCCAGCCAACTGCACTCACCTATGCACACAGCTGCCTCTCATCTGCAATCACGCCAGTATAAAAGCCTTTCTGTTCACTCAGTCACTACTAGATTGTTCTTTATAATCCAATGCAAAACTCTCCAACACTCTACTGTGGATTTATTACCTTTTTCCAACCCAGTCAGCCTCTAGACACCGTCGGTCGTCGTGTGCCCGAAAACGCTTCAGCCTTCTTTCCTGACCACGAGCTCTGCCTCTGGCCCCATTGTTTTGTTTTGCCTTTCCCTTGACTTTTTGGCTTCACGCCATTGGTTCAATTTGATGTTTTTCCTCTTTTATTTCTTTTGGATTCTGTGATCTTAGAACTCCCAATCTGTGGTTTAGAACAAGCTGTGTACCTGAAACTCCGCCTGGTCCCAACCTGCCTTCCACCTTCCCTGTTGGACAGTTTATTATGGTGTAAGTGTCTGTCTGACTCCCCGGAGCCTCACTCACATACAGTATCTCTGAGTTGTCTAGTCAGCAGACAGTTGCTTTCACTGCTTATAGTATATTTGAACTAAGCTTTTTTGTTTGTTTTGTTGAACCTGTTGGAAGGCTTCAGTAAGTAGACTTTACATCCTTTATGTCTGATTAAAAAGAACAACACAAAGTGAATCTGACTTCAAACAGAAATCTATTCTACCTAATTTGGTCACCAAGGAATCCTACCCAGAATTCAGAAACTAAAAGAATCATTGTCACACAAACTGCTGTGAATCCCATCCCTGCTGTTTTCAAATTGCCTGATTTGATTGCAGCACCACGGCTCATTTTTGAATTACTGCTGCAGTGTTAGTATTCATTTTCTGCAACAAAACCCAATCTGGCGGACCATGAAGTCAATAGGAAGTGATTGGACGGAGGCAAAGAGCGAGGCAGAGGACAAAACGTGAGGGAGGCATCAGCCCAATCACCAGGAGGTTCAGTGGCGTCTGAAAAAGTAAATTGCCTTCATCAGACCATGTCCAAACTACGTGGATAATTCATTTAAAAGCAATTATTTTAATGATGGACAAGGGAGCATAATGGAACTGCTGGAATATTATTCCTAATTTTGACATGAAAATCCAACGGATGACATTTCAGTTTCCATTGTCAAAAAGAGTGACACGCCATTTAATGTACATCTATTTTTTTTTTTAATTCACTGTTAATTCAGTATTTTAAAATCTTAAAAATAAATCCTTACAAATCTTAAAAAAAAAAAATGCAACATGCTTTAAAAGTAAAATAAATAAGGGAAATGCAAAATTTTAACATGTAGTGGAGTACTTTCTCTGCATGGTTTTAGTTATTCTACATTGATCCAAGGTACGTGAACAAAAGAACTACAGATTTAACACATTATTTCACTGAATTCCACATTTATTCACAGGACATTAACTGATGTTATGGCATAGTTACTGCAAAACAAAAGTAGGTAACTAAATTGGTAACATTTGGTAATGATTGACTTATGTTTAATTAATAGCTAGTTCCTCATTTATAGCTTATGTGGTCCCTAGTAACGAATAATTGTTGTTAAATTAAATAATTGACTAAACTATTGCTTCTGTCTGTGGCTTTAAATGTAAATGGGCTGTGTCTGACTCAGGCTATCTCGCTTTAGCTTACAAGAAGGCAGACTCAGAGGGCAGATCAAACACCTAGCTGTGGGAGTGTCACCTATCTGGGGGAGGGGCTACGGCTCTTTGTAATGACATGAAGTGAGATTTCCAAACTGCCTGTTTGAGCACACATTTTTCTAAAAAGTGAAGCAGGCAGAAGATGGAGAGGATGGACTTTACTCATCATTGGGGGGTTTAGAGACATAATAGGGACATGTATTGGTGTTATAACATTTGGCACAATATCTGACCTTCAAATTTTAATGGCTATCCCTTTGTTCAAGTATTTTCTGGATGTTGGTCAGCAATGTGTTCTTATGAGCTTTATGCATAGTTTGCATACAGTACTGTCATCTACTCATTTATGAAATTACATTAACTGTAACTGAACAAATGACTGTTTGACATTGACTTCTACTCATGATTCTTTTGGCTCTTTATTTATTAAAAATTGAATAGGTGTATGTTTTTCAAGCACTTCAACACAAACTGTGGAACAATCATTGAATTATAGAAATGTAAGGTGCTTCATCATCTAATGACTCTTTTTCTTTACTCCACGTTACTTCAGCTGACTGAAACAAATTTCTCTGTTTACAAAAGATATGTATTTTATTTCCAAAAGGATTCAGATTTTTAATTTAACTGATCATATACGACAGGCTATACATAATGCAGATGCTGAGTCGATGTCGAAATGCACTAAAAACCACAACCTCCATTTATCTTGTTTTGACTCATTTAAATTCTAAGGACTCCTGTTTAACACCTCTGTGCAACACAGCAAATGAGAGAGTGGCGTGTTAGCGACCTTGATATAAATGGCGATAAACTGGCACAGAGAGGGAATTGTTGAAAAAAACTTATTTTAGCTGGGAAAACAGATATATGACTTTTAGAGGCTGCATTTGCAACACATTAGCTGTGCAGCATTAAATGAAGTTGTTTGATAGTTGTCTTTATAGATTCACTCTGACTCTTAAAGTTGTTAATGTGGGCCTGGACTCTTAATGAGATAAAGACCAACATTTCCTTAACAAGCAATGTGTACTGAATGCACATGAAGGTTTATATCACTCTTATGTGTGCAAGGCATCAAGGAAAGATTTGTAGTTTTTGCATAGCACTTCATTAAAGGACTAATAGCTAGTGGAAAAAGTCTTGACAAGGGTCACCAGATGTATGGCTTTGTGTGGGACTAAACAGCTCTTTCATCACGTGTCCAGCACAATGAGTTCATGTCCTGCATTTGAATGGCTCTAGTTTTCCTTTTGCTGAGTGCAGGAAACTCGCCTCTCTAAAAACTTGGTTCATCAAAAGAGGCAGAAAGTAAAAGAAGGTTATCACTGTTACCTGACAGATCAATCAGTCAGCCCACACATGGGGTCCTGGCCTACATTAAGCCCCACTGCCTCCTAACAAAGAAACAAATGGTTGGCCTGGATGCACTTTTTGGCTGAATGTTTTGAACACTACAATAAAGTCTGGTAAAGTATTTAATCTCAGGTGACGCTTATGGAGGACGATTCCAATGACGAGGAAGGACGCCTCGAAGTGACACACTACATGCCAGACTTACAAGAAACACCTGGCTCATTAACATGTTGTTCTATCAACATAAATCCAGGAAACCAAAAGAGGACTGCCCAACAATTAATAATAATAATTAATAACTCACATTAACCACTGTGCACCACTTGCAATCATACAGGTGAGCAGACTGTGGCTCTGCTCATTTTGACAGATGTGCTTGCACCTTCCTCTGTGGTAAGATAAGCACAATCCACAAATCAGCCTTTTCATATTTTGTTTGCTAATGTTTTTTCTCAACACTTCTTGATTTGGACACCTACACACCTGATCTGTGTCAGAAACAAATCATCTTTAATCCAAAAACTGTTTTTCATGAGTAATTGATGAAAACAAAACCTGACAGAAATCTTTATTAAAAAACCGTTGACTGACTTAAATGTTCATGAAAAAGCGTAGACTGCGTAGTCCTGACTGTCTATTTTAGTATGTTTCTGTATGGCTTCATCACTTTGAAAACAGGAAGCCTCCATCTGCTCTCTTTATATCTGTTTGTTATAGTTTCAATCCTGAATGATTTTAATAATGGGACTCAGTGGGCTACCTTATTGTCTCATTGCTAATGCTTTAATTATTTTAAGATTGTGTTTTGTTGATTTCAAGAATTATTCACGATGGCGGACAGACCAGTTGCCGTAGCTGAGAAGTGACTGATGGACGTGAAACTTGGCGAGTTGGGGAGCTGGCTCGGAGGTCGAGACTTCATAACCAACGGAATCTTCTCCGCTGCCCGCAGAGGCCATGACAGATATTACAACAAGTACATCTGACTCTGGAAATTTTTACAGTTATGTTCCAGCTGGCTCAGGCTCAACATTTAAAAAAAACAAGACGAGTGTGGTACATTCTTTCCTAAAGCTTTTGTTAATTTCACTAGAGCTGAAACGATTCCTCGAATAACTCGAATAATTCGATTACAAAAATTCATTGAGGAATTTTCGCTGCCTCGACGCTTCGTTAAGTTTTTTTTTTGCGTCATCAAAACTTTGGTATGAGTATAAAACACGTTTAATGTAGCTGCAGCTACCTGCTCCTCTCTCTTACACACAGACACTTCAGCGCTAACACGCGAGCGCGGCGCGCCCCTTTTAACTTTTAGTCAGCACACAGTTGATCCGTGATCCATACGACCCAGTCGGGAACACGTGATCCGGTCAAACGGTCGGCTTTTCTCCGTTCACTCTCTCCGTGTTTGCAGCTAACATAACGATAGCAACGTCCTCTCAGTCTCTGTCATAGACGCGTCTATGGTCTCTGTAGTCTGTGAGCGCGCTGAATGCACGCGCTGCAGGAGCAGACAGAGATACACTTTTAATAATGAACAGTCTGATTATAGGAAATGTCTAATGTCTTCAAAGCTAAATCAAGACAGAACTTGTTTGTGGAATAATAATTGAGCAAATATATATTTAAAGTTTCTCAATTTCCTTATCTGACATAATTATTGATTCTGTGATTGATTCAACAGAACATAATGCTTTCTCAATTAAATGTACTGTAACTGATGTGTAGGCTACACAAAACAGTATTTGCTATTTCAGCCATTAAAACGTGTTTGGCCTGTATTTTTCATCTACCTGCCGCCTTGACCAGTGAATCAGAAAGTGAATTTGGGACCCTGTCAGTAATATGGTGAGCATCATCAGCAGCTGTAGAGCAGAGGTGGTTGGCTGTAACAAGCAGGCGTTTCCATGGTAACTGCAAAGAAGTAGGTTTGTAGGGACGACCCAAGACGAGTTAAACCTTAATTAAGCAAAAGTATGATTTATTCGATTACTCGATTAATCGACGGGATATTCGATAGAATACTCGATTACTAAAATATTCGATAGCTGCAGCTCTAAATTTCACGATAACAAAGAGGTAACACTTGCACATGTGCAGAGCATTTGTCAACACCCATATGTGTAGCTTTTCATCATAGTGTGAAATCTTTCTCCCCGGTGCTTCACTTCTTTTCAACAATACTGCCAATGATTTTAAGTCTTGCTTCAATTCTCAAGAGACTGGTTTATTGTGTTGCATGGATTTCAAAATAGAAGATGGTTTGTGAAGAACGTCGTCACAACTCAATTCACAGTGAAGAACCAAGTTGTTTACAAAGATGTGATGAAATGAAACAGGGGAAAGGCAACATGTATCTGTGTTACACTCAGTGGAAGAACTGAACTTGAGAAAAATATGCCTCTTCTTTGCACACCTCTAATCAAAACACATTACAGATACACGCCAGAGGAGCATCACAGCACAGATCAAGGTCGATGTTGGCTCTTGCTCTCTTTGCTTCTTTCATCCGGAGTATGAAGTACAGCTTGACATGAATATCCATGTCCTTGAGAAGGGTATTCCTGCAGGGTTGTGCCTGGTGATGCAAGTTGGGATGACATAACCAAAGAACATTTTTGGCACATCATTTTAAAGCTGCTTTAGTGTAACAACTGAGAGATGGGCTTTTCTTTTCTTTTCAATGAAATTGAAAAAAAATCAAAAGTTAGTCAGTAGTATTTACACCGAGAAACATTGCAGTCAAACCAGCTGTTTGAATTAAGACATTACAAGGCAATGAAGTTACTATTTCAGTCACAAACAGGTCAATTATGTCACCTTAAATGTGAAGTTGTCATTTTTCCCTTTCAGGAGTGAAGTTGTAACATTTGGTTCAGTTTGCTAGCATGCTGCACTTTGTCCAAAAAGTGTTCTTTTTACTGTTGCTACTCACCACTAGTTGGGGCTTAAACTCTGGTCAGTGACATGCTACTGTTATCTGACCTCATACTGCATTATGAACTAAAAGTAAACAACAGGACAGTGGAAGTATTTTAATCAATGAAATGGCGACAAACTAATGTCTGCTTTGTCAGGTCAATCTGCCACACTGGCAATGTGTTACCACATTGAGCACAGGTATGTGAACGTCAACCTTAAAAAAAAAAGAAAAAAAAAAGTATAAAAGGCTAGTATTGTTAGCAATGCTTACATTAGCCACACTCTGGAAACCTACAATGCACTGCTTTTTTGGTTAACTCACCTCTTAGGTCATGATTGAGTTTTCACCTCAGGCGAACTGAAATCTGATGGACTTGGAAGCTAGCACCAGAGTTGGTTTCAAACGGACCAAATGGGTTAGACGTGAATGCACCCATTGTTTAAGATTGTGAATTAATTCATGAAACTGGTGTAATGGAAGCCAAAGTCAACATTAACCACACATGAAAGGTGGATGTCATGATAACAGACACAGCTAAATAGTTTCTTGAAGTTTGATAATCAGGACTGGTATGACATGATAATGTCAAGTTGTCATAACAGAGACATCCTGTAAACAATGTCAACTTTGTATTCCAGGTGACATAAATGACTATTTGACAACATTCATAAAGCCTCCTTCATGGTTATGACAGGCATTATGTCATTCTACCTACTCATTACATAAACTACTTTTCTGTAGCTGGCCCGAGTTATGAGCTTGAAATGTATGCAATTCATTTTGCAACCCAAATAAAAGATGGTCCAATGTTAAAGAAAGCCTCGCTGATGCTGCATGCTATTTTGTTTCTGTATACAGCTTGACTTGTTACTTTTCATTTGGCTTCGTTTCATTTAAAGAACTGTTAGCTTAACACAGAAACCTGTGCATACTGAGATGTAGCAGTGTTTATCAAAGACGGTCACTGGCTGGTGTTTAATGCAAGTTTAGGGTGACACAGCCAGCAGATAAAAGAAGGTGGGCTGCATTGTCACAGTGATGGGTTGAGAAAAAAAAAGAACTGTCGATTGATGAAGGAGAGAATAAAGACACCCTTTAGGCCTGGTTGAAAATATTGCCACGTTAATTACCACCAATATCTGCCAATAGCCCATTCAACATTTGTCTCAGGTTCAGGGCGTTACTTAACCTTGCTGAGCCTAAGTAGAATGGGAGTGAAAATGATAATTGAGCGGTCGTTACAGATGAGGATCTTGAGTTAATAGGTGCTAAATGATCATCTAGGAGGGAATAAATGACTCTGAATGGCTAAGTGGGAGAAGGTGGATGGAGGATGTTACTGTCATTATTATTGGATAGCATGGTGCTACAGGCATTTGCAGATTGAAGAGAAAGGTCTCCTTACTGGAAAAGCTCCAAAGCAACTACAACTAATTACTTAGTCAAATGAAAAAGCTCAATCACTGGATGCTTTTGTTTCTGAGTCACAAAGAAGCTTAGGAAGAGTCGTGCTGCCTTTCTACTCAACATGTCTTCTTCACTCCCCTGAAGTTTGTGTTGAACTTTAAAGTCTCTTATAACCACAAAGGTTCCTGTTTGTCCTTCCTGTCAGTACTCACCTTGTCCTACTTTCCTATATCTTGCACCTCAGTAAAGATTTTTCTTCACCGCTTTTTACCCATCAGTGTCTGAAAGAAAAAAACATGAAACACAGCACATGAAAGAGTTGAGGCTGAAACTATGTGCAGATGGAAATAGGTGCCAAATACACTGCTTAGTATTTTTACAAGATGGTTTGATAGCTTTAACAACAGTGCAACTTTCCAATCTCAAAAAAACTTTCTCCCTTACTCTCTCCTGTATATAAACTGTCCCACAGAGCGCCCCCTACAGGCCGGGAGGACTGAGGCAGAAAATGCAGCATTTGTCTATATGAAGTTGTTTTCTGAATGTGTGTCTCTAACTCCTTATCTTTTATGTATGTGCAGCGTGTTTGTTGGTAATGCCTGTGTTTTTGTTTTTTTTTGCTTTTTATGCCTTTATTGTAGAGAGAGGATAGTAGAGAGTGTTCTAAATTAGGGAGAGATAGGGTGGTGAAGACACGCAGAGAAGAAGCCACGGGTCGGATTTGAACCTGGGACCACAGCCCCTGTACACTGGGCACGTGCCCTAAACAACGAGCAACTGGCACCCTAAATTTGATCTTTATGTATTTGCAGCACGTCAGCCATTGCATTTGTTTCATCGTTTGCATTTGCTTGTTTTTTAGAAAATGTGTTTTAGAATATGCTGCAGATATTTCTTAATGCTCCTTGTTTAAGCAGTTGCCAAGCTTTCGCACCTGCCGGCCAATATTGTGTTCTCAATAAAGAGAGAATCAAATCGACGGTGTGTAGCTACTTGGAAAGCGACCCTGTTCCCAGATTCTTTTTCAGCGAGTTGAGAGTGGCTGAAACATTTCAGCCCGTACTGTTCAACAAGGTGATGATGTTACTGCACCGGGCTGACACACCCAACTCTATTACAGAGTAGTGCCCGAAATAGATCTGAAAATATGTGACGATCGATTGAGACTGAAGTGTTGAAGTGTAAATGTAGAAGTCGGAGATCACAGCTTTCTTGATAATGAAGGGCAACAACAGGATTCAAACGCATGAGCTAATTTCAGATCTCGCGGACGCGTCATAAGGAAGACAGCGGGGGTGTCAAGACTCACTTCTCATCGAGAAGCTGTAAACAGTCTGATTCGTTTCTTTTATTGAAGGTGATTGAACTTCTTATGATGACAAGGACCTGTGCAGAGAGCTGACATCAAAAACAAAAAATAACATGCAGGGTTATATCACTTTGTTGAAGTGTCCAGCAAGGCCCTCGACAAGTTCAAACTCAGCAGGAGTTTTTTTTTTTTTTCTTACCTCCAATTTTAGTCGCGCAAACTTTTGGCTGTACATGGAGACTTAATGAAGCAGGAAAGAAAACCCCCTTACAGCACTTCAGATAATAACCACAGCTTTTATCACAGCTGGTTTCTACAGAAGTGGACAAGTCTGGAATATAACCTTGCCCTTATGTCCAACATCTTAAATACTCCATTATATCATCTTGAACGCCACACTCATCCACAGACAATTCACAGTGCCTTTAATGGCTCCCATAATGACAGGGCCACATCCATCCATTTTAATGCCTCTCTCATTTTCCCATTCATTTCAGCACACAGTAATCCTGCAGAGCCAAATGTAACTGATACTGCAATATAAAGCAAACGTGCCACAGTGTGCTGAGGAATGAAGACATGGTCGGCTATGTGACAGAGATGTTTTAGGATTGATGGATGGATTATGTTTTATGCACAGTGGACTGGTTATTTACATTTAGAAATCAATCAATTCAAATGTGAGATTTGACACTTGCTGTCAAGAAACATAAAATGGAGAGAGTTGGAGAAAGTGATAGCGTGCGCTGCGTGCGTGTTGGAGCCGCGGAAGCTGAACGCTGCCCTCCTTCTTCCTCACCTCCAAAGACAGACGTGTTTGCTTTTCAGAGAGAAACTTTGTGTTCGTTTACATTGAGATAAATTGTTGTTGTCAGTGAGAGTAGCCTTTTCCTTTGATTAATCCTTCTCCTGTTTTTCTGCTCTGGAAGTTAGGCAAGCCTTAATTTTCTTTTCTTTATTTTATTTGAGCTACGGTACTTTGGGTTTTTGAATTAGATGTTATGTTCATTATTTCGACCAGCGCTCTCCCTGAAGTTTAATCAATTTTGAAATAAATATTGTGAACTGAACATTCGTTTATTTGTAATTCACTCCTGGGAGTAAGGAAGGAGAGGGTCACTTTCATGACACGGCTGGTTTCCCTGGGCTGGCTGTAACATAATGACAAAAACTTTGCCTATATAATCACAACAAATGTGCCGTTTAATAGTGTTGCCGCTGATTACCTTTAATCATGTGCTCTCTCTTTCAGCAGCTCTTTGTCTGAATATATGGCAGGACATATTGTAAAGGATACAGTATCAGGAGTTCTTGATCAAGGACATATTGTAAAGGATAAAGTATCAGGAGTTCTTGATCAGTCGGTCTTGGGAGCTTGGATTGCAGGTAATAATAATCCTTATCTGCTGTCAGGCAGGGAGCCACATCTGATGGTGAAGATAATCACAGGATGCAGAGAACAACAAACAAAAAGTGAAATAAGTTGAGGTGGCGGATGGTCTCTTGAGGGATCTCCTCCCAGACCTGAACAAAAGCATCCGCCACCTCCTGGACAGTCTGTGGTGCATCGTGGTGTTGGTGGATGGAGTGAGACATGATGTCCCAGATGTGCTCGTTTGGATTCAGGTCTGGGGAACGGACGGGCCGGTCCATAGCATCAATGCCTTCATCTAGCAGGAACTGCTGACACTCTCCAGCCACATGAGGTCTAGCATTGTCTTGCATTAAGAGGAACCCAGGACCAACCGCACCAGCAGGGGTCTGAGGATCTCATCTGGGTTCCTAATGGTAGTCAGGCTACCGCTAACGAGAACATGGAGGGCTGTGCACCCTCAAAAGAAATGCCACCCCACACCATTACTGATCCACCGCCAAACCGGTCAATCTGGAGGATGTTGCAGGCAGCAGAACGTTGTCCACGGCGTCTCCAGACTCTGTCACGTCTGTCACATGGGCTCAGTGTGAACCTGCTTTCATCTGTGAAGAGCACAGGGCACCAGTGGAGTCTGTTTCTGACCGTTTGAGCAGACAAATTTGTGGCCTGCTGGAGGTCATTTTGCAGGGCTCTGCCAGTGCTCCTCCCGTTCCACCTTGCACAAAGGTGGAGGTAGCAGTCCTGCTGCCCTCCTACTGCCTTCTCCACGTCTCCTGATGTACTGGCCTGTGTCCTGGTGACTCCTCCATGCTCTGGACACTACGTTGACAGACACAGCAAACCTTCCTGCCACAGCTCGCATTGCTGTGCCATGCTGGATGAGCTGCACTACCTGAGCCACTTGTGTCCGTTGTAGACTCCGTCTCATGCTATCACAAGAGTGAACGCACCGCTAGCATTCAAAAGTGACCTAAACATCAGGCAGAAAGCATCGGAACAGAGATGTGGTCTGGGGTCACCACCTGCAGAACCACTCCTTTATCGGGGGTGTCTCGCGAACTGCCCATAATTTCCAACTTTTTATCAGTCATTATTCTCGAATAGAAGTACCTGTACTACGAGTGGTGAGCGACAGTGGTAAGAAGCATTCTTCTCTTTTCACAACAGTGTATTTATCTGCATTCAGGTCCCATAAAGGTCCCATATTCTGCTTTTTTCTGGGGTTTTTTTCTCCAGGTGACTCGTGCACAGTTAGGCACATCTAAAAGGGTCGGGACATATCTGAAAACAAATCCAAACGACTGACTGAATTATGAGAGGCGTTCAGGCAACCAATCAGATCAGACCTCGCACACATGGGGGAGCCTGTTTTTTTTGTTATTCCTACTTTGTGACTGATCCTGGGCGTTAAAAATACAGGCAGAGGAGCGCAGGGAGCGGCAACAAACATCAGCGCTTGTGTATTTACTTCAGTAGACCCATAACATAAATAGATAAATGAACCCCAAAAAGGGCATAAAATCGGACCTTTAAAGTCAAGTCTCTGCTCCACATGAAAAGATCAGCACACATTGTGTGGCTGCGAGGGTGGGCGTGAGTATAAACAAGCAATCAGCATTGTCAGGAAAACAAATTCATCAAAGACAACATCCTGACATCAACAACAACAAACAGCTTTGTAAAAAAACCCAAATGAATTACAATCTTACTCCAGAGTTTTGAACAACTAAAATTGGAGACTTTGCTCAGACATACAGTATATTATCATGAAGCATGTTTTTAAGTCACTGAAGACGCACACAGCCAATATCTTTATACCTTTCACATGAAAGCATGCTTGCTTGCTTCTGTGTAATGTTTCTTACATTTGGCCCCTGGTCTGACTCTCACTGCTGTATGTTGGGGTACCACAGTATTAGGCTTATAGGTTTGGCACACTTCATTTTAGCAGCTTGGATGGAAGTGTTGAAACAGACATAATCTGTCACAGAAAGGCCCCATGTGTACCTTCACTGATATAGCCAAGCTAAGCTTGACTCTTGGGGCTCTTCCTGGCTGCTATTTATCCCCTGCATGATTACTTAATGGTGCATTACCTACCTGTAGCCATTGTGTGAGCCGCTTTCTTAATCATGAGAGAGGGGAACGGTGAACTTGTCCTCCAAGGCAAGCGATAAGACTTTCATGGGATGCCCATGTATTTTCCTGAATAGTCTAAAATATTCATTTTATTTCAAGTGTAAACACCAGCTTTACATTAGTATTTTGAATTCTGAGCGTCTCATATTTTTCTCTTTCTGAGCCTGAGGGGTTTTTAACAGGGTGCACCATTTTGAGCTGAGGACTTTCATCAATGACTGCATCTCAGTCGTCACATACAGTTTGAATGTTTTCTACAGTTTCACCTCTTACTGATGATCTTTTGATAACATTACAGTGTATTGCATACATAAAGCCTGTGATGCAATGCTACAGTGTTTTCTCTGTCAGATGAAGCTGGTCTGAAAGCATCATCGGGCTTCAAGGAACTTATAAAGCGAGGGTCTTTAATTAAAATACAACCCGGTCCGGTTTGAAAAAATGTCCAGAGCATCATGTGTTATGATTCAGTATCATATATTTAAAAGGAGCCTCTGAGTTTAAAGGAATTCATTAAAGTTCAGTTCAGTTGTATTACAACATTTATCATAATCTAGAGGCTACTCTAAAAAAGACATGAAAATAATAACATAATAATGATAAAAGGCAGACTTTAACATTTTTAAGAAAGCCTAATGGAAAAACTAAATTAAAGAAAGTCTGTGTGTTTTCTTCTCTACCTTTAGGTACAGTTCAAACTCAATATTATAAAAAAAATTGCACATTTTTATTAAATTATTTATGTCCCTCTCATATCCCACTCTCACATGTTTAGTGGGAAAAATGAGTTCCAGCTGGACCGCTTTAAAACTTGAGCTGAGTTGTTTCAAGTGAACCCTCGATCCTTCATATTTTGTGACGATCTACTACTGGATCGGACCCAAAAGCATAACTCTCAAGCCAGGTTCAAACAAGTGTCCAATTTAATAAACAATTAAGTGACAGTGAGGGGGAGGGGGTGATGCATCCAGGGATCCCAACGGTGAGGTGAACACTCGGTCCGAGTGTGATGTGAGTCTCCAATCCCGTGGTGAAGTTCCTCCTAAGAATATCAGCAGGCAGTGAGCAGATAGTGAAGAACACACACGAATCCAAAAACGACGATCTGAAGTGGGGAAGCACAGAGGGGTTAGTACCCAGCTTAACCAAGCTAGATGAAAAAATACAAAAAGGCCGTGATCCACAAAACACTACTACCACACTGGTAGACGCAACGATCTGGCACCGAGGCAGAGGAATCCCAGGTTTAAGTGCAGCCAGGGTTGATGAGAAGATTAGGTACACCTGGTGCAGCCAGCACCCAGTTAGCCACGCCTACAGCCACACACACAGAGACTAACATGGGAAAGAAACATGAGGATCACAGACAGGGAATACAAACAACACAACGGGGAAGGAGGGACCTGCCATGATGGGATCATGACATATTTGGCTCTTATTTCATTGATTGTCTGATTGATTGGGATTGTTCTGAAACACAGGCACACTGTTTTAAACTGCCCTTGCGAAGCATTCTTGATAAAAAAAAGTATTTAGAGTTCTTTTTTTCCATTCACTTTTGGAGCGCACCATGGCTAAACATGTCCCCCTGTTTTGATCGACAGATAGAGATTTATAGATACTTTATTGATCCCGAGGGAAATTCAAGCCGTAGTTATCTGTCATTTCAGTCCCTGACCTGGTGCTTTGCATTGCGGGAAACACTAAGCAAGAACATTGGTCTACTCCCCAGTTCACATGAGCTCAAATACACGCCACTAAAAACAACAAGATGTTCCACCTTAAAGTCATTATCTAATAATACAATAACTTCAAAAAAGAGAATGGAGTCTACCATGTTTTCACAGAGCACCACTGTTGTCTGTTTTCAGCACTTTGTTACTTAAGCAACGAGCCCCCAAATCCATCACACACATCGGTAAAAAAAAAAAAAAAAGCAAGTTAGCTGGTCTCTGAATTGTTTGTTTGTTTTTCAGTCTGAGCTGAGGCTCAGAGACTGAAGAGGACTGCTGATGAAGCTAAGACATACACAGAGCTGCACGGTCGATGGTTAGAACTTATAGATAGTGGATAGATAGATAGATCACCTGCTTCGCCACCCTCTGCTTGTCAGCAAATGCACGCCTTCTACAAGAGGAAGGCGTAACAACACTTTGTGTGTTTTACTCAACAACGTTACTTTAGAGCCATAAAACCTTTTCCACCAGAAACCGCCATCAGTTCTGTCGACCTCTGACCTCTATACCTTCCAATCAATGCTTGCTAACGATTCACAGATTAGATGTAGAAGTGGATTTTGACAGGCAACTTTAACCAACAAAGGTTTGATGGCGCACACTGACTTTCACATTCTTATCTCAGGGTGGTGAAGTGTTTTTCATTCTTACAAGAATGATACAACATGTTATGTATTTTTAACTGCATTAGTGTTTCCATAAAAAGTTAGACATATAATAGAAGTTCCAACTGGAGCAAATGTTCGACGTTAGTATGAATCAGTTGAGCCTGAAAAACAAGGTTACATATCTGTACTTAAATATTACATAGAATTAAGTACTTATATCAGCCTTCATCTCATTCATGCATTTACCTTCTCTGGAATGCTCTTAGCTTCTGCATCAAAACTCATTTCACCAATTTTGTCTATTCAAACATGAAAACGCTGCCTGAAAGGCTGACTCTCCAAAAACTCTTATCATATCTGCCCAATTTAAGTGTCTCTACAAAAGTTTCACATGGACTAAAAGTGCCTTTCAGATTGGCTTTTGAGATCTTATTGATTACTTTAAAAAGAGACGTAAACATGGCGTACGTGACTGACCTTTTAAATCCCAGAGCAGTTACTACAGCCTGAGGTGCTAAGGCAGAAAATTGCTTTCAGTCGACACTCAAGAGGGGAGTTTCTCACTGTGGGAGTCCTTGTAATTGTACACCATGTTCATAAATGACTCTGTAATTAAGTAATTATTCAAAACCTTTGTAAAGAAAACTGTACAAGGCTCACTGAACCTCTTGAAGGGTTTTGTTTCAAACACGTTTTGTCAGATGATGAAGAATGCTTAATGGTTAAATAGAAGTTATTTCATACAAACTTTTGAGTTGATAAGGCAACGTGGTAGCACAGCTGCCTCATGACATAGTGATAAGACAGAGAGCAAAAACAAGCATTCAATAGAGGTTGTGTTCCTTTCATAATCAATGCATGCAGACGATGCATTCTAAATGTACAGCTCACACCAGGCAGGGTGTGAAATGTCAAGTCCAAAAATCAGTGAGCCCAAAAAACATCCACTAAACAAATAACCCCCTCCCCCCAAAAAATAAAAAAATAAAATAAATACATATAAATGAGGGATACTAAGGGGCGTGTCCGAGGCTGCAGAGTTTCATACTATCCATACAGAGTCACATTGGGTAATGCTTTCTGAATTTATAGTGGGCAATGTGTGCAAAGTGCCAGAATGTATATCAACTGGCCAGCCAGCAAGCTGCGTACAACTGTGTGTGTGTGTGTGTGCATGGTTTTATTCATCATTTTCAGTCATGTTTATGCAACACATTTAGCCAGAGCTTCAATCATTTAAGGATTTTAGAAAAAATACAACTTTAAAAAAAAAAAAGGTTGCTTGACTGAGATTTATCTGGTGAAGATACATTGGTAGATGATAGTGTTTTATGTAGCAGTGATCTTTCAGCCTTTGGTTTATCATGCTTATAAATAATATGTGAATCATCAGTCCAATTCAAAGAACTCTCTTATCAGTGAACTTGTGAAAATGAAAATACAAATTCAAAGTAAGGCCAAACACACACAATAGTTAAGGTAGCAGAAATCTTCCTAAAAAAGAAGTGACATGTCTGCTGCCTGAATGAATGAGTGTCTGTATTAGTTGTGTGGCTGAACAAATTGTAGTGTGTCTTATGTTTAGTCAGACTGAAGGAAGTTTTTCGCTGCCAGACAAAATGAAAAATAAAAATAAATGCAAACAAGAGCAACCCACGAAAGGCCGTAGGATATGACTGTTCCCTTTCACCTTCACCAACATTAAATAAGTCAAAAAACATAAATCCATCAAAAGTGGACTCCCAGGCTCATCACACGAAACAAACAAGAAGCAGAAAACTTTATTAAAATCATTGAAAGTTCAACAGGAAGCAAGAGCTGCTGTTAAGACTTTATTGACAGCTCTGCTTCCTGTTTATTAGCTTTTCCAGGATCGGTCTGGATAAAAGTGAGCAATGGGAACAAACATGGGGATTTCTAGAGTGATATGAAGGTCAGCCACCAGTTGGAGCCTTTAACAACAGTGGTAGAATAAAGTGGCAGCCTAAATGTTGATGCGTCTACAGCATACTAATACCTTGTGGTCATCTTTTGTATTTGTGTTTCAAAAAAAAGGACGCTAATCACTGATTTTATAATAAGTCTAATGTGCTGTGTAGATATTCTGATCAACCTGGAGAAATGTCAAAGCCATGGTCCATAAACATGTTTTTATGACATGAAAAAAAATCCATCCATATTTGTCGATACATTTACTTACTGACAAGTAAATGTACCTGTTGAAATATAAAAATGTGTTGTTGGCATAGATTATATTTCTCTGAGGGAACCTTCACAAAGGATTAAAAAAGTTTTCTATCTGTTGACACCCCCCATTGGTTACCAAGGTTTGAGTAGAGGCTAAAGGCGTGAAGAAACCCGTCTCACACCTTTTTTTCAATGCAATAAGAGATACTGAAGCAGGTTTTTGTACCAGCCTGTTGACACGTTTTAATATGGAGCCTCGTGCTGTTTTCTGGAATGTTAAATCATTCACTTACCAAAGCAGATCCTCCACATGTTTATGATGATTACCCTGTTTGGGAAAGTCCCTTTATTTGCATCTTCCTGAGAGTTTGATGGAAAACATGCATGGAACTCTAATATCTGTCTTCTCCTCTAAAAGAAGAGGACAGACTGAAAACCAGAAGATTCTAACATGGCTGTCTAAAACTTGTAAGGCTCTAACGTTGATGATCATTTGCTATTTTTAATAATCACAACAAAAATCACAATCAATGTATCTGCACTATACTTCTTATTACTTATTACTTACTTACTTATGAGCTAAGACTCTGGTGACAAAAGTAAATTTCCGGTGATATTTGGTATCAGATGTTTACAAGTCTTTGAATAGCTGGAGAAAAAAAAACCTGTTCTTCCTCGACCATATTCGTTTTTTTCGTGTCTTGGTGGTATTATTATTGTGTTTTACCTGTGGCAAACATAATGTAATGTATAGTACAACTTTCAGAGGAGATGTCTGTTTGTTTCACTTCAGAGTCTCTCAAACTAAAACTAAGCGGTCCCTTCACCTCCCCGTCCTCCCTTCACCATCCCTTAGTGTTTGGACAAGGTGAAACTTTTTCTACACCTGATCTCCATTCAGATTCTCAGTCCTAAGTTCATTCTGATATTTTTCTTTGAAGTATTTTACACCATAAAAACTATTTTCTTTGGTTTGGAAAGTGGTTTTTTTCACCTTGAATTGCGTTCTTGTGACAAAACTTTACGCCTCTAGTAACAGCGTCTCGGAGTGGTCTCTCTGTCCTCCCGTGGTGGCAGAGCGAAAGGTCGGACAGGATGGGGATCACATAAATGGATCTTTATTGCAGCTGATGAGTGAGGCATTAACAAGCTGAAGGAATCACTATCCAGCATGAATACAGAGCTGAGAGCAGCAGCCCAGAGGGACTTTGACTTCACTCGATATATTTAGTTAAGATGTTTGAAATGTCACGTATACCTTTTGAACTTTTCAAATTAACGTTGGGTGCAAAACTATAAATGACATTTATCTGCTTTCACTTGTGTGTCCTCCTTCTTATGGAAGGAGTTAGCCTTTAGTCATCACAAAGTTTTAGAAAACACAGTCATGTGAATTTTCAGTAACGGCTTTATTAAATTAGTGCAAAAGACAGACATAACTCATTCAAAATGTCATCTTTTTCTTTACGGTGGTCTTCCACACAGGCTACCTTCTTTTAATGAGCACGAGAGAAAACAAAGCAAAACTATCCACCAAAACCACAGCCTTCAATTTCTTCGAACACATCTTCTTTGTGACACATGGAGAGAGGGAGAGAGAGAGAGAGAGAGAGAACAGTATCAGGGCAAGATGAAGCAAAACACATGGCAGCTACCAAAGCAAGACTTCTGTTCTGTAATGAACCACAGCTTTCCAAATAATAGTAAAAAAACAAAACCATAAAAAGATGTTACAGTAAAAGTCAACACATCGATAGCATTAGAAAGAGTGCCTAAAATTCACAAAAAAGTTCCCCCCTTTTTATTTACTCACTGAGTGGGCGACAAAAAAAAACTTGCAATCAAAGTACATAAGTTAATCAATACTGTATATTTATACACTGGTAAAAAATAAAATATTTATATAATAGTTTTTTTTTTTTTAGGTTTACACCGTTACTATAAAGATATACAGTTTTCCACTCCATGACAACTAACGCAATAAAACAGAAGCAAATCGAAGAAAGGACTCCAGAAAGATTCTGGCTTTTGAAGGCTTATGGCTACCACCTTGTCCTAAAAGACCACAACCACTGCAGACAAAGAAACACGCTCTGTTCACTCCGCTGAAAGAAGGAAACAAGATCAAACACGAGGAAAGAAAAGAACACATCAAAAAGTCAATGCTCCCCGACCAGGACAGTAGCTCAGCCTTCGCAGTGTTCCCGGGCCCACCCAGAGACGGAGAGGGGTCGATAGATGGAGGGGGAGGCAGGGAGAGAGAGGCGGGTGGAGAGGTGGACGATGTATGGAGAGGGTAAAGAAAGGATGGTTAGTGCACAGGGAGAAAGAAAAATAAAACAAATAGAGGTAGCTATGGCAGGAGAAAGAGCGACGGAGGAGTCAAAGAAAGAATGAAGTGAAGATAAAGAGCAGAGGATAAAGGTGAGGTTTAATGTGGAATTGATTTATAGCTTTTGTTCTGTTACAATATCAATAGACATGTTGTTTCAAGTATCTCCTACGATGTGGCGTGTTGCCATGAAATCTGCTAACACGACGTTTGTCTGCCAGTGTGACCAAAATGGAGCACAATAAAAACACACAAGCAAATGGAATAATTGATGGCAAAGAAGGTGTAAAGAGGATGGAAGAAGACAAACATGACATTTGTTATTAAGTACAGAAGATGTAAGATAAGATGACCTATATTTGGGAAGGACAGATGCAACAAGGAAAAGGAAGATGAAGAGGAGACGAGAGTGCCAGGAGGAGAGAAAAAAAACGCAGAGTGGTTCTGTACAGCAGTTACTCCTGTGGGGATTGTGTGTTCTATTTTCTCGATTGATTTGTTGGAGTGAGAAAGCTTCTTCTCGCTTCTTCATCTTCTTTTTTCTTCGTCTTCTTCTCTCCTTAGCCTGGGTTGCGTGAGGGAGATAAGTCGTTGCTTTTCAGTGTTGCAAAAAAGAACTACGAGAGGTTTCAGCAGAATCTACAGGCCTGGTGGGAGAGGAGACAGGAGAGGAAGGGGAAAGGAGGAAGGGAGGAAGGGGAGGGGAAAGAAAGAAAGGAGACAAGAGAAAAGACTGTAAAGTCAAGGTCATCACTGGCACAGATCAATTGCAATCAATTAAACAGCACAGGTGATGGTAAAGCATTGTTAAAGTCTGAGGAAGGTCAGAAAAGGGTTGTAATAGTTCCTCTAAGTCAAGCTTATGACGGTATAACGATTAAACAATCAGCTTCGATGTGACAATCCAGACAAACCTCTGAAACCTCTTAGCAACACTGTCGATAAATTACTCAATAAGGCTAAACGCAAGAACCTTCAGAAAAACCTAAAAAAAAAAGATAATCTCCCTAGAGCAACACTTTTGGGCAGGTCCACTGTTTTTAGTTTTGCAAGCAAGGGAGTGATTTCTACTGTGAAAACTCAGAGGGAACTCAATGCATTTACAGAGACACACACCAAAACAGCGTTCTGAGAGAGCTGGTTGATACAGGGTCACAGACCTTTGGACCAAAGCACAGCACAGATGTTTCATTTAGACCACAGGGGACTGTTTGAAAAGGTGGAAAAAGGGTACGATAAGTCCTCTTTAACAGAACCAGAGACCATATCGTAGACCATGAAATGGAATGGACATGAATGAATTGGACAACAAGGTCAGAAGTAAAACGTGACGAAAGGTAATACACATGGTATTGTGGTTTATTCAGAATTTTCACAGGAACCCAAAGGAGAGAGGGGGCAGATATTGGTCTTAATAAGGTGGAAGCTGCATTTTAATCAACTGTAAATGATTTAGAGATGTTTGCTTCTGCGTCGCCTTCCCATCCAGAGGAATTAGTTAAGGCACTTCAGGCATCTTAGACTGCCTACTGGGGGATCCCTTTGGAGGTTTTCCCAACATGCCCAGTTGGGAGGAAACGCAGGAGTAGACACAGAGCTCGATGGAGGGATTATACAGTGTATCACCTCAAGTTTTTGAATGTCTCGGATACCCGAGGAGGAGCTGAAATATTGCTGGGGAAAGTTGTTTGGGTTGACTTACTTAACCTGCTGCTATGTGACCCCATCCCAGAATAGAGTAGAAGAACAGATAGATAGATTGATGGATTTTTTTTTTAATGATATGAAGAAAGAAACATAATTTAGGAGTGAAATGAAACCCAAAAACATGTGTGAAGTTTCTTGTTCTAAATCCAGTCTAATCATGTATTTGACCATGCCTATAAACTCCTTTATTTCAGCCCAGCTTAGAACAGGCTGTTTCTGTGTCTGTATCTTTAAATATGTAAATGAGCTGTGTCCGACCACGCCCCCTCTCTAGAAGGGCTCTGGCTTTCTCACTCCATGTCCTATTGTTTATGGTGAGCAGGCAGACTCAGAGGGAAGAACAAACACCTAGCTGTGGGAGTGTCACCCACCTGGGGGAGGGGCTACTGCCATTTGTGATGTCATGAAGGGAATATCTCCAAACGGCCTGTTTGAGCACACATTTTTTTTAAAGTGGAGCAGAGAAAAGACGGAGAGGATGGACTTTTCCTCTAAAGGTGGGTTTGTAGACAGACTACAGACACATTAGTGCTAGAAAAACATGGTAAAGTGTATTTTATATAATATGTGACCTTTAAATCGTGGATGGCAGCTAAACAATCACAAAGACAGTACATTTTCTTTAGGTTGTTGGGTTTTTCTGAGAAATATATCAAAGTATCATCTGCCGAAAAGGGATATGATGCATCATGAAAACAAACGTGAGAATAGTCTGTTTAAATTCACACAACATTAAGCTAGCTTCAAAGCACCAAGGAAAATATGAAAGTTTTCATCTGTAAACCTTTAGGTCTGATCTGTTCTGAAAAAGATATTTAACATTTAGAGGATCTTTCGTTTGAATGAGTTTCACAAAATATCCCCGGGTAGGAGAAGTTTCCCCGTAATGTGACAGTTTGTTTCGTCAGTCTAGCAGAATTGCTTACAACGAGCTGGTTCGAAATTTGATACAACAAACACGTAATAAATACACACAGCAGGTACTTGTAGTCACACACAAACACACACATACGCGCGCGCACACACACACACACACACACACCAAAATGAAATGTGAGAGTTTATTGATTGCCTCTCTGCCAGCCATCTCATCTAAGTCTGCTCTCTATTTCTGACATGTTGGGAGACGGCTGCGCATTCAACAGAAACCCTCCTCGCTCCTGCTTGCCATTTTGCTCAATCTGCCTCCTCTTTTTCTCTCCTTGTCTCCCTTTTTTATTCGTTATCTGATAGGAGTAGATTGGATAGCGCACCGTGGGCCTCTCCAATGTACTTTATTTCCACTTTAGGACAAAGTGGGAGTCAAATAGTCAAATAGATTTTGAAAAATATTAAAATGGTAACACAGGTAGGGCCAGAGGCTTCCATACTGTTCACTGTGGGTTCAGGAAAAGGTCACTCTTGGTTTATTAAATTCAAATTTTTGCAGGGGATATGAGCTCAACGTTTTATTTACTGCATACTTCACAAGTGCACTCCGGAGAGAGCAGGGGGCAGATCCAGGTCATTCACATTAACTCAACCTTTTGCTTCTGCAAAAAATATTCAAACTTAAATTGAAATTGCTGTGATACAGTCATTCATTATGTAGTTTAATAAGGACCTGCTTATTAATGCAATTTCAACGGTTGGGTGTAATTCACACCATGATATTTTTTGTATTGTTTTTGTTGTTGTTATAGTTCTTATATGCTCCAGGCAGCACTCCTTTAATAACTCAATGAATATAATATTTTGTTAACTCAGAGTTATAACCCAAATTAAAAAGGGTCACACACATTACAAAGCAGCCCTCAAGCTGGCAGAGGTCGTGAATATTTTCAAACACCTTACTGACACTTGATAAATTACAAGTACAAGTAAAGTTTAATTGTTGATGAACAAGAAAATAAAATGTAACCGAAAGAACTAAACAGTGACTATCTTAAGATCATATTTACTAGAAAATTGTGTTACTTTGTTTTTGTTGATAAAGATCAGAGGTGCCGACATTAATACTTTATTAACAGATATGTATAAAGCAATGTTTGCTTTCTTAAAAGGTATCATCAAAGGAAGAATGTGCGACATTTTACACATAAATACATCAGAAATCCAGTCTATCCTTTGTAAATGTGCCCTGACTGTGTACAGTGAGTGAGAAGCTCGAGTCTCGCTGGCTGTGTTGTTGTCAGGGCTGTGTTTACATGAACGGGATGGCCAACTCATTTCCTTGTGTCTAAAAGCTGCTTTAGTAAAGGACAAGAAAGAAGAAAAATACACTCAACGCCTATTTGGGTGCCACGTCAACATTTTAAGATCACAATCCTTCTGTGTAACACGCACTGTTACATGCAATGTGAAGCTACAAGCTAACTAAATTGTGCTAACATTAGCCCGCTAATACTATAAAGCAGGCCACAGGCAATTGCAGCTCGAGCCTCAATCAGAATTTTTCGCCGCTTGATCTGAAGAATCCAGAATCTGAAGTTAGAAAGAGGACGTACTGTTGTCAGAGAAGCTTCAACACAGCATGTTTCTTTCATGTCTGAATAAAGTAAGGACACTATTATTTAATTCAGTTCATATCTAACATATTGCTCCTTTAAACCAGCACTCCTCAGCACTCAGATGCTGTGGTTACTGTGAAGAGCAGATCAGGTGCACCTTAAGCATTCTGCCTTACTTAACAGGCTTACCTTTAAGCCCTGCCTTTTACTGCTAATCTAGCGAAATGCATGTGGCAAAATGTGGTGTAAAACAACCAATTTGTAGGTGGCAATTTGTCATAGCTGGTGTTGTTTGTAAAAGGTTTACTGTTGCATTATGCTTTCTGCATTCATATTGTGAGAGCATGAGTGGGTTGCACAGCTGCTCTCCCTGTGGTGGTTACAGTTCCTGTGTGCTCGGTTTAATAAGTTGGCTGTCTCTGTCAGTCGGACAAACTCAGCCTGCGTTTCGACAGTTGACATGCCAATATATCTCTGTCTGCTTTCTGTCTCCATCGTACCCCAATCTCTGCCTCTCTTTCTCTCTCTCTCTCTCTCTCTCTCTCTCTCCCGCGCTCCACATCTCTCTTTCTCTGAATGAGATTAGGGAGCAGACTTGAGGAATGCAAACTATAATTTTGCCAGACACTCGAATGAATTGGTCTGTACTCTTCAAAAAATTCTGAAGCGATCGAAACGTGCCTGAATAGGGGTGAATATCTAATAAAATAGAGGGTATGGAAAGGGTGAGGTGGGGGCCGATTGATTTTCTTTTCTCTATTGTTTTTCTTTCAATGCCCTGCTCGTATAACGCTCACCCCACCAAAAGGAAATAAAAGTGGAGAACCACTCAAAGGCACTCGAGACTTAGATATTGGATTTTGCAAATCTAATGAGACTCCTGCAGCCCTGTTTCACCTGACATGAAGAACTGGATATAAAAGAGGAAACTCTGCCCCTCTGGCTAAAAAGTCAAGGCCCCGACATAAAAATACTTTGCTGAATCAATTCAACTCCGCTCGGGCACAGAAACAGGCTGTGAACTCAGAGGTCAGGAACAGATGAAAGAGAGAATTATGTCTGAGGGAAGAAGAGGAGAGAGAGAGAGAGAGAGAGAGAGAGAGAGAGAGAGAGAGATGGATGAACAGGACGTATAGTTACTAAGCCAGAGGTTGGTTGGATTATAAATGAGTCACTTTATGTTACGGCCAGTAGAATTAGCCTTAACAACACTCTCCAGAGACTCACATGAGAAGGATCTGACTTCACATTGCTTTAAAATGTTGCTGTGGTTGTGGATATATACATATATAGCATATATATAAAAAACTCTAACATTAATAAACCTAGTTCTCTTTTTTTGTCCTCTGCTTGAAAAAGGTTGCACACAAACAGTATACTTACTTTTCATTCCTGTGGATATATACAAACAATCCTCCCTCACAATCTCCTGGATGAAAAACTGCTTCCTATTCCAGATAATGAATCAATTTCCATTTCACAACACCACAGAAAAGGTAGGTAGAAACATTTTTGCTTGATTTTCTTCTTTTGCATAGTATCTGAATGACCCAGTAGACTATCACAGCCCTTCACTGATGTTGACATGTCTTACCATCCCCACTTATTGAAAATCTCTCTGGGTAAAAGCGGCGGCTTAATGCGTAAAATGTAAATTTAACAAGCTGCAGGAAGCGAGGAAGAATCAAACAGGACACTGAATGGAACAGTAACCATTTCCAGCCCTGCTAATTGCTGGGAGGAGAGGAAGCTGTCAGCTGATTAGCCCAGGTGTCACGGCTGTTCGACAAAAAACGCCAGCGTCGCAGCATGAAGAAGAAAAATTATATAGGAAGACAAGGAAAAGCTAATGAAAGCTAATAAGCCTCACCTATGCAGAGTGCAATGATGATGGAGTTAACTGTGCTGATAATTTCACTACCAGTAAGTGTGAGCAGACAACTTCAACCTTAAAGCCGTCATTAAGAACACAACTCTGTGGCTGCGTCCGTAATCTGCTTCACTTTCAGCAGCCGGCGAGTTAGTGAGTACAGTGTCCCAAATGTTTTTTTAATTTTGCTGAGTGAGTGCGCTACATAGTCCACTACATACACTGTACACGAAAGGAGCTTGGGTTGCTAATGGCACATTTAAAAATGAGTTTTTTTCCACATTTGAGTCGTGCTGTAAATACACTAAGCACACGATCAACGTCATGTTTTTTTTAAAAGTTGGCTGCATTTCAGTGAAATAAAACACTGAACTAGCCAATGAGACAGGAAATATCCAGGTCGCAGAACGAGGCCACATTTCAAAAGCTATAAGTTCATTTGACGAATGTCATTGATGAAAAAGGACTGCAGGAGGGATTTAAGGGTATCTATACACAACCATATCAGAGGGTAGAAATCCCACAATTATGCTTCCTTCCTCTATTGGAAACTTGTACTTTCTGTTTGTATAAATTTTTGGCTAAATCATCCGTGTTTATCACTACATAACTGCTAAACAGATGTACCAGCAAATGGAGCCACAATTCATTCATAATAGATAAAGTCGAACATGGGTGCAGTCTGTTCTAACAACTTTTTATTCATCAACCATTTATGAAGTCTCTCAGCATAACTCGCTAATGATCCACAAATAATTCATACGTCTTCAGAGCTAAATGTGCTGTGTTCGGGATTACTCAAAAACTTAAATATACTGTTTGTTTTGACTCGAGGAAATGCTGTAACGTTTGAGCTGTTTGCGAACCATATTGAAGACATTCATGTGTCGACCTGATGAAGTTACTCGTCGTCCCGTGTCTAATAAATAGCTCAGGGTGTTGAGATCTTCATTACTGCGCGGTGACATCTTAGTCGGTTAAAGCCTTTGTATGTAGAAACGACAACTCTTATGAATACTCCTCAGTACATATCTTAGTTCAAAGATCAGAAAGCCTTCACAGCGTGATCTGAGGGCTGAAACAAGCTGTGGCACTGCACACATCACTCCCGGCACGAGGTCTTCAAAGGATGCTGTGAAAAAGCCCTGTTTTTACAAGAGTAAATAAGCCCCTAAACATCCTGTCTCTATAGCTGGGAGGATTAGTGTGGAGCAGAAAGAAGAGGAAAAGTAGCTGTCGGAGCAAAGCGAGGGATCAGAGAAGAGAAATAGTGTGGACTAAACCCCCCGAGGATGGAGGTAAATTAGCGGCATCTGGGCTGGGAGTTGTTTGTTGTGTTTAATGGTAAATGCTTTGTTTTTACTCCTCCCTCCCTCCCTCCCTCTCGTCCCCTCCTTTAGTCTTTGGATTACTCTTGTTGAAATTAGAAAAGGAACACAGAGGGTAGCGTTTCTCTGCAAACGCATTATAACTAGAGGCAAGTTAAACCCTGTAATCCTGCATGGAAAAGATTTCACCATGCCGTTTGAGCCTGAAGACCTCCTAAATTGAACACGCGAGGGTTGTTGGCACAGGAGATGAGGAGCCTCCGTTCTCTCCCATATTTTCATTTATCGCCTTATTTTCTATCCCTCATAAACTAAATTCATAACCCAGTTCTTCATTAATCAGAAAGGTCCAGCCATGTCCACGCCACCTATGTGTAAAATACACTTTATTTACATACTGTGCAACCTGGCTGACTTATTGCCTCCAGCCACACACCATCAACTGTGTGAATTTCATTTTGAGCCAGAGGGAGGCTGCTGCAGAGAGATAGGGCATGTGGTGCACAGAGTCCATCAGTGCACACAAGCACAGATAGAGGGCAGTGTGGTCATCTGCACTGGTTTGCCACCTGTGAGAAGTATTAGCAGCTCGAGCGGAGCATTCCTCCCTCTAATGACTACTAAAATTAGCAACCCTTTTCACGAGAAGTTGTCTGTTATGTGTGCGTCTGCAGAATCTGGGAGGATGAACGGACTCCACTCAGTTTGCCCAATTAGGAAGTCTTATCTCGAGTGAACAATGGATGCTTTCACGTACACATTTTGTACCCAGAATCTCACTGAGTGTCCATCTCTTATACATTTGCAGGCATTTTCCTCTGCTGCACTAAAGGATAATACCATAATTGTTCCCCGCTTTATGGTAATCAGTGTGTATGTGTGTGTGCAGAGGATGTATGTGGGAGTCTATAACACCTAGAGCACAAAAGAAAGGTTTACAACAGAGGGGACTGAAAGTAGGCTCCTGCAAAGCTCTGGGATTTAGCTGCCAATCCTGCAAGAGCAACAAAGGTCCTGTAAGCATTAGAAGACCCAGTATATGTTGGCACTCACTCATACACACACACACACACCCTCTTCTTCCTGCAGGGTTACATACATTATTTAAGGGTCTGAAAAACCACCCCAGTGCAGTGTTATATGGCTGAGAGTTAAGTCAGAAAGCCAGTGAGGACTTGAGTCTACTATTTGAAGTGTTGCTCAGACAAGAGATGCTGACGGAGTCTGTGTGGCGGTCGAGGTACACGAAGCATTTTCATCCAACTAAGAGCGATGACATCAACAGTGCAGTTCAGTACGAGGAGGATTCACAAACCACACATCGTATTTGATTACTGTGGCTTCCACTTGAGCCAAAACAGAGAGAGAAGATGATCAGTCTCTGCAAACCTAAATTATTGTGACAGTTTCCATGTAAAACATTTCTTTTTAGATGGAGTATGGTACTGAAGTACTAGTAAAAATGTTATTTTGAGTCCCTGTCTTTTGATAATTCAGAAACTACTTGAAGCAGAGATTGGAGATTTAAGGACTCTGGGAAGATTTCAAACAAAGAAAAAACATGTGGTTCTAGTTTTTCTGTTATCATCAAGGACCATATTTAATAGCATTTTGAGGATCCTTTCAGAGAGCTCCTCACTAAGGTCCATCTTTTCTGAGCACCAGCGTCTTTTTTCCATTGTTTTCAGGGAGTAAATATCATCTGCAGAAAGCAGACGGCCACCAGGAGAAAGAGCGCAGCATGTTTTTTTTCTTCCAAACACTCCTCCTTCTGAGTGCTCAAGTTTTCAAATCTATCATTATTTTTTCAGAAAAGCACTGTTGACATCACCGCCGCTCTTTTCCAAATGTGTAATATTCCCTGTACGGATCGTGTCTTGAGCTCATGTTCTTTTTGGTCCATGTCTGTTGTGGTAAAAACGATCTAAAATAAAATAAAAACATGCAGTAAAATACAATGAAGCATTGTTTGTCATACAGTGGAGCTGTTGTCATGGAGACAGGTCGTACATGCAGCGCTATTCTGTTTAGCCCTCAAACAAGTCATGCAAGCGCTCCAAGAGCAGCCAGCACCTTTCTGCCTGGAATAAACGCCAGGTGGACATGGAGCCCTATCTTAAAAATAATCTATCAAGGGGCCATAGGAATATTCTTCGAGCAACTCTGAGGGAGCAAAGACAGGACGGGAACTTTTCTCCCCGTTACCAGGTGTGACAGATTCTTCCAAAAGCTGTGATTGGTCCAAAATAGAGGGGAGAAACACCTTCTCTTGGGGATAGAATGACGGTTAAATCGATGGTCCTAATTATAGAAAGTAGTCAAACATTGTCAGAACCAAACGTCTCTGTTTAATGAATCGTACACTAGTATATAGCATAAGTACATAGCCTTCAATATATTTTAACACCTGAACACTTCTGCAGCAGCCTCCTCACTTGATAATTTATTTTTATACAACACTGCTAGTTCAGTAGTAACTGTAATTGATGTTAATATGAAGGTTTGACAGCGCTGTAATTGACAGTTTCAACAGACTCAAGTCATCACTGCTGTTTGTTTCCAGCGGCTAAATATCGTTTATTTCTGGAGGTATCGTGGTGCCTTGTTGGTTGTGAGATGTGATCGCATCTCTTAAACTCACTTTGAACTAGTGTTGTAGTCAAGACCACACCAACCAAGACCAAGACATACCCGAGACCAGAGTGCCCCGAGACTGAGTCCAGACCAAGACCAAGACCAGGAGCATAATACATATCCTGCAAATGAATTTTAGTTATCATAATGACATTAAAAAGAAGCCGATCAGCGGTGGTCTTGACTGGTCTTGATTTGAAATATGATCTGAGACCGAGACAAGACAGAGTGAAAATGCAAGATGAGACTGAGACCTTTATACAGGGTCTCTTCTTTCTCACTCAGTCCTTGTATCTAGCTATCAGCTAGCTGGAATGAAAACATGTTCAGCCCAGCGTTAGAGGTTGGAGTCAGGAGGACTATTGCTCATCCAAATAACCTCCGATTACACGGATGACGTTGAACAATTGGCCTGGCTTCCAGACGCTTTATCTGGAGGTTGTGCTTACACATATTCTGCAGAACTGTTATTGTTGTAACTTAATTGCTTAGATGCAAAGTGTGTCTTCTGGCAACAGCATCACATGCATTAAATCTTCTTTCTAGCATGTTTCTTCTTACATGTTGCCAAGGGAAACTGATCTCATCTGGTTTTTTTATTTTTTCTTAGCAAAGATGTGAGACTCTTGAAATATAAAGTATAAATGAAACCTGATATAAACGTTACATAAGCTCTACTTTATCGAGAAAAAAACATTTGTGGATTCAAATTGTTTATGTATAAACTGATGCCGCAGGCATGGTTGGGGTCAAGAGAAGCAGGGCGAGAATAGAGGGAGGGAAAAGGGCGAGATACAGATGTAAGGATCAGGAGAACTTAAGCAGATTTTACTGCTGCGCGGTCATGCGTGCACCTGTAGCCTGGTGGGCAAAAGCAGAACAAAACAGAAGAGTTTAATCTCCACACCTTTATTCCTGTCTCCTTTTCCTATCCCTTCCCCTCTGGCTATTTCCATTTTTCTTCCCCTCATCTCTCTCCCGCGGGGTCAGAGTTCAGCTCTCAGATAAGGGAATGGAAACAGGATCCTCGCCGCCTCTCTGTCAGACTATCTGACTATACACTGCAGCGATCAGTCCTTGCTATCTGTCCCCCAGCACAGGTCTCTGTGATGAGCTGGAGCAGGAGTCATCTCTCTGGGCGCCTGTGTGTGTGTGTGTGTGTGTGTGTGTGTGTACTGTAGATGTCTTTAGAATTGGTGGGACCTCTGCAGCACAGCCTGATGTTCCCAGCGGAGGCACACACGAACACACGGCGCCCTTGTATCCTCTCTCTGAATTCTCAGACCTCCGTCTCTCGGGTTACCGCTCACTGTCATGACTATTCAAACATGACTCAGTTTAGATAAACGGACAGCTACCTGTGCACCAGAGAGCTGTATATTCTGAGCTCATCAACAGCTGCTATTTGTTTGCCACTGAATGCCACTGTCTATCTCTGCAATGTTTACAGTCGAATAATGAATGCTCCTGTCAGTCAGAGTAAAAGGACATCTGCAGAGAGGACTCTCTTAATTTCATCTTGGCATGTTGACCAATTATAAGGCTTTCTAGTTTGGTCTCTGCTCCTGCTGCCATGGCAACCAGATAACAAAATATCTCTTAAAGGAAAAGCGTGAAATGTTAAGTGGCGGTTCCAGCTGGGATACTCTCGGGATTGCTGCCACGAAACTTTCTGAGAGGTGGCTGCTCGCCCGCGAACGCTGACGCAGCACCAGCTTACGCTCATGATTAGTGTGTCTCAGTAAAACCGCGACTAATGGTCTATCACCGCTGGAGTGGGAAGTGCTTATGCTGCCGCTTGCTACACGTTGTCAGTTTAATTTAGTACTTTGCGTCCTGTGAATCTTGAGTTTTTAACAAAGTTGCAGGTAAATAAGTGCCCAACCTGCAGTTTGACGGAATAAAATAAGTCTTCCCTTTCCCTGCACAGTCCTCTTCTAAGTATGAGGGAGTCTTACTGTGGCCCTCAAAGTGCCCGCCCCCGAAGACACTGGCAAACTGAATTCTGTTGCTCTATAATATAAGACTGATGCTGTAAATGTACTGTTTTTTAATGTTCACTTTGACTTTATTGGGAAAGCTAATAAACAGAAAATGTATATGGAAGAGAGAAGGGGATACAACACAGAACCATGGTTGGAATCAAACCGAGGAGGCACTGAAGAGTTTCCTTATTCAAAGATGAGTTACCAGGGTCTGATGTCAATGTTATCGCAAACTCAGCTCAAGATCATCTTCCTTGAAGCTCTATGTTAAAATCACTGCAGTAAATGTAGGTCTCAAATCTCTTTATGCTCAGTCTTCTGCTCCCCCTCTCGCAGCCTCCTCCTGCTGGACCCAGAGTCTGGTGTTCAGTGAGTCTGACTAGAGACTGCAGAGGAGCAGGAGCCGGGGGCCTCATAGCTACACAGGACTCGTCTTCTTCTTCACTAACTACGTGTTGGACATTCTCTCTTCATGTTAGTGTTGTGAATGGAGGTCACTGAATTATTCATGCTAATGCTAATGGCTCGAATAAGATATTCAGAGTAGATTCCAAGTTTCCCTTCCTGGAGAGTTCTTGAGGCATGGCGGGGGGGAAAAAAAATGCAGACGTGTGAAGTTCACAACTTAAACACAATGCACGCAAAAAACATGCCAGAATACAGTTTGTAAGGGATGATGTATACCGAGTGCTTTGCATCACGCTGCTGTGGTTCCACTCCATCATGACGCACCGCTCACTTTTCATCACCCCGCATGTTAGACTGCTACATACTTAGAATTAATTATCTGACCCAGGATAATGACTTTCAAGTATTTAATTAATTTGAAAGTGATATTGTGCTAACAAACAGTCGGATCGTTGGAATCAACATTTAGAGCTTGCTTCCTCGTAAGTGTGAATATACTTGTACCAGGGAGTGCAGATGAAAATTAGCCTGCCTGGCTAAATCTGGCACATTAACATGTGTTGCTCTTGTCAAGTTAATGTGCATTGACCCTTTTCAATAAATAAATGAGAATATAAAACTGAATGTTTTAACTGATAGTGAGGTGAAACAAGGCGAACAGACCGGGAAGAATCAGTGCAGCATCTGATTGAGTTTTTCTGCCTCATTATGTGTTGACATTTACCAGTCTTTAAAAAGCACCATATCCCACAGGCATGTTTGTTTTGTGTTATCTTCAGTTTGGTAAACTTCTCCTTCATGGACTGCAGTTTAGCATCTTTGAACCTCCCTCCTCCCTCCACTGTTAACCCTTCTGTTCCCTTTTACCCACAGTCAACAGTTAGATGTCAACCTTGTCAGACTTCTTGTCTTGGATCGATACAATTACAAATAGTAAAATGATGTGTCCGTTTTGAGTTTGGTGCCAGTAACACGTTTCAAAAAGCTGGGACAGTGGCAACAGGTTAGCATCATGATCAGGTATAAAAAGAGAGGCTGAGTGTGTCTGGAGTTAAGATTGGCTGAAGAAGAGAGGGACCATCCAGCTTGTTCTTCAAGCCCTGGCATCACATCACCCCTACCCTCATTCACCTCCACTGGTTCCCATCACACACACACACACACACACACACACACACACACACACACACACACACACACACACACACACACACACTCTGGATCTCTTTCTGCACAGCTTCATTTCTGAATATTTTCAAAAACCTTCTCAAACACCACCTGTTCCCCGAAGCATTCGGCCTCCATAAGTGGTGTGTTGTCATTGTGCTCTTTTCGATTAAACCCGGGTCTTGACGTTCTGAAAGATTCCTCTCATTCAGTTTTAATTCACATTTTATACAATGTCCCAGCTTTTCTGGAAACAGGGCTGTACTTCAGTACGTATTTAGAAAGTTAGAGATGATCAGGTTCACACATTAGTCTCTGATGTGGTTTGAATGGTACTTACAGAGTGGGACAAGCAGCAGGAGTGTCGCGAGCAGCACCCGAAGGCTGGCCAGGTGGGAGTGGGCGGAGCTGCAGTGCATCTTGTTCTTCTTACAGACGCACACCTGAACTTTGACTTCCGTGTTGTTGGACAGAGGGGGCACCCCTGAGTCAGTGATGATCAGCGGGAGCTGGTAGTTGGCTTTCTTCAGACTGTGCAAGAGCATGATTTGCGAGTGTGTGGCTGTGGGGGAGACAGAGGCAGAAGAAGGTTTAGTGAAGTGAAAGTCTAATCCCCCGTCCTCCATTTATTGCCCATCTATCCCACATTAAGAGCTGCCCACTGTGCAAAGCTTAACTAAATATGTGCATTACAATAAAGAAGTTGAACGCCTCCAGTGTTTGCCAAGCAATCCCTGACAAGTGAAGCGACAGAAATTGGCACCACTGTCGTTGCATAAGTTTGTTACAGTATGTTGCATCACACTTTTCAATTCCTTAAGAGGCACGAGAGAAAACACTGGAGTCGGTTCACTTCATGCTGAAATGTGCAACAATATGCAAAGTGCAGTTTCCTCGACTGTCACAGCTGTTTACTCCAAGGGGAGCAGAGTTATAAAATTGATCAGTGTCAGAAGGTGTGCTCAGAACACTGTCATACGGTAACAGGAACAGCGTGTGTGATATACATAGTATATACACAGAGTCGAGTGTGGACCTGCTCTTTTTGTTAAATATCTTAAGACAACATGTTTTACTAATTACTAATAAATTTACTACTGAAATCCCTTTTTTAGTCGCGTGACGCTTTAATGTGTTTGATGTGCTTTCATTCTTTTGTGCTGTCTCGTAAACGTTTGTTTGTATTGTGTTTTTATGCTTTGTGTGCAAGACAAATTCCCTTCAGGGCAATATTCATTCAGTTTCCCCTTTTTAAAAACAACTGACATAAAGATTGATCATTGATAAAGTAGAAGCATCTCTTTGTCAAAAGCAGGGCTGGGAATCTTCAGGTGTCTCACCATCCGATTTGATTTGGATTCTGATTCTCCGAAAATGTTTTCTGTTCAAATCAAAAGTCTTATCTTTTTTGAAAAGTTTCATAACTTCCAAAACTCAATTTGTATTATTTATTTTTGGGTGGTGGGTGTGGGGCTAAGTTCTAAGGCAAGCTTAACTCATGAGGCCAAAAGGGGAAGAAATGCTGCCAGACTCACAGATGACTGGACTAATTTCTGAAGTAATTCAAAGATAAACTTTGAATCATGAATCCAGAATTGTTTTAAATCAAAATAAATTATCAATCAAATTATGACTCCGAGAATCGAAATCGAAGATTCAAAAAGATTCCCAGCACTACTTATCATGCTAAGATTATTGTATGGAGTTTATTATTATCAAACAAGGTGATATTTTCTTTCTCACGTATTGATTTTGTACGAAGGCGTCTGACTGGTTAAACCTCACACACTTTGAAATGAAACATGTTTTGTGACAGGTAAATATAAAACCAAACATAACAGCTTCAGCCCTCCCTGCCATGGATTCTGTTCATGAGCTTCTTTATAATGTCACAGGGTACTGAAGGTGTTCAACTTGGATAAAATATGCACATATTTTTCATTTATCATCACATGTCTTCAGACGACTATCAGATTCATCCTTTGAATGAACAGTTTGTTACACTGAACAGAGTCGCTTTCATGCAGACTGAATACCAGCCTTATGAATCAACTGACTACAGACTGGAGCAGTTAGTGCTGGCTGGAATCGGAGGGTGTTTTTCATGCCTCTCGTTGGTCTGCTCTGGTCTCTTCCTGCATCTCCCTCTCTGACCCCTCACAGGCCCCACACAGTCTCAGCAGATGGCTGAGTCTGCTTCGCCTCGAGGTTTCTGCCTCTCACAGGAAGTTTTTTTTTCTCTCCACTGTAACTTTGCTGAATGTTGCTTAGTGCTCATGATGGATTCATGTTGCCGCTTTTTAAACGATACAACAACGAGGCGCCACACAAATGAGGATCGATTGGTTTAACTGTCAATGTATCAGTACAGGTCCGATTACATAAACAAAGAAGAATGTAAACTCACTGTGGCAGGTGAAAAACTCACAAACACTGGGTGAGAAAACTCAAAAACTCTACTGGTGAGCTGTAACCACCAGCTGTGCTCGCTCCGATTCCACACACACACACACACACACACACACAGACAGGCGAGACGAGCACAGCGCCCGTCCATTTCACTGGGAGCAGGCTGTTTCTCTGCTGGCCCTATCTGTCTCTTCCAGCTGTGGTGATTGAGGAGTGTCTGTACCTCCCTTTCCTGCTGTCAGTCACAGCTAATACCTCTGGGCAGGTTTGAGCTCTGCTCTGTCACTCAAACACACACACGCACATGCACACACACACACACACACACACACACTGTGATGAAACCATGAATCAATGTCTTGTGTAGATTTGTTTTGTATTTGTACTCCTCCCTCCTTTCTTCGTTCATGATTTGACTTTTTGGCATGTGAGTGGTGCACATAATAGCTCGACAGTCATAATAACATGATGAGTTAAGGTGTACTCAGGATGACCTACAGCCTAACGTTTTGTTTTGGTCTGGTAGCCTTGTCTTCTGTTCTCTATGTTCTATTCCTCTGTTCCTCTGGGAGCCTTTTGGAAAGTCTCTGTAAATGGGATCAAATCTCTTGGTGCAACGAAAAGTAGCGAGGGAATAATAACGGGAGAAAAAAAATCCCCTCTACAATGAAACATATTTTGTTGTGGGGTCTACTCAGGTTTTATTGTTGGTGAACAAATGAGTATTTCAGCCTCTTATATCAAGGGCGTATTGATTCCTGAAAGTCTTGGCAGTCTTGGTTATTAAATTCCATTATTGCTTCAACAACTGTTGGGTTTCTTTCAAGAGCATACAAATATTGTTAGAAAAAGAAAAAAAAACTACTCACAGTTGACCCTGGTGACCCTCCATGTTTTATCAAGGCCAGGCTGTTTTCCCAGCTCTATCTTAAAGGGTGCAGCGTTGGGCTGGAGGTCCTTGTCCCGCCCCCCAACAATGGCCACATTCATGTCATGGGTGTCTTCGCACACTCGAGCTTCTGATGGCACCACGTACGGAGCATTGTCGTTGAAGTCCTCCAGGTAAATGATCAATGTGCCAGTTCCTGTGGCTGGAGGAAAGCCTGTAAACACACGGAGGGAAAGACAAAAGAGTTAATGAAGATCCCTCTGCAGAGGGTAATGTTGTCGTCACTGTGTGGAGAACAGAAATGATCAGGGCAATAAAGCAACATGTGTGCAGAACACGATGGTGCGTTCACTCGTCATTATTCTCACTTTGATTCTCCTTTAAATCTTTTTCATTCCCTCATGTCTTCCACGTGTCAGCGAAGAACAAAGCAAGATCCAACAAAAACAGCAACAAACTGAACAAGATCCACGAGTCTCCCCGCAGCTGACCTGCTTTAACCCACACAACACAAAACGTGTGTCGTGAGCATGTCGGAGGAGCATGAATCACAGCATTTAGCCTGGGAACACAGCTGCTAGTTTGTACGAGATTACACCTTATTGAAGGCTTTTCTCTTTTACTTCTTTCTTTCGCTGTGATTAGAGGTTATTAAACAATCCACGCTGCATTCACAAAAGCTTCAGAGGTCAGTTAGCAATTAACACCCAAAGACAAGATCTGTAATTGGAAAACCGGCTCTTCTTCACCTCTTAAAGGTAGAAAAAAAACACATTTATAGACCATTTAAGGACAGAGAGACGGGGGGCAAGTCAAGAGATATGAGCAATAAATATCATGTGGTGATGGAATTAAACTGTGAGATGTTTAGAGTAGTGATTAACAAAGCTGTGCAGGCTGAAGTCTTGCTGCAATTAAAAAGACAGAGAGTGAAAAGCAAAATGATTTCTTTAGTTAATTTGCAACAAGTCCTCCAACCTACACGACCATAGAGGTCGTCTGCCACGTAATACGACCCATAGAAGCGTTTCCTAAAATAGCGCCCCTACCAGCGAGCGGAGAAATGCCAGTAAATCGTCACCCTGCTTGATAGGCTTAACAAGGTAAGTGCTAATTAACTATTAAGTTAGCTAGGATGGACTTGGACTAGGGTTAGGGGTCAAATGTCATTCGATGACAAACACACATTCACCGGGTCGAGGTTATTTATACGTCCACTAGAGGTGGCTTGACTCTAAAACGTAAATATGGGTTGTAATTTAACACTTGCACAAACGACCAGTGGAGTCGTTTTTTGGTGGAGGACAGGCTCTTAATTTGACATGCATTATAACAGTTTCTTCTACTGACAGGTTTGGTCAGAGTCTGGAATATTTTAAAATCAGATATCAATAAATTCAAGCTTTAGTATTTATCAGTAAATATGTGAAGTTTACAAAGATAAGTGTCAGAATTACCTCTTCAAACCCTTTGTATTTTATAAAAGATAGGGCTGTTAATGTAAAACGTGCTAACACCAGTGATTAGAGACCTTAACGTGTTATTTATTTTTTAAATATAGGATTATAGGATTCTTCATCTGCAAACTAACACAGAGCCTTATTTACCTTTCACAACAAATGATCACACACTGTGATGCAGAATCAGACAAAGTGAGAGGTGTCCTCTTGATAACGGACCAAAGTGTTGACGTGTTATAAAAGTTGATCGTGAATCCTGATGTTCCTCTTCAGTTTTATGCAAGAACAATTAACTATATAAGAACTGCACAGTAGACTTAAACAGAAGGCTTTATTAGTACATGTTATGAAATGTCTGTCCACTCTCTGCATCATCATTATAGCAGGACACACTCCAGTTAACCACAGCATCATTTTGTCCTTCCCACAAGTCTGTCCTTTCTGTAAAAACAAGTGATGTGAGAAACATGCTTGTCCAGCCAACAAAATATGCACAAACTAATAGACAGTGATTGAAAAAAAAAAAAAAAAGTGGTAATCGGTATGACTGCTGTGAGAAGGTGACAAAACACTTGTGTAAATAATATGAAATGGAAAACCACACATACTGTCATACCAGTCCACAGTTAGAATGTTTGTGTTTTATTTTGAAAATCATTGTCTAGCGTGAGAGCTAACAGCGCTCTGATTGAACGCTGCACACACAGATTATACATTACGTAAGGACTGCTCTGATTACAAAACTTGAACTTCAAGTCTTTGATTAGCAGATGTCGAACCATCACATCAAGGGCACGGTCAGCGGATATCAGTGAAATCTGTGGAACTGACACCACTGTTCAGAAGTCGTACTTCAAAAGTGAAAATCATTTCAAAGTGTTTGTTTACACTGAATTGAAATGAAGACTGGTGTAAGGTCATCCTTCTGTTTCAATATCAACTGCAGATTGAGAATGAAGAGGAATTACCTCAGTGAAGGCAGAGAGAAAATGTGCTCAGTAGTTAATCAGAAGAGACAGTAGCGGTTCATGCGAGTCCCTAAATAATCACCGTGGAGTTGAGACAAACAGAGCGAAGGTAGGGCTCGGATCCTCCGACAGCAAAAAGATGCAAAGCCTATTTGCAGAGGAAGAGCTGTTTTCTGTGCTGGTGTATTTTTATAGATGCAATCTAAACATTCATTCACACATGTTGCATTCACTGACACACATTTCTCTTTTTCCAGGGCACTGAGAGCCCTCCCTCTGCACATTCACTGGACTGCTTTTCTTGAAAAATATGTCTTAAATGAAATGTCAAAGACACCTGAAAATAAATCGGATGGAAAATTTCTCATCTCCTTGAGGGGGCTTTTTATTCACATAGTAACCCTGAAACAGAGGCACTATAAATTGTTGCCCAGGCAGCTAAATCCCTTTGGCAGGGTGAGGGAGGCAAGGATCCAAGTTCTAAATATTTACTATCTGTGTAAAAGCCTGAACGCACCCCTATGTCAAGTGTATGTGGAACCCTTAAAGGCATGTGTAGGTGCAGGGTATCTGAGATAATGGCAGGAATCCAACCTTTTACACATCCCACACACACACACACACACACACACACACACACACACACACAAACACTCACACACACAACTGGCTACTCTAACTCTCTGCATCAACACCAACCCACATGCTCCGGGTCAATTACCAAAGCTGGAATGCTTTTACTTTGCCCGAACGTAAGAAGTAGTTATAACAGGGAGCAAATACACTTACATCAGATCTTTAACCTCCTCTGAAAACACCAGATGGATGAAGCAAACAAAAGATTCCCTTCCAACACAAGACACATCAGAAATGAACGATGGCAAGCAGAAAACGGAGAGTGCTGAATTCACCTGAAAGTAAAGATTGTTCTGTTTTGCCCTGCCTGATGGAAACTCGTGAGAGCTTCATAGATAACCATAGTGATCCATTTGATAAACTACAAACTGTAATTTCATTCTCAGCACACTGAGATGTTAAAAAAAGGGGAGGAATTTAATTCTACGGGAGTGGGTTTGGCATATTGTTCTGTGTCATTATCGGGGAATGATGAGTGCTATCTCTGCACTCGATTACTTTTCTCTGCTTTTCATTTAGGGAGTGAAGCAAAACAGCAAACAGCCCTGTAGAGAAGTAAAAACTGTGACAGTATCAACTGCAGATCAAGAGCAGAGAGGAATTACTCCGGCAAAGGCTTACAGAAAATGTGCTAAAAAGCAAATCAGAGACAGTAGCTCTTCAGGCGAGACCCTAGATAATCTATTATCTCTCCAGAAGTGAGACCAAGAGAGTGAGGATAGGGCTCACATCCCCCGTCAGCTAAAAGATGCAAATTTCAACCCATTTGCAGAGGGAGAGTGGGTCTCTGTGCTTGGCTAGCTTTAAATGAAGCTGTTTGTCTTCCTAAATGAATACTCCCTGCACCTAATCACTCCATTTCTCTGCTCCTCTCTTCTCCCACACCTCCTTATCGCCATTGCATCATGGCCCTGTCATCATCAGCCTCGCCTCAGCATCAGTGGAGCTTGTCTGCTGGCCTTTACTTCACACCGGCCTGTCACAAAGGTTTCTGATTAAACACAGTGCAAGTTTCCATAAGAGACAGCCAATTTAGAGATCATTCATTCTGCAACCCTACAAGAGAACACAGACAGTCAAGTAGGAAGTATTTAAGACAGAAGGAACATGGTGGGAGTTTTCTTTGATGCCAAAAAAAAAAAAAAAAAGACGATGACTTTAAGGCGGATCAAATCAGTTTGAATTGTCTTGCTCGATTGGCGTTGGTGTCGAACGTGTGCCTTGCATGAAGCAGAGACTTCCCATCTGATGAAAAGAGCTTTTAATGTCCGTCTTTGCGTCTCTCAGGACTTATATTAGTGGAATACTCTGAGCCGTGAGAACACGGAGCGAAGATAGAACACGATGTAAATGAGGAAAACATTTTTTCTTTGTCAACTCTTCCTTTGCAGTGATGAAGTGTCTTTCTTCAGTTACTCTGTTTTGTAGTAAGAGTAACTTATTCAATTATTTAGCTGTGTTTATCGTAAATTGATATGTTCCAATTACAGATTGTCAGCAATCATAGACATGTCGATGGGAACAAGTTGTGTATAACAGCTACAGTATTTAGATACACTGAGAATAACACTGTCAGAGGTCTTTGCTCATATTAACTTCCTCAAGAGTGTGATTAAAACTCAGAGCTGTGTGTCTAAAACTCTGTTACGACAAAGCCCTCTAAAGGAGTTATTCCAATCCAAAATGTTGCAGACAGGCAGGAGTCATTCATTCAGCAGGCAGAATATTTATTGGCACTTCTTAAATTGATACGGGTAAATCTGTGCAAGCATGCTCATGCTAATATCAGCAGTCTAACATGCTGGATGTGCCGATGCTAACAGACGACCGTGCACCTGGTGGATGGAGTGAAATGGAAAGTAAAGGACAAACACGGAGGGACAGGTTTGAGAGAGTCCCCTTGATAAAATCCAATGAGCTTGTTTCTTTGGATGCTTTTTATTGATGTTTCACATTTGACCTTGATTTGATAGGACAGTTGATTGAGCAGAAAATTGGGAGAGAGAGAGACAGAGAGAGAGAGAGTAGGGATTTCTAACCTGTAGAGCTTATCAAATTAATTCACTCTAAATGATAATAAACCCCTTCAACAGACATATTTTTTGTACTGTTGTCATTTTTAGACACATTATCAATATTTTCCAAATATTGTGGAGCGTATAAATGCATGCAGCAAAGACATAAGTCAAAGGCTATATCCATCACCTCCAGCCTCTTCCTTCTGTTCCGGCCCTCCTGCTCCATCACCTTCACGACCCACCACTGCTGACACCTCTACATGCCCCCGGCTGGCAGTTCCATAGCCCTGTTATTCTCCAGGCTGCCCAGAGATGAGAGGAGCAAGCAGGCTGATTGACTCCTGGAGCCATCAGGTCTAATCCACAGCTGCAAGCTACAAACTGAGCTTTCTTTTGCTCCCTCTCCCGCTTTCTCCTTATATCACTCGATCTACCCCCCAAACACTCTTTTGCTCCCAACGATTTAGCTTTAGGCTAATGCTCACTCCTGTCTGACTGTCGGGTTCCGTTGTTATCGCTGTATTTTTCCTCTCTGTTGGCTGGCTCTTTCTCTTCACTGTTGAATAGTCAGGGTTGTGACTAGCAGCGGTGTGTAAAGTACAAATGTTCACCTCTGCACGGTTAGGTGAGAATAAAACTCAGGACCTGCTTGGGCTTGGGCTTTCCTCTTGGGTAAATTGTACTGTAACAGTGAAGTGTTACGAGAGGAGGTGAGAGCAGGGAACACATGCATGAAGAGGGAATAAGTCTAGCCAGTTGCATTTTCATTTTTTGAAAGAGTCATACATTTGAACAGTGTGAAATAAGTTCGGTAAGAGCTCAGGCCACCAGAGAACTTAAAGGTTAGAGAAAAAAAAGTCCCCTAAGAGTCTGTATCAAAGGACGAAGCAGAGACAAGACTATTGTTGTTGTGCTACATTTCTTTTTTCTCATTAGAATAACCATTAAATACCAGGGCAGCTCAGGTACAAACAACCAGTGATGATGCCCTCGGCTAAAATATTCCGCATCATAATAACTATGATTATTTTCCCCTGCACATAAAAGAAGAGGAGGAAGAAAATGAAATAATAGCAAGCAGGGAGGAGAGGAGGCCAGAAGCAGTGCTCGCGTATGAGCAATGGCTCATTGGAAAATGTCACAATCCATCACGCAGCAGCTAAACAGGCAGGAAGACTAATTCACAGGTGGAACAAAGCTGGATAGCAGAGGTGAATGAGAGAAGATAAATGAGGGAGAAAATCTTGAATGAAAACGGGAGAAGAGAGAAGGAAGAAATGAACTTTATAGAGGAGTAGTTTTAGATACTGTATGAATAAATAATGCTCCAAAGTTTTCCTAAAAACCTCCACCGACACTTTTCAGTGTGTTCCAGTAAAATAAGACAAACCCATACTTTTTATCAAAACAGCATAACCCTCATCTAAAGTACAGAAAGTAACACATGTACAGTTAATCTTAGAGAGTAGGTTTCTCACACTCAGATGATGACACATCCTTTGAAGCACCCAGCCAATGAAACGTCCAGCCTTGGTGGCCTGAGTAGATCGCTCAGGCAAAACTAAATTAAGAGGTTCTGCAGAGGATTTCCTGTTTGCATCACCACCTTTTCCCGCCCTCAGCCTTAAGTTACTACTTGCTGCTCCTGGGCTGAGCGACCTCGACAGCTGCACCAGAACTAGCGAGGCTCGGGTTTACACTGTATGCTGACATGCAGGAAAGGAGCCACAGGCCAGAATCAAACATGGGCCGTCAGATTGGAGTACCACAGCCTCGACATGGGATGTGCCCACTAACCACCAGGCCACCTGCTCCACTGACACATGTAAAACATGGATTTTACTTTCTGGGCAAAAGATAAAACTACAGCATGTTGTATACTGTAGCATCATGATTGGACAAGAGGGATTCTATGAGTGCTGAAATAGAGTACAGCCTCACAGGTACTTTTCACAATATGTATCACTCCGCCAGGAGTCTGAATACAGCGACAAAACAGCAGACCGAGTTTGTCCTGATTAATCGATCTGACGCCTCTGAATCATAAAACAGACTCTAGTTTAACTTGCTACAGGACACGTCAAACTTCAAATACATGTGCATAAACTACATTGACAAATTAAGTTAAGATGTTTGAAATGGTGGAGTTTTTGTGGTTTGTCTGTTTTTTTTCTCTATACATTGGAAGCAGGACTTTAGAATCAAAATGTGATCTTACTCGAAGTCGAGATGTTACATGGGATACCAGCACTGCTGTGATCATCAAAAGTCCATCGACCTTACGCCTATAAGTGAATCACAGCGGCGCACTTATTCAGTACATCACTCCCTCTTGTGTGACATTAATAAATGAGACACACTTGCTATTTAGAAGACTCCACTGACTTTCTGTAGTTTGTCATTTGTATCATAAGGGAAGAAAAAGGTTCATTTGAAAATGTTCTGTATTTAATTATCACAACTTTAATCTTAAAACAAAAGCAAACAGCTTGCACTAAGAAAACATTCAAAGCCCTTCGGGATCTGCATGTGTTTTTAAAAGTCATACACCAGAGACCTTGCTCTTAAGCTTTTAATTCTTTGAGACTTAATCAGACTTTCACTTGATGAAACTCGATAATTCAAACGTCTTATATCAGATGAGCCTCTTTACATTTCAGTACAAAGGGAGTAAAGTCCTTATGAGCCCGTCGACCAATCAGGAACAACAAAAACCGAGGTAGATTAATGTACAGTAGGTTAAGTAAATTCTCAGAGGCGCTGCTTGTCAACAGGCAAGGCAGGAACCTGCTCGAGGCCCCTGACCAGTAGATCTGCAAGGACAAACTTATTCCAAAGCATTGGCCCAAAATGTCCACATTTTGCAATTTCAGTCGGACATCACCCTAAGGGCTGTACTAAGGGGAGAGGAGTGAGCGTGGGGATGCTGGCAGACCTAATGGAGATAGTTCCAGGGCTTCCCAATTGATTTTCACCTGGTGGTGACACACAGACTCTAGAATCGCCACCACACATTCCTGAAACATATGGATACCAAATAATTGAGAATCTCAGTCATGAAGTGAGTGTTTAACATTTAAAATCAGTCTTCCCTTTGCTCTTTTCTTTTCATGAAAAAGTAGCTCCTCCTACCATCTGTGCATGCACAGTGAAGCTCCAGGGTGCAGTACTCTATCTCATTTTGTATTTTTCAGTTTCCCTCTATCCGTCCTGCCACTGTAGAAGTCCCAGACCTTGTTAAAACTCCCTTTAGATAACCCACTTTATCCTGTCCCATCACTCATCAAACTCCTCGGGGCTTCTGCAAACACTATCGCATAACACCCTGCTAATCTGATTGGCTGATCAGAACTGTAAATGAAACCAGCCAGAGCCAATTACAATAGGCACAAGTCATTAAGAGAGATGACCTCAGGGAGCGACGTGGTGCTGGGGACAGGTGCATCGCTGCTACTCTGGCAAATTACTTTGAGAATAGAGTTTGGGTTATCAGTTTCTGGTTTTCATTCCAAGTGATGGGAGGAGGAGGTATTGATACAGCTAAAAGGAGGCTCATACGGCAAGCTTTTTCTTTACTAATTAAACACTTACATTGCATTCCTTGGGAAATTGCTGGGGGGTTTTTTGTCCGTAGAAAGTAAACTCTCTGCTGCAGGATCTTTACGGCGATAAGGTGTTGGAAGGAAAAGAAAAGGAAAAGTTTGCTTATCGAAGCGAAACCACTTTAATTGGTACGTTTGTGAAACTGAACTTATACAAAGCAAAACTGCTATCAAGAGGCCCACTGGGCCAAAAAACTCTTTTTCCACATCGGCTCATTTTATTTTAATGATATAGTGGTTTGTTATGTTTGCTGTTTGATGTAAAGCACTACATGTTTAAAAAAGGTCAAAGGCCATGTGGAGGCACCTGTTCCCCGCTCACCTTCACACTGTCTCAGAGACGACACTTTGACCTTCAGGGAAAGAGCAGACGATTACAGTAGCTTTATTTTCAAAGTCATGTTGTTTTTCACATCAGCCCAGTGTAATACTGAGGACAAAAAACTATTGTAGATGTTACTCAAACAGCTTTGTCCTTTACACTATCTGATAATAGGTGTTTCTCTGTTTGCTAGAGAGGAGAGGTTCAGTTGGTGGAATAAGTCGTCTCTCATCCAGAAGGTCTGGGGTTTAATCCCAGCTCCTGCAGCTCATGCACTTAACCCCAAGATGCTCACACTGCTCCCGATGAATGTGCATACAGCTAGTTACACTGGTCTTAGCCTAACAACCTTTGTTCTCAGTGTGTGAATGGGTACATGTGGTATATCGTACAATGGGTAATGCGACGTGTGGTGTAGAAGCACTTTTAGTAGGCAAAAGAGTACAAAAGTTAACAAGTGAAATCCAAAAGCCAGCATCTATGATGGCTTCTGTTAGTTCACATTGCATGAATAACCTGCATATTTGTTTAGGCACTGTTGATGCTGAACCATTTATGTACAGCACCAACACATGCTGCCAAATAGACAAATTCTTCTTCTTTCAGAAAGTGCATTTCTTACTTGAGCAAAAGAACGCTAATCTGCATTGTGGACGGCTGATAAGTATGCCTGCAGTACTTACTGTACGTGTCAAAGTCGACCCTGAACTGTTGAACAGCTGTCATCCTAAAAGTGAAAATGGTGGAACATTCCACTTTTAAAACGACATAAACAACAACAACAACAACAACAACAACAACAACGTCTAATTTGTTTCTGAAATACTTAAAACAAATATTGTTTAAAGAAGAGATGACTTAACGGATTGGTAAAACATGACATGTCCAAACCTTTGTGTGGATACTTTTAAAAATGTTCCACTGTGGGGTTTCAGTGTTTTCAAAGTCCAAAAATGTGTCTTTATTTAAATCTTATACAACTTTTATTTGAACTTAATAGGGAAGTCAGATGTGTAAACCAAATTTCAGAACAATACATCCAATAGTTGTTGGGACATTTCAGTCAGAATGAACAAGTTAATCTCTGTTTGCCGAATTAAAGCAATGAGAAGCTCGCTAGGTGCAAATACACAAATGTTGAGTAACTTTACAATCAGGATATGTGTCCACATAGAGATCAAGAGAAGTGGTGAAGGTTTTACCTTTGTTTCGTGTGCATGTTTGCACAAATCTTTATAACATAGAATTCAATCTTTGCCTCATTGAACTCATTTATGACCTAACATGCATACCTCGAGTCCCTTGGTTATTTTAGCCTTTGAGTCTGAGCTTTCCTAAAAATGTGTCTCAGTGTCAGAAATTATTTCCTCGAGTTAACCAAAGTTGTTGAAAGTTCTGCACAATCCCTGTGGGCTGAGCTTGCACAAGCACAGCAAGGCAGAAATATCACAGATATATTAAGAGGTAAGTGAAGATTTTGACAGGAAAGGTGTTGATTGAGGTGGCCTTTGAAGCAACTTACATCTGTGAGGCGGTATAATTAGTGCCCCACATACACCAGACACCAAAATCTGCCTAAAACACAGATGGTGCCTTCAGCTCATCAGGAACCAAGCCCCTGACATGTTTTTTTTTATTTTATGCTGGTCTAATGACATACTTTAGAGACAAACTGAAAAAAAAAAAAAATCTTCCCTCGGCTATGTTTACATGAATCCATCCGTTGACTTCATTCATCTTCTATCCTCTCCATCTTTGTTTCCCACTCATCTCATTCCCCATCATTAAAACTACACCCGAAGCTCGTCATGTTTCCACCTAGAAGGCTGTCGTAGAAAGTCCTGATGGAAACTGATGCTGGGTGAGGAGGCGGAGGACACTTTTTTAATTGTAATCATATTGAGTGTTACTCGCTTTGCTTCAGGATCGTGGCTACAGTGCTTTCAGGAAGCAGCTTTCTCGATGAATAGGTAAGAGGTGTGTTTGTTTGAAATGTGCCAAGAGGAACTAAAATAACTTCTGATCTAAGGATGAATTAGTATTCCAAGGACACACAAGAGGCAGGGGTGGATAACAAGAAACAACAGAGAAAGACATTTTTTTCCCTGCCAGAGCTAAACAAAGGTATTACTTTATCACTGATACAACGAGAGCATGTTTAGAATGGGGCGACTTCCCCAAGAGGGTCTGCGACAAGTCTTGGGATGAAAGACGGAGGCAGTCAGATCGGAATAGGAGAGGGAGACAGAGGTGGTGCTTAAGTGCAAACGTGGGAAGGACAGTGTTTATATGAGGTTAATGAAGACAGGACGTGACAGACAGCGAGACAGCTTTGAGCTGCGATCTTCTGGGTTTCTCGAGCGTATCCCATTACACTGCTATTACCCTGGGTCAGATGCCTTGATTCCCTACCCTGCACCATAACCTCACATCGGCGTCACCCCGGCCTGCTGCTGCACAGGGTCACAATTGATTGGCTGGGCAGGAAGACATTTCAGTCCATAAGTTAACCCGCTTGCCTCTGTGGCTGTGTCCATTAAGACACTGACAAGAGAGTGATGTATACATGGAGGAGACGCGACCTCAACACAACAGCAGGACAAGGGAACCCTTCAAGAATTCATCCAGGCCAGTTCTGTTCCTCTCACCTTCCTAATGTTTGTTTAACCTCTGTAAAATACATCACAGCTCTTTAAGGTACTTCAGGTATGTCCAGACTGATTCAGCATTTATCACTAATCCTTGTAATATAAATGCAATTGTGAAAAAAAGGACATTTTGCAGGAGCGTGTGAGGTTGCCATTTCAGATCCCGATTTTGTCTGCAGCACTGTGAAGAGTAAGACTGCAGAGTGAGCCAGCTGGGTGTGCGCCTAAGTCTGACTTATGGGTCTTTCAGATAGGACCTGGTGGGTTCTGTGCACTGCTGTCAGGCCCATTTATTGTCTATTGTGTTGCTACGCGCAAAGAGCATATCTCCTCGCCGCCGAGTTGAGCGCAGTGCTTGGTCACGCTTTCCGTTCTTGCACACCGCGCAGAAGTTGAAACATTCTCTACTTGAGCGCAGCGCTCCCTGACTGCTATCCAAGGTCAAACTAAGGGCAAAAAATACCAGACTAAAACATCACCTGATGGCAGCTATCTTTACAGTATGGCTGATTAAAAGGAGCGGCAGTAATCTGTGAGCTGATACAGTGTTTTTGTTTTGACACCAGCTCCTCCCTAAACTCCTGCATGTGTCAAACAGAAACATGGAGCTGTCCTCGGCCCTGCAGGTGCTGATGGCTCTCCGAGAGTGTGCCCATTTTTAAAAGCTTCTCGCGCTCATTATGTCATAACATCCATTAAGAAAACATACATGCGGAAAAATAAACCTGGCGGGGTGCTCATTTGATTGAAAGACTCCGAAATCCAAGTCAGAATATCATGATGAATCAATTATATCACTCAAGTGACCGGTGAAGCAGGGATGATGCACAGTTTAGGCAAATTGTTCGTGTGCACTGAGTCCATACCATCAGGCTTCATGCAAATTAGGCTTTTCAAATCACAGTGGGAGACATGATTAATGTTCATGAGAGAACATCACGGCAAGTGTTTGGCTTGGCTCTCTACATCGTCGAACACCTTCCAAACACCCGAGCACGACTTCTACTGAAAGAAAGATTCCCTCATACTGTTGAATGAGGAAGCATTTTTTTTGTATTCTGCTTTAATCTCACTGAGTTTTCTAATTTCACTGGTGACTCTTTTTCTTTTGGTTCGTGTTATCCATATCGTCTGCTAATTTGACCGGGCGCCAGGTTGTTTGTAACTTCAGCTTGTCTCATCAGCATCCACGTCTATTTTTGCCTCTCTGACACTGAGCTTCTTGTTACTATATTTACAATCAATTAGACACAGTCTGATCTTCAGCTGTTGCTCCCTTTGGCTCTGCTATAATGGATTCTTTGGAAAGTTATAGAGGGCAGTCATGGCTGATTTCTGGCATTCACTGTGCCTCTATCTGCTCACAGCTTAGTCCCAAATCCCCTATTAATCAAACTTTGATTCATAAATAACTGAAACAGGCTTTAGTGGATTTTCATTATTCATTTTGAAGCCGGAGATGAAGAGCTGAAAGACTCATCAATGCGTAAACACCGTCATGTTCAAATGGAGAGAACCACTGATTCAATGAATTCTCTTCTGTACTATCACAGGCCTAACGATGTCAGCGCTCTGGGCTGAAACACCGCCTCATCAGGCTTTAGGAGGTTCTGATCATGGCTGACCAAAAACACAACATGAGTCCATCTATCTGCATTTCTCCAGCCAGGCGGCCTCACTGTGTGCCGGTCACGTGACAGACACTTAGCAGTGGAACCTTTGTAACTGGGCTGGTTTGGAACAGGGACTCAAACATTACTCAGCCCATTACAGAAATGAGCAGCACACCGGTTCCCTGCACTTAGTATGGCAATGAGGCAGCACAGAGCACACATAGACGGACACATGTAGGGACACACTAAGGTGTACCTGCACACCTACACACACATCTACAGAGAGTATCTCTGTTGCTGACAGCCAGATAGGACTGTCAGTCTTCTGTGTCGTCTGAGAGAAGAGATGATGAACCTATTATGCAGAGCTGTCATAAAGAGATGGACAGATACACACACACACACACACACACACACATACACACACACACACAGAGTGCTGTTTAATTTAGCTTCCGTGTGAGCACCGAAGAGATTTGTTTTGTGACCCATTAAAATTCAGCGTCCCCTCTCTCCTTACGCTCCTGCTTTTGAAACCAGAGGGGAGTTGATCTGACTGTTTGACTGCCGGGAGTGTGTGAATGTAACATGTTACACTCCTGTAATTAACACAGCTCTCTCTGCCTGTGAGGACGGTGTCTCTCATTGTGACACACACACACACACACACACAAAACCTCAGTTCTGAGGCTAAGCGACGGTCTCTCCTCAGTAAGTCCACATGCTCAAAGCAAACGCTGCTCTGTTCTTTCGTGCATAACTTAAGATTTTAATAGGAGGTTCAGAGGTAGCAGCCTGAAGATTGCGTGTGTGTGTGTGTGTGTGTGTGTGTGTGTGTGTGTGTGTGTTTGTGTGTGTGTGTGTGTGTGTGTTCGAGAGAGTTTGTGCGTGCTGGCTTGTTCAGATGACTGGGGCTTTGATAATGTATTCGCGCCTCCCAATGACAAATGGCTCCCACCAGGAGGCGGTTTAACATTTAAATGAGGAACAGGAAAAAAACATTGAACCGCAACACACAACAGTTAGTGGATACGCAAGGGCAGGAAAGAGAGGCACTGCATGCACCAGGACAAAGACATTAAAACCCAGGATGAACTCACAACTTCAATCCACCCACACACAAACACACATCTGCCGACACAGAATACCCAAACTAATGTGAAGGGAAGAGAAGGGGGTAAGAAGTGAGAACAGCTGGCGTCCCGACGGGGAATCAGAGAGCAGAAGAGAATTTGTTGGCGTGCAAAAACAGAAGCTACTGCTGAGACTTTATATAAACAGCCCATCAAGCCCTCTGCTCAGGTTTGAACAATATCTCTTCAAACAATATCGCACCACTCCGCTGGCCTGCCAGGTTGTGGCTTTTCAATCATTAACTCAGAAATAGAAGCACACGATGGTGAGAGGAGATGATGTGCACACATACAGATGCAGGGATGAGTGTGAGCATCCGCCTGTGCAAATAAACAGATTTACAGTCACGCATGAGTGTGCACCTGCGTGACAATCACAAAGTCATCCCAGTCTACAACTTCACACCTCATGGAGAGACAAATGGCTCAGTCTGCTGCTCCTGCAAGTGCACTTGATTGCCATGGCAACAGAGTGGAACCGTCAAACTCCAGACTCGGTGCTGCAGGTTCTCTGGCTGAGATGACATCTGACATTGACTTCAACGTCATCATCACCTCCACCCGGTTGAACCTTTGTTCTCCTCTTTGCTGTACTTACTTCTTGTCCATCATGACTTTCAACTTTTCCTCTCTTCTTCAAACTTTCCCTCTTCCCTGTAGAAGCTTCAGTCTATCGTTCACCATCTGCATGTTGCTGCCTGGAGGGATGCTCCAGCTGACCGGCCCTCACGCTGTTAACCAGGATCCGCAATCAATCTGTAGCCAACCGTGCAAACCATTCACCAGGAGGATACTTCCCATTTCAGACTAGCACAGAAGGTCAAATCAGCTTTAGCTAGCCATGGGACCACCGATTACAATGGGGGCCCATGTCATCAGTTAAGGTTTATTGGCAGCCTTTTTTTTCCTCGGAGGAATATTCAGCAAGAAAAAAAATCCTGTGTTGATTTTCTTTCTTTTCCCCCTTACCATCTTTTAGTCAATTTTTCCCACATCTAAGAGTAGATTTTTTATTTATTTTTTATCTGATATCTCATATACGTTCTCCTTTGACCTCCTCGCTCTCTGTGAGCGACAAACTGTAACTCTCACCAATCCTCCTCCCTCGTGTAGGGTAGGTAGATATTCATCGAAGGTCTTTAAATAAAGATAAAGATGAAGACGTGAGGGTCAATCGATATTCTGCTGGTTGTCTACATAGGTGGGTTGTCATCCAATCATTGTGCAGGTCGCTGTGGGGAAGGAACACATTTGTCTTGTCAATGACAGAGCGTGCAGCGACAGATACAAGGCAGCAGCTGAGCAAATATCAGTACTCTGTTCACATTTCAAACACGTCTACACGCAGTGAGCACATGCCAGCATCAGTACAGTGGAACGGTCCGGGGCCAGGAATTTGTATAGTTCTTGCTTATATTAAAAGTGGACATGGAGCTGCATTAACACAACTCCATCTAATCGATCTGACCTCATACATGCTGAACAATTTCAACTGTATAGTTTGGCTCAATAGTTTAATGTCAGTTTTGTCATGAGAGGCTGAGAGCGTCGTTTTCCTTTCACCCACCCAACACTTTGAACACAACTCCTCCTTTATCCTGCTGACTTCACGATGGATGTCGACTTGTGCGGTCAGCCAGTTAATCGTGATGAAGGCTTAACAAAACTTGGAAACAACAAGAGTAGCTTAATGTTTGAGTAAGATGTAATTCTATGACAGTCTATAACAAAGACAATAAAAAAGAGAAAGGCAGTAAGATATATATCACTTTCATGTTTGCACAGTTTGAAGCTACATTAAAGAGATTGAATGTGTCTGTTTCTGTAGCGAGAGGCTCTCTGCACATTTACTCTGAGCAGAGATGAGCTCTCATGCAGACAGAAGACAAGTTTGTCTGTTTCAAGATAATGAACGAGGAGTGGAGGGGAAACGTGTATACAGTTTAAAAACAAAGCCTAACAAACAGAATCAGCAAGGAAGACAACACTGGCGTGGTTGCCATGGGTTACCACTCCACCGCCAGCCTGTGACTGATTTAACATCAGGTATATAAACAAAAGTTATGTTAATGTTTCCTTTTTTGTAAAAGGTTATTCATAGATCTTTTATTTTCACATTACACACGAGGGGAATCGTCGTCCTGTTGACTGAAGAGTCTTATTAATACTGCAGCGCAGCGGCCACCAACTCTCAGTCATTTCTCAACTCTAACTGTGGATGGCAGTCCACAGCAGAATTTGTGAATTAGACTCATTTTTTTTGCACTGAGTCCAATATGCAGTGAAAGACACCAAATTTCCTCCAAACAACTGCAAAATGATTCATTTCAATACGCACACACAGAGCCGGTGTGTGCTCCTGCACCGGTCAGTCAGTCACCATAACATTGTAAAAAACCAAGATGTTTTTTGCAAAGTGTAAGATAATTTCTTGAAGTAAAAAACACGTGATGCAAACAGTATCATCTGTCCAGTGAATTTTAGTCCTGGCCCACTTTTTAATCTTACATCCTGCCTTGCACATTGCATGATCATGTCTCATCGCCTCCACCTTTCCCCACTCACTTCCCCTGCTCTGTATCTTTCCCCTGTTATCTACTCTCATGTCCCCTCCTCTCTCTTCTTCCCCTGACCCTTCCACTTTCCCCAGCTTCCCCTCCTGCCCCATCATTACTTCTCTTTCAGTGCTCATCTTTCTGAGGCTGCCAAATTTCCCAGCACAACAGTGCTATTCTGCTGCCTACTAATAGAATCTCTCAGTTCCTCTAATGGATCTGTCAGAATCTCCCTGAGCACAGGAGAGCAGATAGATTGATGTGAAGAGAGAGACAGAGAGAGAAGGGGGACAAAGGGACAAAGAGACGGAAAGGCACACAAAGGGAAAAGGAGAGAGCAAAAGGAGAGATACGTTAGGGATCGGGACACTTTCATCTGAGCCTCAGAAAGTCTCAGAGCAGCAGCTCCACTGACACTGCCAACCAGTGACCATATGGTCAGACAGAAAGCAACGCCAATTAAGGCCACCCTATTGTCACCAAGGATAATGACAGTTTCAATGTGGGCAGGTGAAAATAACAGACAGTCCTTTGTGTGTTCAGAGGAAGAACATTTTTGTACGATTTCATTTTTGGTGCCGGGAAAGGGCACCAACAGTCATCACTCCAAGAAACGGATGACTTTATTATAAAAGATACTTGCACAAAGATTACATCAGTAAACAGAGAAAACGTATTTGGCTCAAAAAATAAAATCTATGACAAATAAAGTAGAACCCCCTGAAATAGTTTATTAAGAAATAATGTTTGGCTCTTGTGGTTTCATTTTACGAGTAGTAAATTAAGTCTGACTCCGATTGGGACGCTGGAAGCAATTTCCTGAAACTTAAATTTTATGACTCATTTCCAAAACAGCTGAGACACTGTGTAATAAAAAACCAAATGTGATGGTTTTCAAAACAACAAAGCTTAGGTTGTAAATTACACAAAGGCAAAATACCAAATGCTGCAACTGAGAAACTGGGGAAAATGAAACGTTTATTTTGAATGTGATGCCAGCAACACGTTTCACAACACTGAGCGCGACAGACACAAAGGAGACCAGTTTCTGTCATTTTTTAAAATGTGATGTTGGCCCACTCTGGCTTCATTCATTTTAGTTGTATAAGAGTTCAGGGTCTGATGCACACAAGGAGCACTGAGATACACACATACACAGTCAACACTTAAACACACACATCAAGGGGGCCAGGACTGTACAATTCACTGAGCAGACACTTCCATCCAAATCAGCGTACATCAGAGGGGAAGCACAAGGTTGTCTGACGCTGTTGAAGAGACCAATAGTACCAGGGTCAGATGGTTTGGCATTGTCTCGCTGAAATGAGCAAGGCCTTATCTGCTTCCAGTACAAACATAGGAAGCCAAACACGCACACACAGGAGCAGTGGACATGCATTAGAGGAGAGATGTCAGAGTGAGCCTTCCATAAACTGCTACGAGCGCACAAGAGGCCTCCCTGCAGTTCTCTGAAAGAGCCCGACCACCTCTCCAGCTACCAGACCAACCTCCATCATAAGGTCCGCCTCGGGACTTAAACTGGCAACCCTCCGGTTCCAAATCCAAGTTAAGACTGAGCTGCTGCCACCACATTGCCTAATGGATGCTGGCTTTCAAATGTGTACTCATCTCAACACCTGCTGGTTGGTCCATCAGGGTTTTTTCTTTAAGCATTCAATACTTTTTTTTTTATTCTTGTGTTGCTACTGTCCCAACATCTGTGATATGTGTAAGTAAACATGGGCACAGGTTACCAAACACTATGACATTGCTCAGATGCAACATTTGATATGCCGACTTTGTGCTTTAAAAAAAAAAAAAAAAAAAAAATTAGTTTCAGGTTTTGTAAACTAATTAAGTTTTAATAGATTTAAAAAAAACTTCTCTGTTTAAGAAAAGGAGAAAAGGAGCATTTACTGAACTGAAGGCTTCATGTGCTGTTTGCAATGTGTGATCTGAAAAGTGAAATGATATCATGTCATGTACAGTGAGGTATCTGACACGTACCGTTGTCTGTGGCGATGAAGACAGCTGTGTATTTGTTGTCATGGACATAGGGAGACTCGCGGTCCAGCGAGGCCGACGTGTTGACAGTTCCTCTGACAGGGTTCACACTCAACCAGCCTGCTGGGTCTCGCAGAACAGCATACCTGAGAGAGGGTCGATAAAGCAGGTAAGAAGTTTGTGTCATACACGTACCAGAACATTCACACTTTCTCTTGCAGAAAAGTTGGATGTTTATTTTGCTCCTATCTTTAGGTAGAAGCAAACTCTGCAGAAAAATACCCTAAAGTTTTCACACACACATACAGATTAGTATACCAAATACCCAGCTGCATCTTAATTATAAAGTAGTTACAAATAAAAAGTAGAGATGCAACAATTCTCAATATAATAGTGGACTTCAGTTTGGCAGCCGCGGTTCAACAAGCTCTTCGGTTTCGTGTTCATGCATTTTAATCTCTTTCTTAAATTGTCTCTCTAAGAGTGTGCCTGTCAGTCCATGTGCTGGGAGAAGGAATCCCTCTTACTGAGTTAATATCCAATAAACCATGTGTTGAAGCTTAGGAAAACTGACAACACTGATGTCAGACTGTGCACATGACTTTAACATGATGAGCGGTGAGGAGAGTGAGGAAGAAACGTCGCCGTCTTTCAAACCATTGCTGTGGGGACATTTTGGTTTCAGTGTTGAGCATGACGACAAGAAAGAGAAAATGTTGAACATGAAACGGACTCTGCCTGTTGCCTTCTCGAATGGAAATACTTTGGCTAAGTTTATAGACTGCAGCAGGCAGGTTACTAATGTTACCGCCGTTACTTAAAGTGAAATAGAGTTGCAGAATAAAAAGACTGTGTTTCTTCGTCCCTGCTGTTTCTGTAAAAATGGCCTTAAACCGTGACCTAAAAGCCGAGGGGCGTGTTAAACCGTGTTCTGACTATGTTGTTGCATTTCTAATAATAAATCACGTTGTCCTTTTCTTGTGTTTAGTTCGATTATAATGTCGTGCTTTCCATAGCACTGTACAAAAGTGGCTTTTTTCCCGCACACAGTCAGACAGACTGCAGTGAGACAGAACACGACCAGTGAAAGAGAAGCAGCTCTTTCACTTACCTTGAAAACCAACTGCAGCAAATGAACCAAAGAGCCGAGGTGAGACTCCTTCAAGAACAATATGTCTGAAAACATATTTTGGCCTCTGCGTTGCTTTTTGAGCTACAGATGAATCGACAGTGTTACTCTTAAAAAACCTGACTGAAATAAGGTGAGCTGTGAACAATGCACTGTCAGATTAGGTTGTACAATCTGAAACAAGGGAATCAAGATGTATGAGGATACTGTGTTTATGTGTGTAACGATTGCTAAAGACTATTCACAGGTGTGTGTGTGTGTGTGTGTGTCCACCAGGTCATTGTATATTTGAAGCTTGATCCTAAGGCCTCTGGGGCCTGAGGCTTACACTCCTAGCTCGGTCCAGCAGACAGTTTAGAAGTGAAGAAGTCTTTCGGAGGAGAGGTCTTTAAAATCTTTAACCTGCCCAGGTGCCTTTGGATCAAGCGTCATATTTACAGGTGTGTGTGTGAGTGTGTCCCAATCTGAACTGATAGATGGAACTTGTAAACTGTAGGACTTAATTTACTAATATTACATGTTTACTCTATTATAAACATTACCCTTAATCCTTTTCATATATATGATATTGCGGCTATGATTGCCACAGCAGGACGAAGTGTTATGGCTGAAACCCATCATTGCAATAACGAGTTTGTCTAAGACTTGTTCACTAAAAGAAAGTTAGACAGAAAAAGAAGAACTGAATTTAAAATGAGACAGAGTTATCCCTTTGTGCGTCTGTGTGTGCAGCAGCTACAGCTCTGCAGGGCAAAGGTTCGAAGATAATGAAGGACCTCTCCAAAAATCTTGTAACATTCGCCATCATTTAAAAAAAAAAAAAAAAGAAGGAAAAAAAAATACTGTAAAGAGCAGATCATGACCCCGATGATGTGTCCACTCAGCTGGCCACTGATGGCTCGTGGATTGTGATTGGAGAGGGCTTGAATGGTGTTTTTATAATGTCTGTCTGTCTGTCTGTCTGTCATCTATAAATACACAGAGCACATTTGAGGAAGGTATCGATATAAAGTGTTGTTCCTTGAAATGTAACTCATAAAAGAATCGCATATACCCTAACCCCCCCCCCCCCCCCCCCCACACACACACACACAATGGACCTGTTCGGCTGACGGAGCACGACAGAGCCTTGGGAAATGACTTAGCAATCAACCTCGGCTAACACCTTACCCCTCTGCGCCCACGTACACACACACACATGCACACACACACACACACACACACACACACACACGCATACACACACACACACACACACACACACACACACACACGCATACACACGCACACACACACACACACACACACACACACACATACACACACACACACACACACACACACACACACACACACACACACGCACACACACACACACACACACACACGCACCTACACACACACACACACACACACACACACACACACACACACACACATACACACACACACACACACTGACTTCTGCACAGGCATAAAACTACGTCTCTGAATCAGTCTATAAGATAAAGAGATAAAGTTTTATCTCGGCTGCATCAGGTTAAAGTGGCATATCCATCAGAGCAATGTGGGACCTCACTCAGCACAGGCATGTGGACGTTAACCTGCCAGGAGGACTGAAGGCTGGTGCTTTCAGCAATGCTAAAAACCCCAGCCTTCAGTCCACCCCCGTTTTGAAAGCGGACCACAGTTCAATTATTTGATCCGCACCAGAGTTAGCTTGAGCATTTGTACCAGCTGAAAGCAAACGGCTTCATGGTTCACTGAGCCTGTCCTGGCTTTGTTCTCCTTGTTGCAGGTACATGTGGATGGACTCTGTCATGCAGCACACCTGAGCCGGCTGGTTTCAGGAGACTATAAAGCAGACCTGCTCAGTCCTCTCTCTCCTGCAGACAGCTGTCAGCATTTTGTTTGTATTGTACTGTATTGTAGACATATACTTATCCACGCACACACACACACACACACACACACACACACCCACACACACACACACACACACACACACACACACACACACACACACACACATACACACACACATACACACACACTGACTTCTGCACAGGCATAAAACTACGTCTCTGAATCATTCAATGAAATACATAAAGCATAATGTTGTGGACTGTGTGCTCTCCCTGTTTTGATGCGTACTGTTGAGCCAGGTTGTGACAAACTACCCAACAAATCGAACCAGAGTTCATTTCAAACAGCTCAGCTGGGAACGCACGCTGAGAGTAATCAGCAGCAACTACAAGCTCGGTGAAACATTTTAATGTCACATTTTGACATTTGATTCCTTACTACATCTTCAAGAGTGGAATTAAAGCCAGGAATTAATCCCTAAAATGTTCCCTCAAATATTCAGCTTTACACTTTATAAACTTACAGAAACAGTCTTAAGCTTAAACCTTGGGAACTTCATTTCAGACCTGTGGGATATTGCTGACACACAGACTGTAGCGCTACCTATCTGGGTGTAGTGTTTGTTTTTAATAGAGCAGAAGGAGAGGAGTGCTTCTGTTTGCTTTACTTCAGGCTCAAAGGTAACCTCTGTATGAGTCAGCTCTACTGCCCCTCCTCTCAGTGCAAACATAGGGACAGTCCATTAGAGCCTCTTAAAGGGCAAATTAGAAAGACATTAAAAAGCCATTAGGAATATTCATATCTGGTTATACATGTTTATCTCCAAAAGCAGAGAAGGGACAAACTAATCAGTCATCAAATGAGACAGCCCACGAGCACAACGATCACACACACACACACACACACACACACACACACACACACACATCCTTTTAAGCTACAAGCACACACATCCACTTTAAACCTGCAAAAGCAAGCTTAAAGTATAGCACACAAGTTAACACATAAGTGCCCTGTCATTTCTGCCTGTGCTCTGAAATGGTTCCCAACATGTGAGAGTGATTTCTCATGAATTTATCTTGAGTGGCAGAGAGTGCATGTCATCAGGCACACACTGTGACCCGATGTTAAAGAGACCAGGCTGCTGGACCTTACAGCTGATCTGAGCTCTTACAGCTGCCATCAGAGTCCATGTGAGATTTTATGTGCGTACAGAGGAGCCTGTTTGCAGGAGTTGAATGCATCTGTCTGACTCTTGAGGAGGCTGATTACACGACTAGTCAAATGCACATTATTGTCTGAAAGACATGTTCATCTTCAGACTGATGCTAGAAATGTTTCTTATATAAATAGAAATATTGAAGTTTATGGCTTTGTATGCATGCATCCAGAAGAAAAAATAAATGAAATGTTTTATTTGTATTGTTTTAATACTCTCTCATTCTATGTTGAAAATAGTAAAAATACAGAACAACCTTTGATAAGTAGGTGTGCCCTTGATACAGCTTAAAGTGTCTCTTTTACAATGATATATTATACTGTAGTATTGATAATACTGTTACTGTTGTGTGGTGAAACGTCTGACCGGTCGTGAAGATGAACCAGAGACACAAAACAATTCTGTCCCTGATTTTTTGTTCAGTAAAGCTGTGAGACCAACGGCTGGAGAAACACTGTCTTGTTGTGATTTTCTGAGGAGAGTAGGGCAGGAGTGCACGACGACAGTAATAGGACTGTGAGCTACCTCCTGAGTTGAGTTAAATTATTCTTTAAAAGCAGGAAGTGTGTTTCCAAAGCCAAACAGACTTCTATCTGTGACGAAGCCTCGAATTACATCAGCTGCAGTTTGCACATTTTAATAATTTAAGTATGAAGTTAAGCACATCCCAAAAGTACAGATTGTTAGCTATCAAAAGAGACATGATTCGTGCTCGTGGTCCAAACCGCTCGAGGAACTTTTGCCTCTCTTTGTCTGGATTTTAAGGCCAATTTTACAGGATGCTGAAGAGGGTTAAACACTGATTGTAGCTTTGATTTAAGATTTTAGACAATTGGATCATTGCGGATCCATCAGAACCTCACCCCTTTTTAATTTGAAAATGTAGGCCAATGCTGTTTCTCAGAGTTAAACATTCAATCTGTATGAGTGGCATCAGTGAGACATGCAATCGTGGGTTTTTAAAATAATTACAGACTGCCTGGAGCCTCAAGTGTGTGACGATTAGATATTCCCTTTTTACATTTCTATTCAATTCAGGCCGCACTGCACAGTGGTAGTCACAAACCCACGCACTGACATGCATGCATCAATTGTTCAGCGCTCAGTCAAACATCCACAGACACGATGGATCAGGTTAAAGTCCACATAAACTCCCAAAGCATTCCCTGAATTCATCCATCTCTCCCTGTAAAGCTGAGCCTGGTTTTTTTTTTCTGCTGAGTCTGTGCAGATTTCCAGGGAGGTGATGGATATTTGTGCCCTCACCTCGCTCCCTGAATGTGAATCATGAAGTTGCGCATTATCACCTGAAAAAGCGCAGCCTGGCTGCACGGTCACGTCATCAATAAACTGACTTTGACAGCATTTGATTTAACCCTCAGGCTCAGGCAGCGGAGGTTTTAAAGGAGCCAAGTTTGAGATACTTTAGTTGTCGACTATATGTGCTTTAATTGATAAACATGCATGCAAACAATATATTAACTTTCCCTATAAGGTAAAGAATGTGCGCCATGAATTGTTAAGCTTTTTATTTTTGTATCACAAAGAAGTGGCCTTGGATATCTTTTAGAGTTTGCCTACTTTACTTGTCAGATATCTTGTTTCGCTCAAGCGACAAACACATCAAGTGTTTTCATCCTCCTCAGAGAGCAAATGTTTGCTGTTCAGCTTGATCAAGGACCCATGCAGCGCTCCTTACCATTGTTTTTTTTTAATATATATATATATGAAGTACTTTTCTTAGAAAGGTGTTCATTCAGTACCAACGCTCCTCTGAATGTGGTGTTTCAGGTATGTCTTTCTTTTCAGGTGGTTGTGAGTCGTTGAAAGATAATAAAAACAGGTAGGAGGGGTGAAATTGCTTCACTAGTGTTTGGCTGATTAAAATGCCTCGAAGTAAGTCGGAGATAGCGACGCATAATGAGACAGAGATCAGTGTCAAATAACACTGGTGCAACATGTGACTCCCAGGTGTTTGTGCACAGCTTTAAAGCCGAATGATTCAGGCTGTCTGACGCAGAGGTGGAGCGTCCAATTTGAATAGCTAAATAGCTACAAGTATTCGTTTGTATCCAGAGAGGCGAAGGTCATGTGCTGCTGCTGCAGTTAGTCACTTTATGAGATAAGCATTTCAGGAAACTCCATTATAACGCTGTATTGCATTTATGCAACACTTAAATACAAACTGTTTTCTCTCACTTATGCCCTTCTTTACACGCTCACACCGCCAGCGCTACACAAGAGCTTAGCCTTGCTATTTTAAGTGATAGTGTTCCCATTTTTGGCTTTCTGCAGTGCTCTGCAACTTAGACAAGAGTACTTATAAACTTGCATGGAAATGGCGGGATACAACAGAAAAACCTATTATGCAATTCCCTCCAATCTCTCAGCCGCTTCTTTAACTTTCTCCATGGTTCTTTTGGTCTTCAGTCTCAGCTGGCTTACTTTATCTCAGCGTCTTTATCTGTCCCTGTATCACTCTCGTCTCTCTTTCCTGCCAGTGAGATCTTCCAGTGATTGGAGGCTGACATGGGGAGAGGACAGAGTCAGCACAGTGCCAATGTTAATGGTGTGTTTCTATCTGAAAGCAGCCCTGTGTGAGCAAAAGATACGAAAACATCAATCATGAGACACGCAGCAGCAGAAGCGCATGCGTTGTGTGTTTGGCTGAAACCACTGTACTCTTAATCCAAACGCTCGCCTGGTAAAGCAAGAGGAGGAGGAGGAGGAGAGAATCAGGCAGAGCAGGGCCAGGAAGAGATAAGAAATGGGATCGAAAAAATGAAGATAAGAACGGGACGCATGAAACTGGAACTGTGAATAAGTGTGTAATGAAAACCAATTCCCCCCTCTCTCCATCACCCACTCCACTGGTCCCTTCTTAGAAGTGCTCCTTTTATAGTGGTGTCATCTGAGGTGCCTGCCAGCGACTCCTGTATCGCTCCAGTATATCACACCGTCACCCAAAAAACTCAACACAAGAACTGAGCCACTGCCGACAATCTGTACATCTATTTAGAACTAAACCGGAGCCAATACTGAATGACAGGTGACCTAAAGTCCAAGGGAATTATAGGTACTGTGGTCAACAATGAGTCCCCTTAATACTTGTATGTTGCAAGAGTCACTTATTTTCTCTAATGATCATCCAGTTCTGTTTTTGATTTCTTTTCACCAACTCAGAAAAAAGAGTTGAAGACTAAAATTGCCACATAGTGGTCATATGCATCCGCCAGTTATTACAGAAAACATCAAAATCTGATCACTTTATCCTTCAGTCCAAGTTGATATTGGTGCAAAATTTAAAGAAATCCCATCCTGCTGTCATGACATGTTATGTCCGAGGGGGACAGGAATATCTTCCAGAGAAGTGTTTTTTATATGATGTCAGAGTTAAAGTTGAATTTTGACGCCTGCGTAAAAAGTCATTTGTGCAAATGTGTGAAATTTTTTCAATTTCTTTTTTTTTTTTAAGTATTCTCAAGCCGAAAGCTGTGCTATGAGAGAATACAGTGACCTTTGACCTGCACATTTTAAACAGTTAACTTTTTAATCTCATGTCAATGTGAAAACATTCACAGCTGTTGCTAAGATATCGTGTTACTGTTTAACCTCCAACCAACGGGTTAAAAAAATCCCTCCAGTCAAAGCCGTCGTCGACAAGGAGTCGGGATGAGAAAAATCAACTGTACTCAACATTTGTCCCAGGGTGAAGGAGACGCTGGAAGAATGCTGACGGCCTCTGAGCTCTGACATGGAAACATGATCTACATGATATTGAACCTGTGTGCTTCTCTTCACACTCAGAACTGAATCCTGCATTTGCACAAAAAGGTATTTTGGAGTACACTTGCGATCTGTTATTTACATCTCGTTCCCTTATGGACGTTTAAAATGTCAAGATAATTACACCCTGTTAGACACTTTTAATACATGAGTTGAGATGAGAACCACAGGACTTCTGATTTTTTTTTTCCTTTATTGTGTTTATTATACCCAAAGATTTACTGCATCTATTTTTCTGCTCTACTAAGTGCCATTAGCCAAACACATGAGGGACTGTTGTGCTTGTTGTTTAGTAGGAAGGAGCCATCACTCTAACAGGTTGAGTAAGGAATAAAAACTGCTGCATTTCAAAGTGGGGCATTAACACAAAGAGACATCAAAGCGACTTTCATAAGACTTGTTTCCTTTGATAATATATTTTGTCTCCTAAGAAACTCAGAGAGAAGGCAGAGTGTGGAGTGTGGTGTTGTGCAACGTTGGTGTCGCCCGCAAAGACCTTGATCAGCCGCTGGGTCCGATTACAACTCTACGCTGAGGAGCCAGGTCGGGGCGAACCACGGCTACAGGCCATGTGGACAAATCACACATGTCACACCTTTTCCTATTTCTGCTTTGTATCAGCACCGTGCAGCAGGTCTGTACACTGCAAAGAAATGTGAGTGCTCTGAGAAAGGAGGAGAGCAAACACTGGAGCATGACACATCAATCAACCGCCCAAAGAGAATGAGTCAAGGTTTGTATGTGTGTGTGCGTGTTAGCCAACTCTGAACTCTGGAGTGAGTCATTTTACTCGAGGAATGTGACATCTTTTTGTGTTTGCATATCCATGGTCATGCAAAGATTGAGACGTTTAATTAGCATCATAATGGCATGTCGGCTCACAAAAAGAAATCTATTCACACCTTCAAAACTCTTTTCTGGATTTTTTTTTTTTTTTTTTTTGTAAGTCATGAACACACCACTCACTGAGCGCATGCACGCCTGCCAAAGCATAACCTTCAAGTAGGAAGGGAACAGCTTGTCGGATCACAAGAAAAAAGAAAGTCTCAAGCTCTTTCAGTAGTTCTCTCTGAGTGTTCTGAGTGCTCCAGTCTATGCACTCTGATTTCCTTCGAGCACATCTCAGTATGTGGCACAGGAGAGAAGGCGGTCTCTTTGCTCTGCCAGTCTTCTCTTTACACTTACTGATCCGCTGTGTCAGCATATTCTGAATCGCGACGATGGACTCAATCCCTGCTTTTATCATTTACTCAACCTCAAGAAGGCTAAGAGGCTCGACTCACTTTTCCTCAGTCTGTTGACTGTTGTGTACTGTGAGCCAGGTAAAGTCTCCAAGGAGACCCGCTGCCAGCTCCCCTCGGCAACCGCAGCCGCTCCGCTGAGTACACTGAACAAAGACCCACTGTGTCGACTGAAGAGCTACAGTGAGCGCAGAGACTGTGGGCTGAAAATCAAAGATGGAAATGAAAGCTTTTGATTGTCAATATTTGGCAGGAGGAGAGGGGAGTGTGTGAGGACACTCAGAGAAGGCGCACTAGTTATGTACGCGACTGTTTCTGCACACACACACACACACACAGCCACGCCAGCGTCATTTTCAAAAATTAGCAAGCTTGAGTAACAGCAAACAGAACAAAAGTTATTATCATAATAAGGTGCAAAATAGCACCTCTTTGCATCAGTTGAAAACCATAACCCTGTAATTAACAAGAGGAAAGCAATTTACTTTTGCTTCACAGCACTCTCGCTCTCCCTGTTCCTCTTGGCACCTTTTGGGTTGTTTTAATTATTTCCTGGCAAACCGACTGTATGACTAAAGCCTCTTCCCGCTCCCACTCTCTCTCTCTCTCTCTCTCTCTTTCTCTCCCACACACTCACTGTCTCTCCCCTCCTGTACCACGCGTTTGGCGTGCTTCTACTGAGCTTCTAGAAAGGAGAGACACATCTAAAAATCTGATTAACCTGTGATCAACCCCGTCCTCCTCCCAGGAGAGGGGCAGAAGAAAGAGAGACGATATGGAGGAAGTCTCATGACTCGACAAAGAGGCATTCCAAAGAAGAAGGGCGACTTGAAGTTCTTTAAGACGTCTCAGTGCTGCCTATGTGTCCATCTCCTATTGTGACACGTCGTAAAGGAGGAGCCGTACACTGGAGAACTGAAAGGCCATCATTTATGATTACAGGATATAACGATACAGAGATTATTGATAAATTATGATACGTCACAATAGCCGATTCACTCAGGAATACAAAAAGACCCTAAAAAGGTGAAGTTCATGATAACGATGTATTCACTGTGCTTTCAGAGTCACCTCTCATCACGCTTTATCCGTTAACATCTTCACCGCTTTCTTACATGATCCCACTTCTTCATCGGCCTTCATGCCGCTGTCATCTTCTTCTTCTTTGGCCAAGTAACGTCTGTTCTCATTTCCTTTCATTCATATCATTAGCACCCCCACGTGGAGTCCTAAAGTAGTGCCGCATTGACACAAAGGAGCGCCATATTTAGAGAGCGGTCTGCAAGCGAGTCCCGGCAGATTCACTGGGTCAGTTAAATATTTCAGTTTTTACAAAGTGTGATTTACTTGTCGATTTTCAAACGTTCCTGTTTTGGGCTTTTAATATACAAGCAGCGCTTACTTCTTCTCGTCTGATTCATCCATCCGTTATCTTTTCCACTTTTTCTGGTTCGGGAGCTGGAGCCAATCCCATGTCATCGGGCTAGAAGTGGAGTTACACCCTGGACTTTTCACTAGACAGCCAGCCACACTCACATTCACACCGAGGGACCATTTTAGAGTCGACAATCAACCCAACAAGCATTTCTTTAGGCTGTGGGAGGACGCTGGAGTTCCTCGAGAACCAGTGCATATAAATCCATATCCAGTATACATAAACTCCCCATATAGTCCCTGTCAGACAGGGATTTGAACCAGGAACCTCCTTGCCGTGAATGATGATTCCATAATCCACCTGCAGGCTCCGACAGGGGTTTAACTTATGATCTCATCAGTCCTGAATTTCTGCATTTAAAATAAAACTTCAAGGAGAGAGGAGGTTGGAGGTCAGAAATCTAACAATGTTCTGCTGCTGCAACAAACAATTCAAACATCAGTTGTCTGAACTGTCAATGACAGCAGGCTGCCATGTTGCATGAGCAGAAAATGTACTTGTACCACCTGAAAACCAATAAGCGTGTTGAAGCATTGAGCGGGTACACATAAAAGAGAAAAACAACTAGCATAGCCTAAGCCTTAAACGTCTGTTGTCCTTTTTGATTTCCAACACAATTTGTGTCACCTTTTGGTTCAAAGTGCCAACGGAGGGGACACGCTCTAAATGTGTGTATTTTGTGTGACTGACCTTGTTACTGACAAAGCTGTTTTGGCTTCTTTTGCAGGATTAATTTCTAATGTGATGTAAAATGTGAGAGAGAAAGAGAGAGAGAAAGGGGAGAGGGAGACAAAGTGGTTGTGGGCAAAATCCATTTAGCTGCCACTCTTTTACAAGCCAAAGTCTGTTCAAACAAAACTGTGCTCTTCTGGTGTGTGTGCATGACCACTTTGAACTTTGGGATAACTTTTGGAATTAGTTAGCCAAAGTTCTGCAGGAGTTGTATTGATTTCCTCTTTACTTCCCTCTTCCAGTGCCATTACGTTGTGCTTTGTGCACTTTGCAAAAACTGCAATGTTTAACTGACCCAGCGAATCTGCCAGGACTCATTTGCAGACCGCACTCAGTCAATCAAATCATCATTAATGACAGTCGTATTATATATATTTTTTAAACCATCAGTGGCTGAATCACTCTTTGCAGGCTGCTTCCCAACATTACATCCTCCCTCGGGGAGTTTATGTCTTGCTGTCATCTCTCCTCAAACCCTGCACATCCAGGGACAATTTCAGGTAGGTCTGAAGGTGATCAGACTGTCTGACCTCTCAAAGGTCAGCTTTGTAAGCATCAAACACCTCTCGTCCTCACATGCTCTCCGTCATCCTCGCTCTCTCCTTCCTCTTCTCTTTTTTTCTCTCCCTTTTTTCGGCTCGTCAAAGCAACCAGCCAGATCTCAAAGACATGCCAGCGCCTCGCTTTACTTTTTAAGTCTCGATCCTTTGAAGTTGAATATGACCAAAGTGAGTAGTGAAAGTCGACAAGTGGATGCTGAATAAAACATGGCAGAACTGTTTGGAAGTCTCCTTATTTTCAAAAGCAAGGAGGAAAAACAAACAGAGAAAAGAGGTCCTGCGATGTGCGTGCAAGACGACCGCGTTCACGATCAGAAACACATCGCATGTTTGATTTATGTGGGCTGGTGGTCTTGATCACAGCTTCCTGTGGTGTGGTTGGTCATCTTTAGAAATGTCAGGTTGACTTTCACCTGCTCTATAATTTCCAGAGGAGAGGGAAATTGTTACTGTGATCTCTTCAAAAACAAAACAAAAAAAACAAAACAACAACAACTAAACATACATGAAAAAGAAAGAAATAAAGCAGTATGCAAAGAAGATGAGAAAATGTTAGCATCATATGTGGTTCTGTGGTGATTTCTAGTTGCTTGTAAAACAAGGTAAAATAATTTGGGGGCCCTTCTGACCAGCGTTTGCCATCATCATTTCTGCCAGCGTCCTGACACTTACTCCTCTACGTCTTTTTTTCTCTGCTATAAAACTGATTGTTCCTCTACATCAAGTTGCCTTTTACTGACAAGCTTTGGTTTTCACAGTGATAACGCTGCATGCATTATCGTTAGCAGGGCAATGAAAGTGAATGCTGTCACATGGGGCCCCTGAGGGAGCTTTCCTACTGCCATGCAAAATGTGCACATTTTTGGCCACTTCTTTGGTTTATGTTTTTCAGCCTCCAGGGGCCCCTCTGCTTATCTGGGGCCCCGAGTAGTTGGTTGTCTTGCCTGTTGACCAGCAGCACCTCAGGTGGAGCTTACACACTGAGTTCAGACTATCGCCTGTCCATTTCTTTACTTTCTGTAGAAAACACAGTCTCCTTTTCCCATCAAGCATCAATTACTGCAGTGTAAACAGTTCTAGTTGAAATGATGATAGTCCTGTCACTTGAAATGAGACCTCATTAGATTAGCAAAACTTTCTTAATGACACTTCAGATTATTTGCTCCCCTCTTCACGTCCTGCAGGATTGGCACCCGAGCTGTACAAACAGCAGCGTGTCATATCGGTTTTAAGAGGAAACTTTCTTCCAAAGTTCAGTGTACAGCACCAGCCTGAGGTTCCCTGAATGTCAAGTGCCCACGCAGGAAGAAAAAAAAAAAACAACCCTTGTGTAGCCACAGGTTCACTAGACATAAACGTTTGTTGAAGTGCATCTCTCCAGTGATGCTTTCATGCTTCCAAAAAAACTCCTGAGAACATCTTGATATTTAACGCGTGAGCTGCAGGTGCAACCGAAAATATGCAGAAAAATTCACAGTAAGAGATGTTTATATCCTGCAACCAGCAGACGACCATAAAGTGCATGGGCTCCACAACTGCCTCATTATGTTTCATGTTTGCACGGGTGTTCCGCTCTTTTGTTGACATTTTAAAGCTATAAATTACACATAGCACCGATATAATAGTAATTATAGTGTGGGACTGTGCTGCTTCGCCCCCCCCCCGCCCCCCCCCCCCCCCCCCCATCTACTGCATGTCAGGTGTAATGTCCTGCTGTGAGGTGCATGTGTGAACAAGATTTTGGCAGCATGCTTGCCTGACATTTTTTCTCGAAATGTTCAAGAGTGCATATGTGAAAATGTCTCCAGTCTACCATCCCAGCTGCCGTTCCTTCTGTCTGCTGTGACTTCAAAATGACTGTATATGTAACGGCTGAATAAAATACTCGCACTCACTTCCTTATTCAGCACTTTCATTCAAACGTTCTGTCCAAGTAAACCCTAAGTCAGAGGAGAGGGCTTAAAACTTCTTCAGCAGACACATGAAAGAAATCCCTCCAGAGCCTGATCGTTTGGCCTGAATGCGAGTGGCAGGATTGCAAGGACTCTTCATGTTTATGTGATTTTACAGGCACAGCGAGGAGAATCACAGGTCAGGTGAGTGTTACTCCTGCACAGAGAACTCAAAGCAGAAAAAAAAAACCCTGCTCTGACTTAGTTTAAAATGATTATATTCCATCTCTTCTAAATAAGACGAGGCACGAGTGTCACTCTGTTAGTCTGAGGCAGTGTTTTATTGTTTAAAATGTGAAAATATCTATGAGGAGTTGCATCATGTTATTTATGTAAAAAGCTTTTATCATTATGATTTAATCTCTTCCAGGGAACACTTCACATCGCCCACAATGTGAAATGAAAGGAGACATACTTTGAGATCGTTGGAGACTGCATGTCCATTCAGGTCTTATCAGAGACAGACATTTTTCATTTATTTATTGAATGTAATGTTGAAGCCTCAGAGGAAAACAAACTGTTTTGAAGAAACATCAAGACGAGGCTGAAGAGAGCTCCTTTCATGACCTGGATGGAGAGATAGCACCAGGTAACCCTTCCTGGCTCTGCTAAACTGTGGGCTCGAAGCCAGGCTAATGACAAGCTCAGCAGCACATCTTCAATCTTCAATAAGAATCTATTACTGTTGTGAGGTGAGTGATAAACTACTCCAATCCATTTATGTTTGTAGAGGTGGATAGTTCTGTAAGAGGGCTGATACTTGTGACATGAGTACCTCATTAAACATTGTTCTCCTCACATGTTCCTACACCTTCCTGCAGGTATGCTCAGGAAACCTGAGAATCATCTGAATGTTGATCAACACAAACTGTTTAATGAGGGTTTCACTAAGCAACGCAAAACCAACCAACATTAAATCAACATGTTCATAAGTGCGCACTGTTCTCATCCTGAGGCCACGCAGCTCTGTACTCCATTTAAACAACCCAGTGATTATCTATGTTGCACTTTAAACAGTCTTAATCAGAAACAGCTTACATGTCAGGGGGTTAATATGCTTTTTTGTTCACTTTAATTACCCTTTTCAAATGTACTATATAAACACATACCTTTTAATGCATTTCATCTGTAAACACCTCTGAGTTCATCATGATAAACCAGTCCTGTTTTCTTGTTCCTGTACTTCATTAGCTCCACTGGTTTGATTTATTTTTTATTTTTTAGATGAAATCCTTGAACCACCTCCTGGAATAGGGCATTGGTTGAAATGCTACTTGTGCCTGAGAGTAAAGGTGAAGTAGCACTGCATAGTTTTTGGATTAAACTCTGTTATTATTCATTTCCTCCTGGAATTTTAATCCTGCCTTCACACTGCTTCTGTTTATTTTTGGGTCGAGCTGCTCTCCGGAAATGTCACAAGAGGACGATTTGCGCAGGTTTGGGAACACGAGTGGCCACTGCAATTATTGTGATTTGCAGAGAGACCACAAGGACAATAGACCAGTGCACATAGGGCTAAGCTGCCCACTGCAATGCAAAGGTTTCATTAATGGAGTTCTACACACAGATTAACATTTGGACACTCTCTGCACCCCTTGTTCCTCTACATGCAAATTTATGTAAGAAAGTAAGCTGTTAGTGTACCGCATTCCTCCAAATGTTAAGTGTAAAAAGATAAAGGCTGTCCTCACAAATATGCAAACAAAAAAATTATTCATGTGTTTGTGTGTGTGTGTGTGTGTGTGTGTGTGCTTGGCAGTGTGTGCTACTCCTCCAGCGGTGCATTGTGTTCCATGTCAAATGCATTTGACCTACGTATCCCTGGGGGCAGACACACTGAGACCTGCTGAGATACACGCACAAGCACCCACACATGCATGCATGCACACACCGGGGGCATGCACACACACACACACACACACACACACACACACACACACACACACACAGATATGCAGACACGGGAAAGGAGAGATGGAGGTAAACAGATCTTTTTTTTTTTTTTTCCTCGTACACTTTCTGTGCCGGCGCTCTACCTATTTCTAGCTCTGCAAATGTCTGTCTTTCAAAGTGTCCTCCACCCATCTGCAGGTCACAGTTCTGACAATTCAAAGTTACCGTTGCTGGAAAATGTCAGAGGATGCAACAGCAACAAAGGCAGACGCCATGCAATAAATAGAGAAATGTAAACCGAAGATGAGAGGGGCAGAGCAGGAAGGATAAAGATAGAAAGATGCCGATATAGGACTTGAAATATCAGTGGGAAATGCAAAGAAGATGTCAAAAACTCAGAGTCCCTTTGCAGCTATAGATAGATGAAGCATCAACACATTTTGGAGAAGGCTTTTGAAGCAATCAATATCAGTTAAAAGCTAAACAAAAAGGAAATTCAAATTGAGTATCTGTCAAAGAAAGAAAATACAAACTGACAACAACTGTTCTCCTCTAACTGGGGTGACTCTGAATAGTTTCTGTGTTATTCTGTTGTTCAAGGAAAACAAATCACTAACACTGGAATCTTGTGTCAGTTTTTTCATTTTGGATTGTAACTTAGGTAAGCAGTGGATGTTGTAAAAGGTTATTGAGAAAAGGTGCTGCAGGGAAAAGAAGTTATAGCTCAGAAGAGAAAAACAGAGAATGACCGAACAAGTAGCCGGACATAAAAAAAAAAATCTGACCGCAGAGTGTTCATCCCTGTGGATATTATTCATAAAAGCAACGTAATGTTGTAATGTGTTATCGTCACTGTCATTGTTGTCTCATGTCAAGCATCTTTACCGTGTGCAGACAGTCATCTCACTCAGGTCTGCAAACAAAACATGAATAAATCCAAATGTTTTTGTCCTCTCCTTTTTCAAACTTCAAGTTAGTTTTATAAGTTAGTTTTACAACCTCTTCACTAACATGTCATAAATCACACTCTCCAATGTAGCCATTTTGCCACCGCCGATGTTAGCATGCTAACAGTTGAAGCATACACATACAAAGGGCTGCAGATGCTAGAAGAGTCACGTCTGTGCAAAATCCACTAATGTTGCCTTGTCTTTTCAGTCCATGTGGTTCTATGGCATCTCACAACATCTCTGTTGGCTTTGCACCATCTATTTGTCATTACAGCGTAATGTGTGCACAGCTACACACAGAGACAGTCATCGTTTGCCAAAAACACCAAATCCTGTTGCTTTTTGCTGACCTTTATTTGGCTCTAATATATGCTCCCATTGTTTTTTCTTTCTGTCTCTTTTTTTCATATCTTGCTTTTCTTGCTTGACCTTTCGTAAAAATAATAAATATGTGATGTGGTAGCATGCTGGTCCTACTGAGCAGTATTTCTATTCAGAGACTAGTTTGTGCTCCCAAACATCTTCCACTGATATGTTCTTGTGACCTGAGCGGTGAACTCAGACAGTCACTTATCAAAGCTTAATGGACACAGTCAGCTCCCGAGTCCTCGACAACATCCAGAGGAACAACTCAGTGTAATGTAGCATTTGATACTGACACAGTGATTGCATTTTACAACACATAAAGCAGCATCAATAATTTGAGCAGTTAAGTCATGATCTGGTGACTTTTATTTCCCTGACTCATTATTATCCCCATGTGTTTACTTAGCGCTCTCTTTACATGACACATAACTGCAGGGGTGCAGAAAAAGAGCCATCTAAATTGAGTATAAATTAGGCCTGAAAGCCAATAAATGTAATGATGACTTTTCCATCTTGTAAAAGGAAGTGCAGCACACGCCAAAGAGCTCCCGGTGGCAGCGAGAGGAATCCTTTTTATTGAAGCACACAGTGAAACTAATAGCCTTCCTGTTATGATGATGGCGATATTTGACAGAGGGGTTTTTTTTCCGTAACAGAATTAAAACTTTAATGAGCTGGCCAGCTCGGGTACATTTCAGTTGACTGGGGTTGATGCTTTGACCTGTGCCAGTTAAATTTAGCTTGTCTGTGCAGAATCTCTCATCGGCATGCGGAGCACAAACTAATAAAGCAGCCTAACATGAACACATTTGAGAGAGGGAAACGAGTGGATGTGAATGACATAAGATGGATTATTAAAAGATGAAGTAACAAAGGCACCGACACATGGGAGAGGACACAGAGGATTCATGGTATTTCCCAAAGTATTTTGGCGTAGAATTAGTTAACTTAATGAGCTGGGAAACATGGATAATTTGGTTTGATTTTTGTTCACAGGCTCAGGGCGTGCAGACTGTATCAGAGGGCAATGTTTTAAATAACCAGGCTGTGAAGGAGAGCATCATGGTACAGTCGTCTCTCTGTTAGGTTGGAAGCTAATGCTCGTCTGATACACACTGCCATCAAGATTATTGGAGGGACTGACAGTCAACATTTGAGCATCCTACACCCTGCACTCCCAGTATGAGCAATTACCATTCTGCATACAGAGACGCTACAGAGTCCCCAAATGAAAACTGAACACAGTACTTACATTATAACTTGCCCACTGGCCTGTACGCACGATGGAAACTCCACCAGCCAGTTAACATGCTGCCTTAAAAACTAAGATGTAAATGGTCACATGTTGTCCTGTGATTCTGCTGATTTGTGAGTGAGCTACAACATCCACATAAAAACGTGCCATGTGAGCGTGTCGTAGAGAATCTGCCGCCTGCTTCACTGCTGTTTGTCCTGCGAGAACGCTGCACTACACGTGGCTTCTACACTTAGAAACAGTATGGTCAAACGTTTTTAACACCACCACTTATTAACAAAAGATCAGGCACAAATCAATATTTGAAGATGAGAAAATGACTGGAAAAGTTGATGGAGACTGACAAAGTGTGAAAGAAAGGTCCACACACACTGGCAAGACAGCTGGAGTTAGCTTCAACCCAGTGCAGCTAAAAAATGTTGTTTATGCCAAATTCATGAATAAATTCATGACTGTTATTTCTGAATCAAAAGTAATGTTTCTGGTCAATAATTTAAAATGGTGGGGCCGGTGGTACTAAAAAGTCACAGAGGGCCAGTGGCAAATGGAGCTTAATGTCAAACCCTGAAACGGTTTGTGCATACAGCGATAAACATTCAATCTTTCTTCAGGCTGTGTGAGGTAGTGTCAAGGTGTTCTTCTCTGTTTCACTGATTATCTTGTATTTTATGTTGCTCTTGTGCAATAAGAGGAATCTGTAATTTGTTGTATGTTGTTTGTGTTGGTCTGTGAAGATTATATAGACTCCGCCCCTAGCACGCAAAATGAGTAAGGAAAAAAAGTTGAAGTTTAATAGGAAGAAAAAGAAGGAAACTGGTGTTTAACTATCACTAAATAGTATTAATTTTTATGCTATTAATCAGTATTATAAAAAAAAAGAAGCCAAGAAAAAAGTAACTGCTTCACATATTTAAAAAGGCTTTATTTTCTCGCTCCCTGCTCCCATGCTGCTTGTCGGCGGACGAGGGTGGATGAGGGCAGGAGAGAGTTACACTCACTAATTTAATGATAAATAAGAGGTTTAAATGAGGAAACGTGTAAACATAAGGCTGTATGCCAGTTTTCTTTAAGTGCTCGGAGGTCGAGTTGGTTTCAATACAAAGGGGGGGCCAGTGGGTTAGGGCCAGTTCTGGTTATGACCTGCAGCACGCTAAAATGACAGCTCATTATCTGGCATATCTCGTTTCCAAAATCACCCCAAACTCTCAGACACAAGAGAAATTTAGTCTTTTCAAACGTAAATTTTCAGTGCTGCTCAAAGGGTTTTATTCGAAAAATATATATTATGTTGCTCAACTGAGCAGAGTAAAATTCTGAAATGTCATTACTGAAAACTAAGCCGTGAGCTGCAGCAGAAATTCTACACATCACCGGGTTTTTCTTCCATTCTTTCAAATGGATCATTTCCAAATTAAAGCTTAACTAACAACTTTTCCAAGGAAATGACCCGATAGCTCCTTCCTTACCTTATGCTCTGAATGTGGAGTATGTCTGGATCTGTAGCGTTGAGTGAAGCCACAAAGCTTCCCACAGGGACGTTTTCCATCCTGGTGACTGTCAGGGGGTCCGGGAAGAAGACAGGACCCTCGTTGATGTCCTGGACTGTAACATGGACCGTGGCTGTAGAGCTGAGGCCGTAGCCTACATCTGGAACCAGAGGATCCTCATTCTCTACTTTGATGAGTAGCGTGTGGAAAGCTGTGGCCTCGTAGTCTAGAGGCTGATGGGAAAAACATGATCGGTCAGGTAAGAGAGGGAGGGGGAGATGATGATGTGCATGTGTGAAAACTGCTCATGGGTTAAGACTTCATATCTTTACCTTGACAACAGAGAGCATGCCCTCGTTGTTGTCTGGGTTGGTTTGGATCTCAAAGCTCTGCTCAGGATCTCCGTTTATGATGGAGTATGTTGCTCTCCACGCCCCTGTGGCTGGGTCGTCTCTGTCGTCGACTGTCAGGTTGACTACCACTCCTGTTGAGCCCTCATAGACGTACGCCTCAAACTGTCAAAGAAGAGAGACAGACAAATCAACATGAGATGAGTACGATGGATATACGAGTCAACAATGACAAGCAAGTGGTTAAAGAAATTAAGAATAGAAGAGAATAGAAAGCCTTTATTGTCATTATACAATTATACAGTCACAGATTCAATCACCCCCCCACCCCCCCCCCACAACATCAGCTGCAGACGTGGTGAGAGTGAACGGAGAAAAGTCAAACCGACCGTTTGCCCGGATCACTTGTGTTCCCAACTCGGTCCGTATGGATCAACTGTGTGCTGATGCACTAAAAGATAAAAGGGGAGTGCCGCGTCTCGTGTTGTGGCTGGCGCTCCAGTGTGTGTGTATGTGTGTGTGTGCATGTGTGTGTGTGTGTGTGTGTGCGTTTGAGCTGAAATTAATGTCACTCCTGCCAGAAACTTCTCGATACCAAAAGTTCCCCATGCCCTCCCCAATTTGAGAAGGACTGAATTAAGGTAACATGGACTATGTATGGTAAAGTTATTTACAGGTAGCAGCATAGTCAATTATGAACAGCTATTGCAGAAATACAAAATGAATATTTGCACAGTATGAAATTGAAAACTATATCAAAAATATAAAATGTAACTATGCAGAGTATGAAGTAAACTATGGCCGAAAAAAAAATATAAACATTGTACAGTATGAAATGTACATTATTGCAGAAATAAAAATAAATATGAAATGAAATGAAGTAAAGTATTGCACATGCCAGAAGTGTGTGTGTGCGTGGTGAGGGTGTGTGTGGTAAGAATGGGAGGGTCAGCGCATGTCCAGGTTCAGTGTGCTTATGGCTCTATGGAAGAAGCTGTCCTTGAGTGCGTCTGTCTCAGCTCTGACAGACCTGTGGCTTCTGCCATAGAGAAACATGTTGCACAGAGAAAAGCCAGAGTGAGAGCTGTCCTTAACAATGTTTCCCTCTCTTGGAAGAGCGGGAGAAGTTCACCAACAGACTCTCATTCAGCTTGTTCTTCCTGAGCGCTCACACACAGTGCAGGCAGTGTTGTGTCTTCTTGATGATCTCCAACATGTTCGGGGTCCAGGAGAGGTCAGCAGAAATGAGGGTGCCCAGGAACATGAATGTTTTGACCCTCACAGACACTGCTGATGTAGAGGGGAGCTGGGTCTGCGTGGTGCTTCCTGAAGTCGAGGATGAGGCAAATAAGGAAAAGGAGGCCTTACAGACCACCATCGCTTTCTGCAGCCATATCGAGCACCTGATCCTCGACTCTGACAGACGATGCATTATCAGGTCCTTGAGCTTCTGCTCACAGTATAGTTTTATTTTTACACCCAGAAGCTACAGGTGAAGCGAAAGAGGAAAAAGTATGTAGAGAAATAAATATACTGTCCGGTTGATGCACTGCTGTCCAATCGGTGAAAAAAAATGTACCTTTGACTGAACAACAATACAAAAGACTTATATGCATGAGAATAGATGGACAAACAGCACACACAACAGAATAAACACGTTTTGTGTTCTCTGCGGTCGTCTCCTCGCAGCACATTTCATTTATTTTCACTGTCAATCACTCCCCGGCTCTCTGCTCATTGTTGGCAGCATTCCTCAATCAGATTCCTATCAATGCATTCTGCCAGCAAGGCGCCCACTCAGGACCATATTGTGAACAGGGGTACCCTTGCAAGAAGCACCAAGCAGCAGAAGTGATTGTGTGTAGTATGTGTGTGTGTCCAGACCATTATGGTGTCAGAGCTTATAGTGTAATCTTTTAGACACAGAACACTCTGTTTAAGGATAGCGCTGGTCCAGCCTAGATTACCGCGTCTTCTGTCAGCCCAGGGTGTTGTTGTATCACAGATTACCTTTTTACCGCCTTACACTGCCGGGCTCCATGCATTTATCTGAAGAGAGACAAACATTGATTTCTTCTCCTCTCTTTGTTTTCTTTTTATCCTTTTTTTATTCAACCAAGCTTGGTTTTTTTCTTTAAAAAGAAAACACTTTGAACAATTCTCTGTCATTTAGAGCACCGCGAATGGAAACACAATGTTCTTTAAAGGTGTTTGTACCCGCATGGGCATTGTTGGCCTTTTGTCCTGCAAGCCTGCGGCTGTTCGCTACAAAAGCATCAAATGAAAATTAGAAGGCTAGAAACATAAAAAAGTCCAGTCGTCGTTTTTTAAACAAGTGGAATACACTGGAATTTAAAAAGCAATTGCCGTAGCTTTAGTGTGGAGCCCCAGAGCAGTTAAGACATTTTACAAGCACAACATACACATACTGAAAGACACAAGCACTGTGATCATAAAAAACAGCATGTCATTGACATTCCCATGCTCTTCCTGCTCTGGACTCCAAACCGAAGATAAGGCACAAATAAAGCATTTGCAAGCCTTCTCTCTTTCCCCTGACCTCCCACAAACACACACAGACGCACACATACAGTGCAGACCCGCAGACAACAGTCAGTCAGATTGGGTTTAATCATGTGGGGCAGTCATGCGGTTGGAGAAAGCGCTGTATTCCATGTGATGTGGCCACTGGGCTTCTGCCTTGCTGCTGATAAGGCCCCAATTCCACCTTGAGCACAAAGCAGCCAGTCACCTGAAAGACTAGAAGGAAATGACTAAGTACGAAGCACAGCTTCTAGCCTCAAATGGCTAAAACACATTAAAGAGAGAGAGATGGAGAAAGAGGGAAAAAAAGGTCTGCCTTCAAGTTTGCTATAGTCCAAGTGTGTGAGTGGGTGTGTGTTTGTGTGTTTGTATGAGCGAGCTTTTTCTATCTGAAACTACCAGCCAAAAACAGAGCACCAATTATAGTGGTGGCTCTTGTTCGCCTCCACTCTCAGAAAAAAAGATGACCAAATGACCAGAGAAGTGCAGGCCAAGAACAAAATAAAGGCACACTCAAAAAAAGACAAGCACCATGCACACACACTCTGCAGAGGGGAGCTTAAAGAGTGAAGACAAACTTCAGCACCATAAACAACACTGGCATGGAGGGATGAACGGTTTGATATCAATCAATCAATCTTTATTTGTAGCATCAATTTAAAACAGGTGTTATCTCGAGACACTATACAAAAAGCAGGTAAAGGACCTTACTCATTGCTATATTACAAGAGCCCAGCTTAATCCGTCATATCGTGGCAAGAAATAACTTCCCTTTAACAGGCAGAAATCTTCAGCTCATGACGGAACAGCCATCTGCTGAACTGTGCTGGGCCTGAAAATGGGATGGCGGAGATGGGACAAGATGCAGAAAGAAGGATAGGATAGGAAAAAAAAGTTGTTTGGGCAGGCCATCCTTACCAACAGTCCCAAAGAACCTGAGCAGAAAAGGGAGTGGTGATAGACTGATGGACGGATAAATGCATAGATGAATGGATGGATTGATGGATGGATTGCAGACAGATGGATAGATGGAAAGGGTAAGCAGGAGCCATATGTCAAAGCCCAACACTTTAGCCTTTGAAGATTCCAAGCAGTAACTTCAGGTTGATGCTGATTTTCTATTTTCAAACTTCTTTTATTCCCAGACTTTTTCAATAATCTGTGTCATAAATCTTCAAGGTAATGTCATGCTGCCAGGAGGTAATTGTAGGTCGTCATTTGAGTCACAACAACTTAAAAGCAAAACTAAATAAAAGGATAATGTCGAGTTTCAGATGACAGTTTGAGGACTGTAATTTGTGATTGTGCTATTTATACCTATGATTGTGAGGCTGGCTTTTTGTTTGTTTTTGTGTTCATGTCAAACATGCCAAACAACTTTTTTAATACGCTCCTGCTTAAGGCAGATGATGCTTGTTTGCTCTGTTGCTCCTTTCAGTCTCCTGTTCTTCAGAAGACAGATTTTATTAAAGCAGTTTCTCAGCATCAGTTTTGTTGATGTGATACAAATCACGTACACAAGATTCAATAAACCTGCAAACCATGATGAGATAGTTAGGAAATGTTGTTACTTTTGAATATTGTGCCAAATGATGATTTCACACATTGATATCTGAAGACGGACAATGAGGCCAAACAATGGTGAGCTCCATACTGAAAACGCCCTCAGCGTAACTTTAGATGCATGTAAAAAAAGGCCTCAGAAGTAGAGTTGAGGCTTTTTATAAGTCGGTAAACAGTTACCACCTGCCACTCAGCTCCAAAACCCACCTATGCAAGTTTATGAATCTTTCTGGTTCAAGGAAATTAAACAAAAAAAACATCACCCCATTCAGTTTCTACCTGCTTTTTGTTTTTACTTCTGCTGTAAAAAAAAAAGACAATTAAACATAGGACCTTATGGGGATTTCTTGGCTTTAACAGACTACATCACCTAGTGGACACTTGAGGAACTACAGTTCTTTCACTTTAGCATTGGCTTCAGTTTTTAACACTGAAGTTAGCATAATGGCAACTGGTAAGTAGGAAGTAGTCATTTGAGCAGGGTATCGTTATGATTGTCACATCATAATAAGAAAGTTAAAAAGTTTCTAACCAGGTGTTAGTGTCACAATGCAGGAAATGGGAATATGTACGTTTATGAAGTGTATTTCTGAGTGTATTTCTGTCCAGGTTTTTCTCTGCTCTTCCACTTTGATCCATGCTCAGTGAGCACTGTGTTCATTAAGACAACGTTTAATGCCAATTTACATTACACTCACGCTGTTTACCTTTAGCTGTGTTTTTAAGTGAAATATATTGACAACGAGTTCTTACCTCTGGGTCATTGAACCCGATACGTTCTTCAGCAGAAAAATGGAAAAGCCATTTGAGGTCAACTTTTATAGTTGCACTTATTTTCTTATGTAGGGCCTTTAACCTTGTGGCCTTATTTCTCTTTGTACTTTTGATGTTATGGGGGGATCTTTATTTCTCATGGAGCCTTGAACTCTGAACTTTCTTTGCTTTCACACTGTTCTCAACCACCTTTACCATTCTGAAAGAAAACAACATTTGGCTTGAGCCTAAAACACAAAATATAAGACTTGTGTACTCGCCTTTTTCACTACACTTGTCTGTTACACTACTTTTTTATGTAAAGCCTCACACCTCAGTTATTTCCATAGCACTTGTTATCGAGCCTCAAACTCTTTCCAGATTAACAAACAATGTATTAACAAAATAAATGATAAGCATAGCTGGACAATCAACAAATGTGGATCCTTTTCCAGCGTCCTCTGGCATGTTAAGTAGAACAAGCTCAACCTAAAGTTTTGCTTTGTTTTCAAATGTCAAAATAACATCTGCCAGACAAATCAAATCCTTCTATGTGAAACCAGCATGACTCCACAAAATCTCCATCTCCACATTGTCTGGATCGCTCTAAAGCAGATGGAGGTGCAGAGGAAGCCTAACACTGTGGCACGTGGCGCGCTTAAGAGATGTGAAACCTTGGAAGGCACACACATCTGTCTACTTTACGGAGTAACACTAAATGCTCCCTGCCTCATTAACAGCACTATGAAAATTACCTCCTATTTCTTATACAGTCTTTTAATTTGTCTTTCACTGCCAGCTGGCTTTGTTTGCTTGTTACAAACCAATGCTCCAAACCTTTTCTTTCTTTTACTCTGAGTAATGCAACTTTGGCCCGAGTGTACAGAATAATAAACGGGGCATTAGGTGGAGAGACTGAAATAAGAATTTGCCAGCTACTTAAAAAAAACCCTGTTTTGACCGTGATTACAGTTTGCACTAAGCTTATAAAGCAATCTGACTTTTTCTTTGTGCTTCCCCATTCTCCAACAAACACAAATACACACAGACATGTATTCAATTACAGCCAAGTAAACAAACATATGCTCAACATCTTCTCAAACATAGACTCCAGCATCCACCATGGGTGAATGGACAGCTGTTGAATCAACTTATTTTCTTCCTGGTTGTCTGTCAGGATGTGTTATGAATACAGATGGCACTGGGGGCTGCAGTGACAGGCAGTCGGACAGACAGCTGAGCAGCTGTTCATTTGTCCTAAAGGAGAGTATTGTGTGACACGTCCCCACTGCCCTAAAAAGATTTTCACTGAGCGGGAACACACATTACAGTGGCCTATCACATTAAACCTCCAGTGACGACACTGCTTTGCCTCCGAGTAGATTTTGCTGCATTGCTACAGTGTGATACAGCAGCATGTGGGACGTATTTGAAGTTTGTCTTTCAGGCACTATTGGTTACTTTCCCAGAGTTTCCTTCTGTGCATCTATACACATTAAAGTCGCCACTCTCCATCTCTTCTTGTAGGCTGTGTTTTTGATTATGCTAAGAGTTATATCTGTAATATTGTAGGTGGTATGAATTTCAACCCACAGCATAAAACACACAAGGTTTAAAGGGCTGTGATGTGAGTGTTTAAAAGTTTTAATATGTTACAGGATGGAGTGTGGATTAAGAATTTATGGGCTGCTTTGTAGGCACACAAAGCAAAGGTAGATGTGATGGAGGTAAACGTGGAATTGAAAACCAAATCCCCGGCTTCAACAGGAATGAAGAACATTTTTAGCAGCCGCTTGTTTTCCCTTTATCTGCCTTCTAAAGCAGCTTAACTCCGAGGCACAACGAGGTGTAGAAAGACTGCAAATCTGTAAAAAGACCTTACTCTCATTGTGCCAGCAAGTCCACATGATAACACATCTTCCCACACAATCCTAAACACAGTGTCTGTGCATGGGATTGGAAACTTACTCTCCGTCTAACCCCCCTACTCGCTTTTTAGCCTTCCTCCTAGTTTTAGTGCTGCAAACAGTAAGTGTGTCTGGAGAGTTAATGAGCTTACCTGTGTCTTTATTAAATTTGAACAGCTCTTGCTCAGGCTGTTTCCAAAGATAGATTTGAGATTAATTTGACATTAAGCAAAGCTGCTTTTCTACTTCTTCAGAGCATGACAGCCCTCATATTTGTCAATGCTGCTTTTAAAAAAGGAAGAAAAAAAAGAGAGACGGAAACATCTTCAAGGTAGACACACAGTATATTTAGTAACCATGTAGTAACCATGTTTGAACAACTAAGACAGTGTGCAGGACTTTGCTGGCTATGTTTGAGCCCAGGACTTCTCTTTTTGTTGCTGTTGTATCAAATCAGGTATCATATTTGATTTTTACAAGTATCTCGTCAAGGTGTTATGATTGATAGATTCTATTTATCTACGTGTCATGCAGCAAAGTCCCATCCCTCATAGGTTTATAAGACACCAGAAATTCAGTTGCAGTGGTTTACAGTAACATTTCACAACATTACAGAGTAAAGTGTTTCTGTCACAGTTCAGTCTTATACAATGTGTTCTGTCTTTTCTCCCAGACTTTGCTGATAAAATCTGCTGCAAACAACTCAAGTATTTTATAATCATTGAATCGAAAGAAAGGAAGACATTTTTCTAAATGTTCAGTTTCACCGAACACAACAAACCAACTCTGGTCCCATGACAATCCTCCTTCTAAAAAAGGGACGTCCGGCTTCGCCACAGACCATGAAACTGGACGATAATGATTTATGATTTATCCATGATTTATTATTGAATGATAAAATATAAGAATGCAGGCCATGCAGATTGCTTACACGTCGTTTTACCATTTGTTGAAGAGAGAGCAGTTACCTCATTCATTATGTAAATTCAATTCAAACTTCAGTTTAAGTGACATTACAGGTTGAAAGATTGCATGAAGGGGCGTCTGTCGACTCTCACTGATGTCTCCCACTCTTCTGGAAGACGAAGGAATATACAGGTGATCTATAATATATATGCCACAATGAAACATAAGAGAAAGTTCTGAAGAGCCTCTGCAACAAAACGTGTTGTTGCACCTGAAATCTGTGGCCTGTTCCTCTGAGGAAACTAAAGACTGAAAGCTTGAAGCAGTCTCTTTGTGTAAGCCTTTTGTCAGCTGTGTGGAGACAAGCAGCTGACGTCGTGATCTCACATTATCATTCTTCAGAACAAACTTCACAATTGAGAGAAAATGTGCTTTTATATGTCTTTTGTTGCTATTTCAAGTGGTTTTTCTCACCTCTTTCCAGTGCTTCTTCACTCCTTATTGGACGCACTGAGGATGTCAAGAGACACCACTCTCTCCCCCACATGAATAAAATTACCCAGGAAACCCTTCATGGGTCAGCTGTCTCATGAAGTAGGCTTAACTGAATACAAGTTATACAATGACTTCACATATGCACAGCGACTGCACACGGGAATATGGAAGGACAAATGTACGTAGACGTATAATTGCAAATGTGATCTACAACAATCGTTTCACTTTTAACAGGTTTGTCTTTTATATTCCTAACTTCTGACAGTAAAAAGGTGCTGAAAAGGTAGCCAATGCAAAAGTGCAAAAAAAGTGTAGCACCTTGAGTGTGTTAAAAAGCCAAGGAATATCCATACACAGCCCTTATTAAAAGGGCATTTAGTAGCATAAATAAACAGGTTTACAGCCTGGTTTGAAATAAACATTTAGTTTTAAAAGCTCAAGTCTTTATTGGAACAAACTATAAGGGGGTGATAATTCTTTAATATTTCATTTATGAGATAGGACAGCTTTGGAGAGACACAAAATGTGGGCAGAGAGAGAGAGAGTGCTGGAGTGTTATCAATAAATGTGCATAATTTAGGACAGGACTGAGTTGTCTGGCTGGCTGGTGTTTGCTGCTGGCTGGAGGCTTCGAGGGTTTGGACACACTGTTTGAAAACCCAAATCACACAGAGATGCACCGCCCAGCTCTGCTGCTCACTTCTTGTCTTGAATTGAGGAGTTATATTAAGAAAAAAAATCACGAGGTTCCATCCATGCAAGAAAGACAGTGGGGCAGTTTAAATTGATGTAATGGAGGGCAGTTCTGAAAAGACTCATCTATTCAAGACAAAAGCAGAGGAGCGAAGCTGGGCAACACAGTGTGTCCACACTGTAAGGCTTGCCTCATCTCCACCTCGTTGTCTGCAAGACTGACAAAAAGACAGCTAGAGTAATTATTGCCATTTATTAGATGGCAATTGTTAATGCCAGGCTTTAAAATACCCATAACAAACCAATGGGTGATGTCACTGAGTGTACGCCCATGTTGTGTGTTATGGGTTCTTATCTTGAGGAAATGGAAAAACTGACCAACAGAGTTAAAAAGCAACCTGCAGAAGTTTCAAGGACAAGCTATCCCAGCCCGCCCTGCTCTAACCTGATCCCTTTATGTGTTTATGTGTCCGTGTTAAATTACACAATTGAGCTCCTAAAGACCCCTATTTTTCTGCATCCTTTCTACTCCTACATACAGTGCTCAAATCCTTTTCCATCCCCTCCCCTTTTGTGATTGAGATTTCTGGCCAACTTCGTGGCAGAATCACCCGAGGTAAACCCAGTGTGTATCTCAGAGCTACTGAAGCAATCATGCAAAGCTCAGACTAATCCGTGACACCCGTTAGTCATCCCCCCGAGACAAACCAGCACTGACAGGGCCCTGCTGCCCTGTGCCTGCTGCTACACCCATCACCACTAATGTCTTTATCAGCAGGACAGATGGATTGCAGGTGAGCACATTCTCCTGGTCATCATGGTGGAGAGATGGGAGGGAGGGAGGGAGGGAGAGAGGGAGGGAGAGAGGGAGGGAAGAGACGGAGAAAAACAGGGGCTCGGAAAAAGAGCACAAAATTGAGAGAGAAAAAAATACATGAAAGAAGCTTTTCAAGAGTGTGTGTGTGTGTGTGTGTGTGGGGGGGGGGGCAGAGGAATAGTCAGATATATTAGCAAAATAAGAGAGGAAAGGAGGTAAGACGAGGTGGGGACACAAAGAGGTTAAAAAGTCCCTAATAATCCACTTTTCCTCAATTTGAACTCAACAGAAGATCCCAGAGACGATGTACAATGAGGAGCAACTTAATGACAGTAATATAACTCCAAGGAGGGGAATACACTGAACTCACAATGCTGCACATATCAACCGAAAAATCTATAATAGGATGGACAGAGCAACAACCAACAGGGAGTGAAGTCCGAATATTCAGAGCTCCCCCTTCTGACTGGCTGCAGTATATTACAGAAACCCTGCCTCCTTAATGATAACAGATGAGACAAGGTTCAAACTAAAAATTTAAAATAGGTTTCAAAGCACGATTCTGTGGTGACAGCTTGTCTCAGAGGTGGGCACAGAAAATCAGAAATGTAACTCTGTTAACCGTTAATCTGTTAACAAAGTTTAGGCTCTTTAGCACCTCTAATTCCATCGACACCAAAACGTACAAGATGTAGAATTCTTCAACAATGTTTACATTAGAATATTTAAATTCATTTAAAAAAGTGAATATGTGCTCATTCTCTGTGGCACTCCAGAAGAATCCAAACCTAATGTTACTCCATGACTGCTGCTCGGATGCACTTTACCTTCTAATATTTCCTGATTGGAGCCACAGATGCTACAGCATCTAACTGTCATATCTGTGCCTCCACTTGCCATCACAGCTTTGCTTGTCAAAAATCTAAGATTCCCATGTAAGTGACTCCCAGTGTACCACAAGGGGAATCCCGCATAGCAACAGTGGTAATTAATTTGACTGTCGATTTTTCGTTGTATTGTGAGCTAACGTTACATCCCTTATAACCCTCGCTTCAATCGGCAGATAAAACTCTCGAGAAACGTCTTCATTAGCGACAGAAGAATACGTATCTCACCTCTGACGGATCAGCCAGGGGATTCCATATCATTTTTCCGTGCTTCCCCTCCTCATGAAAACAGGATTAGAACCTCACTATAAAAATTAATTAGGTCAGAGCCCAGTCTCCCTACAGAAGAAAAATCTCATAAATTTCCCAGCACTGCAGGAGAGGATAGCTCAGCTTATGACTTTTAAAATGGAAGATAAATGACAAAGACCCATCCATCCATACAAAGAGAAAAGTAATGGCAGTTTGACACGCTGTTCAGGGTATTTCCTCCTTTTTAATGAAAGGTTTCAGTTTTCACAGCAGCAGGAGAGATTATTGTTATTAAAGACACATCTGAACTGTTTTTCTGCCGAGACTGTGTGTTTGAATTGTCAAATATTTTATTATTCATAAATAGTCAGTTTATCACATGAACAACACCTGTTTCGCCACCTTAATGACTTTTAGTGAGGTTTTACTATGTTCTTACTAATTCATTGTGTGTGCTATTCATGCTTAAAACTCAAGCTAGCAACTTGAAATGCAGGATTGGAGTTTAGAGAAAATATTTAGATTATTAAAACGCTCAATTATTTTCTCGACTTTTTTTCCCTCTTTGTCGGATCCGTTCCATCTCTCTCTGAGCTCTGCTCATAGTTGTCCAGTTAAAAAAAAAAAACAGCAAAGCAAATTGAAAAGAAAATGAACAACAGTGCAGCGCCACTAAAATTACACAAAGAAAATGAAGTGCTGATAAAAAGTAAATTGTCAAAATTTAAATACGAGTCTGTAATGTAACATTTTGCTTTTATAACATTACCGTGTGTAGTCTGATTTATTTACAGTATCAAAAAAAGAGCGAGGATGAAAACATAATGGAACAGTTTCATGGAGATCACACCTGTCGTCTATTTCCAGCTGTTTTCTAGAATCAACGCACCCTGACTTCTTAGGGTCTGACTCGAGGGAGGGCTGATACTCTGGGTAAAGTCAGGGTGAACATGCAGGTTCTTGTGTTCACACATGAAGCTCAGCCCAAACATTTCAGAAGGTGTGAATGAGTTGTGTTCATGTGTGAATTCACCAAAACACTGATTGGTCACATGAACTTCAAACACCATTTTCTGCAACAGTATTTTGGTTACTTTGGACATTAACCTCTCCTAGTTCAGGAGAAGCAACCAAACGCTGACACATCATAACTGACCAACAAACAAACTGGTTAAGGTGGATTTTTCACTCAAACTTAAAGGCAGGTTTAATCCTTTTTCTCCTGATACACTTGTCTTCAGGTCCTGACAAGAAACAATCTGTCATCTGTCACACGTTGTAAGCCCGTAAAAACTTCAACCCATGTCTGCCACGAGGTACCAATCTGATGAACCAATCACAGCCTCCTGCTCCTGGAGCCACGTCGCTCGTGTGTGTAAGTGAGGCTATTGAGGGGAGGAGATGGCTGAAGGGAATGCTACTTTAAAAATCATGCTAGTTTTAGAAACTCCCCAACCTTTACTGCCTTTAAGACAGAAGTTATACATAGCTGCTGCAACGGGCCACTGGCTCTGTGTAAGGTCAACCAGTGCTGGGGAAAAACTCATCCAGAAGCCGAAGAGGCGGAAATTGCTTCCACATACTGTATATGTTAAAAAACTGTTGAAATTCAAATTGGAATAACACTTTCTTTCAGAGCTGTTTGGAAGGATTTGATTCTATCAGAAAATAGATCTTTGCAACAATTTGAAAATAACAGAAAAGAAACAAAGGGCATGTGAGTCTACTCACAGATTTGATCTCTCTGTTACTATTCCCTTCACATAACAGAACATACAAAATAAAGTCAGCATGCACGCTGTAAACCACATTCAGAAGTGTATAATTATTCCATCACTGATGCTGACTTGTTTTCAGAGTTACAGGAAGTGTAACTTGAACAACTTTACTGCAGACAGCTGAATAATGGAGGAGAGAAGAAGATATTCCCTGCTGGTTGATCCGAGGATATGCGTGAGCAGAGAGGTGGTCGGAAGCAAAGACTTCACAGGCTAAGAATAGATGTCTCCATGCAAAGAGCCGTGTAGGTAGGTCTGAGAAGAAACTGAGGCACCCTATGGTGGTGTTGTGTTTGCTGAACTCAAACGCAATGTCAACTCATAAAACCCAACAACACTGTTTGTTTTTGAGAATGAATACAGAGTCCAAAAAGAAATACATCTTGTGCACATTAATTTGCTCTCTTCTTTTTCTTCCACTCTCCTTCCAGCTCAGACTTTATACTCGTCTTTTATCCTTCTCTCTATCTTCCCTCAGCTTGAATTCTGCACACAACATGGAAAACATGCCTTTAAAGCTCACGTCGGATCTGTAGGAGGTGCTGTCTTCAGAAAAGACATCTTCTGAGGGGAAAGTTTTCAAAAGTTCCATGAAAGACTTGAATATTTGTGATGAATAATTTAGACTGAGAAAGCCTGAGAGCTGACGATGACACAAACCCCGGGCACTTGCAAGTACTCACAATATGATGGTGGTCATCTGAGAGGTCATGGATGATTCATGGGCTGATTGCAAGCGGTCAGGGAGAGTGGAGGATAGAGGATTTATATGGGCAGCTTAGTGCCTTCCAACACTTGTTTTTTAAAAGCTCCATTTCTCTGTGCCGTTAAACGGATCTCTTCCCAGTGAGAAATGAGAACATTAACTGGGACATGGTCATGGTGCACTCTACACGGCCCTGCCGAGCCCTCTGAGCTGTAACATTTTACATCTGAGCCGCACTCCTTACAAGCTCCCCTGACACCCCGATGCATCATGGGAGGGCTGCAGGGGGGGGGGGGGAAACGTGCTGTTTCTCAAAACCTGACAACAGCTGCAGGCCCTTCCATTAAGAACGACACAACTCAGTGTTACAACTGCACCTTGAAGCAGTGACAAGCTCTGTTTAAACAGGACCTCATGTTTTGCTCTCTGGGTCCTCACCTACTGAGGTGAGAAAAAAACACAGTCATTGTAGTAGCAGCGAGTGATGGGAAGTTTGACTCTGAGCCTGAAAGAGCCGCCTCTTTTGACTCTTCATTTGAGATCTTGTGTAGCCTCACTTTATAGCTTAACTTTGCAAAAATGAACGTGTGTATGTTTAAATACACACCATTGTTTATTAATCATGTTGTTTATTTATTAAGTGCCTAATTCTGTGCATCTATTCTGTTACAAAAGCTTTCTTACTCGTGTTTAATATTTCAATCACATACAAAAAATACAAAAATGCAAATATAAAATACATTTTTAAAAAATGTGCGAAACTAATCAAACAGAACCGAAACTCTTTAATTAATCATCTGCTGTCTCGCTCATATGCCGCCTTGCTGGCCAATCATAACTGACTGTAAGGTGGCTCAGCTCTCAGAGCTGCATCTTTTGCTCAAGTCACATCATAGTAGCTTCTGGCACATTCATCATGGGTAGTACATGGTGCGAGTTATTTTTGGATATTATCTATATATCATTAATATGCGTTTTATCCCCCAGCGTGACTGACAGGCCGCGGTTTAGTCTGTGTGCTTTTCACTAACGCCTCGAGGCACTGCTGACTAAACAAACCATCACTGAACCCCAACACGTCTCCTCCCACTCCTGCTCACAGGCCCGCTTATCTTGCTGCTGCACCCATGTCACCCAGTTACACTGATCTGTTACCACAAGTCACATGTGTTCTGTGAACACACACACACACACACACACACACACACGAACACACACACTGTGATGTGTGCTGGCCATTTCCTGAGCTGTACCTTCAGCAGACGAGGACGCAATCCTTTTTATGAAAGCTGAAGGTCACCCTGAGTCGCAGAGTCGTTGAGTGGGAGAAAACACACATGCACATGAAATGTGGAGGTGAGGTGAGCTGCAGGAGCAACTAAACCCTCTGAGAAGGTTAGCCGAGAGAGAGAACAGTGATGTTTGCTGAGGATTTGAAAGGCCATCTCATCAGTCTAAGAGTTCAGTAAGATCAGTCGCTGCTGGAGTAAAAACAGATGCTGATCCTTTTTTATCAAATTAATGATTATTAAAAAAAAAGTCTCCTGAAAGTGAGGATCAAATCAGAATCAAATTCTGTCAAATAATGATCAAATTAGTGGCGGCTGTGGCTCAGTGATAGAGTCAGTCATCTCTGAACCAGAAGGTTCGATCTCCAGCTCCTGATGTCTTTAGTGATTGAGCACCTTTAACAGTTGAAGAAATGTCGATATTAAAATAAAGCTCATCAACAAATTTAACCCGTACTATTATATAAACTGACAGAGTTCAATGTTTTGAAGACTAAATTAAAAAGGTGTCTTAACCTGAAATCTGTGAGCATTGACTGTTTCTTATTGTATTTCTGAGGTCGAATGGTTCTGTTTGAATCCTAAAATAAAAACAACATAATCGACTCCTGATTTCTTTCTACTTGCTCCGGATATTATTATTATTATTATTATTATTATTATATATTGTTTGCAAAGTGTATTTAGATTGTATGCTGAGGGCAGGATTCACCAAAGGATCGCACAGCTTTTGCCCGCACTAAACCTTCACCAATAAGTCAGAAGAACGCCACCTGGCTTACACACACAAAGGCTGACACGGTCATTTCTATACAAATCAATGTCACAGCAAAAAAGAGCCGAATTCACAAACTCCTGTGCTCGCAAACAGACACAATCATAGAGTCGGAAAACAACTCGCCCTGTATGACTTCAAATAAAAAAAACAGTTTAATTACTATTATTAATATAACCAGAGGTTCAGTTCAGACTTCAGTCCAGGCCATGAGCTGAACACTTCTTCCAAACATGGAGACGGTCTGGGTCATAATGCATGACAAAGATAAGAGTGCTTTTTTATTTTCTCCTTCAAAGGAGCACGTTTGGATGGTCAAACATGGCCGACCACATGATTTGAAGCTGACCTCAAAGTGAACTCGTCCCCTTCATTCCCATCAACATCTTTATGTGGACTACACTTTGCCCCGTCATGTATGCTAGGCATGACAGCGTAGCTCCACGCAGAGCAAAGATAAAGACACATTCTGAAGAAAAACAAGAGCTAGGTGCACGGAGGAGCCTGCTCGTTCATCGACGTCATTACTGCCATGTGATTTGTGAATCAGATCATAAGACGGAGCAGACGACCGGAGAAAATGCTGCACACTTTGTTGAGTTATAATGAACTCCATTCTTTTCTTAGTGAATCTTATAAATACAATAAAATACATGTTCCTTTGTGATAAGTTTCCTTAATCAAAGAACGAAGTCATGTTTCATCAGTCAGCTTCAATGTTTTCCTCTTTCTAAAAACATGTTTTTTTTTAACTAAAACTCAGAGTCTTCTGTGTCTTTTAGAATAAATCTGCTTGTCAGTATGTCGGAGAGCGTCGTGGTCGTGTGACCTCCTCGATGTGTTTGCACTGACTCACATCACCCATCACATTTTAGAACAAGGGCTCTGTATATCCTTTCTTTCCTTTAAATATAAACTGCATTCATGATGCGTGATTGCTGTTTCCTTTAAGAAGAACAAGTAGAAGATGAGCGAGTGTAGATTGATATTCACAGCAGCTAAATATTGATGAGAGAAAGCTGAATCAGTGAATGAAACCAGTTTGGCTACCTCTGATATAAAGGTTTTCTGTCTTTGTGAGAAGATGTAAGAAAACTAATCTTCATGTTGTTTTGTGGTTATGGTGCAGTAACGGTCATTGCACACTGAGTCTGTTTTTTTTTTGGTCCAAAATTAACACACAAAATCTTTGCTGTTTGCACACTGACTCTGAAATCTTGATTATTTCTCTCAGAGCAGGTTTGATTTCCTGCGTTTGTTCTCCTCCTTCCTTCGTGTGTGTCTGTGGTGTCCTTACTACAAGCTGTTTGTCAGGAAACATTGACAAACCTATGCTCCGATTAAAGGTTAAATCTCTCTTTTAGAGTTTTGGTGATGACCAGTGTGTCTCCATTTATCTGTCTGCACCTTTCACTTGGCATGGTCTCAATCAAAGGTTGCATGTAAACAGTTTTTACTTTTCAACACACCTTAAATGAAAACATTAGCATTTTTAAATTATTGCGGTGATGCAACATATCAGACAGCTTGGAATAATTCTGAAGCTCATTACCAAAAAGACCAAACTCTCCTTTCTTCACAAGCACACATCTTCTCACTCTTAAACAGCAAAAGTCATCAAAATAAAATCATCTTCACTGCTTGATAACTCTGCGTGATGAGTACGAGACATTTTGTCTCACACTGAAAATTATCGTAACAATAGAAAACTACACGGAGCAAACTCAGTGTGCAAGGGTGTCTGTGTTTGGATTACAGATCCAAACAGACTCAGTGTGCAAAAGGCCTTCAATCATGTTCATTGTGATTGTGTCAGAAAAAACATGCAGGAAACTTGACGTCACTGATTATACAACTGTCTACACACAATGACTTAGCTTGAAATACATTTGATTAGCTTCTACATTTTAATATTTCATCAGTCGCAGAGAAACTCACCATCCACTCTCGATTTTAAAGTGTACATTTTCTTATCGACCTCTGGCCCGACCGCACTCGCTGTGAGGAGGCAGCACACACAACGACGTGTTCAGGTACTGTAGGTCCAAAATCTACACCATAGACGTTTCATCCACGTCATTTTAAACAAAACAATGAACAACTCTGTTTTCAACATCATAAAATATGTCACTGAGGGAGCCTCCTGTACAGAGGCTGTAGTCCTCAAAGCATGCAGCTCGGGTTCAAACCTGACCTGACGTTACTTCCCCATCTCTCTCTCCCTCATATCCAACAACATCCCCTGTCCTGTCTCAAAGAAAGGCTAAGAAATCCCAAAATAACATGTTTTAGTGTGTTGTAACTTGTGCTTTGTCTCTTTCCGTCACGTTGTATTTTTGCTTCTCCCTTAGAAAAAAGAAACTTCATCTCAAAGGGGTAAAAACCTGGTTAAACTAAAGTTACATTAAAATAAATGTCACTGAGAACCACTTTCTTTTCTCCCATTTTGACACTACAATAGTTCTCCTCCACACACAGCTTTTATTCTGGGAGATTTTAATTGCACATGTGTGAGCCCTATTTAACTCTGCTGTTACAGAGTGAAAGACTAAAACTGAGAGGTAGGCAGCTGTGTGCAGATGTGCAGGTGTTTAACACTTAGCAAAGTCAAGAAAAGAGTTCCAACCTAATCATTTATTAAGAAATAACCAACTCTAAACTGCAGTGCAGGTTAGCGTGTGGTTACACTCTGCTCCAGCGATAAGCCAGTTCAACCTGACACAGCACATCCTACTTTATCTCCATTTAATAGATGATGAGTTCACTGTCCTGTAGTTTACTTTCAGGTCATAGTGCAGCATTAGGCCGGATGCTCTTTAAACCGGAGTTAGAGCGCCAACTAGTGGCCGTTGGCTAACAGGCTTTTTAGATAATGTAACATTTTGGGCACAGCATTTTGTTACATTATCGATTAGTTATTACATTTTAGGTTTCATAAACATTTTTTTATAACATTTCAGGTCATTGTTACTTTTTTTGGTAGTGGTTAAATTTCGGGCTCTAATAAGGCTTGTTTGCATAAAAGCAAACGAATGAAAAAGAAAAAAACCCACAATGGTGAAACTTTCCTCCTGAATTGCACCGAGTTCAGCTGACTTCAGACGTGAAAGCGACCTTGTTGGCAGCGTTGAACAGCCTTAATTCACTCACAGCAAAAGATCAGTGAGCATAACACTGTAGCGATGTCCTTCTTATGTCAGTACAGACGTTTTCCCTGCACAGTTTTTTTTTTTATTTTATTTTTTTAAATCAAGCTTTTTATTTGGTCGTCTTCAGTGAAATGGTTTTAATCTTGTTACTGACCTTTTGTCTGTCAGGGCGCTATTTGAGATTAAATGTAAGAGCCCTGGACTGAGAAAATTTCACAATCTGAGAAGAGTAAAGACATCATCTAGTTATCTGAGCAGGAGTTTCAGTCTTTAATGACATGTTCTCTATCAAGTCCTTCTGAAAGAAATTAAAGTAGGAACCCAAAGGGCACGACTTGTGCTTCAATAACCCGTCTATGTAGAGAGAGAGTTCTTCATCTTCATCAAACCATCTTTAACAGGGCACAATATTGAAGCGTGTGTTGGAAGAAATGCAGTCAGCTTGAATGACCCTGACCTCCCTGGTGGGGTTCACAAACACGTTTTTTAATGTAAACGGGAAGGGGACTGAAAAAGAAAATCCCCCTTTAACAAGCAGAAGACAAGGAATAAAGAGGAATAAATCTCACCAGTGGATGTGTGAACTCAGGAGCATGATCGTTCTTGTCTGTGATGGTAATGGTCGCTGTGGCGGTTCCCGTTAAGCCCACTTCTCTTCCCGACATGTCCTTGGCCACAATCTCCAATTCATATGTCGTGGTTGGTAGTGTCTAAAAGATCAATTAACAGGGACACCGAGTCAGAAAAAGGATACAAAGGATAGACTTGTGCATCAACACAGAACATTAAAAAACAAGTAGTGCAGTGATTTCTGCAGAGGAACACGACGCAGAGATATGAAGGAGTTAGAACCACGGATCAAAAGATTAGACAGATAAAAACAGTTTATGCACAAAGAAACTGAAGCTAAGAAAACGTTATGACAACAGTCACACAGTGGCAGCTTTGCATTAGGAATGACACATGCACAAACCTCGAACCTCCTCCACCTGCCGTCTGTCCCACAGACGCATGTTAGGATTGGTGATGATCTTACATCTGAGGCCAAAGAACCAATCTTATTTAAACAGAACTATGACGTGATCACCCAGTCTACCAATCTGTTTTACTGTGCCAATTACTGTTCCTGGTCAGAGCAGGTCAGTCCATACTCATTTTTATATGGATGTAGTAATAAAGAAAAGTGCTTGATAAATAAACTTTACTCACAGTTAAATATCACTGACAGTCTGCAAACTGTAAATTCTTGAGAATCTATCAAAATTTAAAAAAAAATGTATGCTGAAACGTAAAAGTGGATACATAAATCTACAAAGCTAACACATTTTACCAAGATTGATGTCACTGTAGGAAAGTTCTTAGACCAGCAGAGGCTTGAACCATCAGATTTACTGTATACAAGCTTAAAATAATAATCATATGCACCCTCATGCTCAAACACCAAGATCCATCAACAAGTCACAGTCCCGCCCGGGGAAAGGTCAGGTTGAGATTCCCACATGTAAAGACCGATGACGTAGTGAAAGCCAGAAGTAAAAATATTTCCTAGAGCGATGCAGGATAAAAGAATAATCATTCCACTTAAAGTTTATGTTCATCCATTTAAAAAAAAAAAAAAAAAAAATCCTCAGGGATCAGAGCAGTTTTTTACACGTATCTGTGACGATGCTTTCGGGCAGATCAAGGTTTTCAGGACCGACTCTTTTCCTCAACATAATCCGGAGAATCAAAAAATCATTCTGGGCTTTTGCAGCTTTGGCTGTGCTTTGATAATCCTCAAAGCTTTTTTTTTTTGAGTCTGTGTGTTCTATTTTTGATGATAAAGTTAGTCAAGCCTGATCCCAACACATGTCTTTAAAAAAAAATAAAAAAAAATAAAAAAAAATAAAATCACGTTCTGTGATTCTTCGCTGAAACTCGGAGCAGGGAGGGAGATCAGTCTTTGATTACACAGCAGCTTTCCTTTAGATGGTAAAATACTGCGTCATACACAGGATGGCATTCAGCGTTCATCCACCACATCACCAACATCTCCACTGGCTCCCAATCACACACCTACAAAACTCTCCTGCTAACCTTCGAGGCCCTCCATAACCTCACTGAACTCCTCCACATAAACACACCCAGTCGGACCCTCAGATCATCTTCCTCCCTCAGCCTCCTCATCCCTCCTGCCCGCATGACCACCATGGGGTCCAGAGCCGCCCGCTCTGCCTCCCACCTCTGGAACTCCCTCCCACCTGACATCCGAAACACTGACTCTCTGCTCATCTTCAAATCACTTCTCAAAGAAGCCTACTCCCTCTGACATGTCACTGCAAAACTAAATCACATGTATTATTATTATTCATAATGATTGTACAGCAGCAATGATCATTTGTGTCCATAATTCACTCTACTAGAAATGTGGATGTGTAAATAAGAAGAGGAAGAGGATGCTTAAGCCAACATTCATTTATCTGCTGAAGGGTTCTTTTTTCCCTGCTGGGGGTGTTCATTGTCACATGCTTAATAAACGTCATCCATCTGTCTCACTGAGGATGCTGCTGAAGCTGCCTCCTGCAGTGGAGAAACACCTCTGCATGCATCCTCTTGTTGACTTCTAGAGTAAAACACAGAGGAGGGAGATTTGCTGAGCAAAGTAAAATACAAAAACACAGAGACTAAAACGTGATTTTAATGGATTTTTTAAACATCGTCACTGAAAATGCAAATTTTTTGCAAACTGTGTAACTTGGAAATTTGGCACACATGCTGGATTTCTATCACGGTCTTGGTTAACACGAGGAGTGCCTCGTTCACAAACTGTTTACACAACCTTTGTGCTTACTAAAGAGAAACTTGTGAAAGGGTTTCATGTCACCCTGACAGAACTGAAGAACAAACATCGTCTCTGCGAGTTTGTGCTTTTTGTCAGTACATTTAAATGAGCCATAATAAAGTCATTCAGGGGCGCAATACAAATCAGCTCATTGCAAAAAAAGAAAAACTAGTTCAACAACCCCATCGCTTACAGACAAGCACAGTTAAAGCGAATGAGTCAAATGAATCACGTGTTAATAAAGTCTGTAAAGGCCACATTGGTGTAACAATTATTAATACAACCAGGCCTGGAATCAGTCCAGGACTGCCAGCGGCTCGACACTTCATCCACAAGTGGAGACGGTTTGGGATCGTTGTTGTTTTTGTCTTTCTTTGGGAGTTGAGCTTTCTTGCTTCATTCAGGAAGGAAAGTGAAACTCAGCATATTTTTAAAGTTTGGCTTCATACAAACACTGGAAAGAAGTTCCCCTCTCTTCCTCGCTCATCATTTTAACACAACCAAGATGCTTTTCTGTACATCAACGAGCTCTGAGGTCCTTGTTGGGAGTCTATAAACGATCTCTATTTTTCCGTGATTTTTCAACGATTTTTTAGTTTTCGCTGTGAATGGAGATATGGGATGGGATTCTCCAAACATCCAACATAAATGTGAAATGCTTCTGCATTGAATAGATGTTGGATCAGAGACTCACGAAAAGTTTTTTTTTTGGGGTATGTCATCGTCACTCTTGGGCTAATGAGTTAAACAAATATTCTTTATTTATCTAAATAAGTGACCCTCTGATATTCAGGAGGTTAATTAGGCTTTCTTGTGTAGAGAGAAATGGTCGATAGATATATGGTGTAAACTAAGAACGTATTGTTTCATAAAGGATGGCTACAGTGTAAAGTTTAATACATCCAGGAACCTTGAGCTTTGGAGACCGGCAGGTTTAATTTCATCCCATGCAGAGGAAGACCGAGTTTGTTTTTTGTTTCTTAATTGTATTTCTTGAGTGAGCTAAAATTAAAAATGAGATTCAGTTTTTGTTTTACTGTCAGATATAGGATTTTTTTTTTTTTTCAATTTACATTGATTTCTTTTGGCTGGACGATAACTAAACTTGAGCTGTTTTTTTTAAAAGAGCAACCTGTCCCAGATTTAGTTTGTAAAGCCTGGGAGAAAAGACACACTGACTGAACAGTGACTGGAGCCTACAACTTTGTAATGGTATAAATTGTTAATGTAAACCACTGAAACTGAATGTTCTGCTATGTTATAAGCCCATCATGTGAACAAAGCTGTGCTCCGTCAGCATGAGAGCGCAGCTACTCTACACACAGAGTTAAGACGAGGTTAGCTTCCTCCACATTCAGACACCTAAACAAGAGCAAACTGCACAGAGAAATGAAGTGGAAAAAATGTATTTACTGAATGACAGGTGGAAATGAATCCTCTTGAACAATGAGCTGTCTTTCTATGTTTGTTCATTCTTTCAAGAAGGAGAAATCAATATATGTTACATGATACATACTACAACATGCGTCTGCAGAGAAAGCTCAAAGAAGGCAAAGGGAAACATCCTTTTGTAAATGATATCAGTGAAGGAAGAAGAGGAAGAAAGTAAAAAAACTGAAGGGCAGATTGAGAGTTTGGCACTAAGCAAAGCCCTGACGGTTTTCCTGTTCATTGGTACAATGAAACGCAGATGTTCATGCAGCGGTTTCCTGTAGAAGTGAGAGTCATATAGAGGATATACAGGGCCAGGTGTGAACTGAACAGCGTTCTGTTTTAGGAGCCTTATTATTATCAGCCTCATACGCTTTGTGAATTAGACCTTAAGACTGAGCAGATAGGCAGCTGGAGATGTTTTTGGAGCTGTTCAAGGTCATATATAAACGAGCTGATAGCCGCTCAGGCAAGACTCCAACTGAGCTGCTCTACCGTTTGGTTTCATCTGTTAAACCTCCCTGATAAATGCTTGTTAGCCACAGGAAGATTAATTTCATTAAATAACGTTTTTAGAGCATCACATTGTTGCAACGAAGCAACCGTCTATTCTTTTATTAATGCCATATTACCGTTTGCACTGTGTTGCGTAGGGCTGTCTGCTTTAATGGTCTCCCTTCTCTACCTGTTGTGCACCTGAGTGCAATTTGTGCTCAGGGAGACGGAGAGAGGAGCCAGGTGAGAGAGACGGCAGGCAGGCACACAAACATTTTGGCGAGGTGCTCGTTCTTTTGTCGTTAAATTGTTCCCTGTTGTTTCTTCCTGTTTCAGGTTTGTTTTTGTTTTTTTCCCAATTCGTGTCCAGGTAGCCAAAGGGACCGCTCGCCCTTGGAGTTTAAAATACAACAAAAAGCGTGGCGTCCATTTGCATATGTTTTGGTCTCCCATTTCTGAGCTGTTGTTGGTTAACTTTATTGTATGTTAAGGAGGTGGTAACATCCTGATAAAACATAAAGCAGAACTGCTTTCATGATTTCTGTCGCTCATGTCCTTGATCTCATGGACGTCCCTCCTGATTGTCGTTGACATTATTGTTGTCTGACAGACAGACGTTTCCCAGTAACTGCTCATGTTACACACAGATCAGCCAAATGTCAAGCTGACACTTGCAGTGCGAGCTGTTAGTGCACGTGTTCTACTTTTCTCATCATAGATAGTGCTCTGATCGATCTAATCAGAGGCAGGCAGGGGAAGATCCAACGATCAATGTCTGCACACCTTCAGGCTCCTTTTTAATTGTCACATCAACTAAAACTCAGACAAGATGAAACATGAATCAACTTGGATGACATATTGAGGTCAGGAGTGGCGTAATGTATGGATGGCTGAGGGTCAAAATCTTTAGTATACAGAACAAATTACCATTTTAAAACACTTTTCTTATTAGTAATGGATATTTCTGAAGAGAAATAACGGTCAACAAAATAGAAATCACTCACTGGTTTATCAAACGACTTTTCAAAGTGTCTGGCTCTGTATTTGAACCTTTTCCATTGAAGTGTCCTGGGGTGAGATGCTGTTTCCTTCCTGTGCTGCCGTTGATTGACCTGCACCTTTGTGATGTTCGTTTAACCACCTGCTTTCATCAGAGCAGCATGTTACCATATTTGGATACAAGTGGCTGGACAAGGTCAAAGTCCAATTTCTAGAGCTGTATGCAGTCAATGCTCCTTAAAAACACTTTAACTTTCTGATTGCTAGTTAAGTGAGTAAAAACATGTTTTACATTTTTTATTTTTGTATTTCAAGCTGCTTGGGTTTATTAAAGTAAAGAAAGAAAGAGAGATAGAGGGAAGTAAGAAAAACTCCCTGTGAGCTCATCAATGTATCTGTAGGGAGTGCAAGCCTGTCAAACAAAACAACAGCTTTTTGGCTAGAAATAAATAAATCACCTGCGTACCCAAGTGTATCTCCAAAAGGGTGGCCTGTGAAATCTAACTTACCAGCCTAGGAGCCACCTCAAAATCTTAAATTGTGATCATCTATTCGCTCTGTCTGACCTGTGTTAAAAAATCAACGCTCCATGCTGCTGGTATATTTCTTGAAACTTTAATAAGGCATATCTTTTGTTTTTGTTTTTGTACTCTTTCACAAGAAATGAGTGTAGAGGGAAGAGGAGTGAGTGCATAACATATTAAAAGCAAACTCCTGCACACCGTCTGACTTGCAATGATATTGCAAACAATGTTTCAGGAGTTTACATGCAATTTGAATTCTAACTTTGGACATTTTGAGTCATTCAAGACTTTAGCGAAGTTTCTTATGTTGCCATTCTCTTGTGTTGCTTTAAAGTTGGTATGATTTGTGGAGTTATAAACGATAAATAATAAGATTCATTCATGTGTGTGCAAACAAACGTCATGCCACCCCTGCATAGCCGTAGTCAGCCCCATTCAAAAGTCTGGACATGTGTCATGTATCAGCTCTTTGGAAAGTTGTCTTTCAAGGAGAAATTAGCATAATAGACTGTAAACTTTTTTTTTTTTTTTTAAACAGGCTGTTAACCTGCATTTCTTCTTGAACCAGCATCAAGTGGCCAAATGAGGAACTGCATTCAGTGGCCCTGGCATGTTCTCAGCCATGGACATTTCAACTCGAGTTACCAGGTCAAATGTTTGAGAAATAATTACTGACATACTGAATGAAAAGAGATTTTAACTTTTGGTTTTCATTTACAGGGGCCACCTCGTGTTTTAAACTCCAACAGCTGCTCTACAAGAGATTGTGGAAAGAGCAAGATAGCAAGCAGGTGTTTCTATCAATACTTTGTCACACATACTGGGTGACAGGGGTGTCCCTCACAACCAGCTCCTGCTCCATCAAACGCTGTGCAGGCAGATGGTGCTCCGCAGACCTGTGAGTTGATGAAAAATCCATGCACGCAATCACGCATGAATACCCAAGCATGATGAATTTAAACCACACACACACACCTGCACACAGAAATACACTTTTGCCCTCCAGCTGGAGACGAGAAGGGCTTTGGGATCCCTGCTGTCTCAGTGGTGTCTAAACACATTGAGCGTGGCCTCCTCTGGCGACTGACAATGTCTTAATGAGTATTTCCTGAGTCTCAACTCAATTATAAACTCCCTGGCAGTACCTGGCCAGCAAAGGATGTTCCAATTCACTCTGGGCAAGAGTTACAGCAATTGGGAATTTGTCCTCCAGTTTACAGAAAACTTCTTCTGGCAAAGTGTTGAGTGAGAAACTCATCCAAGTCACTACTTTCATATTTCAGCACCTTAATACGTCTGGAAGCGCTTCATTAAACGTCTGCGAGCAGTAATAGCATCTTCACCACGGGGATAAGTAACTTTCAGTTCATTACTCCTGAAAGCTTTGATAAACTTTATCAAACAAAAAGTCCTCATGGTAAAAAAAAAAAAAGGAAATGAAGATTAAGCACAGCTGTCAACATAACGTTCAGCTCTCTTCATGTATCTCTTCTGTGTCCCTTACTGTCCAAGAGTCCAGGACAGTGAGTCCAGGACGTTGAGTCCAGAACAGTGAGTCCAGGACATTTAGTCCAGAACAGTGAGTCCAGGAAATTGAGTCCAGAACAGGGAGTCCAGGACACTGAATCTAGGACATTGAGTGCATACGCTGAGTGCAGGACACTGAGTCCAGGCCACTTAGTCCAGGAAACTAAGTCCAGAACCTTCACCTGTTTAGATTACCCCAGTGTGTTTTAAGCGTTGTCCACTTGAAGGCAGGTAACCTCAGGTAAAACTGAGGTTTTGGCCTTTCATACACAAACTGCGTTTTAAGATCTAAAAATGCACTTTTAAGAAAACTCCTTCTAGAATGAAGATTTTCAGAAACTCTGTTTAGGACTAGGATTTGTAGACGGGGGAGTTTTGGGCTTGTAGCGTCACACTGTGCACCGGTCATTGTGTGAAGCTGGGACTTTTGTTTACATGAAGTTAGCCAAACCAGTGCTTCTCCCTTTAGAGAAAAAAGGGATATGTCTCCATCTTTGAAAAATGAACTTGTCATTGCAGAGTAATGGGGAGTAAACGTTTGCATGTCACAGAGCTGTTGTTGACTTGGCATGCTCATGACAGCTGTAACCGTTTTGTGCTTTCATGTGGGAGAAGATGTTTTGGAGAACTTTGTGTGTGGATGGGATTCATTTTTTAAACAGGAGGAAAATCTGTGTTCCCAGTGTCAGTCTGTCCTCACTCCTCGTCTGTTCCTCCTTTGAAATTTTCTGTTTGCTCTTGTGTTTTCTTTCCCCCCCTGGTTTTTGGACTCTGATAGGTCAAATTTCTGTTGCCTTATGTTGCCTTTTAATACATCACTTTGTTTGTTTGTTTTTCCATTCATTTAGTACTGTGATAAGATTTGTTGTACTCATTTGTTATTACCGTACCTGCTTTCAGTATTTGTACAGAGGGATTGATGAAGTGTGGTTTTCCAGTGGGTTGGTTCACTAATGTTATCTTAAACTAACAGAAGAACTCACCAGCCATTTGTTCTTCCCAAGTACAGTTATTTTCTTTGTAAAACTTAAGTGGGACAAAAACAAAGAAGCCACAAGGTAATTTATTGAGCCATTACGTTTGTGAAAGTGAACCAAGAGCTGATGAAGTTGAGTGTACCGAATGATATGACGGGCCTTGTTTTTAGAAACATCTGATAGGAGAATGACATTTCACACTGTCACATTCTGCCTTGAAAGGATTTCTTCAAAGCCCACTGAGTAAAGGCTGATCTCGACACAAAGAAAGGAGAAGGAGAGGACGAGAGTTTGATGGAGAGAGAGAGAGAGAGGAGTGAAGAGGGATGAGTGAGGACAGACGGAGTGCAGGATGGTAGAAAAAGAGGGCAGCCTGACATACGGCGCATTAACGCTCTGAATAGGTGTGATATTATAGTCAAATTGGCCCTGGGTTCTTTGTTCTCCTCTGGTCCTTCACTCTCACTCTCTCAGCGTCAAACCTCTGGCTATTCTTCAGGCCTCTTTTCAAATGCTTACAGAAATCATGACAGACTTAAAGAGGCTTGGAAAAAAACATCCAACAGGAGTTATTCAAATCCACTTGTGACGGTATTTTTACAAGAGCGCCATTATTCCTCTGAGCTGTACGCCGTCATGCGGCTCTCCTCCTTTCTCTTCAAGTAAACACCCCTTCAATTGAAATACTATTTCTTTTGACCTTTGGCAGCGAACAGACGAGAAAATACAAACTGGCCTTCAAATGGAACTGTACTGTATTTTATCAGATTCTATTTTGCTCAGACCTTTCTAACAGCCTCATATTTATTTTTCCAAAAATGGGGTCGTTGATATTAAAGATACAGAGACATTTGTGCCTCTGTAAGATGGGACAGCTGAGGAGAGATAAGAAATGTTCAGAGGAGAGATTCGGGATGAAATGCAGCAAAGTGTCAAGGTCAGCTCTTGGACAGTGACAGAGATGGGAGACGCACAGGTTTACTAATTACTAAAGCAATGTATGAATCATGGAAATAATCACAAAGGTGCAGATTGGATCTTTGAAGTCAGTTGTGTAAGGTGTGGGTGTGTGGGAATGTAATGGATGGGTGTTGTGTTGTAAGCTCAACATATTGAAAAGGCATAGATGTGTGTTCATAGTGTCTCTGAAGGTCTCCTCAAGCCGGCACCTGGCCCAGATACTGCATCCCCGTCTAAGATCATTTCAAGCAGCTCATTCAGCTCGACTTTGAAAAAAACTACAAACAAAGTCTGCAAATTTTAGCTGAGCTTTCACTTCTTTCAAATATGTATTCGCACGCCTGTATATCTGTGAGATATAAGCTGTCACTCTTATTTTGACGACATTTGTTTGAAAGCTTTAGTCTGTTTTAATAAAAGCATCAATAAAGTAATAAAGACACACCAGGACAGATGTGACATTCTTGTGTCTTATCAAGATGTAGACTGACGTCCAGCAGTCGTTCACAAAGACGGACTGTTCAGTATGAATAACTATCTTTGTGTGAAAGCAACTTCACAAAGATCAAAGGAAGCAGAAGACACCTGGAGGAATTACATCACAAAAAAGTAACTGGAACATATACTTAAGAGCACTTTGTCAAGATTTGGAAGGTAGATTTTTGTTTGAAGCAATTTTAAGGAACTCTCATTTTGTCCTGCAAAAACAGCACGTGTGACCTCCTTCACTTTGCTTCTAGTACTCTCTGTGAAAGTCTCCACCTGCCTGCCTCTGATTCTGTGGCAGTTAAAAACGAAACTGTAAAGAAATAATCAATCATTGAGCAGATGGTCTTTTGAAGGTCATAGGGACATTATTAGTGAATGAAATATGTTTCACTACAAGTTAAGAAAAGATCTCAGAGTATTTTGAGAGAACACGTACACATGGAATTGGACAAAGGTGTGGAAAGTGCTGAGGATGCTGCAGCACCGTCTTCTCACAAGATGTTCTTTACCATCTTCATAGTTTAACATGGAAAAATCCAAACATTTCCTTTTCACGCAACGCATCGTGCAGACAAAAAACGATCTTCCCTCTTCTGCAGGATGTTCATCATCAGTGTTACTGCAACACCACTACTATTTGCGTTAACTAGTAATGAATTGCTGCAGTTACTTTCCATATTTGAATAACGCTGTTACAGTGACTGACTTAAAAAAAACCACTTATGGGAAACAGCCGACAACAGGCAAGCAGGTGACGCTAACGCGAGCACAGCAGCATCCTGGGAGACTGTTTTGATAGTAAACAAACACAGGCAGGTGATCATTCAGCGCTCAGCTATCTGTGATACCGACACTATTTCCCTGCTCGAGTTAAACCAAAATAATAGCTTGGTGAGTTTGAGTCAGGAAGGAAAACGTATCTCAAAAGAATGAAGTACAGCGAGCTTAACGAGAAGACGCTTCTTTTAAAGTAGCTGTCAGAGAGCGGCGTGCTGCGGAAGCCAAAGAAACCAAAAGCTTGATCTCCAGACCAAGCAGGAGACACTCCATCCAAACAGACAAGGCTTGATTTAAAACAGCGCCTGGCCCACGGTATGTTAAGCCGCTCTGATAGACTGGTTTGTTGAAGGAGATGAGCTTAATATCGACTGCTGAATCTGTTGCATTGTAGAGATTGAATAATATGTGAAATATCTAGACCTTGACACAACACCATTCTGCCACAGCTGCACTGCAGTAAAAACAGAGTAACGCCCCTGTCACTTTCTCCAGTCACAAGCTTCTTTTTTAGAGAGCAGAAACGTCATTAGTAACTCTATAAACGTGTTACTACTTCTCAGTGATGTCTGTTCAAAGGATCTGACACATATAACACATATACTCGACGGTGATGAAAGCTGGGTGAAGGGGGCGGCAGGTCCACTCGTTGGGTGTAAATTTCAATAACAAGGGTCTATCCAATATATGTTCTTGGTAAGGGCTGCCAGCTGCCCCTTTAAAGGGACGCATGTGCTTGTGAGTAACTGTGACGTTGCTGGAGGACATGAAGTGTTACAGACTTCACATACATTTTCAAAAGCTGTTTAAACAGTTATTAAATGTTAATTAATCCCCTTTTTCTAACTAATACTTTGATTAGATTTCAAACACACTCTCTCTAAAGCATTTTAGCTTCACTTCACCTCACTGGTCACTGGAAGCCCCCCGCACTCCACCTCTATAGACATATGATTAATCACTTTGACAGTAGTTAATTACAGCAGGATGGCAGCCACGTGAGACCCTTTTCTAGGCCACGACCACCTACGCATGTGATCTACTTCTTTCATCAGCCTCAGAGGGATGGAGGGCATTCACCCAGAGGAGAGACTAAGAGACATATGGGGGTGGTCGTGGGAGGTGACACATTTATAACCATGTCTCATTTAAGTTGCCCTCTCTGTCTTTCTGTACAAATCCAAACAGGGATGTTGAAAGATGCTGCACCGAGGAAGATAAATTAAAAAAAAAAAAACTCAGCAAGCAGGTTTATTAAAAAGAGACAAAAAAAAACCAAGGTTATAAATGAACTTTTTCAACTTTTCTATGGTGACATTGAACATCACAAATGCATGATTAAGAATCACTTCCTTAAGCTTACAGGGTATATATACATCAAAATGTGTATTTACATGAGGAGAACATGAGGAGCATGAGGCTGTCGACAGTGAACTGTTCAAATGTCTCTGAACATTCAAACACTTACTTCAGAGCACCTGATTTTAACCTGTGGCTTATTTTATAGCTTTATATTTGATATCATTATTTGTTTGAAACAAGTGTTTTTATTGGACATGAGACATGATGTCACAAACTTATGGAACCGCCCACCTAAAGGATAAGAAATGCTAAAAGTAAACAATGAGGTATTCATTCAGACACCGTCTTCAACATCTGCTGTAACTACGAAAAACAAAAGGCAGCGTGTACTTAACTTTGTCACTCTTTAACCTCAACGTCAGTGAATTACAATTTGTCCTGTGTTCTTCTTGTAAGGTCCAGAATTGCCCAAACTGTTTTCTTAATATCTCTGGGTTTTTTTGTTCGGTAAAGGTAATTTACATGTCGGACATTAACCTTGTGTTGTTTTGAAGACATGGTCTATAATCAATCATGATAACGCTGGCCGCCACTTTTCTTGGCTTTTTTAGCCCTCCAGGCGTCATGGAGTACCACATCACTGGGCCTTTTCACAATGTGTATCACTCCGCCTATAGACCAGGTGTCCTGAATACAGTAAGTAAACCTAACAGCAGACAGAGTTTGTCTCTTACGGGCTGTACGATGTATGACCATCATTTCTCACTCAAGGTCGTCATCTTGTACTTAAAATCAGCACCGCTGTGATTATCTCCCACACTGGGCCAGGGCTTTATGCCAAATGACCTGAAAAAGTAGTGCATATATTCAGTACATCACTCCCTCTTGTGTGAAATTTGCTTAATTTTCAACTGATGTGATTTATTTAGTTTTATTTTGACATTTTATTGATGCTCATAAGGAGATGCAATTCAATTTTCTTCACATCAAGCCGGTAAGTTGCCTCGGGCACGTCCCCCTACACCGACCACATCGCTGCTCACTATGATGCAGTGTGCTGCTTTGGTGAGCTCAACATTATTACAAGTTTTTTTTTAATCTACATCTGAAAAACTCAATCTTCAGTTTATTAGTTTCCTACAGTAACATGTTTAACATTTAGGTTTTACAAGCCTGCACAGGGCTTCATAGAAACAATTCACAGACTGACATCAGCCTCCACTGTTTCAAACTAACCTCACTGCATACAAATAAGAGAAGATTTAATCGACCATAATGCTGATCCGGCCTTGACTCTGAACTCACTGCTGCAGCGCAACATTAAAGGAGTGAATCACAGATTCTCTTTCCTCAGCTTTACAAAACCACAAAAGCATTTTTTTCATCCTTTAGTTCAGAAGCAGAGATATGCCATCTTCCATCTTCCTCCTCAGGGACGTCACTGTGCCAAATAGACTGATACATGAGCTGGTCAAGCTTTTCCCCTCCAAGGTCCTTCCTTGCAATTTGTGGACTATCACTGCCATGATGGGGTGATAATAACTAACAAATCCCCAAACTATTTCCCTGCTCATACTGTAAAATACAATATGTCTGCATATGAGGCGGTGTGTGAGCAGAATGCTATAGGAGGAAATCAAGGCCTCAAAAGCTGATAAAATGTTTGTACTTGGTCAAAGGCTGGTGGAAACTGAAAGCTGAAGCTTTATATCCAAAATGTAAACACAAGGTGTCCAGCAGAAGATGAGGGACAACATCAGAGTGCAGGCGTCTCTTCAGAACAGACAATTACTCAAACAGTGTTTATGTACAGTAGCATCATTATTACCTTGGGGAACTATCTTATACCAAATGAAAGATCTGAAACACAGCTCTGATGTCATCCAGCTCCTCTCTCAGGGATACTCAAATGTTATCTAAATAAGAGTGACACCGTCTTTAGTTCTACACACAATCTCTGTGTTTTTAATATACTGTAATCTAATGAACTGGATCAGAGATGACTGGACTGTGAGCAATGCAGTACACTCCTGAACTTCCTGTCTGAGCAATGTTTCACTCGCCATATTAAAAGAAAAAAAAACAACATCTGTATACTGTCCTTAAATGCATGTCTTTTCAAAAGGATCAGATTTTTTGGTCGATAGAAATGTGTTGTCCATGTTTAAGTGCCCTCAGTGAGAGGGCAAAGAGAGGCTCAGTAAAGATCTGACTGCTGGAGCTGCATTTGTTTGTGAACAAAGCACATGATTAACCTGCTGATAAAACCACAAAGACTGTACAGTCGGAGCCGCTGATGTGGATCAGTACAGTTTACTGCAAGACGGAGTGGTTTGCAGATTTGAAGGAAACCCCTTGTGGTTATGCAAAGTTTAATGACTCGTGTTCAGTGTTTGTTCCGTTTCCTCTTTCTGTCCCGTCTCAACTCTGCTGATCCAGAGGAGAGCTGCTCGGTGCTGCGTTTGTCCACTGAGCCCATTTTATATCTTGTTGATTTATGCATAACAGTGAAACTAAACTTCTCAGAAATATGGAACATTGGCCATATACCACAATAAGAACTAACAATATGAAAAAAAGTATGTTTGTAATTTTTATTAGCATGTTGAATTTTGACCCCTTTGTCCGACACGTCCCATCCGTTAACATGGAAGAGAGGTGTTATAACGATGCAGCCACAGCATGGGAAGCTCTTCATCTTTTTGTCTTCTCTTTGTGCTGTTCTTTAAATACAGCTCAAACCCAGAGGAATCCTAATGTGTATTTTCTGTTTCAATGACACTCAGACTATAATCATTATGCTCATTAAGTTATTTTATAAACTAAACAGAAATGTGTGGCCGGTGAGGCCAGGGAGTCCCTGTTTCATCTCATCCACCCACAGCGAAACACTCTATGATATACGAGGCAGATAAAATGTTATTATGTGCAGGATTAAATATTTAAATGGGCCACGATCCAAAACCACAACACATCAATTCATGGATGTGACAGAGCAGTTTCTAAAAGTCATTCAGGAAGTGTGTTCAAGGCCTCAAGACACAAGTTATTCATCTAATCAAATGTAGTTAATGACGGCTGTAAAACTACAAAAAACTACAAATCAAATAAAACTGTACAGCATCTCCTGCAGGCAGGTTTGGGCAGAGCTGACATTTTTATACCATGCAAAGAAAGCACGATCTGCATCGCTGTCATTAACGTCATTGAAAGGAAACAAAATGATTTATAAGCTTGATTTTGGCTGCTTTGCACTCTTGCTGTAAGTGAAACAAACATTTTCTCAGTTGACTCCAGGTGTCGTGCAATTTGTTCCCATCACAACTTCCCTGAAAAGCTCACAGCCTCTATCCTCGCTTGTCGCTATCCAACAAGCGACCTTGATCCCTCGGCTTTCTCTTCTGATAAAAGTCCAGCTCAGAAAGGCATCGTCACGGCCGGAGGAGTCTGTCTATAGACATGAGAGAGCTCTGCTGCAGACACTCACACTCTGCTTCGTCCTGATGTCAGCTCTCCCTCCTCCACAGGCCGCCTGTCCTGCTGCCCACACGTCTCTGTCTCTGTCGCTGCTCGTTGGATTGACTCCTCAGCTTCAATCTGATTTGTGATATTTCTTTATTTTAAGTGTCTCCCTAAAGGAACATTTAGGGTGATCACTCATGAAGATATCAGAGACATTCAGTTCTTCTTAAAGACAATAAGCCTTGCCTTAAACTCTTTATTCAAAGCAGTGAAAGTGGCTTTAAATTCCGTTCAATTTAGACCCAGAAAAATGGCTCTGATTCTACACTCTGCGGACACGTATCTCAGTGTTTTCCTTAATACACTACATGGTCAATGGACTTGAGCTTGTTTGGCACTTTTCACACACTGATGGTAGAGGCTGCTGGGTAAAGAGATCATCAGACGTAACCCATCATCCCATTCATACACGCCACCGCCGAAGAAGAGGGAGCAACTCGGGGTTAAGTGTCTTGCCCAAAGACTCATCGGACATGTGGCTTCACGAGCTGGAGATCGAAGGCCCAGCTCAAGTTGAGAGATGAAAAATGGAGAGAGGTTAGAACGCAGAAAGATTTTAAGAACACAATGCCGAGTTGGCTAAAAGCTGAAGCTTCAGTGTATATATACTGTATGTATACAGATATACATATATATGTGTATATATATATATATATATATATATATATATATATATATATATATACACAAGTGAAACAGGTCCCAATGTTTCCTCGACTGCTGATGTTCAAAAGACGTCAAGATGGTTCGAGCTCTAAATGTTCTTTTTCTTCTTTTCTTACTATCCTTTGATTTCATCTTGTCCCGTCCTTTGTTATTCAGGGTTCAGTGATTTTCTTTAGCCATGTCTGTATTTTTTGTATTAGTTGACTCTGGGGACGAGGACCCATGTGCAGAAAAAAACAAAAAGATTTAAACAAAAGGTAAAACTTACTCTAAAACTAAATCCAAAAACAGGCAACATCCCAGTAATCCCATAGCAGGGTACATGAGACAAATGACAATGAACTGACAAGACCAGAGCTACAACTTAAAACAGGAAACGCTGGAGACTGAACTAAGAAACAAAAGAAGGCAACACTAGAGAATTAATAAATCAGAACTCAAAACTCTAAAAATAAAACATAAACAAAACTAAACCATGACAGATGGGTTTTCTGTTTGGTGTGAGAACAGTGTGAGTTTTCTCATCACGTCTATTGACCAGCCTGCCAGAGATGCTTACAGGGATTAGAAAACCGTGCTGAATCAGTCATGTCTTTTTTACCACAATTCTTTTATATTTCACAACTACGGACAAATTCTGGCAAAAGTTCATCATTATGTGCTCAATATTAAAATAATGTGACTGCTGCTCAGAGTGTAAAGTAAATCCTCCCTGTCCTCTAAAACAATTCCTAAAATTGGTCACTTGTGGGAATGTTGACATATGACTCTAACATACATGGCACTTTCAGTAGAGGGGTGAATTATATCTCATTAGTATCCTGCAGCATACAGTAAATGCCCTGCAAATGTTAGAAACCTGTCGAGTATTCAACTGCCTGAGGCCAAATTTATGCTGGGACGGCCTCAAGTCCTCTGAGACCCTGATGAGCACTAAGTGGCTCCAGTGAAAAGACGGAGGGACGGCGTCAGGAATTTGAACAGCTCAGGAGAGATCGTTAAGAAGCATGTGGCATACAGCCACGTGTTTCGCTGTGCTGAGAACTCAACCGATGTGAGGCGAATACGTAAGAGTGGAAAAATGCCAATTCTGTGAACATGTATTCTGGTTCACTTCCTGTACCAGTCATTGTGCAGAATATTGTACTTTTATTCATTTCTGTCATTTGATTTATACTGGGAATAAGCTGGACCATGAAAGGAAAGTTTCAAGAAATGGCCTCCACTTTTTCATATTAACTGATGTAGAGCTGAACGCTTTATCGTTTATGACTAATTCAAAGTCATTATATCACCTTTAGCAGAAACAGAAGTGCAGTCTGCTTTTCCCCTGCATGTAAAACGTAGACTTAGAGGACACGCTGCAGCCGTCACAGACTCCGGCAGGTGCTCATTTATGTGAGACAGGCAGATTTAAAATGAGTTGGTATTCACAACCATCGGCAGTATGTGGCTCGTTAACACCAAGGCCACAAAGCTGATCAAATGCTAATTGTTTACGGCCAAATCTGCATCGTGCAACATTGACAAATTAGCAGCAGGTAGTAATTAGCTGATGTCCCGGGATTGCTGGTTAGCATTGATGGTTTACATACAAACAGAGTGGGTGGATTTCCACACAGCACTTTTCTTATACGATGCTTTAGAGGGCAGATAAAGACAGGTCTCTTTGGTGCTATATGCACTGATCATACATGAACAGTAAAACCTAGATATCCTGAAGCAACTCCTCACTGAAGTGGAGAGTCCTCTCAGGGTCTTACAAACGTACAAGATGGCGGCTATATTCACTTTCGCTCTCACAATATTCTGACTGTTCCAAGGTAGTCCAAGATGGTTTTTCGTTTTATCACATGTTACTGTCACTGAGCTGGTCAGTCCTTACTCGACAGCCTTTTCATTTTGTGTCATCTGCTAACAAACACGTTTCAGTTATGTGCTATATTTTATTTCAACAACTTACGGGTTAAGGAAATGTAAATAGGTTAGCCAAAACTGAGTCTGAATACTGTTAACTGTTAATATGTGTGGGAAATGAACAGAAGGTTTTTTTACGGCTGGAAAAGAGAATTCTGAAATTCATTGGCCCTTTTAGCCATTTCTAACGCTGCTTGGAGCCTCATGTTTTTGTGAGGTTGTGCAGAGTGCAAAATGGATCGAGGGATAAAAATTACAGCTCTGTAAGATCATTCGAGCTTTAACCTGCACTGCACGATGAAAAACTGATAAGAAGTTTCTACCCGAATTAAAACTATCTACACTCCAGTGAACAGTCCCGGTGTGCATTGTGCAGACAAAAAACAGCTGGGTACCTCTGATAGTGCAGACAAAAGCTGGTCCCATCTTTCTATAGATCTGAAGTTTTATCAGACAGCTTTTTGGAGGAATTCTAAATCAGGTAAAATCTGTCATTTTTAAAGTTCTACCCATCTTAGGCCTGGACCGTAATTGTTTTGTTTTTTTTCAAAACCGTAACAGATGTTGAAAATGTGAAAGGCCCCATATGACAACAAATAATCTTAGCTTTAACAGTTTTGTTCCTATAGAGGAAGTAGAGAGCAACAATAAGACCAAAACAGCATAACACACACTGACAGAAACAACCAGAGTCCTGACTGTCAACATCACTCACATTAAAATGTAACTTTAGAGTAAAGAAACATGGTGGACAATGGGCAGGGATAATGGGGGAGGATGGGTTTTAGAAAGAAAAAAGGGACTATGGATGAATGGCGTCAACATGGGCTGTACATGTTAGAGTATGAGCTGCAGGTGAGTAAACATGAGTCAGCTCGTTTTTGAATTGACCGTCCTTTCGTTCGCGTGACAACCCACAGACTGCATGATTGGCTGTCTATAAAGCTCCCCCCAAACAAAAGCATATGAGAGAGTAAACATTTTACACATTGAATATTTACTATTTGAAATTGGTGCTTGATGACGTTCTTCTGAGCAGATCAGGGGAAGTGTGACCACTTAACAGATCTGACACCCTGGAAAAATCTGGCAAGAGAATCTTAAGTACCATTAAAACATTTGGAGAAATCTTGACTATCTTCAAGTGTGTAAACTCTGGATAGCTTTAAAGCGACATCAGATGTGAGCATGGAGATAGACGTGCACCAGAAAGCTCCAGGATCTGAAGTCGATTAGGACTGGCGCCTCGGTACGCGGGGACCGCTCTACCAGCAGAGCTCAACCAGTGGCCACTTCTTCTACACTTTAACTGCATGCAGTTTCTCCATCCAAGTCAGTAATGGCAGTTTATTTTGTCATTTGCTGTTAAATCAGAATGTGAAAAAAAAGATTAACCTTCCGTCAACACTGACATCCCCAGCGTTATATACCGCCGCTCTTCCACCAGCAGCAGCCTGAACTCAACGGTGACTCTTAAAATAGAAATGTCAGTCATGTTTGTAACTAAACAGGCAAGAAGGAAAACATAACTGTCTTTATGTGTTCTCTTTCATTGCATCTTAGTCTTTTCTTTTTGGCAGTATTTGAAATTTTTACTTGCAGCCATCTGCTTCATCATTGGACAAGTTGTGTTGTCGAAGGTACTGTGGAGAATTACGTCTGAGCTGCTGTTTGTTGTTTTGAATGAGACTTACCGCTCTCCTCTCATCCGTTTTATTCCTGGGATGGATGCTGACTAGATGTGTTTTTGTTTGCTTCATAAGTCTCACTAAACAATAGAAGCTCTGACTCTGTGTTTTGTAGGATTCGGCACCCTGCAAACCTTGCGCTTATAATCCAGTTACTTCAACAAACCTTCAATGTTACATTTACCTAACCTGAACCTCTTAAGTCTTTCTACTTTTTAACAAATCCTTCATGAACTCTCAGTCTGGGTAAAACAGTGTGCCGTCAGTAAAGTGGGAGATAAACATAGATAAAGCATGAATAAGTTAGGAAAATGCAGCTGCTGTCGTATCATCTTAACTTTGTGTTCACATAACACTTTACCTCTGGGACTACTGATGTGTTGTTAAGAAGGACTGAACTGCATGAACTGACACGTGTTGATCTGTGCTCGTCTGTTTCGATAGACACGAGACGACAGATGTGATTACACATAGGACTGGCTTGATAACAACTTCAGAGCATTTACCTCATTAACCTCTCTAATACAAACTTCAAAAACTGCGTGGGTCACCTGTAATTCGATGTCAAGCCACACGTTAAGAACCAACGAATCAGAAGAAAAATGCATCAGCTACGAGAGAGCGCGGTACCTTGGCAACCATCCACAGCGCCATCTTGGCACAACGAGTGATATTATGAAATATAGAACAAATAAGGAGTTAAAACCATTTTTTTATTAGCTTTAAACAATCTAAAAGAGATTTGTTTTGTTATTACTGACAAGTAAAAAAGGATCCATGTTTGCATCACTTCCCAACTTGACTGTTGGAACTCGCTGTAGGGATCAACCAGTTTGTCCCTGTTCTGACTGCAGCCAGACTTCTGACTGGATCTTGGAGGACGGATCATAACAAGTTCACTTTGGCAGCACTTTGAGATTCAGTCTTTGCCTTCAGATGAAAATGTTTACGAGTCAGTCACACTTTGGTAGTTTATGTCCTTTAAAGTTTGAGCTCTTCATCTTGTCGATGATAAACTCAAAATATTTTAGTACCCAAAACAAATTGCATTTTGAATTGCTTTAAGTCCAAATGTTTCCTCACTTAAACTAATTCAATTAGATAAAATAAATAGAACCCTGAAACACTCAGGAAGCACATTTCTGCGTTTCTGCACTGACAAGATGAATACTCTTCAAACCAAAATACTGACAATCAGGGCTTTTACCTGGAGACATTAACTTTCACTACTACCCATCGCGTGCATTTTATCAAAGCAGAGCTGGATTGAATATATTTAACAGTTTCTTTTTTTTTTGATAAATATATTTTCATATTACTGTGATTCATGAAAAAGGCAGAATTGACCTTCTGCATATCTCCTCATGCTTTCTCTCAGTTCTTGTTTTTCCATCATTTACAGTGTGCATTGATTGGAGGGGCTTGCATTGAAACGTGGACTATATTCATCCCACCTCATCAGGACAATTAGAAGCAGGATGATAAGCTCCTGCAAGACCAGTGTCCCTAAGCTCTCCGATGATGAATATGGGGCTAATTGGGGTCAAGGTTGGGTTCGAGGCTGCGGTAAGTTAGAGCTGGAAGCACAGAGCGGGGCTAATCTAATCAGGTGCACCATCAGACCACAGTCTAATCGTGTCATTTAGTGAGCAGTTAGATGTATATTGGAGACTGAAATAGTCCCTTATAACCACATGCCACGGCTAAAGTAGAGCATACATTTGGGGTGTGTGTGTGTGTGTGTGTGTGTGTGTGTGTGTGTGTGTGTGTGTGTGTGTGTGTGTGTGTGTGTGTGTGTGTGTGTGTATGCAGTTAGGTGTGCCTGTGAGTGTGTGCGTGAGTTAAGTGCAATCATCAGCCTGCGCCTGCCACCCTCACAGCTATCAAAGGCCCATCTGGGAATCGAAGCATGGGAGTGTGTGTGTGTGTGTGTGTGTGTGTGTGTGTGTGTGTGTGTGTGTGTGTGTGTGTGTGTGTGTGTATTTGTAATCAACAGCAGCCACAGATCGTTCAGAGAAGAGCCCAGGTGTTCCTGTTAAAGTGTTAATTGGATTAGCGCAGATCAAACAGGGGTGGCATTCGCTTGGGAGAAGAGGTGGTGGGTTCATCCCACAGGGGCACCAGCTCCAAATATTCCTTCTCATCCACCAATTAGGACAAATTAATCATTGACTGCAATTTCATTGATAGGGTCTCCTGAACTGCAGGATAAATCAACATTAGTACTATGTCCATCATGCAGAGGAGTGCAGGTGTGTTACAGCAGGGAGGCTTGACCACTCACTGCAGGGTTGTCACAATGCCTGAATTGTAAACCTTGATACTCATAAAAGTCCATCAGTGTAACTGGTAGTCTGTTTTAATAGAACGAGTCCCAGGCATCCAAATGTGTTATGAATTACCATTGTCATGAAAACACTGATCTCTGTCAGCTTGTTGAAGACATTAACGAAGTGTCCACCTTTATAAGACCCTGAACTGTATAACACGAAGTTCACATTTTACCATCCTTATCATCATAGTTTGGACTCAATACATTAAATCTCCCGAATCGTATCAGATGTATCTGATTAATGTTATGCCTGACTAGCAGAGAAATAACTTCAGATCCAAATGTCCTGTTTCATTACGAGTCTGTTAGGCAGCGTATATCAAGTTGTGACTAACAGAAGAGGAATCAAACCCTCAGGCTCAGTTGGTTAGAGTCCAGGTTTCACATACAAACCAAGCTGAGTGTTCCCACAGAACCACAGAGACTGAGTCCAGGGAACAGGAAGGCAGCGAGCATCAATTCCAATTGTCTGTAGTGCATGACGGGGAATGTTAATGTTTGTGTGTTTTCCTGCTTAATCTGTGACTATCATGGTGAGAACACATTATGGAGGGACACTGAATCCTGCAGATGTATGCAGGCGTTGCTGCAGGGACTCTGTGGTAATCTGACTAACAGTGAGGAACATCTGCCCAAACAAACCAGTAACACTATTTCTACTGTAACATACAGGAAGAGGATAAAGCACAGTGACTTTGTAACTTAATCTGGTGAAGGAATGGCTACATCCAATACATTTGTTAGGAACAGATGCACGGTGTAGCAGGAGACAGGGACAAGATTGTTGTTTTTCCTTTTTTTGGACTTATAGCGACAACAGCCTGCACCAACACTGTCTTTATCTGTTTGTCACATCCGTTGCATAACAGGGAGGAGGACCTGATTGCAGAAACAATATTAAAGAGGTTTTAAACAAAAAGTCAAACACGTACTAAATAATAATCCAGACAGGAAACACTGCGACTGACAAGATGCAACAAACAACAACAAACTGATGAAGTGAAACAGAAGGGAAGAAACACAGAGACTAAACAGACCCAGGGGTAATCAAACACAGGTGAGACTAATGACACAGGTGAAGACAATGAGGGCAATCACACTGGAAGAAAACACAGAGGCAGTATTAACACAACACAGAGGATAGCTACAAACTAAATCATGAAACAATGAAGACACAGAACTCAAGACTGTAACTATAGAACATGGGAAAACAAGGAAGAAATGACACAATAAAACAGGAAATACTAAATAATCAACACTAGGAAACATTAATACACAGAAGGGAAACAAGCGACAGTATAGGGAATAATTAAATACAAAAGTAAAACAGATCAAATCATGACACCTTTACTTCCCATGTGAATGGAAAACCAGCATTTTGTGGGGCAAAGGATTAAAGGATTGCAATTGTGATTCAATCCAAAAGCCCAAGCTGCACTGAGAATCCCCCAAAAACGGACGATGAGTTCAAAGATTTGGAACATTTTAACTACAAAAATACTGACTGATCAAAGACCCCAATTTATTCAAGAGTTTGTTTACAATGAGGCTTTCCAATTCAGAAAATCCTGACACAAGACAAAAAATAAATAAATAAATAAAAATCACATATTGGATTACTTGTTATAATAATGTGTTATTTGATATAATTTATGAAAGTGCTGATGCATGTTTCAGGTTCAATGTAGAGAACAGGTTTGACTGCCTTCTGCAAGCAAACATTTTCATGGGACATCACTGTCACTTGTTATCTTTGACGTCTGCCCACATTGAGGAAAAAGCTTAAACACATTTTCTCAAAGGCATTCACTAAATCCATCCATTTGTCTTCCTCTTATCCGAGGTCAGCAGTTGCAGTAAGTCAACCCAGACTTCTCTCTCCCTCGCAACGTTTTCCAACTCCTCCTGAGGGATTCTGAGGCTTTCCCAGGGAAGACGGGATACATAATTCCTCCAGCTCCTCCTCTGGGTCTACCCCTGAGTCTCCTCCCAGTTGGGCATGCCCAGAAAACCCTCCAAAGGGAAGCATCAAGGCTGCATCCTAATCAGATGCCAAACCACCTAAACTGGCTCCTTTTGATGCGAAGGAGTAGCGGCTCTACTCCAAGCTCCCTCTGAATGTCTGAGCTCCTCAACCTATCGCTAAGGCTGCTTGTATTTCTGCCAGAATGCTCCTTAAATCACAGAAGAGGCCGAAAACTAACCTCAAGACACATGTTAGAGACCTGAAAGAAAGAAGAAGATTTTACTTTATTGATCCCTGAAGGGAAATTCGTTGTTTACAGTCAGAGTGCGGGAGCAGCCCTGAGCAGGCACTTCTGAGCCGGTTGGAGGTCGTGGTTAAGTGTCTTGCCCAAGGACACATTGGACATGTTGCTCGCAGGAGCAGGGTATTGAACCCTCGACCTTTCAATTGAGAGACAACGACTCTAACAACTGAGCTCCTTTAAGGAGCTGCAGTGTAACCTACATCTTATGACTACGATGCTGATGCTATGCTACGCTAATGTGCTTTGAGCAAAGTCAAACTTTGCACCAAACGAGAACTGTTTGTCATTATGGGACAAACTTTATTGAAATGAGCCTCTGAGTATATTCCCTGGCAACACACTGTGTCACACAGGTTTATAAAGACAAGCTGACGTTCAGTCAGAGATGTTATGTAACCATACTTCAAGCTTCACCTTCAAGAGTCAGTTAAACTTCTGAAGGCAATGTCGAGACATCTCTGCCATCCTACAACTGGAACCAATTTGCAGCACTTACTTTGTTCTCTCTTTCTTTCTCAAAGATTAACATTTTACTTTAACCTCGACTTCAAGTTTCCCTCACTGCCAATGTTTAGAAGTTCGTAGATGACAAAAATTCAAGACGCCTCCTTCAATGGGACTTTAATAGTTTAGTTGCAACAAACATTTTTACTTTTAATGTTCGCACTTCTTTGAGTTTGCACCTTTAACTCCATCGAACACATTTCCATACTTTGGTCCACAATGGGACTTGAACCAACAACCCAAGCTGCTACAGACTGAGATATGGCAGAACTAAATTAAGTCATTTAATACAATTATTAATTAATAATTATCTGTATGCTGACACAAACACTTAAATAAACAACAACAAGGATAATAATTATGAGGTGATGACTAAGTCTCATCACTGTGTTACACAGACACTCTCTCAACCAGATATTTAATTAACTGAAGAACTCAAGGAGCTGGTGTCCTTACATGTTTTAGATAAACAATAAAATAAAGTAGATTTTAAAGGATGTCGATGTTTTTTAAGCTTCACTGCTTGAACAAACTGAATCCCAGGTTTGAGTCCCAGATGGTTCTCTGATGGTGTTTTGTAAATTTGTATGATGTGTTTGTTTGTGTCTTTGTCTGTGACTTTGTGTTTTTGCTTCTGACTGTCCCGACCAAGTCTCCTTTAAGAAAAAAAAAAAGAAAAAAAGGTTCTTAATGTCAATGGAACCAACCTGGTTCAATAAAGATTAAAGGCAGATTTGGTCATTTTTGAAAACTAGCTCAACTTTGAATGCAGCATTCCCTCTGTGCTCCATCTGCACCCACCCCCCTCCCCTTTGTGCTCCCTCAAAAGCCCCGCCCCTCACTTACATGTACTATCCCCATTGATCCAGATGCGGATTTCAGCTCATGCTTCAAGTGTGGGCTCGAGCATGCATGGGTTAGAGAAGGAGCAGGGGGACAGGGAGTGTTAAGATGCTTTAAGATTTTCTAAGAAGTCAGAGATGTTATAACAGCAGTGCATGAAACAAGAAGACACAACAGTTAAATTAGATAAAAGCAAATTTGACTAGAAGATAATTTAGCAATAAAGGGGAAGCTACAGTGATGTAGATTTCCTGCCCAGGTCGACTCATTATCGACCATAAACCTGTGAGAAACCTGAGCCTGTGTGCCACATGACTTTGTGCTCTGGGGCAATACTGTCCAAATAGTACTGTATTGTACACAGAGCCGTGCTTTGCTTTCCTCTAAACACTCTCAAACTTCCCTTTGGAGATAATGTACATCACACCAGAGCCAATTACATTGTACTTGTATCCCAAACAAAAGAAGCTTCTAATGTGCAGCTCAGCGTCTTAGGGAACCTGCTATTTGCTTTGTGTCTTCTCCTCACGACTGAAGCTCTCTTTCATCAGTGAAGAAGAAACATGGTGGCATGACCACATGCTGAGAGCTCAAGTCTGTCTGTTGGCTGAAGTCTGTTTCGACACATTTCTCTGAGGAGTATATTTTAAGAGGGTTCCAAAACAGTACTGGAAAAGTAAGAGGTTGAATAAAAACACAAATGAAGATTAACGGGGTATAGGGCAGACGACAAAACATCAATCTTGTTTCTGACTTAATAACTGGCTCCTTAATGCTCTTTCATCTTCTCTTCTTCTCCTCCACTGTCTACTCTGTTAACCTCCCTTAACGACACATTCTAGGTTTAACCTCGCCTTCGTGGTCTGCGTTGTAAACATCATTGTGTTCGACTATGTGTGACGCTTGTTAGAGGATACCTCTATAGTGTGCCCAGCAGAGAGCTACAGCTGCACTCAACTGGAGCTCAGCAAGCAGGAACATATACTACCAGTCGATATTATGGTTATATTCTCTCACACACCTATTCCACTTCCACTCCCTCTTTACCTTTTCCTCCGTCTCCCTGCTCTGGTCATCAGCTAATTTGGGGAGTTTACTCTTTATAATCCAACCAAACTCTGCAAACAGCCTCTCAACCAATCATCCGCCCCGATCACCTCCACTCCAGCTCGGCAGAGTTCAGAGACAGCCTCAGAAACCAACTCCCCATCACATCCTGCTTTCTACAATCACCACCAACACCAGGGTCTAGACTCCATAGGAGGGTATCCAATCCTGCTGAGGCCTCATTAACCCTCTGAGTACATGACGTCGTCATGATAGAGTCTAACACCCAAAGATGATTGTGCATATCGTCTATGTTTGTGCATTGATGTAATTGTGTGGTTTGTGTGAGAACATCAATATAAATTCCTATCATAAATAATTGTGCATACTTATGTAAGTCTTTCCTGATTGAAATACCTAATATATGTGATGTAAACAACAGATATGACAACACTCAAGGAGGTTACTATAGTAACATCAGACCAGCTCAGCCTACACATTCACAACCATTCACACACTGATGGCAGGCTGAGCAGCGCGGGGTTAAGTGTCTCACACGAGGGACACATCGGGCGTGTAGTTGCAGGATTCCTGACCTTTCGTCTGAGAGACGACCAACTCAACCAACTGAGCCACAGTCGCCCCAAAGCTTTCATTAAACTGTACATATATAGGCATATCTGATGCCTATATATATATAGGCATCAGATATGCCAACAAATAAACCAATAAAATAGCAGCAGCTGGCTAATGCTAGCACCTTTCAGGCCTCAGCGGACTGATTCACTTCCATCTTTTACATTAAGACCTGTTTCCATTTATATCACTCCATTTACTTTGCTTATTGTATTGACAATTACACAACGTCATGGTTCCTATTGAGATTCTGAGGCTTTTCTTTTTGAAGCATTCTGTTGAAAAAATGAACCATCCCCCACAGTAAACATTACACCCCTCGTCTTTTCTCAAATTAAATGTCCCTATCTCTCATGGGATTGTCGTGTTGTCACTGTCATACTTGGGAGCAAATGGAGTGTTGCGTCTCCAGCTCCCGCTGAAACAGGGACAGCTTGCTTATAATTGCTGGAAAATGTCACCACCGTTGATTAGCAGTGATTTGTATGACTGCGAAGGGAATCCAAATAAAAAAAAAGAGTTGATGAGTGCATATTTAATGCAGCTCATGCATACTAATGTGAGTATCTCATTCCGTGCTACTTTGCCACATAAACACATGCAAATTCCTGTAAGAGTGAAAATATAGAAAGTCCTCCTAATGAATGAAGAACAGAGCTATAAGCCATCATTATCCCAGCTAAGTAGTCAGTGTGGATTTTTTTTCAAATTAGGAATTCTAGCAGTAAGGAAATGCCGACAGTTTGTATATATGCCCCCAAAAAAGTTAGAAATCCCGGAGTTCTTCGAGTGTCCGCTCAGCAGACGGCAGTCACAAACACCACAGACAAAGAGCCATTATTCCTGCAAAAAAAACAAAAAAACTATACAGGTCTGATTAGTTGTTGTTATCACAAGCACACACTGTACAGAGGTGATTAAAAAACCCTCATATTTTCCATTTTGAAACAGATATGTCATAGGGCGGATACATCCATTGTTAGGCGTGTAGCTGATATGATTGACAGGTGGGCGGGATGTAACGGTTTGCCAAGAGCCTCAAAACCCACTGCAGCTCCAGTTCTCAGTCTGTTGTTAGGTTGACTGAAAGTTAGACTGAGACATCACTTCCAGCATGATGGAGTCTTCTGCACTAAGAATAACTTAAAAACAAAGCAACGTGGTAGTAAAGGAATTGTTTCATTTGCCTATCTGGGAATAAATTCCTTATCAATAGATTTCTTCACAAATGTGTCTGCAAAAGCTTTGTCCATTAATATTTACAGCCCATGGTTATGATATATGCACTGCATTGCCAACAGCAATGAACAAAAAAAAAAAAGAAAGCTGCATTTTTGCTTGAGGCAACAAATAAATGAATCTGGAATTATTCCGTGAACTAATTATTTTAATTCTGGAGAGAAATGACTAAATTTCACTCTCACTGAGCAATTACAAAGCTTCCTAGTGGTAAACCAATAAATGATGAGTAGATGAGTGGTTTTAAATATTGGAAGCAAAAACCTTCATGGACATGCTGGTGTTTGCACAGTATCACTGTTGGCCGAGCTGTGTGGCACCAGGATCCCTGCTGAGAATCTGATTAAACAGTTACTTTCTTAAGACACCCAGAACACACAAACATGTTGTGCTTGTGTGACCTGTGAAGCAAAACGACATGCACAAAAACCTGCAGGAGGCACATGGGATGATTGTCATAGGCGAGCCTATTAGCTTCTGCTTCTAGCCTGTACATTACTTGTGTACTTGTAGTACACCTGGTGACACGCTGACAATGATCAACGTGCAGGACAGTAATTAGAGTTATGGGGCCTACGCCAGTGAGATAACAAAACTGATCACACACGCAATGCTGTAAGGTCCGAGTCTGTCGTCTCTTTCCTTGATTGTTGTCCCTCTAAGCACAATGTTGTCTACAACAAGCTGTTGACCTGCCATGCTTTATTTCACATGCACCTGTTTGGATTCACCGATATGTAAATTTGTCCAACTCTGAGAGTCCACAGCATCTGCTGGATGCCAGTCGGGGAATACAGATGCATGCAGGTGTTTAGGAAGGCTCCTCACGTCTGCATACTGATAAGAAGCACAACGACTTGGCCACAGCAGCACAGCACAGCAGCTCCGACACTCCCATTCTTCAACAGGATTGATTTTCACCAACCACTGGCAATCTGACTCATCAATATTCAGAATTAAACTTCCCTAAAACAGCTTCAGCCTGCAGATTTTAACCCTTTGAGAAAAGTGCTGTGATCTTTATCTATAAGCAGGTTAGAGCCAGATATACTGGCTGCACGATAGAAAGAGTACAATCAAAGCAATTACATACTCTGGATTGTAGATTTTGCTTTCATCTGAAGTTGCGATCACAGCAGAAAACGGTGTCAGATTAGTCAAGGTGTTTTTAAGTGCTTTACAATGTTTTCTCTGCTTTGAGAGGTGCGAGCAAGCTGTCTTAATCTGTGTCTATGCAGTTTTTATATCAAGGTGTTTTTTCTATAGTTTTTATTTGTGTTTATGTCCATACAACCCATCAAAAATGAAATTCCTCATCTCAGCCTGCTTTCCTGTCCATACATTAAAATTTAAATGAGCGGAAAATCAGTGCTGAGTTTCCAGCATACAGTAAAATACGTTGAGTTAGAAAAGGAGGATGGAAGGTGTAAAATTAAGTCTCCTTAAAACTCAGATTATCCACAAAATATGAGTTGGTAAGTAGACTGAAGATGAATGGAAGCACATCACAGGGGAGTCAAACTGAGGGTCTGATTCACAAAAGAGTTTACAGCGTCTCACACACAAAACACATGCAAAGGGTTAAATGCACCCCAAACTGCTGCATAGCGAACTGTAGCTGTATGTGCAACCACCGACGTCCCTGACGCTCCACCACCACCACCATCAGAGTGTGTCGCCCCCTCAACCACCGACGTCCTCATATTGCACGGTCTGCTCCGACCTGACCTGACCGCAGGGAAGTGTGGACAACAGGAACGGGAGGAATACAATTCCTGCCTGCATATTGTCCTACATGCTCTTTTGTAAAGCATCTCGAGATAACACTTGTTATGAATTGGTGCTATACAAATAATGATTGGTTGATTGATTGATTGATTGATTGATTGATTGATTGATTTAACAGTGCAGTTTGAACATATTTAAATGAGCCATTAAGAAGACAAAAAGTTGCTGTCAAAACGTCTATTTACAAAAAAAAGAAAATGTAACAATGAGCTTTTCTGCACCGTACTTTTTACTGTATAGTAAAGAGATAAAGAGCAGGGCAGGACAAGACTGAGACAATAACATAAATAGCAATATCAGATCCCTCCCATCAGGTCTGGGGCTCGTTTCATGATTGGCGAGCGTGGGTGACCCTATCAGCTGACCGTCTCCACAGGGTCTGGGGGCAACTGAAACAGGGGCACCACTGCTTCACGCAGTGACTGAAATAATTAAAATGAAAAAATGGTGAAATAAAAAGGGGAAGACCTCACTGGTATTGTTTTGAGTCACCTAATACAAAAAGAGCATAAATACCAATGACAAATCATAATTTGTGTTCTGATGGCACTTACTTACACTGGGAAGGCTGCGATCATAACCGAGGAATAAACAAATCAAACTTCACATGATTTGAAGTTATTAGTCCTTTTAGAAAGGGTCTTTTTCCTTTTTTCCCTCTTGATTCTGAGATGTCTGTGCAGATATACACAATCATTTTCCAGAAGATAAATGAATGACTCAGCTGCAGAGACATACAGTATAACTGTGTAAGGTGATGCTGAGCTTCAGCAAAGTAAACATAGCTGAATCTTAAGACAAAAATCCTCTAAACACCGACAAAAAAAAGAAAATCACTTAAATTTAGCCTTCAAAAATTCAGTAAATTCTGAACAATGCATCTGCATCCTTAACACACACTTGGTGACCACCTTATTCAAAAAAGACCACTCAGTTTGGAGAACATAAAAACCAAGAACTCTCCCTGCACACAGCCAGGCAGCCTGTGTCTTAATTAGAGTAATCACAGCCATTACCCCTTCCTGCTGCTGGCTTAATTTGAACATTAAGTTTCTCTGACAGTGGCCAAATTGTTTGGCATGGTCACCCTTGTAAGAGGATCAATGACAATCTTTTGTTCAATGACTCCAATTGATTGTATTTGTTAGTAATTAGGAACTTTACAATGTGTAATCTGCTTCTCTTTCTGTTGATTCCTCGATAACTCTTCTGCAGCTAATCTTCACAATCTGCTTTTTTTTTTTTATTGCTTTCACTCTTTTATAAAATAAAATCTCTCTGGCAGTGGACATTTTCCTGTTTGAATTACTGGTTAACAAATACAGGAGCTTATTTAGGTAAAATTACCTGTTTTCCTATTTAACCATCACATTCAGTGAACTTTGTACCTTTTTGTGCATAGCATCAGCAGCCTACCTCCAGCAGAATTTAACCCTCCGCAGAATACATCTCAGTACGCTGGATGACAGACGGTTCAGTGTCAGCGAACAATTACTCACCCAGCAGCTACATGAGAAGGTTTAAGACTCTTTTTTCCTCTATGAGGGATTTAAATCAAAGGCAAATTGGCCAATGCGCCGTCTACAAAGAGTGTGTACGCTTTGAAATAAGACGTGTTCAAGTCTCCATAATACTTTAGACTAAAATTAAACAGCGCTTTTTGATCCCTGACGACACACTCCTCTTGAGCGTCTCCTTCCACTGAACAGGCAGGAATACACAGGGGGCAAAGACTGTTTTCAAACCCTGACGGTTGCATTGTCACAGACCTGAAAACTATCATGGATGTACAGCGTGAATTAGTCCATATTTCCTCTTTATATAAATGTTCTACCATCAGTGTCTCTCATAGACTGATACGAGTCATTACAGCCAACTGTGGCTAAAACCAATTACAAAGAGGAAATAGATTCATATTTGTTCAATTATTCAAAGGAGACGCTGCACTCACCACTTTTAAACACTCTTCAACATGAACAATAGATCACATGTTCCTTAATGGTGGTTGAACTCTTTCAATGTTGTACAGTGACTGCCTGGATGAACGTGTGACTATCAAAGAAAAACAGAACATTATTTACCCCGTGACATATAAGATGATGGCTCACAATACTGAAGCTAACAACGATAAAGAGAGCTGAGCTGAAGCAGCACTCTGAAGACAAGGAGCTGGCTCAGTTAGGAGACTTGGATCCAACGCTCAACCGAAAGGTTGGAGGTTCAACCCCCAGCTCCTGCACACACATCCGATGTGTCCTTGGGCCAGACACTTGAGACACCTCCCTCTGTCTGTCAGCGGCGTGTGAATGTGTATAAATGTGATAAGTTACTTCTCATAGTCACACTACACAGCAGCCTCTACCATCAGTGTGTGAATGTGTAGGTGTGTGGTGTGAAAGTGCTTTCAGTAGTCAGAAGACTAAACATGTGCTACAAGCTCAATTGCATTCACCATTTCACTACAATGAAGTTATTAATATAAAAAACAAAGCTGTCTGGGTGGTCAGGAAAAACAAAACAAAACAATACAATTATATATCTTGCATTTTGGGCTTTTGAAATTGGAATTTCGCCTCTTTTTTTTCTTTTTAGATATCCAACACAAATCAAGTATTCACTATGAGTGAGACGCATGAGTCGTGTTGTTGTTGCAACTGTGTTTAAATGGACGGCTGACTCCTCCCCTTTTGTATGAAGCTATGAAGTTTTACTCAAGGACTAGAACAAAAGAAGGAGAACATAATTACAACTTATTTAAATGTCACAAAACAGTTTTTATATCTTCACGTCTTGCCATTTTACATAGAATGCAAAGCTAGGTGCTAACTAAAGTGAACTAACATAAGCCAGCGAACACAACAATGCAGGCCACAGGCTACTGGCACTCGCGCCACAGACGATTTTGTAATTGTGAGAAATTAGAGTGCGTTCCACACTCTGTGTGTGGCTGGAGGAAAGTGGAGGCTTCAGAATAGCGGGGGCGTGGCCAAACAGAAGTTTCTTTTGCTTTCATGTTGGTGCTGAAGGGCGACGCCTCGATAAAGAAGTTTAACACTCTTCCTTTAAATGTGGCAGTGCTTTTACCATCTAACATGATTTTTTCAGGATTCACCTGAATGTATGCATGTTACATATTTTGGACTTCAAGAGAAACTTCTTCTTAGGGTTGTAAAGTTACCACCTCAACAAAGTGCTTCTTTCTGTTGTTTCACTTTCGCTCATGTCCTGTCAAGGTTTGCTCGCATCTGTTCGTCCTCTGCCATCTCTCTGTCAAGTTAATTCATTTTGTGTCGGTGTATTTAAAGTATTTTTGGCATCAGTTTGTGATGGATCTGCAGGTGATATTCTTACTTAAGTGCCTTTGTTGCTGCACTCCACGTATGGTATGGTGTCAATCATCAATTTCAAGCACTTAAAGTCAAACGATAGGGACTCATGTTTTTAGACTTGAACTCGAGTCACACTTAAGTGGAGCACAATTGTGACTTTAGAGTTCCTCAGAGACTTGAGACTCACCTCAGACTGTTTTTCTGCAGCATAAACACGACAAGCTGAATGTGATTTCCTCCCATTGTGAGTAACCTTCTGCAGATTTCACACGCCACAGATGACACCATGGTGAGCACAGTGCCTGCAGCTGCTACAGTGCAGTGTTTCCACACAGAGACTTTACCTGGACATGATGCTCAAGTACGACTTTGATTGCAGCCTCCCCCTCATTACTGAGAGATGCAGTCAAACTAGAGAAGCTACTTGTAGCGTTGATGAATTTCTTACGTCCACACATATTCTGAATGTGATTACATGTAAAATAAGATTATTAGAATAAGATCTTCATATTTCAATGCAATGAGCAGAGAAAAAATAGTCGAAGAAAGATGCATCCAATGTTTATAGCACTGGTAATAGGATTTATGTGTGGGTGTGTGTGTGTAGGTGTGTGTGTGTGTGTGTGTGTGTGTGTGTGTGTGTGTGTGTGGGTGTGTGTGTGTGTCGGTGTGTGCGCTTGTGTGTTTGCACCATACATTTTTTTCCCTCTGTCGGGCTTCTGCTCTTATCTTTATGGCCCAGAGGCCACAGGACTTATCAGGCAAATATTCATACAAACAGGTCAGTGCCAGAGCCCAAAGCCTCGCTGACAGTGGGTCCACATACAAACCTCCATCCCCAGGTCTTTGACAGAAAAGAGTCCAATATTGACTCCATTGCACTGAACAAACTTCAGAGGAAGTTTCTGTGCTGACTGTCTTACAGTTCTGCTGCTGTGTAGTTTCACAGGCGAGCCGAGCCGAGGGACACTGTATCTCATGCTTTCAGAGAGTTGGGGTCTCTCTATTTCTGCCTCTGGCCTCACTTGCCCTTTGAAAATGTTACATGCAGAGTGTACTGAATGCCACGGTTAGCCTGTCTGCATGCAAGGTGAACAAAACCTGCCCATAAGCACCTCTAAACCCCAGTAATTACCTATTTGCATGTTGTTTGTTTAATCTTTGAAAACTAGCAGCTTCAGTATGAAAAGACAAACTCTCTGTCTTATTGATGTTTTCAGCTCTTTCTGCTGGAAGGCTTTTTTTCTGAGAAACCAGCTGAGACTCCAGGAGGCTACAGCTTCCATAAAAAACAAACAAATGTTGTTTTTACACCTTTTATTTTGCCATGCAGTAATCTAATGAGCTATAACACATTCATTAGTGAGCTTTAAAGATGCCTGGAGGTAGTTTTGTTCCTTTGGGCGAGGCAACCTTTCTTTTAGACTTCTCAGTATTTATGGTACTGGGCTGCTGGCAGTAGTTTAATATTAACTTCAAAGAGGGATGTATAGATGTTGTTGTCCAACTATTGGCAAGTATTAAGTGCATAATCTAAATATCTAATGCTGCCTTGAACTGCTGTTTTACTTTCTTTGTTATTTGTGCAGTAAGTAATGTAGAGGTAACAGCTTGACAGACAGATCTAAAACACTCACATTTACAGTGATTGACTCAGGAAAGTCTGACAGAAATGGAGGACAGTGTGTGACTGGACAACATGGGAAAAGGGTCGGCATTAGCAGTTTTGATTCTCTAATTTCACTATAAATTTGGGTCGTAACTTTTCTTACCAAATGGGGGTAAAGTTACAGTATGTTGAAAGCAAGAGGCAACCTCGGGTTTAAGAAACTGAAGCCAATTCAAAAAGGCAAAAACCTGCTGTTCATCAAGTTTCCACTTGATACTGGCACTGAAGTCACACACACACTCATTCAAAAATGGCTAAATAAACATGTTTACAGCCTGGTTCAAAATATGAAAATGGTCTGAATAGCTCATGTCTTTTTTGGCACCAAATGGGGGGTAGGAGGAGTTTATAACTCAACCGGTTTGATTTGAAGAAGGATGAGATGTTTTTAAAATAAGGCACACGGCTGACCTCAGTGATGGGCGAGTTCAGTGTAGCTGTTTGTTGGGAGGCCTAAGCCCCGCCTCTCCGCATGTTGTTAGGTTGATCCTCTTAAGGGAGCCTTTCGAAGAAGAGCATTAGTGAGCAAAAGCTACGCAAGAACATGACCTTCCACAGAACAGATGACAAAGAAAGTCTTAAAACACGAGTCACGTGTACAATAGGATTGTTGCAGGAAAATATCTGGGGGGTGTTTAAACTAAAAATTCAAAAATGATAAAGGGTCCCATGATTAATGGCACTCAACTAATTGTGATGGACAGTGGTGCTGGTCAAACAGCCAAACTTCAGAGTTTGACAGCAACTAAAAAAAAAAAAACAAGTGCATGAAATTCATCACCACGATTAATCATTTGTCTGTCGTTGTGGACTCTTTCCATCTCATGCTGCCTGTGGGACTCTGCTGAAAACATTGCAAGCAGGCATCTAAGATAAGAAAAAAAATAATGATGAAAAGCCAATAATTTCTTTGTATGCATGTCCGGGGAGAAAAGTGCTTCTGAGACTGGGGAGAGAGCCACAGAAAAGGAGTAGGACGATGATGCTGGGAGTGCATTCCTTCCAACTCTGACTCAGACTGGCTACAAATAGATTAAACGAGATTAAACGGAAAGTGGCAAGACAGAATGTTTAACTCCCTATCTGACAGTCGGTGGGCGGTGGGCTTACAAATAAAAGCCAATTTACAGAATCCTGAAGCTAGACTCCACTAAGGGAGTTAGTGTATGACCCCCACACGTATGCTGCAATTTCTGTCATTGCCAACTTCCTCTTCTCATTCTCTCTTTTACAGCAGGATAAGACCATCACTGCAAATCCCAGCTGCAAAGAGCTGATCTATGTCTCCACTGAAGGAGCATTATCAGATGGTTGTTTGAGGGGGATCTATACGGTGAGGCTGTTAAAGGTGCTCACCCAAAGAAAGATCATCCTCGATAGTATTGTGTCTGCTTTGGTCGACGCAGTGAACCAGACTGAACTTTCATCACCAGAGAAGAAAGTGGCATTGGAAGGGGAACAATAAAAAAAAAATACTGAGTGCACAACAACAAACTTTTCCAATCAATGCACTTTCTCATTGAGACAGGGTGAAATTAATTCTCGCCTGAAGGGCTATTGTGTGTTTAGGAGTGTGTGTGTCTGTGTGTGTGTGGGTGTGTGTGTGTGTGTGTGTGTGGGTGGGGGGGGGGGGGGGGTGGTCACTGGAGAGCAAGAGTTGTTGACAAATACTCTTGATCCTCAGGTCAATGAGGATGGCAAAAATAAGGCATAAAAGAGAAGGTCTGAGGGCAGACGGAGGGAGAGCTTGTGAAGAATGAGACAAAGAGGAGAGAGCAGACAGACAGAGAGAGAGAGAGAGTCAGAAGTGGGAAGGAAAAGAATGAGCCATCAAGAGGGAGGTAAGAGTGTTGAAGCTCTCTCTAAGCCTAATGACAGTGTAGCATCACCAGGACCTCCCTGACATTACCAGAGCCCTCACTTCCACTTAGCACAGACGTTTCCCTCCAAGCTTTGGGCAGTTGTCTCCCCTAATTATTCCGCCCTCAACCTGTATGCCTTCCTCTGCTTGTCAGTCTCCTTCATCTCTCCATTCACAGGTCTCACCCTCCTGTCCTTCTTTCTCTGCTGCCCTTTCAGTACAACCTGAGGACACAGGAAAAGTCAGAACTCTCCGCTCTCGAAGATTACTTCTGAATTTTAAAAAGGTCTCGTGTTTTTTTAGTCTTCTGTGTGCATAGTAATTTAAATGAGACAATATTTGAGCTATCCTGATATTTAGCATCTTTTGCTACTATGCTGTCTTGACTTTCAACAATTAATGCTTCAATGCTTTAAAGAAACAATCGAGAGTATCAGTCAACACGCTTTTGACAAGTAGTTAAATTCAAATGGTAAAAGGTCAGTCTCTTAACACAATAAGACTGATTAAAATGACCTTACTTTTAAATTAAACATAACTAATACTAAACATTCATCGCCTGTGGAAAGACTAACTGTTTGTATAACCTCAAAAATGTGTTTGAATGAAAACCTTTTAAAATCAAGCTTCAGTGAGATCCAAGGTGGAAACACTTTGCGTATGATGATACACTAACCTTTTCATTTGCAAAACTAAAAGGTTGTGTATTTAAGAAAATCTGGAAAATAAAACATAAGTTAAGGCAGTTTAGCAGGAGTTCATATGGGTCCATTCAGCATTAAGGATCTATAAAATTGGAGATGATATCCAAGACAGAATTTAAGAGTACTGGCTGTGAAACATAGCTATAGCTCAGTGGTCATACTGTCATGATACTTATAATGCTCCCCCGTCTTAACCAGCACAGTGGATCAATAGCATCTTGTAGTGCAGAGTGTAAAACCTCAACAGCATGGTTATTTATTTTCTAGAGTATAAAAACAGGGGGAACGACTTTGTGAGGTCCATTGTCATTTATTTTGTCTGGAAGACATTTATATCCAGGAAGGATGACCTGCACCAGTCTGTAATTTAACTCTTGACTAGGCCGTGATCAGGGTAATCAATGCTGAGGAGCGCAGTGATCACTGAGTCATCTGCAAACTTAATGATATGCTTTGACGCCCATTATTGTACAACACAAATAAAAGAGGAGAAATAAAACATCCCTGGGTGGATCCAGTTGAAGAAAACACAACTTATTTAGTTAAACCCCCCCCAAGTTTACTCTATACAGTTAAAGTCCCATGGTTTAGGCAGATGGTAAACGGTAAATGTACTTGAGTTTGTAAAGGACCTTTATCATGTTCTGAATTTTTCAAACTTTACCATGTGACAGCAGGAGCTGGGGATCGAACCCCTGATCAATCCCTGTTGAGAGAAGACCAACTTTACCACTCAGCCACAGCCCCAGATCGCCCTGATGAAGTCATGCAGTCCGTGTTCTCAGACTTCAGAAAGTTGCCAGAAGAGTGCAACCTTCTAGCACAGACTTTCAAGGTGATGAGTGGGTGACTAGCATGGTGTTTGTCAGGTGCTCCTTTATTGGCACTTTAAAGCACCGTAACATTTTATTTCATCCTCGGAGACCTAATTCGTTAACCACAGCTTGATGAGAGGTAGTTTGGTAGACAGAGGAAACTTCTCCATCATCTGTCAGCACGTCCAGTTTAAAACCTTGAACAGATTGTGTTTCTGCAGTGTCTGCCTCTCTGAGCCACATGGACATAAATAATGGATGCAGGAAAGAGTCATTACAGCATTTTGAGAACCCATGCAGGTTACTGCCTCGTGCAAACCGTGAGCAAATAGATGACTTAGCTTTCTTTATACAAATGCAAATAAGAAAAAAAACAACATCATTAAGGCGTTTACCTCACAGGGTAGTGTATCTTCAAAGAAAATCGATAGAAGATAAATATGGGCAGCCTGAGTGTTCAGAAACTTTAGTCAAATAAACGAAGGGGCCTTGAAATGTTTTACCAAATACAGTCGACCAAACCTTCAAACAATTGACTTAAATGTATAACATCTGACATTATAGACAACATTATTACATTACATATATTTTCTAAAAGTATTGTTAGATATTTAGTATGTCACATTATTTTGGTAATTCATTGTAAGAACACTAGAAGCCAAGCACAGTAAATGTCTTGAACTACAGTGGTTCCCCCACTTTGGGAACCACTGGTCAAGAACATTTCAAAGAAATAAGAACTGCATCAATTTTGGGCTGGACTGTATATAAGAAGGGAGAGTAGTTCTACAAAGGGCTCGGTCTGAATACTAAGGAGTGGCTGTGGAGGAGAGGAGGTGGCACTCTGAGCGAGTATAGTTTTGGTCTCATTGTCTGTTACTGAAGTGTGACATATGAAAGCTTTAAAGAGGTCATTTTAAACATTTATGCTTCTGCACTCTTTAGCAGCACCTTTGGCGATAGCAGGAAAGAGCAGTGTGTGCATTTTATTTCATCTTCCATCTCAAATTAGTTTCTTTTAAAAGGATTTGCACTTCCTTCTCAAGCTTCATGGTCAGTATTGATCTTTGCTTCATTTGGTTGAACACCACAGGAACTACGTATTTAGTCACAACTTAACACGAGCTTACTGCCAAAGACCTTAGACAATGGTGGGGCTTTTATCAGTAGATCATTGGTTAATCACCATTACTCTTTGGCAAGAGCTGTCTCCATTTTTAACTCAACAGCAGAGCCTGACTGATAGGGGATTTTTGGGTCCAATGTTGCTATTATGGAGGGAAAAAATCTGATTAATATATATCAGCTGATATCTATAAAGTGATGATGGAGAAAGAAAAAAACAAATGGGAACCAAATGAAATGTGTTTTGCATGGTTAATGAATCTTGTAATTCCAGCACGTCTGTATTAAAATTAGCTGATTGCCATTGGCAATGTATAAGATAATATCGGTCGATATTATTGGCTGGACGATTAACGATCAGACTCTACTTAACAGACGTTTATTTTAATGGACATCTTCTTGAATTACTTTGTGAAATGTCTTCCAGATTATTTAATAAATATATATTTTTGTCTGAGTGACTAATTTCTTCCTTTGTTTTAGAGTCAATTATCAAATCTGTCTCACCTTCTTCCTCTCCATAGTTCCCACCTCTTAGTATCTTAATGATCACATTTTTCACCTTCATCTTTCTCATTTCCATTTTCCCTCACCCGTCTCCTGCAACAGGGCATCTCTCATCCACTCTTTTGTTGAATCTAATTCTCTGCCTTGTTGTTCTCTCTGGTCTCAGGCTTTCATTGAGTAATGTAGGTGAGACTCAATTAAAGCAAGTGAGAGAACACTTTTACCCACAATGCCCATGGGGCTCAATTTATCTTGAGGAATGCTCAGCCCCCCAAAAAAACCCTGTGATTGACACCTCTAACCTTCATTGGGATGTAATCTTCATCTTTAGCACTCAGAGATCTAATTAATTAGGGGGAATCTCATTTCCTCACTAATGCAACTGGACAGAGGCATGATAGAGGAGGGAGGAAGGGGAGAAGAGGAAGGATTGAGATGGAGGGGGGGAAGAGGGGTGCACTATTTCATCAATGCCTGTGAATGGCGTCCACCTTGTTCATTTCGGGGAAGAACAAGGGAACGTGAGGTGGTTGGGTTCACACCAACTTCACTGTATTGATTACAGCTGCCAGTGCTCTGGCTCCCGGCCATCACATAAGGAGACACTGCAGTAACACTCTTTATAATGGGATCTCTTGGTAATGTACTCAAGTGTTGCACTTTCTTTTCTGGGCTTCTTTCTGCCGTTCTGTCATTTACAGTCTGTCTGAGGAAGTGTAATCTGATTGTAATTACTTTATCTTCTTGTACATAAAACAGAGTGTAAATGGAATTGCTTTCCAATTTTTTCAAACTCAAGTCAAGTGACTCAAAACAAACATATTGAAAGTCCCAGCTGATGAGGCTTATGTTTTCAAAGCTAATGAGCTCAAGTTCAACATAATAAAAAAAAACATCTGCCAAGAGGGAAGTGTTCAGTTTACTGAGTAATACATTTTACTTGTTGCATCAGTGCAGCAAATGTAACTGTTGTAAAACTGCCTCAGGAGTCTGAAGAGGGAAAAAAACAAGGTCAGTAATAGTTCATATCATGAGAAGGATTCACCTCAACCTTTTTGTGTCAGATTCTTTAGAAACAAGTTCCCCTGAAAGTTTTATTCTCTCATCAGGATATCACTGTTTCTTTGTTTGGATCATTTGAACATGCCAGCTCTGTTCCCCTCTCGATGTATCTTGGACCCTGCACTGCACCACTGGGTATGAAGTAAGTGGTGGGTGTTGACGTGGGGGAGGCCCAGAAATGTTACTCTGAAATGAAAAAACTAACTTTCATATTAAAACATAGATTCATTGTTTCTGTATTTTATTTTGGCAGGGTTAGAGATGACATTTTGAAAGTGAAATGGTGCTTTTCAGGTCTACGTGGTCGCAGTCTTTTATACTGTGCTCAATCTTTTTAGGGAGCCTCTTCTTAACTGGAAACTAACCTTTTGGCTGACTCTGAAATATTGAATAATATGCACTAAAACATCTGTACCATGTCTTTACAATGACTTTGAATTTCTCATAAAATCTTTTTTCTTAATTTCTTTCTGGATTATTTATTCCAGCTCTTTGCTCTTCCCATCTGACATAGTACTTTAAGCTGCCAGTAAAACATGTTAGATAGTGCAGAGCCACATGTACAAACAAACCTGTTCATTTTAGGCAGGCTGACACATGCGAGTTGATTAATTAGAACTGAGACACGAAACAAACTCAAAAGACTATTGTGTTAATCAACAGCAACACAATCAATTGAGCCAGCCGGCTGCCTCTCCTCTGCACACACTCCAGGCTCGAGGGATGATAAGCCTTCGAGTCATTACCACTTCATACAGGAGTGCAAAAGAGAATAGAAAACATTCTGTATCTAGTGTTTTTTGAAGGGCAAAAAGATCTATGAATATTTTTCACACTACTTGCTGAAGTTCGTTTTATATACTGTAGCTCTTCTCTCGGTTCTTGCAGATATACACTGCTGTATCTTTAAATTACTTTCACACAACTCTGAAGCGCATGGCTACAGATATGGCTGAAAAACATCTCTCTTGGCGGTGAATACAAAGTGCCGTGGTTGCTTTGTTGTTGCTCTGAATAAAACCACTATGATGTTGCTAAAAACTCCTCGCTCCCTCCTACCGCTGCCTCGTGAGCCGTCCACTGTCCAACTTCTCCATTAAGCTGTTGTCTGGAGGCGGCCTCTCTTCGCAGATATCGAACAGGCACTTCACTGTCTCTGTGATCATCCATCCTTGTTGTCGGCCACCTCACAGGCAATTCTACACCTAATCACACGGACACACGGGCCTGGATTTCTACATCTCTTTCCTCTTCATCCCCCCTGAAGGCCTCGTTCCTCTGTCCACACTTGATGACTTCTCCCTCCCCGCAGCTCACTAACTCGCACTTTCTAATCTCCAGATCACAAAAGGAGGATGAAATGGGAGTTTATAAACTGAAGAGCACATCAGATCGGCTGTAATGAAATCTTATCAATGTTCCCTGTGCTGTATTATTTGCATATAAATGACATAATATAATAAGTCTCCCCTGCCTCTACCTGAGAGGAGTAAATATTTCTCTGTCTGCTTTGTTTCGTGGCTGTGACACGAGGAAACGAGACGCTAATTGAAGAGATGGAGAGCATCTTTATGTGAGGACTGACATTCAATTATGTTTGGGGGATCAGATTATGCGGTGGCCCCGGAAATGTTTGAAAACAACATTTTGCGGAGCGGCGACTCCGAAAGGCAGCCGAGGATGTAATTTGAATGGCTGTTTGAGGCCCGCTCTGAATGGCGCTGCTCTGAATGGAATCACTATGCTATGACCTGCGAGTAATTGGATGTCCACAGTGAAGTGTTGACAGAGGAGGGGGAGGCGAGGCTGACAGACAGTGAGGCAGGGAGACAAAGCGAGGAAATAACACAAAATGAAAATAAGCAGGAAAACAATGTAATGAACAGGCAGCGGGAGGAGGAAACAGAGCAACACAGGGGGAAATGAAAGAGCAGAAAATGGATGCAGTTTTCCTGAAGAGTGGAACCCAGCAGATCTTCAGCTGTCATTTCTCATCGCACTCAGGCATATAGCCACTATGGCCACCAAGTCAAATAAGCCATTAGGCTGGATACACTTTTCTGATCATGCAAACACGCCAGGAAGCCCACTGCCAAGGTCGCACCAAACAAACAGCAGCTCGCAATCACTACATATTCACGATCCTCCTGATGAGGGATGATTGTGTACATTGGTCTGCCTGTCTGTCACTCTGGATTATTCTTGTTAAATTTAAGAGAGTAGATCATTTAAAGTAAATACATTTACAGTGCAGGCGACAGGAAGAGAAAAGTCTGTCATTTACACAACAAACAGGCTCATCATATGCTGACAGGATCTGAGCGTACCTCCACAAACAGAATAAGCAATCCTGTCAACAGGGATTATTTTTAATGCAGAGAGTGCGACAGGCTGAATCTTTTTCAACATCCTCAGATTGAAGGAGAGTGCTTTTGTCACAATGTTATGTTCAGGTGCTTTTTTTCCCTTCAGTGGTTGTTAAGCACTGCTTCTCTATCTGAAAGTCACCTTCAGGTACAAACAGAAACTTGTTGTTGTATTGCATCGGTAGTTAAGATGTGCTCTCTGTTTGACAAGAAAAGAAAAGTGGCTTAAACAAGCACTAACAAAACATCTCTAAAGAATGGAGGAGGTAAAAAAAAAAAAAAAATCTGTATAAAAGCAACACACAGTTTTATTTCCCTGAATATAAACATCACTCTTCTTCCAGCACCACCACCCACAAACACATGCTCAGTGAGAGACTTCCATTTTACCTCCATGTAATTCACCTTTGTACAACATGGGAGGTGATGGAGGGGTCGGCCGGCTGCATCGATTGGCTATCCTTAGCAGTGACAGTTCCCAGATTGGGCAGAGAGCATTAGAGAGTCAGAGAGTCACGCTGCCATTAGCAGTCTGTCCTCTCTGGTTACAGCTGCCGGTACACGGACGCTCCATAGACTTAAATAGATCACGGTTGGTGTGTTTGTGTGTGTGTGTGTGTGTGTGTGTGTGTGTGTGTTTGTCGATGAAATGTGATAACTCTACCAGTCTGCAGCAACTACAAATATGTTCTGCATTAAGTTTCAGCCAATAACCTTCGCTCTTACCCTTTCATTTTTATCATTATCAAGCTTGAGTACTACAGCGGCAGGCTCAAGGGCTTTCCCCAATATGTGTCGAGCGCTGGAGAGAAATGAAACCTCCGAAAAGCCAATCAGAGAGATTCTTTTCACAGAGCGCCAATGCCAAAAATCACATCACAATCAAATACCCGGCTGGGGCCGACGGGGGCTATTAGGACCAGCTTGGACCTGTGACCGAGTCATTACCACTGTGACCAACAATCTCCTTGGGGTGTTAGGGTCTAGGCTGGTCTGGGGTCCCAAACAGTTGCCTGCCTTGCATGTAGAAAGCAGCACTTTTGACGGGAAAGCAGGATTAAAGCTGGGAATATGTTTTTTTTTTTTTTATTACGTAAGGACATTAAGCAGGATGATGTCATCATCCTAAATTTAGTTTTTGTCCTCCCTCACTCATCTTTGGTGATGTTAGCTTGAGTTTTAAATGAAGCTTGTTAAGTTAAGACTTTATTCCCCTCATGACACACAAACACACGATGGCTGTCAGGATACAAGATTTATAAACTTTGACACGACTCTAGTTCGACTCAAACAGTACTGATACCTGCGTCTACCACGTTGCTAAATACAGGCCAATAGGTTCCAACTGTCTTTTTAATTTGGTCCATATTTCAACCCCTTTATGACTCATTACTAGTCAGATTTATTCTTTTGACCTAATCAAATACAAGCTAGGAAGGTACAAAAAATAGCTCTGTGTTTCTTACAGTATAGTGACGGACCGGTTCTGATCTAATTTAATATTCTGCCACATGTGCAAAGTGGCTGAATAATTCAAACTCCACAGCGTGACGCATGTGGAGGCTACACTGCACAGTCTCAGCTCATAAGTCGACGTGTTCAGCTGTCTAAACATTTTTTTTTTTAAAAACTTCAAGACAGTCATTTCCAAAAGCGGATTGATTTCAGTGCTCAGATGATTAAGAGAGATTTTGACTTTTATCCAGTGAAAAACATGAACACTGTTCCGTCTTTACAGACGTATGAAAATGGCCTCGCCCCTCCGCCAGAGACGCTGTCAAAAATTACAGCCTGCCATTGATCCAACAGCATGGCATGTCTGCATAATATAAGAGAGTGAGCGGAGACGTGTCTCCAGTAAAGTGAGGAGAAAAACACAGCGCGCTGGAATAAATGTGCATATCAAGACAGGATTTTATGCCTCAGAAAATTCACTTGAGGGAAAATCAAAATGATTTCAATGTCACAAAATTGATTGTCCAATTTTCTCCGGATTGCTTTCTGCTTCCCTGGGGTAGGTGAGGTGTCAGTCCAAACACACTAAGAGCTCTACCTAAATTATGCTGCAGCTTTCTGGAGAACAAAGTGCAAACGCCAGGCTATCTCCTGCCTTTTTTTTTTTAATTTTTTTTTTAGCTTTCAGCATGTAAACCCTTATTTCTCACACATACACATATGCTGGACATGCTGTCTTCTACAACTACAGCCTTCATGGCAGATGGAATAGATGGGTGTCATGGCGGAGCCATATTTATAAGAATGTGCTGAAGTGGCTGGGTTTAAAGGACCGTTGAAAACGTATGCCTTCTGCACTTCCATCTGCTGACTTCCTGCGTTTTAGAAAGAGTCACACTTTTTTTTCCCGTTTTAAAGAAACGCTGCACTGCGGCTGGACTCTTTCTTAAGGACGCCAGAACATTTGTATCAAATTCAGCACACAGATGAATAGTAATGCTGTGGCATTGAGGACGATAAATACATGTAGAAACAACACAAAGACAAGCATGCACGTTTCTCCAAGCTTGAAGAGCTTCTTAGGTGGCCCCATCTCACAGACAGGGATTAGCTGTTTGGCTTGGTGATATAGTATCCAACACTATAGCAGGGAAAAGTCACAATGTTGAGTTTCACTTTCCAGCTGTGATACATTTGAAAGGGCAGAGATTTCATGGAGTAGGATGTGTCTTCATTGCATGTGATTTTAAACTCAGGTGCAGTCTTGCGGTCTGACAACAGTACATGTCAGCAGGAACGCTTAACAATCCAGTGTTTAGCATTAAACAACATCAGACTGAACATTTCAGGTGTATTTCATGTAGTCCGACCTGGGGAATCTAAGCTCTCATTGACTTTTGGAAACGTTTGCTTTATAATGGATTGTTAGCTGCACTTCTATGCAGATATCCGTTTGAAGATATCAATAGCTCATCGTCAGATTACTGGCGATAAGAGCCAGGATTTAATTCAAACAGATTGCATCCTGCCTGCTTTTGTTTTCCCTATGGTTTCTGTTCGCTGCCCAAACCAAGGCCTGGGATTGGTCGATATGGCTCGGACTACAAACAGAGCCAAGAATACTTCCCAAGATGAAAAAAATCTAGGAAAAGAGATTAACATCGGTGTAACACTGAGTCATTAGTAACTCCAAAGCAGATAAACATTATGGTTTCCTGTTTTCCTAATTTGAGTCAAGATGGGTGGGGAACTCAAAACATTAAGTTCAGGGAGGAAAGTTTAACTCCAACTGATCAGTGATAGTCAAAGAAAATAGAGTACAAACATAGAAATTGCAAAGTATTAACTAATCACACTACTGGATACCACTCCTTTCAAAGGTTTCCTTTTTAACACCACATTTTTACACTTGAAGCTTCAGCACTGAATTAATGGACATCACTTTAGGCAATTTAGAAGACTTTATACGCCTCCCTCTGGAGCTAAAAAAATATTTTATTGGGCTTTCAATCGTCCTGTAAAGAGACTTTGATGTGTTAATTGAGTTTCCCATGAAGAGCATTTTGCATCTTTGTAAGTCTAAAGAAGGGTAAAAAATGCCTTCAAATATGAAACAGATAAGAAAACCCTTTTCATGTCTGTGCAGAAAAGCAGTATGCAATCTGAAAGGAGCAGGTGTGTAATCAGCCATGTCTCGACATCTCCCAGTGAAAATTAACGGAAAACATTGTGTCAAGACAAAAGCAGTGTGGTCGTAACCCTGATGCTCATAAAATCAACAATGTGTGTGAAGTAACCAAACATGCAGACTGTTTGATTCTGTTGAGATTTAGAGACCCCTCGGTGACTTTGAAAGTTCTTACTATCAACTTAGTATATCCTCTGCTGAGAGTAAAGCGTTGGGAACATTTTGGCTCATTTAAGATTTTTTTGGAGAGTTATTAGCTTACCAAAGCGGCTGACAATTTAGCTGTGTGCCTTATTTAGAGGTATTTAACTACCTGTGTGTATTTAACACCAGCCAGTTGGCATTTGTGATAACTCTCGGCTGTCAAAAAGGTTGAACTATTAAGGATCGTTTTCTCTTTGCTACCAGAGGAAAGACACCACAAAGACCAACATTTTCCTCAGAATCATCCAATATCTGAAACACCCGACAAAAAACAGCTTCAACATTGCTCACTGCATTGATTGCATCTCATTTCACCGCACTGTTAATCAATTATGCCATTAAACAGTTTACAGTGTGAGCGGCTCATCAAACGGTTAGCCGTCGTGGTTCCAGCAGTTCCGGATGGGAGGTTTTCAACCAGGCTTGTTGGACAGCAGCAGAACCGGCGGATGAGTGTGTATCACCTCAATTAAACTGTGCGCTAAGTGTCTGACAACAGCTAATATTCCTCTTCCACCAGCGAACCCAATCGATGTTCTGGCATTCGTCACCCTGCTGAAAAAGCAATCATCCCACTGTCTCGCTCCTGTTAGACGGGGAAATAGAGAGACGCTCATCTGCCTTCTGCGTCTTCGACTGGAATGCAGCAGCACTTATTTTTACTGAGACACACACAAACACCAATGGATGGCATTCAGCACACACACACACACACACACACACACACACACACTGCATAGAAACTTGCGATGTTGAACAGAAGGTGAAAGGCTTGTGAAAAGGTATGTGTACTGGAACATCTCACACTTGAAAAAAAGTGATTGAGAGAGTGATGCACACACATAAAGCATTTGTTGAGTTGACCAACCTCTCTGTCAAGTAACACAGGAGAGATGTGTGTGACAATGTCGCCTCTTTCTTCATCGATGTAGAACATGTTGGACGACGGCTTGTCTGGTGACTGCCTGACGATGCTGTAGCGTAGCGCAGCGTTGTCTGTGGCAGGGTCGTCTGCATCAAGTGCTGTCATCGCCATCACGATGGTTCCTGAGGAGACATTGGAATACAGTGTTGATCAGCGCTCAGCATTATTCTCATGTACAATTTGTGAGAGCAATGCTGGTTTTAAAATTAGCATATTTTGGGGCGCTTTTAGCCAAAAGATGAGTGCACGCGGCCCATATACACAGGTTTAGTGTGAATGACTTATTTCTCGTATGTATCAATTTCCACCATTTCTGACTCTGTTCACTGTTCTGTCTCTAGAATAGAGGCATACAATCCCCAAAATAAATGTCTAAAATCATATTTCAGAGAAATCAAGGAAAGTTTTAGAAGGTGTAGATTTTGCCACATTGATCCATATGTAAACAGCTAAAGTGTGTATGCTGATGTTTTACTGCTTCAATAACTGAGTGAAACATATTTGTTTATTTGTTTATTTAAAAGGATCCCCATTAGCTGACGCCAAGACGACAGCTAGTCTTCCTGGGGTCCAGTCCTGACATACAAAAAACAACAACAACAACACTTAGGCTATTAAAAATAAAGATAAAAACAATGAGATATAGAAAAGCAACATACATTTTCCTTGTGACATAACACAACCTTTCTCAATCAATAATCAAGATGGTATTATGGCTTTGAGAACAAATACAATCTTAGTCTCTTTTTAAAACCAGTTTTCCCCTTGATATTACGAATCTCAACTGGAAGAATGTTCCAAAGCCCAGTTGACCTATAGGACATATGATGAGGGATACAACCCACCAACATGAAACCTGCACTGCATAGCCAGCTTACATATTATGTCTGGACTTCTCAATCATAGCAATCATTGCAGCAGGTGTATGAAAAGTGCACTTTCAAACTATTTCTTAATGCATGTATAAATGTGTGTTTCCTCAGATCAGCTCTAACTGCATGTTGCATTTCATCAGGTAATGATAATACAAATGGAAATGCTGCCCAGTGCAGCTGAGCTGAAATAGAAGGTCATCTCTGACACGCTGTCTACCCTCCATGTCTGTCTGCATCATGATGAGATGCACTTACAGGGATACACACACATAAACATACACACACAGACTGTGCAAAGTTGTGTCTCTTCTCTGTCGGGTTATTTCGATTTTTCCGCTTTAGCCTCAGAGCTGTGAATGGAAGGTCCTGATCGGTCAAAGGAGGTGTCATTAGAAAGGTCAGAGTGCATGCATCAGAACAGAGAAAACAGTTGAACAGTGGTAAAAGCTTGAAATAATTTATTAGGATTTAATCTTTCGTTGAACTTGGATTGTTGAGGTCCATTGCAGATGCAGCAGGACTGTTTTTGTTAAAATATAAAGACCTGAAGACGAAGAAAAAAAACAATCGGAACAACATTTCTGTTTGGCTGTCGATGGTCTGACAGATGTGTAGATTGTGGCTGCTTTGCTGGTTTGACCTTGAAAAAGTTTTTTAGGTCAAGATCAGAATAATCAGAACTCTGTAGCGATGTAGCATGAGTCATAAACACAAAGCAGCAGTAAGCAGCATTCAAACCTGGAGGACAAAGTTCACATTCAAACTGAATGTGTTTGAATGTTACATGTCATATTCTAGGTTGTTTGAATTATTACTTTCCCTTCTCATCTAACATCACCAAAGAAGACATGATTATTCTTTTTGAAAGTGACAGCGATGGTGTATATTGTTTGTAGATTTCTAATACAGCCTTGAGTAATTTAGACTTTTCTAAATCATCATTGCTTCAGATTTTTTACAATCTTTTGACATAGACCTTGACACAGGTATCGACTTGGTGAGTAGTAGAGCCAGAACTATGTGTGAGTGGACAGATTAAGAGACACAGTTTATGTTGTATATTCAGAACGGTCAAAGTGCTCGTGATTTCACAGCTCAACATACAACCAGACTGCCACTACTATGGGATGTACCAGGTCATGACATGGAGAATGTTGAGCAATATTTGACAGTTTAGACTTCAGCTGATTCAGGCTCTGAAAGAACAGAGCACAAAATAAAGTGCTAATTCTCTCATGAAAACCGTAAATATGGGTTGTGTCTCGGTCCAGAAATTACTGAAAAGGAGGCCTATCAATAACTACTGAAGCAGAGTCGTCAACAAATAAATCCATTCTCCACTAACTTGTATACTAAGTACAGTAGTCTAAGCAAATGCTCTAATTGAGCAAAACACAGCTCAACTGAACTAAGCATGTAAAGCTACTGATTGTGACACTGATGCGTGTTTTCACTCCTATACGTAGAACTGATGATGTGTTTTCGGGAGAGATCCAAAGATGATTTAAAAGTGTGGTGTCATTTTATGCTCTAAACTCTCATCAATGTATGTTGGTTGTGAAACAGCGCTTATAATTGAAAAATCACCCAACAAATCGATGTGGATGATGATGAGATTCTGCTGCAGCTTTCACTTTTTTAACAACATAAGAGCAGATAAAAGCTTTTTAAGAGAGCCCTGTCGCCGCTCACTTGGAAAAAGCCGATCCTCTCATCCTGAAAACAATGATCAAACCGAGAAGACTGATCAAAGTTTAATGTGTTTTCTGGCAAGAAACCCCTTGTGATTGTTATTTGACCTGCATACTTTACAAACCGTTCTCCTGAGCATCAAATCGCTGAAGTGCGCGACATGGCTCATAAACAACAAATCTTTTTCATGCTCCTCCTTAATACCCGGCAGTACTCTGCCACAGTGCATTAATCAAAGTGTTCGAACAAGACACAAAAGCTTCCTGGGAAATATGCAAAGTCCACATTAAACAGTGATGGCTTAGCAGCAAACCTTTTTAGTCCGGTTGGGGGTAATGAGGGGCAGAGAGGTGTGGCTTTTATCCCCTTGGCATTTTCTCTTCAAGGTGAACCACTAATGGTTAAGTAAACCGGTAATCCTTCCTTTGCAGAATAATTACACAGTCCCATCTCCTTCATTACCTTTGCTCTGTTCCACTTCACACATTAAAGCCACGCTGTTAGAGCAGACTCACTGGGCATGCGCACAAACACACATGTTCCTTGAGTCAGACACACCAACCCACAGCAAACATGATCTCAGTGAGTTACATTCACATCACACAGACTTACAGAAGTCCCTTGAACGCAACATAATCATATAACATGTTTCATGTGATATCTGAGTTAATGTAACCCTCTCAATCCTCACTGTCTTCATCAGATACCATAATTCATTTTACAAACGAGTTTCACGTAACCAATAAGCATCCATCAGACCGGAGTACGACACAACATCAGCATCAATCAGCGTACATGATAAACATCTAGCATTCTGTAATGGGACAAAGGGGCCGGGTGGAACTGCAGCACTGATGTCTGTTGTGTTTAATCATATCATGATATCATGTGAGTGGCCTCGCTAAGACTCATTGCCTCCTCCTATCAGCTCCATCCTCTGACAGGAACCCAGACTCAATCAATCTTAACTGCATTGGGCAGGATGGATGTGAATGTGTAGGCCTGCTTTTATCTCGATATCAGTCGGACCCATCTGCCATGCGGCTGAATCACACCAGATAAGACCAGATGAAAACAAACAGGGATACGGAAAAGATGTGGATAGCTAAGAGACTGTTAACTCACAAGAGATGTTAATGTAGTTTTCGGGCCTTTTATGTTGGGTGTGGTGTGCACTGCGCTCACCGTGGAGTAGGGTGCAGAGCAGAAGGGGAGCGCACACAAACAAAAAGGAACAACACATGTTGTTAGGAGGCCAAAAAAATATCTCAGGAAAATAACTTCTACCACAGCAAGATGTGAAGCCCGTACTTTTCTTCTGCTGCGGATGGGGGGAGACGAGCAGCCAAGAAGAACAGGGACTATGTTCATGAAATCCTCAGGGCACGACAACCGCTTCATAAGCACGACACACATTTCTGCTGCTCGTTTAAACACACCTGCTACGCCCAAACTGTTAGAAATTTCTTCCCAAACAAGAGCTTTCTTTGCCACAGTCCTGGTAGGTCTATAAACTAAAGCCGACTCAGGAAAGTGAGACGTTGGTTGTGATCTGAGCAACCCTCCTTTTGGACGTGTGGAGATGACATCACAGAGCAGCACGCACTGACAGAAAGCATGACCCTGCGCTGAGTTTACTTTACTGAGCTTACTTTGTTTTGTTTTGTTTAAGTCAGGATTTAGTCAGTGGAACCTGGTTGTTATTTTGTTGTCATTTTGGTGTCATTTCAGTGAGTTTTGTTTTTTATCATGTTCCCATTTTATTCAGTGTTTTAGTAATACTATTCCCAGACAGTTTCATGATACTTGCAGACATTTCTCCTGGCTATGAAATTCCCAATAAGAAGCTGCATGAGGATGAGTGTGCAGATCTACACTGCAGAGAGTCGACATGCAGACGGCATCGGCATGTCTCCCTAATCAGACACAAAACAAGAGCAAACTTCCGTTGCTGAACTTTATAGGCTGAATGTAGTTAGCATAATATTAGTTGTAAACGAGACATTGAGACGGAAGCAGACATGCTATTCATGGTGCCATTAGCTCCCATAAGCCATTCTGTACAGAATTGGCCCCTGAGTTCTCTGTTGGTTTGAATTAGAGCTGTCAGCTTTAAGATCCAAAATTAATGCATCATTTTTTTTATTTATTTTTTTAATTAAATGCTATTTTGTTCCTTTGGGTGCACCGTAGCTAAGCCACTGCACAGACAGCAGCGACTCCCTGTAAGCACAGCGATGGAAAAGAAAGGACAGCTCTGCCCCCCTGAAGGATTCAATCACCTTGTGACATCAAATATTTCACTTTCACATCGTCCACTTTATCCATTCTCATTCACTTTCCAGAACAAGTGTCTTTGTTTGGTAATTAAGATCAAGTTGTTCCCTTCCGTCTACAGTACAGGTTCTTTATTTTCTTTCAAAATAAAAGCACGTTTGTATCCAAACAGGAAGAGCAGTACCCTTAGCTGAAGAAATGAAAAGCATAACAACTTTTTTAAAATGTAAAATAATGGGATTTCATCCGCGATTGAAAATGTGATTACCTGCTATAACTATTCAGTTACAGCAATTAAAGATGATTCATCATGCATTCACAGGTTGTCTCCAACATGTTGCTGAGACTTGACACACCAGCTACGGTAGCCCTGTCTGGTTTCATCACTGACCTTCACTGAAGGTCATCCCAAAACAACGTGGAGACAGAGACACTTTTCACCCACAGGTCACTTTCTGCAGATCCTTGAAAACAGCAGAGATCAAACTTTGGTCATCTGCTCAAACACAGCTGAATATTGCGTCTGGTCTTTCAACATAACATAACGAACATAACATAGCGAAGCTTGCAAAGATGCACATGTTGTGGACTTATTTCATCAAACAGGCTTGCGAGCCGCGGGGCCTTTAGCTAACTCCTATATCTTTTTCAAACACGGAGGGGAAATCACAGAGGGCCAGCAGATCTGTCAGAGCCACAGGGGATCTGACAAAGTGTGAAAAAAAGCAAGCTGAGGCAAGAGACCATAGACTAGAAGAAAGGGTAAACGTGATCCGAGTATGTGTAACACACGCGCACACAGACACAGCTAATGTGTCACAGTGTACCTGCATGAGAGTGAGTGATTGGAATTTCTTTTTGAATTATTCAGCATGTACAATGGACATCCAGGACCTGGAATAGGATTTAAATTAATCAGACTGAAGTGAGTGAAGAAGACCGAGAGCCGACCCGTTCTATTCTCAGGTGTGGATGAGATCAAAGAAGGTTCAAAGATCAATCATCTAATCCAATACCAATACTGTCGAGAAACAAGACACTCCAGTATGAGCATACATTCCTGAGAAGCACGATATAAAGAGCCTGCAGCACAGGTAAGTGTTTGAGCGATGTCCACATGGCGAGAGATAGAAAGGAAGAAAAAGCTGGTGCAAAAAATACAGAAGGAATAAAAATGTGAATTAACGCTGTTCGCGTTTTTTCACATCCGGCCCCGTGAGTGTGTGTGGCGGTGGTCTTCTCATTAAAGCTAGCAGCATATCAAACTGGACCAGTGACATCCTAGAAGCCAGGAGGAATCTGCAGCTCTTTTATCAACATGAATCTCTCCTCACGTTTTCATGTGGACAGACCTCATTGTTGTTCTTAAGGAGTGAAAGAATGACAAAATCAACACACCTCCAGAGTGATCAATATGTTTTGTCTCATACTGCAAATTTTTGAAACTACCCAAATCCATTTGTATCTTTTTTGGTTTTGAAATCAAAACATGCTGGAGGTTTTATAACTGTGCGTGTTACTAACAGTGTTGAATTAACTCAGTTTGAAATATTTTCAAGGCATTTGAACAGTCCCCAAGGACTGGCATTACAATGAGTTAATCTACCCATTTTTACACTGTCAAACTCATTTCAGTTGCATAATTCAAAAGTAGTCAGCACAAATACTGCAGGAATGCTAGGAATGATTGATTCATTGTATGAAGATGTTTTTAAAAACTGGATAATGGAGGGAGTTTTACCTGGTTTTTACTGTGCCTGAGAATGACTCCTCCCTCTCCATTGCTGCTCTGCATTCACAGATCAGTAATAAACCGAGGACACAACCCTTACTACTACGGCCAAACCTGCTTTTCCTCTTAGAGGATGCAATGTGCCTGTGCTAAAGACACTTTGGCACAGTACCCAAATACATATGGGTTCGGTACACACTGATCAAATGAATCAGACTTTGGGGTCAAGCGTACTCGGATCCTGGCACGAGTCCCAATTGTGAACCTTCCCTAAATGACTAAAGCCATAAACAATGTGAAGATTATACACATAACAATGTCAGCTAACAAATCCAACACAAACAATGTTGAAAAAGGAACAGCATGGAGTTAGACTTATTTGAACCTAATCTCCGTTCCAGTAATGACTGCATGATGATGCTGCTCAGACAATCACATGAGCTTCATCGATCTTTGCTGTTATTTTCACTATTTAAGAGAACAGCAGCAGAGGCAAAAGGTTGACACAGTTGAGTCTCAGTTACGACTAACATTGGTCTCTTTTTCGCCCGCACACGCTGGAAGGAAAAAGTTGTAAACATGGTGCAGGTGTATCAATGAACAAGCTTTCAGCAGCCAGCCTGTCTGTTTGACTGAAAGCTGAATTGTACGCTGCCTGTCCACACTGTTTGAAAGCTTATTGTTACCATTACATCAATCTTGAGTGCTGCCATGCTGGCCCGTCCGCTGACTTTTGTGTCTTTTGTTGAACTTTCGTTCTAAAAAGATGGTTGTTATGAGGATGATTGGATTTAAGGTCCGATCATCATGCATGCTCTTGTTGTGCTCTTCAAGAGAACTTTGACTTTTAAACCTTTGCTTCGATAAAACAGGAAGCACTGTTGGTACAATGTGGGCAATATGGAGGGGCATGAATCTAAAGGCTGTTTTATTTGCCATGTAATAAACATTACAGCAGTTCAGCTGTGGTTCATGTGGGTCTCTGTCCATGCTAAGATGGTGTTCCTCAGGGGGCGCCAGTAGCCTAGAGGTCAGTTATGTGCTTTTCCACATTTCATTCCCCACCCTCTCTTTCCAATTTCTGACTCTATCCACTGTCTTGTAATCAACAAAAGGCAAAAAAAGAAGGAGACTGCATTCCTCCTTACTTGTCTGAGAGTCTGAACTATTCTCCTGCAGCTTTCCTCCACACTTGTTTCCGTCATAAAGTGTCCGAGCCAATATTTGTTGAATGTGCTCATTTTAGTGACATCGTCCCTGAAGGCACAGCGAGCTTCTGTACTGCCGTTTTACCACTGTACTCATTCCTTCTCAGCAGTTTGCCTGCTCACCTGCTCTGCCTGTTACGCTGCCATCTGCACTGTCCTACATCTCTGGACCAGAAACATCTCCAGAGAGCTCCTGTCATGTCTGTGTGCTCGCTGTGGCTTATTCACACATGCCAAATAAAGATTTGACTTGACTGTGAGCAGATACAGTAGATATTACATACATGATGTGTTTGTGGCAGAAGTACTGACTTAAACAAAAACAAAAAGGCTTTAAGAAGGAAATAAAGTCATGATGAAGTCTCTGAGGATCCTGCAACATGATGAAATGATGAAACTGAAAATGGGTCACCAATAAATGTGATTGTAGTCAAATTTGGATTTTGATTGCCAGTCAAAAATACACATTTTAAAATCAACCATTAAATTCAAACACATTGAGAGATGGCAGGGCTGATTTAGACATGACAGCAGACCAACCTGCCTACCATCCATGACTTTACACTGGTCCAGGGTCAGAAAGCAGGAAGGTAGCATCTCTGCAGACTCGCCACAGCCCAGATCCAAACTGTTAGAGAGCTCTGTACACCAAAACTACAAAACACGAGAAGAGGGTTTTTTTTTCCTCCAGGCTGTCACTCTGATGAACACTTGACAGCCACAGAGTGGGGGAGCAATCACTGTGCAATAACCCTGCAAACATCCACTGCTCCGGTGAGTACAACTATTTATCTTGATTTGATGGGCACGCATTTAGTCAAGTAACCCCCCCCCCCCCCCCCCGTGATACTATAAAATCAGTCGATGAATGGGATGAAAAAGAGTCCAGTTGATCTTTACTGTGTTTCCATTCTAATCAGTAGTGTTGCAGTTCTTAAACCACTTCTTGAAGGCATTTTTACTCTGCCTTGTCTCTGTCTCAGACAGGCTGGACTCTGGATTTTAATGATGGGATATTTTTTCAAGTCATTACTGTGATTAGTAGGAAATAAAATAACTTTAATTTATTTATCATTTCATTTTTTTCCCCCAGTTACAGCCTTTACAGTGTTATGAGTGACACGCCTCCTGCACACATTTTTGAGTGATATTTTCGGTCACGGTCTTGTTTCCGTATCGCGCTGTCTTGGTCTTGGTCTTGACTCGGTCTGACCCCTAAATGTCTTGGTCTTGTCTCGATCTCGAAGCAATCTGGTCTCGGGTATGTCTGTGTCTGGGTGAGTCTGGCCCTGACTACAACACCTCTAATCAGCCTGTGTTTGCTCAGGCCTCTGCTGGACCTTTGGGGAAAAGAAGTAGAAAAAGAATTGTCTGAAAACACAAACATTCAGCACCTTCGAGAAAAGGAACAGAACTATTACGATTACAAAGTGAGTCTGTGAAATGAAAGGTAAAACGAGTGTTTGTGCGCAGGTTAAAGGCACTGATTGATAAAGGGACAATTAATTTTTTCATCGCAGCATTCCATCGACACATTTGTTAATGAGAAGATGAATAACACGCTAATGAGAATATAAATAACATCCCGCCAAATGAGAAGGAGAACCTGGCAAACAACTTAAGCCTAAACAATGACATTCAAAGCTGGCTAATGAAATCACATCCTTAGAAAATTGAAAAGATAAATGCGTCGTATATAGCTTGTCGTTCAAAAGAAGGAAAAAAGATCATGGAGGGGTCAACAGAAGAAATATGTAATTCATCCTAATGTTCATGTTTCCTTACATACATTTTATATGAAGGTCACTCGATCTACGCCCACCAGTTTGTATTTGGTTTAACATTCATGAATTTCTTTCTCTGACATTAGCTCAACCTGAGGAGACAGACCCACACCTGCCTGAATGTTATTTTATTATCAGAACAAAACTAAACACAGCTGACCTCTTCAAATGGCTCAAATCAAGGGTACTTGACTCAGCCTACGCTGCATGCCGGGAAGCTGGGAAAATAATTCAACTGAACAACAAGTTATATGATTACATTTATTGTGCTCAAAGGTTTACATATTTAAGCAAAGCTCTGTGAATATCTGTGAAGTGAAAAGGAGAGCATGCTAATCATCACTGTAGGCCTGGGAGCTTTAGTTACCATGGTAAACTTAAACATAAGGCTGTCTCTAAAGAATAGTTCATGATACCTTTCCCATCTAGGCAAGGTAAGGCAAGTTTATTTATATAGCGCTGTTCAGACACAAGACGATTCACAAAGCTTTACAGAAAAACAGTAAAACAGAGCTTAAGGAAAGACTGCAAGAGAAATTTAAAAAGAAAAAAAACAAGGCAAAAGAAAGATCACACATCATTAAAAGACAGAGAAGAATGTAAAAATACTCGATAAAGGAACAACTTTTAAAAAACTATTAAGAAAGGAAGAATGTGTTGCAGTAAGGCAGACAGTATATTGCTAATGGAAAGCCTGAGTGAATATAAGGCCTGATTTAAAGGAGCTGAGTGTAGCAGCAGTCCTCAGGTGTTCAGGGAGTTTGCTCCACAGGTGAGGAGCGTAGTAACTAAAAGCTGCTTCACCTTGACTCTGGGAACACTGAGTAAACCTCTCAAACACATCTACTGTGTCAAGGTTCTGTAATTGGTGCTGTGATGTTTCACGACTGTGCCGATTCTATTGAATGGCTCTTTAGGAAGAACAAAAGGGATCTGAGTCCCAATGTTTATGTTCGATATCATGATCTGCCCAATTTGTATCTGTCCTAATCCACCCATTCACTCCCCTTCCCATGAGTCGGTCATGAGAGCAGCTATGTTGTCAAGGTGGAGAGAGAGAGAGAGGGAGAGAGAGACAGGGAGAGAGAGGTGGTCGAGCTACGTAGAGATTGAACATCGAGAGTTAGTGACGTTAGTAACAACAAATGACCTGAGTGAATCAGAGAAATACAATTTGTTTTGTATAATTAATTTCAGATTATTATTTCAAGCTCAACAGTAGAAAAAACACAGACTCATGTCTGAACATCACATGAGAGGCCGTGTCTAGATGCAGTAAAAAGTCCATCTCTTCCTGCTTTTTCTTTACCACGCTTCTCGCTCAATCTTGCTATTGGGTCTGTTTGCTGAGCACGACCTCTGACCCTCTGCATTTAATCAGAACAACAAGACATTCGATCTTTGACAGGATCAGAGCCCAAAGATCTGGCTCCCTTCAAAGAGCTATTAAACACTGTCACTCAGCTCCTTAAGTTATCGCTAATGCTTAATAATTTAAACCCTCAAGACATGATGGAGAACATTTACAGCACTATTGACAGTGTTGGTGTTTGTCTGTTGTGTAATATACCAGAGGCTATACAGGGAGCATTAGCATTCACTGATATGTTCTGAATTCACCTTGTCTCAAGGAATATCACTTTACCATTTCAGGCTGATCTCAATCTAAGATCTGACCTGCTGATCCAATGTTATATCCATAATGACACACTGACTGTTAACTAGGCTAACTGTATATTAACTCATCTAAATAGACTGTTGCCTCTCTCTTCAGCTGCTTTCTCCTCGACAACTTCAGGAATTATAAATGAGCAAACAAAAAACAGCTAAAACTGACTTAAATATTGTTTTGAATCAATTATTCAAATATTGTTTTAAATCAAGACTCATTATAATATGTTCTATGTAGTGATCTGTCTCAATGCAGGTTTGAACTTTTTGTGTGGTGGAATTTCGGTGATGGACTGGCGTACAGTCCAGGGTGTGACCCCGCCTCTCGCCCAATGACAGCTTGGATTGGCTCCAGCACCCCGTAACCCCTAACGGGAAAAAACGGTAAAGAAGATGGATGGATGGATTCGCTCTTCACACATTCACACTTGACCGACTTTTTGTCAGAGGGTTGGAGGAGGAACAAAATCAGTTGAAAGGCTGATTCTGGTTCCCTTAATTTCAGGAGTGTGTTAAACGGGTTAGAAAAAAGCACAGACACAAAGCTACCCAATTATCGAGCAATTCAAACCAGAGAAAACTCGACAATAATACAACAGCCTGATTTGTGAGATTATATGCAAGTCTGCTCTGTGTTCTTGTATTACTCTTGTCTTTATGCTCTCCGTGTCGTCTACCTTTTGACTCTGGCATTAATCACATAATTTGTGCCCATGCACATACTTCAATCTTTCTCATCAGGGATTTTAATCAGGGTTTTCCCCTCCACAGTTAACTTAACTCTCCCCTGTATTTGCATATCTTTGCATGTCTCCTCCGATCTCGCTGGCATAATGAATTCTACAAGTCCCATTGTGGAGCCAAATGTCAGGCCCTGAGGCTGGCAGACAGTCCACAGAGCGTAATGACCAGCTGAATCACCTCCTCCTCTGACCCGGGGAAGAGCAGCGAGGGGAGGAAAGTCAACTAGATGTGAGACTGAAAGATAGAGGCGAAAACTAGAGAAAGAAGCCAAGAACAGAACACGAAAAGTGCCAGACAGGAGGAGGAGGAGAATTTCAGAACCCAAGAGTGACGAGAAAGGAAAAAAAATAGGATGCAAAAAGAAGCAATGAAATAAAACTGAAGAAGCTTTGAGGGAACAGAATAGAAAACTGTTCAAAGATGGTCGTGTAGCTTCCACCAAGTTCGGTTTGTCTCAGTACAACACACATTTTGTGGCGTTTCCACACACTAAAGCCGGGAAAGATTTCCAAATGGCCGTCCTGTACCGTCCTGTATTTTGGTATTTACCCTTCTGTTGGGGTGCCAAGAATATCGATCCGACCCCAAAAGGTGGAGCCAAACACCGTCGATTGGTCGAAAGAATCGTCACTAACAACCCCGCATCTTTAAATACACAGTCGATTGTTTTTTTCTGCTGTATTTCTCCTCGCGGCACACAGCCATCTTTGAAACAAAGCTTAGTTGTGTTTTGTAATAAAGAGCCACATGTTAGTGACAAAGTGGATGAACTGCTGGATGTATTCAATCCTTGGTTTTATTCATTGTGTTATGTTTTTCTCCTCTGTTGAATTTATTCGCAGGTTAGCTGTTAGCTGTTAGCTGTTGGCTGCTATGACATGACGCTGTTAAATAGCCGATGCGGTTATTGGCATCTGGCTTACACTCAACCTACTAAATATGGTTGGCTGTAGAAACAGGATCAGACCTTACCAAACCGAACCATACCAAACTGTACTGGTCCACACAGGACCGCTTGGTGGAAACGGGGCATTAGTGTTTGAGGACCAATTCAATGTCTGTTTTTAGGGTTAGGGTCGGTGTATGTCTCAGATATATGAAGTGAAATAAACCATTTCAAAAACAACTTTCGTGAGGCAAACTGCAGAGACCCCATCATCATTTAAGAAAATCTATTCACCCCATGGTCACGATGCCTCCAGACATGTCCACATGTTTCAGGCTTCAGCGGTGTTCTGCCATACCCGTACGTATCATTTAAGAAGCAAGTCATTTATCTAAAGAGGCCTGGGAGCGAAGCGTCATTAATCATCTCAGTGTGTGTAAGTAGACAACAGATCATGTGTAGTGCTACTCAATTCTCACATGCCACATAGAAAGACTCTGGAGGATAAGAGCATTTTCCATGGAGACCATTGGCTCGTACAAATATTACAGATACAATGTTCATAGTGAGAATGTCGTGGGTAGTAGTGCGAGACATTAGGGGGAAATAAGTTTGCTTTAAAAATACTACAGCAACAAACAACGTCAGACTATTTTCAAAGCGACATCAGAACATCTTCATGGACTTCCAAAAAAAGAGAAAAACATCCAGGGACCAAACTTCAGGTGTTTGCTTTAAGAAAAAAAAATGAATAAAAATAAATAAGTGGAACGGTTCTAAAAATAAAGAACTGATCAACATTTGATGTTTCTATGCACAGTATCAAACTGCCATGTGTTCTTACACGTCTTTTTAAAGATGAAACACTTATGAATTTGGAAACCAAACTTAAATATTGAGGATTTTGTAGACAACTTCAAGTTTCAGACGTTCATACAGCCTCTCCTCTCCAGCCACTCTCACATGATGTGGTGAAAAATGATTCAAACCACGATTGATGTTTTCTTGTGATCACAGCAATGACGTAAACAAAGAAATAAGTTTTAATCTTTTTAATCCCAGGGTCCTCTCTGACTGAGACAGAGTCAAATAAGAGTAAACAAAAAAAGCATTAAATCGCACTCTGACTGATGTGTTTCACTTCATCTTAAGCACTTTAACTCTCACTGGTTGAAAGGGAGAGCTTAAAAAAAGTGTGCAGTCATATTAAAAACAAAAGAAGCTAATTTTAACAACTCATCTGCAGTTATTTTCTTTAAGTCCCGGCCCATTTTCTATTCCAACTTCCTGTATCCAACATGCACTGGCCTCAAGATAGTTAAAGATTCATATTTCATTTCTTCAAAAGAGCATTGACTCTGTGTGCAGTAAGTCCTCCTCTCTTCTTTGCACTTGGCTTTAAGGCTGGCTGTCTTAGCCCAGGCTGAGTCGTGGGTAAGATTTCCTTCTTAACTAGACTCAAGAATATGGACTGAAGGTTCAATGGCATCGTTGAACTGCATGACCCAGGGGAGATATTTGAATGAAAGATCCCTCTCAAAAAAGGATTTGAATGCATAGAGTTTGCCAGCCTTTAAGAGACAGATTACATACGAGTCAGACAAAGGTAGAGGTGCAGGGAGTGAGGCATGATTTCACAGAGCTTAGCAAAAATTCAATAATGTGGACAATTTCATACTTTCACCCCAAAACCCTTTAATGGACACTTATCTGGAAATGTGTGCCCTCCCTTTGGTGATTTATCTTGAAATCTAAATAGCCACTTGGTCCTGGTTCACGCCAAGCAATTAAATTGAACAATCATCAATCAGCCCCTCACTGTTGAACCATGTACTCATGGATGATTGAACAATTTAAAAAAATAAAAGAGTCAATGCATAAAAGCTCAGAAGACTAAAAACAGAGCAGGGTTGATCTCTGATTGGTTTGCTGGGTATGAAATTAGCCTCATATGCTGGAGCTGTAAGGAACATCACACTTCTGGCTGTAAGACATGTTCAGGTTATATATCTTCTGAACGTACTTGTGAGAGTGTTAAACTGACGCCGATGTAGCCTTCAGAAACCCAGTTGTCACATCTTTACTGTTCCAAATGATCGAATCTAATCCAAGCCTTTTAGACACTTAGTTTAATTAAAATGATCAAAGCCTTTAATCATTGAAACACATGAAACAACTGACAAGGAAGGAGTTAATAAGATGATGACATCTATTTGCTTGAAAGGGCTTTTGATTCTGACGCAACCTTTGGAGACAAAACGCTGTTTAACTTTTCCTTTGTAAATCTAATTAAGAGATTTGACTCATTAAATAAACCGGCTGCCTTTTTAAGGCTGGTCTCATCTGAAGCAGTGGCTCCCAAACTGTTTTCCATGGAGCGCCCCTAACTTTTATCTAAGAGAGACTGGGACCCCCAAGGACCCAACTGGGAGGAAAAAAGGTACACGACTGAGGAAAATGAACATACATTTTAATTGTTACCCTAAATAGAAATCCAAACAGAGTTTCTCCACACATACTTCTTCTTACCAAAAGACCTTTGTATATTACCATCCCCCAGTGTGTCCACGTCAAACTCCTCATACTCACCTATGAAGCCCTCCATAACCTGGCTCCCCCCTGCACTCTCAGGTCTGCTCATGCGACCCTTATATAAATTGGCCATTCATTTGTAGAGGTACTTTGGGGCAAGAGGAGCAAGTGCCAGGAAAAAGGTCTTTGTTTGTTCTCTGATAGTCAAGGATTTTTCGCCCCTGTTGATGGGCAAGTCACGTCCACACTGCCAACATGATAGCTTGTGTGTGTGTTGTGTCACAGCTGTGTTCATGGCACACAGAATAGGATACAGGTAAGTGGACCAGCCGTTCACCGGTCGGGTAGAACGAGTTGAAAAACGTCCAATTCCATCAGCCAGTCTACGAGTGCACATCTGATAACTGCCATTTGCAACAAACCAGCACAATTACTTTACTTTGCTTTCATAAGTCAGTTATAAAATCAGCTTTGACATCGCTGGTTGATTCTGATCATTTATCAGGCTTCTTGTTACATGAAAGACAAGATTGAATCATTGTCGCATCTATCTATGTAGCTCAAATCAGTGAAGACAAGAGTGAACATAACTGAAGACTATTCTATTTGTTTCTGGGAGATCAGAGTGGTTACTGTGTTTGTAATTTACACAACACAAAATGTTACAGTAGGGCTGTCAATGTTCACACATCCAATCTATCTAAAGATGTTACAGAAAATGAATCACTTTCCTGTGTGAAGTGCAAATCAACACAAAGTCTCATTCACCTTGAATTGTATTAAAGCACATTATATGATGCAGAATCCAAAGACAGGGAGAGACCTGTGCGACTGTTCAGCCTGATGTCCCTCAAATGAGTTCATTTTAAGTTCAGAAATGTAAGAAAAAGTGTTGAGTCTCTCTTTAGAGGGCGGCTGTGGCTCATTCGGTAAAGTCGATCATCTCAACCGGAAGGTCAGTGGCTCAAACCCCAGCTCCTGCAGCAACCAGCTGAAGTGTCGTTGGGCAAAACACAAGCTTCGTCAGCAGTGTTTGAATGTGTATGAATGGGATTCGTCACTTGCCATGGTCTCTCTCCATAGCATCTTCTGTCACCAGTGTGTGAATGTGCAGGTGTGACATGCAGTGTAAAAACACTTTGAGCAGTCTGAAGACTAGAAAAGTCCATTTATCATTTAACCATGACAAAAAATGACAAAAGATCAGCGTCATTGACAGATCCCTGTGAAAAAACCATCTCACACATCTCCCGATGGAGTCATTCACAGCATGTGGAGATGTAGCTTAGCATTATAGGTGGTGATCTTACTTGCAAAGCATCACCTGTGAAGACAGTGAACATCTATGCCATAGGCTTCTTTTAGACCAAGCCAACCACTGTCCTTTATTCTCAGACAGTAATGGTAGGCTAAAGATACGATCATGTGCTAAAGTTAGGACGTTGAAATCTTGATGTACCAAATCAACTGTGAAAAGGAACAATCCAGTCTGTGCTGCAGCAGTCTGCGGGTACTTTACTTTCCATTTCAATTTGGCTCATTGGGAGTATTTTAACATTTCAAAACATAAATACAAATATTTTCATAACTCTATTTTTGCGTTTGTTTTCATCAAACAAACTTGTATTAATTGTATTCTATTCACCCTGATCCTAACTTGTCTGATTGATCGCTGAGCTTTGATGGCAGCAGTGCTCTGTGCCCGGAGACAGGACATCGCCGGCTCTCAGCCTGCAGGAAATACGATTGCAGCAAGAAAGACAACATCAGCAGCACAACTGACAGAGGTGTCATTTCCCACAGTGATGCCTCTGTATCAAATCCATAGTTAAAAATACACATAGACCTGCATACAAGAGGCGTGAAAAACAAGCTCCAACACATACAGTATAATATGCAGTCACTGATGTGCGTTACATGAAATATCAACTTCTTCTTGTTTGCTCATAAATGCAATGCATTGTTTCATTCAGACACAATGTAGTTATTGTGTAAGACAACATATTTAAACAAATTACGTTTTAATCAGTCTGGATATGTAAGATGAACAATACAACTCCAGGAGTAATAACCTCCTACATAAATCTCAAAATGACCCTAGTATCTCAGTTGGAGATGTATGATTCACTAATACATTATCTCTCTGCTCCTCCACCAACGAGGTTTCAGCTAATGACTCCACTCGCTAAATCAAGACAAAAGATACTTCCCCTTTAAAAGGACACTTCAATTAATTACGCCCGGAAAATCCCTCTAATACTGTACCGAGGACTTAGTGAATAAAACTGAAAACCTATTAGTGGGCATTCATCTGATCTCACCCAGGAAAAGTAGCTAATCAGTGTGAAGCAGCTAGCTTCACTGTGCAGAAGAGGAGCGGGCGAATTGCATGGCATGTCACACACTCTGACACGAACTGACCAAAAGAGAGAGAGAGAGAGAGAGAGAGAGAGAGAGAGAGAGAGAGAGGGGAATGACATGCAGGAAAGGAGCCACATGTCGGACTTGAAGCCCGAGTTGCCTCCACACAAAGAGTGCGCAATTTTCCCATTAAGCTAACGTTTTTATTCTTGATTAAATGATAAATGGACTTGAGCTTGTACAGAACTTTTCCGGTACTCAATGAGTTTTTACACCACAGGTCACACCTACACATTCACACACTGATGGCCGAGATTGATGTGTAAAGTGTCCATCAGAAGTAACTAATCTCATACATACAGATTTACACTGACAACGCAGCAGGAGCAATTTGGAGTTAAGGGTCTTGCCCATCATCACAGACACGTTATGCTGAAGATCGGACCCTTGGCCATTTTGTTAGGAGATGAAAGACTACCAACTATGGGCGGCTGTGGCTCAGTGGGTAGAGTCATCGTCTCTCAACAGGAAGGTTGAGAGAGCTGGGGTTCGATCCCCAGCTCCTGAGAGCAACATGTCCGATGTGTCCTTGGGACACCTTGGGACCTGAATTGGGACACCTTGGGACCTGAATTGGGACACCTTGGGACCTGAATTGCTCCCCCTGCTCTGTCAGGGTGTATGCAGTTCGCTGCTCCTGTGGTCGAACGCTTGGTGCGCTAATTGTCCCTCGGGGATAAATAGAGTTTCGAAAAAAAAAAAAAAAAAAAAAAAAAAAAAGAAAACTGAGGCACAGCTGCCCTTAAAAACAATGTTGTTTCACATTTAAACTGTTTAGCTGATAATGGTTCAAATTGAACAGCGTAACAACATATCGTGCTAATGTTGTGAATGGATGTGTTTACCAAAATGCATGTGACTCCATCAATCAGCAGTTCAGATATTTTCTCAGCATCAGAATATTTGATGTGATTTGAGGTAGTGTAAAATTCATACTCCCAGGTCAGAAGAGGATGAGTCACTTCTTAGAAACCTGACATGAATCTGACTTACCCAGTTATCTTAACGACTGGAGTCACTTCCAGGTATTCTAATTAAAATTGTTTTGCACAGCAACAAGGAATGGTGAGAAGGGAACCGCCGGTCAAGGGCAGAAAACACAAACACAACAAAGCTGTAGCAGCCAAACTGCTTAAAGTATTCAGACTAAACACAGACAAGTGCACTCCTCAAAGATCACATCTTATTACCAGCAAACATCAGAAGAAAGAAACAGAGAGACATAACAGATGACTTAGTATGAGAATAAAGACTCAAATTAAGAGGCTGTGTGAGCAGCATTTTGATCTCCCAGTGTTGTTGATTTATACCCTCAAGCAAGACAACCAACGACAACAAAACAATCAGACTTGATGAAGCCATTTGCATGGATTACATTCTTAAAAATGCACTCCATCTTTTATGTGTTGTGTGTCCTTGGATCTATTTGCAACCCTGATTCCTTCCTGTATGTACTTGTAGACGGAAAGCAATAAATGGCTCCTGCTCCACGACCATTTGTTTGTCCTTGACTGGCAAGATCCTAGCTCTTAACTGTGTCTCCCTGCGTCTGCTAACAGCGCAGGATGTTGGAGAGCGGCCCTGACCGTGGCTGACTGGAGGATGATAAAGCAGCCTATGAAGAGCAGAATGCATCTTACAGTTGTGTGACAAACACAGCGAGCATGCATTTTGAAACAGTGAAACAAAAGCTGTTTTCACTCCTGATTTAAAATCCCTCACAAAAGCTGCTTCATGCACAGCGATGCCTCGTTTCACTGCAAAAGAGCGTAATGCCTTTAATATGTCCTCCCACTTTAATACATCATCCCTGACGCAACAGAGCATCATTTTCATTCAATGAGAAAGGAATACATTAGAACAATTCCAGCTTGTGCGCAGGTTTCTTTTCATGGATTTCAGTATATTTCATCCACTTTACTATGACACCGCCGATTTATAATGTTTGAATTAAAGACTTCTTCAGTGACAAATCTAACGTTCAAATTTGATCTCAAGAAAACAGCGTGGCAAAGAAGAGATGACATTCAGCCTGTGGAATTATAACGGTAGTCTGACAGGAAGGAACAACACAAGAGGGAAATGTGGGTCAACAAAACTGACTACTTTATAATCTGATTCTAAGATGCACATTTAGTACCTTCTTTCTTGTCTCAAACGTTGGCTGCGTCCTATATGCTGATGCCACCATTTTACCAGGATGAAACGCTGACACACGCTCTGTCATTACCACAAGTGCAGTGACCACCATCACAGACTGCACCTGACCTGACGTGAATGAAAACTAATCCTTTGTGTTACAAGCTGTGCTGGCAGACATAGCGACACAGACCAGCGACTTTTTCATCTTTTCTCCCACACGAGATCCTAATCATGCGTTTAAAGAAATGTTGGTATATTGCTTTGTAAATACGTCTTATGGCGTACACTTTTGACTGAAAGAGTCACCAGCAGAGGTGGGTAGCACGACTCGCAAGTTGCGTGTCTGTAAGCTACTTTACAATTTCCATGTAGGACGAGAGCTCAACTACCGTTCTGTAGCGAGTTAGAGTGCAAAAGACAGACAGCACGAAAAAAACGGTTTTGGACTTACCAATAGAAATAGTTTCTCTGGAAGGCAGTTTAAAACGTGTTTCTCTCAAGGCGACATCTAAACTCAGACTATGTCTTATAAACCGGTGCAATTTATGTTTTGTATTTATTGCACCTCTTTTTATGGATTCTAAATACAAAGGTAGAATCCACACACAGGTCTGGATTGTCAACCTTGGAAGTGCTTTGGTTTCAGTTTGTTGCAAGTTTTTAGTCAAAGATGTATTGACCATTTAGGTATCAGTAAGCTACATGTTGTATTGGTGTCAAGCTCCCAAGACGTCTTAATCAGGATTTATTTATCTGTATAGAAAGAGACCTGCATACAGGTGAAGGTAGAAATCCATTAAAGATCAAACATTTCACCTTAAACCACAAATCTGCATGACACCGTGTCTCGAGAGCCAATCAGCACTTAGTTTCCATGACTACCTATAACACATCAAAATAATCAATCTGACCCCCAATCGACAAATACACATCTGTTTTCTCTAACCACACTAACAGCTGCTGCTCTCACGGATGTTATAGACCAAGAAAGGACAGTGTTTATTTTACACCACACAAAAAAACGGTTGTTTATCTCTAACCACGAGCTTGAAATTACAGAGATATATACACCTATACACAAAAGACATATAATGTCCATCAGACAGCAATAGATGACGATTGTCAACGGTTTCTGAGGTTGGTGTTTCAACCAAACATCTCACGTTTGTAAAGTTTGAAACATTTATTGCAGCAGAACAAAGTTCCAGGCTCTGACCTCATCACGCTCACAGTTTGAATTTACATGCAGAGACGTGAGGAGTGATGGGACCCCTCAGCTGGGAGGTGGTGGGGCTGAGTCAGAGCGCAGTACTGGTGCAGGTCAGAGCTGGCAGAGGATGAGGATGGAAGTCTTGCAGCTTAAACAGACCACTGATTGGACGGGGGTGTTGTCAGGTGATGGTGGATGATGACTCATGTTAAATGTGAAATCGGTGCAGCTCGAGTTAACAACGCCTCCCTGTCATTTATGTAAGCAGGAGGCTGAATCATTTGAATCCACACCATTATCTGTGATGTGGAGCCTTTACAGAGATCTGTTTTGGTTTTGGAGATCAGTGAGAAATAAAGATGTCTTGCTGATAGAAGTCATTAAATACTTTGATGTTTAGTTTGGATAACTTTTTGGAGCTTTAAGTCTCTGACTTGGTGGCTGAATGTATAAATAGTACAACGTCGAACAGTTACCATGGTAATTTGCCTCAAGCTTGAAGTGATTGATCACAAATTTAGTAAACTTTCCAAAAACTCTTTATAAGCTCACTGATTAGTCATTTTTTCCAACACTTTATTGATCTTCTGACAACAACAAGTCCGTACGGACCGAACTGTGACAGATAATCATTACTTCAGTCCTTGTACAGAGTTATACAAACAAAATGACCAGGGTAAGGAAAGCTTAAAAAATAAAATATGATAGAAGACAGAGCTCCACTTTGTTAATAAGTATACTGTATGTGATAGGCCTCACAGAGTTAATGATTATTATAAAAATTAAAGGTTCACAGGGGACAGAGGGAGTTGTCCATTTAAAATCTTGAGCTTTGCTCAAGTAAATAAGCAGTTTTTATACAGATACAGATATTGAGGATATAGGGTAATGATATGAATAATTTTCCATTTGCAACATTATTTTTACACTTGGTGAGGATTCTGGCCATCAAATGCATCGACATCAACATTGCTCTCGACCAGGGGTGTCAAACTCCAGTCCTGGAGGGCCAGCTTCCTGAGACTATAGATGTCTCCCTGCTTGGACACAGCTGAATCCAATGAGTGACTCGTTATCAGGCTTCTGCAGAGCCTGATGACAACACATTGTTTTAAAGCAGGTGTGTTAGAGCAGGGAGACATCTAAAAGTCTGAGGAAGCCGGCCCTCGAGGACTGGAGTTTGACACCTGTGCTCTAGACAAACAGAACTAGACATTGACGTCTTAAGACTTTCAACGTGAACGCTGGAAAGCTGGAGCTGGGGCACAAATGTAAATAAAAAAAGTTGGAAAAAAAACTGCACTGTGCTTTATCTACAGGCCGCCGCTTTCTGCTGCAAACAAACAATTGAAAAAGGCACTCTGAAAAAAAAAGGCGAGGTGGACCCGGGGCCTTAAATAACTTAAACGGCAATAAGAAGATATGAATGGTTTCAAGGTTGAACTCAATTTGCATGCATGTTTTCCTCCGGGATATTGTTGTGAGAACATTAGAGCGATGAAACACATGTCAGGAAAGATGTCTGCAGGGTGTGAATCAAGACAGAGTTCTCTGTTTGACCTTAAAGATGCTATCACTGTGATGATTTCTTTAAACACAGGTTTTGCTCACAGCTACAGTTCAGTGTATGATGCACTGCTTTATGTATACCTGTGCACTAAAGAACAATGTGGGAAAATAAAGCCTTTGAAGTGTGTGGGACTTGGTTGAATCAATTTCCATTTGAATATATATTAAGAGCAAAGCTCTGACGCACAGTGGATTCCATCAAGGATCAAAGAGAACACATGGAGGTCTATTACCATCAAAACACTGGACTAGTTTAATTCCTGTCATGCAGAGTAGAATCATGCACATCACATGTGCTAATAAGCAGCATATACATTTCTTTAAGTCTCTCTCACAACATATAGAAAACATCACTTTCATAGCAGCATAAACATTCACTCCTTGTTCTGCTGATTTTTTCATTCAAAATTCAATTAAAAGTGGGCGCTGGTGGGGCAGTGGTTATTGCACGCGTCCCCATCATCAAAAAAAGCTGATTGTAGACTGACTGAAAACAGCATTAGTATGCACAAGCCTACTTGAGGAAGGAGGGGGGCGTTTATGTGGCAAATGTAAAGCGTCTGAGGCATAAGCAAGTGGCCGCTGAGTTCCTATTCTTGCTGCTGCAGGCAGTTTAAGGCTCAAATGTAATCGAGCCTAAAGAGCTGGATTTGAACAGCACAGATAATGGGGCAGTAGAGTTGTTCGTCTCTCACCAGGAGGTCAAGGGTTCGATCCCCAGCTCCTGCAGCCACTCATCCGATGTGTCCTTGGGCATCACACTTAACCTCGAGTTGCTCCCACTGCTTTGTCAGCCTTGTGCTGATTTTTCGAATAGATGTGCCTTCTGGTACTTCTGCAGCCAGCCTCGAGCAGACACAATGATGAACCTCTGCATCAACACCGAAGGGTTAAAGCTTGATACAACCTTCAACTTCAGGCTGTGAGAGCCAGAAAACAGGTTTCAAGTTCAACCCGAACATCTTTGCTATCATCGTGTAGCTTCTTTATTACTCTTACTTCTTTCATAACCACATAACCAGAGTAATGACCAAACAATATTTTAAGCGTTGGGTTGGCTCCTTCCACACATCATAGAGCACACGCACACACTGGAGCGCCGGCCACCAGGCGAACCTTGATCCGTGATTAGTACGGAGCGAGTCGGGAACACGAGATAAAGTCAAACGCTTGGTTCGACTTAACGCTCACCGTGTCTCAGCAAATTTACCAATCAATGTCAACGTCTTCTCCCAGCAGCCGCCTGTAGTCTGAGACTCCACACAGATTAACGCAGATTACAGTTGTTTGTTGAAAACTAAAATAATTTTGAGGGAAAAACACATTTGATATAAATAGTGACTTAATATTAAAATGTACTCTAAAATGAAGCACAAAAAAAATGCAGATATTGTACTATTTTTTTCGACTCACAGAACTGTCATTTACTATATCTACAATTGTTTTGTTTGTTGTGTACGTATCAATACGTATTGCATTTGTAGGCTGACAGTGATGGCTCCATTTGTGGCCTGGTAGATCTCAACAGACTGGCCACTTTAAAAGCAGATCTTGGTTCAAAAAAGGTTGGGCACCCCTGCTCTAGGTGTTGATACCACAACAACCCAGCAAGGCAGCCAATCTAGAGAACAGCATCACTCTCACAGTCAATACTTCAGCCATGTGGAGCACAGCACACTGCTGAGGAGGGTTTTGCAGCAGAGTAAAGAAAAGAGTGCAGCCTGGAGTTAAAGAGCAGCACAGAGGGGGAGTCAGGGGATGGACAGACGGGCTGAAAAAGCTCAAGCTGACAGTGATGGGTGATGGATGGTGCACAGCCACAGAGCCAGAAGAGATTGGAGGGTATTTGTTGCAACAAATGGGATTGTGCACATCGCTACTGTAATCCACGACTGAATCCGAGGAACAGGGGTCATTGTGTACTGGACATCAGAGTTGTGATGTGCACATGGGCAGTGGGGGTCTCGGACATCGTCCTTCACGCACCAAAGAGATAAACTGGTAAAAGTTAAAGACAGCAGCTTAACTGAGAGGTCGAAAAGGGAGAAGTAATTCCCTTCACGTAGACAGTGCAGATAGAAAAAGCATCTGAAGAATACATGGGCAGTGTAAACGGCATACCTCTGTGGACCATGCATCTTTTACAGTATGGACGGGCCGTGGAGGGAATTTAACTTGCTCTTCTTCAAGGGAGAAACGTTTCTCATTGCTCTGAGCCACATTGGCTTCTTTATTTATTTATTTTTTTTACAGTTGATATCTGTCAAACTCTCTGGCTTTCATTCCTTGTTGGTCATGGGACTTTTTGAAATAGCTCCACTGATGTAGATGAGAGTAGAAGGGAGACTGGCTGAATAGTTTTCCTGAAGGTTCTTAAAAGTCAACAATAGTCGACCTTCATTGACCTTTAACAAAAAGATGAAGCATGAATAACTACATGTCCTTTGTATGACCTCGGTGTTAGCTTTATTTCCTTGTACAAAAATGAACTTAAACTAAGGCTATACTACAAGTCCCATTAAAGTGTCTGGGAAAACATAGCTAGTGAACTGGTTGTCACAGCACAATGGAAGTCTGACTGGTGAGCAGCAACACAGAGTGGAGAGGTTTTGTCTCCTTCTGAAAAGGTTCCTACTACATTAATTCCTTTCTCACTAAAGATTATCTTGTGTATTGCACAGCTACTAAGGTACTAAAACATTAGTTTGAGAATAAGTGGCAGTAAGCAGTGTGACCATGACAAAGTAAAACAAAAAAATCACACAGAAGCGGAAGGCTAATCACAAACTTGATTTTCGTAAGTCTACTCAAACATTCTCCTCAAAGGGACGCTGTAATTGGCTGGGTATGTGCAAGCTAGCTGTTTGATTCAGACCTCAACATTTTTTTTTCAACTAAATATTAAGGAGTGCACTTACAAACCAATGTAGGCCAGTGGTAAAATGTTTTCAGTGCTCACCGCCCTAAGCGCGGAAACGCCGTGGGCTTTTTTGTTTTTCTTCTGTCGCTGCAATCACAGCGCCCTCTGTTGAAAGAAGTAAAACTTTCAGGACATCGCCACACTCATAATTGTCACTTCTAACTCACCAGCCAATCCTAAACACGAAGAGGCGGGACTTATCGGGATACCAGCTTTGTCAACAACGATGGTGGATGAGATGCTAATCTGACTCATTTTTTCAAGGGTACAATTTCCAGGTAGAGCTACTGCTGATGACAGAGCAGACTTCTTTACGTTGTTCTCATGTTTTTGAATTAAAACAAAAGCTAGCAATCTAAAACACACCTCAGGGAACATTACAGATGAAAGCAAAAGTTGTGTTTTTAAAACCAAGAATGATGAGCGCTCTGAAAAGGAGATTATTGGCCCTGGGTCTGTGGACAATGTGCCATTTTCAGTTTTACAGATTTCTCTATCATAGCATGTTGTTCGGCATCTTTCGCCTTCTGTTCTCTGCTGTTTTCATCTCCTTTCTGTTTTGTAATCAGTCAACAGACAAACGTCAAGTTAATCTGACATCTTCAAGGATTTATATGATTAAAGTAAGTCCTACTGCGTGTGAACAGAGCCAAGTCCTGATAACAATAGCTGCTTTTCTAAGTAACAGTTTGTTCTCCTTAGCGACTGTCTGCTAACAAGGGATAGCAGAGAGTTGCTGTACCTAGTTGGCTAATGAGAATCAAGTCTATGGCTCTTTAATAATAATTAATATTTATACATCACTGTTCCATGCACTTTTAAACGTGTACTCCTCTCATTTCAGTACACAGCGTACCGGTTATTTTCTCCAACAGAAATAACAAACAACCTTTGTAGAAAATGGAGGCTGATTGATTTCCAGTGGCAGAAATAGGGCCACATTTGATAGATTTCTATAACAAAATGTAACTGCAGAATTCAACCCATGTCTCCTAAAAACATTACTAACCCGTCAGAGAAAGACGTTATGTGGAATATGGAGATCCATGTTCCTCTCCCACACTTGTCCTTTTTGCTTAAACATCCGATGCAACCAAAGGTCAGAGCTAAATATGTGCCTATTGTAGCGGTCAGTTCATGCTCACTTAATCTTTAGCTGATGATGAGATGTAATGTAGACATTAACATGTAGTTCTGTAAGGACATTCACACGACTTCGACTACCAGCAGGGCTGAAAAACTACCACACCAATATCTTTAACATTGGAAAATTGAACAGCTGAGAACTCGTATCTATTAAATGAGTTGAAGCATTTGATATCTAAATTGCAGACATGCATTTTATTCAGCAGGCTTATGTAACTTATCTGCTCCAGGATATATATACACAGCAGCTGTTCATTTTCTCGAAGAAAGATCGTGACAATACGATCGCCAGAAAACTTTCTCACCTTCCTCTCTTGAGTTATTGTCTTGAAGGAGGTATTAAGGAGACAATCTTGCAAGTGTCATAAGCCTCCTTAGTCCAGTCAGCAGTCCAAGGTCAGCAGAGGTCCCGCCTCCTCTGGGCTGTAAGCCTTCACTGTCAGAAACAAATTGTTTGATAGAGGCTCCTTTTCCACTTAATCGCAGCCTCCACAGACATGCACATACACTGTTGCGCACACACACGCACACACTCCTACACACACACACACACACCAATGAAGGACAGAAATCTCATTAAGATCAACGAGATTGCCAAGATAAAATGTCACTCAAAACTATATCAGCCATGGCGGACTGAATCTCTGAGTCCATCAAAAATACAACAACTCATGACCCTCAATTCCATTGTTTACATTAATCTGAGTGAAAGCAAAAACTATGAAAATATATTGCTTTCGGCGAGGGTGGAAATATCGCGTTGGTGAATGGTTCATAACTCTGGCAAACATGCAATACGAATGGAAAAAATAGACCTTATCTGCTAACATCCCCATCGCTTCATTGCAGGTCTGAAGTCATCGTATGTCTGCGTGGAGATAAAAGGGAATGAGGCAACATGGTGTAATGTATTCCTCTAAGAAGGCCTGTCAAAGCTGTGATTGGTGGGACACCAGAGGCTTCTTGACATCACAGGACAGAGAGACACATACTCATGCATTCATGATACAAACAAGTCAACACAAACCCTTTCATACGTGTCTGAAGCTGACTGCTGGGAGGCCACACCGTAGACTCATTGATATTCATCACGTGCTTTGGGAGTGTCCAACCATTTCAGCTCAGGCTGAAACAGCCATCTGTCATATTCAAAGCAAACAAAGATCAGCTCTTTATGAAACAGTTTGTCTTAAGTGGCCATGTGACAGAATACAAACCAATCAAAGGGAGGGAAGACCTTTAGAGAGCCAAAACTGAATACTTTAATGTGTGTGTTCATCTGTCACATGAAGTGCAGGATAGTTCAACTGACAATAACAACAACAAAAAAATAAAAATACTGGCTTCAAGCAAAACAAGGATGAGATTTGGTGAAAAGAAATGTTACACATACTGGGAATTTATCCCTAAGGGGCCTATTTTGCAGTCTAAAAAGTGACTACATGTTGCACAATCAAATTGATCATATAGGTGTGTTATAGGGTTATACTGTAGGTGTGATTTTGGTGTAACAGAAATCAAACTGATCAGTGTCAACACTCTTTTTTCGAGCCAGGTTTACTGGCAGGTTTTCATTTAAAGGGTAGATTTGAGTCTTTATTCTTCGATTAGATCTCATTTGACTTCTTTGCTTCCATTGTGCCCCTGAACACATACAACACACACAGGACACTGTATGAAAGATGTTGATTTAGATTTCCCTGAAGCCTTCAAACAATATCACAATATTATTAACGATTGAAAGTGGAGGCAGAAAAGTGACTTTATTTAAGACCAAACTCCACCAATGTCCGATGTGCTCTTTAGTTGTTCATTATTCTGTTTCCTATTTGTGTTGTAGCCTTTCGTTTATTTGCTCCCTACTCTTAAACTTCCCTCTCACAAATGATGTTACTGTAGAGGTGTGTTGGACCAATTTCTGTGCCAGCATTATAAATGCTCATGCACTATGTTGGAAGTCAAGTCTGAAGTTGCTGACATTTATTTATTCATGCTTTTTTTCGTGCACTCTACAATTTTCTTGAGCAGAACTAAAGAGCCCAGAGTTCAGCAGGACGACACGTCCTTAAGGACTCAATTATGGTGGGTAAAAGTCAGAAGAGGTCAGAAGGGTTGGTGAGGCGACCACTTTGTCGGAAAAACTCATTTTAGTTGTTTCATTTTTACAAAAAGGAATATTGGTCATTATAGCTATGAAAGCATGGTCTTAAAACGAATATACAAAATAAAGACGATTGGGGTAGATGCCACTTTAAAACGGATAAAATAAACCAACAGAGGGAGAAGTAAATTATTAAAGTGCTTTTTAGGGCTGCACAATTCAATGAATATTAATGTTTATTGTGGTTTTCGGATTTTACAACTAAAAAACATGATTAACTGTCATGGTTTGGACTCTTTGTTTATTTTGTTATTTTCCTTGTCTTTTCTTTAAATATCTAGCACTCTGAAGTTAGGGTCTGCACTTTGTTTGTGGCTCTGTTGTTCCTGTTTGTCTGGTTTTCAGAGGCGTGGGGCGTTCCTGAGCGCTGGCTCCTTCATTCACAGCTGCAGATCATTTGGCTCATCAACGGCAGCTCTTCTACTCCGCCTCATCTTCCAGCAAGCTGCTCAGTGGCAAGCTGCTTCGCTACTCAGTGGTATATTGACCCCTTTAAAATCATTACTAAATTGTCATTGTGCTTTCTCGTTACATTCTAACAGCATGTTGTTTTGTGTTCTTTTCCCAGTGTCGTGCTCCTGAACGCCGCCGGCCTCACCACTGTTCCTTACACTCACTATGAGTCACCGTTGCAACTGCTCGGTTTATCCTTTTCCCTCAAACCTCTTTAAATTACCTCAACAGCAATACAAAGACTTTGTTTTCTATCTATCTATCTATCTGTCTGTCTGTCTGTCTGTCTGTCTGTCTGTCTGTCTGTCTGTCTGTCTGTCTGTCTGTCTGTCTGTCTGTCTGTCTGTCTGTCTGTCTGTCTGTCTGTCTGTCTGTCTGTCTGTCTGTCTGTCTGTCTGTCTGTCTGTCTGTCTGTCTGTCTATCTATCTATCTATCTATCTATCTATCTATCTATCTATCTATCTATCTATCTATCTATCTATCTATCTATCTATCTATCTATCTATCTATCTATCTATCTATCTATCTATCTATCTATCTATCTATCTATCTATCTATCTATCTATCTATCTATCTATCTATCTATCTATCTATCTATCTCTCTCTCTCTCTCTATATATATATATATATATATATATATATATAGTTGAGGGAAACAAAAGTAACATGTCAGAAAGAGATGAGGTGGCTTGTCGTTGGTTATTGAGAGGTATGTCCACTTTGCAGCGAGTGTTGTTGCACATTGAGAGATACATACAAGAAGCTAAAACCTGTGTCTGCTCTGTAAGTCAACCCCAATAACTTATCAGACTTCAAAAACAACGTGACACTTTTTCCTTCAAACAGGCTGAAATCAGTGATGCTTCCATTTGGCCAAAGAAATGTCCTAGGAATAATTTGGGTGACAAAGGCTTCAAGAAATGTGTAAAAAACATTGAACAAAAGAATTGGCATTCCTTCACACAATCATTTCTCCAAGCTTTTCTGTGTACACAATGTCAAGAAAAAAAGACAAATAATACACACTGACTGATGATCAATGTGACCTCATCCAGCACAAGCATGTGTGCTTTAACCTGCAAGGAGAAGCAAAGGCTGGTCGTGCTGGCGCTGCTAGCATTAGCTCCACTTGTTCAACCAAACTGAAATCTTCACTCGCTGTGATTCCATGTTTTTCTGTGTGAAATCAATTGTGCTTTGGATGTTTTCTCAGAGAAACGTCTACTATTTTAAATTTGTATGTAGTCAACAGGGACATCCATAGCTGCAAGCACCAATATTATATTGCCTTCCTTTTATTATACTTGTAAAAAAAATGTGACAACTTGGTTCCCAAAGCACAAAGGAAATGCTTTTTTTTAGTAATTTAATGTGGTAAGCCAGGATAGGGTTCTTGTTTCATAACATCCGGGAGATTATACAAGGAAGAAACAGAGAGAAAAATCTTGGCTATTATCTTGACCTGTCAATATTCATAAATAAAATATGCTGGGGTTCACTTCAGTTGCCGTTTCAACCAATTACGTTTTAAGTCTTCCGGGAATCAATTCAGATACTGAAATTACCTCTAGTGCACAAGACCATAAAAGCATTCATGAAGGCAATTAGAAGGTTCTCTGTTGTGTGTCTGTAACATAAATACTGCAGAGTCTAGTCCCGTGGGATTAAACAAACCAGTGCATTTCTTGATAAATGAATGCAGAAAAAGCAATTTTTATAAAGCTTCAGGGAAATATGACTCTGACAGCGGTCTATTTTTATCAAGTGCTTTGTGTTTTGTTTTCATCGCTGAACCATTTTTCAAGATGCCAGACAGAAAATAAAAACAAATGAAGAGAAGAAAAGAAACACACCCGAATAATCTATCTCGCCATCACTCCACATGGCTACACCCGTCTCAAGCTTCTTATCAACACGGCCAGCCCTCTCATGTATTTACAGCTGTGTGAGCGCCACTCACACTTTCCTAATGTCCCATTCTTATTGATTTCTGTCTACGTTTCCATTACTCACTGCTGAAATGTCACATGAAACACAAATTCCTTAGCTTCAGGGTGATATACAGCATGTGGTCAGATAGTGGGGATTTGACAATTCCATTACTGGCACTGAATCTACCGTATCACCTGTTTTGACAAGAACGGTGACCATGTGATCACAGGTCGACACAGAGATGACAACACCATGTAATTCCTTCCCATGGATACACCTCTTTGTTCTGCAGAGTTAATTGCAGCAGAAAATGTTCAGCAGGCCGTCGTCTTGTTCACATTTGTGAACTCTGTCATCTCTGCCATTCTGACAATCCAGGATCGATACTCAATCAAAGAGGTTTTTTTTTGGTTTTTTTGCCCCAAGCTTATTTGTTCTATCTCGGTGCAAAACCCAAGAAATCATGTGAGTTCTGCTTCAGACAGAACTGAAGCAGGGAGGTGAGAGAGGAAAGATGGAGTAGACGGGAGACATTTTCAGATTTGCGTACAGTACAGTACAGTCTGAGCAGGATGAGCAGTAATTTGAAATAAGTAGGAGCTGGTGCAGAGGGGGGGGGGGAATGACAGACTGACTAGATAGAGGTGGCTGTCTCCTCCAATCACATTCTCATCAGTACGCTGTGCCCAGATCTGTGTCTTAATGAAAGAATTGAATTGCCCTTCTGCTTAAAGGGATAGGAGAAGGTAGCTGTCTGTGAGGAGGTGAGAGAGACAGCTCCTTGAGTCTAAACTCCACTGAATCATTGCTGGCTCATTAAGGTTGCTTAGGCTGATAAAAATAGATTATGTAATTATGGGCTTATTGTGAGTTGAGTCTTCATTTTCTTCAGTTCTAATTTCAATTAAAAAAAAAGCAGAAATCCAAGGCCGCATTCCCTTCTTTCTTTGCTTTGTTCTTGGAGTAAACAAGCTAGAAACCTTTTTTTTTCAGTCATTCTCTGTTTGCTGAGGCCTCTCTCGTTCAGTCCTTAACAACAAAACACAAAGATATCAAACAGAGATTTGTTGGTTGTTGTAGGGAGTCAGACTCGGTTTTCATTACCAAGGACATCAGGATTTCATCTTTGTAAAACTTTCTGGAGTACTTACCAAAGATTAGTGTCGGTCTGATTTATCGTACTGTGTCAGTGTGTGAGAAGCCCAGGCTCTCGAGGAGACGAGCTGATCGTGCACTCCTACCACCTGACATCACTGACACCCTACCACCACCATCAGACTGCACATCCACCGCCGTCCTCATTCAATGTGAGTACAGTTGTGAATTGGCACAACACAAATGATGATTGATTGATGATAATATAAAAACTAAAAGTCTTATATCGGGGGTGTAGATTTTAAAATGCCTGTACAGATATGCTACTGATCCGTATGTCCATGACCGAGGCCAGCTGTCTGCAGCACCACAGAGACACTGTCATTGATGGGGAACAAAGTGGCTCAAAGGTAGGTCAGGTTATTGGTCATAAACTGGTTATAAATGAGCACAGTCATTAAACAAAGGTCAAGCAGCAAAGAAATGTGGTGTTGCGGAGTATATTTTCTGGACATTACAGGCTTTAATAGATTGTATTGAAATGCAGACAATCTCCTGCCATTATGCTGGAAGCTGCCTCTCCCCAGACATTGATGAGAGAGACCGAACACTCTGTGATCAACTCATATCCCCTCCATCAGATCACTGACCACACACCTCTGTGTGACTGTGTCGTCTACTGGAATCAAATGAATGCAGATGTTATATAATTTATGGCATGATTTAAAGATATTACAAACATGATTTTATTTTAAACGTGTTAAAAACAACAATCTACTTTTATTTATTCAAATGGTTTGTGTCATCATTATTTTCAAATTAAAGTGGTTTTCTTAAAAGAAAAAAAGTGTTGGACTTGAGGAAGAGAGGATACACTTCCCACACTTTAGCCATCCAACTGTGCACTTTTGACTGACTGCACAGGAAGAGGAAGCTTTTTTTCTATTCAGGGACTTTAAAGAGAAACATTCTGAGGAGCTGTTTTCTAACGGGGAGGGACTTGATGATAGGTTGAGTGAAATAAGAAGTGGAGATATTCAAAATCTGAGAATCTGGAGTGGAGATATATTGTTCTCTGGGAGGAAGTCGGTCGACGGGGAGAGATTGGTTTGTCTTATCGGACTCCGAGCGCGTGTGAGTGAGAGGAGCAAGCCTCAACAGATCCAGAGAGGGGGACAGAGAATCAAGCCCGGGTCAATGTGGGACTTTGTGTCGGGGCAAAAGACAGTAGAAACTCTTTAACAGATTAGCAGCACTCGAGCGCTGCTACGGCCACCGGGGGAGCCAACAGTTGAGCCATTGCTCAACCTTGAAGGCCCAATCATCTTCACAGCTTCATTCTTCTTTTGTTTGAGACTCAACAATGCTCTTTTTGTGGCTGTCAGGCTTAAAAATTTGGAATAAATTCTTATCTACTAAACTTATGAATGACAAGGAGAAGAGAGAGCGAGAGAGAGAGAGAGAGAGAGAGAGCGAGAGGGATGTTGATGCCATTTTACTTTGACGCAGGGCGCCATATAAGACCCACCAGGGAGCAAAATAATTTACTCCAAACTATAGAAATGTATTCAAATCAAGCCCTATTCACATATATTCAGATCAAATCACTGATGAAAATAAAGCCCATTCACAATGCCATTTTTGCCTCAGTGGTGTAATGCATATCGCTCCCTATGGTAATTCAAAAAGAAGATAGCTGAGTTAAGAAGGCTCAAGAAAATCAATGAGGCCTCACTGGTGCAAAGAGAACAGATGCATATAGATGAGCGGGACTGGAGCTTGCCTCTCTCGCCTCTGTCCATGAAGATGTAGATCATGTTACCATATAGTTTTGACTGCACATTTTTACAATCATCATCATTCAGCCTGTTGAGTTTAATTTGTAAATGTCCCTTGAATATCATCCAGCGAAGATGAGTCACCAAGTAATTAGAGGAAAAGAAAATTTAACCAGGTGACCTTATTACTTCACAGAACCAAATGGCGTCATGTACATGCACATCTTTAAGACAGCGCGGGGGGGTAAACTCATCTCTCCTATCACAACAATGCCCCGGAGTTAATTGTGCAGCAGCTCCAGTAAGATACCTCAGACATTAATTTACCAGGCTCTCAGTCTGACAAGCTGATAATGAGGCATTGTGGGACAGCAGTCACCTGGTAGGGTGTAGGACAGGCTGTTCTCCAGTTCCCAAATGGGGGGAGGAAAAAAAAGAGAGAGAGAGAGTATAAAGGTAGAGAGACAGGGGCTATAATGGGACTAACAAGGCACCATCCAGATACAAATGACCTGCCAGTTTAGGTGAAATCTCCAAGCTGAATCATTATCTATCTCCTGAATTGATCTCGTCCTGTTCTTGCTTCTTCTGCCCCAATTTACTAAAACTGGCACTTCACCAATCCGCTGCCTCGACTTTCCTCACTCCACACTTACCAGCATATGTGAGCAATTACCTGTTGGTAGTGTTCAGCTGTGGTTTTGCTGAGGTTTTTGAGTAGCATGCATCAGTAGGAGGATCCTGCTGTCTGTGGCCGTTTTGATGCTTGAGGGGAACTCGTGAGCTTTAAGGTCAAGGGTCCAGCAGGGGGCGCAGGGACAACAAACAGGATATGAGCACAGGTCAGAGGAGGACCGGAGTCTCATGATACCCCACTTAAGAATATATAAACAATATTGTTATCAATGTGGATGCCAGGAAGAATAGCTGAGCTCTCAAGTACAGCTAATGGGGATTCTAACAAATGTAGAAACAATAATAGCTGGTTCATTTTGTAAAAGGTGAAAACAAAGTACAACTGTCTTTCAAAACCACTCCAAGGTGCAATGTTAAAGCTAACACCAGGTGGACTGACCAAGGTCATATAAAGAACAAAAACAGAAGTCCTGATAGGGGTGTGTGTCCCTCCTTTAGAGGATGATTTAATACGATTCAGCAGGGTTTTGATCCGATTCAGAGCCAATTCATTAACATAAAGAACGAGTCAGTATGACTTGATCTGATTCAACAAATTGATAAGCTAATTGGTCCAAAAGTTGTTTTTCACTTTTTAGAACTTAGAAAAATATTTCCATCCAGTATATCATTTAAAATAACAAAAAAAACAAACATGTCCTCTGCTCAGAGAGGAACGCTAAGATATGCTTATATGATAATAAAGAAACTGATGTTCACATAATGAATAGCACATGATGTTCGTGCATAGGTCAGATCAACGCTCGCTCTGCTTTTCACAGTTCATGTTAAGCTTCAAACTGATAAACTATTTCAGACATGTTCTGTTGGTGTCTTTAATCACTTTCCTGCAAAGGGCAAAGACAGACTTTTGGAAAGTGTATCTCCCATTCACAGTAAGTCCACATGACTTGATATCTAAGATGGAGAATGGAGTCGCTGCGGAGATTTAGGACGTTAGTAGTTTTCTCATTAGCGGGTAAAAGGTCAAATTTAGAGTCTTGCATGATTAAAGATACAAAACTCAGTATGCAGGATAGAAAGCAAAGCCTCATTGAACACGTTTACAACCTTACAACTGGGACACTGACTGGTTCGTGGTAGGCGTACGAGCTGTTGTCATGTGACCAAGTGAGAATGTAAAGAGAGAGAACGAGACTGAAGGATCAGAGAAATGGAAGTGTAGTAAGCGGCAGTAGGTCTGTAACACAGAGACATCACCTCCGTGTCACTTGTCTCAAGAAACACCGAGAGCACAATTAAATGTGACATGACATATGTTATATTTATCCATCCTGTGCGTGTGTGTGTGTGTGTGTGTGTGCGTGCGAGTTCACAAAGCATAGAGCAGAACTGCCAAGCAGATCCATCCTCGCTCTCGTCACAGCGGGGACTCAGGCCTTAATTACCTCTGATATAAACACAAATTAGGCTGGAATCCAATCAGAGGCCCGGCTCTGAGTAATATCTTCATTTACACCCCATCATGTCCACTTACACAACATATATCACCTGCAGTAGATGCTAACTTCAACTTGTTGGTGTTGTGTTGGCACAGGAAACATAAACATAAATTGCTGAAAACATGACAGTCTTGACACAGTCATTTTCCTGCAGCATCCCATTTCCTCCCTGAAATGTAGATCAAACACCGCCATTATTCATGACTCTCGTTGATGTGACTGCTTTGTTGATGTTGCAACTGACTCCCGAGTGACTCTCAAAATAAATAGACAAGTGAATCTCAATGCCCTCTCAGAAGAGGTGTACAACATGGTTTGAAAAGTTACCACAGCTGTGAAGAGGTTAGATTTAGGATCGTGCCGCCTGCCATAATGTCATTTTTCACAACCTTTTTAGTTCATTGCAAGCCTCACTGCAACACGGATCTCATCATGTCGGGTCAAACAGGCATGTACGCTGTGTGATAAGGTGCCGAGTGAATCGTAGGCTGTGAGGCAAGTCAACACGCGCCGTCGTTAGCTTCACCGGCGTGCGTCAATCTGACCGAGGTCGTCATCGCTCTCAGCAGAAAGCGAGCCCTTGCCCTCGAGGCCTTCATGTGCAGAGTCAGAAAAACAAAAACAGGGAGAGATAGAGAAATGTGAAAAGGATCTTGGGGAGGGAAAAGAGGACATATTGGGATTGCCACTGCTGCAGAGAGAGAGAGCTGTTACTGTTCGTGTGTGCACCTGTGTGGTCGCATAATTTCATGCTGCATTTCTATTGGTTGATGGAAGCATTCACATGAAGAGTTGATCGTTCAAACTTCAAACATTACAGGTTGAATAAATGTAATTATATGTTGTGTTATTAAATCAAATAAACATATTAGTGAAAAGAAGCAGTCGTCTCTTGAACTATTAGGATATATCAAGAATATCATTTGCTGTGAGGAGTTCAGCAGAGTGACACACGAGAAAGAAGCTTTTGTATCGAAGATCTTTAAATACCTTGATTTATCTCGGCGTTTAATATTTCTGATGCAATGAATTACACAGGCTAATGTTAAGAAAGGCAAATGAAGAGTGGGAGTGATGTGTCAGTGCAGTGGGTGACATTTTTCCCTCATACAATGAACATTGACATGATGAGTTATTTTCAGTCGATTCCTCATACACACAGTCCCCGGAGCATATCATACGTTATGTATTAATCCACTTTTACAAAGAGTTCACACAACATCTCCTGAAGGAGAGTTGATCAAAGCATTAAATAAAGCTGAGCACATGCAGTATGCATATATGACTTACTTTGTAACCAACCCTGGTTTGTTTTGAAGCATCCTGTCAGAACACAAAACCACCAGAAGAGAAAACAAAATGACAGCAGAACCTTTTGACTGTCACCTTTTTAACCTCCTTGAGAACGTTGGGTGCTTCTCGGAATTAAAGCAGACTATTGCTCAACATTCATTTAAAAGGAAGTCAGGATTTAAACTATAAAATAAGAGGTTTGCCAGTCCAAACACAAAGTATATTCCTGACTCTAAATGCCCGGGCTGTGGCTTGAACGAGGCGGCAGAAGCTCAGTCCGTTGGGACTTGGGTTGGGAACCGGAGGGATTGCCGGTTCAAGTCCCGGTTCGGTTCTTCTGGTAGCGAGAGAGGTGCCAGAACACTTCTCGAGCTCTGCTGAGGTGCCCTTGAGCAAGGCACCGGATGCCAAACTGTTCTGTTCTGTTCCCTGTGTCGCAGCCCTGCTCTGACATCTCTCCACTAATGCATGTCCACAGCTCCTGTCAGTGCATGTGTGTGATTCTGACCTTTGTGTGTGAGAAGCATGTCTCGAAAATCAGTGTGTGAACCTGAATTCCCCCCAGGGGTTAATGAAGGATGTCAAATGATCACTGCCAATCCCTAAACCAATCAGCCCTCCTCTGAATCCTTCTCTGATTAGCATTCAGGACGAAGCATCAAGAAGACCGTTTCACTTGTTGAAGTTCATTTCTTTTTTTATCCAGAAGAGATTGTTAGCTGCATTTGCATGAACAAATGATCTGTTTTTAGAGATAAATTGTTTTTTTTGATGGTAGTAATGTCACTATGGGGGGTTAAGGTTAAGGCCTGCTGATTCCTGATTCGTCAATACTTAAACAAAGGAACATTTTCTCTCACACAAACAGAAAAAGTCAAATCCAAAGGATTGTAGACAGGACAAAGATAAGATGAAGAAGATGAAAAAGATGCTGGATATTACAAAGCGCCCTGGGGGTTGCGGTTCATGAGGGAAAAATGGAGAATGATAGAGATGATCGAGAAAGAGAAAACATGAAGACAAGTAGGCAGGGAGAAGGAGACGGACTGTCGTGAGAGTCTTGCTTTGGCTGCTTTTTGTTATCGGTATGAACAGAAATGTCAGAGCAGAGTGTGACATTCTCCCCGACAGCTTCCCCTGCTGCCCAGACACCGCTGTGTAACACATCCCACACCGCTACACACCGCACACACACACACACACATACACAGAAAATTGTAGCACATGCACTAATGATCATTCAATAAAAGACAAAAAGGACACACAACATGCAGTGAAACGTAATGCGTATGCCTGCATGCACTGTGTTGTATGTCATTTGTAAGAGCAGGGGGATAACTTAAAAGTTTTTTTTGTTTTTTTTACCACAAAACAAATGTGTGTGTGTATATATATATATATATATATATATATATATATATATATGTGTGTGTGACCACAGAGTTAACGATCCAATGCAGCTGATAGCAGAACAATTCTTCTCCTAATCTGTGCGTAAATGAGCGTCTGCCTCAAGTATCAGGCTGTGGTATCTGAGACAGCAGATAACACATGCATGTCACCTTTAACCTGCAAGGGACACACAGGCTCTGCATGCATGCTCATATCAGACACACTTCTATGGAGAAAACTGGTGATATTTTGTGACTGCATCACGAAGTGGCATTGCATGTTCAGCTCTACGACCAACGACACACAACTGATACGTTTCCAATACACCTCGAGTATGTTTCATGACTTTCAGGATGCAAAGTGTCCAGCATCTATTCATGTAACACACAGCACTCCGCCCGCAGCATCTACAGCATTTTTACTTCTTGCTGGGAGAATTAGATTTATTGTTGCTTACAGCAAGTGAAGTGGATGTATGGTGGAACAAATACAAAGTCATTCAGATTCAATCTTCATCCTTCAGAGAGAAACCATACAAATCAAAAATAAAACCACTTATAGAAAGACCTGGCAAAACCACTCTTCAGCAAACTGAATACAAAAATTGAAGGACCTGGTCTGCTTCAAAAATATAAATAGTGTACATCTGTAAATCATTTAAAAGTTTCCAAACAGACAAAAGAGAGAAGCAAAACAATCTCAGAGAATATGTATGTTCAGAAACAAGTTGTTTTTGGTGCCAACTACTTCAGTTCATGTTGAATCAAAACATGTTCATCTTTTGATATGTACTAACAGAGTTCAAACGGCCGGCTTAACAAATAACATTATAGCATATCGATTTAAAATCAATTCTCCCAAAGACAAGAAACCACTCACCAAGCAGAAATAGGGATCAGATTGATTTCAAACACATGAAAGTGCTGAACGACAAAAACTCTCGAAGCAAGCTCAAACATTCTTAGTTGAATTATGTTTTTAGTTGATTTGAATTACGGACAGTGTACAAAACCTCAATTAGTCTCAGAAGAGAAGAGGTGCTTTGTACCAGATTAAGCTAACTTTCGCTAATTTCCATCTCCACAAAGCACAGACTTATCTAACATCCTTTGCAGGACACACTATACACTTGTGAGGCTTCACTAGTTCAATAATTATATTTTACCTGATTGTAAGAAATGTAAAAACACAACATCAGATCTCACACGTGCTGCCGTTAGAACTGTCCTGTGATTTAAGAGTTCTGGAAATATGTTGTCAAACTACTGCAGTAATAATGGAAAAGAATATGCCACAGGGGTGGAAGTTGAGAACATGGAAGCATGGATGCATTCAGTCATCAACAAAAAACAAAAAAAAAAAGAAGGGATTTCTCAATAAATGAAAACACTCATCCCATCTCACCCTATTTCATTTTCAAGCCTGGTGCAGTTTCGGTAGATGGCTGTTTTTGAGTCTGGATTTGCCTGGATGTAAAGATCCTGCCTGATAAAAGGCAGTTTTTTTCTTGTTACTGTGACTTTCCTAAATGTTGCTAAAGTGCTCATGATGCTTTAAGCAGTCTTTGTAATATGGCAATAAGTGAGGTATTTTCCAGAGTGTCTTGAGACAACACTTGTTATGAATTGGCTCTATACAAATATAGATTGATGAACTGATTGATACTTTTGTCCTTGAATACCTAGGTATTTCATTTTATTTTTTTTATAAAATGTAAAAACAGAACATGATTTTTCAAGACTTTTAGAATTTTACTATAATCTGAGTCATCACACACTCAATCAATAGCTAGCTGGATCACCAGGTCAATGAGAAACGTCGTAAACAGTCCTGCATCATCAGTCCTGCCGATGATGAGGACGAAACGTTCTCTGCATCCTGTCGGCTGCCTCAACAAAACTATCTTTTGAAAATCTCCAACGACTGTCCAGGAAATGTATGGAGAAGTGACAGGTTGTTAAATGTAATTTGAGTGACGGATTTATTATTACTCGAGAGAGATCATTTAGGCTGAACTGACGTTGGCTAAGTAGACTATTTAGTGTACAGCTCTGCAGGCGTCTGCCAGAAAACAGTCTTCAGAGCTGCATCCCTCATCTTATCTCTGAGCTCAATTAGATCTGGCATCCATGGCAACCATACTACCAAGGAGCTGTCAGATCATACTGACTGAAAATAAAATCTCAGTTCATTTTATTTTGTTCACTTTGATTCATACGACCAGGGAATAAAGGCACTGACTGAGGTTTTTCAAGACAGACTGTCTATTCAAAATGAATTATACACGATCAGTTAATTGCCTTTAAGCCAGTTCAGTGATATCACATCAAGCGAGAAAGTCTGTGTTAATTATATAAGATCAAACCCATAATTTAAAATCAGTCTTTTTAAATAATTCTTGCTGAGCTTGCAGAAGTCAGAGGTAACTTAAATGAAGTCAGAGCTTCTCATGTATAAGTGATGGTTCAAATGTTTGTGTGCTCTGGTCCTAACTCTGGCAATACAAGATTTTCTTAACGGAGATTTGGCCAATTTCTGTTTGCTGCCAGCAGGCTGTGTGTCTCTTTAACTGGTACTGAATAACTACCAGGAGAGTGTGCATGTAAGCCATAAGGTCAGCACCTCAAGCTAAAGCTAGGGCACGACCGAAATGGGAATTTGGGGGCCGATACCAATATCGATATTAGGAAGAGAAAAACAATCTGACACTTATAAATGGTCTGATATCTTTCTTAGATCTGTAGAGTATCACTAACTTGCTCAAAGTAAGAGACAAAGAAAGGTATCACACATGATACAAGGTTTGAAATGAAGTTGTTTTGTTATAAACTAAACTCAAAACAATACGAAATATGTTAATCTGATAAATTAGTCATAAATGCAAAATGCGGATTAGTGGAGTGTTTGTGAAGTGCAAACAAAACCAAACCAGCTGGTGAACGCCCAAGGGTGCAGAGAGGAGAGAAAATGAAAGCCACTTGACTGATCTGAGATGTTCTCTGGTAACTGATGTCCTTCCTGGCTCCTTCTCTCTGCCAAATCAGGAAGCCAAACTAAGTAAACGCATGCAGACAGAGGGCAGGGCGGCACAAGAGACAGATACTCACATTGATTGATCCTTCAAATGCAGTTACAAAACTCTAATAATAAAGATACGCAGTGTAATGAAGACAAGATGGTCACTCAACTGGAAAGTAACATCTGTGCTGGAATTTCTGTAATTACTAAATTAATGTGTAATGTCTCCTCAAGTAGGCCTACTCATCTGAGGGTCATTCAATACCAAGTGGTCCAATGCGCCCCATCTCACCATCTCAGATTCAACTAAATGTGCCAGGCCAACGCCTTCATTTTTTAAAAATTTAGATGGGTATAGTCATTTTCAGCACTACAAAGCACATGAAGCCGCTGAGTAAAGGCCTCCAAAAAACACCAGTCTGAGGGAAAAAAATGGGAGTGCTGTTTCTCAGGAAGTATACTACCCACAGAGCAAAAAAAAAATGTGCACTGAATAAAGTACCAACTTGTATACCGAATTTCATGAAAATCTGAGATGGTCAGGTGGGGCAGATTTGGACTAAGGAGTCTATTGTGGGGAGTGTCGACACTCTGGAGAGTCATAATGCATGTTGTAATCGATAAAGAACACTGTGCTGATGACAGCCACAAAGAGAACTGCGAGTGTAATACAATATAACTCAAATTGAATGCTATTTGACTAAATCTTATAATAAATGTGCTTATCAGAGACAGAATTAACCAATGCTCATAGTTAATATGCTTTAATGGGTCAGACTCTAAACAACATACATTCATACTGTGTGTGTGTGTGTGTGTGTGTGTGTGTGTGTGTGTGTGTGTGTGTGTGAGCACAGAATAAGCTGCATCTTTCCAACGAGATTCAGATGTGCCAGTTTGTCAGCCTATTATCTCATTTTCTATCCTGTAATGACACGATGTCTCACAATGTCCCTTTATATAAAGCATTGCATGAGCAACGCCGGCATTAGAAATTCATAACACAAGTCCAGCATGAAGCTGACAACCGCTCAGAACGTCTCTATGGGAAGCCGTCTGTACAAAGTGTGTGTGTGTGTGTGTCCTTCCTCTCTCTGCCTGTTGACTGATCCCTGTTATCTGTGCAGCTCTGTTGGTGATTAAAGTTTTTTTTCTGTGGTTTTTGTGCTAATGATGTGAGAACAAACAAAGCGAGCAGCGTCGCAGTCAGCAGTGCAAACCGTTTTATTTTGTCTTCCCTTCTATGTGCATTCTAAATGTAAGCGTATGTCGGGGGCTTGAATTGAACACATGTACAGTATTCCTCCACACAATCTTCAACATGTTTGCCCGTCAGACTCTTGACAGGTAGAGCTGCGGGGCTCTTCTTCAGTGAATCACTGAAACTCAGTTCAAGGTAAACAGCAGGGGGAACACAGGGTGAAGCAATGGATTTTTGATAATTTCATCATCAGTGCCATGTGGTGCAACTATGACAGTTAAAGGACTGAGGAGAAAACAATACATTTCAGAATCCGGCAACGGTTGAAGCAAATAAAATCACCTCTATCTTTTCTTTCTCTCTTTAAACAAAGGACACAAAAGTCCCGTTTCCACAAAGCAGTCCGGTACGGATCAGTACAGTTTGGTACGGGTTTGGTTTGATTAAGTCTGATCCTGTTTGTGTTTCCACAGCCACCCGTGCCCTATTTGGTAGGCGGCGTGTAAGCCGGATGACGATAGCCAATACGTAAATAGCATCACCTGATAGCAGCTAACCGCTAACAGCTAACCGGCAACTAATAAATTCAACGAAGGAGAAAAACGCTACACAAACAAAACCAACAATGAAAGACATTTCATCTACTCTGTCACTGACATGTGACTCTTTATTACAAAACTCAGTCAAGCTTTGTTTCAGAGAAGGCTGTGTGGAGACATATAAACAGCTTTGTGTTAAAGTCAATGGTTTGAACATGGTGGGGTTTTGTTTACTGTTGCCACACGGGAAGTGGCGGTTCTTTCAACCAATAAGTGGACTGCAGGGTTTAGCGCCACCTTTTCAGGTCAGCTCGATATTCTTGGCTTCCCAACGGAAGGGTCCCAAAAAGTGGGACGGTACGGGTTGGTCATTTGGGAATCTTTCTCGGGATTAGTCTATGGAAACGCCGCAAAATGCTCGCCGTACTGAGACGAACCGAACCGGACTGCTCGGTGGAAATGGGGCTTTAGTGTCAAAACCTTGCAGCTACTTCAAGCTCTACCTCAGAAGCAGTTTTCAAGTGTCTTAGCCTACAACAGGGACACACTGAACCTTACCATTATACACGACTGAACACGGACAGCAGCCTCTCGTTTCAAAGCGAATTAAACAGACAAGATAGAAATATTGAAAACGACTGATGAACCAAAAAGACCAAAAAGTCATTTAAACATGTTAATAACAGACAATGGGAAGCATATTTCAATCCTCTCTCTGTGCACGAGCCACAAAAACCACCTGCAGCAGTCGGCAAATCATGTGGCATGCAACAATATCAGTAGATGAAGTTTATCTAATGACAAACAGGGACTGCTAATTCAGGCAGAAGAAGTCCCCTGTTGAATTAAAATTGTTTAAAAAAATAAATTAAAAAAAAGTCTAACATGCAGCGAGAGGCAAGCTCCTTGTAAAACTGTCATGGAAATATGAATCATCAATCAATCTGTAGCGCCAGTTCATAAAAATCGTTGTATCAAAAGATCTGTTGTTATATTAATGTTTACAAATACACATTAATCCATCATGAAAATAAGCAACACATACAAACTTTCAGTAACAAGATAAACGTCCTTCAAACAAACCATGTTCACGTGACTCTCTCCCCCCAGCCCACAAGAAGAGAAAGAGAAAGCATGTTTATCCTCTGTATGTCAAACCTGTTTTTCTGTGCACCTCAAAACTACACTGCCAACATGTTAGCTTGTTGTGTGTGTAACAGTCTGTTAGTGTTTGTGAAGCCGGCATGAAGCAGCTCACTTGTGTTGGTCTGAAATCGGCACAAAATTGGTTGTTTGTGAGGACCGGCCGTCAGCGGGAAGGGCTAAGCAGGCGGAAAACTGGCACATTACGACCACACGCGATCCATGTGTGCACCTTTAAGTATCAGCCGAGATTTTCACACTCCGTGCATCTCCAGTGTACAATAATGAATGCCGATCAACATGTCGAAAATGGACAATTCAACATGAAGAGACAAGAAGCAGTGAGCAATGAACAGCAGGACACCCAGGATGTGACCACCTCCACAATTCTCACACAAGCAACACAACATATATAACCCCAGTCTGCTGAATGACAGTCCTTCACAGCACAGCTGGACACGGACAGAATGAAAAATAACATTATAAACATCAGCGAGCTGTAAAGACTGCAGGACAAATGCACACGTGAACACACAGCCAGCTTATATAAAGATGACAGAAGATTGCAGCTTTCCTGAGAAAAAAAAAAAAACACTCTGAATTCAAACAGCATTCATTTATATTTCCCCACAGTAAGGGCACAGCCGTCACCTCAAAATAAAAGAAAAAGGCGGCAGATTTGACAACTGTTCAAAGAAGCTACTGTGACGAAATGACTTCTAAGAAAGCGTTCAAATTTACAGTGCAGGCTGGAGGTGAGGAGTCTCTCCAAGGCTCCGCCAGACTTGACTCCAAATGTTTCATAGTGAAAGACACAGTGAGAGTCTCCAGCTACAGCTCATAAATTAACAATCTGTTGGCACATATTCACGGGAGTCTGATACCTGTCAAAACTAGAGATGTGCTCGATTGGACGATTAACTGAATAAATCTGGCACTCTCACCAGTTTTCAGTCCGCTAAATAAATGGATAATATTTGTATGAATTCAGAGCCGATATGCCAAAAGCTTAGTCAAAACTGTAACAAAGCTGCACAGCACTACCTACTGCAATACTGCTCTATCACCCTGATGTCAACAAGCACCATGCTACTTTCAAGGTCATTTACACAATAACCAGAACTGCCTTTACCCTGCAGGGTTGAATGACAGCGAGGGGTGCTAACGTTAGCAACACTTGGAAAGCTAATGTAACATCATTAAGCTGCAGACGCTGTGTTTAGCCATGCTGAATAAACTGTTATCAATATTAAGTGTTAGTTTTCTTCCAAATGTTTTACATAACAATAGACGAGCCGACGAGACTGAATTTAAATTTATGTTCAATTCAATTTTAAATTAGCCGCTAGGAACATATAGTCATAAAATGCATGACATCAATTACATAAGAAGCAGAAGGCTTTAAAATGTCTTTATCTGTCAGACGGGGGAAAGGATAGTGGGTCAATATCTGGTTTTACTCTTAATCCTGTATGTCAAAAAATGTTAAGTACACTTAACCCTTACATATCGTTCAGGTCCAATCTGATCCGTCTTGACATCAGTAAAAAAAAACTAAAGTCCTTGTTTAGAATGTATGATTGGTCCATGTGGCATTAATAAATGGATGAAGTAGCATGTCTGGAATTATACAGCAGCTGAAGTAGGATACGACACACACAGGAAGGACCTCTCTGAATGCTGAATAACAACCGAAAGGCTGCAGAGAATCCCAAACAAATCAGTGAGTGACACCATTAAACTTTGATCTACTGGATTCAGATTCAGGAATCCTGAAGGCTTCATGGCAGCATCTTAAAGTTTATCTCAACACACACAAGATGAAGGAAAAAAAGGAAAACGTCTCTGCAAAGAGCAATGACAGCGCTTCACAAACATACACTCACACACACACACACTCACACACACACACGGTAAACAACATCATGCTGGAATCATCAGGCGGACGTGTTGTGGTAATTTATTCCACCATGTGTCAGTGGTATACTTCTCACTTCAGGCAGAGCAAAAAGAAGAAGTTAGAAGAAGATGGGATATATTTAATGACATAAATATCACCTTGTTCAAAGGACTTCACAACCATCGTGTGAAAAACGTCTTTTTCACAAGTCGTTAGACTTCATGTGTGGAAAAGAAGTTTTTTTTAACTTGAATTTGTTTTGAATTGAGCCCCTTCATGACATTTTAGACATTGTACCTGAAGTGAGACGTGATGTAAAAGAAAGATCTGGAAGTAACAGACAAAGCAAAAGAGTTCGTTTTACGGTGCTGACACTATTTGTCTGAATATCAATGCTATGTCTGTCATTCAGTGGAATCGGACTGTCAATAATAAAGCAGAGAAAAACATACTGACGAAGAGAAAACATTATGCATTATAAACACATTATATGATTTTTTACACTGTGACTCCAGTCACTCCTCCTCCGATTGGCTCAAGCCGAATTCTCCGGAGAATATCCCGTATAAACCTATAGCAGTATCTTTTCAAATACAACTGAAGTTACGAAAAACATTTGATGATCACAGACATAAATTATAACTTAATTTACTGCAATAATAATTTAAGAACTGATGAGGCAGATGAGGCTTGCTCTTTACATCTACATAGTCTTTTATTAGAGGAAAGGTCCCTAACAGAATCTGCCTGTCAGCCCTAAAAATTGCCAACATGAAAGTGAGGAACTAATGAGACTGGTGTCTGAAATTGAGGCAAAAAGATAAGACAGGTGATGTTCTCTTCTCAAGGGCTTCTGCAAGTCAAAGTGTTGAGCTGATGATTAAAAAAAAAGAAGGAAGGAGCTGTTTGTCTTCAAGTGACTGAGGCATGTGCAGAGTGTTCACAACTCCATCAAACAGCAACCTGTACAAACCAGCCAGCTCAGACACATCAATACATCCACAACGAGTGTCACGATCAGAGTACATCTCGAGTGTAGCAATCATACTGTGTGTGATATTGCTGTCCAACTAAATCCAATAACAACCTGGTTCCCTTCAGGCCCCTTCAATATAACAGTGTCACCTACCATACGGGGATCCCTCGAGGACTTCTCCTGTGTAACGTGTCTCTTTGAAAATAGGCCGGTTGTCATTTTGGTCGATGACAGTGATCACAAGAATGGCCGGTCCTTCGACAAGCTTTCCCTCGAAGTCTGTGGTTGACACTTCCAGCTGTAAATCAAAAGATAAAGGAGTTATTTCCTTCAGTGGAGAACGTCAGGGTGTATTCAGTACAGACACTCAAATGGCTGGTGGCTTGAAAACATCCCAAGGACAGCCACTGTTGAGTTGTTTTTATTTCATTTTTTATCAACAGTACAATGCATGAGGTTTTTTCTTTTTTTTTCTTTTTCAAAGAGCAATTCAGGAGCGATAAATGAAGTAGAATCTGAAATAAAGGACATGAGGAAGACAGGTTAGGCATTGTCATGATTTAAAGGTGCTCGTTGGCAAAACTGAGATTGTTCACGTTTAACTGCTTATAGAGATTAGAATGAGAAGTTTGATCCATGAAGATAAAATGTCAACCAATAGAAGAAGACGAGTGAAGGTGGTAAATAGAGGGGGAGGAGAAATGGTAAGAGGAATCCGTAAATCTTAATTACCATTAAAAATTGAGAATTTAAACTAATAATGGTCGATTGAGCGGCTGTTCTTATGTAATACATTTATCAAAAATATTTCCAGTCCTTACATTCAAAAACATTTTTTCTACATAAAATAAGACAGGGAGGAAATGTCTTGTTTCATCATTCTTTCTTCCTTTGTTGGAGATATAAGGGCACCTCAGTTAAATGTTTACAGTCACTGGAAGCTGTGTATCACTGTGTCTTAACATTTGTGAAAGTCACCATTTTAACTCAACACAAATTTGTTCCAAAAGATGATCGGGTTAGAGTTAGTTAAGGTTTGAATTTAAATGGGAGTAAAACAGTTTTCTTTGACTAACTCTGCATCATATCTGAAAACATGAACAGCACAGGCAGACCTCTCTCTCTCTCTCTCTCTCTCTCTCTCTAAATATAAAATAAACCTGCATGGCTTGTAATATACCTGGGCACCCATCAAGGTGGGCTGACTTCAGAGCGTTACAGAGTGCAGCCTCTATGTTGCCACTGCTGATGGTCACGAGCTCGGCATCACATTTGGTATCATCGTGGCTTGTGTGCTTAATCCAATGTTCCGATGAGGCAATGCTCGCTATGAAGTCACTGATCTATATCCTATAAAGAAACTGCATGTAATGACATTACCTCCATTTCAATCTTAATCTGTGGCTAAAGACCTCCCTTCACTTCCTTTATTAGCCCTGAAGAAGATCTGCGGAGATTCAGACGGACAGAACTGGTGTGAGCACTTCCTCCTTTATCTGCAGCATCACATCAGCAGCCTTCCTCCTCCAATCAGTAATGCATGACATCACACAACCCCTGTATCACACGTGGCAACCCGCTTCTTTTTCCTCCCACCTCGTCCTCGTCCTCTTTCCACGTGTCCGTCACTATGGCGCCCTGCAGCATATGGTGTATAGTGGCAGTAATGGCACACATGCTGCTGAACTAAGTGTCTTAAGTGTTAGGAGACTAATCGTTTCATATATCATCCCACCCTCCTCTCCACATAAAGAATATACCACAGGAGGCTTTCCATGAGAGGAACCATTCCCCCCCGGGATCCATCCTGCCGAACAGCCGACTCAGCATCTCTGTTCTCTACCAAACGTGCATTTTTATCCAATCCATCGTTCAGCACACAAGTGCACCGGCTCACAGTAGCCAGGAGGCATATTACTCAACTGAGACAAGCAGAGATATGCATGGCAAAAGAACAACAGTCCCACGTCGGCAAGTATATGTATGCATGACTTCACCCACTCATGCAGACACACACATGCAGAGTCTAGCTTTTCTTCTCGCCATGTCTGAGCAGTAATGAGAACATTCGCTACGAGGAGCCTTGCATCAGATCATTTGAATGAGGAACACACCAACAGCACAGCAATAACCTGTTTGGCACACGGAGAGAATCCATAATCAAACACTTCTCGTCTCCTAGCAGAAAGAGAAGCTGTGATGTGTCTAACAAAGACGGACATGAAGAGCTCGGGATTAGCGTGTCTTTCTTTGTGCTGTATAATCAGTTTATGCGTCTGTGGCTCAGTGGTAGAGTCTGTTGTCTCTTGACAGGGAGGTTGGGAGTTTGATCTCCTGGTCCGATGTGTCCTTGGGCAAGTCACTTAACTTTATTTGTTACAAGCTCAAGTCCATTTACCATTTGAATGTGCAGTTCAGTCAACTTTTAGTTACATTGATGAGGCAATTTAATTGGACTGTTGTCTCAGCCAGAGAAAAATCCTTTTGCTTACATGGTGGTGACTCCCTTTTAGCTCCCCTACCATTGGACCAAGTTTCTGGTTAACCTACTAAGTCGCACAAAAAAAAAAAAAAAGAACAAGTTAGCAGTCACCAAACTGGTTGCATGTTGAACTGAGAAAACAAACTGCGTCTTACCCATTCTGGGCCTGCTTTCTTAATGACCATGTCATGAAATAATCATTTAATAAGTCTTTAAAGTAATTTTGTAATTTTCTATTTTTCTAGTACAGGCTTACATAATGAGGATTTGGCAGCAGAAGCTGAACAGCAAAGATGGAAAATGTGTAATGTAGAAGTGGGAAGTAGAGGCTCGATCAATGATCTTACTACTGGGAGAACTGGAAATGTGTGGATAGAGTTTTGCAAAGACAGCTGAAGAAAAACTCGGATGAAGCAGTGAAACCAAATCAGTGGATTTGGGCGAGGAGAGATGATGCTAGTTGGGGGGAAAAAAAACACATGGAGTATTCCTCTGTGAAATTCCTTTGTAATGTTTAATGTTGGCTCCAGGAAAAGCTTTTTTTTGCTTTCAACATAAGGATGCAATAGGTTAGAAAGGTTCTGCTGGTGGGTATGAGGAGCGGAGAGAGATATAGATCTGTGATGCCAGAGCTAACTCTTAAGCCTCCCCAAAGTGGGCCTCCAGGTTAATGTTTAGGTTGTGGGGGCCATTAGGGGCCATGCGGTAGGGCAGATATGGCCAGTGTTGTCAGTACCTGGAGCTTGCATAAACAGAGCCTGGATCTGTTGATGTTGTTTGGGTCGCAAGATCATGTTGTAGGTATGAAACTAATCATCAAGGCAGAAGGACAGGAAGAGGGTGTGAATGGTTTCCTCACTGAGCGGCCTACTTTTTATTGGGGCACAATTATGTGTTGTGTTTATTTCACTATCCTGTTTTAAAAATAATACAGTTCGTACATGTACAGATTAAATTCTGATTTACCACACGTAAAAAAAAACTTTAAAAAAAACTTCATATGCGATATCCATTTGATTATTTAAAAAAGGGAGGGTGCACATTAATGAACATTAACATGTAAATATGTCAGATTAGAGACTGAGACTTATTTCCATCTGTGGTACCCTTTCAGGTCGATGGGCACATATACAGATGTAAATACATGAGATGAGATTTTGCTTAAAAACAAACCAGGAATAAAGTGACTGTCCTAGTTAAAGTGTTAATGGGACAGGATGTTAAGTGCTAAAGTGCTAGTGTAATGCACATAATTGTAAAGCACTGGTGTAAATTCCACAATTGCCCTATCATGCTCATTAATGTAAAGTGCTGTCATAATTACTGATTATTATGCAGATGTGTGCATCCACATTATTGCACAAGAGCAGCATACATTGATGCATGTATATATATACTGCATGTATTCACTGTGATGGTTAGACATGGTCCAATGCTCTAAGTCCCTCATTTGGATCACCCTTGAAAGTTGCTATAAGCTGAATTTAGTCGGGAAATAACTTTTTTCCTCTCTTTTTGCTTCCAATATAGCTTCCATCGACTCATCATATTTCAAAATAGTCTTGACAAAATCATCTCTTGGACCATTTTTCTTACACTGCAAGGTTGTTATGTGAAAGACTGAGTGTGATTAATAGCTGACTTTGTAACAATGTGGATATTTGTCACGTAAAAAATTGGTAAACGCAGCAGAGCCTTATGGTTCCCTCATCTTTGCATAGTAACCGCTGGAGGGGTCTCCTTTAATAGCTCATTTTGTTGCACTATAGTGTCGAAAGAATCCTCGAGGGCTCCTCGCTGGATTCTTGTGCAAATTATCTTTCCTATCTCTTAGAGATGTTTGCATAAAACAGAACTGCAGAAAATATGTGCATATGATATGTTTGTGGTATAAAAAAAGGTGCAAGAGAATGCATGTTTCTGCATGTATGAAGCTACTGAGGGAATATGTGGAATAAGATCTTTAGAGACCCAATCAAACTCCAGCATGTATCTGTAATACCTCACATATTTTACAGACACTATCATCAGTCACTTCTTCCTGCAGGGATCTTAATTGTGCAGATATAGTTTTTGCCTTAAATTCCATTTATTCTTAGTTATGGGTTTTCTGCGTATCAATGTTCATTATCAATTACATGCCCTAAAAGCACCCAATCGCAATGGCCCAATGTTTGTGTATCAGTGTGTGCGCGCAGCAGATTAGCTGAAGAAGTTGATGTCAGACCCGAGACATTGCATTCCTCACACGGCTCATCACTTGCCTGTTAGCAAAATGAGAAGGCTATTTTGTCACTATTACGGATCATGGAGAAATATTTTCTCAAGTTGAAAATTAGAATCTGTAGCGGTGATTTGATTTAGAGACCAAATTACTTATTAGAGGAAGAGAGAATTGGAGGAGATGGGACTGCTCATGCTGGAGCAGCAGCAGGCAGTCACAGGGGAAATGATAAAGTCTGTGGCCATCACCTCTGTGTTTATTGGCTGACCTGGCTCCACCTTCTGAGTGTAGATCTCTGACTACAGGCCATCCTGTCTGATAACATTACAGGGCTCCGTGAAAGCATCTCTCTCCTGCAGCTTCTCTTTCCTCTCACTCCGCTTATACCTTAGAGACCATGTCAGAAACGCTTCGGCACGGCAATTTTCCCTCAGAGGTCAGATCATTATCGCACTGAGACCTTGACACCTCGCATGTTGGAAAGGTCACAGTTTGTTAGAAAGACAACTCTAAATTAAAGACAGTGCTCTCTAAAATGAGTTCATGAAAAAAACATCATGATCACGTCTTTTAAGTGCAGAACACGATATGAATATCTTCTGTCGATGTTGCTGTTGAACTTCACTGACTTAACTTTCCTTTTTCAGACATACCAACACATAAGTCTGTGGCTCAGTCTTCTTCTATCCGCAATCCACTTCTGCTTGTGTAACAGTGAGGCAGACACTCACAGTTATGGAAGTACAATGACTCCTGGGGTTTCCTACGTTTCCTCTCACTGTTTCTGCTCTACTCTGCTCTTGCTCTGCACAAAGCGCCGCAGGAGACGCATTTTGTCGACAGAGCTGTCAAACGTGGCGGCTTTTTTTAAAGCATTGCATTAATTAAAAAGAGACTTATCTGAAAAAATAGGTGACCTGAATACAGATCAGTGTGATGACTTTTATGACAAAACAAAACGGTTTTGTGTAATGTGGAGTATTTTGATTTTCTGGTTTGACCAGAAACAAGAGAAAAAAGACACCATCAACAATAACAATGACGTAGAACTTAACATTGGTCAGATGATGAAAACTGCAAGAATAAAAACAAACATGAAGCCAAACAACAACATGTGGATGGACTGCTCCACAAGACACTTCTCTGTCATCCATTTGACTCTTGTTTTTGGTCAATGTGGATCAGACCATGTCAATACAGATGGGCAGGTCGCATCTGATCACTTGCAATTTGTAATGTGGACAGTCAGTCAGTGAAATCCGATTCTGATTCAGATGGCAGTCAGAACAAAGCATGGCCTCTTGGAATCACTTCAGTCGATGTATTCCTCTGTCCATTATTTAAAGAGTCTATGGTGGTGACAGCCACCTCTTAAAACTTGTGATTGAGACCGATTACTTTAAGCAGTTCTGAAGGTAACAGCTTTATGTTTGAGGTTCTTTCACCTACTTTAAACTTTGAGCATAGCAGATATCATAGCTGATATCATACATATGAAGATAAAGCCTCAGGATAGCAGAAGTTATTCAGACAAGCAATTAAGGATGTCTGGGCCAACACTTTGTATGCTGTGCACCTATCAAAGTCTGCCTCGAAATGTGAAGGGAGGGAATGGATTTAGAGGAGAGACGCAACTTCTTTAACAAGAGTGTGAGCTGTACTTCTGTGCAGATGTGTGTTAAAATACATTGATACAAAGCTCAAGTGTTGTCCCGTCAAAGCCAATCAGATCACTGGTTGCATTAGAGTTTGTACAGTCTGGTACAGTCCTGAAATCCCCCACGCCAAATATGCTTCCCCTTGAATACAGAGTATGTATTCTCATGCAGAATCTGCAAGTTATTGTTTTTCCTGCCTTTAGGTCCCCTCTTTCTCATGAATTACTCTAGTTTTTGATGTTTTGCTGAAATGTCATTGTGCTTACATGAGAAAATAAGTTGATTGCAGGGGGAGACAGGCCAGTGTGAGCCTCAGTCATTTGGTTGCTTCGCTCGGTGTGGAAGTATTAGAGGAAAAGGTAGCTGAGCTTTGGTGCATTTATCACATCCTTAAACACAGACAAGAATAGGACGATGAAAGGGAAGTGGTGAAAGGGGATTGAGTCATGCATATGGAAGGGGCTCCATTGCTCCATCCACTGCCGTCGACTCATTTCACATTCACTCAGCATTCAGCTCCTCCTGAGCCATTCAAGTTATCCTCCCTTTGCTGAGCCGGTGAATTCAAAGGGGCTCTGCCTGCCTGCCGTTTTCTTAAGATCCCAGTGAAACTGCTCCACAGTAGCTCCAAGGTGAATAGTGCTGTGCACCTCCCAAACACTCCTTTGACTCTGCCTTTATCAGCAGGCTGCTCTCCACCCTGCAGACCCCCGGGCCTGCCCTTAACACGATTCAGACCATCCCCAGGTGGGAGAGCTTTCCCTCCAAAATCTCCCCTCATGTTCTCCCTGGGACACAGCAAGGGGTAAATAATCTGAACACCGAGAAACTTGCTGAACTGCTCCAGCACCGATAGTGGGATTCGTCAGGTCAGTTTGGAATATCGACACACAGAAGAAACTTGAGGATGAAGCTGACGTATAAGATACTTGTTTAAAAAAATTCAATCTTGACAGTCTAATGATGGGAAGTTAAAGGTACCAATCATTGTTAGAACTCAAACGGAGCAGATGAATTATAGATTGTGCTGATTTAAAAGGAATCGTATGAAATAGTTCTTGATGTTGGGTTTAAGTCACAAACTACTTTGGAGAAACTGCTTATTTATGATGTTGAACCCACAGCTTGTACACTGGAAAGACAATGTTTTGCTTTTCAAACAGCTTCTTATACTGCTGCAAGATGTGATAGCATAAGGACATTTTCCCCTCAATTTCTTTAGCATTTCCTTTTCCTCTTCGATCCCACAGAACAGATCCTCAAGGAATCAGCTTCCCTTTGAAACACCCACTGGGACAGCGGGATGTTAATCCACCTGTCGAGTCCACATCTGCTGCATCTACTGTACCTTCACTTTCTTGCATAATCCTATATGAATAAAATTAAGGGTTTGGAAGCAGCCAAGTAGGAAACACCGCCTCAATATTCGTTTCATCTTTTTGCTGTAAATCTTTGAGAGATAAGGAAAGACCAACTTTGGATAAAAATGTTCTACTGCAGAGCAGAATATATGGAAACAATAACTGTGTAATTTCTGTGACCTTTATGTCTCCAAAAATTGCAGTATTGAAATAATGGTTGGTATGTTCATCCCTATATATCTTTATCAAATATCATCATATAAACATATATCTTCCCAAATAGGCCATTTTAGTGTTAGTAATCAGTTTGATGTTTTTTGGTGGGTGGGGCTTAGGTGGCGCCAAATCAATCCTCCAGATAATTTGGGCTCCCCTAGCTGGAGAGTTGTTTTCTGGTAGCGTTGCTGGAATAAGTTAATACTGATGATGAAAAGCAGACTGGCCGACCTGTACACTCTGTCTCAGAAAAAGACTGACATAAAGACACCAAAAAGACTGTTGGTGAGCGAGCCTTCTCTTACCGTGCACCAACACTCTGGAACAGTCTACGGACATAAGGCAGGCATGCTCTGTGGATGTTTTTAAAGCCAAGTTAAAGACACACTTGTTTACATTCTGTTATTCGTCCTGATTTGTTTTTAATGTGTTAAATTTTTTGTGTTTTTAGTACCTGTACAGCACTTTGTTTGAAAGCGCTTTATAAATAAAGTTATTATTATTATTATTATTATTATTATTATTATGAACTACTGGGCCTAAAAGATTACTACCAATTACTATGTTTTATCAAGCACCAGTGACTCTCACAAACCTCTAGCCTCAACTGAGTTTTATATTCAGATTTTTTTTCATTCCCTTTCTCAATTGTCAAATCTAAACAGCTGTAAATATATTATATTTGTTTAAAATATTCACGATGCCCATAAACGCTATTGATCCTGGGAATCTACATGTTTCACGTAGCTACACCAAGAGGTCACGTGATATTACCCAGGATTTTCTGCACATTTTTGCAAGTCAATGACCTTGCAGAGAAATAGGAGAGGGGCTTCACAAGTATGTTGCTCAGTACATCAACACAACATGGTGATAGGAAATGGTATGTATGCTTTTATTGATCATCTAATGGTATTTTTACTGCATAATAAAACCCCATTAAACTCCTCTCCACTATTACTCCCTAAATATTGGACGTTGCAATCAAAGGTGAACAGTAGAAAACATCAACTAAGTTTGGGTTGAAATGTTTCATCTACTAGACCCAAATTATTTTGGGACAGGTTGTTAAGCTTATCATTTCATTTCACTTCCTGACTAAAACAATATGTAATGGAAAAACCTCAACCTATACTAAAAACAGAAGGAGCTTTAGTTTGAACTGAAATCACAGCACGGCTCTTTGTGTTATCCATGTTTGAGCAGCCAGCTCTTCATCTTTAATACTGGAATGCGGATGCCTTTGTGGTCTAATAAAAAGCTAACTGGTTGTAATAAGCATCTCGGGCTCGGTGTGCTCTTCAGCAGACAGAAGCTAACAAAACTACTTTTAGAATATTGGATTGTGTTATGTGTGGATTTATTTTTTCCTATCCAACAGTCGCAGATCTGAAATGTTCCTCATTACATCAAAAGAAAAGAAGCCCTTGGAAAGTAAAAGAAAGATATAAATAGATGGTCTATGGAGGGCGAGAGATTGAACAAAAGATGGACGGTGAAAAAAAAAAAGTGGGGGAGTTAAAAATGTATCGAGAAAATGACAGAAAGGATCTTTCATTCAGCTGGCCGTCTGGTGAGATAAAAAATAATCCTGCTTCAGAAAGGTGTTGAAAGAGTCACAAAGGCTCTCCCTGGTGTATCTTGGTACAAAATACCCCCCTGCTCTCAGAAGGTAGCCTATAATTCAATCTCTATTGTCTGCCACTGAATGTTCTGTTTGGAGGGTTGGTGGAAACTAGGCTTAGCCGTCTGCACCAATTATTTTGCAATGGAATATAGTCGTCCCCAAAGGTGGCCTGGATTTGGAGCATTCAGGACTGAGCTATGCCATCAACACAACAGCTGAGTTTAATTACTGGACAGGTATTCCTATCATAATGGTGTAAAGTGCTAAATGTACAAAGATGTATTCTTTTTTTGTCCATTTGCATTGCATTCAGCAACATAACGTGCTGTTTCTGTGCAGCTGTGTCACTAGCTAGATCTAGTACCATCTGTTTGCAGTCCTGCTAGCTCTTTGGTAGCTAAGCTCTCATAATACTGCAAGGTTATGAGGTACGGACGCACAACCAGCGACCCATCGACCTACCTTTACCTGGTGGCTGACGCAGTCACGATGGTGTGAGTCTCAGCATTTTATACTGGTATGTTGGTCACATTAAGACATTTTAGTGAAAATAAGTGATTTGTGACAATTTTATGCTTGTTTATTAGAATGTGGATAAACTCGGCATCTGTAAGCTCGACAGACCACAAACCTTGACAGGTGTTAATAAACAACAGATGTGTTTTCATGTTTCTGCGATTCCATTGGAAGCACAGATTCTTTGCCTCATTTCTGTAATCACTTTTATTCTCCCTTATAGTTAACTCTTTCTCTCAATTTGCCCCTACTTTGTGGTCAGTGACAGCCATTTTAGTGACTAATACTGAGAGTCATTCTTGTCTCTGCAGATGAAAGTGGAGCTGCCCTGGTACTAACGCCGAGTGCATTAGGGGGGCTGCGCTGTGCTCCTCAGCAGGCAATGGACAGGCTGTATTAGCAGCAGTAATGCCCGAGGCTGAGCAACAGGGCACTCACTGTTTAATCAGGTTATCTGGGAGTAGAGGCACAGCAGTATGTCTGCAGGGGTTTTGGGGGGTTTCTGGAAGGACAGCAGGATAGTGACACATCTCACTGAGTGGAATGATCCTGACCTGCAGAGAGGCTTAAAGCTTATGAAAAAAAAAAGTCCCTGAGTGTAAAAACTGCATCAAAGAAACTTTATCACTATCATGCAATTTATTTGAACTTTTAGAAAATATTTCTAAAAACTAATTAGTGGTGTGAGACACCAAACAATGGGCAGGCTGTTTCCTGGTGTTCGCAAACACAGTGGTGCACACAATTAAGCATGTAAAATATTTATAAAGCACGGACCAAAGCAGCGTGGAAAAAATGTGTACGACTCTTTGGAATGAGAGCAAAAGCTAACATGGTGGCCAAAGGTCTTCTTGCTTGGGGAGTCAGTGTATGTGGTGCTCCTGTTGATGGTGTGTGTGTGTGTGTGTTTTTGTGTGTCCTTTATCTCCAGCCCACATACAGGGACTAAGTGCACATCAGGGCTGTTTTCCTGTGTGCAGGGCAGCGTATCCTGCTCTCCAAAGCCCAGGAAATTACAGTTCAGCCAAGCAGAAAACGGGAGAGGGATTTGGACAACAGGCTTCACCTGTCTCAGGCCTCAGGCTCATAAAGCAACTTCTACTGTAAATGAGGAAGGAGGAACAGTGGTGAATGTACTCTGAAGACTCAAAGCATTTGAGTGTGAACAATATGTTACGGAAATTGCAATGAATGGTTTTCATTTCCATAAATCTATGAATACAAAAAAAAAAGGGAATCATGATTATTACCCTTTAAATATGTGAATAAACATGCAGCATTGACAGCATACAAAGACAGCAACTGGAAGCATTCTGCCGCCCAGCCTTAATTAGCCAGCATGCAGGGCTTGCTGTTGTGCGTTGCCCTCTCTGTCTGTGTGTTTGTTTCCCTGCAGGCGGCTGGAGGACGGTGTTCTGCCACTCCTGGGTAGACCTGGCCAGTCTCTCAGGTGTTAGGCAACATCTGGCAGTCAACACGCTAGCAGCCCCTCACCACCGCAGCTCCTCGTCTCACATTGCTTTTGTTGTAGTTTGCTAATGTTAGTTTCAGCCAACAGGTGAAACACTGATTCACTGACAAACACCTCGCTCTCTCTGTCAACTCTTATTTTGGCATCTTGTTTTTTTGTCGGGCCTTCAGAGCCGGGTCATGACAGTACTTAGCTGAAATATGATAAAATATGAAACATTTAAGTTGTGTCACGATCTCCATCTCCTTCTTGTTTATTTGAAGTCACTATTTTGTTCACACCGAGCACTGCATAACATGCATTCGGTAATAATGTGTGGGATATCACATTCTGCACAAGGACCCAGATACACTTTGTAAAATGAGGGCACACTTGGAAGACTTGGGAGAAGGTTTCCCACAAGACCAGCAAACAGGAAGGTTTGATAAGTCCAAAAATTCATGACATGCAAATTGATGACACGAAGGAACCGACGTGTAGCACGTGAAGAAGACAAGAAGGGAGCCATGAGTGTGCCATGGGGGAAAAGGTTCCTCATGTTGTTCCTGCTGTTACTGAATTGCTTTGAACTTGCTGACATACGTTTATAATGTTTACCAGATTTAAAAAACAGATTCAAACGTTGTCTCTTCCATGAGGAGGACAGACACTGTAAACTATGAAAAGAAGACAAACTGTGTATAACAACATGCAGCATTGAATGCAACAACCAGTAAGGTGAACTGGTTTGATTTTCAGCTATCCTTCCACCTATGAGCAAGATGACGGATTAATATCAAAAGTCTCTGTGCGTCACCTGAGCAGGAGGAAACAGCCACAGTCGAGCCGGTTTAATCCAGACGGACGGATAGAAACAGGAGCAGTGACTGTAAAATGTGATTAAACAACACAATTGCGTAGGCATCCCACTGATCTGGTCGCCATGCTGTGAGGTACAGAAGACTAAAAACCTGCAAAGTCACCACATTTAGCAAATTGTGAGAATTATGTTTTGTGTCTGTCTGCAGAAATTAAACGCCTGAAGCAAGCTCACAGTCCCACCGTTCTGAATGTTAAAACACCTGCTCTGTGTCAGAGCAGCCTTGCACTGCATTTCACATGGAGGATTAGTATGCATTAATATAATCTATCTGCTATCTTTTGTGAAAATGTAAAAGAGAGGTGTAGGAACAGAAAATGAGAAGTGCAAAAACTAAATGTCAGGGGTTTTAACAATCTCAGAGGATGACCAGCGAGCTGTCATCAGATCCCTTCTTCCTCATTCATATTTAAACTCATGTTTAAATTTCAGTTCAAATTCAACCCTTTAATGATACAGTCATTGAGAGAGTGCAATATTAAATAAAATATCTCTGTATCTGGATAGATGAAAAACATACAATATATATATTTTTTAATTATTTTCTTACCTTTTTAATAAAAAATGACTGCACTTCCTGTTTTATTCCTTTTTTTATATGTATCTTGTACCTTGTCACCATTGAGGGTTTTCCCTCAATGTGTTTTCTGAGGATTTAAATAAATGAATGAAAGATGATGATGATATTCCTCACACGACTGCTGCATCAGCCTATAATTTGGAGGCATTTAACTTTCAAACTCACTTGAATGACTGGCAGTTCTTTGGGCATGCACCAGCTTTTTCTCTGCTCAAACATGATACTTTCATATGTTCTTCAATGCATGTGCAGAGATGACACCATGTCGTATTATCTTTATGCATCTTGCAGTTGTTACACCTTCCCACAGCCTGCACTTCCATACAGTGAGACGACCTTTAAACTGTCTGTAAAAGGAGGGAGAGGCTCCCCTCCATGGTTCTGACAGACAATTTAGATTTGATTGATGTGCACATTTCTTTACATATATCTGTCACGCATGCATAATTAAATTTTCAATATAAGTTGCTTTCCACCAAGCATAGACCTTGAAATAAATGTCGATATACAGACAGTGACCACAGCCAAAGGCATTTCTGTCAGCTGAGCTGTCTAACAATGACAACGTTTGAAATCGACTCTCTCAGAAAAAGTTAATATAGGTGAAAATGTTTGGCTTTCTTTGCACAGTTTGACAAGCTAACAAAACAGTTTTGAGCGGACAGCTTTGGACAGTTTCTGAAATCTCAGATATTTAGAAATTCAAAACAGCTGTCAGTTTCCTGATCTGTCCTCGCAGGGCAGTGAAAGGTCTATATGTTTGTTTTTTAAGTGAGCCCTGCCTTTGTCCCTGTGTTTTGTGGCTTGACAGAAGGAATATAGGGTATATGGTGTCTTTCAGATCTGCTGTCAGAGAAGATCAAAAGGATAAATGTGAATTTCTACAGCAGGGCTCGAGCTGAGACACCGAGCTCTGAGGCCAAAGTAGGCAGACGTGAAACCAGACAAGCAGAAAACATTGGTTTAGGGGTGACGGTTAATTACGTTATGAAGATATGAGTATACCTAAAGCATCAAAGTATCAACACTAGTAATAATGATTGTGGTGGGTTGAACATCAAGTGACCTTGGATTTACTCGTGTAACAAGAAAAAAAACTTCCAGAGGACTCCAAAGTTAGACTATTAAAAGAAAGTGAAGTTCTCCTTATTAATAAACTAACCCTCTAAGCCTCCCACAAGTCTGTCTCTTAAAGTGACAGTACCCTACCATACTGCTTTTAACCTAGCAGAACATCCTTCCACATGAACTGAATTCATTTACTTTTAAGATTTTTTTTATAACTGAACTTATCCAATGAAATCCCTGAAGAAAATGTGAAATTTCAAACATGATTACAGACTGCTTATTTATGTACTAACATGTATGAATGTAACTTGGTTCCCACAACACAAAGCTTAAATGTGCAAATCACAAAGACAACCGGAACACGTTTTAACTCCAAAAGATGCTCGATGGTGCCTTTTGTACTGTAGCTGTATCACATCTGCACCAAAGCAGCCCAAAGGACCCGGCACACTTATTGTTGTGAAGACCTGCATTACTGAGGGTCATATCTCTACCTGTGTAAACAAGGCTGTTATTTATCACTTCACGTTCTACCCTTCCTCTGTTCTACGCCAATTAGAGTCCTCCGCTGCCGCTCTCGACCCGACCCGAGCTTGTCACAAACGCGGTGATAAGCCCCGTTCTCCTCCTGCACCCTGCCTCTCCATTTTCCATCTCATTAGCATTCATTTTCTCCCTAATTGAGCCTAATAAGGAAATAATGTTTGACATTAAATCCTTCTGAACATGTGGCCCAGCTGATCACTGTGTCTGTTTGTTATTCCACAGTAAGTGTTTACTTTGTCTGCCGTTTGTTTGTTTGCCTTGCTTATGGTTCTTGTAATAGCCTACTTACAATTCCCACTTTCCATCTGTCTGTAGCTGACCCCTCGCTGTTTTTCAGCTCAAGTTTGACTTCCCTCAAATGTGTTTGCAAAGTCCTGCTTAGTTTGTACTTTCAATTCGAACAATGTGTGCATTCATATTTTTAGCGAGCTTCCAAAACTCACCAGTGCAACCAGTACAATCAAATGACAATAAACTTTTGTTTATTATTCTTATGTATTTTTTTTTTTATCTCTCTGACAATTGCAGTATGATTTAAAATAAATAAAGTCATTATGCAGCACAACAAGGAGAAGAAGGAATGGAGTAGAAATCATTTGGATCATAAAATAAACTTGGTTTCTTTATGGATGTAAACTCAGAAAGAAGCTGGAGGATCAACTGGACCTTACACAGGCAGGCTGCATCATCAGTACCAGTGAAACCAGTGTAATGTCTGCAATTCAGTGCTTGTGACCTGATGCACTTTAAAATTCGCCCCAATGCATAGTGCATTGACAGCACTTTAATGTGTTGGGATACACTACAACACTAATGGCTAAGCAGGCTGTAAATGTCACTTTTTACCAGCTTATAGGTCATCATCCTGTCTGCCTAACATAAACAGCGCAGGTGGGCAGAGTGACTCCAGGTAAAGGGCTCACGTACCTCATAATCATCAACGTCACTGTTGGCTGAAAGCTCAACTTTCCTTACAGCTTAGCAGGGCTGCAAACTCCACATGGCAATAACAGATTGGACAGAGCTCACAGTTGTACAGAAGTCACACCTTGTGAACTTTGATGGAAATCGTCATGCAGGACGATAGTTTTTCCCCTCTGGGAAACAGACAGGGTCTTATTGGTGCGATTTATATCCGGGATTTAATGGAGCTCTAAAAGCTCCACAGACGTGAGAGGAACAACAGAGTCAGGAGATGAAACACTCGGGGGTGTTACATGGCAGCCACTTTTAACACACATGTAGTCGTGTGCTTATTTGGAATTTAAATGTTGATCATAGAGCTGTAACAGACACATCTAACATGTTTAAAGGCTGTGCCATTTATGTGATTTAAAAGACCCAGAGGTCTCCTTTTCACTGTGCCAATAAAGTGCCTTTAGAGTGATGGGGATTTCAACCCGCCTCTGAATATTTCATGTTTAAACTCCCTCATAAGCCATTAGCTACAGTAGCAATGGAGACCCTGGAAATAAATGTGACCAGGACAGCGTGCAGGGACCACTGAGCGCCGTAAAAGTGATACAGTCTCCACTGTGCCCACAGAGGACCGTCAATAAAAACAGACGCTGCATTTGATAAGAGCTTCTTGTTCAGACTTCGGACTGAGACACAGGCTTACTATGGTGCTTGTGATAAGAGTGAACATGGTATCGTACAAGCCTGTTCAGAAAGAAGTGAGCACGTGAAGCCTGCATGTGCATCAACACGATGAAGACACTGAACAGCTGTACTTCAGGAACTACAATAACCAGGATGGAAGTAATGATCATTAGCGTTAGCATAAAAGATGCTCACTCAGGTCTCATATCAGAAGCAGTTTTCACTCTAACCAGGTTATTTTTAAGCCATTTAATATTCGTTTTTGTCTGTCTTTGTTCAGACCATGAAATAAAAAATAAAAAAACACTCAAAAGAGCGTTTGTACAAAGAAGAGTAATGCTAATCTGGGATCATGCATGGATCAATTATCTTACAAATGAATTAAATGTGTTTAAAATCCATAACTTATACCTAATGATTGGATCATGCTAACATCTTCACATCTTGACTGACTGTTTCAATAAAGTTATCTGTTTCTGTGACAAACAAAGCTCACTCTTGAGCTTCCTGTTATTCTTTTGATGTGCACAGACAACATTTCACACATAAATGAAGCAGAAATAAATCTGTAAATATCTTTCTAAGTCATTACTGTCTCTAATCAGTGGGAAGCATTAGTCCAGCTGGCTGACCGTTGTCAGAGCTGTTTACATCATGTTTAAATGCTGATGCTGCTGCTGCTGCTTATAAAGCTGTTTTATTCAAGGACTAGAGAAAATAAAAATAACATACTCAATGCTCATTTGGATGTCACATTAGATCACAGTCATTCTGTCTCAATTTACATATAAGCAAAGTGTGCTAACATTAGCCTGCTAACATAACAATTCAGGCTAGTGGCAATTGCAGCTCGAGGAAAGGGCAATTTGTCTGTCACTTGTACTTAACTGTTTTTAATTACATTTTGTTCTGAGTCATAACTCCATGGTATGAACTTGATTGGAGAGGGGTTGGAGGTGTGTCGCTGCAGGAGAGCTGAGGCTCCAGAATAACGGCGGTCGCCACACCACAGTTACTTTTGGTTTAATGCTGGTGCTCTCGGGCGACATCTACTAGATCAAAAAGTCACAAATTCTTCTATTTAAAAATAAAGAGCCAAAGACAAGAACTGGATAGTGTTCTTTGTCCCATCTCAAGCCAACTGGAGGTGAGACATGCATCAAAAATTCAGAAGTCTTCAACTGCAGAAACAACTGAGTAAAGAAGAGTTTGAGTTCAATCCCTGATAGACAGAGGATGTAAGATACTTGGTCTAATCCAGCCTCATGTGCATACAGCACATTTTTTTAAGGATTATTTTGTCATTCAGGTCATGCACTTCTGTATCGCAATAAATCAGCAACTTACCCAACAGCTTCAAACTATGTTCATTGTTCATCCTAAGTAGGTTTGTGTCTCTCTTCTTTCTCTTCATCTCTTAATGTCCCTCGTCACGTTGGATTCAGCTCAGTCTTTGTGTCATTAAATATTTCTGCTCTGAGCTAAAGTTTCTGCAAACCAAACACGGTCAAATCTTAATGGAGGAGCTCCCTCGATCCCCGCAGTGTCTATTCTTTACTGTCCTCTTTTCAGATTCTTTCTTTGTCTGCGTCTTTAGAGTTTGCAGAAGGCAACATTATTTCATTAGACTGAGCGAGAGCCGTGTGCAGGATTTTCTCCATTCATTACAGTGACAGTTATTCTTCCTAAGCACCTGCTTTGTTGGAATTTTTGTTAAAATAAAAGAAATATTATATAATAAGTTACACAATAATTGAAATGTTCCCTTAAATAAATGTATTGTGTCTCTGAGCTTTTTAAAAGCTCGTTCAGTCTTAATCAAACAACCGATCAGGGTTGGCACATAAACTGACATCAGTGCCTCGGTTTGGCCTCGTCAGACAGCGTGCGCCTTGCCCCACTGGATCTGTTTCCAGAATGTGAGTGCTGCCATGAGCAGCTTGACACACATAACAGAAAACTACAAAATCCGGCGGGAACAAAGAGAAGAACATGCAAATGTTATGCAATGTTAATGAAGTGATGGAAAATACGAACCTGAGTCGGTATACTGTGTTTAATTTTGAAATTAATGGGACACTCTGTGGGTTCTCTTTCTGACTTCCTGTTCCGATTTTCATTCTGTCGAGCCCGACTGATGGCACACTCCAGAGATGGACGTGTTTGCTGTGGTTCTTCAGTCTTTGACAGCGAACGGCGGCGTAGAGCACTGCTGTGAATTTGGGATTTAGTGGCATGTTTGGTGAGTCATTTCGTAGGCGGTGCTTGTCAAAGTGATGAGGTAGCATTTTGAATGATAAATATACAAATATTGGTGCTTTCAAAGATAAAATAAGTCGATTCTGAATATGCAAATGTTGGCCGATATTATTGGCTGGCGGTTTAATCAGCCGAGCTCTATTAGAAGACTTCTTAGTTTCTAAAAAAAGTAACACACTGTCTCTTTAATTTTGGTTTTATAAATGTTATAAAAAAGATGAACTCCTCCAAACTCTTTAAATGGCATATATCACACAGAATCCACAAACTCAAAGTAAGACTTTTCACACCAATCAAGCTTTAGACTATTCCACATAGCAAAGTGTTTCTTTTAAATGACAGCGTTAGCTTCAGCATCCTCCTTTTTTGTCTTTGCTTAATGGCATATTTCAAAACTCAGAATTACCAACTTGCGCTTAGACTCAAGGGCTCAATGTGGCGTGTTACTGAGCCACTCATATCTGTAAGAAGTACCGTGAAATGTGATGCATGAAACACACTTTGAATACCTTTTTGTGCATCTCAAAAAATATAAAACATGAGCATCGTGACCAACAAGTGCAGCAACATCACCCACTGCAAGCAAGTAGACATGGTTAAAAAATACCTATCAGGGATCACTGGGCTATCGACACCACTTTTAAACAGCTTAAACATATTTTTGCAGCAAACACAGGACTTGACTTGTTGGTCCGGGGCTGGAGAGGTGCAAGAGCACTTCTGAGTACTGCAGAGCATGGCCGTAGCCATCATAAGGACCCCGAGGTCATGTCCTCGGGATCGGAGCAAAGATGCAACGTAGTGTTAAGAGGCTTCATCAGTCAAGTTATCATTTGTTGCAGCGAGAAAAGGCAGAGGATGATCAGGCAAAGAGGAGGAAAGGTGAGAATTGTAAGGAGCTAAGAGAGTGAGAAACATAGTGAACGAGCCAGACTGTCTTGGATGAAACAGCCAACAGAGACGCTCCAGAGGTCTCCAACCTTTCTTCACCTGTGAGCTACTTTGAAAGAATTCAAGTGGCTAAGAGTTACTTGCATCCCATTGCTGATATTTATTTACACAGCACACATCAGCTGACTTTTCTGAAATTGCAATAAGCCGATAAATGATCTTAAATCACATCAATCACATCAAGACAATCAAAACATGAATATTTTACAATTGTTAAATTGATTACCAGAGTCTATAAAAAACACTTAATATACAGTTACAGATCTTCCTAGTTTTTTTTAACACCGCACACACACACACACGCGCACACACGCACACACACATACATTGCAGCAACACACTTATACAAAGACACACTAAACAGTTTTGCCTAAAATAAATGTTTGCAGAATGTTGACCTCGGTATTTCAAAAATCCTGGCTACGGCCCTGCTGCCTTTGAGCAAGGCACCAAACCCTCAAATGCTCTGGTGCGCTCCCCTCTGACACCTCTGCACTAATGCATGTCCACGGCCGGTTTGTGCATGCACGTGATTCGGGCTTGTGTGTGTGATCTCTCAGAAACAGACACAAATCCAACATATTTAAAGTCATGTAAAGGACATGTGTGGCTCTCAAAGGGAATGGGAGGCAGGTCAGGGTCAATTAGAAGTTTGATCTGAAGGGAACTAGAGAGGTTGAAGATCTTGTCTTTGGATCAAGCTTTGAATTTACCACTAATGCATTTGCTCCATGGTTTGCAGTCCCTTATGTTTAAAGATGAAAGCTGGACGTATGTTCTGTCTCTGTCTTCCCTGGTTATTTATGAGATACTGGGACGATTGGTTACTCGCTGTCAAAGGTGCTTGTAAACAACTGGAACCAGACGGTAACCAGTGAAAGTCAATGTCCTGGTTTCATGTTGCATGTAATGATTCCAGAGCAGGGAAAGACACCCAGAGAAAATTCAGATGATATGTTTGCAGCTCTCAGCCTTCTTCCGCTGCCTGCTCTCCTCTCACATCTGTTGGTATTTACAGAGTGAATTATTTCTGAGGTTTTATAAAAGCCAGTTAGCTTATCAACAGCTTGCATCCAGCTGAACACCCGCACTCACGTCTGGTTTCAGAAAACAGGATGAGATTAATCAACTTACTTAAAAAGTACATTTTCATAGCCCTCTTAAACTTTCTTTCCTGACAGCAAAGGTTCAATGAGGCAAACAGAACAGGCCTCAAACGGGCTTCTTCTGGGAGCCTCAGCCAATACTTCACCATAGCGACAGATTTGTTTCCACATGCCCGTTTGCTCAACAGTTGTTACTTAAGTTAAGATGTGTCAAAGTAAATGATGTTTTACTCGAGAATGGCATGAGTCACCCGACTCAGGTAAACAAAGTAGCATCTGCATCAACACTAAAACTGACGAAGAAACTGACAAAGAAAAATGGTAGATGTGTCAAGGAATTATGCCTGGACAAAAAAACCCAAACAGAGAATTGTAAAAGTCGATTTTCTAATCGTTTATAAACTTTCCCACCGCCACATCAATTCATTAAATGGATTAAAAATGTCATTTTATTTCCCTTCAGCACATACCAGCATTTGTAAAGATATGTCAGTGTCTCGTTAAGCTGCACAAAGGTTACACCAGGTGGTTGGGGTGGTTAATGTCAACAGTATTTCAGATGTGTCCTAACGCTTAATGTGACTTTTCCTACACTAGTATTGTGTGCAGGCGGGTCATTAAAAACTCCTAATTTTTTACTACCCAAGGCTGATATTTTTGTTGCTATGGTAACCTGACAGGCGTGACGTCTTTCCAGCCCTATGAGACACAAAATGAAACTGCGGAGAGTTCAGAGTGAAAAAAAAAAAAGGAATATACACAATACACACAACAATCAATAGAGCTAACAATGGGACACACACACACACACACACACATAAACAAATACACACACACTGACCTGGTAGGAGTCAATGGCCTCTCGGTCCAATGAGCGGCTGACTGACACTTCTCCTGTGTCTATGTCGATGATGAAGAGACCTTTGGGATCCTCGTCAGCACCTGGACCTGTCAGTCTGAAGATATGGTTTCCTGGCTTCTCTGTTGAAATCACCTAAAACACACACACAAACAATGACATCAACAACTCAAACAATTGCCACACAAGCTTTCCCGCTTTAATTCTTCATCAGTCTGCTTCCTGGAATGGAGAACTGCTTCTATTTTTCATTTCTCGGGAGCGCGGTAAACTGAGTCTGTTTTTATTATCATCAAAGTGCTGAGTGATATACTTTGGTGCAAAAGCAGCTCACTGAACTTCGATGGTGAGGAAAAATTGCAGATAGTTGGCATTTAAAAATTCATATCAGACAACACTTGGATTTGATTTCATCAGTTTGCTAACTCTTCTATGTAAAGTAGGAGAGTTACTGTTGCAAGTCTCCAACAGATCTGGCGTCCTGCTGTGACCACGTGTCAGTCCAAGAGACTTCTTTTAGATAAAAACGGTGGAACCGTAAACTGAACCAAATCATGGAAAATACTGTATATTTTAGTCATGAAAAAGCCTGCTACACTGATGATGTGTGTTTTTAAGTGTTCTCAGAATTAATGGCAAACAATCTCACCGCAGGACATTTGGAAACATATACTCACATGAGACTGTCATAGCCAGCAGCATCCACAGATTCCCGGGCAACAGGAACAGGCAGGTTGGAAAAACAAGACAGAGAAAATACAGCGTGTTAGAGAAACAAAGAACAGCATCACGCTCCAACTGAGAACTGAGGCCGAGATGTGTGCCGCTCCTGAGTTCAGGACAGACAAACCGTGAGGGGAAAAAACGACAACAAAATCGCCCAAGGCCGAGAGAGTAATAATGTACAGTATTATGTCACATAAAAAATCATAATGAGGACACGTTAAAATACATAAACAACACAGTATGTGTGTTGGAGCTCAGAGCACACACTGAACTAAAGACTCAATTTGGCTTTGCTGTTGTCGCTGGGTAAAATAAATTGAGCTGTAAATATTGAGAACATGGACAAGTTTAGAATAGGGGACAGTTTGAGCTATTAAACTGATGTAATTTTGGAATAAATCTACAATGATGCATGTGTTTGAAGACCATAATCAAATAAAAATACTTAGACTTAGTGTATGGTCAAAAAACTGCACACAGGGTTTGAACCACCATAGAACTTTTTCACTCATGCAGCCCTCAATATGTCTAAAAGATTAGATAGAGGGTCTGTTACTGAAATCTTCCCGAGTTACTCCTTCACACATTCCTCAAGGCAGGAGATTTTTTGGAACGGATTCCAGTGAGCAAGACATGGCGTTATAAGGACGCTGTGTTGCAAATGCAAGGCTCACAACGTAACCACGGCGGTGGACGACGCATCACTCTTTCGTCTTGCAGGCATTTTACAAAGGAAGTGGGTGGAATACAGCCAGATAGAGTTTGAGTGGAAAACTTCTGCTGTTTGCATTTTAACATGCAGCTCATTCCAAATACGTCAGGACATTTTTTTTAGTCCATTGTGAAAAGAACTTTGTTTTTTGGACTCAATCTGCACTGTAACTCTGTATCTGGGATATAATGTTCCCCCCCCGCTCTGTGCCTCATGATCAGAGCAGGGCCATGAGGTCGTCTTTAATGAGAGCGCGAGAGCTTCGCCGGAACCACAGCTACAGTTAAGGCCTTTCTACTCCCCCCCACTTGAAAGAGCATAGGAGATGAGACTGCAGAGTTACAAGCCAGACGGAGCTCAAGCCCTTACAGCCTCTCCAAAGGCTCTCTGCCATTTATCTCCATGATTCGCTTCATCATTTCCCTCTGTTCCCTCTCGCTCTCAGGCCACGCTTGGCTCTTTTTCTAATGTGTCCATCATCGCTTTCTCACTGAGCATCTGTATCTCATCTTTTATGTTCTTCTACTGTTTTTAACTGTTTACTGTGATTTTTTTTTACATGTAAAGTGCCTTTGAGCCCTCGTAAAAGCGCTTACAAATTAAATGTATTATTATTATTATTATTATCATTTTTTCAAATCTCAGTGATCGTGGTTCAGTATTCCACTATTTTTCGCTCCCTCTGCTTTTTCTGTTCATCATACTAAATGCTGAGTGAGATTAATGATAAACATGCTCCATAAAAACTCATAAACCTGTACGTCTCCGGCCTTTTGTTTTTCTACATTATCTTTCAAATGTATCGCTCTGGTCAAGTGATTTTTAAAAGTGGTAATATCAAGTTGTGTTTGAAATCCCTAATTACACAGCTAAGTAAAATGAGCATTTATTATTGTATTCCTGTTCTGTCATTGTAAGGACATAAACGCTGTCATACAAAGCCAACCCATGCATACACACAAACTCTCACAGGTGCAATAGCTGTCACTCACGACAGAGATATTTCCGAGCCGTAATCACAGTGTGAGCCAACACCTGCTGAGAGCGACAAACTGGGTCAGAAGAAGAAAACCAAGGCGCAACTTTAGTTGGATTCGCAGATGGCTGTGCATCAAACTTTAAAGGATGCAAGAAAGAAGAGGAGGGAAAACAAGAACGGACGTACAGGGAGGATTTGGAGGGGTTGTGTGAGGACACAGAGTAAGAAGGAGGGTGAGAGAGGAGGGAGTAGAAAGTACGAGAGAGGGAGAGATCTCTGATAAAGACGCAGGAACTACAGCTGAAGAGTAACTGAAGTGTCAGGAGGAGTTTGGCGTGATTAGGAGATGTCTCTGTGGGAGGGAAGTGTGATAATCTGCAACGTACACACACTGCTGGCATAGAAACTTGCACCCGTTGGCTTTGTCTCTCTACGAGTCTGCCTCCCTCTGAGTGTGTGGGAGAATCTCACCCCTTTCTATCAGCTCTCATTACCACCCAAGCAGACATGAAAGGCTGCAGGGCATGTGATTCTGGGGCTAGATGACAGGAGGTGTGGTAGCTCCGCAACACCAAACGCCTCCGAAACAGGCAGAGAAAATGAGCACCAAAACAATAAGTCTGCACCGGAGTGTGTAGCCGAATGCTTGCTGGCTGGTGTGTGTTTAAAGCATGATAACACCTCCTTCTGTCTGAGGCGCTGGTGTGAGGATGGCAACAATCAAAACCAGCAGGAATGTTCAAAACATGTGCACACATCCAGAGAGACTCAGTAGATACCAGATTTGTAAACATTGATCCAATTCTAGTAAAAAAAAATACATCAAACCGAACAAACACTCCCGCAGTCTAAATTCCACACGGACAGCACCGAGCCAGTGTGTTTGTGCAATTTAGACTCACACTCACTTTCAAGTAAAATCGTACTATAGATTTGGAGTCATCTTTAAGCTGTTACTACTTTTCATACAATCATTATTTCAATTGTCCGAGGTTGTATCATGTTAAGCACATAAAAATAATCAAATGTTCAAAATTTTGACAACCTTTACTCACCGACATAAAAAGTTTAACTCAAGGTTTTTTGTATCTGTTATAAATACAGACACACACGTTCATTGCTGCTGCAAACTATCGTCACACTTTTTCATTATCATGCTGGTTCTGCACAAACACACAAACCAACTCAAGACCAGGGCAAACACACGCTCTCCATGACCTTGTGTATTAAGAGAAACATGTTTGTGTGTGTGTGTGTGTGTGTGTGTGTGTGAGTGTGTGTTTTAGAGAGAGAGAGAGCAGGAGAGAGTATGCAGTAGCATCCCTCAGTGGAGCTTCTGTTATCCCTGTCAAGGTCACAGAGCCAGCAGTGAATGACAATCACTGGCCATGAATGGGCTCCTGGGACCGGGCCAGGCTGTTTGTGTATGTGTGTGTGTGAGAGAGAGAGAGAGAGAGAGAGAGAGAGAGAGAGAGAGAGATGGTGTGCATCTGTATATGTGAGACTGAGAAGACATCGAAGTGATGGACTGATTGGAATCGAGTGTACAAGAATGTGTGTGTGTGTGTGTGTGTGCGTGTGTGTGTGTGTGTGCGTGTGTGGGTGTGTGTGTGTGGGTGTGTGTGCGCGCGTGTGTACGAGCATGGCAGGCTTGCACCAGTGCTCCGCCTGATTGTCCTGCCACTCCAGCCTGCTAATGACAGGGACGGGGTGAGGTGGAAGGGCCCGCTGAAGACATGGACGTGTAGAGCCGTTCTGAGTCAACAGCACAGGACAATGGGAAAGCTAAGGCGTTAATTAAATTAATTAAACGGCTTTGATTGACTAGCCAGACCTCTGCTAATCATTTCCCATCAGCCACTGTGTCTTGTGTCAATCACGAGGAGCCTCCGAGGGGCTGCAATCAAGAAGACCCCCGGTTGAGAAGTGTCATTAAGAAGCAAGTCTTTGTTAAGAAGGTCAACAGAATCAGCTGCTGAGGGAAAGTCTGCTTCTGTTAAGTAGCTTCATCCAGGGTTACGGCATTTGGACATATGTGCATTTGTTGGGCAGATTAAGAAATTAGCATATGACCGACTGAAACATATGCCCCCAAAAAAACCAAGAATTAAAAAGTAAATAATGGCAAATTAAATATTGTTTTTTCCACACAAGATTGCAAAACATGTCACATCCACAAAACACTGTGCAGACTATTTTTCCCCTGAAAAAAATAACCAGTGATGATTGATACTCCAATGTACAGCCTCCCCTTGCTCTGCCTTCCCTGTGTTGTGCCACAAATCCTATAGATGCTGCCGGCAGACTGCTGAAATTAATTCATCTTGTGGTTGATGACAGAGATCAGCAGAACCCAAGAAGAGAATAAGAATTAAGGCGTGAGTACTAATCTGAACAGCAACTGTTCATCCACAAACATATCAGGGAGAACAGCCAGATGTGTCTGCCTCCAAGTCATTTCACTTCCTCTTTAAAGCATCCAGTTCACTAACTTTCAGCTTTTTTAGTCATTTGTTCCAAGTAAAAGCCACAGCAATTTTTGTTTTGTTTTATTGCAGCTTGTAAATCTGGAGCTAATTGTAACGTCTTCCATATTTCTGCCAGCTCCTTTTCATACGAGGAACAATTTTTAGATTTAGAATATTAACTAAATTTTTCAGATCTGTTCAAGCATGTGACTTTTTGATCCAATAGATGTCGCCCTTGAGCACCAGCACTCGACCAAAACAAACTGCTGTTTGGAGAAAACCTCTTCTATTCTGAAGCGTCCGCTCTCCTCCTGCGGTGCCAAACACGGCGCGACACTGTGGCAAAGGGACGCTATCACCCCGTCCTTTCTTCAGAGAACATGAGTTATTCATTTCTGTCAGGACCTAGAGACAATTCCAACCAAAATCTTAAGAGTGTGTTTGGAGAAAATTACCAACCCTGTCATTAAGACACCATCGCTCCGTTTTGTTTTTTCTACATCTTTTCTGAATCTCGTCTTGTCAAAAAAAGATTCTACATCTGCTGGACGTGTTTGTTGGTCCAGACGTGACAAGGTATTTGCATCAGACATTTTTACCTCCCTGAGGCCTAACATCTGTCACACGCAACCATGTTAAACAGGCTGAAACACACAGAGAGAGAGAGAGCGAACAAGCAGGGACTTCCTGGTCTTCCTGAGACAATTAAGATAATCAATTAGTCTTAATGATGAGGCCTGCAGGCTGTCTGCTTTCAAGTGCTGCCACAACACAACATGCTCACTTCCTGCAAGAGGCTCAGATTCATGATCTTGAATTGCTGGTTTTTTTGTGAGTAAAAGAGCAACAACACAGAAAACAATAAAGTGTTGGTGAATAAATGAAAAGGAAAAGAAGTGGAGTAATAATAAAGGAAGACAATGTGAAACAGTTGACACATAACAGATAAAAGACGGGCAGAACAGTCGTTGATGAACTCTGCACTGAAGCATTGGAACCAAAGAGCCACACATGTCCATTCTCCTCACTTTAGCAGCCGAGGCTTCAGCTGAACCAATCTCTCCATGCTCTGCTTTATTGGACCTGTCATTTCAAGTCCTACATGTTGTGCTCTTGTGTGATCTGTGCTCCGAGGTAAGGAAGGATAAAGACAGATTTAATGAATGACTGCTCCACGGCTGCACAGAAAACAGAGGCGGCCTCGCAGATTCAACTTCTGATATCAGGCTGAAACAGCTGAAGATTGAGCTTTTTGTCGCTGTGTTTTTGTTTTTATTTAAAGATGGCATTTGAATGATTGTCTGTGGCCGCGTAGACTCCTTCTGTAACACTCATTTTTAATAAGTAAATACCTCATAACACCTGAAGCCTGATTTAAAGGAGATCTATTATGCTGGTCCATATTTACATTTATACTCATAATGTTATGATGTTTGATCTCCATACTAAACCTAAGCCTATTTTTATTTTTTATTTTTTTTAAGAGAAACAGTTTGTGGTGTAATCCTCGGATGAGGTTTCCTGCTGCACAAAACGAGAAGTTACAAGAACTCGAGATTTAGTCAAAACCTGACGTCAGCTTCTACAGACTTATCAGAACAGCATGGAGAAGAGTTGTAGGACGTGTCCACTTGGATGCTCACTTAAATTTTCCGGCAACTGCAAACAGAGCTGACCAATTGGAGGAAAGTGGGCATGTGGGGAGGTGGGACTTAAAGAGCCAGTGGCCAAATTGAATCATTTCATGCAAAGGCTGAAATGAGGCATTTAACTAACACCAATATAAGTTATAAATAAAGAGGTTTGTCGAGCTACACACCTCCCACAGATACTCAGTAGGTGACCCAGACTGACATAACTGATGATGAAAGTGAGTATTATAGATCTTCTGTGGTGAATCCACGACTACGCCATCATACTTGTTCATTGGTGTCTGTGTAGCTCTGCAATACGCCATCTTCAAACGTTAGTTGGCAGTGTGATTTCTGTGCCAGTTTCCGGTCATGTGTGTGTGTACAGGAAACCATGGTGATGAAAAACAAGCGCATTGGAGCTGGTAAATATTGATCAGCAGTTGATTAAACTCCAATTAATGCAGAGAAGAAAAGAGAGGAGACATCAGAGGAGATGGAAATGGGCAGCCAATGAATCAGTCGAGGTTTCAGGACAGGGATTTTTTTTTTTTTTTTTCGTGCTTGTTCGGCAAATGAGACGTGGGTGAAGAAATGTACTTCTGATGTTCGGCAAGTAGATTTGATGAAATGAAATGTGATGGTTTGTGGTCTGCAGCCATGTACTGTGTCTAACACAGGAGAACATCCAATGTGCCTGTTGCCAATCAAAGGGTTAGCTGTCTGTGCCGTGCAGACAAGGATGGACATTTTTGATGAAGTGCACATCATGTACCTTTTATACTGTTCGCTGTAAGGTACTATACTGAGTGTCAGCCTCATCCATCTCCTTGATACGAAAAAAAAAAAAGAGTCAGAAACACAACTAATTCATCAAATACAGTGAGGGTGAAAGCTGCCAGTCACAAAGTCACACTTTAATCATCAACTCTGATTGGACTCAAGACTCCATCTGAAACACACCTGATGTATGAGTTCTGTTCAGTGTGATGGTCACTCTCGTTACGAGCGCTTTATGAATTAAAAGACGCAAATGCAAGTCAGGTCTTTCTATGAGAGAGGACCACCCAACCTTAATGTACACGACACCCTGACGTCCATCACTTAATGTGTCATCATGTAATCCATAATGTGACAAATCCTCTCTTTGTCCTGAGAAACCTGGAGTCTTGCACTGACTAAAACTTCAGTTTGCTTGTTTCTTTAATAGAGGAACATCTCGATGTGTTTGACAGCCTTGATCCAGTTCCTGAGTGGGTTGACGTCGTCAGGGAAGGTTGACTTGTATCACAGCTCAGAGAGCAGAGCCAAACAGGGAACTCCCTGCCAATAAAAAAATGAAGACGCAGAGATGCTTTGATAAGCAAGGTGCAGAAAAAAAAGCCAGAGGTGACAGAGCTTTTGCTGTGGCTGCTCCCAAGAACAGTCTACCTGTTAGTATAAGCTTCAGATCTTTGCTTGAAACTCACTAGGACACTCACTTCTGGCTTTTCATAAAAGTTGAGTTTGACATTTTCAAGTTTTATTCATTTAGTTTGATGTTTTTGTTGTCTTTACATTGTGTTTTTAAAAAAAAGCTTGTACAGCACTTTGGTCAATCAAGGTTGTTTTAAATGTGCTAAGTAAAAATTTATTGATTAATTGAAGATAGATTTGCTCATTGAAATCTTAATGTAAGTTGTTGTAACATTCTTCTTTTTACCTTGATGAGATGAGCAGGTAGGAATCAAAGGAGACGGTATTCAGATTCAATGTTGTGTCATTCTTACAGGCAGGATATACATGTATGTAATCATTTTGAAGGGACTGATTGAATAACTAAATGATACATTTATATAAATGAGACATATTTCCTCTTGAATACAGATGTTACTCAGTCTTATCCCCTGCTCGAGAAAGACTCCCCCCCCCCCCCCCCCCCCCCCCCCCCCCCCCGTGTAACTCATAATCCCAGAAACAAACAAAAAGCTTTTTAGGAACAAACGTTTAAACTACTTAAGTCATGATTGATTTATCTCCCTGAATAGTTGAGCTGTCTGAAAAATGGTGCTCTCAGCAGGGACTCAAGTGGCTTGTACGAGGAGGAACATTAAAGCATATCAATTTCATTGCATGCTCCAGCTGCTGTGTGAGTTGTTGTGAGCTGTTTATGGGCCCCCGAGGGAGGGCAGGGGAGACACCTCTGTATCCAAACAATTCCACAGCTTGCAGGAGGTGTGACATAAACAACAAGGTTCTTAACCTTCCCCTGCGAGTCCTGCTGACAGCCAACACACACACACACACACACACACACACACACACACACACACACACACACACACGCTCCACGGTCATACATGTCAAATTGTTGCTCTCTCAAACTCAGCTCTCCACTGCTTTTAACTTCTGATCATCTGGGGAGAAGGGGGGAGCATGAAAAATGAATGGCTGCCATATGGAAGTGGCAGGCTGCATGAGAAGAGGGAGGCTATTGGTGTGGAAAATCAATGTCACCTAGACTCCGACATCCAGCTTCTATTGGGTAAAATGGCATACATTAGGCGGTCTCCTCATGTAAAGCTGGGAGTGGAGGTATGGGAGAAGGATGGAGGGATTGTGCAACATGGGGAAAAGAGGAAGGGGACAGGGACCAGAATATGAGGACACTTAACATCATTTATGCACATCATGTGCAGTTCCTGACATGTTCAGCAGCAGCAACACTTTTTAGCCAAATGGTAATTTCCGATGTTAAAAAATTAAATGCAAAATGACAGAGAAAATGTGGTGTGTTTAATGATGTTACTGGTACACACTTTAGGGGTTCCATTTGTTGTAACTCTTCAGTTTTAATTTGCTAAGCCTTAGGGTTATTCATGACTTTGAATAACTTGGTGCATTGCTGAATTTGACTGTTCTGCAGTTGATTGACAGGAGGCTGAAGTCCCGCCTCAGCTCCAGCTCTTTACCTGTTTCTAGAATGATCTAAATTAAATTGAGACATCATTTTCTACATGGGGACCAACACAGATGGACCTCAAAACAGTACTGAGCAATGTATTGACACACTTCAATACAGCTAAATATGAAGCAGACAATAGAGATTAAATCTGTTTCCAATGCAGCACACATCTGCTGACTCTCGACCCTCACTGTTCTGTCCTGTAAACCGTTCACCAGGGGAGATATTTGCACAGCTCCCTGGTGATTACATTTACCCTCTAAAATATTTCACCTACTGTTAAAATGTGCACACTTTAAATCTATTGGCTCCCCACCATTCTTATTTCGCTAAGCTCTTAAGTTTCTTCACAGGGACCACATGGAGGCTGGTGGCTGGTTTCTGTTCTCTCCAGGGTACAATTATATGTTTTGTGTGGCGCTCAGTGGCGGATAGCCCTCTAACACGGACAAACAGATAATCTAACCATATTTGGCGAGTGTTATTTTCGGACCCAGTGGGGGAGTCTTTGAGAGGGTTTAGACTCTATGTTGAGCATTTGTTCAAAGTTAATTCAGGTGATTTGGTTTGCGTGCACAATGCTAACCATAGAAGAGTTAACCACATGTAATTACCTTTCACAAAAAATGAAGAGCTGGTTCTTTTTTGACCAGCTTCACAGTTAAAATCCTCCAACAGTGACAAGTAAAGAATAAAACCTCAAAATGAAATAGCACTCTTTGGAGAAAAAGTCAGACAGGAAAAGCTCTGATCTGATTGGCTTAATGAAAGTGTGAAAAGGCTTCTGCATGACTAGCAGCAATGTCACAGCTTCAACAATCACAGGGAGTCCTAATGACAGCAGAGCTGATGAAACGTCCTCGTGTCAAAGACTTAAATTAGGTTTTACAGTTTTTCCTAACAGCGACACATTTCTCAAAAGTTGGGCTCCTTTTCTCTAAACTGTGAACACAAAACACAGTTCTCCAACTACGTTCAGAAACCCCCACATTTTCACCTATCTATCTATCTATCTATCTATCTATCTATCTATCTATCTATCTATCTATCTATCTATCTATCTATCTATCTATCTATCTATCTATCTATCTATCTATCTATCATCCATCCGATATTACTTTTCTTTGTCTTCATTGACCACCTCTCACACGAAATCTCTCCTCTTCTATCCGTTGTAGTGCCTCACAAAGCAGTGCTCTCTGAACTGCCTTATACATGGCCCGTCACATCATGTTGTGTTCAACCAGTGACGCCTGTGCTTTCCTTGTGTTTGACTTTTGCCACCTGTGCTCACCATTATGCAACGCAGGTGCATGACAATGACAATGTGTTGTTGTTGGTGTCTAAACAGGTGAAAAGTGCTCATGGCAGTGACTGATTCCATCAGGGGGTCCAGGCAATGGAACATTTGATTCAGATAATAGTGTTTAGTGTTTTAGCAATTGAGAAAAAGTGTAAACAGTGACGCTTCACACTCCCTTTCTTTGTCAGTCTGTAATTAGATAAACTGAGTGTAAGAGGTAAGTCTCCACTGGGATCTTCAGTTACAATTTAGTCGTTGATTGTATAAACACACCAAATATTAATTTATAGCAAAAAAAAAAAGGGTTTTGAATTTATGAGGCTTTTAGACACTGAAAGTGTCCAAAATGTATTAAAATATTATAGAGGGACATAAAAAGATGAACGATGAGTCAACAGATAATGGAAAAGACGGATGAGAGGAGAAATTGGCCGCCTCTCAGGTATTAAATAAAAATATATAGTAAAAAACTTCACATAAAGTTATCCTTAAGATGAAATACAGATTGACTCGCTTAAGAAAATGTCCCTGCACTTAGCGTGATGAGCGGAAGAGTCCTTGCACCTTCTTAAATTGAACTCCCTCCAAAATTAATAAAACATCTCATATGTGTGACACACATATTTCATCATCTATCACCTCCAGAAATGCATGAGACATCAATCATTTATAACTGAACTGGCATCAGATTCAACCCAGTGCTATTTATTGTGGTGCAGCCGATATTTTTAAAATGATATTTAACTGAGAAGGTCAAAGAGTAACTGAAGGGGAGCAGAGCACCTGAATGATGTCAAACTCACATAACACTGATGCTTGCTGATTACTGATTGCCAGTTAAACAAGGATGCTTGTCATTACAGCCCTGGTACAGAATGACAGGTCATAAAAGAGGGGAGATGGTGGGAGACTGAAAGAGACAGTGGGAGATTGTAGGAGATGATGGGAGATGGACAGAGATGATGGAAGACTGACAGAGACGGTGGAAGATGGACAGAGATGGTGGAAGATGGACGGAGACAGTGAAAGACGGACAGAGACGGTGAAAGATGGACAGAGATGGTGGAAGATGGACAGAGATGGTGGGAGATGGACAGAGATGGTGGAAGATGGACAAAGATGGTGGAAGACTGACAGAGACGGTGGAAGATGGACAGAGATGGTGGAAGACTGACAGAGACGGTGGAAGATGGACAAAGACAGTGAAAGACGGACAGAGACGGTGAAAGATGGACAGAGATGGTGGGAGACAGACAGAGATGGTGGGAGACGGACAGAGATGGTGGGAGATGGACAGAGATGGTGGAAGACAGACAGAGATGGTGGGAGACGGACAGAGATGGTGGGAGATGGACAGAGACGGTGGAAGATGGACAGAGATGGTGGAAGACTGACAGAGACGGTGGAAGATGGACAAAGACAGTGAAAGACGGACAGAGACGGTGAAAGATGGACAGAGATGGTGGAAGACTGACAGAGACGGTGGAAGATGGACAAAGACCGTGAAAGAAGGACAGAGACGGTGAAAGATGGACAGAGATGGTGGGAGACAGACAGAGATGGTGGGAGACGGACAGAGATGGTGGGAGACAGACAGAGATGGTGGAAGATGGACAGAGACGGTGGGAGACGGACAGAGATGTGGAAGACGGACAGAGATGGTGGAAGATGGACAGAGATGGTGGAAGATGGACAGAGATGGTGGAAGATGCTCAAAGATGATGAGAGACGGTGGAAGATGATCGGAGACAGTGAGAGATAATGAGAGATGGACAGAGATAGTGGGGGTTGGTGGAAGAGAGTGAGAGATGATGAGAGACAGTGAGAGATGATGAGAGACAGTGAGAGATGATGAGAGACGGTGGGAGAAAATGGCAATATGTGGAACAACACTTATGACAGAGAATGAACATGTTGAGAAAACCTCAAATAGCTCTTATCTTTCTCCTGTATATTTCTGGAGAAGACATGAACAAAAAACAAACTGCCTGATGCAACGCCTCAGGAAATCCATGCTCTGCTTTGAGGCGTCAGAAATGCCTTCCGAAAGTTTGAGCTGAGAGTAAAATCTGTTCCTGCTCATCTTGAGCAGAGTTCCACTTTGAGGTCTGATTTCTTTGTTGTTGCGTTAAACACAGTCTGCATATTATAACCAGTTGTCATTTTCTATAAAAATGAAATGATTTTATTTGGAAGTCAGGAAAAAATGTGTATCATTTAGAAGGAGATGTTTTGACTAATACTTTGTGGGCTGTGTGGGTACTTCCTGTTATTGGATGCTCACTGTAAAAGACATTACTGGTGCAGAAATGAGTTGCCCTTAAGGAAAGAAAAGAATTAGAAAAAACCCCCTGTGAGTGGGAAATGTGGATTGTGATTATCTGCTCCCTAAAACAGCACAGCGGTTCATCTCTCCAAATCGAAACAACACAGAATCTTGTGTTTCACTGCAAACACCTTCATGAGTTAATTACATATTAAAGTGTTTCAAGCTGCTCTTTATCTTCACATCTGTTCCCTCTCCAGTGAGGAGTAAACAACATATTTGTAGACTTTAGCAAAGCTGTGTTTTTTAAAATCACACTTGCCTTTTCACATATTTAAACAGCTTTTCACTTTATCTTAATCTGATTTAAAAACCTTTATTAATTAAATAAATTACATTATTTGAGATCAAAAGCTCAACTGAGTGCTGGTTTGAGCTCCCGCTCTCCCTATCATCAGCTTATTGTATAAAACAAACTTGTGTTCATGTGGATGAGGAAGAATTTTATGATGTAGTTTCATGATGAAACTCCACAAAATGTTTCAGATTTACCTCGTAATTAAATGCAAATCCATGAAGTGTCTCACTGAATGCTGAGACACACTGGACAATGATCATATCACAGTTATAGCTGTAACTGAAGAGGTCTGAGATGTAAAAGATTTCTTTAATTCAGTCAGGAAACAACCTTTCAGTGGTACAGTATATTCAATATGTTAAGTGTATTTCTAACTCTTGTTATAATCCAATATTGAAAGGCAAGCTACACCATGTGTAGTTTTGTTTTTCATTATAAACTGTTTACATCCCAGGTTTAAAAGCAGATTCCTCAGAGTGATTTAAAGAGGAGGGAAAACTGCTTCACCAGGTTTTTCAAGGTTGGCTTGTTTTTTTTGGGCTTTCAACGGTGCGCTCGGCCAAAGCTCCACTCAGGCAGGAAAACTGTAACATAATCAAAAATTGGATTAAGTCCTTTCATAGGTTGATGCTGAAGTATTCATCAAGTCATTATTTCTACTTCTAGTTCTGTGCCAAAGGAGGCATCAAGAAAAAGAGCATGACCCTCTGCACTCTGACAGAAAGTCGCTCCACACAGATTCAGACAAACAGTACCTTCATAGATTATTCTAGGGACAACTTTTAAAATCTCAAACAGGCAATCAGGATAAACTGTATGGTAATAAAGCACTTTCTATTAAAGCAGGAGTGAGGTAGCAGTGAGTAAGTTAGAAATAAATACCAGTTAATCATGTTTGACAGATCTGAACCTCAGATAGACTTTTTTTTTTTTTTTTGAGATATGAATATAACCTTTAAGGTTAATTAAGCCTTTGCTGACATGTTGAGTGTCGGCCACTTAAGAGTTTGTATCATCTTATTATATACCTGATGGTTTAAAAGAGTGAAGTGAAAAAAGTAAAGTGAAATTGAGTCAAATATTGATGAGCAACAAGCAGAATACTATGAATATAGTCGTGACTGAAAATAAGAAAAAAGCATTATCTGAAAAGGCTTCATTCCAACTCACTCTGATTTGACTGGATAAATAAATAAAACATATTCAGTGAACTTTTTGAAGCATGTTATTATACTGTAGCAGGAGTTTGAAATGATACAGGGCTTTCACACTTTACAACACTTCTGCAAAACTCCTGATGTTTCCACGAGGAGCTGCATGAGGGAACACAAACACTCGGACTGCACTCTGGAATCTGGAGAATTCACCTCAAGCCAATGAGAGAGGGTAGTGATGTTTATATCCTGTTACTGCTGCATGCTGCATCGAGTGCATGAAGGCATCCACACACTTAATTAAATGACTGCTTCATGTTTGATGTTCCTCAGTGTGTTGTTCCATTGAACTACAGGTGGCAATGATATGAAGGCAAATACTTTCATTATAGCATCTTATAGTGGACTCTGTTGCTTCATCTGCTAGTTATGCATTGTTCTGTTCTTTTTACATCATCGTGTACATTAAACAGACATGTTTGTGTTCGTCAACAACAAGAAAAAAGGACGTTTAGTGGTTGACTGGCAGACATGCAGAATTTATGTTTTTCTCCACTGTGTGTCTTATTGCATCGTCAAAATACATAACTGGAAAAGTAATTAAACAAGGCTTCATACATTTTTACTCTAACCAATTTGACTGGACTTAAATAACATTTGATGTTGTTTCTTTAAAACATAAATGCACTTTATGTCACCAGATTTGCAATGAACTCTGGATAAATCTCACTGTGTGCAAAGTGCATAGTTTACTTTTGAGAAGTTTGGAAAAAGTGTTCACACATTGTTTCTGAATGCACCACAGTTCTGTCCATGAGTGCAGAGTTTGGTTCTCAGGCTAAAATAAAAAGTGCAAGTGCAATAAATTGTGACTCAATCTAATCAGCAATTTATCAAAATACTTAGAATAAATCTAAAATAGCTGTTTAAAGTCGCACTACACCAACCACAAGAAATGTACATCTTTGAATAAAGCACATATCAAAAGGGTTTTTTTTGTGCCTCAGAATTGTTGTCTCTCCAGAGTTGTTATTTTACATTTTTAAGACATGTTTGTTTTTCTGGTCATGAAAAAGTTCCAGGGATAGACTTGGATTGCTGTTGGGGACTCAAGGTCACCGGGCTGTAAGACAGAACCATGTGCTTCTTACCCGGCCAATGACCTTGGGGAAAGGGGCTCTCTGGTTCTCAGTTATGATCACAGGTGGGACCAGCAGGGATCTCTTAGATCTGTGCGGGAGCGTCTGGCCAACACCCAGGATATCCTAAAACACAGAGAAGGGACACAAGGTTATTATTATTATAATTTCAGACATTTTTTTGTCCTGCAAAGTCACATTATCTGCCCCCTGTGTAGCTTTTACACCAACCATACAATGTCCAGAAATCACTTGTTATCGTCCTGTTAGACACTAGCTTAAACCTTACCATTAACATATAAACACACAGTAAGCAGTTCAGTCTGTTCTTCAGGATGTTGGAAAAAAAAAAATCGAACAGGCAAGTCAGTCTTGGAGTGATTCCAGACTTTGATGGCGTAGTTGCTTGTGTTGAGATCGCAAAAAAAAGGCTGAGCGACTGCATCTGTCACGCAGCACCACATGTTTTACTCCTTCAGAGAACAGAGGGGATATTTTCTCAGCAAAGGTGAAATAACTGTCTCTGTTGCTTTTACAACTTTTGGAATTGAGTTTGTTTGTTAAGTGTTGTTTTATTTAGTCAAGTCCTTGTGTTGTTTAAAGGGAAGGTGAGAAAAAGAATGAATGCTAGAAGAACACAGTGAAAAATAACAGTAACTCTGCTAAATTAGAGATGGAAATGGTTTGGCAAAGCTCTTGTACTGTTCATGCAGACAGAGCCAATTCCAAATGTTTGATTTTTTTTTTCTTTGCTCTTGAGAATACAATTGGATGATTTAATTTCATCACCAACCTTCTTGCTGTTGTAAACGAGAAAATGGTTGTTACTGTGTGATGTAGCCAGATTATTTCAGTCTTTTTTGTTTGTTCAGTGATAGCGATCGGGTCCCTCTGCTGTCAGAGACTATATGAACATGAAGCTAAAATCCTGGCTGCCAACAAAGAGGTGATGACCTGCAGGATGGACCGTCTGCTGACTGTCTGCCCACCTGGACACGAGCCTGGAGACAACATTCACCCCAATGAGTATGTACACAAAAGATGCACACGCTTATTAGACCCATCTTTGCATGAATCTTTTGAATCTATCCACATCTTATGAGGGACACATTGTACAAATCTGTAGGAGGTCTGATTGTTTTGTTTCCTTGACCTCAGATTGACTTTGACTTTTAAGAGCTTATACGTGGAGATAGACTCACACGGTCTTTGATGGATAAACCAACATATTGTTACCTGAACCTCCCGATAACCCCAAAAAAATCATCAGTGAGATCAGATGGAAAACCATTCCCTGCATTCTGCTTCAAAAAAAAAAAAAAATGACACAAAAAACACAGATTCTATTACACAACCTATATGCAAAGGGTTAAATGCACCACAAACTGCCCTGTTAAGTGACGTTTAGAGTATTTAAATGACCCATTACTCATTCATTTGGAGCAACACTGCCCAATAGTGCAGTTACAGTATGTGTAGAGAGAGTAAATAAGTTAGTCTGCTGACAGTTGGTGGTAACTGCGCCACATTACAGAATAGAGACTTCAAACTCAATTCATTCCAGTTATCAGTATATATACACATCCCTCTTGTATGATCTTGAAATAATCTTATATAGCATTCGGAAGTATAACTCTAACATCACCGAAATAATAAAGGGTTAAATCAGTGGCCAGCTCAACCCCGGCACAGAAGCACTAAATGTTTTAAACGGCTCGAGTCCCAAATTAGTATTTAGCATCAACACCTCGTGTCTGAAGAACGACATGTGAGTGATGGAGGGATGCAGATGTGTCTGTCCCTTTAATGGTCATGTGACTAACACCTTTAACATTTTGTATTGTATGTACTGTATTACTGACAGAACAATTGAGATCTTCCAAAGCTTGGGAATGCATCAAACTCTCCTGCTTAAATCATTTGCACATAGATTATGATTATTCTCTAAAGTCTGGTTTGATTGTGGGTGAACTAAGACACCATGTTTTGTTCTAACAACCAAATGAACACGATTTGAGTCCAGAGAGCTCTGATTTGCTGCTCAAACTGGCCTCTGTTCCAGGCTTACAGCGGCCTGGACTCATGAGTATTACATCCTCAAGCTTGTAAACAATAGTTTACTCTGCCTCTGTTGACTATGGCAGACACTGTTAGACACTGATATTTTCCTGAAGAACCTTTCAATGATAAAAAAAAGCAGAGATAGATAAATTCACGACAGATATCTGATCTGCACTATGTAACCACAGTATACTGTCAACACGAAGGCATTCAATGCTGAAGTGACAGAATGAATGATGAGTTAATAACCCCGGGAGTTGATAAAATAATAATAAAAAAAAAAAAAACACAATATGAAAGAAATATTCAAAGCCGGGTGTTTTTTGTGGATTCATTTCCGATGCAAGTAGTCCCTTTTGTCCTTCATCTTTTTCAGCCTACTCTACAACACCTTACTGATGTGCACTGTATCCAGATATAGTCTTGAGTTTGTGTGTGTGTGTGCTGTTTGCGTGTTTACTGTTCACGCTGCGTTTGGCTGACAGTGAAGCTGGCACCATTTTTACTGCTGTCATAATGACGGAACGAGAACAGGTAAGAGGAAAAAAAACGAAGCCATTTGTTTACAGCACAGAGGCGCCACTTTTACAGAGCGAGCAACACCAAACACACACACACACACACACACACACACACACACACACAGAGCTAACCCTCTCTCTCCTCCATTCCTCCACCCTTCCAAGCGACAAAGGTCAGACAGAACACAATGAAACAGTAATCATAAACACAAGCCGACCAGAACAAAGCAAAGACACAGCGAGCGGTCTCTGAAATGGCCACTCTTATCGAGCTCACTGGGGGATGACCTTCCAAATGTCAAAGTCTGAGATCCAAAACTGGACCTGAAGCGGTTAAACAGAACACTGCTCCTAACTGTGAGAGATTATTTGACCTATTTGGTGTCTAAAGAGCACGGTCAGCTGTGTATGTATGTGACCAGGTCACAAGCCAGTTCATGGACCTTAAAGTGCTGTCGGTAAAAATCAAGCCCGAGTCCGAGGTCTAGAGGGGATGAGCGTATCAATCCCATCATGCACAGGTCTCAGCTGTGTGATATGTGTGGAGAGGCAAACAGGCAGCACAGGGTAAATTTAGTGTCTGGATGTGGGGACTGGTGACAGGGGTTAGGTTCTAAGACAGATCATGCTGTCAAATCCACATCGGCACTGAGCTGAGAGACGGTGGATGATGGTGATTTAAAACCTATCAATGTTCTGCAGGAGGATCAGAATGGCGAGACACACTGACAGACGTGTTCAGGTGGACACCAGCCGTTTGTCCAGCTTCTCGTTACTCGGCATCATGGAGAGGATAATCTGCTCCTTTCGTCGCTCTCACATGATTGCACAACCTTCTCTTTTCTCGTAAAATAACTCTTAGAGAGCCCTGTGTCATTTCAACTCTCTTTAGAGTTTGCATTGCTCATCCGAAGCTTCCTTAGAGCTCCGTAAGAATCGTTTTTTATTGCCAAGTACATTTACATATACCAGGAATTTGTCTCGGCATATTGGTGAGAAAGAACAAAACAAAAAAAGTACTAAGTACTTAAATGAAATCAAATATGAGCTCCGTCAACCCTAATCCATCTTCGACACATTTTCTCTGCAAACTTTTACATGGCGAATAGCAGAGATGAAAGTGTAGAACAGCCAATGAAAAAGGTTTCAGCTGTTTATTTCGAGGGATTAAGGAGGTTTATGAAGGTCTGGATTGAGTGATCGGCAGAACGAGCTCTTTAGCGCCCTCAGCAGATTTATCCTGGGATTACTCCAACATACGTTTACCTCGTGATCTGAAACTTTGCCCATGTTAAGTATTCACATCCAGCATTGTAACACTATGTGTGGGTGTTAAAATGGGGATAAGAATAATAGGTCAACTTTTTTTTTAAATTAATTTGTCGGCTTTTGGTGCTTCTCAAGTTGAAAGATAAATGTACTTTTGTTTGCAGTTTTTCAGTATGTCTGGTTGTGGTGTTTGTCCCTGCATGAGTGAGGAAGAGGAGAGCCTTCATCATTGTAATCTGAAGCCAGAGTTACTGTGGCAGGGAAAGTCACGTCCTTGTCTATTCTGCCGTTTTCACTCTCAATGCTATATTGAGAAGTGTCATTACTCATTCGTGACGTGATGTGTAGGAGACCCGGTGAGAAATGGATTATATCAAGGCCAGGATCGGCCAGCAGTGACAGGGATGTACAGCTCGTCGATGTGGAATAAACTCCCGGATATGCAGCCGTGTCAGCCAATCAGTCACTTTACAGATCACACAGTTAACCTCACTTACAGTAAGTAAATGTGTGCATTATTCATGAGTATGTAAGTAAGTATAAAACAGCATAACACATTACACTGTTATCAACGAGCCACAAAAACCTTTTCTCTCAGTCATGCTAAACATAGGGAGACACCAATTATAATTTCAAACACTCAATTAGCTGGAATAAATAACACCTACCCAAGGTGATAATAACTACAAAGTCACTTTCAGATAGTTGTCTGGATGAACTGAATCATAATCCAGATGTACAGTAAGTTTTTTTTTTTTTTTTTTTAAATGAAGCCAGTGAAAACCACCTTTATAAGAAGGTGATAAGATAAGATACAACTCAATACACACCACAGATACTTTTAAAATCATTGGTGTGCTATATGGACAGATACTTTGTCAAGTCTAATTTAAGACCTGAAAGGCCATATTAAGATCTGCAGCTCAGTCTGTGGGGTCTGAAGTTGGGAACAGGAAGGTCCCCAGCTGAAGTCCCATTGCAGACATCAAGTAATGGACGTCGATCTGGTTGCTGGAGAGGTGCCAGGTCACCTCCTGAGAAAAGCCAGAGTGCCCTTAATCAAAACCCATCAGCTCTGGTGCTCTCCCTGGTGTAGCACTCGGACATGTCTCTTCATAAAGCAGGTCCTGTTTGTGTATGAGTATATCTCAGCCTATATGTATGACAAGCATGGCTCTCAATAACAGTGCAAAACCAGAATTCCTCCTCATTTCTCCACCAAAGAACATCATATTTAATGCTACATACACCACAACGTATTTCCTGTTTCTTCCCTTTGACACTTTTTTCTACTTTATTGTCTGTCTTATCCTCTGCTGACCTGAAAAAGTCATCATGTGATGATTCCTGTTTCCCTCGATTTCAGTCACAGCCAGCCTCTCTCTCTTCTGTGGCTTCTTCAGCACCCAGAAAGGAGGCTTTTAACTGAATCTAAAAGACGTGAGCATTATTTTCATCCTCTAATTTTAGCCTCTCTGCTTTTTGTGGTTGACTAATTTTAGGATTCATTCCCAAATTTGAACAGTTACTTGAATGCCCAGCCTTTAAGATGCCACTGAGTTGATCACCCAAAACACTGAAGATGAACAGAGTTTAAGTGGCACAGAGTACAAATCCATGTACTGTGGTGTAAAAGCAATGCTTTATTCAAGGCAAAGATTATCACCAGATCAGAAATGATGGGCTGCTTAAAGATCCATTTAAGCCAATAAGACAAACCTCATAACCAATATTTGAAAAGTGTTTGCTGCTACTTTTATAGCCAAATGCTTTTTCAAACAAATATTATTGTGTCTTATTCTTTGTTTTTTTTATGCTCACCTGATATGAGCCAACACATTTTCACAATTAGCACCGCTTGTTTGAATCATGCATATCAATTATTTTGTAGGTGAAGGTTTGTTTTTGCAATCTTGTAAATTAGAAATGACAGTAAGCTGTTTGGTTTTCCTCTGCAGCACTCACTCCCACACGTAAAAAGCTCAAACAAAAATGTTGGAGTAATAAGCAGATGCATTAAACCATTTCAGGAAAAGATGGAGGGTTTAGAGGAAGCAATATAACGAGAGGCAGACAACAGACAATTCAGTAAACAGATTAACAAATGACAGCTAGAGAAGGAGCAGAGGAAAAGATAGCGTGAGTGGGATGGAGACAGGGAGAGAAGATTATTTGTGTTGTGGTGTACAATATGAGATGTTGTGCTGTGGTTGCAAGATGTCACATCTTAGTCATCCCCAGAAAGCCTCCCTGAACACTGAAAGCTTGGTTATAGAAAATCTATTTGCCATTGCATGATGAGGATTCTTCCCAGGATGCAATATTGCATTTCATTCAGGACGTGAAAATGAATGAAACATAACAAAAGCAAAAATAAATAGGCTTTTGGACTCAAATTATTTTGGGGTTTATCAGTTTCAGTTGTTACGTTTGAATGGTGCCTGTAAATGTGCCGTGAAGGTAAGCAAATGCTCTGCATCACTGTTGTTCTGCATAAACAAACCAACACAACAGAGGAGAAACACACACACACACAAAAGGTCCATATCTTGGAGCTGCATTTGTTAAATTGAAATGCATTGTACCATTAATTCACATATTGATTGGTTGAATTCAGAGTCATTTATTCCTTTTTTTTTTTTTTGCAGAGTTTTACTCATAATAGGAATCATTCATCAGCTGCCTTTCTCCCTGTGGGCCTGTGTTACAGCAAACTAACAGCATCCACAGAGGTATTAAAACAGATTTGTGCAACCTACACTCACAGCACTTATCAATTATTACAAGCCAATATTTTCTGCCTTGATACTATAATTATGCCGAAACAGTCCACCATGGAAGGGTTCTGTTGTGTGTTCAAGAAGAAACGTGAGACGTTTGGCGAAATGCACAATCTGATTTTTACAGGAACACAAAAAAAGAAAGTTCATATTTTAAAACGTAGTTCCAAATAATAAACTGCTCTCTGGTGAAACAACTGAAAAGAGGTGATGATGATTCAAAGCTCAGAGCAGTCGGTGTTGTCAGCAGGGTCTTTCCCCAGGTCAATCCCTGGGCTTGTTGAAACGAGCTTCGAGTGAACGAGTGATTCTTCTGAAGATGCTGCTGTGAACTCGTGTTTGATGGACCACTTGAGACTGTGCAGGGACATAAGCAGGGACAAAAGATGTCTTGGACTCATTGGTCCCAAAGCTGGAGGAGCTGCTGCAGATTCATTGATAGTGAAATAATGAGAGTGTTTAAAAAATCCTGCCTGATAGGAAGACATCTTAAATAGCTTTAGGATGTTTTCCTCTTTGATGGCGTATGCAACAATCTTTTATTCAGACTGTTCTTTCCTCAGCTGGATTCATGCTATGTGACTGTGCATGCTCTGCAATAGACAAATAAGAACTACTCAACTTTAAGTCAAACAGTCACTATCTACTCACAGATACAGGACATGATGAAGCTATAATATCTGATCAGTTTGAAGTCAATGAACGCCACTCTTCTAATACTTTCAGTATGCAACTATTATTCTTTGAAACTCGGATACTAAGAGCTGGAGATGAGTTGTTGTTATGGATCTGACAATGAAACTTCATGGCATGAGTGTTTGTGTAATTCTGAAAAGTCAAGAAGTTTTTGTTGTTGTTTTGTTTTGTTTTTTAAATTTAACCTTTATTTAACCAGGTTGGTCGCATTGAGATTAAAAACTTCTTTTACGGGGGAGACCTGGCCAAGTCAGGCAGTGCAGAGAATATCCATTACCCCCTAACACCAACACAAACCCTGAATGTGGAAACTAAAGGAATGGAAGAAATGTTGAAAGTAAATAGATGCATAGATAAATATATAAATAACAGTTAATTTCTATGATTAAGCTCTATGATCCATTGCAGAACCTCTCATGAGGAAGAATTGATTATAATATCACAGCTGTAAATGAAGAGAAACATTCAGGACTGAAAGGCTTGCTGCAAGCTGACATCTCAATCTTCTCGTCACTGCCACAATAGAGGTGGGAAAGACAATAAATTTTTGTGAAAAGTCAAAAATTTGATTTGAATTAAATTAGCGTTTTAACTTAGTAGAATGGCAACTAGAGCGACAAGGAATCCAGCCACCTTGAATCCATGGAGCCATTGATCCATGTTTTTTTATTTTATTTTATTTATTTATTTATTAAAAAAAAATTTGGGGGGGGCTTTCTGTGCCTTGTGAGGTGGAAATCAGGGAGAGAGAGGGGATTGACATCTTGGAAGGGAGCCATAGGCTAGACTCGAACCCGGGCCGCCCGCCTCTGTACATGGAAACCAAATCGACACCCAAAGATTCCCAACCCTACTAACCAATCACCTCTGTCCTCATATTGTAATAACCCGGGAAAGATAAGCTCATGGACAACCCAAGTGTCTCGGCCGTCCGTTGTCCTCATTTTTACAGTTGCACTTGGTTTCTCCTTCCATGAGTGTGTTGTTGTTTTACCTGCATCTGTCTTTCTGTGTCTGTGTCAGTACAGGTGTGGTACTCCATCACTGCACTCCTCCTGCCAATGAACTTGCAGACTTGGGACCCATCGGCTCAGAAAGCTTCTGCAGAATAAACACCCAGCCAGCCTCTCCTCACCACTCTTTTCCACGTTGTTTAGTTGGACAGTGTTGTAGTTTGCAGTGGCCAAACGTAGTTGTTGGAGGAGGGCTTTTTCTCCTTTCTGACTCAAAACAACTTTTAGGTTGACCTCAGCATGAACGTTCATTCGGGACCACAGTATGTCTATCTCACTCAGCCATGCTCTCAGCTTCTGCCACTGAGCTTCTCTTCACCTTCACACTCACCAAATAAATGATATTTAACTCTTGTGATTTCTGCTTTGGGGCTCATGACCCACACAGATTTAAAACAAGTTGTGAGGAAACTCACTCAAAATCAATATTTGACTTGTTTGACATTTCTGTTAGACTTTACCATCCATTTAGGCCTTTGGTTAGCATATATTAATATGGAAATTGCTAATAAGCACAAACCAAAAAGCATAACTGAAGCTGATGGGACTATCATTAACATGGCTTACGTGTGGTTTTTACATGTTCCCCATGGGGGCATAGATGAAAAGTCTGTTGCCAAGGTAACACCCACATGGACTAGCTAACCAAATAACTGTGAGTGAGATGGACAAACAAATGAGACGCACATCATGTCGAAAGGGATGGAAACATTAATTAAGCTCGAGCTGCAGGAAAAGAAGCAGCAGGACTCTGAGCTGCGCAAAAGGAAGACAGATGATCACTGAATAAATGAAGAGAACTCTGACTATATCTGGAGTCCAGGGAAACGTTTCCTCATCAAATTAGTGTGAACGGACTAACCAGTGGGATAATCGAGGTAGATGCAGGATATGAATGGGGACAATGGTGCTGATTCAGGTGCACAGAGTTTTCAAGCAGCTGATTTGCTGGGCGCAGAAACACTTTTCTGTATAGGCTACACACAAAAGGACACATTTGCAGAGAAACAAAGCTAAGTACTGGGGTGCAGGCTTGCTGGCCAGGCTTCCACATAAATTAGAGCTGGCCCGTAATTCCTCATAAACCATACCCTGGTTTGTTTTTCTGTCCTGTAGAAATCATCGCATGCACTATGATTAAAAACATGAGGTAAGGCGAAAAGCAAACTTTTTTTGTGACTAATGTTGTGAAGAAGAACCAAAGCTTAAAATAAGCACAGATCTTCAGAAATATTCTTAACCTAAGGCTGCCTGGAGAGAAAGAGACAGAGATCATCTCTCCGCATTGCAAAATTATATTTAAAACATTTCAGTACCAACATGTTGCCAATATGTTGCTGCAATTTAGACTCTGTGCAAGTTATCCTGCAATGTTTGGTCACTTCAAAAAAGAAAAGGACTTCTATTGTGGTTGCCGTGGTGTCGAACAGCTACCAATTCATTGAGTTCTAAGTTTAAAATTCAATACTGACTATATAATTAAGGAAACATTGGACACTCTGCTTCATTCAAAGTGTAAAATGAGTGAATTCTTTTGGGACAGTTTTTACTTTTATCACCAATTTTGATTTGTATGACTCTGGATCAATAATCCAGACCCTTAAAGGTCCCATATTTTGCCCTTTTGGGGGTTCATATATTTAATTTATACATCTTCTACAGTACGTTACAATTATAACGTTTGAAAAAAGTGTCTGTTTTCATGTTTTGCAGCTCCATGCAGCGTCTCTCATCTGCCTGTGTTTGCAACGCTCTGAATCCCCCCGATCAGGGTCCCTATGTTGGCCTAGTCTCATCTGATTGGTCGGCCCTTCCGCTCTGTTGTAATTGGTCAGTCACTCAGCATGGCTGTTACATGGGCGTGCAGCACGAGCTCGGTCTGACTAAAACGAGCTAATGGGCTTGGATCAGTGGTGCCACACTGGCAAATTTCATTCAGGGGGGCTAGGAACTGAGCGTTACATGCAGCCACTGTTACTGTCAACATGAGGACTTAGGAGAGGACATGTTTCCACTGACTATGAATTTGTGCACTTAGATGTGCCTAATCATGCCCAAGACGCCTGGAAAACACACTAATGAGCATATATAACCAGAAAAAGAAGAATATTTGAAAATTAATCATCAAACATTTAACCCTAAAAGTCTGCAGACAGATTTAAAGCTGTGCTCAGTGCCTATTGCCACTTGCAACAGTGTTAGAAACAAACATCTCTGGTGATGCTGATGACATGCTCGTAGTATTGGCAGAGCCCTGCAGCAGCTGCTCTTCTGGGCTCCTTCATCTTTCACACATCCCTCTTTACTAAATCAATTACTCTTTCAGCTCCATATATGGTTCTCTGGTGGATGTTACATCGATCACCTTCTCTGTGCAGCCCCCAAGTCTTTTCTCACCAACTCTCTCTCACTTCTGCATCTCTTAAAACAAAAGAAATTGGAGCAAGAGCATCACTTAAAGATTGCGTATATATGACTTTCTGTAATCTTGTGTTATGTTGTATGGGTGTGTAAAACGGACGCAGAATGCAAACTGGTGGTAATTAAGATTGCAAGAGTGTGGCTCACATTTCTGAGTGATTAGAATTCATTAACATACAGTATGCATGAATATGGCTGCCAACAGATGCCTCTGAACATTTGATGAATTTCATTTTTAATGTTTTTAATTTGCAATTAGGATGTATAAATGTGTTGTGAGCAACATCCAGTGCCTGTGATTGCATCTCTGAGCAAGCTTTCCACACTAATCTCCCCACTTTTCTTCTTTAATAAAAACAAAGTTTATTTTGGGGGGTAATAAACTAATTGGATGAAAAATTAATTAAATGCAATTTAGACCAAAGTCATGTCTGAAGAGAAAGTTTGATTCTCAGTAGTTTCTTACCACATGTCGAGTCAGGAAATGAAGGCTGGAGGTGGATTCATAAATCTTTTGTGAAGGATGGAAAGAGTCAGGCATACAGGGGTTGAAACTGCTATTACGCTCCTGATGTCTTTTATCTGTCTGTGGCAGCGTGTGTTCTGCAGACTACAGACTAACTCTCATTTTAAACAGTAATTAGCAGTTGCAGAGATTTCACACAGGTGCATGAATCTGTCATCAGTAAAATATAGTGTGCTGCATGGGAGCTTTCAAACTGTTGAATGTTTAACACTTAATCACTACATATCTACCATAAATAACCATGGGTTAAGTAATATTCAACTTTGACTCTAAAGTCATTTTAACTACGATGTAGAAGTCATGAAAGAGCGTCTATGGATCCTTGTTTTTGGCTCTGTTCCCTCAGTCACTACAGCCAACCCTCCTTTCTTCACAGTGAACGCAGATATCACAGGGGTGTAAATATCACACCATGAACCGTCGTTCAGTCTGACTGTATGTCTTATGACGCCTGAAAAACGCCGAATGACAGGACTCATGACATCAGCCGCCTTTTTGCTTTTGATGCAAAGACTGAAAACAAGCTGACTAAAAATCTTTGTCACAGGGGGGAAAATGTTTGTTATGTGATTAATCTGTGTAAGGACAGTTGGCTTTATAGTTTTAAGGAATTTTGTGCAGGCATTGGATTTGTGCTGTGACTTGAATTTGTGGTCTCTTGGGTTGTCCAAAAAAAAAAAGAAGAATTCAGTGAACCTTTGTGTACTGTAGTGATTCTTTTTCTTTTAATCATGACATTAAAGGAACTACAAACGGTCCCTTTTATTTCCTTTACAGCCCTTTCATCCCAACAAACTGACTGAGCAAAAGGCTTCAGCTAACAAGAGGCAGCAGTAGTCGTTAAATGTGACATGGGAAGAAAGCAGAGCGAGTGAAGTACCGACGTTGTGTACAGTCACCAGTTAAATGTGTGTCACTTGCAGACAGGCAGAGAACATGGGAGAGAAACAGTGATACGTTTCCTCTCAGGTATGATCTGCAGAGTGTTTGCTGTGAGCTTATGATCGAGAGAAATGCCCCACACAGAATAACAGGATGAGAAAATCCCAAAATAAAGAAGGCAGTGTCTGTGCAGACAAACACAACCCAATACATTCTCTTATTATCATATAATGGATCACATAAGTGAGATAAAAAATGTCAATCATCTATTTTGGAGGGGAAAGAATCCTGACCTCTGACATTTTACACATAAATAAAGCAGAATCAAGTATATCCTTTTAATGTCTCTGGGACTGCCTACAATCTTAGAAGCATAAGTCCTACACCGGCTGTGTTGTTGTTGCAGCTGTGTTTACATTGTGTTTACGAACAGATGGGACGTCCGATTCCTTCTTGGGTATAAAAGCTGTTTTAGTTAAGGACTAGAGAAAAGAAGAAGAACATAATGACAGCTTATTTGGATTTTACGTTGGCCTTTTCTGATGACGGTCATTTTGTGTCATGCAGCGTGAAGCTACAAGCTAACTACAGTGTGCTAACATTAGCTTGCTGAAACAACAATACAGGCCACAGGCAATTCTGAATTTGGATAACTTTGTACAACGCCTGCACTAAACTCCTTTGAGCGAACGTGAGTGAAGAGGGGGAGGAGGTGTTTCATTGGAAGAGAGCAGAGGCTCCTCTTTTTTTAAAGTTTTTATTGGTGCTCACAGAGAGTCGCACGTTCTTCCTCCAATAGTATTTCAAAGAAGTCGGTCTGTGTCCAGGAGGGATTTAACAATTTACTCAACTCCCAGTACAATTCATGATTCTGGGTTCATGATACGATTCTTTCACGATTTATTTTACATAATGAGACTGAACAAATATCATGAAAAAAAAAAAGATTTCTTTATTTTTTTCATGAAAAAAACAATGCACCTCGTAATCTCTCTGGCTCCTGCACTCGTTTGGGCTAGTGGGGCTACAAACCCGCCTGTTAGTGTGGTTTGGCTTTACAACTGCCATGATACCGCCTGCCTGTTACAACCAACCGCATGACGCTCACAATATTACTGCGATTCATTTTTCAGAGTACCGGTGTGAATCTTGACACCTTTGAATCGATTTTTAACTTCCTCACGATTAATCTTTACATCCCTAATGTCCAGCGTATTTTTCCGTACCAATATGAGCAAGTGAGCAGGTAGTTAAAATAAGTTCACACCTTTGGGTACCCAGTGTTTATAATTATTGTTTCCTTGATATTGTTAAGGTATTGACATTGTGTTTACACTGGTTTTATATTGAAGTTTTAATTTTGTTTTTGTAAGAGCTCAGTTCCTGTTTGTCGCCTGTCAAAACTCAATGAAGTTAGTGCCCCTGAACAGGAAATAATGTGTTTTAAATTGGTTGTGTTTGTACTCCAACTGAACTGATTAATGAGATTAAAGATGTTAATTAATGAGCTTGATACATGCTGGTACCGGACTTTGTTTTCTTCAGACGGAGCCTGGCTTGACCTTTTCATTAAACACTTCTCTGTGGTCAGGTAACCTACTGCTGGTTCTTAGGAGTTGTGTTAGCGTCATCACGAAAATCTTGGCAAGAAAACTAATTAGTAAAAAAAAAAAACATTCTCTGGTATTAACCCAGGGGCATTGCTATTTGATCAAGGGTACATTATGTCCTATTATGCTACATTAGAGCGACCTTTTCAAGCTTTAATGAAGCGTAACCTTTTCAGCGGTGATGTGTTGAAAATAAACAAGCTGGTTTTAAACATAATGACCTGAACACGACATGCACAACACTACACATGCACGCATTAGAATTAATTGTTACTGACCCTGAGAGTGTGCAGCGAGTGACCTGGCAGTCCACCGACTTCCACCTGTGCCGTGTCATCTGCGTGTGCACTGAGCCCGTGAATGAACAGGACCGGCTCGCAGGCGAGGACTTCTCCTTGAGCAACCACATTCAGATCTTTATCCACAAGGAAGCTGGGGTCTGACACCTCAAACTTCACGTCCTCGTTCCCCTCACAGTCATCGAACTCAACTAGAAGACACAAAAAGAGCAGAGATGTTAGGCCTTTGGACAGAACATAAACTGCAACCAGGAGAGATGTCAACAATCTGACCTGCGAGACACAGTCGCAGGTTTTTCATGCAGTGTAAAGAAACATCGTCAAACAAGGGGTTGCCAAACAGTTCACAAAAACGTAATTCTCAGACTTAAAGAAATGCCCTGAAGACAAACAGATACCCTACAGCGAGAGTAGGATGTTCTGAGCACTCTGTCAGCCAGGTTACAAAGATCTGTATTCATGAGCCAGCTGTAACATTTATGAGAAATTGCATAACGTGCAACAGCTTCAACTCTTATTAATATGTCTTATGCAGGCCTGTTGCATTCGCTGCAGTCGCACCCAGTTAAACGTTAAAGGGGAGGGAGGAAAGGATTTCGGGTGCATTGGAGGGAAATTGTCACCTCAGAGTTTTGTGCGCGTACGTGTGCATGTGTGAGCTTGTCTTGTCTGACTGAGCGAGGTACCGCCAAGTACTCTACCAGGCTTTATCCCTTCTGATCATGTTCATCCTCTTTTTATCTCTCTCACACACTCCCTTCGGTGTCAAGACATGATCCCCATGTCCCCCCCCCTCCCCCCCCCCCCCCTCCCTCATCCTTCCCCTCCTCTTTACCTCACCCTCACTGTGGTGCTTCCTGCTGTTGTGGATAGTTGAGTGAGGTGTTTGAGAGACATGCACACTTTGTAATACTCTAACAGTTCAACTCTTTTGATTAGTCAAAAGATTTATTTTATTTTTTATTATTTTGGCTCCTCTCTCTTTGCTCTGTTGCTGTTTGTGTAATACTCTTACAGTTCAACTTGTTCAAAATACTTCCAGCCGTGTGTTGCTTTGGATAAAAGTGTCTGTTAAATGAAGTATAAAACTACAACTGAGTGCAACGTAAAAAAACCCCCAAAAAACCAAAATGATAGATAGTAGATAGAAATCAGTTTGATTTATGAACACTCTTCATATGAAAAATGAATTATATATAAATGAACATGTAGGGAAAATGTGTATTTTTAAAGTGATATTTCAGAGCCAGCTCAGATTCGTTATCAAACAGCACATCTCAAAAGATGTGCACTGTTTGAAAATGAGCCATCTAGTGGTCATTTTAGACCTCTTTAAACAAGTATTAGCTTTGCACTCCTACTAGCTACAGTTCAGTAGTTGAGCTCTGAACCTACAATGAAAGTACGAACCCACAGCCCGTGAGTCGAGCTGCCAACCTCAGCTGGTCACCAACAGACTTTTATCAAACCTGCACACAACAAGGTTTACTTACTGAACAATATACATTAGTTTCTCCAAATGTATGATTATGAGCTAATGAGGGAGAATAGCACTGTTAAAACAGCGCCACCACTGGTCTGCATTATGCATCCCAGCACGGCTCGCGGTACACAGGGGGGATTTTTCAACCACATCAGGGCTTGTATAATGTTTGATGGTGGCGGTTGCAGACGATAATTATGGTCTGAGTTTTAGCATTTCATGCTGGTATACTGGTGAAACTAGTATTGTATATATAGAACATAGCCAATGATTGAAAATAGGAATTAAAAGTGCATCTTATACACCATATTTCACAGCAGTTTGTTTTCGCGGTCAGTGGCAGCGAAAGTCATTTCTAATTTAAAACCACTTATGCTCTTAGACACGAGGCAGAATCTGGCACTCCCCAGCATGTAATCTAGAGCTAATGTTTTTCATCTGTCTGATATCAGAGTGAATTTTGATGTTAGTGTCAGATCTACTTTAAATTATAGAGTTTGTTTGACTGTGTTGTACACAGACCAGACGTTGTTTGGTTGTTGATTTGTGTAAGAAGCACAAACTATTGGTTTCAAAAGGATTCTCTGAGCAGTGTTTCCCCTGCTGTTACTTCTCAATCTGGTTAGTGAAAACTTCAGCATCAGAACCAAAAGATACATTATCTTTAAACTTATATAAAGGTTTAAATACAAATAAATGGGGTTAACGTTCAAAGAGGTCAGGGTAATATTTATTTGATATCACGCAAGCCAAACTGTCTGGGAGAATTTCAGTACTGTTCAAAGCAAAGCAGGTTCTGGATCGTCACTCACTCCACAATCTGTACTGTTCATTAATTTTCTCATATTTAAATGACTGCAGAGGTTTTGCACATACCAGAGTTCACTACATCCACTTTTCACACTTCAAGAATGAGCCGGAAGGATAATTCACAATGTCAGATATAAAGATCAAAAACACTCATTATTCATACAGTCAAAACTATTAAAGTTAGCAGATCCCAAAGAATTCAAAACAGCACAAAAAATGTCCAAGGTGTTGGGGTTTTCAGGAGCCTCAACAATCTTTGCTCATTTGTCTTCCATCGTACCAGCATCAAGTGAAAGGGAAAGCCGAGCGATGGCCCGAACTGAAACTAGAATTAAAGCACTCATTTAGTCACGTTAACCTCTTTGACTTTTTAGTCTGGCTTATTATTTTCCTTTCACTTCCTCTTTTCTTCCTTCCGGTATTCTCTCTGTAACCTCATCCAGATGGCCGAAAATATTTCATCCAAAGGAAAGAGTTTACTATTTCTGCTGCATGATGAGGGTACAGAGAGAATACAGGAGTGAAGAATAGAGGAGGGAAGAAAAGAAGAAGGGAGGGGAAAATAAAATGCCAGCAAAGGCGAGGCCTCAATGGACACAGAGGGAGAACTACAAAGTCAACAAGCTACTCTCGAGGGAAACAAGGCTCCATCTTCATAACCAACTCTCCCTTCTAAGCCAAAGCATGAAAGATGTGTTCATTTCCATTCCCATTACAAGCCTCAGATTTATTTCAATAACACGAGCGCGCTCTTTAAAGCCTGCAAATTGCAGCGCCAAAGAGTGTCAGTAGCATTTCAAAGGCAGCCACAGAGTGTTTGATGGTATTCTAATGTTGTCAGGTTTTGGGGGATTCAGAGGACAGCATGGTGAGCTGGCCGCTTTGAAGTCAGACAACAATGACAGAATGCAACTTACCCCACTCAACAGACCATTCACTCACTCTCTCTCTCTCTCTCTCTCTCCGTGGTACAGGGTTGGAAAAACTCCACAACATGGATTAGGGCCACACAAATCCAGAACTGATGACTCAAGAGCCTCTAGCACTTTAGGCGTCATCGTCAGCCTCTATGGCAGAATTCATAAAATGTATATATATATATATAACTGATTGCATAATCACCACGACAAAGGATCAGCCAAATGTTCAGAGCATGGTGAATTCTCCATTGCAAAAACTGTCTGTTCACTAGCTGTGTTTCAATAAACACACATACTGTACACTAAACCATGTCATTAATTATTTATACTTTACCCAAATGCTGAGATGACTATTTAGAAAAATCAATACGGCTTTTTGTGCGATTACAGGCCAAACAACCTGATTTTCAGAGAGCGTCTCATTGGGGCTTTCTGTTGCTATAGGTTACGAAAGTTGGCTTGTCACAACCGAGAAGTGAACTTTAAGTTGCGTAAACTTCTCTGTATATAATATTTCCTTTAATTCAAAAACATTTCACCAAGTAAACATAAAAAGAAGATGTAAAGGATTTATGACCGGGCTTAGGCTGCAGCTCTACAGCGAGAAACTTTCAGATTAGTTTGGCGTCCAGCAAAGAAGCTGACTAGGCTGCTATCAACCTCAAAATGATGTGATCAAATATACTGTAAAGTGTCTTCAGTATGTCTGAAATGTGCATCTGATACGTCTCCGAAACAGACAGTGTGTCTGAAAATCCCTCAATGAAGTTAAAGAATTGTCTCTGATTACAGAATCAACCGTCTGCAGTTCGGTCATTCCCTTTGCCTTTTAAGAGATGCAACAAAAATCCTCCATTGAGCCTATTACAAAGACTAAATCTAATCAGATTCATACACCTCTGTGAACTTGATTTCCTGCCTCCTAATGATGAAGCAATCTATTTTGAACGCCGACATTATCAAAGCGTTATTTACATCGGCTTCACTCTCTTTGTCAGCCACAGATATTGGATTTTTTTTCCCCCTTATCTGTCAGACACTAAAGTTTTCTTTGAGGTGTTTTGAAGACAATTTTCTGTCTTGTAACTAAATGTCAAGTCTTCATGACGGGAGAGATGGGAATCACAGCAGTAATCTCAAAGGTGGCAGCGCCGGTGTGTTTGAGCTGATAGCTGCTGCGTCGAACCAGATAGAGTGTGCACAGCCTCATAAAAAAGGCTCAGGAGAATACCTGCCTGAAATAATCACCTGGCATTAGAGGGGTAGGCGTTTTTGAAAATGTATTTACACCCTGAATTGCATTTAACCCTGGAGTATCCTATCACAGATATGTTTAGGACCCCTTGTAAGAACTCAGACAGATTAAACCGGGTAAGGAGTCTTTACAGGAGAATCCCTCTCCTTGGGGTTAACAGATAACTCACCTTCACTTTAACTTTCGCCACTCTTACTGTTCAAATCATACATGAGATAAAAACTCATCAGATCAGGCAGAAAGAGTAGAGTGTCCATACCTAGCAGGGGAGGCAGTGTATCTGGAGATTGCCAGTGTGGTCTGTACACACTCACAGGTATGCATGTGTGTGTGTGTGTGTGTGAGTGTGTGCTCCAGCGGCCCTTGATCATACTTTAATTGGCTTAAGTCACCACTGCAGCAGACAGCAGTGCCACACATCAAAGCACAGATCCGTTTTGATCTGACACAGAGCGGCACAGTTTTCATGTGGACTTCTGAAGGTCAGTCGAGCATGCTAACTACCTGGAAACATGTTTGTTGCCTCTCTGCACGTGCAAGCCGACTATATAAGTCATTATGCCACTTTGAAGCTGGGCCTGAGTTAGGGAGCGTGATGTGCTGTGTGGACTATGTAGTGTCATATAGTGTTTCTCACAGAATGACGAGATATCTGGGCGGTGAGGTTGGTCGAGGGATCGACATTATTTATTTTTCTTACTCTTGTCTTGAGGTATATTTTAATATTTGTTTTGTATTTATATCACTTGTCTTCCCTCTAAATTAACACAGTTTTTGTTTAATCTGCTCAATTTATCCACAAACACGCAGCGAACCCATTTTGACAAGTTTTACTCGATGTTCTGTTATTTATAGGTTTCCATTACAGTAGACTTGACATACAAAGATTGACCTCACTGAGTGGCTGCTGGACTTTCCTACACATGTTGCCTAAAACTACCTCTGAAAGGTTTATTTGTATAAGTGTGCTCCGTCTCCCTAAGGCTGGAAGAGCACAGTGCATACACTATATCATTCTTATAATTATGTTTGATGACAGCTGAAGAGAGTCGAGCACATTTTGCTTTACATAAGAATGAGAGATGGTCATGCAGTTTGGTAGACAAAAAGGACATACACGTAACTTTGTCTCCTAGTGTTTAAAATAGGTACTGTACATTTTTAAACATTTTAAAAAAACCCTTTTAAAAATGTCAGTTTGTGTTTGGCTTTTAGTAACACACTTGTACAGGAAGTGAAGATTATTTCAACCAATCAACGGACTGCAGCGTGACTGGCTCCGCCCTTTAGGGTTCGATCGGTACGATTGGAAGCCCAACAGAAAAAAACCCTTCTCAACTTTTGAAAGCGTAAACGGCAATACATGTGTACTGTACTGAACCGGACTGAACCAGACTGCTTGGTGGAAACGGGGTTAATGGGAGCCAGCGAGGCATTTGATTGATACTTTCCATTTTGGACCTCAGAGTGGTGATAGGTCAGAGATTATACAGCATCAAAGCAGCGAGAGATGACAGCTCCTGTTCTTAATGATTGTTGTTTGGGTTTACAGGCTGTTGTTGCGAGTAAAACAAACAGGATATGCTGGTTAAAATTACCAACCCTGACGTTCACAATAAGGAAAGCTGTATATCTCTTAAAACCCACAGGGACATGCATGTTAGTCCTTCACATACTACGGCACCAACCAAAACAAGTTTTTCAAATGAACACTTTTTGTAACTGTTCATTCAAATAAAGTTAACTGCATTCAAAATTCATAAACGTGAAGTATTCACTTATTCAACTCTTGATCAGAGCAGAAAAGTTATCTTTCTACAAATTTGGTCGACATGGGTCCAAGTTTCTTTTTGACATTCATTGTGTTGTTGTTGTTTCTCTTCTTGTTCTCTGTCAGGGTGCACAATACATTTCAGCTGAGAGAAAACAGCATGCTAATTATAACACAGTGTTTCCCTTGAGTGTTCTTACAAATAACAGGGCTGTAAAATGTCACTGTCAACTTATGCCCTCAGAAAAATACTTCTATTGTTAGAAGTCGATCCAGAATTTCCTTTTTTTTTTTTTTTCCAGTATAAAGTACAATAAAACTGTCAAAACAGGGGAGAAGTTTCGCTGTGCAGCACTGACATTCTTGAAATTATTTACTTGAGGTTCAGAGATTGTGTTGAATCACCGGCTTAGAAATGTGCAAAAGCTGATTATGATAAGCTGGCACTTACAAAATAGATCAGTCAGTTACAGCTTAGCAGCTGAGTTGAAGTCATTCTACAGTCTGCACACAGTCAAAGCTATCTGGTTCCACAGCCTCTTTTGAAAATCAAAATCTGCATCTCCTACCATGAAAAGGTTTTGTTGGTGCTGTGCTAAAAAGAAGCGTGTGGTTTAGGAGCAATCGGATGGTTTGCTTTCTTACACAGATCTGTGAGGCTCCTTTTTGTCAAAGTCAACAACACGAGCTGGTTCATTCTGTGCTGTTTGAGTCGACTGTGTGATTCTCTTTTGGTAAACTGAGCGTGCTGTTTGACTCTATCCGCTGCTGTCAAAGAGTGTTAAAGAAACAGAGGAAATGAGAGAGTGAGCAAGAGACAGAGAGAGTCATTATGTCGAATAATGAGGGGCAGCCCGGTACCATCTCACTCCAGGCTCAGGGTGATCCTCTCGGTTATCGCCCCGAGTAACAGCACGTCCACCTTAACAGGACAGGAAATGTGGGACGCTGCGGCACACGCACAACCACACATTTTGAACAAAATAATGAACCTACTACTATTTTATTGGAGTCTCATTTAGAGCTGACTCCAGAGGTCTTTTCAGGTGTAATTGATACTTAAATGGCACAGCATGAACTGGCTAATGGTCACATAGTTAAACAGTTAGCCTTTCTCTCAGTGTGTGACTGAAATATCATCTGAGACAATAAAGCAGTGACACATCTTCTCTGTTATCAATATTCAACATGACTAGCTAAACATTTTACATTTATGCTCGCGGCTCAGTGACACTGAGCTAAATGCCAAGTCATCATGTTAACTGGCTAGAATCATAATAAAAACTAACATTTTAAGTTGCTATGGTTATATAGGATGCATGTGTGCTGTGTTATCCACATCCCACACTCTGGAGCCAATCGAGCCCTCTCTTGTCAATGCTAATGTTTCCACTGCACGCACTGTGGAATCTGCAAGATGTGTATTAGCACGCAATCGCTTGGTTTTTTTTTTAAGACAAAGCACACATGGGATTATTTGAATACTATGATTTTCCCGGCGTTTGGACAGTTTAAAACGCTTAATCTGTGTGACCTGCTCGAGCTGTGATGTCCACACACACACTGACATCATGTTGAGGTTTTTCAGCCTGGAAATAAACACTTCTTTCTCGACAGAGCCTCTGCTTGTTATACACACCAGTCCTGCTTCTTAGTTTTAGCCAAATGGCATAATGTATTTGAAGTAACAGTTTCGAATGTGTACATGGAAAGTATTTGAGATCTTGTTTTGTATCTCACTCAGTTTGTCCATATTACTTTTTTTACATTTCACTTTCTTCACTCTATTTTATTTTATTTTTATTTTCACGTTTGAAATAAACTAAACTAAAAGTAGGGATACATGATGCATTGGTTGAACATCATATTGGCCTTGATCATCAGACATCGACACATCAGCAAGTAATCTGGCATGAGCCGATGTCAGTATAGCCGCTGTTTATTTGTTCCGCCAAATCAGTTGGACAGATGAAGTCACGTGTTGACCAGACTCGGACTTGTTTTTATCGTCAAATGTAAGAAAAAATGTCGAATTAAGTTAGTCTGAAGACGTCATGAAACAAACTTCGCTATCAGAATGTGCAATCAACTAAATTGTTTTTTCAAACGCCAATGTCAGCAATCGTTTAATTTCTCATTTGAAGCACAGGTGGATCTGCAGCTGCATCCCGATGGATGGCTTCAGAAATCCTTATCGATCCAGATCCCAAAGGTTCAGAGCAAGCTCGAGTGAAATTGCAGTTGTTAATTTCTTAACAGTTTCCATTTGCAATCATAGAAGTTCCAGCTCTTTAACCACAAGCAGCGTTGACTAATAGCAGCGGTAAATGTACAGCTGATAAAAACTAAAGATCAGAAAGTTCCACTCCTATCCAGTATTGTTTGGGTTTTTGTTTTCTCCCCGCTTTATTTAATTTGGGTTTTTGCGATCTTAATATTCAGCCTTGACAAAACAAGGCAAACAAGAAAGAAACCCTGGGCTTATTAGATTTTAACAAGGTTTCCTAGGCATCTTTTCTGCTGTAATTGCAATGTGGATTTCCCCTGACGGGCTGCAGCTCTCTTGTTGTAATCACCCGCGTTAATCAGGATGCAAAATAAAGCGCCTCTCCTCACAGTCACAAACCCAGACAGATGACAAAACAACTGAATGAAATGCTTAATATTCACAGCAGCACTTCATTAACATGTCTCTAGCAGATAATGACAGCGAACTGCACTTCCTGTATTTTTAGGTTAGCATGCATCTTACACATTCATGGACTTACACATTTTGTTTTGAGGGATTGGGGTAAGTGAAACTGCCAGCAGCCCCCCCCAAAAAAACAAAAAAAAAAAAAAAAAAACCCACTCTTTATCAATTAGGTGGCCAAATACTGCCAAGCAGTCAGTATTTAGTAATCTCAGTAATTCATTCATGCTATCAGTCAGCTAGTGAGCTGAGAGGTATTGAGTTCAAGGTTTTTCAAAGCAAGAAGCGTGCATTCTTATAGCAACAGTAAACATCCTGTTTTTTTGCACACAAGAAGGAAATGTTTGGGCCTAAAGGCAGAGTCTTTGAAGTTGCCTGTTTCAAGGTTACACCTGCTTAAATATGAATTCATTTAAATTCTTATTTCAAAACCCATCACTGCACTCCTCACCCTATCTATATAAATGAAAATAAATCAGCGTATCTGTGCGACTGAGAGCCCCTGAAGCCTGTTGTGACAAGTTTAACCACAGCCACATATCTGAATGGAATGGGTAAGATTTATTTCAGCACCATAACAAACTTCAATCAGACTGTTTGTTTGTCAGTGGAAGGGTAAAAAAGCTTTTTTCAGCGAGGGTCAGAGGCAGGAGGGATGCCAGCACATTATGGCGAGACAGCCTGGCAGAGGGGAGACGAGCGGAATCATCTCTATTGGAATTTTGAAGACGCATCAAATGTTTAAGCAGCAGAATCTGTGGTAACTGGAAATTGCTTTCTTCGATGGTCATCAAAAAAACACAAACTTGTTGTCTTCTAAGTGTTTGAGAGCCGAATATGAAGTTCCCAGCATCACGGTGTCAGTGATGTCATCACATCACAGTGCTTGATACTGTACTCGATCCGAGGTAAAGGACCTATGTTTTTTTCTGTGTGTCTGTCTGTACGCAACGTTATAATTAGCCACGCTCCGGCAAGTTTACATATCGCCCTTTAGATGTAACTCATAGATGCAACATCAACATTTGCACACACCTGCCATGAGTGGGCATCTCTGAAAGCTTCACTGTCACTCTAGAGAGTGTATTTCCTACACTTGACACTTATTCTTCTTTGACACTTTATTCTTTGTTGACTCTCATCTTGGTGAAATGTTTTAGCAAAGTTGCACTGTTGTTCATTTATTGCTCTGTGTGCCCTGGAATTGCCCATTGGGGACAAATAAAGTTTTTTGAATTGAATTGAATTTGAGAGTACACTTGAACACAGATTGTTTTTCTATCGCGCGTGTGTATGGTAAAGTGTTTTGAAACCACAAGTTCCTGGCCAAGAACTGGGGGGGGGGGGGGGGGGGGGGGGATCGACATTGAAAGAAAAGAAAATCAATGGAAGAGTCGAGGGAGAGTGACAGGGAATGTGAAAAAAAAGGAGAGAAAGTTCCAGCCACACTGAAGAAAACGCTGGAGTCGCGCTGAAGCATGATTCAGCACACTGGTCTTTTGCCTGCATGTGCAAATTAAAAAAAGAAACATGAGAGCAGTTTAAAGGTTCCTCTCTTTCGATATAAATGAGATCGGTTTATTTTCTTGAGGCCATTTTAACTCCACGTTTTCCCAGCTAAACCGTCTGACATCTAGTAAGACTGTTCCATGAATGTACTCTGTTAAAGCAGGAAATCAACTTTCACACTTGACCCTCTCAATGAACAACCATCAGTGAATTTGGCATCATCAGGAGAAGACTAATGACCCATGGGACCTGGGGGCAGCGTGAGAAAATTGGCACTTGTCTGTCCCACTCTGTCAAAATCAGACCTTAAATAATCATTTTGAACTTGTTGCCAACATAAATTCTGGAGGTCAGAAGTCATTGCATATCCTCTGAAACATACGACAGCAATCGCCCGACCATCTGGTGCGGAGAATGCTCAGAGTCATAGAAAACTGTCAGTGACCCGAAGTCACTGCAGCAGTGCCGGGCTATAAATGGACTTCTAGACGTGCTGAAGCAATAAATATTACATTAAGTTTTCTCTTTCATACGCTTTCCCTGAATATGTGTTCTAACATTTTCAGACAATGTGGAGCTAAAAGTTTGAGATTCCTTTTCACATTAAGTTCTAAAAACATGTCGTTTAATGGCCTGTAGTCCAAACACTCAAAGATCTGGACGTGCTCCCCTGAGAGTTCACGATTGCTCAGGGCGAAGACATTTTAGTTCTCTGAAGTCTGCAGTGCTGTAGACAGCTTCAGGTTTGAACGAGCTTTCAAACAGCAGCGGGAAGGACAACTTTAACTTATTATTCCCTCAATACTTTAAAGTAATGATGTGTTTTCAGTGGATCTGATCTAACACTAATCTGATCAACAATAATAACCATTTGTCACATCCCGTTAACATTATTGTACCAACTTGTTTGGCCAAGTTGTCATTGTTGTCATCAACTATAGCTTAAAGCTCAGCTATTACATTTTTCTAAAACTATAATTAATGTTATCAGCAGACAACTCAAAATGAAAGTGCAGAAAATGTGTCTTCAGGATATTATTAGGGTTTGGTAATTTTCTTTGAAGAGTTTCCTCAACTAAGACAATTGTGGCTTTCTAAGCTCCCCGAATATATATTTAAATAATTTAATTAATAGAATAAATGTTCAATGGAAAAGTGTTTTTTGTCTTGAAGACTGGGAAAGGACTGCTACAGTATAAATGATCTCTTCCCTCAGTCATTACAGCCTTCACACACAAACAGTGACATAGACCTGACAATGTCAGGAACTGAGGGAAGCTTTTGTTGCCTTTGTAAGTACGCGGACTGTATTTTCAAAGAATGATCCTTCAGTCCTCGGGCTGGACAATACCCTGATTCTTCAGTATCTGGATATATCTACTCAATAAATGCTATGATCAACATATGAGCGTGCCAATGCATCTGTAAGGATGAATGCACACCATTAGAAAAGATACCAGACGGTACTGACGTGGACATGTGAGCATGTATATAATTGCTGAGGTTGACTGCCTGTCTGATAAAGCGTACTATCCAGAGAGCCTAAGGCACCCGTTGCACCTGCAGTGTATGAGCAGATAGGTTCATGGCTGTCTTCAAAGGTCTATTCTGGCCGAAGCACAGGAGGGATTTTTGCCAACCCATTAAACAGCCAGGCAGGAAAAAAAAAAGAAAAAAAGAAGAAGAAGAAAACTTCCTGCCAACTGCAGTAACACCCAAACCTGTCAATCAAACAACTCTGCACCACGGACACACACACACACATACACACACACACACACACATTCAGTTCAGTACACACAAATCCATAAGCAAACGCAATTTCACACACAGGCCTATATCCAGAAACGCAGGAAGGCACCCAGTAAGGCGTTCAAGCATTCAGGCAGATCGATGGGCTTTCAGGAAGCAGTAACACCCAGGTTGAGCCCCTGAGGCTTGAACCAAGTTACTCAGCACTTTCCCTGACCACTCAAGGGGAGCCGTGCTGGGCTTAGGGCCAAGAGCCAAAGACAGAGAAAGTAACATATGGGTTAGAAATGAAACTTTTAGACACAAAGCAATTCTGTCATTCCTCCGACAGTAGCCATCATTAGCTCCTTTGCGAGTTCACAGGTCACATGACTCGAAGGTCTCGTTGAGGTATGGCCTCTGTTTGAGCTGTCAAAGTGCATCGCCGAGGACTCCGGGGTTTCAAAGACTTTTATAACAATGTATCGAGACAGCATTACAGTATCCACACACACACACACACACACACACACACGGGCGGTGTATTTTTAGAGGGTGCTGTTTTCACTTCCTTTGATTGTTATTTTTGGGATGCCCTAATTAAAGTCATACTGTACCAGTGTGTGCATTACAGTGTTCTTGTTGGACCAAGTGCAATTTCAGGCTGTCTATTTGATTTGATTTGATAAGCAAAACAGAAAAGAAGGAATTTCTCCAAAGTATATCATCACAATTGAACCATCAAGGGTAATTGTGAAGGAGGATATTATGCACAGTAGATAAATAGATACTTTATTAATCCAAAGGGAAATTCAAGAATTAAAATTGGCAGCTGTCTGTCCCAAACTCTGAATGAAAAATGTAGTTATAACAACTTGAAAAACAAAATGAATACACAGCAGTTTAGAGTTCAGAGTACAAACTGTACCACATACATTAACGAGGAGTATTATCCAGGGTGAACTTATTGTAAATGTAAAAACAGGTTTTATATTACAACCTTCCGACTTCAACAGATTACTCTTATCACGCCTCACACCAAACGAAAATCTGGAAATATTATCCTTAGAATCATCAAAAATTAGGAATCTATTTACTTTCTTTTGAAGGGAATAGAATCATGTCAGAATTCATCTTGATTATTTTGTGCCTGTGTTAACAAAGTAAACTGAGACTCTAATGAACAATCAAATGAGTTCATAATCATTTCTTTATATAGTTTATTTTTGAGCTCATTTAAGTTGTTTTTTTCTTAACATGTTCTTCAAATGTCAAATCAGTGAGAATCATAACTCTGAGTCTTCTATGCTCAGGACATGTGTACAGAATAGTGTACTTATATCATCAGCAAAAAAATAAATAAATAAAAAAAAAAACGACATGTTGCTCATGCTTACAGGTTTGAAACTGTATCTGATTGGAAACTTTTAGACCATGAAGATTGTATCGATGTAGTGTTGTTCAGTGTTGTAAGAACTCACTGAAGCTGTCTGACCAAATTGAGCTCCTGAGCGAGGTCGAAAAACACACATACTGTACCGGCCCAGAACCAGGGCACAACACAAACACATTTTTCTACAACAATAGACAACCGGCAATTAATAAATGACCACATAGTCTTTAGACCAGTGCACCATGCTAACCACTCTCCAACTCTACAACTAGCAGAACACTCAGATGAAAACATCTTTAAAAATTAACTCTGGGAAAAATGGAAAGTTTTGAATCAAAGTCAAATAATAAAACATGCAGTTAAAAAGTCAAAAACTCAAAACTGTTTATAGCTGCATGATAATTTCATTAGGTTTTCAAACATTTCTGTTTCTCTACAGCGAGAGCGTCACTATTGATCGAAGTGTGGTAGCACTTTATATTGCAGCAGCATGTCCTCCATTCTGGATTAAAACTTGTTTAAAAAAATAATTTGTTCTTGGGAAGGAATGGCTGCCGGGCAGGATAGAGGTCCGACAAGCGGCTGCTGCACTCTCCCTAACACCTGCTGGATTTATTTCAGAGGCATTCAAACAGAAAGTAAAACCTACTGTAACACCTGAGGCTATATTCGACGTGCGACCCTTTAACCTAGACACTCCACTCCTGGACATTTCCAGGGGAGATGCATGTGTGAAAAGAGAATGATCTTATTTGTTCACCCCTACTTTCTGCAAACTTTTCTTGCCAGAAGTCTGTGTGAAGTCGAGGGTAGTCGATCTGTGAACGCAGCAGGCCATGATGTGGAACTGTCAGTGAGTGGGAGGAATGAATGAGTCATTTAAATTAGGGCGAGACTATTCGCTGTTTTGTACTCTTTGCCGCTCTGCTTGATTGGCAGTTAACGCTTTTCCACTGTAGTGTTCAGCATCCTATAATACAAGATTTAGTGATGTTAACGCCAAAAGTTACCATTACAGAAGACGATGCATGCGCCACTAAGCCACGGCTTCACCGTAACAGAACACACTGTTTCTGGTTGTGAGCGAGTCTGACACAGATAATCTCATGCTGTGAGGTGTAGTGTGTATGTGTGAAAGGCAAATTCTTAACAAACAAAAAAAGGAAAAAAAAACCTGTACGCTGGATTTCCTTAACAAGCTCAAATAGTATGGACTCTTCCATCCAGGAAACTCATCTGACAGGCCATGCAAGTCAGTGCGCAGTGGTGCACAGCTGCACTCCAATGACAAAGAACAGCTGACACATTATATTGAAACGGATTGCTAGGACTATTCCTTTAGAGACACCTACAGTGACTCAGTTTGTTGTGCAATTTGATTACTCTGTAGAGATGAACTTATTCCTCGCAGCAGATGCACCCTGTCCTGCACACAGCAATGTCCTGCTTGTTCTTCTGGCATGCACTCCTGTATTCTCTGTATGTATGTAACATTCTGCACATCACAGAGCACCAATCATCATTCCTCAACCAGCTCTCAAAGTAAACAAGCTGGAGAGGAAATGCTTCTACCGTGATTAAAACAATGAGCAGAAACAAGTGTCATTTTTTTTCTGTTTTAAATCTCAGTTTGTGCAAAAACTAAACCACCTATGTCAAAACCAATTTTATTTTTGAAATCCTTTTCCTTTTTGAAATTTAGGAAAGCACATACCCACTGAGTAAAGGCCTTCTAAAAATGTCTTCATGTATTGGCCGTTCCACAGTCCATTGTTTCGGGGGAAAAATGTGAGTACTGTATCTCAGGAAACAAACCACCTACAGAGCAAACATTTACCAACTTGTATACCAAATTTCATCAACATCTGAGATGGTCAGGTGGGGAGCACTGGACCGACTGGCATGGAATGACTCTGTTGTCATTAATGGGAGATCTTAGTGTTGACTGATCTGAGGACAGCAACCAGCAGAGATTCTTCTGTAAAAAATAAATGAAAGGAAAAAAGGAAAGGGCACATGCTGCTGCTTGCAGTTTGAAGCTTTCTTATCTTCACTAACTTTTTCAGCTCACTAATCCCCTCAGCACACACCCACCTGCTAACCCCTGGTGACACGAAAAGCCTTTGATGCTTCTATGTAGGTAGCAACACAGGAGGACGTTTTCTACAGTAACTCGAACCTCAGGAAGAACTTGTGTACTTACGATACAGCAAAAACACAATCATTTCTAATACAAGCTGAATAAAAGAGACATCCAATCCAGGAACAAGTCCGAAGCAGTTTACAGCTGATAAAAACGGGCTCTTGAGTTCTTTCAGACGCGCTCACGTCCGGTCAGAATAATGTGAAATTAAATCTGACAGTTCACGTCTGCTTGCCAAAACCTGCTCCCTAAAGTCCTTCAAAGCTGCAATTAAAAACCATCATGTTACTAATTGATAAGTTCCCTCTTAGAGAACAGGCGGCATTGAATTAAACATGTGGAATATTTTTTTTGTTTGTTCCAGGAATGTCGTGAATAATGTTTGTTAGACAGACAAGCAGATGTAATGCAATTTGCATTTGAGATGAAAATATCATCTGAGTAAGAAGGCAGCAAAAGTGATCTTTTTTTTCAGGCTGTAAAAAGAGGAAGTGAAAGTGATGAGACAGGGGACAGACTGGGAAAGACAGCCACAGAGAGAGATAGGACATCAAATGGTTGCCAATTGCGGCATGATTGCAGATGGGGTCTTGGCACCACTGTCTCTGTGCCCCTGAGGTCCGGTGATTGCAGCCTCTACAGGCAGTCTCTCATGGCTGATGATGCCAGTTTATGTGCCAGTGGACTGAGACGCCAGTTCACAGTCAGCAGCAGATGTGCTGATAGAAAGGTGAGCTATCCATGTGAATGCTGAACAAGATATGCTATTATTACTATAAATCAGGCTCGTTATTCCACCGACGGACTTAAAAACGACAACTTAAAGCAGAGAATAAACAATATGGAGGCTTGGGAGGGTCAAAGACTGTATAAGGTCTGCTCAGGATATCCCCATGAATCTGGTTTTATAAAGCTAGTTTACAACCATCATATACAGCATGCAGTGTAGCTGTGAGCCAGAGAAGTCCACCTGGGAGCCACATATATTCTTTATTCATCCCGGTTCATACAAAAATATTGTGCATACGATACTTGCTCTCACACTTACATTCAGGCCACACATGCACACATGCACACTCATACTAGTAATGGCTGGTTCTGTAATTACAGTCATTTGTCAAAGCACACCTTGATTTATGGTGGAATTATAAATACACCGGAAAGAAGCTGCAGGTTGTGGCGGCGCCGGGTGCAGAGGGTGATTAATGCTTCACTATTACAAGCATGAGAGTGGCATGATCAGGATATGCACCCTGCCATGCAGACAGAGGTGAGCATCATACCAGCATGTGAAATCTCTGGATGACAGTCAGTGGGTCGTTTAGGGTGCACTGGGTGAGGCTTTGTTGGGTTAAGGGGAGTGTAGGGAAGGTTATTGTACCAAATATAGAAAGTAGGGCAGCAAAGTGAGGGACGCAGCAGAGCTTTACCCACAGTGAGAAGAGACTGTTTTGAAACCTTGCTTCATCTCCAGACAGTCAATTACTTTTTTAATTGACTTTTGCTGAAGTTTTGGCTCGGGGCCTGAAACATGACATTTAACTAAGTAACAGCAATAAACAGCTGGCTAAAATGGGTTCTTACTATGCTAACTGGTAAATTTAACGCCTGGGTCGTTGTAATTCTCTGTTAAGTAGGACACATATGATAGCTTTTTCTTTTGAAGTAACATGGCTAACATAATGTAAATGATGCTTTAACTTTATTGCAGTGAGTAATGCATGATGAGATGACTAGAAAAGAAAAGGAACATTCAGCTGTATGAGAAACAAGTGCAACCTTTAAAGCAGCAATAAATCACTAAACTCATCTTCCATATGCTGCATGGTCGAAGATTTGATGAAAGATGCGTCTTGAGTGTGTGTAGTACACATGGGAGGATGTGTATTTTCAATGTAATACATTCCCTGACCAACACTATTGTGTGCTATGAGCACAAATGACAGCAAACTTCATCAGCCAACCTAAGAGAGCCGAGTCGAGTCAGAGAAATGCAATATGTGACAAATTAAAGAGCGGTTCCATTTGTCCAACTTATAAAGAACGACTAAGCTATGTCAGAATTCAAGTACTTTTTAATTGCCTTGATGATAAAGTTGGTGGAAGCACAAGTGAGAGACATTGTAAGAATTGTGCCAGTAAGGAGTGTAGTTGAGTGTAGTTAATATGCCTCAGGCCTCGTGCCAGCCAGAAGTGCGGCTCCTCCACACACAGCTGCAGGAAGTGCAACTCTCACTGCCAGAGAGGCCAAGCCCGGAGAGCACCTCCTGCTTCAGGTGTACATCTTGAAGTCACATCTTAAGGAATGCATAATTAAAGGAGCTGAGTGATGCAATTTGGCCAAAGGCTCTCATGTTTTTAGAAGTAATCATGTTTGGTGGTAGGACTGTAGAAAAGCCTCAAAGAGCCATGGTTTTGCTCTGCAGGAAACAGATAAGGATGGTCTCCTTTTTCCTTCTCCACATTTTATTGGCTGTCAGCGTTGTAAGCCCTATAGCGTCCCAGTGTGCCATGCAATCAAAAGCACGTTTGCATGAATTAACAGATTGGAATGTCCTCTTAGGATTGCTTCTGTTAAAAGCATTTCTCCTGCTTATAAATGTTCTTAGGGAAGTCCAGTTCCTGCACAGCAACGGCATTACTGACATTTTTTAAAGAGCCATTATTTTTGACAGCCTGCCTGGTTGGTGACAGAAACCTGCATCAACTATACTGCCTTCCTGGAGAAGGCACAAAGAAACAGCTTGCAAAACTAAGGTGAGCTATAACACCATCTGAAAATCAATACATCTCATTGCTTTATTTCTCCGTGTCATGATGGAGCCCGCTGAGTGACAGAATGAAGAAAGAAACTTTTCCAAGCTGAGAACCTAATTTATCGTTCAGTAAATGTCAGCCCACGCCTCGACTGCATTATGCACCTCGACTCAGGGAAAACATTTGGTATTTGGAAAATTACATGTAATTATCCATTTCTGAAAGATAAAAACACAGTAAAGCCCTCATATATCAGACGTTGTTTTTGTCTGTGCTTCTAAAGAATGTTTTCTTAAAAAGATTTTCATGTTAGCCGGGAAGCTCAGCATTCAGAGCAAATAAAGGACAATTTTACTGCAGATAGTTGATGAGTCAGAGAAATAAAAATCTTATTCATTATTCATCAGAGAAGGCATTACTCACTTATAGGTCAAAAACCTCTTACCCAAGAATCAACCCCATCATTCGCTGGGTTTTCTATGTAGTCTTTTGTATTCAAATATTCAATTCAATTTGGTCCAGGCTGGTTTTCACATCAAACAGTGGGCTGTTCGCAGTATGAGGTTAATTGTTTTGCAGTTAAATCCAGAAGTGCAGCTGAACAGACCGTATTTTTTAATGTGAAATTCTCAGAAACAGCAGTGTATTCATTCAGATATTTGAACGAAAGAGATTTCACAGAAAAAATATCGAGACTCAAAAATTAAGTGTGCATTAGGCTTTCAGAAGGAGCGCATGAAATCCAGTATGGAGTATGTCTTAGCTGCAATGTCCACAGGATCCCTGTGGGTCGGGTTCTGTCAACACTGCACTAGGCTTAGACAATATTGAAGTAATACGGTATCCTGCGGTTTCTAACTCAAAAGGTATCTGATTCATTACTGCAAAAAAAACTGCTTCCGCTTTTCTTGACTGTTGGGTAGCGGTTTCAGTGACATCTTGGGGCCAGGAAGGTCACAGACCAATGCATTCGTCAAATTTGTCATCAAATATTTTACTCAGAACAGGCATAGCAAGTGAAGAGAAGCAAATTGAATAGTCAGGGGGGGTCTAGGCAAACGTGCATCCAACATAGGGGTGTGTCTGAGAATCTCTGTCTCTCTCACTGGACACAAAGGTAAAAGGCAAATACACAATGTCGACACCTCCAGACTCTACGCCGAGCACCCAGTCAATTTGAAAATAAAGCGCACCATACAGACTCTTCATGGAATATTTTCACTAAACCAACTGCACATCTGCCTCCAAAAGGCAAAGTAACATGTTGTTTGCACTTTATTGACTGTGCGATCTGTTAGCTATTTTCAATAGGAGAGTACTTTCATGCATCACAAATGGATAAACGATTCCTCGCAAATAAACGTCTCCTGTTTAAAAACATGTATTCGAATATATTCAATGGACTCTTGCTTTCCCAGAGTCTGCAGTAACAGCCACTCTGTCCACACACAAATCAGCTCTCAATTCTGCCCATCCCCGTTAAAGTTTTATAATGATGAAGTTTGTGAGGTCAGCAGGTTCGAAAGAAAGAGAAACATGTCCTGAATAGTGTGAGCAACAATTACCTGAGGAAGAGGAAATGGACCGATGGGTGGAAATGAGACAAATGGGTAGCATACACAGGAGTTAGACAAGTGAAAGAGAACAGCATGAACTGAATGAAAGAACCAAACATGAGGAATGTTTGCACTCTATACGTGTATGGGTTTGTTTTGTTTATCCATGTGGCCATTAGCAGAGATGGATGTCCTTGAACCCGGGTCTCTGCAAACAGGTATCTCTCGCAAGCAGCCCGCCCCCTCGACTGGTAATTACACAGGGAGGTCTACAGCAGGTGGCACAGGGCTGAGAGGAATTTACATAAATCTGCATGTGTCACTGTGCCTGGCTGTAGCCTCTGGCACCCTGCATGAATCACGCTCTCACGCTGCAGACATTTGGTTCAAATCTAACAAAACGAATGGTGAGGAGGTAAAATGATGTCAATCCTCTCTCAGAAATCAAAACCAACAGGGGAAATTGTCGAATGTGTTTTTCTCTTCCACTTTAATTTCTCCCTCCTGTGCTGCTTGTGTCACAGTCTGAACCACAGGTTTGATCAATATTTCAAACTGTAAGCTTCATGGATTCATGTGCTTCATTTGCCTCCCATGCACATTTATATACAGTATATGTTGTTCATGTAGTCTTATTGTTTTGTGCATGCACTTTCACTACCTGCTGTTGGATTGTTGTTTTTTTGCAAGTGCTTTGAATTCTCAAGAGACAGTAAAAAACAAACTGTACTGTTTCTGTTGTGCAGCAGTGTGAGATCATAAATCAAAGGCACAGTGTAACGTAGACATTAAAGCTTTAATCTGTGTGTGTGTCTCAGATTTGTATACTGTATGTGTGTGTGTACAGTGAGTGCATGTGTGAGCACAAGCATGTCAGTGCTTTGTCCATTGCTTGTCAGCAGTGGGACCCCCCATGGTGAAAGGTGTTTCTGCTGACAGGAGCATATTCAAGGTAATAGAAGCACTCTGTCGTCCTGGAGCAGAGCGCTAAAGCAGAACTGAGTTCTGTCACCAACTACACGCGCCGCTGAACCTCCAGATGACAAAATGCCTCAGTGGCTGACCGAATCAAACACAATAAAACTGAAAAGGGAGAAAAAAAAGAGATTGAGGGGGAAAGTGCTCAGATTTGTCATATTTTGCCCCTTAGATAGGAAGGTATGCGTTTTCGGTCAGTGGAGCTGTGTATTGGTGGAACTGTGTGCTGCATCAAACTGCCTCATGACACACTATGAAAGGAGTAGATGTGTAACTTCTGTGTTTACAGATACAGCATATTGTGCAAGTCATTGAAGCAGGTAATGATATTCAAGCAATATGGCCTTGAAACACCCAGGAACACAGTAAAATGATGAAATAAATAGTGAAAGCTGAATAATGAGCGGGGAATGAAAACAAGTTCCACAGTTACTGACAGACTGCATTAATAATCTATAAATTATTCCTGTTTGAATTTACATATTGCTGTTGTATTTCATCATATTAAACAGAGAAAAGCACAACAACTCGGTGAAAAAGTGAATGAATTATTGAACAAATAAATTAGTGAAAACTTTTCCGGCTTGGTTGTAAAACTTGACTGCACCTTGTCGATCTCTGTGGAGAGACGAGCCAGAAACCATAACTCCCGCTCAAGCCGAAAGGGAGCAGGCGACCAGCCAGCAGGCATTATCACTGATCTCTGAGGAGATGGAGTGGAGCTGTGCAGGGGGCGCTGCTGAGGGGTCCCACAGGAGCACACTGGACCAATAAGTTGTGGCAGCAATATGGAGTTTAGAGTGGAGAATCCTCTGGGAATCTGACTTGCCACTGCAGTAAGGAAAAGCGTGACAGGGTGGCCTCCCAACTGGTGGAGAAACTCAACAGAGGCTTGACGAGAAATGACCACTAAGCATTGAACCCAGAGACCTTCCTCTCAAACCTCGACTGTTGTGATTACAAACCTGCTGAGATCAAACATTTCTGCATCCAAAAGGAAAATAAAAATCCCAAAGGCAGTGTGGGACAGAGTGCTCTGGGGGCCTCAGTAGACTCAGGCATGGTAAGTGAAAAAGCTCCAGCAGAATAGTCACAAGGCCAAAAGGCACACAGCAAACGCACAGTTAAGCGAGCAGCCCGAAGCGTTCTGCAGGGGAGGAACGAAAGACGACGATAGAATCTGTAAATACCCTCCAATCAAGGAGAATAACACATTTACAAACAGATGATGTTGTTGATGTTGTTTTGTTCTCTCTCCTGTTTGTTACAAGAATTCTAATGAATGCAATACTCAAAACAACCTGCACACGCACACGCACAGACACACTAAGCTTCGACCTGATTGTTCTGCTTCTTTGTATCGGTCGCCATTCAAACCCTCAGGAACCACTCAGGCAGACGTATCGTTCGGTGCGAGAGAGAGAGAGAGAGCAACCTCCAGAGAGTTCAGGAACAGTCGTAGTATAAATACCAAACTTTGTTACATCAATGTAATCTGACCTTGTAGAAGCGACTGGCCCTTCTGGAATGGTCCGCTGTACGCCACCTGGTAGTGTTTGACCTGGAAGCCAGGCACACAGGCCTCGTGGCCTACTTCCTTTTTGCCGCCCACACAGGCAACCTGCAACACATGACAAAGGAGAGGTCAGAAGAATGAACATGAGCACATGGTTTCTGTGGAGATAAACCTGTCAGGCACAGACAGGTGGATAGAATTAAATAAATAATAGAAACAAAGCTAATCCTCACTCATTCTAAATAAACAACATGCGGCTGCAGCAGATAGTGAAACTGCAGAGACACGTTTCTAAACCATGACAAGAGAACACAATGTACTTTTACTTCATTTTCAGACTCTCACTGGAAGTTTTTAAAACAAATACAGTTAAACTGGAGAGCAACAATATGACCATATATGGCGCGTCACACAGACAGACTGTAAACTACTCATCTGTAAAATCTCTTGTAGTCATCTTCAGGTTAAACAAACATGGCGGACCATAGGCAGGGGAATGGTATGACTTGATGGCTTTTGGACAATTTTACAGACAATTCACAGAGAAAACAGGAAACGCCATCGATGAAGGCAACAAGCTGGAGGTGAGCGACATTTCATTTTACTGCTGATGTTGTTCCGTCGTTTCGTTCTACGTGACAGCAGAGTGGTGTGCCGTCTTCAGGGTACCTCTCACACGGCAGGATATCGGATAATAATCACTTTATTGAACATGTATTAAAAATTACGAATTGAAAAAGGCGCATATATTAACCAATAGGCTACTGGCGTCCCCTGTCTTTATTCATTTGTAAGCTGTCAGTGGAATGTCAGGCTGAAACATCAGACCTGTGCAGAGATGCAAAAACAAAAGAGAAGAGGAGTTTGTGACAATAATATGAATATAAAATCTGTTGAACCAGCCAACATGTTTCCCACCAAGACGCTCTTCTTGGGTAAACCCTCGTCATCCCACCTGCCCAACTCAAGAAACTCAAGATGGGGAACAGCTTTCATATACGTGATTTTTTTAAAGATCTCTTCTTATTCAGTGAAATCAACTCTCCTGAAAAATGCTGTGCACAATTTATTTACATTTATATCACAATAAAAATGGTAAAAGTTCATCAGCGACATAAATGTGATTTTAATGATTTTGCCAATTTTGAAAAAGATAAAGACAAAGATTAAGACATTTAAATTCTTACTGAAGCATCATTACTGGATTGAGGCGAACTATAATGAACCTGGATCTGAGACTTCATCAGGGACTTAATGTAAACGTGTGTGTGTGTGTGCCATTAATGATTCTTCCGGTTACACATTTAAGTAAACTCATTAAAGGCTGCATTGGCACGCTGATACATAGGGAGGAAACTAGCTTGTTTTGTTGTGCTAATGTTCTCTGTTTGAAATTACAATTGAGTTTCTATATGGATGTCTGCATGGGTCACTTGCTCCTTATTGTTCTGAATTTAGTTGTAGTAATATTTTATTATGAATACATTTTTAGATATTAAATTAGAAGTGAATCAAAGACATGAACAGCAAAAAAAACAGCTGGTTAAGGTTTAGAGACTAGAAATAAAAGGTTTGAATTCATGTGATTAAAAAGCAGAGCACATTAGAGCTCGGAGTCTTTTTAGAATTGATTTTCGATTCAAAACGATTCTGGATTCATGATTTAAGGTCTATTTTTTTCAAAGAGTTGTTATTAAAGGTCCAGATTCAAAGAATCAGAATTTGATTAAATTAATTGTATGCTCTGGGTGTCGCAGGAATAATTGCTGCTTAATCATGACTTAGCCGGGGCTGTAACTGCAAACACTATTTGCTATTCTGATGTGATACACATCTGTCAAGCGGAGCCATCTGCACACAGTATTAACCAGTGACAGCCCAGCTGCTCATCCTCACATCTTTTTGACCCTTCTTCAAGCAACACCTCCGGAGATAAAGAGAACATAACAAGGGGGAAATTAATTGGAACTTGTCTATCATATATTCATTCCACCTCTTCTGATGAGTCATACAGAAAATGTTTTTTTCTTCAGTACATGAAGCACTTACAGAGCTTTTACTTAAGTAAGATCTTTTTATATTGAGGCTATAGTTTGCAGAGAAGGTGAACTGAGCATTCGATAGTATGTGGTAAGAATCACTTAAAAAAACGACATGGAAGAGTGGGGACAACGCAACAGAGTCCAATAATATTCACCTTCATATCAATGTAGTCCAACAGAATGACAACATCAACAAAAGAGCTAAGAAAAACATGCTGGCAAACAGAAAACGTAATGCAGCCTTTAAATTACGTGCACGAAGATTGAAGTGGTAATATGCATACACACTATGCACCCTGAAGCAGTCACAAGATATAGTTGTCAGCCCGCCTCCGATTGGCTTGAGGTGAATTCTCCTGAGAATATCCTGCGGCGTTCTCACATCAGCTCATTAAGACTTGCTGCCGAAAAGATCCTAGCGGTCTAGCAGGAGGAGCTCGGGATGAAGTCGAAGCAAAAAACATTTGGCTGATGCCCTTCGTGTATACAGCTCCTCGGGGAGATATTCAGAGATTTTCAGGGGATTTCTGCAAGTGTGAAAGCTCTATTGGACAGCATCGCTCAACTGCAACTCCATTGACTGCAAACACTGACCAGCGCTTGGAAAAGGAAGTCTTGGCCTCCTGTCCTTTATCTCTTTAACATATGGCGACACTATAAAGTTGGAGGTTCACTTTCAATGGCTATCACCATCTGACAATGATTGAACTACAGTTCAATACAACACCACCACCCACAAGTACCTCTTGATATAACACTCAGACTGAAGAAGCAGGAAGTATCATTCAGTCTGAGATTAAGATACTGTGAAATGGCACAAAGTACAATTTCCATGTAGACAATAGCCCGTCAAAGAATATTACCCAGATCAATAGAAAAGAATCATCAGTCATATTGAGTGTTTCTCATCCTGATGCAGAAGAGCTCTGCGCAAAAATCCCCCCAAAAAAACACACTCACAACTGTCTTCTTATTCAATAGGCTTTTTAAAGCCTGAAAAAGCATCTTCCATTAGAGGCAACATTTGCCGTGCTTATTCCATGTCGTAACATCTGCTGTTATTATGGTGACTGGCAGACGCTAAAAGCTAATTAACAGTGATTTATGCATTCACCACTTCATTTTATTAGCAACCAATAGAACCTTGAACATTTTCCAGAGGTAACAGAGAACTCTACAGACGTGACCTGTTTCCTTTCATTTAGAATGACAGTTATATGATACATCATGTGAGTTACAAGACTCTCACAGAGCAGTGTTTAGGTAGTCAATGGAGATCTGTCTGCATGATGAAAAAGCCTTGGCAGACGTTCAGCCGTAGAGGTCATTACATGTAATGTCCCTGCAAAGTAATCACTGCACCCGGGGGACTTAGTGCTCTTCCTGCTGATGTCAAAATGGTTAATCAGTTCTATCACAAGGCTTCCTGACAAGACGGGACACAATGCTCGTTGGTCCATAAACTAAATCTAGTTCACTAAAATGCCCCTAAAGCCCGACTGAAAGGCTTTAGCCATGCACATACACACGCGTATAAAATGATGTGCACATAACCGATGTTACCTGCAAACACTCTTTATATAACCCCTCTGCAGGATTCAACAACATGAACTAACATGTTAATGCCCATTTAAGGGAACATATTAATCCAGCCCCAGTGACTCACTGTAGGACAATGAAAGCATTAAGGCTACGCAATGCTAATGACAATGTTGTTAGCAAAGGGGACTATCATTGTGGGCTATATTCCCCATCAGGAAACCATTAAAGGATGTTCTGGACATCAAGGTTATAGCACTGAAGCCTAACAGAATGAATTGAGGCATTTTATCAAGGCTTCTCATCATTATACAGCTCTGAAAACTCCCTCTCATACGAGACAAATTAATTAAAATCCTATCTCAAAGGACAGAGGGACACTGCGAGTGGACATTATTTTACAGAGGGAGAACCATCAAGGATTTCTTGTGGCTTATTTTAAATGTGTGTGTGTGTGTGTGCATGCGTGGTTCATTTACTTTTTCAATATGCATTGTACATGAAAGGGTCTGATTTATTAACGTGTTAATAGCTACTACATGCAGAGTAGGATTTCATGCAGCTGCAAGGAAAAGCAAAGACAAACATCCACATCCGTTTTGTAAGTTAACCAAACTTTCTGAAGGTCTCGATCTTGTCTTAGAATCAAATGCATTTTTACTCGGCCTTGTCTCGGTCTCAGTCTGGACTGACTCCATTTTTTAAATCAAGACCGGTCAATAAAAGGCTATTTTTCCACATCATTACTAAGATTGGAAGGAGAAAGGAGAAAGCATAAATGACTTCCCGTTGTTACATCTGAGTGAAGTGCCTGCTGCGAGAGTGGATGATTTCAAAAATGGTCTTGGTCTTGACTCTGTCTCGATCCCTAAATGTCAGTATTGAACACCTCAACATTGTTTCCAGTAGCACTCTATAGTTCCAGTGGTGGCCTTAACAACATGCACCATTTGAGTACTGTCGAAGGAAACAAAGCCCAAATGGATGAAAGTCCTCCTGCGTCTGCTCCTCCCAACCTAATTCCAAAGTGGACTAAAATATATTTACATGTTCTGCACCTTTGTCCTGCTGTAGATGCCAAAAGAGATAACAGTCACTCCAAACGAGGTGTCAGCGCTGAGCTGCTCCTCCTTCATCCCTGTGGTTTCTACCTGCTGACTGCTTATTCATTCACCTGCCTGAGCTCTTATTAATCCAACATGGAGGGGAGATGTGCTCTGTCAGTTTGTCTCTTGAAATTATGTGTGCTTCAAATCACAGTTCCCTGGGTCCTGATGCGCTAACCAATTATCGGATTCTGTTTACCTTTTCTAACAATCTTTAGCTCTCTGCCTCACGAACTAAGACTTTTAATTATACTGCACTCAGCTTTATTTTTACTTTACTGAAAAGAGCTCTGTTCATTTAAGGAAAAGCGGTGCAGCTTAAATGTGGCTGTGATGCAACAGTGTGTGTCGAACACAATCAACACTTTCTTAAACAACAAAAAAAAGAAAAAAAAAATCTTCCTGAGTCTCGGCTCTAATGAGAGCAATTCATTGATTCATGTTAGTTTCAGCTTCAGAATATTTCCCGTCTTTAATGTCTTTGTGAAGGCATCAATGCTCTGCTGTGATCGGCTCAGTGTGACTTTGTCAGAGCAGAGTGCCACATACAGGGATTAGTAAGGTTCAGTGTAGAGAAAACAAAGAGCCTTAGTAGCACCAAAACAATATCTTTCAAGCAGGAACAATTATCATGCTCGAGCAGAGCTGGACTCACAGAAAACTGCGTATTGTGTACACGCTTAATGAGGTGATCAACACTGAGCCAAAGAGATGAATAAATCTGTAACATGCTGGAGAATGTGAGGACAACGTGGGAGAGAGCAGAGAGGGGCCAACTGTGAAGAGACAAAAATCCAGAAAATTAGTCAAAAATACTCTCACAGTAGATTTTCTTTAAAATAGCATTATTGGTGGCTCTGATTTCCATCATGTGAGAAGTCACTGTTCCTCTCCCGGTCCTGTCTCGCCCCTGTAACACCTCAGTTACTGTTGAACTTTGTCCCCAAAGCATTACGTTCACAGTGCAGGAGAGACCTCACATTAATATCACACCCTGAATTGAATTACCTTTAAACCCCTTATATCGGTGGTGGGCAACTGGCGGCTCAGGGGCCAAATGTGGCCCCCCTCACGTGGCCCTCAGGTCTCAAAGAAAACCCGATAAAATCTTCGATGATATCATGAAAACCAGAAATAGCTCCAAAACAATTATTGATCCCTGGTTTATGTAGAGTTCAAATTTTAGACATAATTAACCGTTATATTTTTTGTATCATACAATTTGCCCCCCTGGCAGTGACAATCAACTGATTGTGGCCCTTTTTGTGTTGCCCATCCGTGCCGCATCATAAAAATATATGTGGGAGCCAGATTGTCTTCTTGCTCAGGTGTTGCAACTGACCGGATGTGTATCATCAATATACGCTCAAATTAAATAAGCCGAGTTACTTCAAATCTTCACACATATTCCCTAGCAACTAGGGGTATTCCTGGTTGAGAAATAAAGACCTTGAACACAATAAATCAGTCTTGTTATCGGTGAGAAAAGACCAAAATAGAAATGGAAGGAGCCCTGGAAGGACGGGTTTTGTATAGATTAGTTTGAAAGGGGGTGAAATAAATACATCTATTGACAACCACTTGGAGTGCAGGTCTATAGGTTTATGTTCGCTCTCTAAGTGCAGCCAAAGCATGCTCAATCAGGAGAAAAGATCTATACCCTACCTTCAGCATCTACTCCATGACTTCCCACCATAAGATTCTTTCCCAGCAGAGAAAGTGCATGAAACAAAAGCTGGGTTAGATGCATTTATTTGAAAGAAAAACAGCACACCATCATCATCATCATTAAATGACAAGTGCTTTTCTGTGTTGTAAATAAATAAAGTAAAACGTGTACAAGCTGATGTACAGAGCAGAGGTATTGATTCAAACGAGAGGGGCAGATGATGGAGGACACGTCTGAGTGGCCTCTGGCCGATGTTGTTGCTGTTGTAGATATGATGTAGGTCAACTTACATTCACAGTGGAGGAACAATAACGGGTCAGCTCATCACTTGAGAGTTTGACATCTGATGCAGTTCAAGTGTGAAGGAGCAGTCAGGTGATCAAGGCAATGACTTGGCAGAGCGCACAGTAAATGTCACCTCTGGTAGAAATCAATACGGCCTCAAGAATCCACGGTGAGACGGAGGGGGCCGCTGTGCCTGATATTTGTTGAAGAGCGTGGGGGCGGGAGGCTATAGCTGTTAGCATTCATGTGGGAGTGTACTGTACGAACACACACTATGTGAGTGAATAAACCTGGTCAGACAGTTGGAAGAACAGGGATGGAGATTACTCAGGGCCATCACATCTTTCTCTTTAAAGAAGTCTACTGTCTTTGTTATTACAATGTGTTAGTGTCAGGTCCTTATACCGAGCTGCACATGGCAAGTAAAAGCCTGAAGCTTTGAACAAAACAATGAGCTGTGATTAGATTATTATTACAACAACCATTTTTTGTTGTTCTGTGTTTTAGCCCGAGGCTGTCTCTCTTTATTCAATATCCTGAAACTTGTATTTTAAAAAAGATAATTGCACAGTCAGGGATACATCAGCAATTTGTCCCAAATTGTTTTCAGTGAAACGGAATAAGACTCAATGACCTTCACACCGACTTTTCTTTTTTTTTTTTTTAGCTTGGGGTCTGGAGCTGTATTACAATGCTCCGTGCATGTTTTCCCGATATTGCATCTGAGTATTTGTGTATGGGTTTGCAAGCCAGCACAAGTGTGTTTTTTTTCTTCCTGTGTGTGAATGTTTCTGTGTCTCAGCATGCACTTTTGAAAGTCTGCCAACAATTCAGCCGGCCAGACACATTTCCAGTAGGCTGACATTTCATCCAGGCGATGCTGCTCCTTCTCCACTCCACATTCCCCTTCCTCAATCTCACAGTGCTTCTCTTCGCCATCAAGGTAAATGTCAGTGCACACACCTCACTATAGGTCTGGCTGACCCATCCAGGCCTGGCTACATCCAGGAGTCTGGGAGCCAGGAGACAGAGAGAGAGAGAGAGAGAGAATCAATCATGCCGGACGTCAGACACCTGCAGCTGGCAGGTCAGCCAGGCATGGAGCATCTGAGTCATGAAACCATCTGGTTCCCGGCCTGTGCTGCCGAACTCTGGCCACACCTGCTGGGCCTGTAGAACAACACTGAAGCAGTAAACACACAGCACACTACGGAGGAGGAGTAGCCGAGCGAGGAGCGGGAGGAGAAAAAGCATATTTGCTGCCGGTGGGTGGTTGCTGTCACTGAATGAATGTAATATTCAGGTATAATAAAAGAGAGATTCAACAAAACAACGGGAGGGCAGAAACTGAACAAGAGAGACAAATAAAATTGAACTAAATTATGAAAATAACAAGGAACAAGAGAAGATGGTGTTCCAATATCGATAAACCGGTAAACAGCAGTGAATGTTTTCATTAGTAAACTTGAGTTACAGATTGACTGTGACCTACAGCTTCTTTAGAAGGGCAACTCATGAGATTGGTTGGATTCACGGCGCCCAGTTAGTCATCAAATGTTATGTTACAATAGTTAAATGCTAATATTGCAACGTTTGTCATAGCGTTACACATAAGAGATGATGATGTTGATGTCAAATGTGTTTGACCATATCGTCTTGATGTGCAAACCAAGCTGAAAATCCTCTTATGTGTTTATGCTAAGAACGAGCCAACTCGTGCCGCTTTAACAGAGCCAGCAGTCAACATGGGAATCCAGGTCAGGTTATGACATAACTAATCCTCTGGAATCAAACTATACTGATATTGTTTACAGCTGAGTAGGACCGGAAGTGCAAATCTGCATCCTCAAAAGAAAACCACGACACACAGAAGATTAAAGGTCACAGAAAAATGCATGAGCTTGAAACCAGACATGTATTTACCAAACTACAGTCTTTCTAATCAGAGCTTAGATGACAGGTGAGCTAACAGCTAGCATACTTCTCTGACACATCAAAAACCTCCGACTCTGATGGAGTAGATGACATAAATTAAAGTTACTGGGTGACTCATCCAAAGCCCCTGAAGAGCTTTCAGACTCTGGTTCACACTTACTGAACACTTCTCTTCAAGGTTTATGAAGTGGATTTGACTTGGCGTTACATTTTTTTCAAGCAGGCCAATTGGGATGCAAATCAAACACCTTTAAGGGTTGGGTATAGAGGTCCAAGGTATGTGAGCTGACAGTGTCGTGTCCTTTGCTCAAATCCCTTCACTGGCTGGCAAGCTAGTCAAAACGTCCACCTCATGACACCTAACACATTGCTCACAGGAGCAAGAGAGGGGAACAACAAGAGCATCAGCTGCAGACACCTGCTTATCAAAATGCATTCCAATGGTTGTCAAGGTTGCTGCTGAGATGATTTAAAATAATGATTAAGCCGATTGCTAATCCAGATACTGATCCAATATTTTATAACTTCTGCATGAATCTTTGTGTTTCTTTTTGTAAATGAGTTTGGATATGCTCAAATTATTATAAGTACGACATCCGGAAAAGTGACTATCATATGGTATAAACTGCATGTTGTTGATCTGAGCTTTTGAAAACAAATCAGTGCAAATCAGCAACAGATGAATGAAAAACCTCACCTCTGTGTCAGCGGTCGGGCAGGCTGGCTGTTTTAAATTGATGGTATGTATTGACAACTAACATCAGTGCATGCCACACTAGCTTCTGATTGGCCTATGCTTGCACTCAGCCAAAGATAGAGGTTTAATATAGATGTTTAACTGATGCATCAGTGTACCCAGAATGCACTTTATTCCATGTTGGGATTTGTGACATCAATCTAAGCAAGGTAAGATTTTCTAGAGACCACGTTTCGCCTCAAAAGTCGTGTTTTTGTCTAACATGAAGGTGAGGTTTTTTTTTTATCGATTCAAGTGACTTTTAATTGTCTTTGTTCGAGTCGGCCACAGCAAAGTTTTCCCACTGATCGTGCTGGTCGATCAGTGACGGATGGATACCCGATGCAAGGCACAGGCTGCTGCGGCTAAAATGCAGCCGTATTGACAGGGAGGTTATACCTTTTCAGGCTACTTGAGAATGGTGATGCTATCGCACTTTACTCGACAAAGGCTGCAAATTGTAACACAATTCAAGTTTGAATGGTCAAACCAGGAGCCGCTCTTAAACACAATTGTATCGGATACTGGCATCAGTCGGTGAGTCAGGAGTTTATGGACACACATTCATGAAGCTTGCATTATCACTCAGCTTGTGTCTGGAGCTGTAGCTGGGCAGCTGGTGGGCTGCACACATGTATTGGTCTTGTTGTCGTTTGCAGTAAAGGATTGAGCGTTGTGTTTGTTTCTCCTCACAGTTTATCTGTCCTTATCAGCTTACCTTTCTCCTTCTCTCGCTGACCTCCATTCATCAAAAGTAAGGGGCTGCTGCTGATACTCTCTCTTCAAGCACTCCTCCCTCCACCTTGACTTGACCTGAGCCAGAACCTTTTAAAGCGGGATTCCATCTCTCATCACTTTCCTAATTGCTTTCCTAACACGTCTCAGTTTGCCCTCTTCTTCCTCTCTTTTTTTCACTCTTTTTTTTTTTTTTTTTGCTGATTCCTTCTGTCTAACCTCTTGTTTCACTTCTATTTTTCACCTTCTGCGGGTCATTTCACTTTGTCAAAATGCATGTGTTCCAACTCATACCTTTTTCTCAAGCGATGTGTTGATGATTTATGTCAACAGCTTACCGATCCTGCTCATCGCCAAAAGTGGAGAAAAGCCTATCAACACCTCCATTAGAACTTGTGATTATTTAATAAACTTTAAGAAGCTGTGACAATTAGCAAGTAATCCACCGAGGACCAAGTTTTGGAAAGTGAACAAGAACACTTTTGCTTTCTTGTCCATTGTTGATGACAAGTATGTATATCTGTGAAGTTCGCTCAAGCAAATATTGGTACTACTTTAACTGAAGGGCATAAGCAGAAAGATCCTGAGCCAACTCGGAAAAGGAAGCAAGGTTTTTCCTCCTCCAGTTTGACACGTTTGCTAATGTTTACTTAGAATTACGTTAATTACTGCACACAACTTTTGAACTGAAGATTGTTTTCTTCCACAAACTAGAAATCTTGACTGTGACCTAAGAAATAGTAAGAGACCATTGTTGAATTAATTACCAAAATAAAAGGGGTTTATTATTTATGTTTAAAATGACTTTATAAAGAAATATGTGTTGGTGGTCAATTCATCAGAGATCCATGCAGCTAACCCCCCATCTGCAAATTGATAGAAAATGTATCATCAATGTGTAAAGATGTCTCTGTGCAGAAAAGAAGGTAGGGTTTAAAGAGTGCATCAAGGCACCATGAGTAGCTGCACAAACAGGAAGACGATTTATCTTGATAAACATTTACTTAACTCAAGTTTTTTACAGACTTTCATGTAGAAAAAAGGTCATGAAGTTGATGTTTTAATGTGAATGGATACTTTCCATCAAATGGTGATTTGACTTTCTCGCCTCACTCGAATTCTGTCGGTATATATTCTGCATCTACTGTTTTGTATGTGGCAGCAGTCCATTACTTAACATCAGGTATGTTTTCTCTGGAGCTCCAAACAAGCAGAACAAACTCCATTACAGAGCGCTGTGTTTGGACTAAAAACTGAGGATATAAAATTACTTTTTTTTGTTTAGTCTAAGACGCAGCAGCAGCCAGCGGATAGACGCGTACATCCACTAAATGAAAGGTGTGTGTGTGTTACATGTTTAACATAGTCAGAGCTCACAAAGACGATTTTATGGATTATGGCAAACCTGTTATGCATAGTAAGATTGTGTTTTCTGAAGTAAATGGAGCTGGTCTTACAATTAAATGTATAATATGCGCTACATAAATTCACAAAAAATAATCTTAATTATTTAAAAACTGACTAAACCTGTTTTATATTGTGTTGTTGACCAATTACATTAACTTAAATATTTCCAACAGAAATCAAAGCCTTCCTTTTATAGTTGTACCACACTTGTCTTTTGTGACGGTCGACTTGACAGAGTTGCCATGGGAACACCGGATGGTACAGCAAAGACCTCAAGAGGAAGAGGGAGCTGCGTCTGAGAGCTGCCACTCTGTTGCTGTTTGTGCTGCTGTGATAAAGACGTCATGTAAATTACAGCCGGATACATTATCTTGGTGGTAAACATGTTTTCTTCCTCAGGGGCGGTTTCACCCGTTCTTCTTCATTATGGTCAACAAGTGTTTTCGTCCAGGGTGGAGGAGCAGAATGAATCCCTCCCATGATTCCCTGCCAGCCTTGGCGTCAACTTAGAAGTAAGTTAAAAACATTTTCTTCTTATAAGTGAACTGCAAACAATATTGAAAAGACATTTAATTCATGAGGAAGAAGTCTACTTGTTTTGTTGTCTTCAACCAACAACTGATCCCAGGAGATGCTTTGAAATATTGACAGCACTAAGAGTACTCTGAGTAAACATGAATAAAGCCATGAAACTGTTCCATGGACATGATGCTGTCAAAAAATGAATACTCCCCATTGTCACATACTCTTTATAACTAAGGAGGTGCACCCAAGTGTGAAACTAACAAGAAATAGTGAATATGAGGCCTTTACAACAAGTACAACTACAAATAATCACAGGAAGCAAAAAAGAAATTCCAGAAAGACACGGGTAGCATCCAACCAACGTAATCCTCTGACAAACTACAAAGATGTGACACAGAGGGGACAAAAAACTGAGACTAAATAGACACGGGGTAATCAAACACAGGTGAGAAGAATCAGAGCAATCAGGACTGGCGAAAACACAGAGGCAGGAATGAACACAACACCAGAAACACCAAGGACAAATAAGTAAATCATGAAACACAAAAGACACAGAGAACTCACAAAACAATACACACGAGACAAACAAGAATAAACAAGAATAAGAAATGACCAAATGAATCACTGAAGACCAAACTAGGAAAGATAAAAACACAAGGAAAACAAGCAACACTCGGGAAGAATTAAGAACTGAAACGAGATGAGAAATCCAAACTCTGAAAACAGACCAAATCATTAAACCCATTGCATCTATCTCTCAAATGTGACTGATTTTAAACTCTCCCACTCGCTCGTTTTACCTCCTCATGTTCCGCCTGTGCCGGCTCTTTCTGCCGTTCCTCATCTGTCCCTCTCTTTTCCCGAATGAAAAACTTCCTGCAGTGACTGGGGGCAGTCACAAAGTCAGAAACCTACACACTACAAAGCTGATGGAATTTTAGAAGTTGGGTTTTTCTGTTACGCTTCACCAGAAAAAGTCATCCTTATTTTGTTATTTGAACAAATCATTGAACAAACCCATTTCATATTCCTCCAGCTCTGGGCTCTACTGCTATCATATTTGCTCCTGTTTGCTTCCAGTAGATAGATTTATTTTGCAGGAGGAGGAGTTTGAGAAGTTTCCGAGGATGATATTCTTGATTTTCCTTCCTTGAAAACTTGTTGACAGTGAAATCGATTTAAATTGCCGTCAGTCCAAACTGAACAAAGTGTCTGTTCTCTGTGGAGGAGCAAAATAAAAACTCGATACAATCCTGGTTTACTTTGCACTGTTTTACTTTCGTCTGTGATAGGATGCAAAATCAACACTGAACTATTTTTTACACAGTCAGCTCCTCTAATGTCAGAACTGATATTCCTTCTAACTCTTAATACAAATATTAAGTGCAGAGGCTTCCTGAGAGGAACACGCTTTAAAAGACAAATATGATGTATGAGCATAAACAAAACGATTTGTACTCTTAGCACCTCGAGGATTTTATCTTGTCTTCATTTTCCTTGTAAGCTTAAAAAAACACTGAAGACAGATGTTATAAAAGATCGTATCAGGGAGAATTTTTTTTTTGTTTCAGTCTCTCTTCTGGCAAAAAAAAAAAAAAAGTGAAGAAACAATCTTGCATAATTATCAGCAGCAAACAGAGAAACACTCGAGAAGCAGCGGCAAACTCACCCTTCACAGAGCTGATATGAAAAAAGACAGACAGTTCAAGTGCGAGCAATTCATGTCGGGATTTATGTACTCTGCAAGTTTATTTCTATTTTCACTCTTCTCTCACTTTGTGCAAACAAGCTTTATCTCCAAAACCATTTTTTTTTTTTTTTACCAAATAATCTGCTACCTTTTAAACAATAATTTCAAAGACCTCAGGCCTTTAAATCCTACGAGATTGGACACTGTGCTTTCACAAAGTCAATTTAAAAACATTCCCCATACACTGCTGAAATTAGATTCTTTGATGGAACACCACCAGGGAGCTCCTAACCTGATTGGAGGTATGGGAAAGTACATTTTCAAATTCGGCAGTACATCCAATCCCATTTGATCCAGAGAAAAGTGCGCCATAAATTGAGATATCATATTTCCTGCCGCTTCCCAGCTGTGCACTCACTCTCAGCACGGATGCAGAAGTGGATAGATTATTTTCAAGAAGGCAACGCCGTCTCGCCCCATTGCCCTTGGATGACATGACATAAAACAATATGGATAAATATTCTCTGCAGGGCATTGTGCTGCTGTGTTTGCAGCTCTTGCTGAGTGATTTCAGTTGTACTCAATTGAAGACACATTTGACTTGGAAGACACGAAAGAAAGGAAAGGCTTGTCATAATGAGCAGCATGTTTTTAAAGCCACAAGAAACCTAAATCTATAAGATCACTCCCACAAGAGAATTCCAACACGAAGCATTTATGTGAAGTAACTTTCATATGTTCATCAAAGTGTTTGAATGCCCTCCTGATCGTGAGTTGGAATTGCCAGGTTTAGGATCATACACCCTCAAATAAACTCGATCCGGATGTGTTTTTTCCAAGGGGCAACCTCCGGTTTTGAAACTGAAGCCACCATGGAAGTACTAGAAACTTTAAGGTCCTTGGCTGTCTTGAGGCTGTCTGAAAGAGGCAAGGACGCTACATGAAACTTAAATGACAGTTTTTAAAAAGAATTGGCCATATTTATAGCCTGGTTCTGTCTGCTGTAAAGTGGTTAATTATTATTTTAGAACTCTGTCATTCTGAGTAAGGTTAACAGTGACTCATACATTTAAATACTGGCAGCTAGACTGACAGATGGGCGCGTTTGGAGGCATAGGACTTACCACCACATTCCTGTTGGGTTGAACCATCATTTGGCTTCATAACGCCTCTTCATGAACCTCTGATCACTCACTGAGTCTGTTTCAGTGACTCTGGCTTCTCTGATTGGAGTTGTTGAGAGTGAAAGGCGGTTCTTGGAGTTTCCTGTCAGCCAATGGTGATCTGTATTTAATATCACACATTGAGCAGTGCCAAACACAGTTAATCTCTGTGATAATTAGGGCTATCAAATAATTACATTTTTTAAACTTTGACTCATGGCTGACGTTCACTAACTAATCATAATTAATTAGATTTTTTTGTGGCTATTATTGTAAATATTAGGACTGTCTCAAGACTGAGGGTATTTTACATCCTGACTGAATATAAATCATTTTGTTTAAAAAATTCCAGGAGATCGAAGCTTATGGCGTTAACTACAGAAAAAAATTAAGTTGTTATGGATCAAAACATTTCATGAAGACAAATTAATTTTTGTACCTAAAGGGCATTTGGTTTTGAAGCAAGGCATCAAAAGGACAGAATATGACAAAATAAACTGGCAAAGTTAACAAGTTAAATTGTAAGAGGCGCTGAATGTAGCAGCCTTGGAGAAACAACAGTGATCCTTGACTGATGCTCTGAGCAGCTTCTATTTCAAACACAATAAAGTGCAGATTCAATGTGAAATAACAGCAAAGAGAAGGTGAAACTCTCAGTCCCCCATTCTCAGTGACAACACTCCTGTCCCCCCAAAATTTGTCTTCCTGACATTAAAAGGCTTCATTGATTTGATCCCTTTGACTGTATTACGCTACAACATTAATGAACCACAACGGGTTATCAGGGAAGTGAATGATCATGTCACATTATTTGTTCTAGACAAGGTAACATTAGCCAGAACAAACCAGAATCAGATGATGCAAGATAACACCCACTTCATTTCCTTCTTCTTTTGCTAAATTGTTCTTCTCTGCATGCACTGAAATAAAGCTCAAATTAACTTGATATATAATACGAATGAAGAATGTGTACAAGTTGTGTTTGTCATCCATGCACGCATTTTTGATTGTTGTATTCTATCCAGCCTGTGGGCTGCTTCACTGTTTGCAGGTCAAACACAGGGACTCGCACCATCATGTCGACGACTGTAGACACCACCAGCTCACGCTGCACCAACCGGACAGTAATGAAAGTTCTAATCAGGGTGCGCTGGGACAAACACCCATTCAATCCAGACTGCAGCACCATTTTTTAACAGCCATTCTCCCTCATGACGTCACGAACAATTTAAGAAAACAGTGATATACTGGTGAAGTTAAAAAACCTTTTCCAGTTCTGGTTGGATTGTAAAGGCTCCTCAAATAAAGACAAAATTGGACCGGCAGACGCTGGGCAGTGAGACTCTAGGCGAACTGGTCCTCGGCTGGAAGTCCATGCTTGAATTTCCCTCGGGATCAATAAAGTATCTATCTATCTATCTATCTATCTATCTATCTATCTATCTATCTATCTATCTATCTATCTATCTATCTATCTATCTATCTATCTATCTATCTATCTATCTATCTATCTATCTATCTATCTATCTATCTATCTATACTTCACTAATATCCATACTTCACAAATATCAACATCACCACAGGCTGAGAACTCAAACCTTTAGCTAGTCAGATTAATAACACATAGAAAGAGCTGCACAGCTGCACATAAACATTTTGGATTTTGCAGAATGCATTGGAAATGGTTACGGCAGAAAACAAAACCCATTTTCTCTCTGAATTTAGAATTGCACTGCTTTAACTTTTCAAATTAAGTTTGTAAAGCTGGTCTTGAGAGCCAGGCCAGAAACCCAGCATACTTGGGTAACATCTCAGGAGCTGCACAAGATGCTGCACAACCCTTTTTACAGGCTGAGCAGTAATCCTGGCGAGACTTTCATGAGCAATATCATTGAGGTTGAAGGTTGCCTTTTCGGCTCTGAAATAAACCATGATCCAGAATTATCGTAATCCAAAGGATGGTCTCTTCATAGAGTTTGGATTTACTAACCTCCAGCTCCAGTTTTTGCTTTTGATTCCTGCTAACGTATAAACTGATTTGTGTTTTATTTTTCCACGTTCAACATGGGCTGCAAGTAACAACCCAAATGTGGAGCAGATGTTTGCCATGTACTAATACATTATTTACATTTTCTCACTGGAGCAAAAGATTAGCTGATTTAAATATCAAATTCATTTCCGCTTCATATTTTAAACGTACTCTTGCTATGCATAGTTATCGCTCAGTTTAAAAGATGTGAATTTTTTGATCCTTAAGTGTAAATGTGACATGCATGCATGGAGACCTTCTAATTGAATGTGAGTATTTTCACAGCAGATCTTGAAACTCTCCAAACAGCTGATGTATTAATTGTTGTTCAGGAGTTTGGCATCATTCAGATGTTCTATTAGCTTTCTTGTTCTTTTCTTTTTTTATTTATGACAAGCTGTAATCAAATGGCATCCTGAAGAAGAAACACAGCCACAACATTTTTAATGTCCTCTTCTTTTTCGCTTTGAGAATAACTCAAAACCAATTAGGTGGATGCAGCAGATCGAGTTTTTATAGATGATTAGATTATGCTGTTAGCCCCGAGGCATGATGGGAATATAATCATATAAAATAAGAAAAGGAAGCAGCAAGTTCCACCCATGCATGTGAAATTAAGACTATCAAAAACACTTCATATTACCAATTCATTTCATCTTGTATTCAGATGTTTTGTCCTTTGCAGCAGAGTGATCATTTATTTGTTGGTTGTTTGATTGTTCTTTAGATAGTTTTGAGAAAGTTTATTCCACTAAAACTAGAGGTGAGATGGATCCAATCTAATATTGGAATCGGATCTGTTATTGACGTAATTCACAGATCGGACATTGGACTGTCTGTGCTGATCCACGTCAGCGATCAAGAAAGATAGATGGGCACTTTAACATCCTCCACTCGTACAGTCTCACTCTGAAGCTGTTCAGACTGAACTGCAAGAACAACAAGTCGTCTCCATGACGATGTTCAGATGAGTTGAATCAGCTCCTTCAACATGATCAAACATACAGCTCTTACACTTCAGATTAAAATATCTATTTTGAAAACATTAAAGTTGTCGCTGCTTCCTGTTTGTCTGTGAAGCCAGCACAATGCAATGCAATGCTAGGTTTACTACAGCTTTGTGTAGCCTTGTGATATCAACAATAACAATCACACTATCAGTTATGATATCGAACACATCAGAATCAGTATTGGTGTCAATGCAAATCAATGGGAATCAGTATGAAACTGAAAAAAGGGGATCGGTGAACCTCTGAAACTTTGAATGCATGAGGAAACTGTATAAAGTGTATTTACATAAAGAAAAACGATGTGTGTTGAGTGAAAATAAGAACAACACATGCGAGGATCTTAAGGGAGGAAACAACGTTAGTCAGTGCTTCAAGTCCGGTCAGACACAGGAGCTGACAGGAAGTGCACAGAGGTGACCGAAGGGTGCACAGGATAGAGAGTTTTTTCATCACTTTATCGACAAAGACTACATCAAAATCATTATTACAATTCTAACCAACTTCAATCCTTCCTCAGTGTCATCATAATTATCAATATCATCTTAAACCTCAGTACCAGTATCAGTGTGTAGGTGTTCATAAAGCGCTGGATCATCAGCTTTATCTTAAAGGATGAAAAGGAGCTCAAATGCAGTTTATTAACTGATTCCACTACCAGAGGGAAAGAGTCCAGCTGGAGACTTAGAGGCCCTTTGTTAAGGTACAGGGTGCCTTTCATAGTCACGGTGTAATAGGCGGGAGGGATTGAAGATCTGAATGATGAATTTACGGTAAGGAGGAGCCATTTTTGTAGCTGTTTTGTCAGAGAGCAAAACGGTTTAGAATTTGATGTGAGCAGCTACTGGGAGCCAGCAGAGGAAGAGGAACAACGTGGTGGCGTGTTCTGCTTTTGGTAGGTTGAAGACCAGTCGAGCTGCTGCATGTTCTGCATCATCTGCAGAGGTTGGAGTGTGTATGCAGGGAGACCTACCAGTAAGGCGTTGCAACAGTCAATGTGTGACACTAAAACTTTCTGTAACAGTAGCTATGCTGACTGCTTTGACAGATAAGGTCTGCTGTTTTTTTTTCAGATAATGTGCAGGGCTAATTGATAAGACCATTAAAGTGACACAGACATTAAAGATTAGCTGGCCACCAATCATGACACCTAAGATGCATGAAACAAAATAATGATACTCTTTTTTATTGAGTCTAAGTGACTCATTTATCCCCATTTCATTACATATGTCCATAATGCAAGAACACATGCAATGGGATGTCATGTTCACGTACTAAACCTGAGGTTGGTTCTTCTCCTTGAAGCGGAGTCAGTGGGTGAACTATGAGTCAGTGTTAACAAAAAGGTCTGTACAAGGAAAGTGAGGAGGTTCAGAGGGAGCTCCTTCTGAATGTCCTCCGTTTGCTACTTCGAATGACTAATCCATAAGTGTTTGATTTAATGATAACTCATGATCTTTTTTGAATTCGTCTTGATAGCAAGGCTATGCCAATTCATATAAATGAGCATTAATGAATGCACTAGTTTTCCCAGTCGAGCTCATACAAGAGAGGAGTAGAGCTTTCATGAGACTTGCCCACTCATCTTCCAATTTGCCACTGAATAAGTTGTTTTATTAACAAAGTATGATGAATGCACAACTGTTTAAACATTCATGTCCTACAATATATGCTCTATTAATCTCTGTGTGCATGCGGGCATAGCTCTCCTGCACAGAGCACGGACTAGTCAAAAGAACAGGGAACAATTGAAATATTATTCAATCCAGTGGGGATGGGAATGTGTCTTTTTTTGTGCAGCTTATTTAATATTTTTGCACTTCAATGTGGCTACAAAATAAGGAGTAAGAAAGAGATTGACTTATTTCAAAAATCACATATTACAGTTTCTTCAAAGCCCAATGAAAGCAGCTTCACTTCCTGCCTCTTCACTTTACTGGATAACAATTACACCCCATTATATTCATTTTCTCCATCTGTACCTGTATAGGAACAGCTCAATATTACATTCAAACTCAAACAGCAATGTTTCCACATCCCTCTTCCACGGGATCGAACCAATAAATGTTACTACGGTCCCCTCCCCTATAACACAATAGTAAAATATTGAATATGCTGGATGTGCTGCTGCGCTTCTGTGTGGAAATAATCGTAACAGAGTAGTAAATGTTTCCTCAGCCTCCTCCCGATCCCTGCTGACCTTCCCTGTGTCTCTGGCCCTGAGATGGGATGTTAATGTCTGTGCCTGGACGCCTGCCATGCTGCAGCCTGTGCTCTAATGGATTGATAAAAAAGCTCTGAGCACAGAATCAATCATGATATAAACCTGGAGTTGAAGCTTGTTAAACTCTAAGGAAAGTTCCTCCACCCTAATGCCCCTAATCTTCGGACATTTACGTCAGGCAGAAAGATTGCAGTTGTTACCTTCTCCTTGCCTGCATTAGGAGGCCAGGTCTATTTCAGGTGATGGACTTGAGATGGATCTAAGGAGAGTAGTACGTTGGACATCTTGCCAAAGTTTGGGGGAAATATTCTGTGCAAACATTTTTTATTTTTTAAAGGTCTCACCCAAAAGATAGGACGTGTTTTGGCTTTATTTCAATGATTTAAAGTATTATATGCATGCTTTTACTCTGGGTGATTTATAATATTACATAATGTGTGGATGAACAGATGTAAAGTAATTCATGCAGCCAACACAGTTCACAAACTATTTTGTATACATCTCTTTCTTCCTTTTCTGCCATGGCACTGTCAAATATCATCACTGAATTGTGTGTGTGAACCTAGACGGAAGTGTTTTCAACAGCTGCTAATAAGTACTTTCAGTCAAGGGTAAACATGTTTGGTTACTAGTGTTGGGTTGGTTAAGGATGAGAGTGTACACATCAGACTCCTGTGCAGATTTGGGCTTCATGATCTATGTTGTTTGTGCTCATCACTTAGGTGCAGAGCAATTTAAAAACAGCAGCAAGAAAAGAAGACATGGTTGTACAGTTTGGAAATGCAGCGAAACCGTCCATATGCTGACAAACACTGCTAAGACAGGTGTGGTCAAATATTCAAAACACTTTTTTATTTAAGATTGAGGTACAATATAGTATATAATAGTCTTTTCTGGTGAAATTGTAAATTGAAATCTGTCAAATAACATTTCAATAGCCAAACCTTTCTCCACCACCCTATTACATTTCTCATGTAATAGCATATCATTTATTTTCCATTTCCACCAATAGTTCATACCTTGACCCCGATTTGCATCCCCGTTTCAGTCAAGCAATTTCCTTTAATATCCTTTCAAAATTCACGTCCAAATGACAGGGTGAAGAGTGGTCACATAGTCGCGTTGAGTTTTAGCCCTCTTAAGCCTTCAGCACATCCTGTGGTTATTGTAATGCTCTGCCTTTAAGCAGCCCTCTCACTGACCCTAATTCCAAAAAACTCTGTTGTCATTCTGAAAACTGAATGTAACCAATTCCTGGTAGCAAATTGAGGGGCTATCAATTGTAGAGCAGGGGCATTTTGTCACTGAGGAGCGGAGATTGAGGGAGAGGTGTGGGTTTGGGGCGGGGGTGGAGGGTGGCTGCAGGGTGTTAGTTTGGCGACAAGTCTGTGGGTCAGACACAATTCTATTGCTTGACAATAAATCTGATTTAATATCTATTGTGCTGCAGGTCCTGTTCGGGTGCGAGCTGGTACGGGGGTGAAACAGGGAAATAGAAGAGCGGAAAGGCAAGACATAGTGTTATAAATAAAAAGTGAAAGGCGAGTAAGCAGAATGGGATATTGGGGGCATTGTTGTATTAAATCCGAATAATAAAGCTGTGCATGCACAAACAGTGTCTAATGGAGATGTCTGGGAGCCGCAGAGACACAGTTTCTCACCTAATGGTATCAGCGGTCCACGGTGAAGCCGACACAAGGACACAGCTGCAGTAGACACTTTTAATCAACACATCGCAGAGCAATCCCACTCACAGAGTAATGTGGCATGTACCGTAAAACGCTGCTCTGCTTCTGCCGGTGCGCTCCGCCACTGGTTTAAAGTGTGTTGGTAACCTGTTGTATTGGTGTCAAACTCCCAATAGCAGGCTTGTCTAGGAGTAGCACGCAGCTCGGTCGCTGACTATGCTAATGGATGCCACAGCTCTCAGAGCTTTATTACTTTAAACTACATACACCAAACTGCACAACACATGGCGGCTCAGATGATTCACTTCTACGAGACAATACATCATGACAGCCTCATTTGGTGTTAGAGCCATCGACTGCTATCACCAAACACATACACAGCTAAACACAGGTGTGGGTTATTTCCTTTACCGCCCCCTCACTGATTACTATGTGTTTACAGCATCCTGTTTCACATTGCAAAAAAACAAGCTTGACTTCTGTATGCCTCACATTGACTGCTTGCAGTGTAATGTGAATAATTTCCTGTCAAAACAACAGGCTGAGAAAAAGCACATGACATTATGTTAGATATATTGATGTCCTCTCCAAACGTTGTTTCACCTCCATGTAAATGATTTATCGTCCAGTTCCAGTACAGACCCCTGTACAGATATAGTGAATAGTGAAATAAACTAAAGAGAACAAGTCATGTGAAACTGGGGCCTTATTGGGTGATACCTTGTGTTAGAGCGAAGATTAAATTAGATTAGATAAGATGAAGAAGTAAAGATGAGGAAAATTTAAGCCTTCACTCAGATGAGTGTCTCTGGTTGATGAAGGAAACTCAGAGCAAGTTTAGCCAGAGAATGGATTACCCGATTGTTCCCCATTCCATGCTTGTCATGTGTTGTGTGAATTGTCAAAATATCATAAACATTGTAAACACAACTTGTTCCAATGTTTACATTATGCCTAAGACAAAGCTACAAAAGACTTCTGAAGTGAAATTCTGAAGCTGAATGATGATGGCGATCCCGACATTGGAAATGCTCTCTCAAAGGAGCTTTTTGTTACCCAGAAACTGGCGAACAGGTGGAGTCAAAGCAGGTCTTTACCTCCTGGCAGACAGCAGAGCAACACAGCACCCACCTGTTGGTTATCGCCCCTATTTATGCATATCCTCAAGCCTTTATGTATTCAAAACAAATCAGTAAGAACAAAACAAAAACACCTCCAGTCCAGTCAAGACTATCCAGACATAAAGAGTTATTTGGACCAAGCTGTGAAATGTTTTATTAACAAGGGAACTAATGGGAAGTTCATGAGTTTTTCAGCCAGCCTCAAGTAGGAACTGTAGTTTTTTGCATTTCATTTTCCAACACCTGAGGCTGCCACTGTGGTGTAAGAGTGCCAACACAAGTACAATAGTTCATCATGTGAAACATCTGTACTTTGTTTAAAGTGCCTTGGAATAATATTTTCTTAAACATTCTCTATTTGGTCAATAATTGATCTTAAATTGGCCAAATATAAGTAAATCAAAACAGCCACACTACAGGGTAATTGCCTGCCCATGCCTGTAATAGCTATCCAGACAGTCGCTGTACATCAACGAGAGCTAATCGATAGCTGAAACAGACTTTTCCTCTGAGCCTTCTCTTTTTTCTTTGATTGCAGTTCCCCGTTAGTGCCTGATCACTCGTCTTTCTTTTCTCATTATGGCCACTCAAATGGCTACTGTACGTCTGCCAGCCCGTGTCATTATAGATAAAAATGTCGCTCGCTCTAAAACCTCTCCCCCATGACAGCGGAGTACCAGCTCTTGACCGCTATCCCCTCCTCATTATGAGCACTCAGAGAGAGGTCCATCAGCTGGCGGCTGTCCAGCTCATCAGCGTGATTTCTGATGCGATGACACAATGGAGACGTAAGGGGAGCATATTAAGATGGTTTATTTGTTGCGTGTCAATGTATGGGAGTACACAAAGGGAAAGGTTATTTAGGAGTGGCACTTTTCTGTCATTTGGCCACTTTGTGAGCTTTATTTTCAATAAATGTGGACTAAAAAGAAATGATATACAAACCTTTAACAGAGGACACTTTTAATAGACTCAAACAAGCTGAGAAGTTCCTTACTCAAGGAATATTTTTATTGAAGTTTAAAGTTCCTGAAAACAGAGAAAATCATTATGTGACTTCCCCAACCTCAGTAAAACGTCCAATAACTTCTGACGAGACGTTAATAACCCACAGATGCTCTTCAAGGATGCCTTATCTGAACACACCTTTATTCAAAAGGCTGAGGGAAACATACACGTTGAGATGTGTTTTTTTTAATAAACTGTGTTTCCTACACAGAGAGGACACTTGGATGTTGATGGTCGCCCCGGTACACTTCCAACATTTATAACAACAAAAGAAAGCGAGCGAGTCCTCTGGTTAATCTCCTCCATTAATGCGCCGATGGAGAACTGAAGCTTCTTATGCCTTTCTGTGCAAATTAGCCTCACAGCAAATAATCGTGTTTATAGAGCATGACATGAATCTAACCTGGTTGAAATCAAAGCACGGGCTAATTTCTCTGAGCCAGTTTGGTGTGCGAATGATCAGAGTTTTGGTACGTTCTTTCGGAGATAAAATGCTGTTCTGGTAACATTTGGTGATATGACTGTCAAAGATAAGTTATCGAAAATAACGGCAAGATCTTTTACTTGCTCGCTGTATTTCATGAGCGTCGAGTATCAGAGTGGACATTGATTCTCATTTACGTACTTCTTCATTGTTTTGGAGAGGGCAATCACGAAGGCAGTTTTGCTTCCAGTACGATCCTGTCTCTGACAGCACCTTCAAAGTATCCAAAAGAATCCACAGTGTTTCTTTTTGTGCTACTTGATGCATGACATTTCAGCCGCTGCAGTGGAGGAAACAACACTTTTGTTATTTGAGTTATTATGTCAAAGTAGCTTTCACTGTGAAAAGAAAACAGTTCAGGTGCTGGAGTACAAACTGGCCCAACAATACAAAGCTATCCCTCTATGAATGCCTGTGTGAAAGAGCTAAAAAAACGGTGTTGTTGCTCATTGTCACTCGCTAAAGTCCTACGATGCGGTTTGATATCAAAATCAGCACTCCCTTATAAAACAACAAACAGTGTAATGCTGCCTGGCTGGAGATAAATGAATAGCATGCGGGACAGCAGCGGAGGTTGAACTCGGGTCAAGCACCATTCTGCCAGCGTCCCGGGAGACTGCAGTAGCTGTCACATCACAGATACCCCCAGAGAAGGATGGAGAGGGAGAGAGACGGCAACCATGGGAGCGAGATAGGCTACAGGAAAACAGCTGGCTAGGAGACCAGAGTGGACACATGAGGCCGTACAGACGCTGTATGATTAAGGTGGAATGTCAACTTACAATGCACACCAAGCTGTTTACAATGCACGAACAACGCTAACAAGTTGTGGCCTATTGTTAAGCATCACCTGAATTCTTACTCTGTACATGTAAAATCAGGGTGGATCATTAAGAGCTGTTCCAGTTGAAGTCAGATCTATGTGTATTTCAGTTTCTCATGAGCACGACTCAAATACGAATAATAAATGCTCTCCCTCGGGAAGAGTCTGGGGTGAGGGAAGTCTAGACGTCTCTGCTTAGACTGCTGCGACCCGGCCCCAGAAAAGCGGTAGAAAATGGATGGATGGATGGACGCTCTCGCTCTCTCACATCCACACACTCAGCATTACTAGCACACAAAAGCTAACTGAGGAGCTAAAATTAAAAAAAAAATATTCCATGGCGGCTGGAGGTGCACAGATATTTCTTACAACGTTTCTCTCATTCATATCTTCTGGGATAGGATGAGGAAGCCTGCTGTTGCCATGCCTCTTTCAAACACTGTCTGCCTTTTTTTTTTTTTTTTTTTTTCACACAGGAACAATGTGAAAGTGTAGGCAGTTGCATGACCAAATTTTAAACATGCTAATAACCCATCTAGACGTTTTGGAGCTCTTCTGTAAACTGTTTGGTAAACGACACACATCAGGTCAGACAATTCGCACAGTCATTTTTTACAGTGTATACGCAGCTTTTTGGAGATTGAAGCAAAAGGAGGGACACAGGTGTATTGATGAGGTGTACTTGTGGAGGAGGGGGAAATGTGTCCCTAAATCTCTCTGCTGCCCAGCACCACAGCTTTCAGCTAAAACCCATTCAGCCAATGGGGGTCAGAGCCAGCGCTCATCAGTCTCGCTGGTCGTAACAAGGAGAGACAGGCAACAAGCAAAGTTTGGGTCAGTGGGGGACAGGAGGGTAATCAGTTGTACGAGTGTTACCCCTAACCGATGTCCTTCATCCACTGCCAAGGCCACGGTCGAGAGGGGGGCTGCCCATTACAGAGTCCCGATGGGGGAAGCTAGAGGGGGGAACCTCTGGCACTCACTTCGCTGACAACCGTGTTATTGAAGGGTGGGGACGTAATTAGAGGGCGCGCCAGCGAGTACAGAATGTGGAACATCGTTAACAAGCTCACATTGTTGAAGTGGGGACTGTAATTAAAGGGTTCCCACAGCAGTGGGAGAGATGACTGTGATTGGAGGACGAGAAGGAATGAGTGATTTTCACTCATCAACCTATAGTGGCTGTTCTGACCTTCACCCCCATTTTCACTGAACTGCGTGTGTGTGCTTAACTGTTATGTGTGACAAGTGTATGACTAAGTGCATGTAAATGTACTTTAACTCGATGAGAAAGACACAAGGTCATTGAGACACGAGAGTCTACAGTAGAAGACGTTGTTCATCTGATTAAGAGAAACAGGGAGGATCAGCGATGGAACAACCAATTTACTGTTCAATTCAGTCTATAAGGGAAAAGGTCAAAGGAGGAAATGTCCAATGAAAGGGCAGGAAATAAAGTTTAATCCAAAGCCCTGAGGGTTAGAAACAGAATACAAGGCTGAACTGTGAATCTCTCTCCCGGGGAGGTTTTTGTCACTGTTGAATACATGCAAACAGATTCACCATGGATCCTTTTTTTGTCACCTTGTAACTATGTCAACTTCTAGCGTGGACCTGCCATAACAAACCTCTCAGTTCTCAAGACATCGTCAAGACAGGCAAATCTTATATAGTTCTTTTCAATCTGTGTAACAAGGATCTCTGTCTGAATTGGAAGCTTGACCCACCGATCGACAAAACAACACAATGACTCACTCAGCAGATGTTCAGGGTCTGCGCTACAACTCTAGATATCTCGAGAAATGTGTTCCCGCCCCCGAGGTCTTTCAGATTTCAGAGGGAGTTCACTGCCTTGGACTTCTGCTGTGAGAAACTCAAAAACCTTCTCTAAAAAAAGCTTTTCAAAATTATCTTTGTGAGCGGACAAACACAAATATCATGGCCTCCGAGAGCTTTCTCATGCAGTATTTAAAAAAAAAAAAAAAAAAACAGGCCGAGGACTGTAGCTCGGGGAAAATGCTCGTCCAAACACTGTAACAAAACAAAGTGAAGAAACACATTTAGTGCCAGGAGTGCGTACGGGCTGTCCAGGTTTTTATCTGATCTGTGGCTCTTTTCCGACTTGACACTCCCTTCTCTCTCTCTCTCTCTCTGATTTCTGACTCTATACACTGTCCTATCTCTTCATAAAGGCGTTAAAAGCAACAAGAACAAAAACCTCTCCTGGTAATATTTTAAAGAAGCATCACTCTCTGGTAATTAAACGGTCAAATTTGGTGTCCATGAGATAAATAGATACTCTATTGATCCTGACGGAAATTCAAGCATTAAGCATTTTGAATACTTACTTTTTTTTTCTAAAATGTGGGCTGTATCTGATTTACCAGGGGAATCAATATACCATATAAAACGCTGAGACACGCACAGGAATGGCCAAACAGCAGCTGTAACTGTACGCTACCTGACCTGACAAAAAAGGGCCCTCATTCACTGTGTACTGCAATTACCTCCACTGTGTAATTGGCTTTGCTGTGCAGAGCATACTGGGATACATAACGAGAAATGCACCACTGTGTCTGCAGCCCTTTTAACAGCTTTATTCCCTCATTGGTAATTTTCATTAATTTCAATGGTTAATTACGGTCAACTACCATAGCCGTTGATGGTTTACTATTAAGCAAATAAACCTTGTGGTATGCTAGTTTGATAAAAAAAACAGACTCCTCAGTTAAAGTCAGAAAGCGACCAGCAGAGCTGAGCAATGCGGTTGGGGGCGGAACCACTGGAAAGGTAACAGGCAGGACTGCAAACTCCAACAGATGGTTCTAGAAGGAGCTACTCAACTAGAGCAGAAAAGACACTTTGCAGTCTGCTTAACACAATGAAAAGCTTCACTCGGGAATACAGGTTCAACCTTTTTCACTCCAGGAGTCCGCCAAAAACAGACAGCACCTTAAGTACAAGTGCGACTTATTTTCTGGAATTTACCTTAAAGGTTTTTATTTTAGGACCAAACTTTCACTGCTGAATTTGACTGTTACTGAAACTTACTAAACACATGATCACCAGTGCAGACAACAAGAAGCACAAAAACTCAAGAAAACAGAAAGATGTGCCACATGCTGTGCTTCCTACCGCCCTTTCACCATGCTCCTGTCAAGGAGCTTAGAGTACAGCCCATCTGTCACCTTATACTGTATATAAGGGTATACCCTGAAAGAACAACTGATGTATGATTGGAAGTTTAAAACAAAAGTAAGGAGGACACCATGGCTCTGATGGCTTCTTCTTCGTCACACTCCTTAAGAAATGTTCCTCTGTGGCCAAGCAGGACAGACAAGAGTCGTCAGTGTGTGTGTGTGTGTGTGTGTGTGTGTGTGTGTGTGTGTGTGTGTTTGCTGTGAACCCAAAGTTGTGTTCTTTTTCAAAGACCTTCCCTGTTACATCATGACAAGATGACAGGAACATTTTCTCCATAAACTCGGCCAGAGGAAAACAGCAGCAGAGTTATTAACCTATAAGGTCTGACAAAATGTATAAGTCATAAAAACCCTGATGACACACATAGTCGGCTCTCCAGAGCTACGGACCCGGGAGGTTTGCCCAGTTTAGGTTAATGCCAGAACACATTTTTAAAAAGACTGATGTAAAATAGACAATGTAAAAAGATCTTATCAATTTCAAGTGATCGACGTTAAATGGGTGTGGATTTGCTAGTTCAAACATCATATTAGGCTGCGCCATTTTGTAATCTCGTCATTTTTTAGCATTCCCAAAAAATATATTCAAAAATTTGTAATGCAAACAAGCAAACTCCCTCAGCTGACTGTCAATCCTTAACATTTTGATTCAGTCAAATGAAGCTGGCCTTCACTACCCATCATGTTTACTGCTACTGTTTAGGAGGTGAAAAACTTCTCAAGAGACTGTTGGCTTGACATAATCCTGTAACACTGACGGCTGTGGCTCAGTTGGTGGAGTCGGTCTTCTCTTAATCTGACTTTTGGGGGTTAGATCCCCAGCTCCTGCAGCAACATATCTGATGTGTTCTTGGGCAATACACGTAAGTTGCCCCCCCTGCTTTGGCGCCTGTGTATGAATGAGATTAGTCACTTCACTTTACACAGCAGCCTCTACCATCAGTGTGTGAATGTGTAAGTGTGACCCGCGGTGTAAAAGCACTTTGAGTACTCACAAGACTAGAAAGCACTACACAAGCTCAAGTCTGTTTCCCATAACAGTTGGAACCTCCCTCACAGCTCATTGACTACTGCAGGAACAACGTGTTCAACATCGACCACAGCCAGCTTGGTTGAAAATCTACACAATTATTGCAGAAAACTAGCAGTGTTTTTCTACAAAGTTGCATTTTAAAAATGGATGATCACATTTCTTTTGTGTTGTGGCTTCAAAGAGAAGTTCACAGGCCTGCTGATAATTTGTTGAGGTACAAGAGCCTCTTGTTTCATCTCAGCAGGGAATTACTGTAGCAGACAGGAGAGAGCTCCAGCAACACTTATTTTTCATCACATAATAGAGGACAGTGCTTTTTTGAAAATATTAACTGTGACTCACAGTAAAATGTCAATATTTTCGTATGTAACCATAAAGGTCTTTGTCTACGTCAAAGAAAAGATTCAACCACAGTTGTTTCCACACATTAAACGTCTTTTCTTATTTGCACACATTTAATGTTCTTAACAGGTAAATCAGCACGAGTAAAACAGGCAAGAGGAAGCACTTTGAAGAACGCAAGAAAACACGGATACCATCTTTTCAATTTAAACAAAAAAAAACCGCTTTAACACCAGAAGTGTTTTTTGACAGCTGGTATAAGAAGGCTGACTAAATTCAATCAGATAGTGTCGGTGGCTGACACATACAACGCCGAGTGTTGTTCTGCCTGCTCTGTTGTAAGAGCAAGCTGCATTTCAGATGAGCTGAGAGAGGCCGAGGTATAAAAATCATATCTGGACAGTTGCATCCCTGCAGTTGATAAACTCTCTGTCGCTCTTTTCTTTGCACTTTTTCCTTCTATCTGCTTTCACTCCCCTGAAGCTTGGCTGAGGTCAAACCAGTTTATCTGTTCAGCAGTGAAGGCTAAGTAAGTGTAGGCTGCTGCACTTTATTCATGCATCAATGTGTCATCTCTCCTTCCAGTGTTTTCACTGTTCCGGGATCACTCCCAGCCTCTCATTCCCAATGACACTCGCTTAAAACAGCCTGTTAACTGTCAAAGCAAGTGTAAACAATTCTGCAGACTTGATGGTCAATAACAACCTGGATTCAGGCTGCACGATTATTCCACAATGTTGTCCTCAATATCTCAATTTATATTCACAATCTCATATCTAAATGATGGCGATTCACTTGCTTGTATTTACCTTGAAGAATTCAGAACGAGATGCATCCTCGGGAGAGAGAGAGAGAGAGAGAGAGTGAGAGACCGAGTGTCAACATCATTCTCCATCTGCTCGCTGCCGATGATGTAGTTTGTGATAATTGTTGTAAAAGTCATGATCAATACACTGATCATGTTAACAGAATATCCAATGTCACTTTTCCAAACGTGCGTAATCTTATTCTATCGTCTTTAGCATTCTGCTGTTGAATATTGTCAAAAGACTGATCTATTCTGATTTATGCTGAAAAAACTGCTTTATTGGCTGTTGGGTGTTTGTGCAGGACAAGTCTGTGTGTGTGTGTGTGTGTGTGTGTGTGTGGGTGGGTGGGTGGGTGTGTGTGTGTGTGTGTGTGTGTGTGTGTGTGTGCAGAAGAGAATAGAGGGGAAGATATGTAAAATAAACGGTTTAATATAAAGTGATTTTTTTGTTTCACATAGTGAAATAAGTTTGAGATTAAATAAAAATACAAAATAATACAAACCGAATATTAACAGACAACCTAAGAAAAAAAATGGTTTCCACACAATGCAACAAGGTAAAAAATTCATGGATCACAGCACCGATAATAATGAACATGTAAAAACCTGAGGCTGCCCTGCATGTGACTGATTCACAGTGTCATCAGTCACAGTGAGGAATACAGGTTTTCATTTCATCAATGAAAGCCCAGGTATGGGATCATTATCGCTTGAATACATGACTTATTGAACAACCTTCTTCTTGGAGGTACCCTCGCATACAGTTTGCATGCATGTGTGTTACTAACAGCTTAAAATGAAGAAAGTGAGTTTCTTGTTTGAAGTTTTTGCAGAAAATATTGAAGCCTTTGATTGAACATCAAAAAAAGAAAAACCTGATGCAGGTAGCTGTGCCAGGCGTAGAGAGTGTCCTGGCTGTCTTGGCTAGGTCTTTGTTTTCCATTACTCAGAGTTATAGCCCTGAGGCACTCTGGGAGAGCACTTAAAGGTGGTGATAAATACACACAGCCACTAAAACAAAGCTGACTGACAATCCAGGGACAACACAACACCTACGTCCACCTTGAATCATCTGTTCCAGGCTCAGTAGCAGCTTCCTGTGCTCAAACGGTCTCACTGACTTTCCACATATGGTCTGCAATGTCACTCCTTCCAAAGCTGAGTCAAGGGACAGACTATCAGCATGACGGTCTATTCATCCAAGCAGTGCTGTCATGACAAACAAGGATGACCTGTGTTGATATTCTGATAAATCCACTACCTCGGCAGCCATGTTGTCTTGTGGAAAGCCCCCCCCCATACACACACACACACACACACACACACAATCATCAAAGGTACCAAATGGGTGCAAATAAGCCCTCAAATAAGCAGGAGAGACCCAGGTCACGTTATTATTTGAACAGATAATTATTTTTCCTGTGATTCTGTGCCTGGCACAAATGTGTTGACCTCATTAATCTGGTTCTGCAGGCAGGCTCAATCAAACACTCAACTGGGCAACATATTGGAGAGTCGTGTCTGAGTCTTTGCCAACAGTCCTGTTGGACGCTTTTCAGTAATACTGTTAGAAGATTGGTTAATTAACGAGTATTTTCAAGGCACTCAGGCTGGAAATTAATGAGCTCTCTTGTCATGTATACAGTACATAAGCCAACATGCAACATAAAGACCAGCAGCTGAATTTATATCACGTTGTTTCATAACGACGCGAGCTGACAGTTTGACTGAAGATGAAAACGCAGCACGCCTTCCTCTCAGGTTTCACTCCCACTCTCTGTGGACTATCATCAAAACCAGGCAATGGACATTTAGTTCAATACTGAATATTTGATGTGACATTGCATTGCTGTCTTTTCACTCACACATAAGTACCGACCTCTCACAGAAAGATAAATACTGATTCAGGAGTGAGAGTGGATGTGACTCTGACGTTGTGCTAAATCACATCGGAATAAATCTTTCTGCACTCTATGGGAGAAACGGAGAGAGAGATGAGAGCTGTGATATGTGTTTAGCATTCAGCAGGTGAAAGCTGCAGCTCTAAATGAGGGACTCAGGCAGCAATGGAAACAAAATAATCAAAGACAGAGAGAGAAAGTGACAGGCCTGATAGTTATTTATTCTGGCGAGGGGGCATTGAGGTACCAGCACTTCACTGAACAAGCAATCAAATGGTGAAAAACACAGCCTCATTGTTGACATACATCATAATTATATGAGAGCCTCACACTGCAAGTGCTTATACAGTATGAGAGCAATTGCAATCTGGAAAATTAGGCTGGTATCATTGAGATTTAGTGCAGAGTAATCATAGGTTGAAACTGATAGTGAACTGAGGGGCTGGTTTTTGAGATTACACACGATGGGTTATTGTGTGTGTGTATGAGTATAACATTTCTCATGATACCGAGTCCTGACTTCAGATATAAGACTTTTTTTAAGACAAAAAAAAAAATCTAACAATTACGATACCTGTTTCGATACCATGGCAACAAAAAGGTCAGAGGCAGCCAACACCGGGTGATGTGTTTTCATCCTGCACACTGGCTAAATTGCCCACATGCTGATATGTTTGTTTAATGTGCTCAGTGCTCTCTCTTTCTCTCACAGCAGCTTTTGGTTAAAATGTGACTGACAGATTTATAGTTTTTTTAAGGCTTGGGTGCATTATAATGCTATCATTCATTTATACATACAGTAAATGGGGTTGCATTGTTTGACCCTTGACCTGCATAATATAAGAACAATATGCAAAGTGATATAACAAGATAATGGTGTGAATTGCTAAATAAAGAAAAGTAAAGAGTGAATAAGTTCATGTCAGTGTCTGTCCATCTGCTCCTCTTTATGTTTTACAGAAAACCTGTAAATGTCCCGTCTGAATCCAAAATACATTTTTGCACTACAATACACACTACATTTGCACTTATTAATCCACAGGTAGCTGATAGGTTTATTATTATTATTATTATTATTATTATTATTATCATTATTATTATTATCATTATTATTATTATTAATCTCTCTCAAGTTCCATTTGTTGCTTTCTTTATTTTTGTGGATGAACTATTTCGTTTTTTTGTTTTTTTTCATCCGTCGTTAAGGACTTAAGTCAGAAGCTGCTGTTTTTAAATGTGCTTCATAAATAAATGTGACATTGACAAACAGGATGTACATGCATTAATATAGAGATAGCCGAATGAGGGGCTGCAAGCACAAGACCCCGAGCTGTTGGGGGTTTCGGGCCCCTCGGCAGGGCCCAACTTTTAGACTTGGTCAGCACCTGAACTTGAACCTGGCGATCCTCCAGTTCCAACAGAATGAGCTATTACCGCCCCACGTGGTGAAACATGGCATTAGGTATCAAAGAACTGAATATCTTTGAAACGTGTCGTCCTTTTTTAACATCAAACACAGAAGCACAGAACATTTCTCAAGAATGTTTCACAGTTTTGGACGAAGTTACAACTCTACCAGCTGCATATCACGACTGCAACAGGACAGCCATCCCTGCTGGACTCATGACAAATGAAATCATACTGACCTCAATAGACTAACACTAACTGTCGGCCCATTATCTAAATGATAAGCGGATCACAGTTGTATGAAACACAGAACAGCAGCATGGGCTTAAACCAATTCAAGTTTTGTTTTTATCTGATATTCAAAACTCATACAATTGATTATCATAAATGTTGTGAACTAATTTGATCTTCATTTGGGTGATTAACTGGATTATCATTTCAGCTCATTTAAACAATGTAAAATTGTGTCACAACGTGTCCGTTTTATCACACAAGTGTCAGCATTGAGCAGGAAATTCATGAGACTTTCTTCAAGTGTGAACAAGCTTCTTACACCAAACATAATCTTGTGTCTGCATTATGTTCTTGTCGACTTAGGCTGCTGTCACAGAACTGCCTGTTCAATGTGCACAAAAGAAGCTCTTTTAAATCTCAAAGCTTGTCTAAACAGACAAACAGAGGAAGAGGACGTGTGACTCTCCACAGCCTGGTGGGAAGCACACGGGTTGTCATCTACGGTGTCGACACAATAATAGCAAACAATGATCTGATACACAACGTGCTGTATCCTCAAGAACACATCACACGACATCTATTAAGGTGTGATTGAAATTTGGGACAGCATGGTTAGTTTGAGGATGGGATGACAGAAAACCATTCAACATTCCTGGAGACTGAGCAGTTGCAACTACTGTCACCTCATCACTTGGGGACCATTCATCAGCTCTTACTGAGGGAGGGAAAGAGAGACATTGAGAGAGGAAGAGGAGGAGGGAGCTGACAGGTTGGAGCTGGCAGGGGAGTAACAGACCCAGAAGGTCTGTAAGGAGTGAGCATCACTGAGCCGTGTACACACACGAGCGGGCCGCACCCCAAACACACATCAAACTACAGAACCCTCAGAACACACTTGCCTCCGTTTGTCGGGCTCTTCAGACCTGAGAAGGAGTTTTTACAAGGGTTTGAGAGCTGCTAATGAAGCTAGCATACATTTTCCTTATCAATAAAATATTCAAGGGAGCAAAGATGAATTTCTCTGTTCGTCATGTGTTTGTTGATTCATTCATCAAATTCAATAGCACAGAGGGGAGGAGGTGTGGGACACGCTGCATTCAGTTCGCTTGTCTGGTTTGGATTTCAATGTGAGGAGGAAAATAAAAGAAAAAAAGACAGGGGGGGGGGACAAGGTCATTTCCTGTTTTTTATTCAAGCCGACAGCCTCATTGGGCCTCATTCACTAATACGTGTGTAGAAATGTTCTTACTCTGCGGTATGCAAAATGGAGTCATGGATTCATGGCCTATGTGTACCAGCCAATTTGCTCTCACCACCAGAATCATTCTAAATCATCGGGATCTGCATTCATACCACGCCCCATCTTTCCATATAAGGACATTTGTTTAGTGTATCACAACGAGAGCGGAGAGGTGGATGTGGAATATGTGTCCACATAGTTGCAGCACTTCTGTACAGGTATTGGCAACCTGAATCAGCTGATCAGTCACTCGTCACGCTCTTCACACGCTTTGACGGTCTGATGCGCTCTCTTCTGAAGGCAACGGCTGCAGGTTCTTTCAGCAAGGCTGGATCTTTACACTTTCTAAGATGTAAATCACAATCATGTTTATGTTCCCTGAAAAGCCTCAAAAGGCTCCAATCAATCAGATGTGATACTTCATGGCAGTATTAGTGGGAGTGGTAAATGATGAAAAGGCAAACATTTCATGACCATTAAAAACATTTCATATATGCATTAGTTAATTCACGTTTTTAATGTTTGTCCTTTTTTTTGTACGCACTGTTAGTGAATGAGGTCCATTGTGAGCAGAGATTTGGTACCATCATTCAGAGGCAGAATTACAGGTGAAAATGTGTCACTTATTTTGATCAGTTTTACCCTTTGGACGTCATTCCTTGATTTTTTTTTTTCTTCTTGATGAATGATGATGAATATCTTACAACTCTGAGTCAAGGTTGCAAGAACAACATTTCTGTTATGAAGAATTCAAAATGATTTCAACTCAGAATTTGCGACACTGTTTAGTGAAGAAATGGCATGATGATGATAAACAGGGATACTTTAGGGAGAATTACCCTGAAAAGCAGGAGTAAAGCATGGTGCTTTTGGCTGCTATAGATATTTCATAGAAGAAACTGGCATGGACACAAACTGTCCTCTGTGGCAGTGAATTGGATCTGTCATCCTCTCTACGGAGCAGGATTTTAAATATAATACAGAAATCACTCAAAATCCTCAGAATTACATGCACAGACATTTCATCATTCATAGAGAATGTCAGAAACACACAGGGAACCTCCTCAGCTGAAAAATGTGCTTCCCTTTCAACCACTATACTAAAGGCTGCTTTTTGACACTACCAGAACATGGAGCCAAAACTGAGCAGATTCTTTTCATCCAAATTCAGTTTGAAAGTTTGTTATTCTCGTAGTTCAGTGCAAAGAGTTCAGATTCTAGGCATGAAGTCATACTTTCACAACATACAGTAGACAAATTGGAAAATCCTATCAATATCAGTTCAGATCACATGTTTTCTCTCTGATTTTTTTAATTCTTTTTGGCAGATGAATTCATTAATTCATTCAAAGTGTAGAAGATGATTTGCAGTAAACCTGATTTCTCAATCCTATTCGACACTTTACACCAGTAGGAAAAACACACAAATAATGTAAAACACAATAACTAATTGCAGTGGGAAACTGTTGTGTTGTAATTTTTTGGAAAGAATAGTCAGGCTTTTATAGGTCTCCCTCGCTAACATGAAAAAGAAAAAAAGAACGAAATATGCCATCTGATGAGGCCTGGGGCCAAAATCTTTTAATTCTTCGATTTGAAGTCAAGGGCCACAAACAATCCAAACAAGGGCCACAAATGGCCCCCGGGCCGCACTTTGGACACCCCTGCTTTACACACACCTACATGAAAGTGGATATCATTGTCTGAAAGCCGTCTAAGCCTTGTGTATTCCTCTTCTTGTGCTGCAGCTTCCTGTTGCAGTGCATGATGTTCTCAACAATAAAAATGAGTTTACCATGTGTCTGTTTTAACTCCAGTCTGAGTTGGTTTAAATTAAAACGTTTATTCACAGATAAATGTGCTGGGAGTAGTTCAGCCTCAGAACCAAGCACCAACTTCTTTTTGAAAATTTAAACACATATCTGATCCTAAAGAAAGGATATGCAACATTTCACACATAAATGAAATCAAGTGTAAATATCTCTGAGTCATGACTGTCTATAATGAGTGAGAAGCTTGAATCCTGCTCATGTGTTGTTGTTAAGCTGTGTTCGCGTTGTGTTTACATGGACGGGACGACCTTGATTAAAAAGCAATGTTTTATTGGCACTTCATTATGGTGCGTTCTACTTGATAACTCGTGTGTGTTTGAGAGTTTTGAGGCGTTGAGGTGAAGGAGAAGGAGATTGGAGGCATCAGACGAAAGCTGTTGCCAATCAGCTTGTTTTGGTTTCATGCCGGTGCTCAAGGGCGACATCTACTGGATCAAAAAGTTGCACAGTCTTTGTACAGACTTTTTGACCCATTTACTTTTCTATACACCCATTCATGACTCACTGAAATGTCTCAGCAACCAACTTTTGGGTCCCACCAGAAGAGAACAGCTGGACTAGAAGCTATACAGGAGGTTCACTCACAGAAGGGTGAAGGACTGCATTTCCCCATCCAGCCTTGCAGTGTCTGTAACAGTATATGTTCTTCTGTTGGCATGAACTATGTAGCGACAGTTCTCATGTTTAATCTGAGGAAATGCATGGGAACATTTTGTAAACCTGTCTCCACCTCAGGGTAAAACAGACTTTGTATTTTTTTTTTCTGCCTTGTCTGTTCTGGCTTTGTCTCTTGCTGTTTCGCAGCCTTTTATTCCTGCCAAAGGATTTTTGGAACAGAAAGGGATGGTGAGAAATCTAAAATATTCAGCTTCTGATAAGCCTGTCTGACCCAGTGATGGATCATAAGATTCTGTGCAAAAATAGTGAACAGTAGTTCTTAGTGTTATGTGAAAATATTGAATTTTTGAAACTTGTCATACAGACGGTGATTGGTGGCTGGTTGTTCATTTTTCTGACCTTGAAAAGACTGTTTTTGTCACTGCATAAATGTGGTTACATCTGCACATTTATATATCTTTGCTTCACTAAGATACGTGCCTCTATCAATGTAGAGATAAAAAATACTTCCACTCCTTATCACTATTGACCGCATCTAAACCAGGAGTGATTATGCCTGAGATGATGGCACTCATCCTCATGCTTAAGACGACCAAATCTCCACCAAGACACCATATCTAACAGGACTTTCTGATGCTTTGACATGGATGTCACTGTGTCCCTGCTCGAGCCCTTGTCTGTTTGCACAGTGTTTGTTGTTAGTGTAGAGCATGTAGCCAGATCCAGACAGATATTACAGATACTGGCACTGCACAGTTCAGCTTCCTGTAGCTCGGTCCAGAACAGATGGCCACGAATCCATCAGCCAAGGTCTTAATAGAGCCACAGCTGCTGGCAGACAAAGTGAATCTCCCTCCATATGCACTTTCTTGGAAAACACAGCAGCGATCTGTTTGCACGGCTGTGGGGGTGTGACACAGTCCACAAACTATGACTCAGACCACCAATACTTATCATTTGGTTTTAGTCCACACGGAGCCATTTGTTGTGATTTAACAAAGGCTGACAGCGGACAGGTACGTCCTTTTCTCCTCTTCGCACTCAGCCATAAAGCAGACATTAACAAGGTGGCTCTTTATTCAATAACAAGAGCCGATGCATCCACTATAATTTCCGCCATGGGAGGTATACTGACTCTGTAGAGTCCCACACACCCTTACTGAACTCATTAATAAAGAACTCGATGCAGTTCTCCTAAACTGAAGAACAAATTCTCAGTGTGACTTCATCGGGCTCCAGCCATGAACATTTTTGATACCACAGGGGAGTGTTGAATCGACAATGAATTTGTGACTGAGGTGATGAGAGCAACATCCCGTTTGGTTATATTTTGAGGTTTAAAACCTGTGAAGGCAAAAGAGACAACTGTTGATGTGAAGCAAAAAGCCGACATCAGTCTATCAGAGCAGCTTACAGGTCGTGGAGCAGGCCGTGTTTTAAATCAAGCCTCGTCTGTTTGGCGTCTCCTCCTCGCTCTGCCGAGCTAACCTAAGCTGTTGTTCTCTCTGACAGCTAGTTTAGTAGAAGCGTGTTGCAACTCACTGCTATGCTCTTTGTTGTTTTTGAGCAGCGGGGAAATAATATTTCTGAGACATCCCCCAAATCAATGTCCATCTTGTGTCGTTGTTGGCTGTTTCACAAAAAGTAATTAGTAATGCATACTTTTAAATGTCAGTAATTGAAACAGCATTGCAGAATCTGGAAAGCAGCAGGGTATATTACTTGTTCCTACAAAAAATGGTGGCGTTAAAGTAAAGTGTTGCTTAGCACTTGGCTTAACTCTGGGGACAATTCCCACCCTGCCAAAGGGAAAAACAAGGGGCTTGAAGGTTGTAGTTAATACTAATTGATTCAATTGAGTGCCATATTTACTGAGTGGGAGCCAACATTGTTCAACAATTGCATCTGCTGCAAGGGCAGGAATCATAAACACCATGAAGACAAAAATATGTAAAATGTACCCACACAATAACTGCACAAACTTGAGTTGAAATGTATGGGGAGAACTTCAGCAGAGAACTCATTAAAGTCAGCACCGCATGTCTGTGGGAAGAGAAAAGGTAGAACCAAACTTCAGCGTTGAAGATCAAAGTGTTCACAATCCATACAGTGCTAATCTGTTTTGGCACACGGCAACCTCAACCACAGACTGCCCACGTTCAGTAGCAGACCGACACTATCTCGCACACACACTTCAAAGTTTGTTATGCTGGTGCTTTAACTTGTTGAAGCTTTCTGCTGCAGACTCATCCCAGGTGAATCATGGTGGGTGAGTGTCCACTAATGGCTCCACTCGATTAATAGCAGCTCCTGTGAGTTTCTGCATGTCTGTACTCAGAGAGAGCTGCATGTTTAAAGCAAGGGGGGATGCAAAGTGCACCATGAAAGGGAAAAAGCAAAGATGGAGAATAGTGGCAGAGGAAGAATGAATGAATGTGTTTGTGTGGGTACAAATGAGGCAAAGTAAGTAAGATAGGCGAGCAGTGAACCAATGGTGAGAGATAAGAATGAGTTGATGTGCAGTGGTTACTGAGAAGCAATCCAGTGATGTTTGACATTATTGAAGGTCGTGGACAGCAGTTTGTAGTGGTCTCTGTAAGGTGAGGAGGATATCAACTAGGCTGGATAGCCTGTCAGAAAGATGAGCTGCGGGAGACGGTGTGAGGGAAATTGAAGGGTGCTTAAAATCAATAAAGTGAATTTGTGGAGTGGGGACATCGAGGGGTGCAGAGTGGGGAGGAGATGGCACTGAGGACAGATGGTGTTTAAAGACTCTCGATGCTGGAAGAGCTGGGGAGTGTGTCAAAAAAATCAACTGAGGGTGTATTAGTGTCCAGCTTGTGCCATGGTTCATCCCAACGCCAACTGGTGAATGGCAGCACCCTGTGGCATCAGTCTGGACAGGCTACACCATCTGAACATTGTAGGCAATCAGACGCTTCATTTGGAGCAAACACACTCCATGTTGCTCATCTTTTAACTGCTGAACAGCTCAAAAAGTCAATTTCCCTTTCAGAACTATTTTAAAAACAGACTTGGAGAGAAAATCATTACCTGTTGTTCCATCAAGCAGTTGGCTGAATGCACGAACATCATACAGCAACAGCAAAATCTAGGCCAGTCACAAACCCATGTTGATCTCTTATTATGTCACACCTCCCAGTCATTCCCACAACATCAGCACACACAGCAGGGCTCTCTGCTGCTGTGACAGTGATGATTGCCGACCTCTTTAACAGGGAGACAAGCATCAACAGCGCGCCAGTTTACAGAACGCATTGGAACGGAACCGGCCCCCAAACAACACGATCGCAACTGCAGTCAGACTGTCTCAATGGACGTGGTCTGCACACTGAGCAGCGGCCTGTTTGTGAATTCTTTCTGCGCCTGCTGTTGACAACTTTGTTCTTACTGAGTCTTCAGGTCGACAAACACATGCTGACTAATAGTTATACTTGGATAAGAAAACTTCAGGCAGGTAAAAATTCCATATATGAATAAACAAAACACACCATTAAAAGGAAGTAACCAATGTTTGCCATATTTGAAAAACTCCCATCAAATATTGAGCTGTAACTGCTATAATTGAAGAGGAACAATGCAGATTCCCTCCTGACTGGGTGGACCAGTGCTTGGTCATGGGAGTTTGCTCACCCATTCTCAAATGTTTTGTAGATTTGAAAAAGGCCTATGACCATCTCTCTCTGTGTGTCAAGCACTGCAGGAATATAGGCTTCCTGGGGCTATTGCAATAAACCATCTGGTCCCCTGTCAGTCGTGCCTAGAGGGTTTTGGCCTCGGCCAGGGTTGATCCTTGTCCCAGATTTTGTTTTCATTTCAAACATCTATTTAAACGTAAAAAATCATTGAAATTCCACTCATTTACAATGATGTGGAGATATGGATCCAAACAAATAGTACAACATAAGACAGGTCAGGATGATTCTCAGTAGAAGCAATTACACACCTTGGTAAAGTCAGATCGATGTCTTAATCTGCCCAAGAGAAACAAAGGTGTTGATTTTGAGTGTTGTAATTTATTCCACATTTTTGGAGCTAAAAAGCGTTTGTAGTTTTCACCGACAGGACCTCAAGGCACAACCGAGTGGGGAGGGTAAGCCTTTGCCCGAGTAAAGGAGTTTAAGAATCTGAGGGTCTTGTTCTTGACTTAGGGTAAAATGGACCGTGGGATTGATAGTCAGATTAGTTAAGCATCAGCAGTAATGCAGGCGTTCAAACGGACTGTTTTGGTAAAATGGAGTTGAGCCTGAAGGGAAGCTAACTCCTACACACTGACTTATTTAAAAATATATTCTGGCAAAGTTTTGATACCAATTACACAAACACATTGGTGTTGACCTGTGTTTGTGAAATTGTTTTCATGTTTGTTTGCAGTTAATTGAAAGTCAAAGTCAAAGTCCTAGTCAAATCCTAGTTCTGGCTGACTAGGATTTGACTAGGACTACTTCAATTTTTTTTTTCTGCCTTGATATCGAAATCTGCCCTTCATGTACGTCAGAAATGAAATGGATATAATGCACTGTTGATGCAAACCTATTTGGTGCAAATCGAACATCAAGTTAAAAGATGCATTTCATCAAATTATCCATCTGACTGAAGGCAACCATGCACGGCCCATCCCTATAAACAACCTGCCTGGGGGGTGGGGGGGTGGGGGGGGGTTACCCTCTGATCAAGGTCTCTCACCTGGGAAGCCTCTGAGCACATCAGGCTAACTGAATTGAAAATAGATATGGGTAAATGAATTATGAATTATGAATCGGCATCAATCCAAAATGTGAAAATGCAATAGCTTTTCAAATTAAAATGGATTCTGCAACCATTAGAGTATGTGATCCTCCTTGCAAACTTCACACCGACCGTGAACTTTTACAGATTGGCAGACCAATACAGAGAGGCTGCTGGGAAAACTGAAATATCTGTATCATTTGTAAGGCATCACGACAGTGAAAACTTCTCTGCTGCATTTAGTGAGTGTTCTCTTAAAAAATAAAACAAAATTCAAGAGGCTCTTAATGGTGAAAGAGTTGCTGTGAATGGGCCCAGCTTTAAAGCAAAAGTGAAGAAATGTGATAGGTTTCACACATTTGAAATATTTTAAGTAAGTAAATTACGAGCAAGGTAAATCCATGGTCTATGATGGTATGGCTGTGTCATAGTTTAAGCCTGTGGGGGAGAAGTTGGTACAAAATGACACACAAACACATGCACACACACATGCAGACACACTCGGCCCAACAGTTCTGCTGTGTGTCAAATCTATTCCCATGTTGGGACAGCTGAAGTTGATCTCATTAACTTGCCCTTCATTCAAACAGCTAATTACAGCCATACACACAATCGCAGCCCTCACAGCACAATCAAGTGCTGACAGGGAAAAGAAAGAAAGACAGTGGGGGGTAAGAGGGGGGGAAGGAAGTCTGAAACAAACATAAGGAAACAATAGCGAGCGGAGAAGGCTCTCTGATGGAAAGTGGAGCACAGAAATCAAAAAGAAAGAGTAAGAACAAATAGAGGCTTCATTGGCTCGAAGCCTTTATCAAGTATTTTCCTTGAGCGTAAGCTGATCCTCTCTCACATGAACACAGCAGATTGGCTCCGAGTCAGAATCTTTCTGAAAAGCTATTTGTTTCCACTATCACTAATAAAGGAATTAATGTTATGTTAATGACTTTCCAGCCTATTACTGCACTGCTGATGGATCCATCTGTACTTGAAAATGTCTTCTCCTCCACAACCCTGTCGCACGGCTATTTGTGTCAGAGTTTTTGTCAGGTAATTTATGGCGGGACATTAAGCCCTTAATACATTGTGTTACAAAAAAGACGACAGTTTAATGGCATTGCGTAGATGAGCAAACTAGCCATTAATAATGCTTTAAAATGAAGCCCGTTATAAAGGCCTTTTGGGTCCAGGAAAACGGCGACAGTGGAGAAACTTTGCAGAGAATACATCTGTCCGTGTGTGTTTGTGCATGTGTGTGAACATTGTTTTCCATGCTAAAGTGTGTGTACCTGATTCAGTAGAAGTCCCTGAGTAACATTATAGGAGAAAAGATGTTACTGAAAGAGACATGAAGGGTCATTGCTAAGATGTAACAGCCAAGATTTCCAAAGCTGACTCCATCTTGGATTTACTTCCCGATTGATACAATATTCACAAATGCTAAACTAGGTGTCCAAGTTCTTAGCATTGTATTACCACAAATCATTTAAGAAAATATTCAGGTCGATCAAAATGACAAAAGTGCACTGATCAATTAAATCAATAATAGATATTTAATCTAAATGTCATGTATCCAACTACTAATATGGTATTAAAAAGAAAAGGGTTACTGTAGGTCGCGAGTTTATAATCAGAGGGTACTTCTGCATGTTAAAATTCTTCATGCAGCTAACTTAGGCCTCGGTATCGGTGTTTTCAAGAACCTCCTGATTCAAAACTGTCAAAACTTACAAATATATACGGCTTTGTTCATCAACCAGTGACAGCGTGATAAAACCTGCAATTGTGAAAAAATTGTGTTTTCTTTAATGATCTTGACAGCTGGGACACTATTCATTGTATGAAGCCATAATTTGATTTCAATAGTTAAAATGTCTCTCAATAGGCTTTAAAAGGCACAACAACACATGTAGGTAAATTAGCAGTTCAAACATGAAAAGCAGTCAGGTTATGTTGAAGGGTTTGACAGAACTGGGGTGAGAGCTGCATAAAGTGTGAAGGACAAATAATAATCGCTGCTGAGTTGTGTTCGGTGTTGCCATTGCGGGACTTTCAGCAGCTGCCATCCTTACTGTGATGTCTCACTGTGCAGTGATTATACGTGGGTTTACAAATCCGAACCCACACACACACACACACATACAGGGGATCAGGACTTCTACATCTGTACACACCCACTTGCAAGAATCAAAAGCTCAGCTATGGCTTTTCAAAAGGTTTTTTTTTTTTTTTTTTTTTTCTTATTGAAATCACTGATCATGTTATTCGAAATTCAATAGACCAGGGCGGAGTATAATCCTGACACAGGAGTGTCATACTACAGGGCAGAGCTACATGCAGCTCCTCGATAGCAGCCTGAGCTGTGTCTTTTCCAGCCCTGCCCTGCAGTCATTCAGACAACTGGGAATAAATGAGCTAAGCAGCAGAAGATTAAGACGGATTATAGCTGGTGTAGTAAACCATCCGAATGCTGTCACATCACTATGGAAATGAAGGCTTATGATGATATGCACTCTGTGTCTGTGTGTATGGAGGGAGTTCAGACATTCAATCATACATTAAGTAGAAGTTATGAAATGTAAGCAGTTTGCACAACAAGTACAAAACAAAAAACTGCTACAAGGAACGAATTGCAAAACAAAAGATGCACAGTATGTCAACGTAAAAGGGGGGACGTATAACTCATTTTCTAAGGTCCAATCTGGAAAATATTTCTTGAGCTGAATCACAAATTTACCTGGGTGGGGAAAAATGTGTCTTATTTGATCAAACTTATTCTTTATTTAGTTGAATTTTGTTTAGGTGGTAAGCAGTTAAAAAAGTTAACTGCAATATATTGTTTTGCAATTCCCATCATATCTCAAAATGTTGAAAATCTCAATGACATCGAATGGTGACTAAAGTACCTCTAATGATCCCACCCCTTCATCCTCTGTGATCATGAAGGAAACCTGCTGTGTTGAAGCTTCTCTGACAACAACGCAGCAGCCAGTATGTCCTCCTTCTAACTTTAGATTCTGCTCCTGAATGCTCTGGATTTGATTGGACCAGAGAAGGTAGGCGGGGCTTTGAAAGTCGTTTTGGACGCCCCTGGTTTTGCCAGATATGAGAGCAGTTATCAGGTCAACAGGTGTTGCAGTGATGTTGGCAGGCAGTGGAACTGCACCTGAACTGCTGCAATGTTAGCAGACAGGTGTAAAGTTGTCTTTTTTTAACTCAGAAATGGACTTTAAATGTATAACTCATCAGTCAAAAGTCATTTTGGCAACTTTCATAAAAGGTTTTTATGGTTTTTATATTCCATGTCAACACCTTTTAAAACATCTGTGACTGTTCATCCTCTTTCCAGCTTCAGTTCAAAAGAATTAAAAAAAACGTGTCCTTCGCTTGAAAGTTTCCTCCTCTTTTGTCTCTTTTTTTACCTCTCAGTTGCTCGTTCATCGTTGTCTGTGGTGACAAAGATCCAATAAGAAGGTTGTGGAATAAATGGCCCCCTGCCCCGTTATTGACAGGCTTGACTCAACTGAATTTAATGCTTGGCTGCCCTTCTGTTTTCTTTTTTCAGTCTTGCAAACAAACTCATTTATTCTAATAGTGTGATGTCTCCATTTGCATCTGTGAGCTGTAACATATCAGCCTCACCCTCTCGTGGTGCTGTGCTTCATTAGGGTGGCATCCTTTAATGAACCACTTCATCTGAGCCAATTAATGTAATAATGCATGGCTTAATTAACAAAATTGCCATCGGCATTTCAAAACAAGGTTTACAATATCTAATAGAACTAGGTTGGGAAATGGAAGGTAATTATTCTATCCCATTTTAAGTGAATCTGCGTAACTGAGTGGCTATGCTGAACTTGAGGGAGATAACAGATGCCGTCTGAATGGTGTTCACAGACTGAGAAAGAGCCAAGACAACTGGCTGCCCATCTGAACAGACGATGAGTCATATCAAGACTGTGAGGAGAAAGGAGCCCAAAAGCTTTTTGCCTTCAGACTTAAAAGCTGATAATAGAATAATACCATACGGATATGTATCCTTTTCTCACAGGCATGCAGGGAGCGGAGGGAGGCCGAGATTCTCATCTTCAAATCAAGAACGCTTTTTTTACATTTTTCTTTCATACATGTTCAAGTAAAAGGAGGTGCCATTTTTCCATAAAATAGAGATGGAAATGAAAAGGCCTACACGGCTCATCCTTCTGTCTTAGTTATGATACTGTCAGTGTGTAAACACCCTTGTGTGACCTTCCCTCTGTCTCCATCTGCTCCGTTCCTGCAGTCTGCCTCAGTGCAGGATGGTCTACCAACGATGTGTTATCATCACCTACAAACACGCCTGCACAGAACTCCAGACTTTCCATCACAGTGAAGTCAATAACAGCAGAACAGTGAAAAAACCAGCAAAAGAAAATTCAAGACTCTTAAGAGCTCAGTGCTGTTGGAAGTTTTCTGCCTGCCTGGATCACCGTGTCAAAGCATTCAACCCGAATGCTGCAAAACTTTCACACAAGCATGCTCAAACACAGGAGAGAACACACACACACACACACACACACACACACACACACACACACAGAGGAGAAAGCAGTATAGTCAGCCACACGGTTAAGCTTGCTCAGGTTCACAGACAAGAAGTCGTTCCACTGAACTTAAAAAAAAACATGTTAGTGCTGCCTCCCCTCTATGGAGCTGCAGGCACAGAGCTTAAAACTACCTCGGAACATGTGAGTTATTGATCAGATCAATCGAAGCAGGAGACGCACAAATGCTTCTTAATTCCCCTCAGAGGAGACTGAGGGAGAGGGAATGACTTTTGCTGGATTCTGTCGGCTCCGAAGCAGAAAACCGATATCAAGATAGGAAACGGAAAAAATCAAAAAGTCCCAAAAACATTCTTCAATTAATGTCTGTAAACTTTTCTAAAATTACCTTGAAAGAGAGGTCATCCATAATAGGCCAATTCGTTTGTTTTTAACTGCAGGTAGAAGTAGTATATATTGATGATAAGCAGAGAACTTGGCAGTCTGACAAGAGTAATATATTCAGACATTCAGCGTCTTGTTTAAGTTGCACAGTGGCAACCGGTTTTTTTTTTGTGCCAAGCTTCAAAAATCTACAAAATCATAATCTGTTTATTTGACCTCTGCTTATCTCGTCCTTTCCTCTCATTCATCATTTCATTAATTCAAACCCATTCTACTGTGTAATTGTGTAGTCGGAGAATCTGCTAATGTAATCATAAAAAATGTGCTTTATGATTAGCTCATGAAGGAAGCTGCAGCTAAAAGTCATCGTAATTTAAAGCTGAACACCCAAAAAAATATGAGGGCACTCCTGTGCGGCTCGGATAGAAGTAGATCAAAGCTGTCAAGATCCTGCTCAGGCAGATCAACCATTAAATTAACTGAAAAGCTACTTTATAACACAACAATGCATGGGCTTTCTCTCAATGCAGCACCTCTTTCAAGGTCGGGCATTGTCGAAATGTTTTGTTTTATTTGATGTGTTCTGGATTACAGCTGGTTGTCAATCAATAAACAGTCTTGTACTGTGTATTATGAAAAACCTCCCTGAAAGACGACGGATCTCATCATGTTGAGCTAAGGCTCAGTGTGATCTTACATATCAACTGCAGGAAACAAAACCGAAGGGCAAGAAATAAAAATTACTACAAAAAATAAATAAATGTCAAGAACAGCTCCACGGTGACCTACCAATGGGGATCCCTTAAACATTGCTAAACATGGAACCATTAGCACATCTGACAGCCACAGCTGAGAGCGACACCATTATCCCAACCATTGTTAGAAGTGCATGTGCATTCGATGGTTCCCACAGCCACATAGTTATGCCGATCTACTGAATGTGAGATTCATGCATAGGCTGCTTCATCAATAACCCATCGAGTAGCTCATTCCACCTTTCTCGTAAGCCACCTCCACACCCTGCAGGCACTTCCTGCAAAGCGTGAAACAATTCGGCACCGGGGAGGACTTGTTAAAAATATATAATCTCAAGAGACATAGCACTCACTGAAGAATACATAAGCAGGTGCTTTTGTCATCGGTGTCAGTGTTCATGAATGCATGTATGCATGTTCACGAAGGTACGTGTGCATTTCAAAATGTGCACATGTGGATATTCTGCCTGTGTGTGTTTTTTGGAGGCAGCACCACTCGAGCTTCGCTCCCCTGCAGGTTTGCTCCACAAATAGAGTCCATGCCACATACAGTACATCATAACAGGGAAAGGGGGCCAGATAACGATGCTGGTGCTGTCATGTTTCATGCATTCTGATGAGGCAGCCAACGCAGGGAGGAAAGCCACGAACAAGGTGAGCAGCCTACAGGGACAGCAGGCTGTAAGCATGTTGGTACACAGCCTTACTCTTAACACGTCAACTAAACAACACAGAGACTCATCTTATAGCTGCAGAGAAATGACAGGTGGACATTTTGAATATGCCATGACTCACACTCTCCTTTTGTTTGGTACAGTGCGTCTCCTTTGAAGCCCTTTTTGAGCAGTGGCCAATAGAACTACTTTCTTAAAAGAAGCTTCTTGGATCACTTTGTGCATCATTGTTGTGAAATATGCACCAATTACTTCACCATATTGGTCTTAATTTAAATGATAAATAGAGGATTTAAATGAGCAATAGATATTGAGGGGTTAACTTCTTGGTTTGCACCTCTGTTCTAATATCACTTCATGATTCAGACCACTGAACCATCAATTTTGTCCGTGTGTTTTCTTGCTCTGCAGTATCTCTCTCGTTCACAACCGCACTTTTCTCTTCAGCTCTTCCCCCCTCGTCCCCACATCAATCACATATCTCGTTTCTCTTATGATTTAGCTCTCATCTCTCTCTCTCTATCATCTTGTCCCTTACGCACCTGAATGCCATTTTTTACATCTGTACAGTACGGATAAATGGAGGAACATGTGGTGTCACACAGCAGTGGATGTGTCATTTCTCCTTCTTTTTTGTTCCTTTGCTACCTCCTTGCCTGGGCCACAAGTATGAAGCAGCTTCACTGCGTCCACAAAGACGGAGCCTGTTGTCCGATGGCTGCAGGATATAAACATCATTACCCGCCGCTGCTTGCTCCCTTTCATTATTTCTGAACGTTTCCGGCTGCGTTGACCAATCTGCTCAAACAGAATTTAATTTCTACATTCATTCATCCAACTCTGAGTGAATGTAGAAAAACACAGACAGTTTGATGTCTAATGCGGTCTTTAATGTAAGCTTACAGTTCGGTAAACTGATGATAACAAAGCAATACAAAATTCTCAGTGTGTTTCCATGAATACGTGTTATTTACTGTATGCTGTGGATAACAAACTGAATTTTAGAAAAGTGAGAGAAATCTTTAGGTTTGTGTCTAATTTGGTGTCTTTGTTGATCTTATTCTTCGCACTTGTATTATTTTGTGACAAAAAAAGTCATCTTTCTGTCTTGAAACATGTAAAACTCGTCAACATGTTTTTTTTGGAGGGGGGGGATTTAATGGAAATGAGGGAATAAAAGTTTTATCTTCAGTGGTTTGTTTTTCATCTACCCCATGGCAGCAGTTATGGACTGTCAATCTTATCACTGTCTCAAATGCTGAGCGGAGACGTCACGAAAAAGTTTCAGTCTGATTCATAAACAGATTAAATATTCTGACAGGGGCTTTAAACAGATGTTACATTGCATTTGATATTTCAGTTTTAATCACGTCAGTCACTTAATCAAAAATGAGAGCATGTACAACTGTGTGAAAGTGGATTCTAGAAGTAAAACTCCTTTAGGTCTCTGAACAGTCCTCCCCTTTTCATCTCCTTACCCCCTACCTCTAAGCCCCAGTCGGCCCAGCCGGCTCTCTCGTTAATCACACAGTGTCAGGCCTTTAATAAGTCCTTGACGGGGGCTTCGCCGTGAACGACACTCTTTATCAAAGGTTTACACTGCCAGTGTGTCCAGGAGAATGATTGATCTTACCAGGCTCAGGTCTGCCCTTCGTGCTGACTGACAGAGCGATGCCCACACAGTCAGGGCGAGACAGTGATGGCAGAGGTCTGCGGACGTGTGTGTGACTCTGACTGTGTGTCCCTGTGTGCGACTCAGAGAGTGTGTTTGGATGGCAAAGACGCTGTGAAGGCACCAAGCTGCTTTGTCTGGGTGATGGATACTTCTGCTCATTCCATTTCTCTTCCTACCGACGAACCCTGTTTGATCCTGCATCTGCAAATGCAAAACACTCCCATTATGGATGCTGTGATGAAGTGATGTTTTAACCTTGCCTGCCTCTGGCTGGAAAGGAAACAGCCAATCCACTTAACAAATGAAGTAATATCAGCAATCTGCGGGCCTTGTCGCTTCACTTATGGACATTATACTGTATGTGAAGCATTATCAGAGCTCTGCTGGCCTTGTCAGGATGGAGGCTGGAAAGCTGAGTGAGTTAGGTGAATATGAAATTCATCAAATCGGAACTTGGCCTGACCCTTCCTTAAATCTGTCGAAACAAGACGTACACTAGAGAGTGAAGAGGATTTGTTTGTTGTGCTCGGTCAGATTTCATAGCATTGGTTCAACTCGACTCCAGCTTTTATACATTCAATGTCACTGCAGGACTAAGTCACATTCAGATCTGATTAAGGACAACACTTGCAGGTTTAACAAAAACTTGCGGCAAATCAAGTTAATGGAAAATAAGATGTAATTGTTTAATTCAATGCACAGAGCACTAGTGCATCAAGCTGGAGATTTTAAATAATGTACTGAAACCCAGAACTGCTTTTCCCTTCATCAACTTTGCAACAGGATTATTTTCTAATCTAAGTACAGTACATTGAAAAGGCCCCAATAGGGCTGCACAATGTAAACCCAAACATCATTACTCCTGTATAGTTGGATAGAGCCATAATAAGTACGAAGGGAAAAAAGTATGCTAATAACAAACAATTAAAGCGCATTATTCAAAGTAGATGAAGAACGCTGTAAGCCATAATTTATCACCAAGATCTCAAGTGTCACGGCGGGACTTGAAGTTGATTATTAAAAGTACACGATCATTAATACCTCAACACCAGGGACAAACGTGCTAATTGGCTAAACAGGTTTCTTTTTCAGTGAAATAAAACGTGAAATGAGTGTTGTGTCTTATTATTCAAACATTACTGGATAAACACTGTCTGTTAAAAATGATGAGAGATACTAAATTAAATGGGACAAGGAAGGAGACTATAAGGAGATTATAAGGGAAGGGGGAAGCAATGTGAGGAAAACAAGCACAGAGGAAAGTCTCTACAAACTCCCTCTTTAGGAACGTTTCTCCAAGGCTGCGTGCACGGTAAACTCAACACGTATCCACTGTAGGTGCATCAACACCAGCTGATGACTGGAATCAGACGACTGTGATCCTGTTTGGATGTGATGGATGACCAGCCAGTCCTCAAACACACAAGCTAACATGCCAGCAGTGTTGATGTGAGGAGCCCATCAGCAGAGGGGAAAGCATTCATCTTTGACATTTGACCTGCCGTGAGATACAGTACATCACATGACAGGTAATATTACAGGAAAATGCATTATGATAATTAAGAAATATAAAGCAAGATAGGAACTCTTCAGAGCTGCAAATACTATTCACTGAGAGATGGACAGAGGCAGGAGAGAGAGACCTAAAGCCAAGGTCTTACTGTATGGATTAGTCAACAGTTGTTGTTCTTTGTTGGGTAATTGAATATTTCTTGAGGAGTCGGAGTAGAAGAGAGCGAAGGTCATGCAACCGATACGGATTTTTTTGCATCAACGGGAAATATCATTAACAGTCAGTGTTTTATTATGAACATAAAACGAAATTTTTTACATTGAAAAGTTACAAAAAGGAGGTTTGAGTTTTTGCTTTCGAGTTTTCAAGACAAAACAATGTGATTCTAATCAGTGATAAAAGGGAGTGATAAAATGTAAAGGGAACACATTTGTAATCACTGAAAGGCACTGCAGGCAACAAAGCGATTAGCAGGCTGGCTGTAAAGGCCTTCCTCTGGACCCTTTCTCTGACCTCCACTCTCGATCGCTTTCTCTCTCAGCCTCACATCTTCCCATAAGTGCACAAAAGATCCTTTCATGAGGGGACAAACGCACCATGTGCAGGAATGGACAGGGACACACGGAGAATGAAAGGAGGGACATTATTCAACAGTGTAATGATTCAGTTTTGGCCTTCTCTTAATCCATGTGTGTCTGTATTTTGTCCAGAGACTCCCTCTTGGCTGCGCTCCTGGCCGTGTCCTCTCCCTCAGCTGTTACACCTCTGTCCCTTGTCTCCACAGACACTCTGCCTTGATAGCTACGTTATTCTTCCAAAAACAAAAATACAGCCGTTGTTGACAGAGGCCTCTCGCATTGTTCTTGCGGACCTCTTAGCCGAGGCACGCCTCTGAAATAATCTCTGTTACATAAGGAAACCAGAGTGTTTTTTACCGAACCCACATTGGAGCTATGATGCCAAGCAAGAACATAGCTCCATGAAACATTCTTACCGGCCTTGCACACCTCTGTGTAATACAATAACAAGGCCAAGCATACTGTGCATTGTACGAGTGTGTAAAGCTTGTGGTGAAATCTCAACTCAGAGTCGTTTACGTTGCACAACCAAAGCTTTAGAATTATGTGCTCAAACTCTAATAGTCTGATTGTCCAGCATGACCTGAGTGCTCACACGTGTAACTCCCACAGACACAAGTCAATGTCTATGTGTACTATACACAAACTGATCATCACATACCAACGCTAAGTAACTAGCAAGCTAAATCAGCTTCCTGCAGGCTAAAGGTCTGCAGCTATGATGTTTCTTGATCACATTGTTTATTGTAACAGGTGTAAGACAAGTCAAATAGCCATGCCTGGCTGTTGCCATGGTGCTTTTAAGTGCTGTCTGCCATTTGCACAGCTGCAATAACAAATAAAAAGCCTGAAGATTGGAAATTGGCTTGTAGCTCTGCTAGGACTTTGTAAGAGTATGCGTTAGATTAGGCTGACCAAATGTTCCAACATGCCAGAATGGCAGAAATTGTTGATCATTCAGGGGCAGCTGATTAAGCTGTGATCAGTCTTCATGGCCCCTGCTACAGTACTCTATAAACATGGCCCCTGATACAGTACTCTATAAGCATGGCCCCTGCTACAGTACTCTATAAACATGGCCCCTGATACAGTACTCTATAAACATGGCCCCTGCTACAGTACTCTATAAACAACAGCCTTTGTGTTGAAATTCAGCCTAACTTTAAAATGAGTCCTGCTGCACAGCAATCATTGTTCACAGTGCACAACTGGCATTGAAACCCAACTGTGCCTCATCAAATGGTGTGACTGTGCCTTTAAGCTAAATGCCCACACCAATTGCATTCATTTGAGTATCATGTTATTACAATAGCATTACTTGTTCTGGCTGTCACCAGCAGTGCTATGAGAGATCAATGTAATGAATGAGTACATCTATATTTATCAACCTCTCAAATAGAAGATAGTTCTAAGAAAGATATCGGCCACTTTATTGGTCTCAGATTTTGGGGCGGCAGCAGCTCAGTCCCTAGGAACTTGGGTTGGCAACCGGAGGGTCGCCGGTTCAAGTCCAGATACGGAACAAAATATGGAAGTTGGTGCAAGACCACTTCTCAAGCACTGCTGAGGTGCCCTTGAGCAAGGCATCAAACCCCCACCAGCGCAGGGGGTGACATCTCTCCATTAATGCATGATTGTGAACCACAATTTCCCCTCTGGGTGTAAAAAAGTATATAAAATAAAGCACTAAAATGTCTCTTCCTCATGTTAATATTGATATCAGTTGGGCCCGAGACACGTTTCGATTACTAAGCACTGAAGACTTGCAAACAAAGGTTTGAATAAAAATGCATCAAAGCTGTTGGTATTCAGCTGGTTGTTGTAAAAGTGATCGCAAGACAACTGAACAAATAGGAAAAGAGACGTACTCTAAAAGAGATATAACATTATATATTTACAATGTCAGATCTGAGGTTTTTTCTGTACTTGTGGCGATGAATGCAAAATGAAACAAAGGGTGTAAAGATGCATCGTTCTCTTTTATGATGATGCCGGTTGGAGCCCACTCTTCTTCCTCCTTTCCTATTTTGATTCCTCAAGCATTTGGCCCCTTTGATTATATATTCATTATTTGCTCCACCTTGTCTACATTCTCACATGTAAAAGATTGTTTTTCTGCTTAAACTCAACAAAGCAGAGGAAGGAACTTATCCCAATAACGACTGCAGCAGTCATTCAGCTTTACATGAAAAGCTTTCCCACAAAGACGTCTCTTTAAAGATCTCCAAGAATGTCTCAAATTCTGCCCTGAGGGATGCAACTGCACAGTGACAAACATTCATGTGTGAGGTCATTTATTACCAGCCATACACGTCTCCTAAAAAGGAGAAAAATCCTCACTTCCTGTCTCAAAAGTTGGCCGAAATGTGTCTGCCAAAGATTTCTGCCAAACAGTGGCTCTGGTGTTACTTTGCATGTAATGAAAAACCCTGCAACTGCGCCTAAAGGAATCATTTCATCCTGAATTTCAACTCATTCATCTCCGCTGGATGCTCATGCTACACACACACACACATACACCCACACACACTCAAACACACACACAGTCAAAGACGAGTTTTCTCTCCATGCAGTTGTCACTTCAACATGTTGACATGTCCTTTCTTGTGGAGCTGTGCTCATGCACGTTTCACTGAGACACATTACGTTCAATGGAGCATTTCGCTGGCATTGTCATCTGTTTTTCTTCATCGAATTATCTCTCAATTCAAAGTAGTGTAAGCATGCTTAAGCTGACTCTGGTGACTCTGTAGACTGGCCTTATGCAGGTTAGAATGCTCTTTACTTTATTTGGTTTGGAGGAAACTGAACCTGCCTTTGTTTAGTATTGTAAAGACCTTGAAACCTTGCAATGTGTTTTAGTTCAACCCATATATCAGCCCCCCCTCCCTTGCTCTTGTTGTCACTTTCCTTCTGTTTGTCTCAACCCTCTGTTTCTCCTCCCCTGTGTATCCGGTGTGTGTGATAGCATGTGGCCGTGGTTCCTCTGCAGGCAGCCAAGAAGCAGGCAATCTCTCCCTCGTCACCCGCAGCTTATCTACTCTGGTCTCGCCGCCACTCATCGCCTGAGTATCCCGTATTTCTCTGTTATTTTGCACATGTTGACTTACTTATAACTTCAAGTTCTGTGTGCACTTAGGGCTCTGGTGTTTTAGTCTTTTGCCAACCTCTTTGTCACTCTGCCTCAGAGTCTGTGTTCCACGCTCATGCCTGACTGATCGCTCGCCTGCCTGCCAGTTCACTCAGCCGGGAGGATTTGGACACGCTCCTTCAGCTGAACACTGGGTACCTGGGATCCCTGGATTCACTTCCCCTCCTCCTCCTTTTGCACTAATAGTTGTGTCACTATTTATTAATTTTAAATTGTGCCTCTGCGTCCGGAGTTTGCTCACAATGATTGAACACAATGATTGCATACACTCTGTATTTGTATTTCCTCCCTGTACTTTGAAATCATTCATTCTCCCTCAACATGTAAATTGCACTTATCTGCTTGTATAAGACATTGAATTTGTGGACATTGTTGAAAAACCTCACATGGGATAATTAAAACATTTAATAATATTGATTACTTCAAAACACAAAGAAAATAGAGTTTGAATAGGTTCGAAGGTTGAGTGTAAAAAAAGGAAGGTTTTTAGCTGCAATGTCAAGGGGTCTGGAGTTATATACCCCATCTCCAACAATTAAGAACAAATTCTTTGAATCTGTCAACCTCCCATCAGCCATTTCGCTTCAGAGCCCTATTTGGCAGAAACCATCACAGTTGATGGTAAAAACTGATTCGAGGCCTGAGGCGCTTGTCAAGATCGATAGCCACCTGTATGAGGGATTCACTGAAACAACCGATGAAAATGAAAATCTTTTTGTTCATGATCAAAGAAGCTGTTAGCCACAGTGACGTTCTCCTTTCACAGCCTTAATCTGAGGCCTGACCTAGTCATCACTTAGCTCATGTATGTAGCGGCTGTTAATAGATGTTCCTAAGATCCTTGCATGTCAAGCACCAATCGTCCCCGGAGCTGCGGGCTGTCACACAGCCACATGTCAAAACCCTTGATGTACGAGCCACTTTCTCTCTGCTTTAATGCATTTAAATGGAGCTGTGAGTCCGGCAAGGACCAGCCCAATTTCAGAGCCAGCGGTAAAGGCCAAATCTCATCTACTGCCCTGTTGGACGGAGCGTGTACATAGGAAATGAAATTGAAAATCTATCAGGCGCACCCACATGTACACACTGACACACACATGCACACACACACATACACACACACACACACACACACACACACACACACACACACACATCAGGCCTTCTACAAAGTCCCTCTATTACACGCTCACACACTCATGTAGGGTGATATCTCACATTTCAAAGCATTATAATAATAACGGATGTGTGATGAGCTGCTGCGTGATGTCGAAAGTTAATCCGAGCAAAAAAAAATAGATTTACTAGAGTAATTGAACTACAGTGAAAGAATTATGAGAGTGAAAAAGCTCAAGACTGCACTCAGCGTAAAGGTATTCTGACCTTCAATTTAATTAAAATCCTTTTTTTTTTTTTTCACTGCAGACTTCTCATATGTGTCTTTAGTCATATTGTCAGCCTTACTCGCTTCAATAGCAACGTATTCATCAGCTTGACTTTTAAATCAATGTGCTTTTGATATGATATAGTATGCCTTACATAAATATATAATTATGAATTAAAAATGGTCATTTAAAGTATTCAGGTTACTATTATCAAAGTAAGGTAATCAGCAAATTTTTAAGACACATTGTGATTTGTGCTCTGTTGAGATACTAGTTATGATTTTTGGATTTTTTTGGATGATTTATTTATCTGCAGACATCTTTCTTTGATCTGTCGGGATTTCGATCGGCACAGCTACACACATTTATTGTGTTGATCCATCTAATGCAGAAATCGATAACGCCTGTTGTAAACCACATAGCGCCCTCTGCAGGTGAAAGACTGCTGCGAGCGCAATTCAGGAAACCTCAGATTCAATTCTATTTGACAGGTGAATAAATCTAACATTGGTGCATATCTGCGATAAAATTAGCTCATACCGATAGTCACTGGATGTGTTAATAACGGCCAATATTTTCTGCTATTTGCTACGTTAAATGTCGGAAAGATTTCATAAAATATCAAACGTCTCGATCACTCAAGTGCTGTTGTGAACACAAACAAATAGCACCACAAAGGACACAATTTCCAATTCTCACAACTTTGTACATCCAGCCACAGGCCAGACACGGTTAAGCTGTACAAACTGAACTACTGCAGCCTTCACTAAAACCAACACCAAGAATCAACTTCACCCATAAATGTTGAAGCAAGTGCTCGGAACGTAACCTCAGACTTTAAATGTTTGAAGACATGTGTTCCACTCTGTTTCCAGCTGATAACAAAGCTAAACAAAAGAGCTGGACCCTTTCTCCCCACACACACTGGTTGAGTATTATGTGCAGGAGCATGGGAGAAAATCTGCTCTCATTGAAAGAGCACAAACATTGGAGATCCTGTCAATGTCCTGCCAACACCTGTCTCTCTGAGTGAAGCAGTAGACACAGGCACAAAGGACAGGAGAGAGACATCAGGAGTCAATGACTCGTCAGACGGGCACACTGTCACTGAGGAAATGTCAGCAGAGACCACCACTGGTTCCCAGTTAGGCAAATGTCTTTCATGCAGGGAGATTCCGTTTGAATGGTTGGTTGACCCTGCATCTGTAAGTCGTGGCTCGGGATGTCATTTGTGTTGTTTACTGCTTAGAGGCCAAGGTTAGCGCTAATCCAACTGAGTCGGTCCACAGATTCAAGAACTGCCTGTTCCAAGGAAGTCGACGTGATTGTTCTACAGAAGGAAGCATTTGCTTTATTTCCTGGGTAAGCCTGAGGCATTGCTTACAGGATCAGTCTTTAAATCGTGCTTTTAACTCCAGCAACAACATTCAACATGACCTAGTATAAAAGGAAACATGGCATTTTTTTAACCATTGGCTCAATGTTTAAAAACTTAGCGTCATAATGTCTAACAGTTAAAATAAAAGTATGGACTTGTTCTGGTAGCTAACCTCTGCTGGCAGCCAGAAAAATGGGCAAATGGCCAACTAATCCTTTGGGGCATGTGCCCCATCCAAGCACGTCCACTAAAAGTGTTTTGACACTGACATGTTCAGGTTGTTACTCTAAGTGTCTGACAACATAAGCCACTTGATGCAAAGGTCAGGAACAAAAGCCTCACCATTAAGCAAGCTGACAGGTTACTTCAAACATTTGATTTAAAAGTTTAGAGACCAGCCTCTCGGAACAGCAAGAATAAAAATCCAAACTACAATCCTGCAGTACGACTCTCACAAACATGGTAATACATTTTTTTTTTTTAAAACATCCCTCTCTGTCTAGACATAATAACTTCAAATTAGCCACGAGTGTCCTCACATAATGGGGCAGTCTGCTGAGAAAATACACTTTTTTCTCAGCAGATACTTTCAGAGGTTTGAGCAGGCAAAGTGCAGACACATTTTACATCATGAAGGACTGTCTCTCACTTTAGCATGGCTCCCATGGAGTGATGTCAGAAAACCATATTGCTGTGAGATCTACTTATGCCTGGTGATTGTGAGGTAGGATGAGATCAATAGTTACCTATGTGCATTTTGACTTTTAATGTTATTGCCTTCATACTGTATTTGTTTTGCTCCCATTTCACTCAACAATTCAATACAAAAAAATGTATTTGTCCCCGGGGGGGAATTCAGGATTGCCTCTTGTTGGAGATGTGGGTGTCATTTGTTTTGGGTTAAAGGCAGGGTTGATAATTTTTTTTAAAAACTAGCATGATTTTGAAAGTAGCATTCCCCGTTGTACCTCTTGCACATGCTTTTCAAAGTGCTTCTTAAACTGCAAATGGCAATGAACTGAACTGAACTCCGTGCTCCGTCTAACTTTTTCAGAGAACATGAGTTATTAAATTCTGTCAGGACCTAAAGACAATTTCAACCCAAATCTTAAAAAGTGGATCTGGAGAAAATTAACAACCCTGCCTTTAAGTCACTATCTTTATCCATTTCTTCATTTTTCCTTTGTTATAATCGTTGTTACCACAACCTATGACTACATGTTGCCATTATTTGATATGTTTATCTGATTTAAATGTCATGTGAAAAATATTATTTTACTTTTCACTGGAAGTTCTGTCTCATTCTGTCTGAGCCAGAATAAATCATGTTCAACAAGAAAGGGAGTCCCAGTGTCAAGATATATTCTTTGTTCTCCCAAAAAAGCACAGAAACCAACAAGTTACAGTTTAACAAAAAAAACATGGTAGATTTAATTCTGTCAACATCTGGTTCATTAAACAAAATAAAAGCATTCTCCATAAAAGTATGGATATGTCTGTTTAGAGCGTCTGCATAGGTTATGGATGGGTGCTGTTGTTTAAAGTTTCAGCCAACATGTAACTGTGAGTCAGAGCGATGCAAATAAACAGTATTTATTCTACTGTGAGGTGACCTTGACCTTTCATGAAAGGCGCCCATAAATAAAATGTTTTATAATCATAACTGGTTACCGAATACTCAAACAAGCCAGAGGTTAAGACTGACAGTGGAAACACATTCATTTGCATTAAGAGCAACACTTATTAGCAAAGTTGGTGGAATATTAATTCAATGGACAGCAATGAACCTTCAAGTAAGCGGTCAACAGAGTTTAATCAATTGTGCTCCAGCACAGCACGGGGCATCTGGGCTGAGTGTGAGTGAGCCCTTGTTAAGAGATGCCATGAAGAATGTAGCAAAGCACCACACTTCTCTCACTCAAAACTTCAGTGAAAGTAAAATTGATTTTAAAACTTTCTCATTAAAAAAGTCAACAAAAAGGCGACTCAATAACTGTAAAGTGTGTAAATGTTACTCTGTTATCCACACTTGACTGATACTAATGTATGATAATAGGATAACCACTCAAAGCCCATGTTCTTTCAGGTTAACATGATAACAGAGGGAACACGTGAAAGGGACTCGCTCGTAGAATCCCCTCACACTGTCTCCATGCGAGGCCTTAGCGTTAGTAGTCTTGATCTAGTTTTTTGGCCCAGCTTGTTTTTTGGATTTTCCTCAGCCTGACCTTTTTACCTCTGTTTCCCTGCCCCGACTGTGTATTGTTTTTCTGTGTGAGAAAAGACTTTGTTGAACCTGTCAGCCGAGTCGTGCGCTTGGGATATTTTGCTTTAGAACTGTGACGGAATATACGATCAAAAAAAAAAAAAAAAACTTGAAATACATTTCAAGAAATATACCTTGAAAAATACTTTGCTTTTAGAAAACAGTTTTACAGTTTGACTGACGATTCAACAAACAAGTACTTAATTGATCTTCTGTACAGCACTTTGATAAACTGGGTTGTTTTAAAGTGCTTAACAAACAAAGTTGGATTAAATTGGAAAGCTCCAAAATGAAATCTACTGGGCCTGTATTCTGAGAGTCCTCGCAGATAACTCCTGCATCCAAACCATACTGCACAAAACCCAGAAGTTAGTATCCGTCCTGAAATGTTCAGTCTACTGAGGTGGACCCAAAAAAATGCCAACTGAATGACCACAAGGGTTCAGTCTTCCACACTTCATACTGAACTGTGGCTTTTCAGAAAGGTCCAGAAACAATACAATAGAGCCCTGGTATCTTTTTAATATTATTATTATGAGACTTATTATGACTTATTATTATTATAAGACCAAGTTTGGATGATTGCAACGACATGGTAGAAGGTACAATAAAAATGCATCACTTGTTGTGTTGTTGGATTTTCCTCTGATCCGGGTATGCAACTCATGTATCGATTGAAGGATGCTGTGAATGCAATCATGGAATCACATTGGCCAGTCAGGTGCACTACCGTGTACCGAGGTCTTGTAATCTTTCCAGGTTGCCATAGCTGTCAAAAGCTGAACAGTGCAAACTGAAGCGTTTTTTTTGTTGTTGTTGTTTTTTTTGTTTTTTTTACTTTCTCTCGCCCTCTTCGATCAAAACTTTGCATAGCATCTCTTCAGGCTGAATCTGCTCTATCTTATCTATTCTCATTGTTTTCGGATCATGCAGTCCTGGGGCACTATGGGTAATGTAGTTTCTGCATCTCGGTTTACATGTGGTGATTATTCATGGATTCTACTGTAGGGGAAATTTAAAGTGTGCATCAGTGCAGTCTAAGACAAATGCATCCAAAGGGACAATAAAGCGTATTGTTTACTGCCTTGTCCAATTATATCCTATCATATCGTAATCTCAAGGTTACAGTAAAGTGCACAGTATTGTAATGCACCATATACTGCATCATATCGGATCCTATCTTATTCACTCGAGACATTTTCCTGGGGTTATGTGGTTAGGGCAGAAATAATAAAATACCAGTCGACACTCCTGCGGTTGGATGAAAAAAGGTTAATTTCAGTGTCTTGTGTTTTGTGTAGTAAGGGAAATAATATTTTTTCTTTTTTAGGTACAATCTCATGTATCGATTGAAGGCTGCTGTGAATGCAATCATGGAATCACATTGGCCAGTCAGGTGCACTACCTTGTTATACTTTAAGGAAGAGGTTCATTGAACTATGCTGCCTTGGGCCACTGACCAAAGCTGACGAGACCTTTCCTTCTTTGGCTCTCTAAACTTCCCCCAGAGAGTAAGCCTCTACTTCCGTTAAGAGCGTAAATTGAATTAGGACATACGAGCAGTTGGCAACTGTGAAATTGAGTTGAAGTGTACCCTGAGGTTATGTGTTTGAGATGCAGGATTTAAACACCCAAACAGAACCGAGCGGGATCAAGCTTTGTCTGCGAGCTGAATTCTAAACGAGCAACACGAGGAGAGATAAGGGACAGCGGGAGTTCACTCGGTTAGGGCAGCGAGGAGGTTCATGTTTATACGTGGGTGGGTGCGTCTGCATGTGTGCAAGCATGCGTTCAAGTGTGTGCCTGTTTGTCGATGTGCAGAGGGATTATATCACTGCAGGGACAATAAAGTCAGTCGAGTGGTATGCAAGCTATCTGAAGAGAATTTCTCAGCAGAAGCCTTAATCTCATTCCTGTTGCAGTTTACAGTGCCTAAAAACACAAATCGAAGCCTCAGCTGTTACAAAAAAGACACCAACATGGAAAGAAATGATAACATACTCTGTTAGCCAACGTTTTTTCATCACAAACAGGCTGCGTATTCATCTGTCAGTCACAGCTAAAGCTCTCTGTTTGTTCAATTGAGCTTGTCTGTTTCACTCAAACAAACCAGATCCACGCACAAATCAGGGACCCTCAAGGTGCAAAGATGAAAAAAGGGGGAGCAATTCTCCAAGAATACGACTTACAATACCAAAGTCAATGAATTGATCGAGGATTGTCTGTTTCCTGCTGAGTTAATGACTGCAGAGAAGCATAACATTTCTAAGGCATAACACAGCGTTTCTTTAATGTTAGTCCTCGGTGTGCATCCCACTGCATTTTTCTTTCTGCTGTCATTCATGTGTATCATGCGGCGTTTTGCATCCCTTTAAAATGAACAGAACCATCACGCCTCTATTCATCCAGTGTGTGGTCTCAATCAACGATGGGAATGTGCCATGGCCTCCCACAACGCGGTTATACATCACAGCGCTGTTTTGGTCTTCCTCTGCAAATCACAACACTGCATACAAACGTCCTCCAACACCTGCAGCAACTTTCATCTCCTGCCGATCGCCTTCCTTCTCCTCCTGTTGTTTCTTTCCCTTCCACTCTCTTTCCTTCCCTTCTGCCCTCCAGTCCTTCTCGTTCTCTTGTCTTGTTTTCAAACTTTTCCCGTTCCTCTATTTCCCCAACATCAAACCATCGTTTCACTCCTTGCCTTTGACCCCCTGAAGCCAGCGTTTGCACCCTCCATCCCTCACATCACCATTATTTCCAGCCTTGGTGCCAAGTGTTTGCCTTATCCATCACATTTTCTCATCCATTCTTTCCCTCTAGCGAAGCACTGTTCCATCACTCACTGTTCAACACTCGCTTTCACCCCCTCTCACCCCGTCGTTGTGATGGTTAATTCCATCAGTCACACGCCTCTCACACACCCTCACCGAGCCCAACCACTTCCATCAGAGCGCTAATCCATTTAAGAGTGAGAGAGCGGCTTCCTGCTCTGCTGGTGTGACTGGGAGGTGAAGCCACAGAGAGGGGAAGCTGAGGGGGAAAAAAGGCTTTGTCAGAACACATATAAATGCCAAGCAACAAAGCAAGGACAATTATTAGTATTTGATTGTCAGTCTGAGAGTCAATCTTGATCTGGCATTGAGACCGGAAGCAACAGCAGGGAGAGGCGAGATGTTGCTGGAGGCGCTGTCTTTATGAGCGGCTGAAGGCCTGTGGCAAAGTCAGAAAGGTTTCAGCCCAGACCCTGATTAAAAACAGGCAAAAAGCAATCGTATGCTGTTGCTATCTTTCTGTTATGGAACATTACACTGATTGAACAAGGTCTCAACTCCTCGGAATGACTTTCTTTTCATACGGATGTTTTACTACTTTGTGATGTTTTAATGTTGACATGCTGAGAGATTGCAGATTTTAAATTAGCTCCGAGCTAACTCTGGCGCGATGCATCAATCTGCAACATTTCTGAGTAATATTGAACATGGTCTCTTTTTGCAAATAAAGTAAACAAGTGAACATGTTCGTTGTAGCAGAATATGACTGTTGAATCCAATACAATGAAGAAGTCATGATCGAACTAGACTGAGGATCGTATTTTAGATTTCCATTCAACCAGTGGGAAAGTAACATGTCTGGAAACAGTTAGATAAGTTTGCTGTCCAAAGATGTACAAGCCTGGATCCACGTGATACACTGACAATTAGCATTGTCCTCCCCGGAGTCATAAATCTAACGAGCTAAAGGGCTAAAGAAATGCCTTGATCATGTCACATCTAGGTTTCCATCAAACTTCAATACCCTGCCCTTTACTAAATGAATGATTAAACCAAACTCTTTCAGGTAGTTTTTGAAAGTTTGATCAATCATGCATGGGATTGACTTTTCACATTGATCAGAGATGCACACAAAAAACCCCTGCTGAATGCACCGGAAAGGTCCAATAAACCTGCTTGCTGTGAGGTTTTGTTCATTCATGAGCCAGTTAAGCTACACTGAGAATACTTGTCCTCGTACAAGCTTTATTATTATGTTGAACATCACTTCAAATGAAGCATGTTTGTTACAAACCCACAAAAGGCACCGTCTATTTTTACATGCAGTCAAAGTCTGAAAGCATCCTGCAGTCATACCTTCTGCAGTAGAAGTTGCTGGTTTAGAGCCAACTTTTCCCACATTAAAGACCCTGCTGATAAAATACTGGCTCTGCCAATAAATCATCACAGGAGGCGTATTAATGTGTGACTGCCGTCTTTTGCATCTCTCCATATTCACTCTGCAATCAGCAGCTCTTCAGCATTCAGCAGCACGCTCGTCTCATCTTCCATTCTGCACACATATTCATGCAAGATGTATTTAAATTACAGCTCACAGTGTAATACAAAGCACACTTACACCTTGTGTTATTATTAAATACGTAGGGCGTCTGAATATTGATGTGTGCAGATACTGATGCTAACGTGCTGTAAAATGACGGGGAGAGAGAGCGCACCTGAAAACCAGGTGGGGTCTGTAACACAGGCTGAAACGAAAAGGGAAGTGAAGACGAGCTGTGGAGTGGATGGAGAGTCTATTTCTCCCCTGCTGTTATTCTTTGCTCTCTGTAGGTTTAGCAAAAAACTAGAAGAGTCGTGGCGTCCCCGAAGGCCGCGATGGAGGAAGGCAGCGCTCAGCACGCTGTGCGGCCATGGACTCACATGGGGGAAGTAATAATTATAATGAAAGGGGAGGTGATGAAAGGAGTGTGTCGGAAAATGAAAAGGAAGACGAGAGATAATGAAGAGAGGGCGGGGAAGGAGACACTTTTTTTCATTATCTACGACACGAGTTGGAGTTGTTTGTCATCGTTTCCTCTCCCGGCTGTCATCATCTCTGATGCAGTGTTGTCATTTTGTTTTAATTCTCCTTTAATCTGATCGGCAGCTGTTCTGCTGTTGCTCTGCACCGTCCTTCATTATAAACTTTCAATTATTTCAGCGTTCTCATTATCTTCCTCTGCATGAGTGTTGATTCTTTCATTGAAAGTGTGATTTTTTTTCTAAATATCACTTGGAGGTGCCTGATCTTTCGAGTTGTGTACTTTAAAACTGAATTATCCTCCTTTAAATGTACTATTTACTTCCCCCAGACGTTCTTCTTTTCTTTATCTTTCTGGTTTTTTTCTGACAGCATCCGTCCCCTTTTGTTTTTCTCTCTGTCTTTCAAAGTCAGACGCAGGCAGAGGAACTCAGCGGCTGCCTTAAGTTTTAAGCATTATTTAATGTCCTATTAGCCTGTCTCTCTCTTTTCATGCCAACCCATTTTATGAGGTTTTTAATCAACTCATCTCTGCTTCCTACCATCACTCTCTGCTCCCTCCTTCCCTCTCCTCTCCTCCTCCACACACACACACACACACACACACACACACACACACACCTCAACTTTATTTCTCTGTCACCCTCACTCTGCTGCTTCAGTCACCTTAGCAGACCTTTTCAGAGAAAGAGACAAAGACATAAAGAAAAACTCCAGAGAGATCAAGACAGAGATACATCAAAAGCAGTCATTGTAAGGTCCTTCTATTCAACACTGATACTCAGTATTCTGTTCGTGTACCGAAGATCGCATCCCCCTTCAGAGAGTGCAACTGCCTGTGTGTGTCTGAGTGTGTGTGTGCGTGTGTTTGTGTCACTTTCACAAGTTGAGAGTCAGTCTCGAGTGGCTGGCCTGGAGGCTGATGATCAGTAGCACTTCCATCCTGCCTTCGTCTCCAGCCTCAAGGGGAACACACAAACACTGATACACATAGAGACCCGATCCCACACAAAACATACTTGCATGGTCAAACACACAAACTTGCATGCACACCACCGCCCCTGGGACTGTCTGTGCCTCAGGCTTGTCTCTGTCTCCTTCCCTGTTAGTCGGCCTGAGTCCTCATAAGCCAGACATCTCTCCCCGCCTGCCTGTGCTTCATTCTGACAGCATGCAGTCTGAGAGACGCAGCGGGACAGAGTCGAGCCGCTTGATGGAAACAAATACGGCAACGATGCACAAATCAAAACTTGTTTCTCATACAAGAGGCTGACAAAGTGTGGATACTGAAACAAAACTGTGATTCCTCAGTCATTTAGAGCGCTCTACTGCAACAGACAGACATGGAAACAACACATGCACGCCATACCAAAGCTTTGTCTTGGTTTTCAGCTTCATTCCCAACTGCGACCTATTATTTCCCAACGTCTGAACGCTCCGCCAACCTCTCTCCCTCCCTGTCCCCCGCCTCCCTCTCTTCTTCTTGATGCTGCTGTAAAACAAGTGGGCTCTGTTATTCCCTGTGCTATGGCTCGCTATCAGGCAGCCCCTGTTATTCTGATAAAACCCAGAGGAGGGAGAAGAGATATGTAGCGACAGGGTATCAACAGTTCCCCCCACCGAACCAACATTAATCTCTCACCTTCCATGGAGACAATAATAAATAAGTGGATTCCCCATTCCTCGTCCTCGCCTTCTTCTCTACCTTTCCTTTCTTACAGCATATTGAAAAACCCATGACTCATTCTGGATTTTATTGGATTGGACAGGTTGTTCGTCGGACACTCGTATCATTTCAAGGATAGCCTATAGTCTGGAGGACGAGGTGAGAGTTGGAATCCCTCAGAGGTGAAAATATACAAGAAGCAGCTCCGCAGGCTAAAATCATTTTTTGTATTTCAGCTGTGCTGCTTGTTATTGTCTTGTGACTACAAGCAGAGCAAGAGGTTGTCTTCTGCTTGACTGCCATGTTCATAATAACTGCACCAAGCAATAACCATTGTTTACTTAATGTGTCAACATGTGAGTTATGTAGTGAATTAAATGATAATGATTGTATTGTGTATATATTCTGTGTTGACCTGCCTGTAATTATCAAACTGCTATAATCTGTTACGAAGCATCTTTTCTCTGTGAGATTATTGTTATTTTTGTACAACTAAACTAATAAACTAAACATAAAATGATCATTTTATATGATTAAACATGAAAGACGCATGCTGTGTTGAAGCTTCTCTGACAACAATGCAGCAGCCAGTATGTCCTCCTTCTAACTTTAGATTCTGCTCCTGAATGCTCTGGATTTGATTGGACCAGAGAAGGTAGGCGGGGCTTTGAAGGCCGTTTTGGACGCCCCTGGGTTTGCCAGATATGAGAGCAGTTATCAGGTCAACAGGTGTTGCAGCGATGGAAGCGGGCAGTGGAACTGCTTCAGATAGAAGTGATTGTACCCGAGCTAAAAAGCCTCTGCATGTTTCTAATAAAATAATAAATTAGTTTAATTTAAAACTAGTCAACATTATCAATGAAAACTTGTTTTAGATTTATCTCTTAAATTATTGAAAACACACAAGCTTACTAGTTCATCACTGAGCTCGTCCTACAATAAGCCTTCATGATTACAACGACTGTACATAAATTAGCGTTAGCTGAACACCAGAATCTTAATCCTTGATCAGTTAATTTTTTCTGTTGTTTTTTTTGAAGATTTGGTACGTAATGGATATTGTCATATTTCAAACGTGTAGCAGATATAGAAAAGAAAATCAAAACAATCTTATTTCAAGATGTCTGAGTGAGCCACTAAACATGAATTCATTGTAGTAAATCTGGTTCCTGCTAATTGGCCGACTAGCACGCTCTGCCATTGGATAGTCTGAGAGCCACATTGTATTTTTGGGTGGTTTTCTAATCATTGTGCCCCCATGTCAGACATGAGAATTCTTGCCAAACTCGTCCTGGTATTTGTTCACACACAAAACTGCAGACTGTCACATGCTTGTTAGGTTAATTTGTGACCCTATATATCAACCCAGTGATTGGCTGGTGTCTAGTCAAGGGTGAACCTTGTCTTTCGCCCAATGACAGCTGGTATCAGTTTGGTAGAGTCGGTCGTCTCTCAACCAGAAGGTCGAGGGATCGATCCCCAGTTCCTGGAGCAACATGTCCAATGTGTCCTTAGGCAAGACACTGAACCACAAGTTTCTCCCGCTGCTTCACCAGCAGCACATGAATGAAGGGGATTAGATACTTCTGATGGTCACATTAAACATCAGCCTCTACCATCAGGGTGTGAATGGGTAGCTTAAGTTGTAAAATATGTTGTGCTTTGAGCAGTCAGAAGACTTGGAAATTGCTGTACAAGCTCAAGTCCATTTACCATTTGGACACAGCCAATGTGCTTTTGTAATTAATTATTTTCCAGCTTTGAACAGCTGACATGAAATCATTACACTTTTTTTTCCTGCTTATTAAAATGATGGGAGTCAATTCTCCAGAGTCTGTGATTATATTGGTGTCTTTAGAAACAGTCTGTTTGTCACAGAAGTTGTCTGCTTATTAGAAAAATCAGACCTGAATATGCCTCACTGACCAATCAAGAATACTGTATTATAATGAGTTTGGGGTAATGCACAGGGCTCTGATTTAAGGAGGTAAATTATTCAAAAAAGTGAAAATGTCTTTTGTTAAAAATGTTACATAAAACACATAGTCTCAAGCAAAGTGATGTGGACCAGATCTTTTTCAGCTATGCAGCACACAATCTGGAAGCAAAGTGAGCGGCAGAGTAGAAAGAGGTTGGATTAAGTCACTTTATTATACATACAGCAGGTGTGTTCAGGACATAACATGAACCAAACCAATCAGTGTGTCGGTTCCCATTCCCTTTAAGAGCCAGGTGCACCTGCAGGCTAGCAGGTTGTTATTTACACACCGGTCTTTATACTTAAGGAGACCGAACTCCAGCCGACTCATTTAACTTCCCTGCCATCATTGTGCCCCTGAACACACCACACACACAGGACACTTTGTGAAATACGTTGATGGGAATTGAGTTATGTTTCTGAATCCTTCCCACAAAATCATTAACTACGAGAAAGACACTGAATATTTCTGCAAGAGTCAAAAATACACGTTCCCATTAATACTTGAAATCTACAGAACCAAGGACAGGATCTGAGAAGATTCAAGCTCGCTCATATCGATCCCAGCTGCCACTGGGCTGAAGGAGGGGAACACCTGGGACTGATCGCCGGTCAATCACAGAGCTGACAGACAGAGACAAACAACCACAATCACACCTAGAGGTCATTTAGTCACCAACAAACAAAACAAATGTTTGTTTGGGCTGTGGGAGGAAGCCAGAATACCTGAAAGGAACCCACTTATGCATGGTGACACACAGAAAAGCTTAGTGTCACACCAGGACTTTTTGCTATCTCCTCTTTGAATTTTGCCATGTATGATCCTTCAGAAATTATGGTTAGAAGAGAGGGAACGTGTAAGTAAAGAATAGTACTGTGAGATGCAAAAATAAACCTGATGTGAGTGGAGCTGCATGAGTCCAGTTATCAGTGCCCAGTAAGGACCAAGGTGAAAGAAAAAGGCTGGCCTAGAGGGGCTGATGGGCGATGGTGAGAGTTAATCTCTCTCTCCATTTCCCTCACAACGCCCACGCAAACAAAACCACACACACACACACACACACACACACACACACACACACACACACACACACAGCAGTCAGAGGCTCAACCTGTTTCCCAGTTGTCTGCAACCAAAGGCAGGCCTTAATTCCCTCCAATCACAACTACAAAGCCCAATCTCTCCACCCAGAGAGAGATTCAGCTGGATAAAAAAAAGATTGCCTCAAACCATTCTCTTTCCACACTCACCATAACAACACACACTGCCACGTGTGAAGCCAACACTTGCAAGCTGAAGAAATAGGACAAATAGGAACCCACCCACACCCTCTAACATACACAAACCAGTTTGTAGTTTGTCACTTTTCATATCCCTCCTTATTTGCCCTACAAAAGGGGGGGATTAAATAATAGATAAAAACATGGTTGTGCTCTGTTATTTCTCTCCTTTCTCCTTTAAGGTTACTGAAAACTTGATCTTGCCACCAATATGTACCACTTGGACTTGGGGGAAATTGCAAGAATGCTTTTTTTTCATTCAAATCTATTTTCCAGTTGTGTTTTTTTCTCTGGGACAAGAAGAGGACAGGAAACATCTGTGCGAGACAAGCCACACAAAAAAAAAAAAAAAAAAAGCATAAATATTTGTTTTGTATTTAAAAATCCATATATGGCAACTCTTTGGATGTCTTCCTTAACTTAAGACTAAAAGAATGGTAATAGATTTGACCTTTGAACGACCTTAAATTGTTCAAATGTGTCCTTGGCTGCAAGAGGAGAGATGGGAGCATGGATGCCACGCAACTAATTAACGACATAAAGAAATGGCCATTAGCAGCAGAGCCAGAGAAAGCATAGAAATGATGAAAAATCATTTTTAACATCCTCTGCTGAAAGCTGTGCGTATACGTCTGATGCTTTCAACACTTCAGCCTGCCTGCAGCACCCGGGCTCATGCCAGTCTACCAACAGATGATCCAACCTGGATCCAAATCTCTCTCCAAATCTCTTCAGCCATTGCTGAAAACATGATAATAAAAGGGTGTTTCGAGCACAATGGCTGCTGCTAAAGTGCAACTCAGACGGGGATAATGTTGGAGCAAAATGTTTGAGCTGCAGGATTAGAGCCACATTTGTACATGAAACTCATAAACAAAAGGTTCTGACTGCAGCATTTAGAGGTTTCTGTTTGTTCGTACCTGGACACAGAGGATGAGTCAGACTCGGTAAACAAGGCTATTTCATTTTGGGATATGGCATCATGTCTTCCAAATTTGGTAATGGAGGGTTGGCATGCAGGGATGTCCAGGATATCATGCAGCTGGTTGTTAATGTGGGGAGATGTGATGAGAAGCAATAGATTAGAACATTTATGGGAAATCACAAATCTACCCGTCTGCACTGGGACCAGTTTAAGCCACAAAGAACACTTTTCACATCATGAGAAGTGCACTGTAATATCCTAAAGCTCTACTTATCTATATCGTCATTCAAAGAGTTAGTCAGTTAACGGTGTAATGTGTGAGGTGTCCAAAGACATTTAAACAGTTTTATTCTGTGTCATCAGGAACGTTTAAAGCTGCATCTGGAATCTGTTTTCAGTGAGAATGTTCTCAGTGAACCTTTATGCAACCTGCCAACCTGCCAAGCACCAAACAGTGAATTCACAAACTCAGGGATGATAACATAGTGGAGCATTCTGCTGCTTAAGAGCCGGATGTTTCTGTCAGCCGGCTAATGGAAACCAAAGTGCAGCTAAAAGAAGAATGAACGTTGAAACCCCAAACAGGTGTGTCGAATATAGAAGAGAAAAGTTAGGCTAAAAAATTGTGTCCATGACTGGCAGGGGCCAGAAAAATAATACCATTAGTAACTTACCGTGCATGCACAAGATATTATGTTGTGTTGAAAAATGAAGCCAATGCACAAGTGCAAAATCCATACAGTTCATGAAGAGTTCCCTTGAGGTTGGCTCCAAGAGCTCTAAAAACGATACACTGTAGATCTGATAGTTCTTGGCCTGCCTCAGCTCCAGCTCTCAACCTGTGAAGGGTGATTGAAAGATAGGCTGAGACAGGAGATCCAGCATGGCGACTGCTGCTGATCAGCCTCCAGAGCCCCCTGACCCCCTGCCGTGACAGATAAGTGATGTCCCTAATGGCTTAGTCCTGAATATTTAGAGTCTCTGTTTACAGTTACAGTTACAACCACATTATGTGAGTGATAAAGAAAAAGTTTAAACTAAAGAACAGGTTTGTTTTTATAAGTGGAGTAAGTTAACACCCACATCAGAACTAACAGTTATAAGCTTAAAGGGAGACTTCAACCGTTGAATCTGTAATAAAGTTTGGTCATATACTGTATGTTGTAGACATTCTGAATTTCTGTGGATGAAAGACAACACCTCCCAGAATGCACAGCATGGCTATCTATCTACCGTAGCTATCTAGCTCTATTTAGAGTCTGTCTACAACACATAACTGAGCATGCACAACCATTCAAAAATACTAGCAGGTTTCTCATGATACAAAGCTTCATAATAATCCCTTTATCTCTAGTGTGTGGGAGTTTAAAAGAAATCAGCCTGTCTGACACGAGACTTTCACTGCCCAGCTATTGATAAATTCTCCTTCAACATGAGACAGTGAGAGACAGCTAAACCGGCGGTGTGCAGCCCACTGCCTGTGAGGAGAAAGAGGAGCTCAACACTGTCGACAAACATGTTCCTTAATGTGGACGAAATGAAACAGCCTTCGACTGGGGTTTTTTCACATGGAGAAAATGTACGTATGTGAGGTTCGACTGAAATGATGCCACATGCTTCAACTTATTTTTATTTTAAATGTTCCTCATGTTCAAACAGGAATGTTCTGTCGTTAACTCTGTAAAGCACTTCAGCTTGCTTGATGTGTGAAGGGTGCTCTAAAAACTTCAATGGCCTTGCCTTGCGTTCTGCTCTTTTATAACAATTTTAGAGACACCTGTAACTATACTGGAAAGATAGAAAACACTTCTGTCTGGAGTAGTCACTCAGTAAGTCTCACATCTTACAGCACAAAAGAAATGAAACCAAACTTCATATTTTTCCAGCCTGAACGGAGGATGCTTAGCGAAGTCTCACATCGTGTTTCATGAATAAAAGAGGAAAATAAATCCAGCCAGTAAATGTACAGCTTGTCCCGTTTGGCATCGCAGGGGGGCTGGAGCCAAGCTGTCATTGGGAACGACGCGGGGTACAACCTGGATTTCACCATTCAAATCGGCATATAGAGACAGACAACTCACGTTCTTACCTGCGGGACATTTAGAGTCACCAGTTCAAACCAGTAACCTCCCCCCTATAACCGCTGCACCACAGTGCAATACATTCTGTTGTGGATTTTTTTCTATTACCAAAGAGTGAGAATAAAGAGTGAGAAGATAATAATAATAATAATAATAATAATATAATAATAATAATAATCTATTCAAAAAAGAACCCCAAGATTGATCTGGTCTCAAAGAACATTTATTCGAAGGCATAAAATCAGCGTTCGAAGACTCCTCTCTCATACGGTGAGGAAAGAAAGACGCCCAGAGAAAACACAAACCTCAAACCTCAATCACGCCACATAGAGCACTCCCCCATCACGCCACATAGGGCACTCCCCCATCACGCCACATAGGGCCACTGCCCACCTAGCAGGGCTCGATCTATCCTGTAGTGTGGAAAAAAAGCCTATGTGACTATTTACCCATCTCCCAAGGCTGAGAAGGAATTGTGTGAGAAAGGGCCTGGGTGACTATTCCCACATCTGTCCAGGATGAAGAAGGAGGTGGAAGACAACACATCCTTATATACTGTGCATGCAGTATTGTAAGACATTTCTGACATTTTATATGACAGATTATGACACATTTGTACAGTGCGAAGTAAAATAGCGCACATAGTACACCTGAAGTAAAATTTTCCACAACAATTCCCATCTGAAAGGAACAATAGACTCTTATTACATTTGTTATGCAGTATGATTTTTCGTTAAATTCACTGCTTTTATTCCATTTGACACTTCTGCTCTTTGTACAAGCATTGTTTCTGGTGAAAATCGCAGGCTTTTTGTTCTGAGTGCTGGTGATCAAATCTAATCCTGACCCTAATGAAAATAAGTGGCAGGCATTTAAAATAAGCACAAAGTAACGGTCAATTTTCTCACTTACATTATGGTTAGCTTCTGCAGGTCTCATGAGACATTAGCATTGCATCAAGACTTTTTTTTACAACCTGTTAAGAACTTTCCACATCAACTGTAATGATTGTCATTTAACACGCTGACATTTTCCAGAAATAAAGAGCACGCTCGTCCTCTGTGCACTGCTGTCTTTGTTTGTCGTCCTCTAGAAAATTGTGGCCTCTCTAGAAATGTAATTTCTATGAGTGGCAATTACTAAACAGTGGAAGGAAAATGGCTGCATTCATAAATTATCCACCGTTTAACCGGGTCTTCATATTGATGTTTTCTGCATCCTCTTGACATGGTTGTACTTTATGCTGAGGTCTTAATTGTCCTCTCATGGTTTTAACATGTTCATTTATAGCTAAAAAGATGAATAAATGAGTAATGGGAATTTTTCAAAAAAGCTTGAAATGTTTTTGATTCAAACTGATTCTTCTCACAAAACATTCACTGTTGTTTACAAGATGCTGCAAATGATGATTTGACAGTAAAAATAATGAAAAAGCCCTGGAAACAACCAGAGATAAAGTTTTGGAAATGCAGTGAAATTGTAATTTTTTTGGATTTGGATTTCATGAAATCTGATCTGTGTAATCACATTTCTACAAACGAGATGGATGTTTGCTGAAAATATTGTTGATAGCAGGTCAAAGATCAAACACAAGGAGGTGGAATAGAATAAACCCCCCTACTCAAGAAACAATGGATCGAGAGACAGTCGAGGAAATCAATGTCCTGGAATAACAGAGGCATGGTTTGAGACTCCTGGAAGCACAGATTCGGGACAAGTGGGAGACATTAACCTTATTCAGGACTCAATGCAGCGAAGAGGACCACAGAAAAAATAAATTGATAAAGCTACTAGTACTGAAAAAATAACTATTAGAGTTACTTCCCCCCAATTTTTATTAGTTCTTAGATTAGGTTGTCCATTTGGCCACATGTTCATTTGAGTGCTGCACACTAATAAAAATGACAACAACAAAAAAAGGAGTCAGCGTTAAGGCGAGACCAGTTGAGAACCACAGGTCTAAATGGTTCATATGCAGTACAGGCAGTATACACTTCTGACATTGACAGCTGGCTAATGTTAGCAGCGTGGCAGACGAGCCATGATGGACAGACACCATCTCCCTAAAATGGTAGAAAGGGTGCAGCAAAGAAAATGACAGGGAGGTTTCCGTACCCTCAAACCAGCTGGTGGGAGAAATTAATGATGGAAAGAATTCTGTATTTGTGCATTGTCAATAAATTCATAATTGCACAATTTATTTTTGCAATTCAGATATTTTCCCACACCCTTTTTCAAATGCTTGAGACATTTTAAACAAGCAAGAGAAAACAGACTCATATCTAAGGTGACTATCCCAGGTGGATGGGGAGGAGGAACAGATGGGAGCAGATAAAAGTAGTTGACCACAATTTGTCATTCTACTCACAGCAGCCTTTGAACGCTCTCACAAAATAAATATTCATGACAAGTCGGAAGGGTCGTTCACTCTTGTCCTCCCTCTTTTGGAAAGAGCCTGGGTAAATCTCCACGTGAGAAATGACTCTGTCAGGAACCATTGCAGAGCCACAACTCAGCGACCTTGTCCACCCACCGTCCACACATCAGCCATGCCACAGAGCCTCCATCATCCGTAATTCCTCTATCTCTGTCCTTTCTACCATCCTGCTTTTACTTTCTCACCTCCCTCCACCTGCCTAACCTCCTCTAACGCTGTGCCGTCATTACCTGCTCCCTCCAGTCTCTCTAAGTCCCCTTCTCTTTTCTTCACCTTTCTCCTCCACTCTGCATCTTTAACCACATTGAATCTGAGGCCGGGTGATTGCTGAACAGACTGGTAATTTCAGTGGGAGAAAGCAGCTCCATGCATGCAATATTACTTTTCATAAGGTTCTTGATCTTATGCACAGGAGAGCAGGAGCCAGTAAAACAGGTTTCAGGTTTTGCATTCAGGCTAAAGAGAGTAGATGGAGGGAGAGTGAAAAACAAGAATAGAGAATAATGGTAGGGGAGAAAATGAGACAAAGATAATGTGACGAAAATGAACCATTCTGTCTGAATGAATAAAGGATGGAGAATAAAGATCTTAAGACACAGTTTTTGGAATAAGATTTTTTGTACAATCTGGGTTTTTTTTTTGGTTCATTTTAATGATTCTGCTATTACAGTATATGTGAAGCCTTGAGCAATCACATCAGACCTTTTCATCCTACCAAGGCTTGAAAAACTAGCATGGGTGGGCTCATTCTTACAATCGTCATGTTAGTACAGGAGATAGATCCTGATGAGACAGAGGGTTCTGTTGGTTCTGTTGATGAGACAGAGGGTTCTGTTGGTTCTGTTGATGAGACAGAGGGTTCTGTTGATGAGACAGAGTTCTGTTGGTGAGACAGAGGGTTCTGTTGGTTCTGTTGATGAGACAGAGGGTTCTGTTGATGAGACAGAGTTCTGTTGGTGAGACAGAGGGTTCTGTTGGTTCTGTTGATGAGACAGAGGGTTCTGTTGATGAGACAGAGGGTTCTGTTGGTCCTGTTGATGAGACAGAGGGTTCTGTTGATGAGACAGAGGGTTCTGTTGGTTCTGTTGATGAGACAGAGGGTTCTGTTGGTGAGACAGAGGGTTCTGTTGCTTCTGTTGGTGAGACAGAGGGTTCTGTTGGTGAGACAGAGGGTTCTGTTGATGAGACAGAGGGTTCTGTTGATGAGACGGAGGTTTCTGTTGACAGTATTTTTCAGACTTTTGTTAAAAAGTACTGCTGTACCTGATCTTAAGGAGAGACACTTTATAAATCAAACTCTATCTCTCTCTCTCTCTCCTTTTCCCCCTCTTCTAATTCAAACAGCTAATCTTAGTAGAAGAAGCAGCTGTTTGATGGTTGTGTGAAACAGTAAAATATGTATTTGCTGGCTTCTATTTTTCTGGATTTGCTGAAACATGTTGCAGATCTTTACAGCACTGTACATAGTTCAGCGTCTGTGTTGCGTCTTCAGGCAGGGTCCTCCAACAAAAGCCAAGCTGACCCCATCTGTTGAAGGTGATGCGCTCACTGCTTAAAGTTCTATTTTGCCTTCCTTGAAAATCCTCTAAGCATGTATAAATATAATAAGAGCAGGACATGAAATGTGGATCAAGTTTGCAAGACCAGTAGCTTGGATTTTTACGAGCGTTCGTCTGACAGGGTTTCGCTCCAGCTGTCAAATCGTTGAGCGCAGGGAGAGAAAAGTGGAGACATCCTGCGTCCAGAGACACTCATTAGCACTTCCTACAGATGTGAGCGTGCGTGAACACACATTTAGGAGATCCAGGATGTGTGAATCCATGTGTGAAATGTGTAAGTGTTTCAGAGTGGGTAGAGTGGGAACACAACAAGTCGAAGCGTGCATGCCTAAGTGTGTTTCACCTCTTCTGTTGGGCTAAGGATAAAAATACGTGGGTCATATTGAGCTCAAATGTATGTGTAAAATAATCCTATGCATCCAGTTAAGGCTCTGCAGGATCAATAAAAAAAATGGATCAAGGTGAACACATTCATAAAAACACATCTGCTACAGACAGCCTATTAGAGGAGCCAACACATGTAGGTCAATTCTCAGATGTGTTATCATGTATCAAACAACCCTGAGACTTTTAGAGTCCACATTTCTAAAGTCTTATTACATTTGGTACAAAAACAACACCTGACTCGATTGAACACATTTGTTCATGTACAAAGAAGACAGCAGTCGCTAAAGTTCAAAGACATTTGACCTTGTGTATATTTAAATATCCCAAGGGCTGTACGGGTTCAACCTTGTAACTACTTATATGCAGTAATTTGGCAGAAAAGCAAAGTGTGTTTTCTGACCAATAATGCTACGATACACCATCTGTCAGGCTCGGTTGCATCTCCAGGATAGTCTGTAGAGGAGAAGTGTGTATGTATACTGTCTGATCAGAGCATTAAACAAAAACATGCTATAATGTCATGCTGCAATCAGGCCAACAGCAAACGGTCCAAAAACTGTAGATTAGGATGATTGCAGCATTGCCTTCAGACGCTGCTCAAATGGTGAATGGACTGGAGCTTGCATGTTTCTTTTTTAGTCTCCTGACTAGAAAAAGCACTTTTACACCGCATCTCACACCTACTCATTCACACACTGATGGCAGCTGCTGCAAAGTGACCATCAGAAGTTACTAATCCCATTCATTCACATGCCTATGCCACAGGAGAAGCAGCAACTTGGAGTTAAGTTAAGTGTCTTGCACTCGGACATATTGGACATGTGGCAGCAGTAGCTGGGGATTGAACCCCCAACCTTGCAGTTAGGAGACCTCCAACTCTAACAACTGAGCCACAGCTGCGCCCAACCGATTGTATAAATGTATAAATATCAGTCGCCTTGATGCTCAAATTTGGTTGGACTCTGAATATGAAAGAGTCAACTTGGTATGAGTCCTGAAGAACGAACATTGAGAAATGAAGCACATTTGTTCTCACAAGCATGCAGAGTCGTTCCTTGATGTAAGTTTGCTACGTACACAGCTTTACATTATCTCTATAGGAATGTCCGAGGGTCTAATTCCCTTTTCACTATAATCAAAATCAAAATTCAGACTGACCAACTCATCTAACTGAAGAAACACTGAGAAACGTGCTAAAGTGTTCTGCATGTAAACATTGTGATATGATTTGCAGAGTGCGGCTAACATTAGCACCTTTGGTCATTATCGTCATGCGTGTGCTATATGTTTACACATTCCTCCTCAGACATGCCAGTTTAACCTGACACAGTTTAACTCAATTTTTTTGATGAAATTACTGCCAGATCGTGCTGCTTATTTGTTTACTGTGCTTGTTTACATCCAGGCAGCAGAGCGAGGAGAGAAGGCCCATTAGACGAGGCTTCAGTCAGTCTATAACTATAGCGCCATCCAGTGGCAAGTGGCTGCATTCACCATGAAAACAACATTTGACATTGTGTGCCAACGTCTAAACATTACATTATTTGTGTGAAAGACTAGTCATTCTTGTGAGAGGGAAGTCAGTTCCAGTAAATATTTGATTGGCCAGTCGAACGTATCCCTTGTTATTATTTTTCCTGTTTCTGGAGGGTTGTCCAAAAGAAAGAAGTTTCCTAATTTAGTAATGCTTTATAGGATAGTTTCAGGAACACACTTCTTCAAAATTCAAATAGTAATTAGACCTGACACTCTCTCAGATAAATAATCAACTAGTGATTGTGTAATGCCTTTTTATTCCTGACAGGACTGTTGATAGAGTCAGAAATCAGGGAGAGATGACTGCAGGTTGACGAGCGAAGGAGAGTCACAGGCTGGATTTGAGTCTGGGCTGTCCAGCTTGGAGGACATACTCCATACATGCAGAGTGCTACCAATGAGGAGTATCTTACAAAGATTTAACCAAGGTGAAACAGCATTGAGTTTTAAATCCCTGGTGTCTGGTTGATTTTAATTTCATCTAGCAACATATAGGCATCTCCTTTCTGTACAAATAAAACTATTTTACTTTGAACTTCACATTTTTATTTGAACAGTATTGTTACATTGTCATTATTTCAAATGTGTCAATACAACCAAAAAAAAAAAAGAAAAACAAAACAGAAACAACTCATAACCTTAATTTCTCATCCATGGGAACATTGTCTGCTCCCACACACATTCATTAGCACTGCTTGGCGAAGTCAAGTCATTCTCCAACTTGAGCATAGAACAGCAGTAGCGGCTTCCACCCACCCACTGCAAAAACAAAGTTAAGTGCTGGAGCCTCTTCACATTCAGACGAGGAGAGAGAATAAATCGTCTGTGCTTTTGATGTTGAGAGTTATCAAGAAGTGCCTGCGGTGAAGTCAAATACTTGACATGTGCATTACCTTTTTAAAGTGTTTTAGTTTGTGAATGTTTAGAATAAAAGTCTGTGACGGTGCTGAGTGCTTTAGTCCCTTTTATTAGCAATGAATTATTTGAGGATTCCCATGGCTGACTCCTCCGCCTCAAAGAGCGACACATTAACGCTCAAGAGCAATGTTTGCTTTTCACTGGATCGTAGTTTCTGCTGCAAATGTTCATGAGATACAGAGTTGTTTAAGTAAAGCGAGAACAAACAGACACATGTACACAGCCATAAAGGGATGGGTCTTTTATGAGTCGGGTTGCATGAGGAACTTGAGTAAGTGTATCACCAACAGAAGGTGCCGATCAGCTCAGCCCCTTTAGTGCACAGGATGTACCATGTAATTTAGATCATATTAAGAAAAGAACAACAGCAACCTAATTACCATGGCGTACGCTATCGCTAGACATTTGTCAGTGCATTACTTTGCCTTCAGCGAGCCACTTTGTTTCAGCTCTTCTTTGTGATGCAATGCATACACCCCTGTGCCTCCAGCGCACCAATCAGCTGTTCAGGTCAGCAGGCTTCCAAGAAAACGACTAAAAAAACCAAACATAAGTCATTTTGAGGGAGACAATGAGACAATACTCTCCCCTTCAAAATGCCTTTGTGCTTGTGCTGCTGTAATTGAAGTTTTTAAAGTTGTGTTTGCTTGTTACTTAATTACATTTCCAAAACTGTTAAATGAATGAGCACGTCGGATCAAAAAGCTTTAGCTGCAACTTTCAAGGCCAAAATGAGAAAAAGTGATACCTATCTGAAAAACTACATTTGGTAACACATTAAATTAAGACCACAATATTCACTATTAAATGTCTGCTTATGCTTATATCATACTCATTAATAGCATACCTAGCACCTTATTCAACTATATACTGTGAATATACCAAGGAGTTTGCTTTCTGTACTCTCTTGCTTACTGCTTATTGTTTGGAAGGTCTTGAACATGATTTTTGATTTAAGTCAGAAAACGATGCTTATTTAAAATATGTGAGTTGCATCAGAGAGCACGAGACTGATCGCAGAATAAGTTAGCCAGAATAGGCCAAAGCGGAATATCATAAATCACAGGATGGAGCCATGATAATTACGACCCACGTCCTCTGTCACAGTAGAAACACACTGCAGCTGTAATGAATGTTCATGTTCTTGACCTGAATACCAAAACGTATGACGCTTTCAGGCTTTGGAGACAAAAAAAAAAAAAAAAACATGCAGAGAGGACAAAGCTTGACTGGAAAGAGAAAAAGCAAACATGAACACTTGAATGTATACTTAAAATAAAGAATAGATTTTTTTGCATTTCTTTTTCTTAGATAACAAGATAGATTGGATGAAAGAGGTTAATTACAACACTGAGATTAACATGTGGCTCTATAAACTCCATTTTGAGCCGACCAACAAGCTCAAAGGAACTCCTACAAGGAAACCTAGACGTAAATAAAATTTGGATATATCAGGCAGCAACCTCCAATATAGGACTATAAAGCCAAACAAAGTGGAATTCCACAAGTGTCCACTAGAGGCAGGCTCCCAGGTGTCCTTTTAAAAAAAAAAAGCAATATACTGTACATGTTTTCAGTCTTGGAAAAAATAAGTCTTTTTTTCATAGGTAAACATGAAGAAATGTTTTGTTTCTCTTTTCTGTTCTAATTTTTTTAAGGTTAAGAGTTGTTCATATATTTGTATAATTGGTTGCGTAGCTGAAGAGGTGATGCAGACTTATTTCTACACCACCTCTTTGCCTGTTTCTTCACCGAAAATGTGTTTTTTGGACAGCACTTCAAACATGGCAGTCACCATCATAGGTCTTCAAACCTCCACCTCAGAAACCATCGGGAGATGTCACTGAGACTACGTCCATCATCTACACAGACAACAGTATTTATCAGTAAGTCATGTGAATGTTTGGCTTTGAAACCAGAGGCTTTCAGTTCAGCTCTGATAGAAAATCACATTTAATAACTGCAGTGGCCAGTTGACTCATTTGTAGATAATTAAATCCAAAGACAAAAAAATGAATCTCAGACAAATACTCTGGATCTCATGTGTACACACTCAGCTGGGGCTGGAAAGGACACTCTCGTCTCTGCTCAGGCTCCATTAGAAATAATTATCTCCAATCGATCTTTGAAACCCTCTGTGGAGCAGTAACATCAGCCTGTACTGTCTCAGCCTTCAACTGTCTGTCAGCAGTGTGTGTGTCTGTGTGTGTAGGTGTGTGTGTGTGTTTGTTTGAGGATGCGTGTGACCTTCACATCCAGGTCTGAGCAGAACTCCGTTTGACTTGTGACTGTCTGCTGCAGTTGCTGTAATTCTGTAGGTTGCTTGTCCCAGCTCAGCAGCAGAGCGTGTCTCCTAGTGGGACTCCAGAAAAGCCCTCTTTGAGCGGGTCAGCCACACAGGACTCTGTAATGGTGAATGCACTGATAACCGGCCACCCGGTGTGACTCTACTGCGGCGTGAAAACCCAAGCCGTCAGTATGGGGGCCACCACAGCGGAAAATTGTGTCCACTAAAGCGTGCAAGGTTGGGAGCGGATGTGACAGTGAAGACATGCAATCCTAATGAAAATCAAATCCAGTCAGCTCGCTCCTCTGAGAATCTGTGCGGCAGGAAGCCTACAGCTCGGCTGCAGCTCTCCTATAGCTGATAACAGAGGTGAAGCTGACATAATGAGAAGGGCAAAGACCAACGCTGTAATGTGAATTTGCAAATCCTGTTTTTCAGTGAAAATGTAATTCTTTTGTTTTAGTCACAACAATGCCATTTGTCTTATTTGAATTTATCACAGCATGGGTTTGAAGTGCTGCTGCATCGCTGTGGAACTCAGTGCACTCACCTTGCTGGGAAAAACCACAGCCTCATCTTTCCCCTGATTACTTGCTGCCTCAGCCTTCCCCAAGAGCTTCACAGCCCAACCAACTTCACCAAAATCCCTTAAGTGTGCTTGCAAACAGCAATCCCAGCACTTATCCAAATGGACTGCGAGTGCCATGCCCCTAAACTCTACGTTTTAATTACTCAAGGTCCACGGGACAACTTCCTGCACGGATCACGTAACACAGGAACTTATTGAGGCGGATCTTTAGGGTAGTTTAGAACACTTATAGCAGTCACACGTTAGTATGGAAACAAAGAAGCTTATAGGCAGCTTACACAGCACATGATTCATTGGAGGGACGGATGTTACTGATTACAGTGCACAACTAAACAACTAGATTTCTGTCTTGTCTCAAACCCCCCTTACATCTGTTAGTCAAGCCTCGACATTGTTTCATTTCCCACAGAAATAGCCATCCAGCTTGTTAATGACTAACACCGCGCTCAAGCAAAAGCCTTTGTGAATGACATCAGAGCAACAGGAAGAATTAACATTGTAGACGAGAATCCTTTTCTTTCCAATGAAGAACGCTCGTCTCTGTGTACAAACTGGAGCGCATCAAGAGAGTCAAATATAGAATCTCTGCAACATACCCGTGGCCTGAATATTGCATAAAAGTATCATCAAAGTGTGGCTCATCACGACAGCCCTGAATGAGGCATGAAAACTCTTCAAAGTAAAATAAGCCAGTTCCAAAAAAGTGTCATGGACAAGGTCATTAGCAGTCCAACAGCATCCTCCCTGCATAGCTTCTTTCCACTTAATACTTTTTGCACCATCATTTAATTCATTTGTGAATTCAAAGCCTTGGACCTTCCCGCAATAAAATGAGATAAACCTTTGAATGGAAGATGACATTAATTTCGTCTGAAGAATTTTAACTGAAGTGTCCGCCCTCTCTGTCAGAGTCTTGCTCATTCCCCCACATGCTGACATCAAAAGCAATAAGTGGGAATAGCTGTTCTAATTGCCTTGAAGCAACCTGCCTGCAGTTGCACCAATACAGGGATTTGTTTGATGGCTTCAAATGAGTCCTTCAATTCCTGTTTGTTTCTTGGCAGTCAGGTGCAGAGGTTTGATTGGCCACTTTACTTCTATAAAGCACCTTTTCACAAAACACTCTGACCAGGGATCCTGCTGGCACAAATGCACGAGCAAACACACTCACATAAACCTGCACATGCATACACGCACAGTTTAAATATTAAGTGGATCTCAGTGGCAATTATCCTTGAAAACCCTTCAAAGAATGTCTGGCATTTTGTCGCCATCTAGGCAGGTGGGAAGGTACTACTTGCATCAGAGCAGACAAAAACATTGATTTCTTCTCCCTCAGGGTCAATTTTGTTTTGTTTTTTTTGTTTGCCTGATGTGTCCTGCAACACTTGAGCAGGGATAATGGAACAGACAAGGAGAGAAAGGGCAAAAATTAGCTTAATCAGTCAGACCTGTTCGGCTGTCTTGTGTGAATCGCCTATTACTAGAGACACATTCAGGAGAGGAACAAGAGAACGGGAAAAGGATGTGAGCTGATGAAAAGAACAATTGGTAAAGAAATTCTGTGAAGCAGCAAAGACTGAGTAAGCTGCAGTGATTTATTGTAAAAGTCAAGAAGACCTTCTCCGCTATCACATCCGTTCGACAGCAGAAAGGGATTTGATTACTACAAAGACACTTGATGAAGAAGAGGCGAAGTGAAAAACCCCAGAGTCATTTCGAAAAGGAATGAAAAAGTAGGGCTGATACCTTCATGCAATCACGTCGCTTGCTTTCAGAGAGAAAAAGCAAATCAGTGGATCAGATTTCAGCAGAACTTTAAGAACAATGTTAAAGTCAAGGTGATGGTATGTCTTCTGTCATTATCCTTTTATATGTGGCTCACTTTGTAGCTTGTTATCCGCCTCAAAATCACATTGAGATCACCTCAAACTCAACTGAAAACTGGCACATTAAAAACCTGTGCTCAGAACCGGAGTGTAGGGAGGATTTTGACAGATGTGCAGGTTTGTATGTGTGCACTCTTCAAGAATGCAGCTGAAACAACATCCTGCGAGCTTGACACAAGTCTCTCCCATCCACTTGTTGTTTATATGCCATCATTGCTAACACTGTCTTTCTTGTTCATGGCATATGACAAACAGACACTAATGTATATATCTGAAAATGCACATGGCAATGAACCCACGAGCTGTTTTTACACACTCTCTCCTGAAATGCAGGGTGGAGAACGTGGTGAACATGTCGTAAATAGGACAATGCAGAAACAGGTGAAACAGAGAAGCTGCACTGATTTTTTTTTTTTTCAAGTAAATGCAAATTTCAACATGGATCAAGAAGAAAAGGCTGGCTAACAGAAAACATAATGAAGCAGTTTCATTACTGTACATAGTCAGAGATCTGTCTTTGCATCATTATGTAGTCGTCACCCTTGCACATTTGCTCGTGGCGAATTTCCTGAATTTTCCCAGCTGCAGTCCCAAACAGCTGCACGACCCCTTCACGGGGTAATTTTACTGATGGGCTGGCAGGAAAAAAGTCTGAGTAAAGTTGGGGTCTCTTGTTTTCACGATTTGAGTTCACTCCATAAATTTAAAATAGTTTAGTGCACGTGTGAAAAAAACAACATTAGAATGCATTGTATACAAGTTACCTGAATCAATAACAGCTACAGTAGTGTCAATAGCCACCTATTTACATGTTAATTGCATTTGGCTACATCTGTTCATGATTAGTTTTTCTCATTGCCAATTTTATCCCCCATAAACTTTGCTACTGGTGATATTTTTTTTTAAGCAGGCATGGTCGTCTTTCAAACTTTTAATTCACAAAGTTTACTACTTGACGACCTAAGCAGATGTTATTTTCCCGCTCCTCTTAAACAGATATCAAATACATTGGTTGAGTCACCACTTTTGCCTCATTTTAATGCAGAGAACTCCATATTAGTGTGCTAGAGATGGGCTTATACATAGGAGATAGTGCAAGGTAAGCATACTGCAGGCCATGCATCACATACTCTCAGCTGAGCGTTCACATCTACACTACACACCATAAAACGCTAAAGTAACACCATTAAAAAAAAAAAAAACTTCTTAACAGCTCTGACAAAGTGTTTTTTTTTCTAAATGTGTGTTGAAAACTAATTGGGTCTGGGTCAGGTTGAAGCCTAGTGGTGTGTTTCCACCCCGGGGTACTTATTACAGCACAGTGGATAACTGAGTATTTTGAATTTTCCTCTCCTATGCTTCATTTAGTCTGATAAGTGCAAGTAAATATGAGGGCAAGAAAAAGGAGCCCTTTTCCTGCTGGAGCATCAAGTCTTTGATTTACATCTTTTTCATTCTACTTGCCACTTAGCCACAGTACCATGTGTTCAGGGCATACTGCTACACAATGACCCATCAATCTGCAGAAACACTGCTGAGGAGCTACTCACCCACCAATACACTCATGAAAAATAGATCAAGTGCAGATGGAAGAAATCTCTATTTGACCCTGTGGCAACAATTAACAATGCAGTCAGTGATGAAAAGCTTTATTCAGTTACATACACTAAGTGGCTTTTATGCATGACCCAAGAATGACTTGTAACACATCTATTACCTTATCTAAATAAAAGAGCAACAAGCCAACCTCCTCCCTGAAAAGGCTAATGCGTCTTCTAATATCATCGCCTGCTTCTATCATCAGTTAAACTACTCTTGTGGAAGAAATGGGACCTCGCAGCACCAGCCCTTTTGAATGAATACTCCCACTGTGCCGCTGGCAGCTTCAGCACTCTTCGAGGCAGTCGAGAGGGAGTCATCGCAATCACGGCGAAAAAAGAAACTTGTGCCTCCTGCCAAACATAGGCTGGGGCTTGTGCCTGTGACAGCAGAAGAGAGGGGAGGACATATCGGGATGTTTGTGAGTGTGGCAGACAAACAGAGTGGATGAACAGCCCATGAATATCTCTAATGTGTAACAGAGAGTGTTTGTCAGAGCTGATGGTGGGGAAGGATAGCGCTGAACGAGGAAGAAAGTAAGAGACATGGGGTGTGTATCACGTTGCTCTCCCTTTAAGATGCTTTTTTCTTTATTTGTGGTTGTGAGTTCATTGCTTTTTTTTTGAAGAGATACCAGCTGCTTTTCTTTCAGTCATTACCTCGACGCGAGTGTTCGTCTGCGTGACATCCATTTTATCCGTGTGCTTGTTCATCTGCCTGTCTGACTGCAGAATTGACAAGTGGAGAACAAACTGAGATGAAAGTGTGATCAACTGGAGGAACAGGATCGTGTTGTGTTGCTGTGTCCTTCACACATGGCTACTGAGGCCCTTTATGTGCATGTGTGACTGTGTGTGTGTGTGTGTGTGTGTGTGTGCTTGCCCATCTCCTTTGTGCTTTCTCTGCCCACTAAAACTCATCAAATACTCACAAATAAGCCATTAATCCACTCTCCTAGGATGCAGGGCTTTCTCTATTTGTTTCTCACTTGGCGCATTTTACAATCACACCACGCCATGTCCATTGGCGGTTTGCATAATTAGGCCACTTATATCAAATCGAGCAGATTCTAATGGAGCGTTAAGAGTACATATTTACTTAAATTGCGACTCTCACCATCTCTATGCGTCATCCTCTCTCGCTTTGGCATCCTCTCATTCGCTCCGTCCCTCAGGAGCGCTTGGTGGCGACGTCGAGGGAAAGAAGATTGAGGAAGACTATGTTTCCCTCAAAGGTCACAACCCCCTAAAGTGGAGTTAAGATAATGTTTGACCTTTCAGTGAAATGCGGTTCAACCACAGTTACCAGGGAACACACAGAGAAGTAGCAAAGCTCCTTTGTAAGTAAGTGTCTGTGTTACAGACTACAATCAGTAAAGAGATAACTTGGTGCAAGTGCAGAAGTGTGAAAATGTCCAATTTGGGTGTTTTCCTACATGGCCCTTTGTGTCCATTAGGGTAGAAACTTCCAAAAGTGTTTCAGGTGTGCACATGTGTTTATTTTCAGGAAGCTTTTATAGTTGGATTTTTTCTATCAATAACATTCGACTCAAAAAAACTCTAAAGAGCACTGTAGCACCACACACTGTGGTTAGTGGTGTGCTCTGACAGAGGAAATGGCACACATAAGTAGCATGGGAAGGAGACTGAAACCTCAAAGCCTCGCACTAGAAAGCCTATTTGCCCGCTGATTGTTTGAACAGCGGAAACACCCTGGTACATTTAGACAGAAAAGTCGAGATTGCTATTGGGCTGCTTTCACTTGAGCCTTTTCATGCTCATTTCATTCAGAGTGTTTTGTGTCTCTGTGGGCTGTTAAATTTCAAACTTCTGTGCATGTTTTCTAAACTCTAACCCTTTATTCTGGCAGCTCGGCTTTTTCGAGCTGAAACAGCAGCAGCAGTGTGAGAGGGCAGAAACAGGAGGAGGACGAGAAGAGAGTGAGGAGGACAGACGGGCGAAAGAGAGAAAAATAATCCTGCATTAATGACTGACAGAGCTCATGAGTGTCATCATTAGACTTTGTAGCAGGTCACACTGTCGCACCTCAACCACACTCAATTATAAAAAACTTGCCTAGAAAGTGCAAATGGGACAGCTGGCCTGAGAGGACACTTGTCCTTTCCCATGGACCACAAGAGACTGGCTCCATGTGGACGGTTTATTTCTAAATGCTTGGGAGATGTTTGCGGCCATTAAACCTCAACAAATTAGCCCAAATAATCCCTCTTATTATCAAAGCATTTCAAAGGCCATCACTATGCAGAGCAAGTCATGCTCGGTGCTGTTTGCAAGAATATTTTAAATCACTCAATATGCAGACATTCTGGGAAATATATGTCTCAAGGGTTAGCTCATTTAAAAAAAGTTCTAATTCAGGAACACCAGGGTTTAAATCCATTCACAATGAGAGGGGGAGAGAGTTAAGAGTACCTGCAGCATCGTGGTTATAAGAGGTTTCATACGTTGGGATAAACCGAATGATACTCGATCCATTCTTCTTGAATTTGTCCCTTACGTTTGTCTTCATTATCTTCAGAAAATGTTGACAGAACACCTGAGCATGCTTTCTTGGTTCACAATGTTGAGTCATTGATCTGCCTCTTGGATTGAATCAGGGTGGGACAGAAGAGGAGGGGCAGCTCATCAGAGGATTAAAGAATAAAGTGCATGAAGCTGCCAAACGTAGTTTGTGTTTGTCATCTAGGTCCCCACCTCAATACTCTGTGAAGATTAATTTTGAAGTGTAATCTGAGGAGTGATGTGATAGTATCGCAGCACCAGCCTGCAGGTGGATGCTGGGAAGGTGGGGGTGGGGGTTGAAAGTAAGAGTGCAGCACTGGTGCAGGGCAGAGCTGGCGATGACAGGGCAGAGGGAAGGAATGGAAATCTGGCTATCCGAGATAGACCGCCACTTTGGGAGGATGTGTTTGTGCAAATGGAGTATGTCTCAACTAGGTGTCGCTACAAGAAGGTGTAGCAACCGTCAGTCTTCAGTGCAAACATTTTACTAACCTCCTTCTCTCTGTCTCTCTCTGTGCCTGCAGAGGCTTGGACAGGAACTTTAACAGTCTGTTGGTCACTGCGCCCATAAACGTCCATGACAGCAAATCTTCCCAAAAACACGCCCAGGTGCCAGCCCAGAATTTAAACTGTGAGTATAACTGTCGTCCACAGTCGACTCGGGAGACAGAGCAGAGGTAACTTAAAGAGAGAGAGAGAGAGTAACGGGGAAGATGCGGCTGAGCATGTGAGGAAATAATGGGAGATTGGAGGTAAATCACATGAATTAAAATAAGAGACAAGTTGAAAAGGGTGGGAGGAGGTGGCAGGAAACAAAAGGAAGTAAAACAAATAATAAAAAGGTGTGCGGAGAGGAAAGAGAAAGTAGGAAAAGGACAAAAAATAATCCGTGCACCTGCACGCCCCAGCTGTGCAGTGCTTATTCTGAATCATTGCTCCATCCGGAGAGACTACTTAGCGTTTCATTTGGAAAACAGGGATTTATTGCCGCAGGAGGGGCCTGCTTTGGCTGTGTGTGCCCATGTGGGGTGTGTGTGTGTGTGAGATGTAGGTGTGAATGGCAAGCCTGTAGTGAAGAGAAACTTGGCTTCCAAAGCATCTATAAATAAAAAAACTTCCTTGGACCCCACTCTCTTTATGATACAGTACAGAGGGAAGAAGGTAGGTTTTCCTTGCTGAAGATGGGTCAGGTGTGTGTGTGTGTGTGTGTGTGTGTGTGTGTGTGTGTTTCTTCCAGATAAAAAAAAAAAAAGCTGGGGAGCTGAGCGCTGGATCATTGGAGGGGAAAACACTGACATATGGTAAGAGTTTTCTGAGGTTTGCATTAATCTGTGCCTCATTCACTCTGAGGATTAATTTACGTTGGGGGATCTCGAAATATTTACAGCTCCTGCTTCTGGTGAGACAGCGACAGGATAGAGATCCCCCCGTGGAGCTTGGTCAGCCTGTAAATCAGCCAGCCAGAAACACAGGCCAAAGTCAGCACCATAGCTCTAACCTGCTGTGGAAGAGGCACTCTGAAGCCTTTTTTCACACTTGTGCTCCGGAAATGTCCAGAAATGTCAAAGGACAGACTTCCACTGACATGTAGGAGGTAGGACATGCCATCAAAAGGACTACATGTAAACAGAAGACGAACCCCTGAGGAACACACAGGGGAGCGGACAGGACTATAAAGCAGCTTCATCACATGCACAAAGGTGATGTTGAAAAAATGAAGCGAATGCCGAATGCACAAAACTGAAGTTCCTCGATTGACAAGATTAGAAAGCCCTCAAAAGTCACATGTGGTAAAAATCATGGCAGAAACAAACATTTATTTCTGAGCCTGGTCAAAAAAAACATGTGGGTTTGATGTATTGTAGTTGTAGCTGTTTGCCAAGAGGCTTCAGCTCCAACTTTTGCCAGTTACGATTGACCAAAAGATCGGTTGGGACATCCATCGCTATGCTTTAAAACGCCCCTTTAGTGACCAGTGGAGGACATCGCTGATTGTACAGTTCATGAAAATCAGCAACCCAACCAACTCACCAGAAGTCAATATTCCTGAATATTTCCTGCTGCGTTCAGGCTCACCCCAAATGCACGTGAACATTTTACCAAGGGGTTGGCGAGATAAAGTTGGGGTCAAGTCGACGTCACACAAGAAGCTCACCTTTCAAATGTCCACTAAGTTCTTACATATGTGAAAACAAGTGAAGTGACTGTATGACTCCCACACGTCCATGTGTGGATTACAAAAACATCTCTGAAGGGTTACTGACTGAATGCAGTCAATGGAAAGCCTCAGAGATGTAGCGACACACATCTGTGCGGGAAGGATAGGCGGCATGAGGGGGCAGATTCCAATCAATAAAAGCCATAGTGAAAGCTATTAGCCTGAATCGTGATCTTCTCAGATCAGAGAATTGAACTACAGCATGGAAATGAAGGGATGGCTTAACCAATTAAAAATTAATAATACAATGGAACAAATGTGCACCAAGCCTACACAGGTCAATCTAGAAAACACAAATGAGCTGCTTCTGTCTGTCATCAGCCTCCACAGCAGCGGCAAGAGAGAGAGAGAGAGAGCGGGCGAGAGAAGCTCATACAGCTTCCCAAATGAGCTGTTTTCCTGCCATGCTTCGGGGCTCTCCTATGTTTGCTGTGTTTAGAAACACTCTCTTCTCCATTATTTTCAAATTAGCTGCCACTTAAAGCTTTGCAGTTTGCCACACAAAGTGCAGCTACACAGGCACAAATGGCAGGATTTCGTTTGGATTTTTAGGAAGGGACCAGGTCAAAGGTCACAACAGCAGGAAAGAGCATTACCCTGAAAAGATCGGGTTTTTTCTCCCATGATATTAGCAGATGATTCCTGCTTTTTTTCGTACCACAAGTTTTAAAACGATAAAATCTCAGACATTTTAAAAATTGAAAGCATCTAAAAATACAGAAGCTTTGAAGAAACTTCAGATCTTCAGACATATTTTCAATCTATGGCTGAGGCAAGCAGAAGAGAGGGAGTGCTGTCTCACTTGCCTGCATGTGTAGGTCTTTATAAAACATATCAGTAACTCAGTGTGCAGGGGTTTGGGTTGGGAACCGGAAGGTTACTGATTCAAGTCAGTGTGGACCAGAGTGTGGCGTTGGGTCTGCTAGCTGGTGAGGTGCTACCCGTGCCAACGTGCCCTTGAGTATGGCACTGAACTCCCAGCTGCCAAAGGGGCTCCTCATGTGCAGCTCACTCTGATACCTCTCCATGAATGGATGTCCATAGTTCCTGTTTATGCATGTGTGTATTGCATGTGTGTGAATGACATTTGGAGAACAATGTGTTCCAGAATTTCCCTGACAGCATTAACAGACTACATCAAATTTAAATCACACAACTGTGGGTGACCAGGACTTCTATTTTTATTCACGTGGTGTCAATACGGTTGGTTTTTGTTTTTTTTGCTTGAATCATCTTAAAGTTTTAACAAACAAGTATCATCACAATCTTACTGTGCTGTGGTCTTGAGTGTTGTGTGACCATGCCAGTCTCATCATAAAATATAATCCACAGTTTTGTCTCTACATGCATGGACGTCGCTTGATTTGCTTTCGTGAACAGTGAATTTCAGCTATTGAAATAAACATGTGACGAGTGTCGAGTGTTTTTTACAAACAGTCACCCATATGAACATACATAGAACAAAGCTGTTTGTGGATTTGGAGTGCAAGAACACACTCCCACAGACAGCTGACAATTTGATGGAGAACATTATACCAGTTCGGTTTGCACATCTCCAGAATGTGATGCATTTAATGTGCTGTCTTTTCTGGTTACATTTAGTGTGTTGCTGCAAGATTGAGCTGTTCAGGAAAATGCATCCTCTGTGCCAAGAACTTTAAAATGTTTTAAGAAATGTGTCCAAGCAATTGAGACAACTAAGATGTCACAAAACCATCAAACTGAGCCTTGCTGCTGCTCCTCTTGATTTATATAGACATCTTAAAACCTGACTGGCAGAAACAGCTGTTCCGAGTCCCTCACTCTCTTTCCCCACATTAAAGTCAGATCAAACGGGAGAGTGGCTCCATCACAGTGGGAATTAAGACTTTATTAAATATCCCGAGAGAATCCACGTCTGCAGAGAGCAAGAGACTGAGTCAAATACCCAGAGAGACGCTACAAATAACACAGCAGAGCGACCAAGTTACTCCTCTCTCTCTCTCGGTTTTCTCCTCTCCTCCATTCGCCTGTGTGCTTCCCACACACACTCACACACTCACAAACCCAGAGAAACGCTCAAGTTGGTGGCTGAGCGGAATATAGATGCGACTGGAGACAAGAGCCGGAGCCGTGATTTGCACATAGACATAAGATACACCCCTGAGCTCTCTCTCTCTCTTTTTCCATCCTCTACTTCTCCCTCTCTCTCTTCTCTCCCTCTTTCTGTTTTTTTTTTTTTTTTTTTTTTTTTCCAAATGTGAAAGGAATTCTTAAAGTGGGCGACCACTGCAGGCTGCCAGACCCCGACACCCTCTGCCCTAAACTCGGTGCCACAAATAACATCCGCGCGCACAGAAACACAGACACGGGGATGGACTTGCTCTGGCACGGCGCGGGCAGACCCGGCAGTGTGCAGGTGACTCTGTGTGTGCTGCTGACAGACGCGGGGCAAACTTAACAAGCCCTCTGTTCTCATCTTGCACATAAAAAGTACCCTCACACCGAGAGCAGACCAGAACCCCGGAGAAAAAAAACAAAGAGTCGGATCACCCTGCGTCTCAGGGAAATTGTCCCCAAATCCATTTCACACACACGCACTCTTTCACGCACATCTCCCCGTCTTACCTGAGGGACGAGGAAAGCCAAGAAGATGCGCACTCCAATCTCCATGGTCGGGTTAATTAGCCTATATGCTCGATGTGAAACAGATTCAAAACAGGGTGATAGAGTCTGATTCAGCTCTGCTCATAATTCCACTGTCCAAGCGCCGGAGAGAGAGGAGAGAGAGAGGAAAGCCTTTCGCCGTGAGCCGCCGGCTGCCAACTTCCCCGAAATACAACTGCAGTCTGATCAGCAAAGCATTGGATGGTGGAGCGGAGACCACAACCAATAGATTTATGAGGAGGATGGTGGGTGGGAGGAGGTGAGACGGAGGGAGAGGGGAGTGCTGGTGGTATTGGGGCGAGGAAGAGGAGGAGGAGTGGGGTCGTGTAATTCAAAGTCAGCGTCACTCTTTTTAATTGCCAAATTTCAACACCAGATTATTAGGCGGAGTTTCGGGTGAAGCAGCAGGTTTTCCAACATCCATCCTCGGCGTTACACACATCATATGTTTCTCATCAGACAGCTTTATAGACATTAAATCAGCCTGCATATTAAATCTGATTTACGGGATTTCTCGTCGTTTATTCGATGGAGGTGTGAGGGCTCACGGGATGCCTCTATTTAACGCATCATGTCTGAACGCGCGCAGCGGCGCCGGTGCCTGCGGGGCAGCCGGAGAGAAAGAAACTTCACTTAATGAAACATTTCAGATTTGTGTTTAACATTATAATAAAACTATTTACGAGGCTGCATAAAGAAGTATGCTGTGTAGACGCTAGACTACACTCCTCACTTTAATATTCTTACACCATCACAACCATTCTTCATTTGTTATTATCAGCGCGCTCTCATCCTTCATCTTCCGTAATTAATTGTTTATTTGTTTGGGGAATGTTCGGGTGTTTGTCAGAAGGAGCGTTTTCTTTATCAGCCTGAGGGCATCTCTCTCTCTCTCTCTCTCTCTCTCTCTCTCTCTCTCTCTCTCTCTCTCTCTCTCTCTCTCTTTCTCTAAGTGCTATAACGGGAACACTTTAGCGTATGTGTGCGCCCTGTTTTATAAAAGTCTTGAAAGTATTGGTTGGGTAAAAATGTCTGATTTGATTTGCCAACAGGTGAAACAAACACACAAGTATGCGATTCAGGGGAGTTGGGGCATAAGGTTGCAAAGGACAGAGTTACTTGTCTTACCTGCCTTTTTCCCTCTGTCGCTGTGATGCCACACAGTGAATATTGCGCTCTCTCACTGTTGTGACATCATGCAGGTGGGCGGTGCTAGCATCAAACAGGGGGTTGACCATGTAATGAATGAGGGAAGAAAACGTACAATAAGCTTCTGCTACTTTTCATCTTAAAGTAACTGCCAAAGATAAAAAAAAAATATCAATAAATAAAAAATATATATCCTTAAACTTTTGATGGGAACTTTGATTGTACTTCTGCAACCAGGCAAGTGAAAGAAGGGAATTTTACCTTTTTATTGTACTGTACCCTCCACCCTCATTATAATTTGTGGATGATTGGGGGCTGTAGTTAGACATGACATGTTAGGATAGGAAAGTATGGGGGATGACATGACCACAGCAGCACAACATAACCGCAAAGCTGTTGGCGCTCCCAAAGGGCCTTTGCAATGAAGAAAATAATCAAGCTTGCTGTAGAAAACCCTTTTGTATGCGCCATATATGTGGTTTCCAACCAAACAATGAGTGCACAACCCTAATCAACCTGAAACATGCTCATGGAGAAGTTGGATATTACTTGGATTTTGCGCACAGCCAGCGAGTAGAAAATGTCTGTTGAATCCTGCTTTAAAACTCCTACAGCAAGCTATAGCTGCAGCTGAATAAAACGGGCTCAGTTTCATTTTGATCAACTTAAATAATTCAAATAATTATGAAAAACAATGTTCACAGCCTTAGTCATTGATGAAATGTGCAGTCCTGGCTCCCAACCACCCAAATGTTCAGAAACTTTTTCTTTTTGACAACATTGTTGACCATTCCTCCCCAGAATAAGACAAACCTTCCTTATCCAAGTTAACATCTCCAGTTTTGCAGATAAGTTGGACTTGTTTTTGCCAATGGATGGCAAGAAAACATAAAGCCCAATATCCCACTGTCTCAATTTCCCAGAATGCACCTGAAAAAATAACCTCAAATGTTCACATTTCAGAAACTGAAGCCACTTATGTTTAAGTTTATTCTGCTTTAAAATAACTCGACTGGTTAATTGATTACCAGAATTGTTGACTTTTAATATCTTGCAGATTAACCATTTGATAAATGATCAAGATTTTAGCAACAATGCATCCCAAGTTCACATTTAAAATCTGTTCCAGGAGTATCTGCCAAAAACTGAAAACCAAAATTAAAGGCTCTGGCAGATCAGTGAAGTGCTTTTCAAAAGATAAGTCTCCTTATAATCCTTTTGTCTGCATATTTTATGAAGAAGAAAAAAACAAAGCCAACAATGATATAACCTTGTGTTGAACTCTCTTTCGTAGCTGATAAATCAAGGTAACATGTTGTGTCACTATAATGAACTTGTGTTTATTTTTATCCTAAGCCAAAACGCTTTCAGCTGCTGTAAATACCATCCAAAGCACCAGTTTCTTGGCTCCCCCAAAAAGATGAACTGTTTATTTAATTAAATGTCTTGAAAACCACAGAGAAGGATGTCAGCAGGATCGAAATGTGGACAACAGGAACCCAAAGAAAATAAAAGGAGAAATCCTGCCAGCATTTTATGTGCTCTTTTTGTAAACCGTCTCAAGATGACACTTGTTGTGAATTGGCTCAATACAAACAATGATTGATTGATTGATTACTCGAGGGTTCTGAACGCTCTCATATTAGGCACCTCCACCACAGCCTGAGCCTAGCAATAAGTCAATATAGCTATACCTACACCTTCATTACATTCAACTACTGAGCTAAATTTGCTTCCTTCAGAACTTGTTGGTACCACACATTAGTCTTGGCTGAAACAGAGTTTTTAGACAGTGTGCAGGGTTTTGACAGCATTATCTGTTAATTAATTATTACCCAATATTGTTGACCTAGGACTTATTTTTTGATGGCGTGGTGTTAAAACAGGTATCAAAATAGTTGGACTTTTTGTGTCATCATATAAACTTTTAAAATTGCTGTTATAGACGAAAGGTCTAAGTGTTTTAGGGCCAGTAATGAGGCCTTTTTGTTGAGGGAATACACACTAGGTTGAGAGTATCCTCAGGGGACCATGGAGACTTTTTTTCTGTCTGTATTCAACATGGTGCTGGGAGAGAACCTACTCTGGAGCTAAAAATGGTTTCCTTCAAACAGAGTTCTAGGAACTAAAACAAAATGGTTCCTACAGTGGGAAAATCAATAAAAAAGGGGGAGTCTTCCAACAGTTTCTGCAACCATGAAAAGTCTCTAAGTTCCGCAAAACAACAATTTCTGTGCTTCACCCTTAAAATCTATGTTCATATATTTGACTTACAGTATTTTATCTTTGCTGTGAGAACTGAGAGTGAAACAAATCTAATCAAAACACAGATTTATTATTGACACAGTAGGGGCCCTGTCCTCCACTGGGGCCCTGAATCGTTAGTTACCCGCCACCTCCACTAGTCTGTCCATGTTGATGTGCCAAAATGGATTAAACACACTGTTTTACTAAAGTTTGCATCATGATGATGAACATGCTTTTCTTGATCCTTAACCACAAACACTTAAACCTTCTGTAAATACTCTCTTTAGCGACACATTATTGGCTATAGTGCCAAACAGATCAATATCTCAATAACATTTCTTGAAAACTTCAGTGACCAACTGTTTCAAGTCAATCCTGACTGAAACATCAACAACATGCTGACAGGGATAAATACATGTGGCCATCAGCTGATCTGTACTGTAAAAACAGATATATAAATAAGTGTCATCTATGACGAGAGTGTTCCTGACTGAAATGTCTTAATTAGAGACAAAGTGAAACGTTGATTTTTTGGTCCTTTAAATGGTATTTGTTGTCATGTTGAATTTAAAGCATCACCACCTTTTGCTCTATAAGTAAGAAGACAGGCAGCTAATTGCTCATATCCTTCAACAACACACTGAAATGTTCCTGACACACTGCTCTGAAGGCGGCTGTGACCTCTGAGTTTCCTGTAGGAAATAATCAATTAACCAGCACATAATTATTAAAGTGGAGGACGGCTCATTTGAAATCAGCCCTGTGGCTGATTAAAGTCCTGATGGCATACATTATTTTGCCGCATGCATGCACTCCATTGATTTTATTTATTTTCGTGTTAATGGTTTCATTCAGTCAGATGGGGACTTACATTACCAGTGTTCAGACTATTAAAATGTTACATCAAGTAGTCAGGGTAATACATGCCCCTTGATCATACAGGGAAACTAAACTGTCAAAACTCTACAAGAATTCAAGTGTTTCTTTAAAGATCTGTTGGATTCCAGCAGCTCTGTGTAAGTTCAAACACAGCCTAGTTTCAACATCTTTTCTACTACACTTATTTTGGCTTGCATCAGCTAAGAAAGTTCCAATGTTGACATAAGCTCCTCATTTCATTTTAGATCTTTTTTGGGGCTTTTTTTAATGCACTTTTTTCAGATTGGAAAGTGTTGTGCAATGGGGAGAAGGAGAGAGAGGGTTGACATGAAAGGAGCCACATGTCAGATAAGAACCTAGGCAGCCACTTCAAGGAGGAGCCTCTGTAAAATGGGGCAAACTACCCACTAGACCAACTGGTGCCCAAGAAGTTCTTCATTTTGAACAGCTATGTATTTTGTATTTCATACTCTGCCCATAGAAAAAAGATTACTTTAAAACGGCCCAAAATCAAAGCCAAATCATCCAGAGCTCCCCCTACTGACAAGCTGCAGTAAAGGCCATAAGCTCCACCTCCTCCATGTGAACAGATGGGACATGGTTAGTCAAAAATCTCAAATTTCTTCAAAGAACATTTTCTGATTTCTGTAATAGTTATTTGTCATAATGTTTATTTATGGCTAAGTGTTCATTTTCTTAGATTTTTTTGTTATTTGATTTGCCAATACAAGCTCATAGATTGTGACTGAGCCACAAAAATGTGTTACTAGTTGGGCATGTGTGAATGTGTATGTCCTAAACAGAGCCAAAAAGTCTTTGTCAGTTAATGGATTCTCCAAAATAAACCTTCAGACCAGATCCAGATCCAGAACCAAAGCCTTAGTCAGAGAGTCAGCAAACCAGGGCAAGCCAGATTGTCAGAGAGTGAACAAGGGAAATCAGCAGATCTTTTTAGGCAGAGGGCACCAGGCCCAGGTGAAGCTGCTGATGAGCCTCCAGTCAGGAAACACCCCCTGCAAAAATCACAGACAGACAATGGCAGCAAGCCATTTTTAAAGTTTAAAAGTTTAATGACATTATTTACAGCAATGACAAATAAAGCAACAGAGTGGAAAACATGAAAACCTTCATTCTTCAGTTCAGCAAAATGAGGTGCATCTTCAATGTGACAGTTTAATATAATAAAGCACAAAGAAAGAAAATAACGTTGCAATGGGCCTAAAGCTACAATCACCCTGTTGCAATAAAGCCCAATCAGTTGAAATTTCAGTCCCAGCTTTAACAGGGCAGAGAGCCAGTCATAATTTAAGATTAATGGGCATGAGGTGCCCAGTCAGATTTCTGGGGGAGTTTAATGCCATCCCTTTAAAATGCCTGCGGCTTAAAGTTCAAATATTAGCCTCATTTTCACCAAGATTAAATAAGAGGGGTTATCAAAACATGGCTACGAAGTTACTTGTTGTAAATCCACTCTGATCCTGTATTTGATCATTCCTAAAAAGCCCCCTCTATTTCAGCCCTGCTCAGAACAGGCTGTTTCTGTGTCTGTAATGTGTAAATGAGCTGGCCACGCCCCCTCTCTGGAAGGGCTTGGGTGGCTTGGGCTTTCTCGCTCCATGTCCTATTGTTTACGGTGAGAAGGCAGACTCAGAGGGCAGAACACACACCTAGCTGTGAGAGTGTCACCCACCTGGGGGAGGGGCTACTGCCCTTTGTGATGTCATGAAGGGAAAATCTCCAAACGACCTGTTTGAGCACACATTTTCTTAAAAGTGGAGCAGGCAGAAGATGGAGAGGATGGAGTTTTTCCATCATTAGGGGGGTTTGCAGAGAGACATAGAGAAACATGCTTCAGTGTATTTTGCTTAACATGTGACCTTTAAAGTTCATACTTCCAGAAAAATGCAGACTTTGTGCTCCTGTATTTGACCCCATGATACCAAGATACAGAAACAATATTTGATGCCCTTGCTATGAGAACATGCTGGGTTGATGGTCAAGGTTTAGACACCAGAGAGTAATAATCAACGAGCTCACAAACTTTTTCTCATTCTGGGCCCAAAAGGTCAGATGTCTATTAAAGTAGCTCGTCTGTTTTTCCTATAGGGGGCAGGACTGTCAAAGAGTTCACTCAATCTTCATGCAAAGTACCCTTAACCTCCAACACACAGGCCAATTTATCGAGAGTGAAGCAGACAAATGGGTCTGCTTTGCAGAGGAAGAGCAACGCTTCCCTTTGTCTGCTCCCTCCTTATTTAATCTCTTTGTCTTTCACACACATCCAAACATATTTAAAAAGGTGTATATAATGCGATGACAGATTTCTGCCAATATATATCTTGACTACAGGGGGGGAAAAAAGGTTAGCCTCACACAAAGTCAAACGGGAGTCTCAGAGTATCTCTCAGTGCAGGAATAGCAGTCAAAGTCTCCCATTTCCTTCCTCAATGAATGTGAAAAATGAGGGTAGGAATTGTTGTGACGCCTGAGGAATTGCTTTTCCTAGACAATTTTTCTGCCATATTCATTTATCAGGAAAGTAAAGGCATCAGGAAAGTAGCACGAGTGACTTCCAGTTCAAAGCACTCAAGTTCAGCAGTGGAGGAACCAGCGGACACGGTCGAAAAGAAAGAAGACTGAACAAATCAATTAAAATGACATGGGTGGATGAAGAATAAAATGTCAAACAGTTTCTTGACAGACTTTTATAAATCCTCCAGAGATACTGTAGATTAGGGGAATTTATAAAAGAGAAAAAGAGTTTTATGTTCAGTTTGTAAGCCATGGCTGAGTGGAATTAGAAAAACATGACTGAAACGTCTGTTGGGCTTACGAAGAGAGAGGTCGGTTTTATCACTTTGCCAATTTTTACTCCAAATGTTGAGGATTCTGTTTCACAAACACAAAAAAATTGGAGAATCTTAATTGCTCTGTTGGAACAGATTTTTTTTCTTTTCTGTGGAGTAGCTCTTCTCTCCACAGAATTGGGTTTTGAATGATATACTTGTGGGTCAGTTTGATAACTAGTGTGGTCAGACATTTATGTATATGTATATATAAAGGTCAAATTTGTAACATATATACTGAATGAAATCATAAAGTGACCTTGCTCTCTGATCAGACATTAGGGGGCGGCAGTAGCTCAGTCTGTAGGGACTTGGGTTGGGAACCGGAGGGTTGCCGGTTCAAGTCCCGGCACGGACCAAGTCCGGAAACTGGTCTGGTAGCTGGAGAGGTGCCAGTCCATTTCCTGAGCACTGCCGAGGTGCCCCTGAGCAAGGCACCGAACCCCAAAAACTGCTCTGGAGCGCTCGCTGTGGGCAGCCCCCTCACTCTGAGACCTCTCCATTAATGCATGTCACTAGAACCCTGTTTGTGCATGAGTGTGTATCTCGGCCTATGTGTGTGTTCATTAGACAGAGTGAAAACCGAATTTCCCCTCGTGGGATTAATAAAGTATATAAAAAATTTTTTTTAAAAAAAAAATTAAGGAAACCTGCTGTGTTGAAGCTTCTCTGACAACAACGCAGCAGCCAGTATGTCCTCCTTCTAACTTTAGATTCTGCTCCTGAATGCTCTGGATTTGATTGGACCAGAGAAGGTAGGCGGGGCTTTGAAGGCCGTTTTGGACGTCCCTGGGTTTGCCAGATATGAGAGCAGTTATCAGGTCAACAGGTGTTGCAGCGATGGAAGCGGGCAGTGGAACTGCTTCAGATAGAAGTGATTGTACCCGAGCTAAAAAGCCTCTGCATGTTTCTAATAAGCTCCAGCAGCAGAAAGCTGCTCAAACTAGGATCAATGTTGGAGATGCTTTACATGTTAAGCTGTTACATACTGCTCCTTTAATGACAGGATGAAGATAGATTGACATTTTTCAAACCAAACTCCTTCAGAGCAAATAGCAAATAATACACAAGTGTACATTTACAAAATAAGGAATATTAAACTTTGTAGAAAACAGCCTATGTCGACCTACTGCTGAGAAATGTTCACTCACAAATGAGCGCTGTGCTGGTCTGTTGAGTGGTGTATGATGGGAAGAGTCTCCTGTCTACTGGGTGTGAAAAGTAACATGTGGTGGAAAGTGCTGCTGTATAAAAGAGCAGTCAACTCTCCAATTTAATCAAAATCCTTTTAGACTTCTCATGGCTGTAAAATGCCCACCTTTCAACACCTTCCACGTCACACTGTTTGACATTTCCCAACATCATAATCCTAATTATTAAGACTTCATCGGGAAGTCACAGCTTGAGTGGTATCGTTATGGGTTCGACTGGTGGGTAAAATCAGTGAATTGATTCTTTAAATTCGTTACATATGGCAAGTGTATTACTATGTCAGATATTTTGGTGAATTAGATTTGTGTTTTGAAAAATCAGGAGGTGATGATTCACGCGAGAAAAGTGGAGGCTAATCCAGTAATAGTCCATTTACACATCAAAACCTGAACTTAATTACTGTTCAGAGCTGGAAAAAAAACCCCAATAACTTTCAATATAATTGGTGTCTAAACATTCAGACTGGATGCAGTAAACTGAAATGTGCTCAGATTCTTCCTGAATACATTAAATTACTTCTTTATAAAGACTTGGTTCGCCTCGTTAACATCTAATTTCCTTGCTGTATGTATTTATCCACACCATAGCTGTTCTTCTCCCCTTTGCCTCTGCTCTCACATCCCTCCCCACTGAACTGCTTTTTCTGTCTCGTTCCCCTCTCGTCTCTTCTCTCCTTTCCTTACGTTGCATTCATGTGGTGTCGGACACATCTGAAAAATGGACATGAAAATGTACATGAGCGCCTGCTTGCCGACATGCCGACATGCCAACATGATTGGTTTAATACTTGCCGACATATTCGTCATTGAATGAAGGTTACATGTTCTGTTAATGTTAAGATACTTTTTTATTATTTCATGTATTGCACATCAACTGTATTGCTTGTAACAGTGACATCCTCCACATCAACCATTCACGCTGGTGTTACAATCTTTCCACTTTTTGACCTGGAAGCACCTTAACACATTGAAGTCCGCAGAATGACTTCCAAACTTAGAAACGGGGACCTTTCGAGGAGTACATGAATGCAGCATTAATACAGGAACCACAGGGGAACCATAAAATAGTGCGGAGAGACGGCTCCCTCACGCTGAGCCTCAACTCAGGCGGTTCCATCAACGCCAACCGACCTCATCGAATATGAGTCCATCTCACTCCTGAGTGCATCGGTCATCGACCATATCCCACATCCCTTCATCCCTCATCAATCCAACATCATCCATTCATCTTCCCTCCTCCCAGTCTGCAAACCCGAGCCTCATCCTTTATTTCAAACTGCCCATTTTATATTCAAAATGATCCCCCCTATTGTAGCAGTATTTGTTCAAGGATTTACAATAACAGATTTGTGCAAACAACAAACGCATGCTCTTCATTTCCATCATTAATACTCTGAACCATATCCTCTGTGGTCCTGAAACCTTGAACTGTAGCACAATGTAACCATGTATACATGTTTCCAATTATTCAGATTCATTAAGCTAACCATGCGTAACAACAACATGAACTCACAGGGGACACGTGGAAGCAATTAGCTCCATTTATCTGATTCAAGCCACAAAACCTGCTCTCTCTCTCTCTCTCTCTCTCTCTCTCTCTCTCTCTCTCTCTCTCTCAGCTCTATCTCTCACCCTTTCATGTTGGTAAACCAAATGGTTTTCTGAGCCTTTTATGATAATGCTATGTTTTTACTTTCAGACAGATTATGTTTGTTTTTTTTTGTTTTTTTAAGGAGGTGCTGATATCTCATTTGTGTTTCAGTATGAACCCATTCACACACAGTTAGTTTATGAGAATGTATGAGAGCTCACCTTGCTTGAGAAATATTGCCACTAGATGGAGTGAAAGTGTCCATACCAGAGTGGATAATCGTTCATGTCGAAGAGCTGAGCTTTAACTTTTACAGAAAGAGAAGTCAAACACAGCCACTTTTCTTCCCCCATCCTCCTTCTTTTCTGTCTGTAATGAAGGAGAGGGTCCTTCTCTGTCTGAATCCGCCTCTTTAAGTGAAAGCCACAGTGCAGAGCCTCAGGCCAGAGCGCTCTTCTGTCTGCAGAGGCCATTACAGGGAACCCACTGTCTTCCCTGTAGCTCAAACTGGAATATGACGATCTTCCTTTTGTAACACCCTCAAAAAATGTCCTCTTTTCTTCTCTCACTCTATTTCTCTTCGCATGCCGAAGATGTGACCGACGGGGTGAAGTGAGGCAGACACCATGTTTTCCTGAGAGAGAAAGATGGCTGGATCACTGAGCCTGACATCCGCATGCCACAAAACAATTCGTTATGCCTGGGGAGAACAAGAGCTGAAAGTACAAGCTTTGAACCAGAGGCAACACAGCAAACCAAAGAGCTCCGTGTCGTCTGAAAAACATCTGGGAATACAGAAACACAACTGAAAATAAAACACTCGTGTTTAATGATGTAGTGTAAGATATTCGCTAATGTGACCTTGTGCTGTAACAAACAGCTCGGAACCTGTCAGGCTTCAGAGCAACGTCTCGTGGAAAAAACTCTATTTTTATACAACCCACACATCTGACAGGATTTAACTCTGCTGAATAAATGTACGATATTCAACCAAAAAGAGGAGAGCCTTATTTCTCAAGAGTCAGAGTGTTACTCCCAACCTTTTTAAGGCCATAGAGAACCTCCACAGGGGGAACAAGAGCCGGGGCTGTGACACAGGATGGCATCAGCCAGTAGTACAACATCCAGGGAAGGGTGTTGCAAAAGGGCCTCCTTCCTCTTAATTATAGTGCTGCACTATTAGCTCAGACAAGCCATCACTGGAAGAGAGCAGCAACTTTGTCTCACCATAACTTGAAGTCAATCCAGGCCTGCAGGCTGAACAGACCAGGACTACCCAGACAACATCAGACTGCTGGAACAAGTGCAGGTGATTCTTACTGGAGTTGAGAGAGTGGGCCGATAGGTCTCAGGTTTAATACCTGGAAAACTGATCACCTACAACACCCTCCAGGACCTTCCACCTCAAGAGGCAAAATAACTGAACTGAGAGGTCAGTGACTTCACTACCTTGTACTATGGCTTAGTTTGTCTGAGCAGGATATGAGAGTGAGGAGAGTTCTGGCTTAAAAGGCTCTGAAGCGTAAAGCTATGGTGTGGAAATGCCCCAACGCACACAGCCTCAGCTGCTTCTCTGCACCTGTGGAGTCTGTTCTCCTGCACCGATGTGAACACTGGACCCTGAATCCCACCCTCCAGGAGTACCTGGGTGAATGCTGTGTGTAGCTCTTAACATCAAGCTGGCCACGCATGTCACCATCATGGAGTTGTACAGTATGGGGGGAGGCTGCTGAGGGTGAGTGAAAAAAAGAGCATCAAAGCAGATCAGGCTGGATGGAGCCAGAGACAGTAGGAGCTCCCAGCCAGTAAACCTGAACTGTGGAGCAAAAATATGGGCCACAAAAACATCCCGTATTAATATTTGTGAATGTTCCTAACAGAGGAAGGTGCAGAAAGCACTGCAGGTGCAGAAAGCGCCGGCGGCTGTCCAGATGCACCGAGGATTTGGTTGACTGGAAATGTCACAAGAGGGCCCGTCTTAGGATGAACTGAAACAAATCTGAACAGTCCAGGTACAATACTTATATGTCTTTTGTTGTTTGGCTTTTCTTTCAACGTGATGTTTGGTTTTGCCTTGGCCCTTTACACAAACTGAACTCATCTTAAATACAGTACATACATTGATTTTAACGAACAGAGCTGCAGAGCCTGATATGTTTGGGTTTGACACTGTTCACTTCCTTATTGACAGCTCAGGAGGGATGAGGGAGGTTTGTCACTTTGACTTCAGTCAGTTCTTCAGAAAGTAGCATAAACTTTAGAGCAGCCAGAATCAATAAATAATAAAGCCTGAAGCCTGGCCCGACATAAGCCTAAAATATGTATTTAAATACGTGGTCTGAGTCTGAAGTCAGGTTCTGTAGGGCTCGGGTCGGGTTGTCAGACCGCTGATACCGTCCGTCAGACACTTTATTAGGGACACATTCAGTGCTGTGTATATCCAGTTAAGACACGGGTTTATTCCACTGCTGCTGTGCAGTTAATCTTTGTTTAGTCGGCAGAAGACCAGTTAACGGATGTAAAATGTGTTTGTGTGTGCGTGCGCGCCTATTAGCGATTAGCTCAGTGAGTGGTCACAAGTATTGTTGTTATAGCCTGTATAGCAAAGACCTATGTGGCTGTTGAGATCTTTTGCCGTTTACTTAACACACAATAACGTGACAATTTAGATTCAGTTGGCAGCGCCCCCTACTCAAAACGCGTGCATGGGCCCACCCCTCCTAGGTGAACCCTGTGCTCTCAGTCAATCAAAGAACCAAACTCTTTTTGGACCAAACAAACTTTGGTCTGGGCAAAAAATTCCAGGAAAGACTTTTTGTCTCAGTCCAGCCCTGGCTTGTCCATTTTCAATTTCTCAACAACCATGCAGGTTATCGAAGGAGAATGCAACATTATACTGAATCATTACAAAGCCAAACTTTGTTTTAGTTAAGCTACATGTAACAAGTTGTACTTATAATCAATCATCTTTGATTAATATGTTATCATAACATCATGATGAAAAACAATAACTTAGCATAGTGACCAGGATGCATTTAGAACAGAGACCCTCAGTGGTTCTGAGTTCCCGCTCCTCTGAGCTTTATCATTGCTTACACTGCAGATAGCACTTTCAATAAACTCACATATCTGACACAAACATTTGCCAAGGGACTGCAAATGTAAACTAGCTCCAAGCTAACTCTGGTGCAGTACATCAAATGGCAACATGTATGTTTAATATTGTTCATGCTCCCTTTACTAATAAAAGTTAAATGAACATTTAAATGACGAGAGACTTCATTTTAGTATAACTTTTTATCAAAGTTTGGAAAACATTTTGCAATATATCTGGCAACTTCATCATGCTGTCTTGATATGTGACTGGGTGGAGGTGGGTGGCCAAGATTTAAGCTAAAAATGTATGAGTGATAGCGGCGGAAAGGAAAACAGATTGTTTGACAAGACCACAGTGACTGGCTGATGGAGGTTGTGCTGAAATCTGATTGGTTTAATACTTTGAGAGTTAATGCTTCTCAGTGTATCACAGAATCAGTAAGAGAGAGGACAGAGAGAGAGAGCTGTGAATGAACGGTGAATAATCTCAGAAGAGATGAGACAGATTTCCTGCTTGAACTTGATGGTGCAGGTGTGTTTAGAGAAGTGCTGGGTGGTTTTCACTTTTCCTCACAAAGAAAAAGGGAAACATTTTCACAGCATGATAAAGGTTATTTCTTACCCAAACAGAATACTTGGGAAAAAATACAATATACTCTTACACAAGGTTGAACCCACCTGTTGTGAACATTTTTCGAGTGTGCAAGAAAGGAAAGGGGTATCCATGGCTTGTACTCTTTCTACAAGCCGTGAGAACATCATGTTCACTTCAAACCTTTAGTTTTGATATTGCTCACACTATATCCCAGAATAAAACCACCTCTTGCACTCCACTGAAGATATTTACAACCATGGATCTGAGCTGGCCTGAGGAGCCGGAGTAGCTGGTGCTAACGAGCTAACAAGGCTCACCTCTCAGCGATAAACTATTGTTATAGACCAGAATAAATTAGTTTCATATCCATAAAGTGCTACAAATAGGCGAGATAAATCAAAGCATGTTTGGGTGATTAGATTGTGGGGGAGCACAGCAGGAATTCACCTCGAGTCAGGGTGCTGATGTTAATTTCCTGTGACAGGAGTCAATGAATAAACTGTCGACAGCTACGTTGTTAAACAGCTCCATTATGTTTCCTGTTCTTAAGTGTCTTCTTTTCCTCTCTTTTGTTCATACGTTCATTCTGTTGAACTGAGCAGAGCATTGATACTGTATGAAGGCAAAACATTACAGCGCCATAAAGTGGACTTCATTGCTTCACCCACTACTCCCGTGTCGTTTTTTTTTTTTTTTAACCAGGGTCCTGTACTACGAAGTGCCTTCAACACACCCAGGGTCTCTTTGGGTTATCTCACTTCAATAACCATAACATACGAGACCATGATAAACAGTCATGTGAAGCTGATAATCAACCTTGAAGGTAAACCCAGAGTTTCAGAGAGCATGTTCACATTAAAGGGGCGGAGTTAGGTCAATTTGATATGATAAAAGAATATAAAGACACAAACATGCTCCCAAAGACTAAAGTTACACAGCTTGAGCAACATATTCAAGAAGGACAACTGACAGATAAAAGAAAAATCAGGAATATTAACATGCAAATTATATTTTTCCAGTCGTTACTTCATCTTAGAACTGATTATAATAACTCCTGTTTTTTCTCTGAACTGAATGTTCTCATGTTTCGAGTAAAACAGTTATAAGTTATATTTCAGCTGCAGCTCTGACCATCACAAACAGAGCAGCACTGAGACACTAAACATCAATAATAAATAAATGAAGATAACGTTCAAAGTCAGAAGAAGCTCTATGTAATTGTGCAAACCAAAATGCTCAGGTGCTTTTTCAGTCTCTGTTGAAGGATATCAGTAAAAAAAATGATCATTAACTTTAAAGACCATAATGTAGTGTCGATCAGCTCCTTGAGCTCCACGATCAAAAGATCCGATTGATCAGTGGGTGGAGATTTTCACAGATTTATGGAACATAACCTGCTCTGGAGCGAGTTAGGTGTGAAGCACAGGCCCCTGATGTTTTGCCTCAGGAGACCCCCTGCCCCCCCCCCCCCCCCCCCTCCCATCTGACAGGGATAGTCTCCTGCTATAAGCTGCATATTTGAACAGCCAAATGATCTCGTTGTAAATAACTGGAGGTCCCATTAACAGAGCCCGGGTCTGTTCCTGTAGAGCGCCATTCATACTATTTAAAACATTCATAACATCAGAGCATAAAAAGAACACATGAGGGAGATCCTCACTGAGCGTCCTTGTTGTTGGTGCACAAGTCGTGTGTTTGTTTCATTTTTAAGCATCTGAATAAGCACTCTGTGCAGCAGTCAAAGTGAAATGTATTTCCATTGTGTCCAGTCATCCAGTCACAGTCACAGTGTATTCACACAAACACAGCAGTGAGCAGCTTAGAAAACAAACCCTACAGTCTTTTGCAGCAGGTGTGAAGTGTGTACTGCGTACGTCGGCCTGATTGTGTGGCATGGGAGGAGCAGACTCACTTCTCTTTCATGTTGACCCATGCCCTCCTGCTACAGAGCAATGTGAACAGCCATAGTGGTCTGTGACCTCGTGTATGTTCACACATGATCTTCTTCTTTCTGACTGAAGAGATCTAGTGCATCAATTGTTCAGGCATCAAAAAAAAAACCACCTGTGTCACACTGAGCCATGAAATAAGAACCCAATTACACAACTCTTAATACACTGGAGCAGAAGGTAAGTCCATTTATTCAGAAACAGGTTCGGTACACGCTGATCCAGAAACAGGCAAAGGAGGAAGTCAGAGGTGGAACGAAGCTCACAAGAATAAGTGAATAAGTGTGAATGACTGACAGACTCCGTCTTCATCAAACTGTCATCCTCATCATCATCACACATTCAAACAGTCTGAGGGATGATGAACAGACCATGAAGGATGTACTGACATTAAAGAAGTTATTGGAGCTTCATCTTTGGTTGTTAATCTTCCCGTCAGACTCTTTTTAATCCCAGCTCATCACAGACCGACTCTGTACGAACAGATGTTTATAATCTCTTAAAATGTCCGACACTCCGTCTTTTCTCCGGTATTAAACTCCGCTGTGAGAAGTTTTACTGAAGTCTGATCTTCTGCAGCGTCCAATCAATGAGTGATATATGATATGGGGGGCGTGTCTGTCAGTAAAAAGACTTCCGTGAAGTCGGCTCTCGTGTCTCCTCGATCGTCTCCCCCTCGTTCGCTATAAGAGCCTTGGGACGATCCTCAACATGGCGGGTCTGGAACTACCTCTGGTTCGGCTGAGGAGCGAGGACCGAGGAGACTGCAAATAAGGGAACTGGAATGTACCCTATATACTGAAGGGAGGTGGAGACAACAGGACACAGGTGAGACACATCAAGTCATCAACTGTGCAGGAGACACTGGAGGGAGGGGCAGGAAGGGTCAGTCCTGAAACGAGACACAGAGTAAAGGCTGGTTCACACCAGGTTTGCCGATTTCACAAACCTTAGAGACCGCACACATGGCGATAAATAATCTGAGGTTTCACAGTGTTGGTCGTACAGTGTGTGGTGTGCAACCACATGGCAACATCAACACACCACACACGAACAGATTTCACTCGCGAACATCCCCCGATCAGACAAGAATCGAGGGAAAGCCTCTTGAGATGAAACGTGTTTTGATTTTTGGATTCTCTCTGTGTTTCCTCGCCACTACGTCACCTTGCTTTCTGATTGGCTACAGACTCATTGTCGTTTTCCTCTCGGGAGACACCACACACGATGAGAAATTTGAGATTGGAGCGGTCCCGATGTTCTTCCGAGCAGACGAGAGCAGTCTGAACACATCGCACATGGCAGGATTATTTTATAAAATTGTTTTATGATGATCAGGGCGTCTTTAAGATTATCGGATTATCAATTGTAAATGTATAGTTTTTGTCTTTGTTTCTTCGCCAGTGAAGCGTCCTGTTTCTTGACTTCTGGTATTTTATTCCTTCTTTTATCTGAACTCTTATCAGTACACTTTAAATAAATATATATATATATATATATATATATATATATATATATATATATATATATATATATATATATATATATATATATATATATATATATTCTACCTGGCAACAGTAGAACCAATGAGATGACAGGAGTGACGGGAGTATTTGTCATTGAATCTGAAGGAAGAACTTTTTAAAAACCGTGGTCGTTTTCATGTAGACGTGGCGCTACAGTAGGCTGATAAAGGGATCAGCCTCTCTCATGGTTTAGTGTAGTTTATTCTACTACTGGGGAAGAGACATCAACAACATTTGAATACAATGAAGGAAGACCATGTTCATACTAACATACAGTCAATGGTACCTACACAAATGATGGACACAATATGACTTAAATCTCTCACTCAGTTTCTCTTTATTCTTCATGTTTTTTTTAATTCTTATTGTATTGTTCCCCCAAAAAAAAGGACTTATTTGCGTTTTGCCACAATATAGCAACTCTTTCTGTAGAAGTATAGTCTGTGTGACAAAAATGTGAGTTTAAAATTTAAAATTGTGGAATTCTTGATTGTAAAAGTACATCTTTAAAGGTAATGACTGAACAATGAAGGAGAACACTTTGGGACTGTGCTTTCCAGTTCAGCCAGTAGAAATGTATTATCAGCTACATCAAAGGGAAAATGAGAGCCCGTCTGACAGTCATTTAAATTTTGAATCAGCTCTTAGAAAATCCTCCGGAAACTTCACAGCAGTCCTGGTATTTTTAAAACAGACACTTTATGAACTCATGCTCTTTAGGCCTTAAGAGACCAAACTATTCACGGGGTCCTGGAGTCCTGGAGCGTTGAGATGGTATTCAAATCATGAAATCACAGGGTGCCCATGAATAAAATGTGCCATTAAATAATAGAACAGTGTGTATTTCTGTCATTACAGTGTTTATGTATTTAGACTCTCAAAAGTCAGATTAAAAACCAGATTTAAAACCACACAAACAGTTCTTCAAACATACTGAAACTAAAATGTATCTATCGTGTTGAAAGATCCCAGATGATTCATCTCACCACACCGGTCTGAAGCAAGGGAGACTGCTCATCGTCAACAGCTGAAAGCTCGGCTGACACTTTTTCCCCCTCACAGGAGAATTTCCACTCAAGCTGAGTTCAGGCTGAATTTAGCTAATCACAAAAGTCTTATTTTAACTTTCGTAAACCTTATCATAAAAAGTTTATATGTATTACATGCATAATATGTACTTATAACATTGTAAGGAGTGGCATATTATTATGTGTTGGAATAGTTGGTGGTCATAAAACCGCTTGTGGAAGTGCAGGCTGTAAATCTTATTGGGGGTAATGGACTGCTCACATAGTGGGGTATGTAGAAGTGCCCTGTTAGAGATAAGGGAGTGTCCTGCAGCTGCATGAGAAACACACAGATAACCATATATGTCTTGTTTTTGCTACATTCTTTTTTGACGTAACCCAAAATGTAAACTGAAACTGTCATGACGTAGAGGTTGAGAGTCAACCATAGTATATAGGAGGGAAGCACAAGCTTCTCTCTGGTTCGGTCTTCCTTTTTGGGAATTGACTTTTGATCTACACTTGTTCTGCACCTGTGATCAATTGACTTATATTCTCTTTTATTGAGCTCTAGTCACTCACTGTGAGAATAGCACTCTTTTGTAGGATTTGTATTATTTTGTAAGCTCTGTATTTCATCAATTGTGTTATAATAAAATAAAAGGAAACCTTCCATTGTCAGGACTTTCCAACAAAAACCCTTTTCCTTTTAGATCTTATATTTTTCTCTTGTTGGACCACGACGGACCAAAGGGATAGAAGACTGGGGAGGGACACTCCGCTTTAAAGTGGTTAGGACCCACTAGGGTGTGAGAGACCCAAGGAGAGCCCCCTCCAGGAAACGGCTGCGAAGGAGGCCTTTCCAGTATTAACAGCCTATGATCTGACCATAGAGGGGAATGACTTCAAAACTGTAATAACTCAATAACTTTAAAGGTATAAAAGCTGAATAAACTGTGTATTTCTTTAACCGCTCCTGATAACCAATAGTGATGTTCGAGTTCAAGGCAGCAGCGATATCTTTATGAAAGGCAGTTATTGGTCCTCCTGACGAGATTCACACTCGGCCCAGACCAAGCAATCAAAGTGAGGCAGAGTAGAGGTTTCAAGGTCAAGTAGTACATAAGAGCAACAAACTAGGATATTAAAATAATTCCTTAAAAACGCCAACTGCTTAGCCGAGATCCCTGCGCTCTCGCAACAATCGATCCCATCATGTCCATGTTTGCTTCGATGAAATGTCGTTTTATCATTTTTTGGTTCTTACTTTATTCAGTAATGCTTCAACAGACGACCATTTGTCAACACTTGGTGAGGTGCTGGACGTGTGAAAAGTTCACATCAGAGCCCTCATGCACTTAACCACGTCGCAGTGGGTCATCATGAAGCACTTACACACTTACTGATAATGCACCTCAAAGTCCTTCAGCCTGTGAGTGGAGGGTTTACCATTCAGCCATCGTGTTCCTAGAGCTCATTGCTTTCCTGCTCTCAAAACTTAAAACTGCTCGCCTTCTCCTCGTTTTTCTTCTCGTCTGAGTGTGGGCGGGTAGAGTCACAGCGGTTTGCCTGATTGGCTGTACCTCAATGTCCTTGAGGTTTAGAATAGGACTTTTTGAGTGAAGGTGAGAGTAGCCTTATAGGTCACTTCCTGCTTGTCAGATGGACCCATATAAGTGTAAACAAACTGTGGCATGAACCAGGAAACACAATGATTTAATGCATTGATTGTTTGTTGTTTGTTGTTCTCACTAGATGAGCGAAGTTGGTAATTTACTGACATTTCTGACTGAAAATGTCAAGGTGCTGCATGAAAGCAACAATAATGAAAAGCACTGCTCTACTGTTTAATTCTTCAGAACAAAACAAAACAATGCAATGCACCTCACATTTTTCAGGTGACAATACATTAACGTACACGAACGGTTAACCAGTGTATCTTATAAACGACACCTGGGCCCATTCTTATATTCTCCTTTTTTTGAAAACTCTATTAGTTCCCCATACATGATGAGTAAACTTGTGAATGATCTCCCTGCAGCATACACTTTGAAACAGCGTCTGACAGCAGGAGGTGCAGATGCATCTGCAGGTGATCAAAGAGAGACAGAAAGAATTCCACCGTCATGTCCATCCTGTTAATGCATTGCGAGAGAGATGAGACGTCTTACGTTTAATGTGAACCTTCATAGGCCGTCATTTTAATCATTTTCTGCAGCTGCTTGTTGCCGCTGTTTATATTCTTCACTCTCTTATTTTTAGAGCAATGTGAAATGCATCAACAACAATCCGCATCCACACACAGATCTCCTTTTGTGATCGGTGAACATTGAATGACACATTCTAAAATGAGAGTTGGGTTACTTGTGCGACTTTATAGAATAGTACTGACGTGAGATCAGGCACATGTGAAGAGCAGCAGCAGGAGGCGGGGCGGGGGGAAAACTGCGTATCAAAAGAGGAGGCGTATCTGTTTGGTGTGCAGAACTGACAGGAAGCAAGTCAAGCAATTTAAAGTAGTTTGTGAGCAAACAATAAGTTGGAGAAAAAGCCCTGTAAATTCTCTTTACATGTCAAAACCTTTGTTTACAATACTGAGGTACCATTTCAGACTGGGTTACTATCATCTGAAATACAGAAAGTAACTTACCCTGGAATTTGAACAATACTACAAATTAAAGATATGGTTGATTTGCATAAGATTAAAAATGATCAGAGGTCCCCCGGGTGACATGACTCCCGTGTGTATTGGGCTTTAGATGTATTTTGGTCTCCCTTGTGCTTCCCAGCTCTGTCTAAATTCAATCTGAGGTCTAATCAGCCAGAACACCGCTGCAGGAGGGCTGGGCCTTTAGATTAGACATGGGGTCGTCGTCGTGGCCTTGCAGTTCAAACGTGTTCCCTGTCACATCAAAGTCTGTGCTTTGTTTCTGCACACATTTGATTTGTGAGAGTAATGTCTTCTCTCTTCCTGCTTGTTTCCTCCTGTCTTTAACTCATGGAAGGCGTCTAATAAAGGCAAAGAAAAACATCTTTGTTATTGGCTTTTATTTGATCCTCCTGGGAATGATTCCTTAATCAGTCTCCATGTGTTGCGTTGTCATCTTCTATTTGTAAGTAAGACGTGGAAGAAATTCTGTGTGTGCATCTGAAAAGTTTAAAGTGGAGTCAAAGGGTTGAGAGAAACTTTAAAAGCCAATGTGTGGTTGTGTATTTCATGACTCATGTTGTAATTTTCTTTTCTTTTTCTAATAAGAGGCCTATTAGACACCAGACGTTTCCTTTTACAGACAAGTCAAAGCAGAGTAAGAGCTGATGGCAAGCAGTGCTTCCCAAAATGGAGCGGATCAATATCTCTGCAGTTTCCAGGAAGCTTCTCACTCTCGCAAAGTTCGCAATGACCTTACGTGAGGCGAAACTTTAATCTGAACACAACGCCACACCTGTGAAGAAAGACGAGTCTGTGGAGAGAAGGCTGCTCCTTTACTCGCTGGATTGTCATTCAAAGTGACGGCGTGGAACAATCAATGGTCCTAATTGCTGATGTAATACGACTCCCATGGTGCAGTTATCAGGCAGAAGAGAACAAAAACAAAGAAATATTGGGCTGCATTAGGAACGGTATCCTGCTGTACCAAATGCAAATCATGCGAGAGTGGGAAATTTGAACAATAAAAAATCACAGTAGGTGCCAGTCTTAGTGATAATGATGTTAAAATGAGTGAATGACACTGATAATAAGGTTGGAGCTGTTTTTTTACAACATAAAGGCAAAGCAAGGCAGGATCTTTCAACTGTTTCTAACGTTGAATTTAAAGAACTGTTTCGTACTGATACACAACATCTGGCACTCTCCTCGGTTATAGTAAGCCTCCCTTCAAAGAAAAAGCTCTTCCTCCTACACATCAGTTCACCAGCTGCTGTAGAGAACAAACAACACATGCCTTAATAATAGGCAAAGCATTCATGAAAGAACCTTGTCAAACAAAACAAATAAATCCCACAAGCTACTTTAAATTGGTGAAGAGGAAGAGAAGGTCGCTGAATGAAATGAATCTTACCTGCCTGCCTCTCTTCCATAAGCACCCGCTGATACTAAATGACCTCTCTGACGGGCAGAGTCTGAGCGAGTGAATCAAACACACCCCTGTGTGTGTGTGTGCTCAGAAATCTGGCATGAGCAGTATGGGGCTTAATGTATGTTTAACCACTGTTGATTTGTTGTGTTTCGCTTATTATATGCGTTTGATTTCATTTCCATTTATGTGCATTTTTACCCGACTTTACTTGTTCAGTTGGGAGGCAGAAAACGAGGTCAAGTTGTTTCGACTATTCTGTTAACCATTGCTGCCGTCGTGACCTAATTTTGTTGTCGTATTTTGTGACTTTGTTTTTGTTTTATAAATCCTTCAAACTGGTCTGGACTTTGATTGTATTTCACAGGTACAGGCCCACTTAACCGTCACAAGCAGGATTAAGAAAACAGTCCAGTGCTCTCATGGGAAGCTTTAGTGTCACAACATATACATGCTTTAGGATGCTTTAGGTTAAATCAAGCTGATCATTTTGACTTCATATCAGACTCAGTATACACTTGCAATCTTAACATAAATTCCGACTTCCCAGAACTAGATATCAGAGACGCTTGATGCATATGTGTTGAATAGAACATACTTAATAGATGTGACTGAATATTCTGGGATTAATCAAAGACAGTCGAGGTTGTGAATGTGAAACAGAATCATGTTGTCTGCATTATCAAATTCAACGTCTATTAATGTCAGTTATGTTTCATGTCTGTTTGGTTGTTATTTTTTTTTGTTTTTGTACTTGATAATTGTTGATATATGTTATAGAATATCAGAATAACTTTAAAAGTTACACTTTTTAAATTACATGCTTTTGGTCCGAGTTCTCATAGATCTCTGCTGAGTGCTTATTCCCAACATGGGCATGAATTTAAAACATCCCAAGAGACGAGTACATTTATGAAAAATCAATATTAATTTTACATGATGCGATGTTGACTAATTCAATCTTTATCTTTATTTGTATAGCATCAATTTAAAACAGGTGTTATCTTGAGAAACTTTATAAAGAGCAGGTAGAGGACCTTACTGTTTGTTTGTTTGTTAACATTACCAAGAGCAGGTAAACAGACTATGCACATTGTTATGTTTACAAAAAGCAGGTAAAGGACCTTACTTATTACAAGAGCCTGTCACAGTCTGCTCTGCTCCTCCCCCGCTCTACTGCTCAGTCACACACCTCAACAGTCAAACTGCTCTCACCTGCTCGTCATCTCCAATCAAGCCAGTATATATGCAGCTTCACTTCACTCACTCTTTGCCAGATTGTCTTAGCTCCCATGCCCGACTCTCCAGCACTTATTTCCCGGACCTGCCTCAGACCATCGTCTCTTGTCTCAGCCCCGGTAAACCTACTAGCCTTCTGTTTATGACCACGAGTATTGCCTGCCTGTTCCCTGTTCCTTGTCTGCCTGTGGCTGGTTGGCGTTTGGGCTGTTCCTGCTCAACCAGAAAAGACTCAACAGATCAGCTTCGCCTCTCCAGCTCACTTCTTCTGGTCTGTTGTCTACATACGTGAACCTGATAAATAAAGACTGTTTAAAAACGAAAACACTGGTTCATTTGTGCTGCAATTGGGTTTACTCCATACCCGTTACAGTACAATCTGGCCAGCTATGGACCCAGCACACAATCCCTCACCATTTAGTCGCCTCGAGACGATTGAGGGCAGCATGAGGCCGTGATGACTGCGTCTGCTGCTGAAGCCAGACAAGCTGCAGAGACCCATGGACATGCGCTAGCAGCTTTAGCCGAACAGATGCAACAGCTAGCAGCCTGCATCTCCCAGCTCTCTCCATCTGCTGTCTCTGCTCCCTCTCCTGGAGAATCGGCTTCTACTCGTGCACCTGTATCGGTCTCTTCACTGCCCAGGGATGCTCCTGAGCCTCGGGTGGGAACCCCGGAGCGTTACGACGGTGACCGAGAGACTTGTGGCCCTTTTCTCACCAACTGCTCTCTTCTGTTCGCCCTGCAGCCCCGCACCTTTGCCACGGAACCAGCAAAGGTAGCATTTGTCATCAGTCATCTGACAGGCAGAGCTCGACTGTGGGGAACAGCTGAGTGGGAGAGATGGTCTCCAGCCTGTGCCTCCTTTGACTCTTTTGCTGCTGAGCTTCGCTAGGTTTTTGGGTTCGAGAATTGTGGTTCTGAGTCAACAAGGGGACTGATGGAACTGAAGCAAGGCGCACAAACGGTGGCCGATTATTCTATTGATTTCCGCACCAGAGCAAGCCAAAGCAGTTGGAACAGTCCAGCCCTCTGTGAGGCCTTCCTCCACGGTTTGGCTGACTACATTAAAGATGAACTAGTCTCACATGACACCCCCATCACCTTGGACGGGGTGATTGAATTGGCCATCCGCATTGACTTACGTATCCAGGCCCGTCGAAGAGAGAAGCGCTAAGGGGGGGGCCAACACTCTCTTCCACCTCGCTCCCGTGGGGGTGCTACTGCAGCCAACTCCACCCCACTGCATCAGCAGGTTGAAGATCCTGAACCCATGCAGTTGGGTCGCACCACCCTCTCTCTGGAGGAGAGGGAGCGCCGCCGCAGGTCCAATCTCTGCCTCTATTGTGGAGCAGCGGGACACTACATCTCCAACTGTCCTGTAAAAGCCAGAGCTCACCAGTTGTAGGGGGGACCCTGGTGAGCTCAACTGCCATGTTACCTCCCCAGACTCGGAGACCTCTGCTCCAAGGCCGTCTTCATCTTCCAGATGGCTCCCACTCCTTGGCTTGGCTCTTCATTGACTCTGGGGCAGATGCCAGTATCATTAATGAGGAGGTCGTCCTTCAGCTGGGGCTCAAAAGGGTCCCTATGCCTCATCCGGTTCCTGCTAGAGCCTTAGATGGACACCTGTTGGGTACGGTCACTCATCAGACCTCTCTTGTCCACTTGCTGCTTTCTGGTAATCATCATGAGACCGTCCAGTTCCACATCCTAAGCTCTTCCCACCCGCCTCTCATCCTGGGGTTTCCGTGGCTCCGTCTTCACAACCCTCACATTGACTGGGTCACGGGGGCCGTTCTGGAGTGGAGCTCCTCCTGTCATCAAAGGTGCCTGCTGCACACCTCAGCTCCGTTTCACCCCTCCAGCTCCAACTCCAGTTCTTCACCTGACCTCTCAGGGGTGCCACCTGAGTACCATGACTTTCACCAGGCCTTCAGTAAAGCCAGAGCCACATCTCTGCCCCCACATCGCCCCTATGATTGTGCCATAGATCTTCTGCCTGGTACCTCACCTCCCAAGGGACGTCTGTACTCTCTTTCTCTGAGCCCGAGCGAGAGGTCATGGAGACTTATATCAATGAATCCCTGGCCGCTGGTATCATTCGTCCTTCTTCATCTCCTGCTGGAGCAGGTTTTTTCTTTGTCAAGAAGAAGGACAAGACATTAAGACCCTGCATCGACTACAGAGGACTGAATGATATTACCATAAAAAACCATTACCCACTGCCACTCATCTCCACTGCCTTCGAACTGCTCCAGGGGGCTACCATTTTTTCCAAACTTGACCTGCGCAACGCCTACCACCTCGTCCGCATCAGAGAGGGAGATGAGTGGAAGACGGCATTCAACACCCTAACTGGACACTACGAGTACCTTGTGATGCCGTTCGGCCTAACCAATGCTCCTGCTGTCTTCCAGGCAATGATTAACGATGTGCTCAGGGACATGCTCAATCGATATGTTTTTGTTTACCTCGACAACATCCTCATCTTCTCGAGATCCAAAGAGCAACATATCCATCATGTCCAATCAGTCCTTCAGCGTCTCCTGGAGAATTCTCTGTTTGTAAAAGAAGAGAAGTGTGAGTTCCATGTCTCATCAGTGTCTTTCCTGGGGAACATTGTGGCACAAGGCAACATCCAGATGGACCCATCCAAAGTCTCTGCTGTCACCTCCTGGCTTGTCCCTGAGAACTGTAAACAGCTTCAGCGCTTCCTGGGGTTTACAAACTTTTACCGTCGCTTTGTCCGCAACTACAGCTCCGTGGCAGCCCCTCTCACCACCCTGACCTCCTCCAAAGTGCCCTTCCAGTGGTCACCTTCAGCTGCAGCTGCCTTCAAAACCCTCAATGATCGATTCACCTCATCACCCATCCTCCTGATGCCTGACTCTGAATGACAGTTTGTGGTCGAGGTGGACGCCTCAGATGTTGGGGTGGGGGCTGTCCTGTCTCAGCGCTCTGATACTGACAATAAGCTCCATCCCTGCGCCTTCTTCTCTCAACGCCTGTCCTCTGCCGAGAGAAATTATGACATTGGCGACAGGGAACTGTTGGCGGTAAAGATGGCTCTAGAGGAGTGGTGCCATTGGTTGGAGGGCACCAAGGAGCCTTTTCTTGTATGGACAGACCACAAGAACTTGGAATATATACGCTCCGCTAAGAGACTCAATTCTCGTCAGGCCCGCTGGTCTCTGTTTTTTGCCCGTTTCAACTTCACCCTCTCTTACCGTCCAGGGTCCCGCAATGTTAAGCCTGATGCCCTTTCCCGCCAGTTCCAGAGGACAGAAGACTCAACTGATAAATCTGAGTCCATCCTTCCACCATCTTGCCTTATTGCCACATTGACCTGGGACATAGAGGAGAGAGTGAGAGCAGCCACAGAAGGACAGCTGGGTCCCAGCACCTGCCCAACTAACTGCCTTTTCGTTCCTCAAGCCTTGAGGTCAGATGTGCTACTATGGGCCCACTCCTCCAAGCTGTTCTGCCACCCTGGTGTTCAACGCACACGACATGCCGTTCTCCAATGTTTCTGGTGGCCCACCTTGCAGGAGGACATCCAGGGATTCATCAAAGCCTGTCAAGTATGCAATCAACACAAATCCTCCCGCCGGCCTCCTGCTGGGCTGCTTCAACCTCTCCCTGTTCCTCATCGCCCATGGTCCCACATCTCTTTGGATTTCGATACTGGTATTCCCACCTCTGATGGCCACACTGTCATCCTGATCATCGTGGACCGCTTCAGCAAGATGGTCCACTTTGTGCCCCTGCCCAAGCTCCCCACGGCCAAAGAGACTGCTCAGTTGATTCTGCTCCATGCATTCCGTCTGCACGGTCTTCCGGTTGATGTGGTGTTGGACCGTGGCAGCTCACTTCTTCTGGTCTGTTGTCTACATACGTGAACCTGATAAATAAAGACTGTTTAAAAACGAAACACTGGTTCATTTGTGCTGCAATTGGTTCACTCCATACCCGTTACAGAGCCCAGTTTAATCCGAATCAGAAGAAACTGAACCGTGAACACTGGAGTCGATGAGAAGACGGTTGATGGTGTCATCCGATGCCAATGTGATGAAAGCGAATCTCACTAAAGAATGGGTTTGATGAAGACAGATAAAGATTTTGTCTGTTGGGGCGGCTGCGGCTCAGGTGATCGTCGGTCGTCGTCGCTCACTCAGAATGTAGAGGGTTCGATCCCCAGCTCCTGCTACAACATGTCCGATGTGTAGCATGGAGGAAATGTGAAGAGCTGATGATTACAAGAAAATGAGTGAGCATGCATGGAAACACTGTCCCACTATATGACGCATTATGAGAATGAACAATAAAAGCTGTGTGCAGAATACATTCTTCCTGACTGTGCTTTAGCGAGAACTATGTTGGTTTAAAACTTGTGTAAATAAAAAGCACATGAAATGTAATTATGTTCGAGAGATTTTCCCTAATTTCCCTGCTTAGAACAAACAGAGATTCTTAATAATATGCTCTATCCACCTGATATGGCTTACTGACAAATGTTGACATTGCTTTCTGTTGCTATGGTAACTTATCAGACAATGATGAGGTCAGTGGGTGATCTGAGCCCTCTCAGTGAATTTGTTGACGTGTGGACTTTTCCTGCAACGCTTGACCGGCCAAATCCATTTAGAGCATTTGACGAGGAACATTTGACTTATTCAACATTTAAATCAGGTGTGTATGCTGGAGCAGTTGATATATGAGGGTAACAAGTGTTGCATCACGTCTCTGTGTGTGTAAATGTGTGCGCTTGTCTATTAAATTAAAGCCAGCAGAAGTCTAATTAAAATGAATTAATCCTTTCTCAGCTGCATTGTGGCTCAAGATAACGTGTGCTGTGTTTACTGAAGAAGTCAACTTGACCTTGCGTTTTTATTTATTTATTTGTTTGTTATAAAGGATTACCTATTTAGCTTCTCCTCCAGTTTGGGACATACAGAGTATTTTTAAGCTGAGAACAACAAAGGAAGAAAAACTACAACTTGCAAGGCCATGAGTGAATGAGTTCTTGTTCGTGTGTGTGTGGTGGAGCTGGTGTCTCACACCGGATACAACATGACATTTTCAAGGTGCTTTGCGCTCAACTGAGACTAAAGTTTGGCAGAAATAACAGCTCTTTCTGCTCAGCATTAATGTTTCATACAAAAACTTCTTTGACTCTTTGTTAGACATCATTTCCTCTGCATGCTTTAGACCAACCACTGGCTCATTGTCTGTCTATAAAATGAAGTAAACGATAAAATAGTAATCCCTCCCTATGGGCTTTTGCAGGTTTATACAGCAAGTTGTGATAATTAAATTTGTACATCCTTGCATAGCTACAGTGAGCTACTGGGACACATGGTCATTTAAAGGAAGAATGTGCAATATTTTACAAAGAAAATACAACAGAAATCACGTCTAAAAGTCTCTAAGGCTTTGTTCAGACTGCCGCCCAAATCCGATTTTTCCCCAAATCTGATCAGAATCCAATCTAACGAACTGACTCTCCACATTACAAATCGCAAGTGACCAGATCCGATCTGCTTGTCCATATTGACGTGGTCTGATCCACATTGGTTTCTATGGTAACAGGTAATGCCCAGCAAAAACAACAACAAAATGGAAGACAGAGAAGTGTGATTATTTCTGATGCAAACAATTTTACGGAGCAGTCTGTTTTTATTCTTGCTGTTTTCTTTCACTGACCAAAATTAACTTGTTGTTGTTGTTATTTTTGATGGTGTCACGTTGCGAGTGACGCAGAAGACACATTGAACGTTGGACATTCAGATTGAGTCGGATCTGAAGGAATCAGATTTAAAACAAAAAATCCGATCTCATGTGGCTTTTTGTGTTCAGACTGGCAAAAAAACAAACCACATACAATCTGGTTTTGGAGGAGCAACGTGAACAAGGCCTAAGAGTCATGACTGTCTACAATGAGAGAGAATAAGTGCAACTGGCTGTGTTATTGTCAGGCTGTGTTTCCACCATGATAACATGGATGGGTAGCCTTGTGTATAAAGCCAGTTCAGTCAAGGATGAGAGAAAAGACGAAGAACACAGCCCACTCACTGTTTATCTGGATGTCATAATGCCATGAGTTTCTGGTTTAGTTTTGTATTTTGAGCAATTCAGTGTTTCTATTTCCTCATTCTCTCCTCATGGAGCTTGTTTCCCTGTGTGTTAATCTTTCCTCGGTTGGTCTTCAGTGTTTCCTGTTTAATTTAGTAATTGGTTTTCCCTTGTGTTTCTCTGTTCTACTGTGTCTTGTTACATTCTGTGTCTTCAGCATGCTTTACTTTGTGGTGGTCTGTGTTGTCTTAATAACTGTCTGTGTTTCCCTCCAGTGTTGATGGCCCTCATTGTGTTCACATGTGACATTAGTCTCACCTGTGTCTGATTACCCCATGTCTATTCAGTCTCTGTCTTTCTTCCCCTCTTTGTCAGATAATTGTTATATGCTTTTATCCTATCAGCAACAGATTACATCATCAACTCCACCAGGGTTAAGGGTCTTGCCCAAGGACATATCTGACATGTCGCTGCAGGAGCTGGGGATCGAACCCCCAACCTAACCTTAAGGGACCAAAATTCTACAGATTGAGCCTCAACTGTTACTTAGTGAATATCCACATCTTCTATATCTTCTTAAATTCATTCAATTTGCAGGCATTTAATGCTTGCTTGATTTAATAAGACAAACAGCTTAGTGGTATTTTAAAGCTTACTGCTGGTTTCACACCTCAGGCTACTCTCAAGATTGATTTTGTATTGTTTAGATTGTTGTAGTCAAGACCACACTAACTGAGACCAAGACAAGACCAAGAAATATAGGGATCGAGACGGAGTTGAGACCAAGACCAAGGCAGGATGAGACCCCGTCAAGACCAAGAAATATAGGGATCGAGACGGAGTCGAGACCAAGACCAGAAATATCACAGAAAAATCCTAATCTTGTGTACAGCGAGTGTGTCACTCACACTGGAATGACTAATTTATATGTTCTTTAATAAAGACGGGTTGTACAATTCAATTAAAGTTATGACTTGGAAAACGAGCCATCAGTCGTGATCTTGACCGGTTTTGATTTTGAGGAAAACCAAGACCAATTCAAGTATTACAACACTGGCCCTTTGTAACCCTTGCAGGTATAAATGAAACCCAGAGAAAACTTGTAGTCTGGTGTAATTCAGAGATTTGTACAAAGAGGTGACATTGTAGTTATTTGTTTGGAGACCAATGAAGTCACTGTGTTACATCTCGAAGGACGAGTGTTCCTTTATGAAACAAGTCTCAATGGTCTTTTAAAGTTCTTGTTGATCAATTGTCAAGCTCGAGGGAAAGGTCCAGCCACTGAACTCAATTCCATTCCATCTCCATTTTATTCAAGGTAAGCCCGAACAAAGAGCTCTGTCTGGTTTGCATAGATCCTGAATGTATCTTCAGACAAGCTGAATTTCCTGTTTTTATTTATTCCCTTATTGTTCGCCTTTCAAAACTCTTCATCCGAGCTTCCGCTCCAAACAGCTTTGTATCAGATTGCCGCATTTTTATCTGTGATTCTGTTAGTGATTTCCAAATGCTCATTTGTCTTCTTCATGTGTTTTGGAGACTTCAGGTTGTACAGAAAATGCTCATGCTGAGAAAAGAAATGTTTACCGTCTCCCCTGTTCTTTTGTTTGAAACATATCATCTCAGTCTCTGCAATCAGAGCAGCTTTACGCTCTATTAATTGCACCTGACAGAGGTAAAAGGCACAGATAATTGCAGAGGTGCCGATACGTTTTGTGTCAGGCGCTCCTAAAATTACATGGTGCTGGTGTTTTTTTAACCATCTTTGCAGAAGTATAACACAGTTGTTTTGAACAGCGCTCGTCTGAAAAAGTCTCCTCTGAATATAAGGACATATCATGAAACCAAAATGTTTTGATGCTGGCCGTGACCACAAAAAAGGAGGCTATTAGATACTGTTTAACGTTTTTAATCTGCTACCTGTAATACATCTTGTTTGAGTTGTGTTTTGATACACATTCATAGGGGGAATGGGAAAACAACATTTAAGGATGAGAAGTAGCATTAAAGTTTGCTTTTCCTCTGTGTGTCTAATCGGACTTAAACGCTGTTTGTCTACACTTCGTGATATTGTTTCCTTTTTCTAGATCCTTGCTTGTGTTGTTCTTACTCTATGATGTGGTCTGTGAGAGCTGCTCAAAAACTCCTATCCATCCATCAATTTTCTACCACTTATCCGGGCCCGGGTTGGGGGGGCAGCAGTCTAAGCAGAGACGCCCAGACTTCCCTCGCCCCAGACACCCAAGTCTTTCCCAGCCCAGCCGAGAGGTAAAGGCTGCGTCTCACTTCTCTTATTTGCGATCTCCTCGGTCCCCGCTGCTCAGCCAAACCGGAAGTAGTTCCAGACCCGTAATTTTAAGGATCTTGATGCAAATAAGGGAACCAGCCACAGTCTCCTCACTGTGTCCTAGGTGTACCCCTCCTTCCTCCCCCCAAAATACTTAAACCTTTCCACCTGGGGCAAAAACTCCCCACCGACCCGAACAGGGCAGAACCAAGGTCTCAGATTTAGAGGTGCTGATCCTAATCACAGCCGCCTCACACTTGGCAGTGAACCGGCCCAGTGCACGCTGGAGGTCCAGGATCAATGGAGCCAACAAGACCACATCACCCGCAAAAAGCAGAGATTAGATCCTGTGGTCCCCAAACCGGAACCCTCCGGCCCCTGGCTGCACCTAGAAATTCTGTCCATAAAAATTATGAACAGAACTGGTGACAAAGGGCAACCCTGCTGGTGGCCAACATTCACAAACAATATCATTTATATATCTTAAAGAAACACTGACAGCAATATCCCTTACCCAGTGGGGCTGAAGAGGTGGGAATGTAAGAATGCTCATGCACATTCAGTTAGTGAGTAACACTCAGACTAAATAATTCAACATATATCTAAACAGCCTATGGTATGTACAAGTCAATTAGAGACAGAGTTGGGGGGTGATCCCGTCACCATTCTTGGAAAAAAATTGCAAACTAATAATCATTTATATTTTCTTAAGGGGATTTACATTCTGTTTAATGTAAATGAACACACACATAGGCTGAAATACACATTCGTGCACAAACAGGATACTTTACATGCATTAATGGAAAGGTCTCAGAGTGAAGGAGCTGCCCACAGCGAGCGCTCCAGAGCAGTTTCAGGGTTTGGTGCATTGCTCAAGGGCACCTCGACACCTACCAAGCCAATTTCTGGAATTGGTCCGTGCCAGGACTTGAACCAGCGACCCTCCGGTTCCCAACACAAGTCCCTACACACTGAACTACTGCCGTCTAATAAACTACTGCATATTGTCAATCAGTCAATGATCAGTGAGAAGAGATTAAATAAGCACGGCGTATACTCGATATGATTTCGTCCCAAATCTTGATTCTGAACTTGTTGAATTACAGCGCGTTGTTTGTCATGTGGCGTACAGAGGGGCACAATGGCTGAATTAAAAAAGCTGCTGAGGGGGCGAGAGCAGGTCTGAGTGGTATTTAAATAGGAAGAAACAGGAATGGGAGATAAATTTTAAAAAAAAACTAATAAATAATGTTAGTGGGGATAGTTGCATCATGTTGGCAGAGCTTGCTAAAGCATGATTTAAATGGCTATTAATCAAAGATGACATAAACAGAACACAGACTGCCGGGTGAAAAATGAGTTTCCTAATGTTGGTCTGCTCTCAAGGATTCTCTTTCATGTCTTTCAGATTCACATAGAAACAGATGTGATGTGTGATATAAGCATGGTGAAAGTCATTTCTAACAGTGACGACCCCTCCGCACCACCACGGGGTTCCTGTTTTGCTGGTTCTTCTCTCTAGAGTAAGTTCCGACCCATCCCAAGGTGGGGTCACAATTGGGGGGTGAGGACTAAAGTACACCTGGACCCTGGTGTAGTCCTCATCCACATAAGTGCTCCTCTCCAGAGAGACGCTCATACTCTCTGGGACATCACGGCTTTGTTGACTAAGTATTTACTTTACTTTGAAGATGTTTTTTGATGCACCTCACTCTCGATTACGATTTATTGTTGCAGCCCAAGAGCAAATGAAGACTTGTCCGTTTTTTGACCCAGTTGATTTCCGTAGCTCAGGTAGTAAGGGGCTTGGTGTGCCTGCAGCGTTTTATGAAGTAGCGCGCAGCTGATTGTTTGAGAGTAGAGTTGACGAGGGTAAGTGCTTTTCTGTTGTTGTAAAAAGATATTGGGATATTTGCTGGTTGTTTACCTCTTTGGTTGCCAGATTTAATGTGCTGGTGATTTATTTGTAGAAGTGAGATCAATGGTCAGGTGCGGCCGCTGTTGAGTTGCGTTGTCTCTGTCCGTGTAGGCTCAGCGTGGATTTCCCTGTGGAGCTGGTGAGTGGGATGATTAGAGTCATGTGATTCAGATTTGTCCGATTTTATCCCAGAAAAGTGGGTTCATGCTTTCCTCCTTGTCGCCCCATCAGTACGTTGTGTTCTTTGACATTTCTGATCACAAACAACCTGATGAGCAGGGAGAGAGAGAGAGAGAGAGAGAGAGCTGCTGCTCCCAGCTGTCGCCCTGCTTCCGACATTGTAATGACAATAATAGATCATCAAAGAGAACAGACTAAAATACGACGAGATGAGGAATGAGTCAGACTTCTTCTTCTTCCTACTGCTCCATCCCTGAGTGTGTAAATACTTGTGCTCTTTTTCTTCTTCTTTTATCAAACCAAGGAACACAGTGACCAAAAGATGTTTAAAGAGTGACCAGAACACAGGACAGAGGGAACAGGGAGGACACAGAAATCCTTGGATAAAAACTATAACAGCCTCTGTTGTTCAAGCTTCATACAAAGCTGGGATTATGGCTTCAAAAAAACCAACATTACCCTTCGATTTCCCATTTCATCTGTGTCCTCTGTGTGTCGTCTTGCTTCTTTTTTTTCCTCGGCTCTGTGCATGGGAAGTGAAGCCTGTCGTGGCAGCCTCTCTCCCACGCTCTTTTCTCATTGCGGAGGAAAAATAGTGGAGATAAAGCCGACGAGAAAAAATGATTCGCAGTGTAGCATAATGGCCCATTAAGGTCTCCATTGAATTCAGTTCAGTGGCAGTTTTTCGCTGCAGAGCCTCATCTCAAAGTTAATTTATTATGCTCTGAAATGGTATTGCTTGCCATAACAATAAAATAATGACTGAATTAATAAAACAATGCTTTTCTTTGCAGCATTCCAGATAAAAAAAGGGAGTCTTCAGCTCAATTGCATGGGGACTATATTATGTACACAGATGAGACAACGCTGACAATAAAGGATCACATGGTTAATATCTTCTTTAGGAAAGAGAGAAGGAAAAGAAGTCTCTGTGAGTGTAAACACCGCAGCATGTGATACCCAAGAGTCATGTATGTGGATTGTTCATTCTTCCAATCGGCTCACGTGATGAGTTCTAATAATAGTGTTTTGTCACTTTCTCTGTTCTTGTGCACAACCCTGACACCAATGTGGCACCGTGTTCTCCCAGTGCTTTGAGATAATCGCCTGGAAGCGAATTTACACTTGAGATGACGGTGATGATGATGAATGGTGGGCTGTGCGAATAGAAGAGACTTCTTTGAGGGATATAGAAATGATTGACAGCGAGGAATAAAAGCTTGGACAATCAATGGATATTGATTGATTTCACACCGGCAGAGTTCAGAGAGCGGCTGTCTGCACGAGAGACAAAAGAGAAATGAAGATTAATAAAAAAAGAAACAAATGCAGAAACTATGATTGGGTTTTTTAATCTGACGCTGCGTTTAGGGGTGCAATGTATCACTGATCTCAAGGTTCGTTTGACGGGTTTACGCCATGAATCTGTGTGTGTGTGTGTGTGTGTGTGTGTGTGTGTGTGTGTGTGTGTGTGTGTGTGTGTGTGTGTGTCTTTAGCAGTGTTGTGTAAGTTTGATAAAAAAAATAAAAAATAAACCAGGATCGGGGGCGAGATTCTGTGTATCTTCTGTTTTTGGACCGAGGAGGATGGACCACAGCGCTCCACAGCCAAGTCTGCCAGCCAGTATGATTTTACTGTAAAGCTCCAGGTTGCTGCACCACTCAACAACCAGCTGATACCTGCATGATGAAGGCAGACAGGATGAGACTGAGCTGAAAAAAGTCGAAGCACCATTTTACACAGTACATATCCATGCACTCTAATATTGACTTACTTTACAGCCCGTTTCTGAGTGTGAGCCTGCATTGTTTTTACAGTACAGTGTATCTCCCTGAAGCCCCTTTAACGCTGCTGTCGTTTCACTGAGACTCTGCAAATGAAATTAGCAGCACCACATTGATTTTACACCACACTGATTTTCAGGGGATTGAAACATAAACTGTGATCTGTTGCACCGATACCTGTGTCATTATAAACATGGAGAAAATGTAAACAGAGAGTAGCACCTTGGTTACGAATGTGATCATGAGAACAGACGTTAGTGGAGGACTGAGAAACATATAAGGGCTGGATGGATGGATGGATGGTAATCTTGGATGCACTCGGGATTATCCGCTGGTTTACACACATGCACACACATACACACATGCTTATGAAATAGGAAGATGGCACCATTGTTTCTGTTCTGTTTGAATGAGTTTTTGTTTGTTTCTTTCTTGTTTCTTCTTTGCTCTAGATACAGGATATTAGTCAGATGAGCAGTACAGCACTGCCTGCTGAGTCTCTGTTCCCCTTACAGCACAGTCGAGATGAAACACGCTGCAGAGCAGCCAGACGATTATGATGGCATTCGCTGCAATACACACAGTTGGAGTCATGTTGGCCCGTCAAGGATGCACAACACAAAGGGGGGTGGGGGGATCTGCCATTTGTGGCATCCATAGACCAGCATGAAGACAGCGTTTGTATAATTAGATATGCAGAACTGCCTTTAGAAAAAAATGTAAACGCAGAAATCCACCTTGTGAAAACCTGTTTCACTGTGTGACCTGTTCGCTTTATTTAATCCGTTATTGTCGCACCTGCAGTAAATACCACAGCATGTAAAGAGTAATCATGGTATTCAGGACAAGTGTAGTCTCTCTCAGGCGGCAAGTTAAAACAGATGATACAGTACATTCCTTATGCAACCTTCCATTAATTGCACAATTAACTTGAAAATGGCATGCTGCGATTGAAGAGTGGAGGGGAAAAACAGCCCGTGCAAAGGGAACGATAAGAAGCATATCCTTATCTTAAAGACTGCCTGACTGGATAAACACAAAGCACCCACAAGCAGAGTTCAATAATTAGATCAATTAAGCTAGTGGGTAATCAGATGCAGAAAGAGCCAACTCACAAAAGCTTCCTTTCAGGTTGTGAAATGAAGGGTCCCAGTGGAGCTGCAGCTCACATTGTGCTGATTGAAGGGCAGCTTAATATGGACTCATTTGTAGGTAACACACATGCACACACTCTGTCTGAAGCTGGTACTGATATAACAGTAACATAACACTCACAGGTGCTGAGTGTCCTTCCCTGTTTCTTTCCGTTTTGATTGAGGCAGCTTTATAAGAGACCAATCGATATCGGCCGATATCGATTTTAGAGATCGCTTATTTGTAAGGTTGTAAGGTGGGAAAGATATATAATGAACAAGATGATCATTTAATTTGTGATATATGTGCATCATTGCTTGACACTGTGGAGAGTGATATTGCTGCCGTCAGCCACATAGCGCCCTCTGCTGGTGACAGCCAGAAAGAGAACTGCTAGTGTAATGAAATGAAACTCAATCAAATGCTATTTTACAGGTGAATGAATCTCGTAATATCGGCGCCTAACATTTATAAAATTAGTTTGCCGTTATCATCGGCTGGCTGATTAATCTGCTGGGCTCTACCAAGTGTTTGTATTTCAGTTGAATTCTCAAGTTGATTTTAACATTTTTTTCAGATAAAAAAAATTATAATTAGATATGGAAAACTGCCTTCAGAAAAATGTAAACTCAGAAATCCACCTTATGAAAACCTGTTTTACTGTGACCTGTTCGTCGATGCGACGCAGAAGAATAAACTAGGCTTTACAGAGGGTGGGTGTAGATGGAGCACGAAGGGAATCCAAAATCATGCTAGGTTTGGAAAATTACTAACACTCCCTTTAAGAAGAAAAGTTTCATGCTATGTGTGATTTCTCGTTGAATTGTGTTTTCATCAGTGTATTTGTGCCCTTTTCATAGTTTATTAACATTAAAAATCAGATTCTGAATCAACCATTTAAGATGCCATCCTGCTCTTTTAATGCACTTCTCTGTCTCCTTTGTCTTTTTAAATCCACTTTATAGGCAGGTGATCATTTTTTTCTTTCGGGGGGGGGGGGAAACGACCATTCAAGACGTGAATAGTATAAACACAGGCATAGTTAATCATTTAGTGGGAAAAGCTGTTTAAAAACTTAAAAATGCCTGTCTTCAAGCACCACGAGGAAGACGGTAATCTGTTCTCTCCGCGGATGGCTGAAGGAAACATCACTTTAGCTCAACTAACTTTGCCGACCTCTTTTCATCTCCATTTTCGTCTCTCACTAAAATCTTTTTTATTTTTATTTGTGAGGCGTAACACCACATTGTGGGCCTTATATAATATGCTCTGTTTGCTAAAGCTGGATGTTTTTCCTTGGCATTTTCCACTTACAGGCATTCTGTTGCCTTTTGATCTCTCAAGATGGAAAGAATAAGCTGAGCAGGATCTCTCCATGGTGCTGAACTATTTCCATCTGAGCAGCTGCCCTCAGGCCACAGCAGCCAGAAATATGCACCGGCAGTGTGAGACGCTGCTCTCCATGCAATAACACTGCACAGACACCAAGAAATGGCACAGGCTAAACTCATTTTAGAGTAATACTGTAGATGTTTTTACAGAGTAATTTAAAATGCAATCTCTTTTTTTTTTTTTTTGCTTTTTCCTTTCTGTGTGCCTCCCTCGATGTTTTTCAAACTCTTAACTGATGCACAGCTCATGCTGAGCTGATTCCTGTACATTTCTAAATTTATTTCTAAGACAAAACCTTCTTAGTGAAATCAAAGGTGCGTGTTTGTGTGTGTCAGTTTTCCAGTTGTGACCTCAAACAAAGCTCATCACAATCACATGAGGAAACTCAGAAGAGTCTAGAAGAGCAACATCCATACCTTTCCCCCTTAAATGAATAACCTTGTCAAACAAGTGAGGCATGTCGCATGTTAACATTAATTTTCACTATTGCAAATATTTCTGTGCTGATGTTTTGTGATGCAGAGGTACAAAACAAGCACTGGAAGCCAATGAGGGTTTAGAATTCATGCATGCATAAAGCTTAGGCTAAGGCTTAAATAAAGGTTTAAAATGAAAAGAAATGAAGGTCAGTTTATATTTTAATTTAGAAGACATCTTACACGTTGGTCCTTTAAAGTATTTGTTTCATTGTTTTCATTGATTAAATCTAATAGGCCCACACACACACACACACACACACACACATTCTTACCAAAAGACCTTCAAATAAACTCTCCAGTAAGTGTGTTTTCAGCATGAGTTCATTTGTGCAAATCTAATTTTAACTTCCTCATTGGAAAAAAAAACCTCGTCTGGATTTTACACATGGAGCCAATCGGCTACAGTTAGAGTTCAGTGGCTGATATGTAACAAAGATGTCCATTCAGACAGCATTACATGATTAAAACACACCAGTGTCCACTACATCTGCGCTGCAAGAGCCATGCACAAACACTTGTTGGGATGCTGTGCTGATCTTTATATATATATATATACAGCAGGAGGCAAGTTGCATCTCACACAAGAACAACAGCAACAACATAGGAGTCCAAAACGGATTGTTGCTTTACTGAACGTGTGTAAACGACTGTGTTTGTGCGACATCGGAAAAGAGATCAGGGAGAACACAGTTTGGGACTCTGCATGATCCGTCCTGTCAGCTGTTTCCTTTTCAGAAAGAACAAAATCAATGTATGATTCTTCAGACCTTTTACATAATACACTACAATCTCTCTAATTCTGATGGAAAACTCCTTATGATAGACAGCAGACAATGAGGGTTGCTTTCCTCCCCTCTCAAAACAAGCAGACCACACATAGGCACATTAGCGGCTGAAATTAGCAGTGAAATAAATCCCTCTTGAAAGCACAGTCGATGAATACAGACATAATTGATGATGATAGTGGAAAATACTGAGCAAAGGTATTGCTTCATAAAATCCTTTTACATATTGGTATCACATATTGCATGACAAAATGTGAGAAAACGCAGCCTGGACTTTGAAAACTTACTCCAGCACTGGTTGCTAATCTGAGCGCAGGGATTACAGAGTTAAGAATCCAAGTGAGCCGAGCAGAGCAGCACATGCTTTAATACTGGTGCTGCTTAATCTTCTGTAACCGGCTCTGGAACTCCTCATTAGTTTCCTGAGAATCGCCTCAGCCCAAGAAAAGTTTCACTGGTTTAAAAGTGCAACTGGAGAGAAAAAGAGGAAACAAATGAGTATTTATCTCGGGCATGAAGGAAGAGGAAGTTCAAACTTTATCAACAACAACACCAAAAAAAAAAACCCACAGCATCATCACCAAGCGTTAGATATTGTTTTGTATCGCACATGCTCACTTCCCACATTGCATCTGTTTTATATTTTACTCATTGCTCTGTCATATTAGTTTCACATTGCAAACAGTTTGACCTCTAGTGATATTGTGTTGAAGGTGGACAAACGGATATGTGGTGACAAGCTGTTGACTCACATCACTGCACTCAGAGGCTCATCAATAAATTGTCTCCGGTGTTGTTGACACAAGTCAAAGCTCAGACTTTCATCATGGACGTGGACATTATTTATGCACCGTTGTCTCCCCTTTAAAAAAACAAGCTAACAAGCTCTGTTAGCTCTGAGATCTCTGAGTGCCAGGGCAAAGAGAAACGGAGCGTCTGGGTAAAAATCTAACTTGTGCTGCTGACGCATCGCGTTGCATGCCGTTAGGACAGACTGTTACCGTATGACTTCTCTGCTTCAGGCGAGGACGCTCGGGATCACGCTGGAGCACTCAACTCGCTGCTTGATGGGCGTATACCCACTGAGAAGTGGGCTTGCTCCAATAGGCTTGGTAGCCAAGTTTTCTGCTGTAGGTTACACAGTAGGTGATGTAGCCTCAATTAATGCACCTGATTGGCTAACGTGCAAACTGTTGTCGGCATTCTCCTGATCTTGTCCAAGCACACCGTAGCCCATCTCGAAAATCGCCACAACGATCATGACTTCCTCTCTGCTTCTCCATCAATTTAATCAAAACATTAAAAAAAGCTCATCTTACAGCCACGTTAAGCAACAGCTCAGTGAAAACAGAGGAGCGTTTTGAAGCTGAACAGACAAAAGATCAGAGAGAACAAAAGTGAGAGGAAAGCAAATATCGAATTTCTTTTCCCAGGGGGGCAGCATGTGCAGGTTTGCAAGTGAATTCCCCAACAACAGGTTGTTTGGTTCTGTACTGTTCTGTACCTAGCCCACTTGCCAAAAATTGTGAAAACCCAACTAGGGTTAGGGTTAGGTGCACGTGGAACACTGGACCAGCTCTATACTCTCCAGCGGGTGCTCGAGGGTTCATGGGAGTTTGCCCAACCAGTCCACATGTGCTTTGTGGATCTGGAGAAGGCATTCGACCTTGTCCCTCGCGGCGCCCTGTGGGGGGTGCTCCGGGAGTATGGGGTTCGGGGCCCTTTGCTAAGGGCGGTCCGGTCCTTGTATGACCGGAGCAGGAGTATGGTTCGCATTGCCAGCAGTAAGTCGGACCTGTTCCCGGTGCGCGTTGGCCTCCGGCAGGGCTGCCCTTTGTCACCGGTTCTGTTCATTACTTTTATGGACAGAATTTCTAGGCGCAGCCAGTGGCCGGAGGGGGTCCGGTTCGGGGACCACAGGATCTCGTCTCTGCTTTTTGCAGATGATGTGGTCTTGTTGGCTCCATCGAACCCGGACCTCCAGCGCGGACTGGGGTGGAGTGTGAGGCGGCTGGGATGAGGATCAGCACCTCTAAATCTGAGGCCATGGTTCTCGACCGGAAAAAGGTGGTTTGCCCTCTTCGGGTCAGTGGGGAGTCCTTGCCCCAGGTGGAGGAGTTTAAGTATCTCGGGGTCTTGTTCACGAGTGGGGGGAAGATGAAGCGTGAGATCGACAGATGGATCGGTGCGGCGTCTGCAGTCATGCGGTCGCTATATCGGTCCGTCGTGGTGAAGAAGGAGCTAAGCCGAAAGGCGAAGCTCTTGATTTACCGGTCGATCTTCGTTCCTACCCTCACCTATGGTCATGAGCTCTGAGTCATGACCGAAAGAACGAGATCTCGGATACAAGCGGCCGAAATGGGCTTCCTCCGTAGGGTGGCTGGGCGCACCCTTAGAGATAGGGTGAGGAGCTCGGTCACCAGGGAGGAGCTCGGAGTAGAGCCGTTACTCCTTCACATCGAGAGGAGTCAGTTGAGGTGGTTCGGGCATCTGGTCCGGATGCCTCCCTAGGGAGGTGTTCCGGGCATGTCCCTCCGGGAGGAGGCCTCGGGGTAGACCCAGGACACGCTGGAAGAGCTGGAGGAGGTGTCTGGGGTGAGGGAAGTCTGGGTGTCTCTACTTAGACTGCTGCCCCCACGACCTGGCCCCAGATAAGCGGCAGAAAATGGATGGATGGATGGATGGTTAGGTGCATATTAGGGTTTTCCCTCAATGTGTTTTATAAGAATGAACATTTTTTTTAAATTGACAATGACAAAGAGCCGAGTGACTTTGTGTGTGAGGAGCGGGACTTTCAACTCGTTGGGATATGAGACAGGGAGCCAGCAGAGATTTTGCAGCACAGGGGGTGATGTGTTTACTGAGTTTACGGCTAATTGGCTGGAGACAAATATCAAAGTGAGTGCTACTGAAGTGGTACATCTAACAAGATAAACAACTTATTTATGTGAATCTTTAAAGTAATCTGTATTCATGATATAGTATTCTGAAAACAACAGTGGAGCTTGAAGTGAGAGCCAATCTGTAAACCTCATTCTGAGAGTTTAGATGTAAAGATTTTGATCTCAGATTCTTAAGCTTGAAAGCGGACCAGGAAGTGACTAACGAACAAAATATCCTGCCGCCTGATTTTACATAGCTCCTATCGTCAATGTTAACACAAGTCCAGCCTCTCTAGAGACATTAAAGTCAATCATTGATGGGGGTTTTGTTGTGGCCATTTGGATGCTTAATTCCCCTGAAGTCGAAAAAAGGACGAGAAAGAAGTTCCTGCTCTTTGATTCCACTAAAAACCAGCTTCATTGTTTGGAATTATCTGTTCACATAACACTCTCTGTGCAGTCATTGATAGGGTTGTGCATGAAATATAGGGCAGGAAACATAAAATGTTACGTTTAAGGTTGGACTTCTTACTTCTGAGTTTTGAGTCTGTGCACGCTGTCGTGGTTTTGTCTTGTTTAGTTCAGAGTTTTGAGTGCTGTCGTTTGAGTCCTTGTTTCCTAGTGTTGATAGTTTCCTGTTTGTGTTCATGTTTCCTCCTTTGGTGTCAAGTGTTATTTTTGTCATTTCTGATCATGGTCTTTCTCTTGTGTGTTTCTTTGTGCAGTCTGTAGTGTTTCCAGTTTTATCCTGTCACTTCATGTTCTTGTTTGTCTTGTTACATTCTTGAGTTCTGTGTCTTCAGTGTGTTTTCCTCAGTCCTGATTGCCCTCATTGTCTTCACCTGTATCATTCGTCTCACCTGTGTCTGATTTCACCTGTCTATTTAGTCTGTTTGCCTTTTTCTTAAAATGAACAGGTTTTTTTTTCCTCCTTTGTTTTTCAACCGTTGTGCCAGCATCAAGTTGGTCTCGTATGTAAGAATGACATATAACTGTATTATTAAAGGCAGGGTTGGTAATTTTCAAAAACTAGCATGATTTTGAAAGTAGCATCCTCTCCGTTCTCTGTATTCACTCAGCCCCTCCCCTCTGTGCTCCTTCTAAGGCCACGCCCCCTCACTTACATGCACTCGTGCCATTGGTCCAGAAGTGGATTTCAGCTCATGCTTTGAGTGTGGGCTCATGCACGCATGGAGTAGAGAGCCTGTGATTGGTTTATGAAATGTGCACAGAGTGCAGACTTCAGTCGAAGTTTTGACGTGTTTACAAACTGCTAAAGAGTGTTGCTTTTTCAGAGCGTGTGAGCGTTATTAATTACTGTCAGGACCTAAAGACTCTTTCAACCAAGAAAACTTAAAAAGTGTATCTGGAAGAAATTACCTACCCTGCCTTTAAGGTACATGACTTTAATGCAACTATTTTGTACAAGAAGCATCAGAACAACAGCATTTTAACAAACAAACAATGGTTTCCCCAGGGCCAAGGTGCCACTTCTGGCATTTCATCCCTCTTCCTGCCTGCCATCAGGCTCGCCTCGGGAGGCATCTGTTTTCAGGGCCAGTTTTTCAAAATGTTTGGAAACATAGTGTACAATCATCCACCCTGCATAACAATGTGGATTCACAAACACGCAGAGGCCCAAGCAGAAATAAACAAAAAAAAAAGAACAATGTGGGTGACAAGCATTCATACAGTAAGAGCATACGATCAGAAGAGCGGATAGCGTTTTACACATTCTGCTCACACTGCCTCTACCAAAATATTGATTGATCCTTCAGCTGTGTTCAAGACTTTCTGGCTGTGTTTGTTTTCATCTCTATCAGGGCCCATTAAGACAAAAAGCCTGAGCTTCTCTGTGGTTTCTTCCTTTAGGAGGCAGGGGGAATATTGAAAGCAGCTCAGCACTCGGCCTGCTTTCAAATCCAGAAGGCAGGATGATTGGATAAGTATTCAGTGCACATCGCCGTCCCTGAATGGCCTCGTCAACCTTCGCTCTCAGCACTCTGCGCTCACTCACTGGGATCCATGCACATACACTGGCTCTCTAATGGATGCGGTTGAGTCACAGGGAAGAGAGAGAGGAAGACAGAGAGGCTTGTGATTCAGGAGGCTGGGAGAACTGCACATGTACTGAACTTGGATCAAAGGGAAATGTTAAACACTGCCATATGTTGCATCTCGTGGTCACACTGCGACATGTCAGCACAAGAAGTCTTGGGACAAATTCCTGTCCCAAATTTCCCCCAATTGCCTTTGTTTTCCCAACATCTCTTATACCTATTACACCACCTTAGACATGGTCCAAATGGGCACCAATATAACCGCTGCACACTGCAACTGGGAATTTAATTTTGTAGCCCACTGTGGACTATAATCGCTATAATAAATTCACAGGATCCAATTAAATCTACTGTATAATCAGTGTGAGCGGTTATGGAGGAACAATGGTGGAAGGCTTCATGCAGCTTACAAATGAAAAGCAGGAGAGTTATGGGAGGTAGAAGGCAGAAAAGTACACAAAGAAAAAAGTGCGTGTATGAGCGCAATTGTGTGGGAACGGGACTATTAGAGGAGTCGTTGTGGGGGGGCCATAAGGAGTGTGACTTCTGCGAATGCCAGCAGGAGGTGCCTGTGAAGTTGTGTTGTAGTGTATTAATCTGGCATGTCTCAATGGCAAAGACGGGTAAGAGCCAACAGCCCTGTACTTTCACAGCAGTTCGAAAGGACTCTCCAGCAGCTCAATGGACTGTACTCTGTGTATTTTTATACTTGGAGCAACTCAGCAGCCACTGCAGAAACACTTCATGAAATGTCCTCGTGTTTCACAAAGGAACCATTATGAGTCTCACAAAATGCTTTTGCAATTTGTCAATATTTTTTTTTGTAATGTGTATGAATTTCACATTATATTGATGCTTGATGTTTGTTTCAAAACTCTTGTAGTAGTTAGTCACCACATATTTCACCCCCCCCCCCCCCCCCCCCACACACACACACACACACACACACACCTTTGTTTCTCCCATCATCAATTATTCCTGCAGTTTATCCTATCTCGCCTGTCCCATTTGTCTTTCTGAACATAACCAGGAGTTAGGTCTTTTAACTGCTCTTTGTTCTATTGAGTACGAACGAGTAAGATCTTTTACCTGCTTTTAGTAAGGTCTTTTAACTTTCTGCAGTTTGTTTGTGTATTAAGACGTGTTTTTTTTAATGATTTGGTGCTATACCAATTAAGATGTGTTGCCTGATTGATGTTTACGTTTAGTGAAATGTTTCTGTGCTTTTAATAAATCTTTGACAGAAATGTTTTAATCTCACTAAAAAGGAAGAATGTGCCACTTCTTGATCCGGTTGATGTCGCCCTTCAGAACCATTATGAAACCAAAACGCTGCATTTCTGCGACATCTCCAGCACACTGCAGCCCCCACTCTCCTCCAGCAACCCCCTCCAACCCCCTCATGGGCAGAAAAAAGGTCCTTTGCTGGAGTTACAATTGCCTGTGTTCTGCATCGCTGTCTTAGCAGGCTAATTTAAGAACTCTTTAGTTAGCTTGTAGCTTTACATTGCATTTATATTGACTGTAGATCTAAAAGTAGTACCGTGACATTTAAATAAGCAGTGAGTATGTTCTTCTTCTTTTCTCCAGTCCTCCACAAAAATAGCTTTTATACACAACCCAAATCAGATTCAGAAATACTTTATAAATCAGCCAGCGGCACTGTTGCACATTATTCCTTTAAATATATATATATATTTATTATTATGATTATTATGTGTTCCCTGAAATGTTCCCTTTGGCGATTAGTAAAAGAAAAAATTGTTCAGTGAAACGTTTCTGCAGTTGACCTTAAGTTCCACTGTAGAAACCATCGGCAGTGTTTTCATTTGAATCTCTTCAAAACATTTTCCTCTGACCGGACTTATTTTCAGGCCAGTGTTTGTTGTTGTTATCACAGTAAGAATTCACGGTCATATTCTGAACAATATTTATTTCAGCTATGGCTGCTCCTCAGTCCCATGTGACAATAAAACCAACAAAACCAATGGAAAATAGTGCAGAGCCGTGGTGCCCTTGCAGCTTTATGGGACTGCTACACATTTAAATGACACGACAAACGCAATAAAGAAAGCCACAAAGTATTTAATGCTGCTGATTTGCATAAACGCTCCAAACTAAAGTTTGTTAATAACTCCCCTAAATAAGTTTTATATGCATACTGTGTTTCTTCCTGGAATAGATTAATATCCCCGTTCAAAACAAGTGTTACTGTGTGAAACTAGGTAATTTGAATTCCTATTATGCAAGGTCATTCATTATAGCATAACTGAAAAGCAGGGCCCGCTCCAGCTCGGCTCTTTCTGCTCCTATTTGTTTTCATTTACATAACAATTTTGAACTCGTGTTTTTGTGTTAGACCCTACCTTTCCTTACACCCTATTACGATTTGTCCTTCCAGGATAGTTAAGGATTAAGATTTACGGTTGAAATTAAATGAAGAGGATTACAGTCTGTGGAACTACTGAAGGTCCTGATACAAAGACGTGTACATAAGAGTACTTTTAAACACATTAGAGTCATCAAATGTGTGAGGCACCAGGTGGTACTTTGGAAGTGTTTGGCAGGGAAAAAGGCGAAAAGCTACTTAAATAAATACGCTGCACACAGAGGTACACTATACCAACACAATGCCATTTGCACACACACACACACACACAGACACACACGAAACAAGTGCAAACACCTACACAGAGCGATAATACACACCACTCTAAGTGCTCCAAGTGTTTTTGAACAGTTTTCTTTTCATGCTTACCTGCTGAAGTAATCACAATGACACAATGAGCACCATTAGGAATTCACAAGAATGATACAAAGCCAAAAAAATTTTTTCAATTAGCAATCTTATCAGTCCTCTTGGGTGTTGGGGCACTGCAAAGCAGAGACAATGGACACACAGTGCATTTTTACTCACAGCGGTCTGTCTCTGCAGAGCTTACCTCTAAACAACAGGCTGGCCTGGTGGTTGTAAAACATTCTCTAATTAGTGTTTTTCTCTTATTTGCTTGTGTTCATTGATTAGCCATTGTGCTAAACACAATGGTGGGAATCATACATTTTTGTGTCAGCACTCAATTATCAGACTTGTGTGTCAAGCAAGACTTAATTAAGATTCGACTGAATCCTGCCTGTGCTTCCTGCAAAGGAGGCGAGTGTGTGGGTTTGTAAGTAATTTGTGTTTGTTTTAATCCTTTTTTTATCTGTTTTATAATTCATCTGTATCTAGTGAAACAGAAACATCAGCAAATCAGTTTGACATGGCTTCATTTTGATCTTGGTCTTGGTTGCCGTCTGTTGGCATCGGGAACAACCTCCCCAGCTTCATTAAGATAACTACAGGCCTTCTTTTAACTTATGAAATATTCATAATACATTGGATGGAGCATGCAACATATTCTCATGCATCCTTGAAACAATGTCTTCCCTTGGGTAAAATGATCTAACTACTGCAAACTCAAATAAACCCAGATGCCTTCACAAAACATCGGAAGAGCAGATCAGGATGTGTGCAGGTTTAAACTTGTGCTCATCCCAGACAAGCTCTGTATACAGGTCCAAAATGATACAGCAGTGACAGTGATTAATGCATGCACCCTGTGAAAAAGAGCCACTTTGTATTAAGTGATTATGACCAGGTGTGTTTTTAAAAACTAATCTTGTGCAAACCAAATGTCCTGCAGTGGACGGAAAGAACGTGCTCAGCTCATTACAGGAGCTATTCTATCTCTAATCAAAGGCATGAATGCAGAGCAGTGTGAGAAAGTGTTATTCAGTCCTCTCGTGCCTCTGTCTGATTTGTTCTGAAAGCTGATGAGACAGCTTGGTAACCAGGAAGAGCCAAGCTTTTGTTGAACATTGTGACAGTTCCTGATATGCTATGACAATACGATTTAATGAACTGTAATCGTAACAAAATTATAACAGGGCGTTGTGTCCACCTTTAGTTGTTTTCAAGGAGCAGTCTTAAACTCACATCCTCTTTGCTCACTTTCTTACCGGGTAAAATACCTCAAATATTTACAACCGTTTTCAAAGCAGGATAAATCCATCACTTTATAGTTGTAATGTCTTTCAGGTTTGCAGAATGTTTATCGTTGCCGTGGAAGCTTCAGATGTTTCTGCTGGATAAAGAAATGAAACTACTGCTGAAAGCTGCTGGACTGTTGTACTGTATGTGCTATTAGAAAATCTAAATTATACCAGATGAAAGTTAGTCATTAAACATACTCTCTTCCCCAGGTCTTTTTTCGTTAGATCGTCCTGACTGCAGTCAACTTGGAGGTCGTCATCTTTTGTTGGTGTCTTGACTGAGAGCTCCCTGCTGGTGGAATTTACACACTGTATGTTTAACCATCACACAGTGATCGCACAGAACAACCAGAGAACAAAAACGTTGCTTTTATCAGCAAAGGATAAAAAATAGTTCGCTCAACATTTTCCATGAAAAACACACAGTAGTGTTCCTGATATGTCAAGATTAACGATAGATGTTCTAATTGTATACTTTAACATGTTAAAATAGGAATATGGCGTTTAACAAGCCACTGTTATACAGTACCACAGCAGCTGCTCAAACCTACTGGCCGAAGGTGTCATGGTTTGGTTCTGTCTTTCATCTTGTTTTAGTTTTCTATCCTTAGTGTTCTGTTTTGTTTCCTAGTGTGATTGCTTCCCTGTGTTCTTGTGTCCTTCTATGTTGCTGTAAGTTTGTGTCCTGTTTTATTTGTGTGTATGATTCCTGGTGTTTAGTCTCAAGTGTTTCTAGTTTTGTAATGTCTTCTCCTTGTGCTTCTGTGTTTTCTTACATCCTTTAGTTGCTTGTGTTTCTTCAGTGTTCCATGTTATTAGTATTGTCTGGTTTCCTGCCTCTTGTGTTTCCCTCCTGTCGTGATGACCCTGATTGTCCTCACCTGTCTGATTAGTCTCACCTGTGTCTGATTACCCTCTGGTCAGATCATTGTCTTGTGTCTTTTGTCCATGTCTTTGGTAGTGGTTTGTGATTTGGCTCTCTGCGTTTCTCCTCGTTTTTAGTTAAAATAAAATATTTCTATTTTCTGCAATTGGGTCCTCCTCCCTGTTTTCTGCCTGGCAGCCGTGACAGAAGGATTCCCACTGTCAGTGGTTATAGGGGACCTTGAGTAGTTTAGTAAAAGATGAACAAGGAAAAAAAGCTGCCAAAATGGATAGAGTTAGCATAATAGCAAGTATATATTCAGGTGAAGGTGAAGCTAATGAAATAAAAATACTAAAAATGTTTCATAGAAAGGCTTCAGGGTTATCGGAAGGACAGACAACACGAAAACACACTTGACTGGAACTGGAAATAAAAAATCTTCCTAACCTAAGCAGGAAAAAAAAAACTTTACAGCAAAACTGTCCTTAATAGGATGTAACGCTTGTAAGGGGGCGGGGCTTCCTGCCTGGTCGTATGGCTAATGGCTGGGGATCCACCATCTTGATAAGCTGGCAGGTGTGCAAGGGAGGACAAATGTTTGAGACACAGAGGAGAACGTGTTTGAGACAAATAGCTGTGATGAAGCGTGACTGCAACAGGTAAGGTCCATCCTCCTTGCCTCAGTTAAGTCCTATAATCAAGGGACAAGGATTGTGTTTGCTGAGACGCCTAAATAACCAAGAAAGAACTGAAGCTCTAAAGACTTCTTTCACTACTCCCATCCATTCAGAAAACAATTATAATCAAATGTATTACAGAAAGAATCAAAGAGGTCATTTTGTATTGATTATTTAAGAGATGTATTCATTGAGTCCGTTTTAGTCTTTCTCAAGCAGACTGAATGGATCTCATTTTCAACACGACACAAAGACATCCAATAAGTGAATGTCAAGGATTCTGCTGCTCTTCAAGTCTTCCACAACAGTTCTCAAGAATACATGAGTTTTAAAGCTGTTTAATAAAGACAGCAATAAGCTTCTGTTAAAGCCTTGTGTTTGGTTCAGTTTGAGTTGTTTCTTTACATAAAGACTTTGAATAGACTCAACAAACAAATGTTCATGACTGTGGGTGTTACTACGCTTATAATTATTCCACCCAAGCAATCATATCGTTTGTCATTGTGTGTATATAAGCTACACTCAGAAACCTATGGGCTGCTCAGCTTTCAGACTTACATTTAATAAAACCTTCCTGTGGTACATGATGTTAATTTGGCATTCAAGAAATGGACCAATGAGGTGAGTTCCCAAGCACAGGACATCACACTCTTTTCAAAATCAAACCTGTAACAGACTGGCTCTGTGTGAGCACATGGGGCAATGCTTGATTTTCAATCAAACACTGTATTATTATCCTCCTGTGATATCAGTCGAAGATTGTAAACACTTTCTACCCCTGTGTTCCTGTGATCATTTCATGTTCATGTTTATCTCAGCATGTTATCGCTAGCCACCACTGCACCCTGGTCTGACATGTTAGTCTTTGAACATGTCGAGATCCTTTCAGCAGGTCTGCTTCGGAGTTGCTCCTGACCTGACTGTTCACGCTCCTCACAGATGGAGAGTGTCCCTGTCAGACATGAGGGGGGGTCAGGGGGTCTCCTGAGCTAAGACATAAAAACTAAAAAAGGGTTAGGGGGTTAGGGTTAAGAGTGGGCGAGTCCGCTATACAACGCTATAATGAGAATATTTGCTTTGTGTAGTTCAATAGAATTCAACAAAAGAGAGAAAACAACATAATGGTGAACAGGAAACATAATGCAGCCTTTAAATTACAGAGAATGAAGAGGTAATATGCATACACTGTATGATATAATAATACAATAGACAATATAATCGCCAACCTCCCCTCTTATTGGCTCAAGGTGAATTCTCCTGAGAGTATTCTGACATCAGCTCCTTCTGACTTACTGCAGAATATGGCAGGAGGAGCTTCTGCTGTTTCTTGGCATGTCAGGAAGTGTGACAGTCCTGCTGTACGTGTGTAAGCATACCTGGCCAATCAAGATGATCTGGGTTTGTTACTGCCTTCCGTGTGTGTGTGTGTGTATGCGTGCGTGTGTGTGTGTGTGCGCGCTCCTCCCGTGTCCCCTCCCCCCAGGTCTAGATGTGCAGCCGGTGTGGTTCACAGGTGCAGCTCATCATCATCATCAGATGCAGTCAATTCATTATTCAGTCAATTGATTATTGGTATCGTACTTTGTATCAGGCGCTCTCTCGAAGATTTTTGGTTTTCCTCGACGTTTTGTGATTTTTCCATGAACGTACCTTCCTCGTGTTTTCTCACTACGTCAGCTCCCTGTCCAGACTCACCTGTACCTCCGTCAACCTGTCGCCCTGTCGTCTGCTGCTCATCGTGCCTGGCTTCACTTCACGCGTGCTGGATTCAGGATTCACGTGGATTGTCACCACAGTTATTGCTGTTTCACTGCTCACAGTTGAGCTGGGACTTTCGCACATTTATCTCACTCGTGTCCATTAAAATGATTGTTCATATTTGACTACTGTCTCTGAGTCGTGCGCCTGGGTCCAAACCAGTTGTAGTTCGTAACAGATTGTAATATTCAGAATTTTTACAATGTGTGAATCCAGCTGAGAGAATCACTTTGACTTGTTCAGTCTGAGTTTTGAAGGTTCACTGTCTGTGGTGTCTTGTACAGAACATTATAGACTTGATGAGATGAAGCCTGCCTGGAGGCAGCTCAGAAGACTTTATAAGAGACAAAATACTGGAGAGCATGGATTTGAATTTGAGCTATTTGCTTCTGAATTTGAGCTATTTCCATAGAAGCACTTTGAGTATAACAAAGGTATATTTAAAAGCTGAATTGTTATTGTAGTAGTGCACCTACATTTGTATAGTGATTCAAGTGTGCTACAGCTGGCCTGCGACCTACTTGTCAAACAAAAATTCAGATGAGTGAAAGTCAGGGTGTAAAAACCTTTTGGCAGCCTCTGTAGATGTGATTTCTGATGAAAGAAAAATTTACAATACTGAATTTAATAGTTAAACAAGTATGTTTTAATCTGACTTAAAGGAGAGATTTGAGTTGATTAACACTCACAACCTGTAATTGTTCACACACTAGATTTATGTCAGGGTCACGAGTGGGTTAATTAGTTTCTTTAGAAGAACATGTCAAATGATTCAGAGACATTTAGTTGCAAGCAACACTCTGGTTTACAGTGTTAAACTCATAAACCTAATCTTCATCAAGATGCATTTTATTGTCGCATCATTAAATCAATTTATTTGTCAACTGTAATATGTAGCTCTGAGGAAAATAATGTCATCGTTACTAAAGGGGCATTAGATCAGGAATCACATGTTGTGTTAAAGCCCAGTTGGGATTGACAGGAAACATATTTAGTGGTTGTATTTAAAGGACCTAATCGAGGCTGATGCATGTTGCATAAGTTGTGGAGCTCTTTAGGGCCAGTGTTTGATTTGTGATTTTGAGATGTGGAAAAAGTAAAAACTTGACTTGACAGTTTAGTCTCAATTAAGCTCAAAAACTGTCAGGGTTACATTAAATGAATCTGCACTGTCTGTTGGAATAACCTTTACGCTATAGCCCTGCTGAATCATAAGCCTACAGTGGGTTGTGATTTTTAAAGGACCAATATGTAAAATATTTACTTAACGAAATCATAAACTGACCTTACGATATCATCCGACATTAAGGAAACATGCTATATCAGTCCTGAAAATGGTCATAATATTTGGATATCTGAACATGCACACACACACAATGTGCACCCGCCAAACAAACATACACACATAGTTCTGATAAGTGCTTAACTACAGCTGTGAAAAATGTTGTTTCGGGTAAAAAACCAAATCAATACCGATAACTTTCAAATCCAGATATCTACGGTGCCCCTGTAGTCCCAAAAGGAGAAAATATTTAATTTTGTGTGTATCAGTTATGCAACGACAACAACAACAAGACGTGAACGTTATTCGCTTGTGTGCACAACATAACTGTCTAATGTGTGCAAGACAACAACATCATCTAACTTATGCACACAAAGAATGTTTTTATTTAATATTTTGGGGGGATCTCAGAGGCTCCGTAGATATCTGCCACATCACACTTCATTATTAATCCTAATCCTCATGTACTGGTAATATGATTAATTCTGTCTCTGACTCATAAACCAATTAGTCATAACTTTTCTAAGAACATTCTGGCTCACATCCTGTTCTTCTCTTCACTTCCCGTCTTCCCTCCTCTCACTCGGTCTCCTAACAACCCTCTGATGTCTATCAAAGTCGGGATGAAAAAGGCTAATGTGTCCGATGCATATTCTCATTCAGGCTGACCCTGTCTTTCATTTCCTGAGTCTAAATCTGCCTCAGCCAGAATGGAAGCCACTGAAAGCTGTTTTTTAAAGCTTGTTACAGAAGTGTCATATAGGAGAAAACAGTTTACCGCAGAAGAACAAAATGCAGTCATTGGGAATTGAGCACAAAATATATGTGTGTCAATAATATTCACTTCTTAATCAAAAACTCTCAATTTGAAAGGTCAAATACAAAAATTAGAAAATGGAGCCAAGTCGTTTCACCATCATTAAAGCAGTTAGCGGTGATTGCTTCAAATGTTTGGCTCAAGGCCCACTTACAGTGAACCTCCTAATGGCCCATGAGCAGACATGAACCGCAATTAAGGTTTGGATAACATTTTGAATTCCAGGCTTAAGATCACACAAAGGCTGAAAATACGATTATTTATTAGCCATCATTAAAACGTTATGGCCGAAGAAGGACTTGGAAATACTGATGAAGCAGGTGTAGAAAAATTTTACGGTCAAACGTCAGTAATTATACAATTAGTTTCCCCGCAGGCCATCTCCCTAAAGAGTAAAGAATATGAGGAAAGGAATACAAAGGGGACATTTTTCTTGGGAGTTGAAATAATACAGTGAGTTGTAAAAATGTGTTAGACCATGAAAAGAAAGTTGGAAGAAATAAAGAGGCCAATAGAAGGGTCCAAAAAAAAAAGCGTATACTGTGTGTGTGTCACACAGTGGCCACACCAAAGATGGCTCTGGAAAGAGTGTTGAACAGGTTCCCAACATAGACTACAGATATTAATGGATGAAGCCTGAGTGACGTCAGCCATCTGTCACAGCAGGGGGCTCTGGAGGCTCATCGACAGCCGCCTGGACCCCGAGCACACTTTCATGTTCTGAGATCCTCGTTGTATGTGAGTCCCACGAAGACCTCTGCCCGCAATGAATCTTATGGATTACTTGAGATTTTAGTGGCATTTAGTTTTTTGAATATGGATTGTCAGATTGTTTTGTTGTATTCCCAGCAGTTGTTGCCCGGGAGGCACACAGAAGGGACCCCATCAGCTAATTTCAATTTTACAGCCTCCCTAAGTCTGCATCGGTGGAAGAGCGAAGCTGGACGTCCACCCACTATCAATCACTCACTCACACACACACACACACACACACACACGCTAACGCTAATAAACACAAAGACAAGGAAGGATTGCGGCCTTCAAGGAGCCTCAATGATTTCCATCACTCTCCATCCAGCATATTGACTGGCAAACTTCTGGAAGGGATCTCAATGAAAAATGTGCGTCTTTGTTGTGCTGTTCAGCCTGTCATGGCATTGTTATACAAGGTGTATTAAGTGAGTAAACAGGCACCGGAGAATCACTCATGCACGACCTCTTTTTAACTGCAACCTTGTTCCTGAGATGAACGTATTTCAGAAGACAGATGATGTTGAACATTGGTCCTGTGCTCTGCCGCCGCTCTGGCCTCTCTTTGTGACAAGCGACGACATCCTAATAGAGGACCACAGCCCATGACTGAGCAGGGAGCTTATGTCATGAATCAAATTCAAGCAGGTTCAGTGCAAGTCAGGGTTAGTAAGAAATGGATTGAGGGAAAACTTATTTGGAACATCAGCAGATAGAGCATAGGATCTACTTTTTGGGAAATGTCAGTTTCTTGTAGTCCTGAGGTTGCAGGCAGCCTGGAACCTCGCTCATTTTGTGCTTTTTTTATGTCGGTTAATTATCAGATTAACTTCACCTGCACCTGATGGACTGATCAGACAAGGAGAGGCTTCATATGAGGACACAGCTCTGCTGACTGACTTGCTGTGATTTGCAGTCTCTGTAAATATTAGTGTCAACAGGTGTATGGTGAGGTTGGACTTGGGGTACCCCAACATTTGTGCACATGGGTGTTAGAACCACTGATTAGGTGTGGTTTGTGCTTTAGGTGGGTTTACTTTAGCTGAGGCTGTTAGCAAGGTGTTCATTTTCATCAGATAAGAGACTAGTCAGGTCCTGTTTTGTTTGGATGAGTTCATTTATTTGGCACAACCATCTTGACAATCACTGCTCATGTGTCTGTCTCAGTTGTATGTTAAAAATCAATATTTTATTTTGATATTCAACTATTCTTTGACTTTGTTGCTTCGTTGGATGTCAATTAAAACTCTGCTGGTTGCAGGGATGTAAAAAATACTTAAGTGCACCTGAGTTTTATTCAGTCTCCAGATGTCGAGGTGACCATCTCTGGCTTGCTTGTAAGGCTTCTTGTATTTGTTACTGAGACATGAAGTTTCACAGCTTTCACAGGGAGCAGATATCATAGGGATGTGTTTTCATGGTACCGGTGTTCTCTGACAAGGTATAACAGATGCACATCTGTGTTGATGTTTGACTATGTAGAGATACAAAAAAGACTTTGAGCATGTTATGGTGAGAGACTCTTGATAAGTGTGTGCCATAACACAAGGTTCTTCACACACCCCAAGAGCTGGAAAAACACATTTTAAAAAAGTATGATGGTGTTTTCATTTCTTTAGCCGTCCTCCCTTGGCCCTCACTTATCAATCTGGAGTAGAGACTATTGAGATTTAGGTGTAATCATAAATGAAATCATAAGGCAGGGTCCAAGTGGGACTTATGAAACATAAATTCATGATTCTGCTGTCCACGCCCCCAAAGTTTGAAGATATCATGGTGGTGTGTAATACTAAGAAGAGAAACTTTTCAGAGATGGAGATTGAAATGATCACAAGAGAGGTTGAGAGGAATAAAGTGATTTTATTATTATTTTTTTTTTTCAAATTTATACATACTGAAAGGATCCAAATAATTTATTGTAATTTATTTTATGTTGTTTGCTTTGTTCTGTTTGGTCTATCTGTCATATTGTTTGCTTGTTTTTGTTCTGTTTGGGTGGTGGTGTTGTTTTCTTGTCAAAAAAAAATAAATAAATATAATAAAATAAAAAATAAATAAAGTGATTTTATTTTGGAAGTCTAAGAAATAGAATTATAATGAACGGATTAAAAAAAAAACATCCTTGATATTTCAGTTGTATTTTAGGCTTTAATTTAATCACAATTCTTCACATTCAGGTTAAACCAAAACCAAAAAACAAGTCTCAGCCTCCAAAAGAAGCAGCGGACTGGAAGAGGCCAGCTGGACCCAAAGCCTGAAAGGGACGCAGACAGAGGAGCGAGTATCTTCCCTCATTGGATCAGCCTCCATATCAGGCAAACATGACAGCGGACACATGAACCTGAACCTGAACCTTACATTGATAATTCTCACCTGTGCGCCGACGTGAGTGGCCGCACATTCAGTAGCTCCGTCCCTGTCGTACTCGTCTGATATGTTTTTCGTTTGTTGTGGCTCTGTGCCAACTTCTACTTTTATAGTTTTTATAGTACTATACTATATAGTTTTTATAGTACACCTTCAGTGTATAACTTTATGTATCCTATGGATACTTCTTCGTGCTTTCGTGGAAATAGCAGCGGAAAACTTTCTTATTCAAGGGAAACGCTGCTCTCACTCCGGTCAGCGGGACAAGCCGGCATCGTTCACCCGATACCAGAGGAGCTGAGGCGGCGGTACAGAGGCTGTCGAGCCGGGGCTCTGGTAAGGGCTAAGCTAGCGGCTAAGCGATGGAGGTACAAGCCCTCGGTTCCGGTGATAGTTATGGGGAACGTAAACTGTCTAACCAACAAGACAGACGAGCTGGCTGCTCTCGTGAGGAACAACCGGACATTTAGAGAGTGCAGTTTAATGTGCCTCACAGAAACCTGGCTGACTCAAAACACCCCGGACGCTAATGTGGATCTACTGGGCTTTACTACAGTGCGAGCGGACAGAGACACGAAACGCAGCGGCAAACGGAAAGGAGGAGGACTCGCGCTGTTTATTAACAACAGATGGTGCCACCATGGACATATTACGGTGAAGGAGACAACGTGCAGCAAAGACATCGAGCTGCTGGCGGTGGGTCTCCGTCCTTACTACATGCCCAGGGAGTTCTCTCACGCGATCGTGGTTGCTGTTTACGTTCCACCCCGTGCGCACGCCGAGACTGCGTGTGACGTCATCCACGCGACCACCTAAAGATTACAAACGCTGCACCCTGATGCTTTCATCGCCATCTCAGGGGACTTTAACCATGTTACATTTAACTCCACACTACCGGACTTTCACCAGTTTGTAAGCTGTCCCACCAGGAAGAACAGGACAATAGACCTCCTGTATGCAAACGTGAAGGACGCCTACACTGCCACCCCGTTACCACCTCTGGGTAAGTCCGACCACAACCTGGTCCTACTAAAGCCACAGTACAAAACTATGATCCAGAGACAACCGATAACTACTCGCACCTTCAGAGGAGGCGCTCAGAGACTGTTTTGAGACCACTGACTGGAGTGCCCTGCAAGAGACCCATGGTGATGACATTGAGGGGGTCACACACTGCACAACTGACTACATGAACTTCTGTATGGACGTTGTGGTCCCCACTAAAACTGTGCGCTGCTTCCCGAATAACAAGCCCTGGATCACCAGCGATGTCAAGGAGATCCTTAACAGGAAGAAAAGGGCATTCAAGGAGGGAGACCAGGCAGAGCTGAAGCGTGTGCAGGGGGAACTCAAGGTCAGACTCCGAGAGGCAAAGGAGGAGTACAGAAGGAAGGTAGAACAGAAGCTGCAGCAGAACAACATGAGGGAGGTCTGGGAGGGCATGAAGACCATCACAGGCTGCAAAAAGAAAAATAACAACGCAGAAGACGGGGATCCTGAGAGAGCAAACCAGCTCAACTTGTTTTTTAACAGCTTCGACAGCCCCGTCGCTGCAGCCAGTGCCTGTCCCTCCAGCACCCCTCTACACACCCCCTCCCCCCCTCTCACTCCCCCCAACACCTCCACCAGGACAGACACAACCTCCAGTGACAATCCATCCCCCCTCCCCCCCACCATCACCAGAGACCAGGTGAGCAAGGAGCTGAAGAGACTCCGCCCCAGGAAGGCAGCAGGCCCGGACAAGGTGTGTCCCAGGATGCTAAAGGCCTGCTCTGCTGAGCTGGGGGAGCCACTTCAGCACATCTTCAACATGAGCCTGCGGCTCGGGAAGGTTCTTGTGCTCTGGAAGACCACGTGCCTCACCCCTGTCCCCAAGAAGAAAAACCCCAGTGAGCCAGGCGACTTCAGACCAATCGCTCTGATATCCCACGTTATGAAGACCTTCGAACGGCTGCTGCTCCAACACCTCCACCTCCAACACGCACAGGATCCCCTGCAGTTTGCATACCAGGCAAAGGTGGGCGTGGACGATGCCAACCTCTATCTTCTACACAGGGCTTACTCTCATCTGGACAAAGGGAGCAGCGTGATGAGAATTATGTTCTTTGATTTCTCAAGCGCTTTCGACACCATCCATCCCCTCCTACTGAGAGACAAGCTGACCGAGATGAGGGTGGACTCGCACCTGGTGAGGTGGATCACGGACTGCCTCACAGAGAGACCACAGTACGTCAGTCTGAAGGACTGCACATCTGACACTGTGGTCAGCAGCACTGGAGCACCACAGGGGACCGTGCTCTCCCCTGTCCTGTTCACCCTGTACACCTCCGACTTCCAGTATAACTCTGAGCTCTGCCACATGCAGAAATACTCGGACGACACTGCGATAGTTGCTTGTGTCAGGGATGGACAGGAGGAGGAGTACAGGAGCCTGATCGAGGACTTTGTGACGTGGTGCAGTGACAACCATCTGCAGCTAAACACCTCCAAGACCAAGGAGATGGTGGTGGACTTCCGAAGGAACAAACCCCATCTAGAACCTGTTTCCATCGGGGGGGTCGACGTGGAGGTGGTCAGGACCTACGGGTACCTGGGGCTGCAGCTGGATGACAAGCTGGACTGGTCGCCTAACATGGACACTACCTGCAGGAAGGGACAGAGCCGTCTGTACTTCCTGAGAAGGCTGAGGTCCTTCAACATCTGCAAAAAGCTGCTGCAGATGTTCTACCAGTCTGTGGTGTCCAGCGTCCTCTTCTACGCAGTGGTGTGCTGGGGAGGAAGCTGCAAGAAGAGGGACGCAGCACGCCTGGACAGACTGGTGAGGAGGGCCGGCTCTGTGGTGGGCACAGAGCTGGACTCACTGGTGACAGTGGTAGAGAGGAGGTCTCTGGACAAAATGCTCTCCATCATGGACAACACACACCACCCTCTGCACAGCACCTTCACCGGTCAGAGGAGCATGTTCAGTGACAGACTGCTGTCACAGTCGTGCTCCACGGACCGGCTCAAGAACTCTTTTGTCCCCCTGGCCATCAGATTGTACAACACTTCACTGTCACGGCAGGGAAGAAGCACACGGTGAACCCTGGACTCTTTTTTTCACTTTTTCTCATTCCTCATCTGCACTGCTGACCTCAGAGTCCGCCCCCAGTTGGACACTTTAATGCATATTGATAGTCACCTTACTGAGCACTGGTCACTTTAAAGATAATCACCCTAATCATGTCTGGTTTCATCCTACTGTTGTGTTTAGCTACATCTGTAATGGTTGACATGATCACCCTAATTAGGTCAAGTTTCACTCTATTGTCTTCAACACTAATGCTAATCTGCTCCTCAATAGTTGGGTACTTTAATGATGATAATCACTCACCATATTGTCTTGGACACTTAATGCCAATCACTGCTCCTTTATGTTGGTGAGCCAATTTGCATCCCTGCATTGACTGTTTAACGACTGTACTCACACCTCTGGCACTATCTCAAACACCTCTGTACATGCACATGTAACTAGTTTCTAGAAGGCCAGCACTTTGTTTCTAAGGTCCCTTAACTGTTTACAGGTCTCTTTTAACCAACACATGTTTTTCTCTCCTCACAGGTTATGTACATTATGCTATATAAGTTTTAAGTCTAATTGCTAATGCTAACAGCACAGGTTTAACATATAATTATGTTTACTCTTAGTCACATAGGGGCTGCTAAATCTTGTTTGGGGGATTATTGTATACAGAGGGGAGGGGGGACAGCGGGTGTGTATTGTAACTAATGTCTTGTGTCCTGCCTGTCTGTATACTGCTACTGGATGCCTTGAATTTCCCTCGGGATCAATAAAGTATCTATCTATCTATCTATCTATCTATCTATCTAATGGTCAGTATTTAACAGCCCATACTGGATTTTGTACCTTGAATTTAAATGTGATCTGGCCATATCAAAAATGTACTTACACAGTTGCAAAGATGATTCATGTACTTTCATTTATGTTTCAGCTGATTCACCACCAGGCACCAGTGGCCTCCAGCCGCCGGCTGCACAAACTGACCCGGGGTTTACCGCAGGGCACGTCGCTTCAGGTTCCTGTGCTGGCCAACAACCTTATAGAAAAGGTTCTGGAGCGACAGACAGAGATTGCTTTCAATTAACTTTAATTATTGTAATTTCTTCTTTCTTAATTAATTTTCAGTGTTAAAGTAAATGGCAACCACACACACGCACTCATTGTTTGGAGTAAAGCTCTCGCTGCACAACAATGTTTAAAAAGTCTACAGGGATCGTTTGAGGTGGAGCGTGATGTGAAAATACATTTAAGATGCTGTATTGTCTGACAATGAATATTAAAACCTGTATCTACTTGTATCCTGATATGATCTAATGATTCACTGCTCTGCAAGTCCAAACAGAGTTTGAAACGTGCGTACACAAGCTAAGACCAGGCGTGGGATTCAAGCGTCAAAATTAATTTTTGCTGAACCTTGAGTGGAATTCTGTCGTACAGTCATGTCGTACAGGGCCAAGGTGCTTTCAAACAAGACACACAATTTTAAAAATGCCCAGAAAGGCTTGTATTGCTAACACATTGGCATGTTTGAGTCTGAGGCCCTGATGAAATTGAGGCGAGAAAAGGTGGAAAATTCAATAATCAACCAATGTAGTGTATAAGTGTGCACAGTATTCCCTTGAGGGGCAAAGCTGTGGGGGGCAATGTGACCGATCAAACATCCACTTCAGAAACAAAGTAGAGACTGGAGAAAATGTACGTTTACTTTGAAGAAAAACCAGATGTGAGAAAAATACAAACAATGGGAGTGTGTTTAGATACTGTTATGTGCACAAGAGACACAGCTGTCAGACTAATTGGCCAACAAACATAAAATCAGGAAAGAGGACTTAACATTTGGCAGCCTCCACTGTGATTGACGCCCAGTCGGAATTGGCTTTGACTTGCTGCTTTGGACTTAATGAACAAAAGTGAAGATAAGCTGTTTATCAAGACCATGAATCTTTCTTTCAAAATTAAAAAAAAAACTACATTCAAAGACTCTTGTTCTTGTCCCCTGAAGAACACAAAAGACAGCTGATGTCCTGAAGAGCTGGCCAGCCACTGATGAACCAGCTTTTAATGCTCCTCAGTGGATAAAATGGCAGACTACAGTTGTGCAAATCATTATTTTACATTGAAATGATCAGTACCACAGAAGAAGTAGAATTATTGTTGTTTACAGTGCAGTCCCATCAAGAAGAGAACCTGAAGCTGGGTAATTAGAGACAATACTTGACCTCCTGTATGTGTACAATCAGCATCAACTTAACTATTAAAAAGGATTCCTGCTGTGTTGGCTCACAGGACGAGTGTAGGTAGGAAGAAAACAATAAAGCCACTACATAACTCATTTAAGCCTCCCACAGTATAGACTATATAAGTGCTTGCTTTTCACATATGTCATTTCCATAACAGTGGGAAACAATCAATTATGTAGTCATGGCTTTGTTGGCTGCACGCTCCCTTGTGGAAAACTCATTCTGTCAGGATCCATTTTCAGCAAGCAGAGTTTACAAAGAAGCCGAAGCTAATCTCTGCAAGCTGACCTTCAGTGTATAGCAGCAGTAATGACAGCTACATACATATTTTTGCACCACAACGTTTTTTTTTTGTTGGTTTTTTTGGTTTCTATACGGTAAATGCACACATTCTACAGCAAAGCCATTTTTAAAGAAGACAAAGCAAATTAGGCAGGAGATATGACTCGAGACACTTCCTGCTAACTGACGGTAATAGCGTGCTTTCCAAGACAGAAACAGCCTGCGACTGTCAGTATTAGGGAAATGGTGCAGGAATGATTTTGTGGTGGCTGATAGAGGGGACGGCTCCGCAGGCCATTTATTAGCATTGAGCTTTAATCTCAAAGTGTGACATAAAAAAAACTGAGCCCAAGGCTTTCCGAAGAAGAAATTTCTCTCAGTCTCTCTGCGTGTCTTTTTTTGTCTTTCACTCACTGATGTTTCTTCATGCCACTCATTGCATTACTATTTTAATAATTACAGGGCCTCCCAGTGCGTTGCTGGCATGATGGTGAGATGAATTAATGTGGGTAACATTAAGTGATGTTCTTTTTTCTTGGCAAATATATTCCACTGTGTTCTGCCTCCCACCAGCAGCAGCTCTGTATGGTGGAGTATGATAATGCATCAGAAAGTCTGAAAATACCATTAAAGTTTAAAAGCACATGCATGCACCATTCCAGAGCACTGTATTATATCTCTGTTTATAAATGATCTCTTTTCCACTCACAGAGTGAGTCACTGTATAAGTGGAAGCAGTGAAGTTTTAATGGTAGTGTTTATAAAGGAGGAGGACCTGAAGACCACATGCAGTATGAAACAGGAAAAGTGCATTCCACTGATTACTTCTAAAACTTGGCATAGCAATGAGAAGCTCCTCTCTCGCCTGTTCGGATCTTTTTTGAAGAATAGTACATTTCTTTCATGAGACCAAGTTCACTTTCCTTTCCTGGAGCCTGCAGCAGCGGCCGTCTTCTCGACAACGTCCAAAAGTGTTAAAGATAAAACACAAAACAAAACTCATGTTTTATTAAAGTGCATATGAAGTATGCTGGGTGATTCATCCTGTGCAGTGTAACATAGTGGGCTGAAGCTCATTGACATCAAAAGGTCAGATGAGTTACCGGATGAAGGCAGCAAGAATGGTTCCACTTTAAGGATTTTATCCTAACAAGTTGACTATGTATTTGTGTTTTGTTTTTTTTCTCGTCTTGAGTACGGACTTGTCAGCAAAGAAAGATGGGTCTTGTGAGCGACTCCGGCGATGGGCTCTGCTCCTCTTATTGGTGTCAGTGGGTTCACCTGTGGCTGATCGCTGCAGCCAGCACAAGTGTTTCTTGTAGCTCCTCTGTGATGGAAGGCAGACAAGAATCTCAACACGCCTGCCATGTGTGAAAATACTCATAATGCATTTTACTTGTAAAGCACTTTACATTCGAGAATCTCAAAGTGCTACAGAGTTTAAAGGAACCTCTGGTTAAACACATACACACACACACAGACAATATGATTTCTGAACTATTAATCTAAAGGCTGGTTCACACGGCAGGATTTTAAAATTGTCGGCCGATTTCCCAAACCTTATGGACCACACACATGGCGTTAAAAAATCAGAGGTTTCACAGTGTTGGTTGCACAGTGTGTGGTGTGCAGCCACACGGCAACATCAACACACCACACACGAACAGATTTCACTCGTGAACGTCCCCCGATCAGACGGGTAATCTCGCAAAACCTCTCAAAATCAAACGTGTTTTGATTTTTGGATTCCCCACAAGCTCCCAGCGTTTCCTCGCCACTACGTCACCTCGCTTTCTGATTGTCCACGTGTCACAGCCAACAGGCTCGTGCTCGTTTTCCACTCAGGGGAAACACACAATGACAAATCAGACCAAAACAATCCCACATGTTGAATATCCCCGATTTGAGATCGGAGCGGTCCCGACGTTCTTCCGAGCAGACGAGAGCAGTCTGAACACACCACACACGGCAGGATGATTTTAAGAAGATCGGGGCGTCTTTAAGATTATCGGAAGGGGAGAATTGGTTATTATCCTGCCATATGAACCAGCCTTAAGCTCTATTGAGAACTGTTGATTTATGAGAAATACTTACATCTGTTTTGGACAAATATATATCATCAAAACCTCTTAAGTTAACATTATGTTGGAGTTATTGACACTGATTTCACCAACTACTACTACTACCACAAACAATTACTCACCAACAACATCCAAGGACTGAATATGCTCCACACCTGTGTGGAAGGAAATGTTTGAGGTTGTGACCCTGAAGCTATTTATTGAGGGAACAAATCATACTGTTTTGTTCTGTAGGTGACTAAAGTGCTGTTCCCCAGCCTGTTGGTTGACTCACTAGCTTCTTTGTTCCTGTCCTACAGTACATTTGAAAATGATTAACGTTACATTTCTGTCAAAAGATGACTCTGCTGAGTTCTCGCCTGCGTCACATTGCCAGGTATTGTATCACATTGCACCAACATCGGATCCTTTCTCATACTTTGGCCAGTAATGCTTGGTGGCAGTCCTTTTTGCAGTCTCTGTGCTCAGTCAAAATTGCAGCATTGTATGAGACATAATGGCCACGACCAAACTTATTATTAGTCACTACATGTACTGTGCTTCACCTATTTAGACTTGGTTCTTGTTGACACTTGGCTTTTACACAGCTTTCCCTGGGATAACTTAAACCATTTCAAACTCAAGACGGATTTGAGTCCTCCAGCTTCAAAAAGAAAGGCAATCATTATATATCAAAAAAAGAAATGATGGGACTGAAAGACAAAAAGGGATATGTCATTAAAAAAGCTGCTTGGTGCTGTCAGTGGACAGTTGCAGCTCTGTTCATGAAAACACATGAAATGGCACATGGTGAAGAAGAGATTGAGAGAGCGTGTCTGTGAAGGCTCATTTGCCATCTTTCTGCAGGACTACTGATGACTCCAGCCCTGATGTATCGCCCTCACGGAGGCTGAGTCTAATTGAACTTGTGGTAGCAATGTGGAAACTTTAATGATGTTAAACTCTTGATCTCTTCCTTTGTGAATAAAGTTAACATCATGTTAGACGAGGAGACGTGGCAGAAAAGAGAACAGAACAGAGGAGAGAAAACTTGGGAAAGGTGATTAATCAGCTACAGTTTGAAAGAGTCTTTTTTTTTTCACGTCATCTTGGTTGTCTGGCACAGAAAGATTGTACAACAGGATTATGGCCAAAAGCTAATGAGCTATTTAGAGCTGGCAATGTTTCCTGGAGAAATGGTTCTGCTGGCTGCTGCTTGGAACAGTCATTTAATATTAAGACACAAATGAAAGCTCATGCATTCATTGCAACCTTAGAACTATTTAGGTTCTAAAATCACAGACACATGACAGAGCTTAAAAAGCTGCGTGTGTGTTTTTCTTCTTTGGAACCAGCTGGCTGTGTGCTGTTGGGATGGGGCTGTTACAGTCTTCAGCGTTGCTCTTCTTCAGCTGTCTATCAATACATCTATCAATCTGTCCATCCATCAGCCTCTCCCTCTCTAGATCCATCCATTCATGTATCCAGCGTTTTTATTTGCCTTGGTTTTGCGAACACATCTTTGTGCATTTTGTAGGAATAACAGCCAAAAACATCATCAGTCAGTCATTTTCAATGAAGACTTGTCTTTCATACAGTAAGCGCGCTTTACCTGAACGTACCCGCTCGTTCCAGACAAAATTCTTACTTTAAGTTGTGAGAGCACATCCCTCACTGACAGTGTCATGCTCTGTAGGAGTGTGTGAAAAAGCAGGAACATATCCGGAACTTAAAGTCTGATTGTCTGGAAGTTTTCATGCCGTTGTCATTGTTCATGTGCAAAGGACTCGTGACTTGACAAACTGTAAGTCTGTGGTTTCGGGTAAGCTCTACAACGTTAGAATTCTCGTCAGACCAAAAAAAAACCCTAAAACTTTCTGATGTTTTTTTTTTTAAAACAATCATATTAATTAAATAAAGAATTTGGCAGTTTGGATCTCAAATAGTATAAAATGTGATCGATCAAAGAAGCAGAGCAAAACAAATACATTACATTTAAAAAGTGATTTATAGACATGTTTTTAGTTTTTTTCAGTCACACTTTTGGGACCCTCAAAAATCACCTCCACAACCCCTTTTTGGGTTCACACCCATCAGATGAGCCACACTGATTTAGACTAATAACAGCCTTTATATATTCACCCAATAGCCATGCCTCATGCAGCTTTTATAGTACTTCCAATCCTTCTGTTCACTCAGCAGAGAAACAGCAGCTCTCCTCTTACTTAAAAGACTTTTCTTTTCTGCCTTCTTCTAAAATAATCCCTCATCAGGTCAGCCTCGTGAAGTCAACCTGGGGTGGGCCAACCCCTGAACATTGATTGCTTTAGTGAGACATCTGCACCGTCTCTCTGAGGCCTTGCTAACCAAGGGTCATAGTTATTTCTCTGTCAGACCGTCCGGCTTCATTATCCTGCCGGTACTGAGTCTCAGGAGACACACAAGATGGCAAATCACCACATTCCCCGTATTTGATACTCCTTATCCTCTGCTTTCAGTCCATTCCTACTGGCTCCCAGCCTGATGCTTTCAGATCTCCTCTCTGAAAAGTGCACAAAGGGCAGCAGTACGAGACACATCGAGGAGGCAGAGAGAGAGAGAGAGAGAGAGAGAGAGACTGCAAAAGAGAGAGCATGTCCTAACAACCCTTTTTCTGTGTTTTTCTGAGAGCAGACCTGACTTGAAAAGAGCACATTTTGTATTTCTGTCTCTCATTTGCCTCCCTCTCTAGCATTCTCCTTCGCTCACAGTCATTACTTTGCCTCTGCCTTTTATCAACAGCACGTATGACTTTAGCTCCGTGTCTGCCTCCTTTTTTCCTAATTCTCTCTTATTCATAACCTCTTTTCTCCTCCCTCTCTGTGGGTGCAGGATGACAGAAGCAGAGAATCACAGACACCCGGCAGCCCTCTGCAGGCTCCTGCTTCATCCCTGCTGCGTTTTGATCACAAAGGGATGAGCGGCAGTCACCTAAGAGAGACAGAGTTTAACTATTCACCCTTACTACCAACTGAATAGTGTATGGAAAAGAAGCACATAAGCAAAGAGACCTTGATTTAATTCAGCCTTTTTGTCCAAACAGATTCAATTCGACTAAATGCGACAAATTAAATAATTTTAAGAACCGTTTGACAATGAAGTGAATCTTTTTAGTTCCATCAAGTGTGATTATAAAGGAAACTGTGTGAAAGAATTTAAGAACACATAAAGAAGATTAGAGGCGATTTCACTTAAGTCACCAGCTTTTTGTTTTGTGGCAATCAATCCACAACTTGTTGAGATATTTCAGTCTGAATCAACGCTGTGCAATGAACACAGAGACCAGCAGCATTTGGAGATGTTTTCACACCATGAAGTGGAAATCAATCTGTCATGTGCAACTTAACGGATTTATGTTATTAAGTGCAAATAAGTTTCTCAAATTGTCAATTTATGTGCAAAGTAAGCTCATGAAGTATTCCATCAGTGTAGCATTAAAATGAAAATGACATTATTGAGCACTAGTGCATCACAGGAAGAACAAATGAGAGACAAGGCAATACAGTGTTGTAAGTGTAATGACAAAAGTGCTGTACTACTCCTTTCACTGTGCTATTAATTTAAGAGTCTTTCTTGCTTCTGCCTCCAATAGAAGCTTTTAAATCAAATAATAATGCAGAACCAGAGAGCCTGCAGCTGTTTGGGAAAATTGCACGATGGTAAAACAGGATAAACTGTTGAATTGTCAATTTGCACAACCACCGGAGGAAATGTGCTCTAATATACATTTCTGTCTGATTGCCATTAAAAATCTAATACTGCAGTTTGTTTATCATGTTCAGACATGAAATCAAAGAGAGACGATTGGATGAAACAACAGATTTGTTTTATGTGTATGTGTCAACCCTGCACACACCTCGAAGCTGACTGTCAAGAATCACTGCAGCTTCAAGATGGTGATACTTGAAAAAACTGTAAGGCCCCTGCATGTCATTTATCCATCTCTGACACGATGCAAGACCTTCCACTCTTATTTTACCAACACTGACATTGAAATTAAACCAATTTATTTGAAGGCAGAGAAAGGTCTGACCTCAGCACAAACATGGATGTGCTTCTGCTGTAAAAATGATGATAATTAGAATAATAATAATAATAATAATAATAATAACAGTAAGAAGCAGCTTTTTTAGCCTCTCCTGCTCTCGTCTCTCTCCACGTTTACAGCCTCTTCTCTTTTGAGAACAAACATTTTAATGTCAGAGGAAAATTATGGAGAAAAAAAAAAAAAATATATATATATTTAAAAGAAGAGAAGCATCATGTCACTCGAAAAGTATATCGTCAGTAGAGCATCATTTGATATACTGTATGAGCTCTTGTGTCTTGAAAACGCATGAAAATGCATTTTACCATCAAATTGAACAAAATAAAAGGTGCTATGTGTAAATGGTCCTGTGTGGTGCATAAAAAGTACTCTCTAATAGAAAAGGCCTGCCTTTTAAACGTCAGATAAACCTCTCACTCTGAATTGTTTCCATCATCAAAGGCTGCTTCACAGCAAGCAGTAACTTGCTTGGCTGGACACCAATCAGTTGGCAGGGGAAACAGGTGTTAAAAGTAAAGTGAATGTTGTCTCTGATGGTGCAGTATGCTTTATAGCTCGTGTAGAGGCATTGTTGTATGTTTCAGTGTTGTTATGACAAGTTAAAAAAATCTTTCCTAGAGCTGAGGAAAGATTTATCGTTTGCTGCTCGCTGCCTGCAAAATGAAACATTGTAAGAAGCATGGTCAAATATTTGGATTGAAAATAGAGTATTAGAAAAGGTCTCTGAGAACAAGTGCCTGTACACCAAAGTAACTTCAACATACACTGTATACAGTATGCAGTATGCAGTATACAGTAAGAGATCCTACAAAAAGTTGGTAATCCGCCTGAGATGAGTTTTATTTACCTGTCAACTTGAAAAAGGATGAAATGGTAAATGGAGTTGAGCATGTATTGCACTTTTCCAGTCCACTGACTACTCTCAGCGTTTTGACACCGCAGGTCACACCAACACACATTCACACACTGATGGCAGAGGTTACCATGTAGTGTGTTCACACTTTCACACATTGCCCGAGAAGCAGCGAGAGCAACTTAGGGTTAAGTGTATTATAGTTTCTCAAGTCCTCCTCCTTTGACGATGATGTGTAGATGATGAAGAAATATCCACTGACACTGACTTGCTTAAAATATAAGACATTTATTTACAAAGACAAGAAACAGCATCAGTCCAGGTTAGCCATGATACCTGGGAGAGTCACCAGCCAATTGTGATCCCTCACTAACAAAGAAAAGACCCTAGTATTTATACAGTATTGGTCAAAGCAACATCAGAACATTTACGACTTCATTTAGGCTTTGATCATTCAGGTGTGCATCTCCTACAGTCCTGCACCCCCTGTGAACCACAGGGACATATGACTTCAAAGGTTACACAGGTCACCATGAGGTAACTTCTTATCTCCCCCAATGTAAGGGTCTGTTCTCATTTCAATACCAAATTGTTTATCTTTCACAGTCTTAAGGAATGACCCCAAATAGACCCCTTCATTGTCTTTGATGTTAAATCAATCTCTAACCTTAAGAAAACCATTGGTTTTACCACTAGTTCACATAGTACAGCAGCATACTTACACTTCACATACTTGTTCATATTACATTATGTCGCATGTAAAATACACTACAGTCTTATCATGGAAACATTGGACATGTATCTCCTGCAGCTGGGGATCGAACCCCCCACCTTACAGTTGAGACACCACCACTGATTCACAGCCAATTGTTCATACTGTATGTCGCTGGAGTTAGCCTCATATAACCAATCACAATCATGAATGAGTCAGTCGTCAGACAATCATCCTATTAGACGAACTGAGCAAACATCACGCTTATTAGAAAACAAACTAGTGAAACACAGAATACTTCAGAAGAATAGCTCCTGGTTCTTCCCTTAAATACATTTTTTCTCTGTTCAGTCTCGATGGCAACACACAGCCGTATGGAGTAAATACAAATGAATTTGAAAATATAATTGAAGGCAATAAGCATACGTGTCATGTTACATCTTTGAATCACAACTATAAGGCTCCGGTGCTTTTTTAGTCTCTGCTGAAGGATGAGATCAACACAGCATAATTACTGACTTTAATTTATATAGTCTGTTTCATGTGTAAATCATAGGGGACAGACAAAGTGTCGTCTCTAGATCAGCTGATAGGAAGTGAAACACTGTAAATCCTGCTTCTAAAGTTAGGGGCCAATACAAAACAGTTGTAGAAACACTTTCAAGTATCTGATTGGATTTAAGTTAGACACAAGTGGAGAATCCAGCCTGCCAACTCCACAACACACACACACACACACACACACACACACACACACACACACACACACACGCAGACAGACAAAAGTCACAGAGTATCATAACCCTGTCTGCGCGGCCTATTATTTTTACAGCTCTCATAACCTGAACACCCCAGAGCCATCATTTCTGAATAGACGACCCCTCCATCCCTGAACAGCTGTGACTTCACAACCGAAAAAAACCTAATCTGTGATATCATAACCCCCCACCCACTGTAAAGGTTTACGATCCACTGAATTCAGGTCATGTTTAATGATAACATTACGGAGCAAGGGCAGGAAGCGTTTAAATAAATCCATGAAAAGTCTGTCCTGGAGGAAGACTGGGTTTTGTGAGCAATCTGTTGGAAGCGGTGGGGCAGCAGCAGGTGGAAGATGTGCTTTTTGATCTGCACTGTGGTGCCAAATTAGTGTACAAGCATGGTCGCAACCTGCCAACAGTTGTCAGTGACTGTCGGCAGTCCTCATAAGACCCGCTCGGAGAACATTCCCACGTCATGTGGATCAAATGTAGCTCCTCTGCATAATTATTCTGTAAGAAAATATACAACCCTGCTTCTGCTTAGAGTTTGACCCCCTCGGCTTATAAATTCAGCACGTTCGTATTTCTTGAAGTTGATGGTAATTGCAGAGTTGTTTTTTTTTTCAAATCAGGGTAAAAAGCTAATTGTTGGTCAGGTATGAATAAACCTCCTCCCACACATACACACACATGCATTAACCTGAGAGCAGCGAATCATTCAAGCCTGACCTCCAGCGGTCAGCTCTCTAACCCACAGGCTAATTATAAACCTCATTAAGTTCTCTCGTTCCTGTTCCCTCACCACATTAATTCTGCTGTGTGTTCAGACTGATGTCGACTAGCACAAGAGAACAAAGTGAGGACCTCTCCCTGTACAACACTTGCTTTTTCCAGAGACTTTTAATTCTAGTCTCCAGACGGTTTACTCGTTGAATTAAAGGATTTTTTTCAAATGCATCTGTATGTCTTCCACTCCAAGCAAACACATCAGCAGGCCTATGATTGCTTGGAAGACCAGGTTTTGCTTCAGTCTGGCATATATTTTCATGCAGAAAAAAAAAGAATCAGATCATGGTGGGGGGCAGAAAAAAAGCCAAGAATTGTATTGGCTGATTGGGAAATGACATGGAAAATGCAGAGCTTTACAGGAAGAAATATGAAACAACGTCAAGTCATTAAGCTGTAATATAATTCTGAATGACCATATAGGTCAATATTGATCATCCCTTCCTCTGGATCATTGTCAGGAACTGCCTGCTGCTACAGCCTTATACCTTAAACCATGTCTTTAAACTCTGTATAACCCAAAAGCTCTGGATAAATACTTTCAGGCTTCCTTTTGGAGTTTCTATTTATGTCTGATGGAGAACAACTAGTGGTCTGTCCTTTAAGACTCTATGTAATTATTATTAAAATCTAAAGGTCGATTCACGGTAAGCAACAATGTCCCCTTCCACCACAAAGAACTTTAGTTCTTAGTCTACAGCATGAATCCTCTCTGTCTGGAGTGCTTTGGTTTTTATCCCTCAATCCAAAGATAGCTCGGATGAGTTGGAAAGTGCACAGTAATTATCTGTAAGTTTGACTAATTAAACATTGCTTGACAGACAGGGGATCCACCGAGGTCGTATCATGTCTCTAACCATGTGTATGCTTGAGTGGATACACTGCAGCCTCCCACGACCCTTAACATGTGTTTGACAGCCACAGAGATGATAAAAATAAATTAATAATCATTTATTATGACTCACCCGTGACCACATCTACCCCGCTCTTCATAACATTCAGTGGCTCCAAATCCACCAGTGTATCCTACAAAGCCCTCCATAACCTGGCTCCCCCTTACCTGTCTGAGCTCCTCCACTGGCGCGCTCCCACCTCCACTCTCAGGTCAGCTGAGGCAAAAAAAATAAAAATTCATATAGAAATCTCCTCTGAAAGCCACATAATTAGCTGTGAAAGCTCCTGTGTGAAACTTTCTGTTTACGTTGATATTAGGGCCCATTTAGGACAACACGTTGCCTCTTTTCAACTACATTTTAAAGAAATCTTTTTTTTTCTTCTTTCTTTTTGCCAATGGTCAAGTGGAGTATTTGTGGGAAAATGTAAAAAAAAAAGAAAAAGGGCTGATCAGGCTTTGTGCAGTTAATAGCTTTGTCTGACACTTTTTGAATAGTTTTTTATCGCACACTTTTAAGCGAACATTTAACTGATAAAATCGGGTCCAATTTTCCAGGAAGTGTCATTTCATTTGTGTTCTCAATGTCCTGCTCACGCCGCTCCGCTTACAGAAGCAGCCTTCCAAACTCTTCTATCCGTCCTAGGAGCTCTAACAGGCGGACACACTCCTGCTCTCAGGCAGTGCCTGCGAGACTGTCGTTTGTTGGCTGGAGACTGAGACACAGACTCCTTCACAGACTCTCACCTATGGATGACCGCTTACCTCGTCTGGAAACATTATGCGGCTAAATATCCAGTGTTTCAGGGACAATGTTGATGCTCGTTTGTGTCTGTATGAGCACGTATGACGAGCACGCGAGAGGGGAGAGAGAGCGACAGATTACTGGTGCAGTTCGCCTGCAGGCCAGGCGGCATCACTACAAACGCAGCTTTTCTGAAAGTTACATATAGCACCTTTAAAGATCTTAAAGTACAGGGTACTCCTGGTAAAAGGGTTTCATGTTGGAGGTTTAAAATATGTGAATTCGCTCTTTGTGTTTACGTTTGCCCTCTTTTAGCCACCAGCACTTGGCTGGCTCAGTATTCCTTATTTAAAGCAAATCGTACATCCCATTTAACTACTGTAGACACATTTGTAACGCTTTTCAATAGCTCACTGTGCTGTACTGTTCAGGCTCATTAGTTAAACAAACATAGCATCCAAACACTTGTGATTATTTAACCACATGGAAATGTTTTATCAAAAGAACACAAAGAGAAAGCCATGGCAAACATATTCCTGCGGTGCACATTAAAACTGAATGATATGGTAAAATGATGTTGTTGATCTTGTGCTAAGATTTGTTTTGGCGCTTTTTTGCCTTTATTCAATAGGACACAGGGTAGATTACTGTATGAAACAGAGAGAGAGAGAGAGAGAGAGAGAGAGAGGGAGAGAGAGAGGGACTGGGAAATGACATGCGAGAAATGAGCCACACGTCGGAGTCCAACCCGGGCCGCTCTCTTGGAAATCTTCCACAGTTGTTGTTACGGACTCATACTGACAGCTCCACATGTACAGCAGCTAAATCCAACATACATGTATTGTGTCATAGTCCTTTAACAGAGATGCTTTAACAATAAGGTCCACAAAATGTTGCCAGTGTAAAAAAAACATGAACATGAACAACCTGCCTGTAAACATGCTGATAGTCAGTAAGTCCTTATGTGTTTAGAGTAGCTAATCAAGAAGCCTGTTTGCTATAATTAAACTAATTATTCATGGTAAATCCATAACTGATCTATGCCCTCCAGTGGATGCATTTTTTTTATTTCAATGGGTACTGACTGTTATAACATTTACAAAGTAAGAATCTGTTCACAAATAAATGATGCATATTTGGTCTACGTTTCTTTGAATTTAATTTAATTTCTCTAAAATGTCTTTTTTCTTACCCACAGACTGCTGTCTGCACTTTGGTTGGAGACACTGACGCATTATGCTGCCAGAGTTAGCAAGAAGTACAGATAGGATGTTTTATTTTGAACCTCAAAGATCTGTGTTTTGTCTCCAGAGAAAACCAAGATTTGATCAACAAGTTTTCAATCCGTTTTAAAGCTTTTCTGTTTCCATTACGCAGAAGCGTCTCGTGATGTTGTTCATTGCCCTTGTTGGTAACGCTTCAAAATAGCCTTTGGGTTATCACCAGTGGAACTCATTGATAATATAACACATGTTGGTGGACCCAAACTGCTGACCTTTGGGTCCTGCCAACATCTAGAATAGAATAGAATGCCTTTATTGTCATTATACAAACTGTACAATGAGATTACTTGGCTTCACCTTAAAGTGCACACAGCTAAGAACAAAAAAACAACAACAACAACAAGCGTATGGGTCAACAACAAAAAAAGAGTGACCCTAGTTAACGGAAGGTGGGATATGTGTGGCAGGACTCATTTACAGTTTGCAGCATAATAAAATTAAATGGATAAAAAGACATCAGATTTCTTATTGCACAGTACGAGATAGCAGGTCTATAGCAGGATGTCAAATATAAATATTGCATTGTATGAGACGTGAACCATGGCAGGTTATAAAAAATACAACTATTTTCACTGTATGAGATGTAATTTTAGCAGTATATAAAATATAGAATATAAATATTTGCACAGTATAGAATGTAATTCAGCAGTATATAGAATATAAAAATATAAATATTTACACAGTTTGAAAGTGATTTAAGCAGGATATAAAATTTAAAAAAATATAAATATTGCACCGTATGGAAAGAAATATTTTCACAGTATGAAAAATCTAGAACTACAACAGGATATACGATATAAATATTGCACCGAATGAGATGTAAACTGTAGCAGAGATATAATAAATATAGCACAGTATGAAGTAAACTATAGTGGAAAAATATACAATAAGTATTGCACAGTGTGGGGTAAATTTAAATAAATAAACATTCCAGTCTGAAATGTAGAGTATTGCACATGCCAGCAGTGTGTGAGGGTGTGTGGTAGAGGTAGGATGGTCATGTCCAGGTTCAGTGTGGTTATGGCTCTGGGGAAGAAGCTGTCCTTCCGTCTGTTTGTCCGAGCTCGGACACACCTGTAGCATCTGCCAGAGGGCAGCATGTCGAACAGATGAAAGCCGGGGTGAGAGCTGTCCTTAACAATGTTCCTCGCTCTGTTCAGGCAGCGAGAGTTGTAAATGTCCTTTAGGGAGGGGAGAGTGCAGCCGATGATCCTCTGTGCTGCGTTGATTACTCTCTGAAGTCCCTTCCTGTCTGCTTCAGTGCAGCTGGCATACCACACTGTGATGCAGTACAGCAGCAGGCTCTCCATGTGAGCAGACTCTAGGAAAATGGAGCACAGCATAATTTCAAGCAGGAGGATTGTTTATATTCTCTAACTCATTATTTAAGTTTTTTTTAATTCAATTTAGCCCCTCCCTCTTTACCTCTTCCTCCACCTTCCTGCTCAGCTAATTTGGGGAGTTTACTCTTTTAGTAATAATTCAACCAGACTGTCTCAACCAATCGCCTCATTAAAGGCGTCATCTTGAAGTCTAATCCCCAAGAACTTGGCACATTTATTTCCTGAATTGTTAATAAAGTCTCTAATGATTGACAAGACATGACTGGAACTTTCTATGTCTATCTATATCAAAGACTTGGCTTGAGGGTTAGGTGTCATAAATTACTAAAATCTCAGCATCCTCACTGTGCACATGTGCTTTGGTATGTTTTAAAGATTCTGGTCACATCTGGAATGACAGTTGGGCTTTGTTTGTGCGTTAATCAGATTTTTAATCTGAATTCTTTTGGCCTTTGTTTGAATTTTAAGTGAAGCCTAATCAGGTTTGACCTCGTCCTTTGAGAGCGTCTGTCATTCTCTTCTTCGGCTTCAATGTTTAAAAATGTTGGTCTAAGAGTGTCTTCAAAGATGGGTGTGAATCAAACGTGAGGTCAAATCCCTGCGTGACATGAGTAATGAAGAAACTGTTCAGATGAAACATTCAGTTTATTGGCTTGTTATGACAAAAAGGTGGATTTATTTTAAAGGGTTAGTTTAAACCTTGAGCAGCATGTCTTTGATTGTGTGTTTATATGATAATGTTAATACTTGTGTTACTCTCATATCAACACCACCTGATTCCAGAGCCAGTAGCTGGTTAGCCTAATTTAGCATAAAACATGGAAACATGAAAGATCAGCTACCTTTGCTCTGTCCAAAAATAAAACAAGACTCAAATTCTTTAGCCATGCTATCGTCTTTATTTGGTTGTTATGGCAACCTATCTAAGACTAGATTGATCCCTGAAGGGAAATTAGGTGTTTACGCTCTGAGCTGCCTCCAGCAGGCGCTCCTGAGCTGGTTTGGATGGGGCGGGGTTAAGTGTCTTGCCCAAGGACACATCAGACATGATGCTCGCACGAGCTGGGGATCGAACCCTCGACCTTCCGATTCAACCCACTGATCCAAAGCCGCCCGAAAAAAATTCTAAACATTCACAAAGTTAATATTAAATCAGGCTGCTGGTGGTTTCAGTGTCGCACTTTTTTTTTTTTTTTTTTTTTTTTTTTTAAAGATTTATTTTGGGCCTTTTTATGCCTTTATTATAGAGGGAGGAAAGTGGATAGAGTCGGAAATGAGGGAGAGGGAGTGGGGAGAGACATGCGGGAGATGGGCCACAGGCCGGACGCGAACCCGGGCCGCCCGCGCGCGAGGACTATAGCCTCAATACATGGGATCGCGCGCCTTGTCACTGCGCCACCGACGACCCCGAGTGTCGCACTTTTTACACAATCAGTAAACGTAAAACTTGGACATAACGCAAAAAAAAAAAAAAAAGAAGGTTGCTGCTTTATGTAACCGGATATCTACTGTCGGCCTGTGGTGAAATACACATGACATCAAAGAGCCTGTGTGAGCCGTACTCGTTTGAACCACAAATAAGGCTACTTAACTATTACAGGGGCCTTAGAACATGAACATGAATCACATAATAATGTACAAACTGTCACAGATAAAACTTAAGATTGAAGGGTTCCTAGTGTCCATAAACATGCTTTATTACTATGATTCCCACACAAGCAGTTTGAGAATATAATGTTGATATACAGCAGCTTTGAGTCTTGTTAGTTTTGCAGGTATTCGGATACCTACAGACGCCTCAATCTGTTTCTTTGCTGGTTGGAATGTCTTTCTCTGCTTACCAAACGATACTGATAAAACAGCAGTCAGTCACTGCCTACAAATTATTCAAAGCATAACTCCCATGAATCCAGTCTTTGCTTTAGAGCTGCAGCAGTGTGTCCCTTCTCAATAGACACGTTCCCACTTCTCAAGGTCCCTTGCCGATCTGCACCTCCTCGCCACACACACTCAGACTTTCTTCTCTCTGGTGTACTCTCTGTCTCTCTCATAAATGGACTCTGCCCTTTGCTTTGTTGCCAGTTTATCTCCCCTCTGCGCTTTGTTAAGTTAGCAGGTCAGTAATTTAGGAAAGTTGATTTATGTAGCGCTGGTCACAGACATTAGTCACAAGATGCTTCACAAGGACAGGAGACACACAAAAGGAAGCGAGAAAGAGAAGAGAGAATTGTTGTCTGCCCGCCAACTGTATTTTCCTGTCAGGGCCGGGTCAAGACAAAGGCGATGTAGTTTTGGATGTAGCCATGATTTTGATGTTAAATATAAACATACTGGCACCTCTCTTACTCTGCTGTGTGCTCATTTCGTCTAAATGGCACAGAAATGACGGTCGCTGAAAAGAGAAAGAGACCCGCGTCCTTCTGTTCAGACCTATCAGTCTATCTGACCACTGTTTCTCAAAGCTCTGTGGGTTTTTGTACATGTAATACAGTTGTGTTTCCTGATAGTAATGGGGGATGGTCCCTAGAGACAGTCTGGTGGGGTTTATCATTATGGGGTCTGATGAAAAGAAAAGTCCACCTTCGTCTCCAGGCATTCAGTGGAAACCCAATCAGGAACACTGACCGCCCATGACCGCAAAGTACAATGTTGTATGCCCACATGGGTTCGTATGCATTGAGTTTTTCTTTAGTATAGAGGTTGGGTTTCTCCACAAGATAAACAAAGATGTGCTGTGTTCAATACCCGCCACTGTTACTTTAGCCACTGAGCTGGATCCTTTTCTGACTGAGCCGACATTGGGTACTGATCAGGAAAGCTTACTTCATTGCTAGGGTTAGCTTGTCACTGCTTTCTGATGTAAACTGTGAGCATGCTACAGCTAGAACTCGTCATCAACGTATAAAAACACTAAAGTGATCTAAACTCAGTGTCGCGCCCTTATCGCTAGGCAATCTTTTTTTTTTGCCATTATGACATCAAAATATGATTCCTTTTTCTCCTCATGCTGCAATCCCACACGCCCCTCCACCTTTTCGTCTCCGCCCACTCTTGACAAACTCTTCATCCATCTGGTCTTCAGCAAGTCATCAGTCAACAAGGAGGAGCTATCCTGTTACGGCCAAAAGCAGACATCAATCATCATCACCAAAAACTCTCCTCGAATGGAGACCAGACGGGAGACCTTCACCCGTCAGGTCGTGTAATCATATTGTTATAGGATCTATTTGATCAATAACCTCATCTTCATTCACTTTTCCTTTTATCAAGAGGACTGCTAGTATCACTAAACCCTCCTCATCCGCCAAAGCATTGACTTTTAAGTGTTTTTTTTCAAACAGCAAACAACTCTGTCCCATTTGCTTCAGTAACTTTTAAAGTCAGAACCTCCAAGTTTTACAGGAAAAAAAGCATGCATGAACATATTTACACTTCTACGTCTTCTGACTACTCAAAGTGCTTTTACTGCATACTAAATGTCACTCCTACACATTCACGTGCAATTCGGGTTTAAGTGTCTTGCCTACGGACACATCGGACATGTTGCTGCAGGAGCTGGGGATCAAACCCTTAACCTCTCCAGTTCAGATACGACTGACTCTGCTAAACTGAGCCACAGCCGCCTCATCAAATCATATTCAAAGTTTGTCCTGTCAGTTTCCAGCCACCTTTGTTTGTCATGTTTTACTCTTCTGTTTGATTTTTTTTTCTCATTACAGTGGAAGACATTGGAAATAAGTATTTCCTAAAATCACGACTTAAATGAATAAAACATTAAAAGGGACAACAGTGGAAGAGGTATAAACAGAGAAGAAAGTTACATACATTTTCCAAACTTATTGCTCTTTTAATTTGCACAGTGGCCTTGAATAAAAACTACAGATCTTTCTTTTGTAAGCCTCCCGCATTTTTGAATGACGTTTATTAGCAGAAAAAAGACACGAATCTGTCTCTGGCTTGTTTAATATTGCAGAGAACTACTACAGTACAGAGAGAGACGATCCTCCTGTGTAGTTATCTGTGCTTAGTACTTGTTCCCATTCTGACACAAGAACATTTTTTTATCTGCTCCCCTTTGTCCTTTGAGATTTTCCTTTAATGAAAATTCTGTTAGAAAGGAAATGTGAAATCCTTTATCCGTCCTTCCATCTGTACCCCGGCTCTTCACAGGAGTAGGGAGATTTTTCAAGCTTGACTTGAATTCCCACAGGCATTTAATTTTTTTTACAGATTTACAGGCAAATCTTTGTCTTCAAAAACATGGTGGTTTGAGATTACCTCTGTTTTTCCTTTTACCACAGCACCATGATTAAAAAGCATGCACTGGCTTTCAACATTAGCCGAATGCATAAGCCTTTTTCTCCATCACTGTGAGCGAGAGACAGAGCTTACAGTTTCCACAACAAGCTCTAAAGACCGGAGATTATCCAGCTAATTACAAATTATCTGAGATACCACACAGTTAGGGGAGGACCAAAAAGCACAAAATCACCGCTTAGAAGGCAATTCCAATTACTATCAGTTCCACACTTTTACAGATGAGGAAGGTGATAATGGTGACAATCATGATGACTAACAAAGCATGGAGTAATCAGAACTGACTGTGGATTGTACCCTGCAGCCACAAGAACAGCGCTAACAAGGTAACCCACTGAGAGACAGAGATGGTCGGGGTAAGTAGCGCAGAAAGTGTTTGATCTTGTTTCATTTTATTTTGGCCCATCGGAGAAGTCGAATTATAATGGATCTGAACATCAGACCTGCAGGAATGCAGTTTCTGCTTTTCAGTTTCTACCCGAGAGCCTGGCTTCTGCTGCCGAGACAAGACCTACCGGGAACACTGACACGATCATGATGGGGTACTGCTGTGTGTGTGTGTGTGTGTGTGTGTGGGGGGGCTTTAACTAAGATTGACAGACAGAGACATGTAAAAGCAAAGAGAGAGAGAGAGCGATAGGAACAGGGTGCCGGTTCACCGGATAGTCTAAGCCTATAGCAGCATAACTAGGAGCTGATCCATATGTGGGCAAGCCCTAACTATGAGTCAAGACAACGACCATGGCAACATTTACTATGACCTTTTCATTTTTAACGTTGTGACACCAAACCAAAATCCGACCGGGTCTCGTCCAGAACCGCCGACAGGATGTTAGTCATCAGATTGTTGTGTGAAGCCGCAGTGACCTCCGTGTATTCAGCTGTCTCTGCTCGTCAACACAGTGGAAGAGCTACTGTGTTTGTATGTGTACACATGTAGAGAGTCCAGTAAGCAACGTTAACACGAGCACAATGTTTGTTTAAGTGCTCCGTCGCGCTCGTCTCATGGAGGCTTCTGTCGGTGGTGCTGATCAGAGGCGGCTGTGGATGATAGTTTTAGAAGTGTTCTTCTGCCTCTTGACATCAATCGTTTGTTGTGGAAGTGTCTGCAGTGGTTGTGTTTGTCTTGTTTGATTGTGCAAACGAGAGCCAAAAATATACAAAGGGGAATAAAATTCACAAGGGCCTGAAAGCAACGTATTTGTTCCACTGCTGTCAAGAGCAACGCTGATCATGATAAAGTTGTTGAACTTAAGTTATGCTCGATTTTTCCAAAGCAAAATAAATCAGATTTTCGTTTAAAATGAGCCATTTTAAAAATGAGCCATTTCAATCCAACTTTCCCTCAATAAACCACCAACACAAATATCAGTCATCCCACTTTAGCATCATTCCAACTATGATGAGTGTCGTTTTCTGTCTAATTTCAGATCCCATCTTGGTGGATTTTTTTGTGTGCACCTGATCGAGTCATGCAGAGCTCGATTTGATCAAGTGACTCACTTCACTGTGATCACAGCATCTTGCCGAGTAATCTGTTCCTCCTAATTGAATCACTCACATCCACTTCAGTGATGCATCGGTACATTTAACTCTGACCTTCAGAAGGAGATCTGAAAACTAAGTTAGTGTGAGACACATGTGTCTGATAATTACTTGTAAAGTTTTACTTTAACAGACATCTAATGGAAGACTGTTGGATGTGCATTATGAGCGTACGCCGTGTTTCCCCATGAAGGAAAGGTCGGCAAAATGTTTGTTTCTTTGAGAGGTTTTGGAAACACGTCTTTTAAAAGGATGCAATCATCATTATTTGAACAATCGAAAGTATCGAGAAGTGCTTAAGAATTAAAAACTTTCAGATCACGAGAGACAACCCTTAACTAGACTCAACCAGTCCTCACATCATGCTGATCATATATGTGTCAAATACAGAAATCCTTTTCTATAGTAACACATTTCCCTTCAAACCCTCACTTTAAATGAATATGAAATGTTATCACAGAGAGACAAACACTTCAACCTAAGACATTCTGTATTATGTAGGTATATTGTATGCAATTGAGAAAAAAAAAAACCTGTAATTTTTCTCTTAATGCACGAGATGATTATCTCAGAAAGATGATCATCACTTGAGTCACCATCACCAAGCTGAATGCATTCTAGATGCATCCTCTTGTATTTGGTTGCAATACTAGATGTGGTTGGGGTCATCGGTAGAAATTGATATAAACCCCTCCCACATTTCATGCCAAATCTGACTCGCCACGGCAACAGAGCACACACAGACACACAGGCTGCTCTGTTGGTAAGTTGACTGGATAAAACTAAACAGTTGTACCAGAAAATTAGAGCAGATTTTTTTATTTTCTGTATATAAAAATCTGTCATGACACCTTGTCAAAATGTGCAAAGTTTTCAATGACAGTAGGAAACCTCCCTAAGGGGGCCCCATCTGACATCACTCGCTCAAATAATAATAACTGACTGTATAACGCTTGTCTAGCCCTTAATAAGGGGGAGAGACACTGAAGTTATATAACTTACACTAAAATGCTGTCAGTGTCAGATTCTTGATAACATAATGGGGAGGTACACTGTTTGGAGGGGCCCCATGTACATTTTCTCCTCGGGCCCCAACAGACTCCAGAATCTCCGCTGCACCGAGTAAGATGTCATGCATGATCTCCTTCAATGCACTAATCCTTTCAAAGGTCCATTACTCCATTTACTATATGAAACACTCTCTCCTAGAACTGTGCACAAAGAATGACTCCTCCTTATACAGCTAAATGTCAGCAGTAAACCTCCATTAGCCATCCACAATAATGAAAGGCGATGTCACATATCCATTTGCCACCAAGGCCTGGGATCACAGCTTTGTTGAGCTCTAATGTAATTTGTTCACATTAGCATGTGCTGGTAATTTGTAATTCAGCTTATCTGCAGAGTCCTGCTGAGTCGACTGATGAAAGAGCCGTATACGAAAAAGAAGAGGCTCAAACACAACCTCCCTGACTGTGCCCATTCTGCTGCCTCCCCCTCTGTTTGTGGATGTCACATGTGAACCCTCACAGCCCAGATGGATCAGTGGGGGGTCTGCATACACCTGAGCTTTGCCGCTGCACTGGAAACCCCTAGTGAGATTAAGGAGTCTGTTTACGGGAAGAGAAAAAAGGACTTTGGAGCTGTGACTGACATCTTGACTGCTTGTTGCATCAGCCAGACATCTCAGCATCTCTTTAGAGGGAAGCCTCCTGCCATGCGTGAATGCATGTGTTCTTTTTTTTCCACAATCTGTCACAGCATGTCTTCTTTTAACTGATGTGTGATGTGCACCTTCATAAATAAAGTCTTAAAGACTTTCACCATTCGGCCACAGATGTGTTTGCACCTATGTGTCTGTAAAAGGCACTGCATCGATGGGGCGAGATTTGAACTTTCTCCTGTATCTTTTAAACACATGACTTGATCTGTCCTTTGCTTGCTCTGTGTGAAGCACCATGCCACAAGGTGTCGTCCATACCTGATGTCACTTTGTGTTCTCTTTCTCCCCCTACTGGCAGTGACAGACATCTTCCAGATTCTGCTTGTGTTGCCCTTCACAGATCATAAACCTAGGCATTTGATTATCTGGCCCCACCAGCGATAGGAAGTGGCTCACATATCAGAACACAGAGCAATGCCTGCTTTGTGTATGCACGAAAACGTGTGACATACACGAGTGACTGGAGAGCAAGACTCTGAAGAGCCATAGGGAGCGTGGAAGGAAGATGGAAAATACATTCAATAAAGAACTGTCTTTCTCAACCAATCGATTGCACAATTTAATCCATGACATGAATTATGATTTTCCGCTGCTCAGAAACCTCCTCATTCCTTTAAGTCCTTCAAGTAGAGCACAACACATGTGCATGTATACAAACATAAATCCTCTTTAAGGGGGAACTTGTCTTCATTACACGTTACTGCAAAAGCCTCATTGGCTGATTTACTGAACAGCTTTCTCTTTAATGATCATGATAGGGTGTTGTTTTTCCCAGCATGTTTTATGCAGAAGCCATAAACAAAATACGAGTTTACTTACTCTCCTTGTACCTGAGAGTATCTGATGCATCCAACTTGTCTGTTTTTGTCTTTAAACGCAGCGTTATTTTCGTGGGAAACTGCACAGAGTTGTAAAACAGTTTTACCTTGAAACTAATATAATTTTATTTGTTAACATAAATAAGAGGAGATGTCCGGTTGATGAGGAGCTGCAGCCAGCTAGCTTACAAAGACTGTGAACTGAGACACAGCTTATCGAATCTCACTTATTAACACTGTATGTATTTTACACGTCATTTATCCAAAAGCTGAAAACAGAAAATAAAGAATTTGATTATTGACATTATCAGAATATTGAACAGTTTCACTCTGTTCCTGTTCAATGCGAGAGAGAGGATCGGGCCACAGGCTGGAGTTCTGTGGCCTCCGTACATGGTGACATGGGATACAGGAGGCGGGGGGTTCCTGACCTGTAGGATTGCAAGTGCTGCACAGAGTGGGGAATATCCATTTACCTGCTTTTCTACTCCATGCATCATTTCAACAAAAAAATCTGACAAAAGTTCCTCCACTGTCCTCACCCAAGGGCAAATACTTTCACAGATCCGGACCAAAAATAGCCCCAAAACTCCAACTCACAACCCTTGAACTCTCACGAAATGTCCAACCAACTAACGTAAACTCACGAGGAGACACGACATGGTGGGTTTCACTTCCACAACATGAAACACGAACAAACCAGTGACGTCGTTCTACTCGAAGTGAGCCTTCGTTTGTCATCGATGACGCGCTTCTCTGAAAACGACACAACCCTCGCTACGGGGCTTCGGCTACAAACGCCCCTCCAAGTCAACGCGCTTCAAAGCCCCGGTGTCAAACGTGACATCACTACAATACCACAGGCTACAAACATACTACCACAAGAAACCTTCCTGCAGGTACATATCCAACATTGCGACTTACAATCTGCTGATTGTTTTTCTTGTAGAATAATGTGGATGCATGTGACACAGGAAACTCTCAGGCTGCAGGTGCGTTTTATTAGCAACTGTACTGATATCCTGCAAAAGTATTACAGCAGCCAGTGTTATATTATAGAAGAGGCAATGACTCCAGTCTTTGGACTTTACAGCAGAGGCACAGAGATTAGAAGTGATGGATTTTCAGCTCTCCTCCAGTTATCATGCCGGAGCCCTTGGTGGGCATACTAATAACAGCCGACGTTGATGAATAAATGTCCACAAACAGAAGAAATGAAAATACACTGCATGGTGAAAAACATTAATGTTTCCTCTGCCAGTAAGAAAATCCAAGAAAAACATGCTTTTCCATTTCTGTACAAGTAAACGCTCACTGTCAGCTGCATAAAAGCCATCTGCCTTTTACTTTTAATCTTAACATCTGCTTTGCAAAGACACTGCACAGAGTTGTCCAGGTACTGATGTGTGACTGATAGAAATAACTCAGTTATCATAAGAATTTAATGAGGTGACTCAACCATAGAGGCTTCTAGTCTGTCTCACTTGCTTGATTGTGAATCAATAATTTTGCAGTCGAATCCTCAGACATGCTCGACATCACTAAGATTGGCTGTAATGTCCACGGTGTTAAATTAATGGAACTGGATGTCTGGCATCGCCGCAATCAGGGATAAAGAAAAATACGAGGGGGACACAAAAGCATCGTAATCGAGAAGGAGTGAATTTAGCATGTTTTACTTCTCTCTGTGATAACAGTTTCTGGTACATCCAAATAAAAAACAGTACTCAGAGCAGAGGTTTTCCAAGATTCATCTTAATTAATGTGATTGGTAAACATTTTCTGTTAAAGGTTGTAACAATGAAACACGGGGTAACATTTGGACCCATATTATCCTCCTTCATTTTACTTAATGCGAAAATCTAATGATGAAAAACTTCAAATGAGACATGACCTCACGCCCTCGCTGAGATCTTTGGCTCCAGGCTCAGAACCGTCACTGCACTAGTTCATTGTATCCAGTCAATAATCAATAAGACAGCTGGTCACCTGCTTCACTCTGAGCCTGGCCCTAAGGGGGTCTGACCATGAAAGCAGTGCAATCAAAGACCATGATTGCTGCCATTAAAACCACCTCTCTGGGTGGCTACCAGCCCTGTGGAGCTACTGCTGCTACACATTAATATAACATTATCTGTACAGTGACTGTATGAATGTGTGTGTCCACTGTTGCTGGTCACTAGTCAATTAACCTCATAGAGTCTAATTATACCTCTTTGATTTATCTTAAGACAATGAGTAACACTTTATTGTTGTCATCTCCTGCCTTTAACTCGAGCATCTATCAGGTATGACCGTGATTTATCAATTCAACTCTTTTCTTACACACTTCCTGTTTCCCCATTCCTTAAAAAAAAAAAAAACTCTCTTCAGGAAATTTGAACTACTCCAGCTCACCTGCCTTTCTCAGGATAAAGAAAAAAAGCACAGCAGGTCTTTCAGAAATTAAACTCATCATTTCAGAAGTGTTTAATTGTAAGCTGGCTAAACGTCTGAGTATCTTTCTCCTCTAAAAGCCACAAAATGTAACACTGGTGTTAATGAGAAAATCACTCAGATTCTTTTCAACAGGTCAAAATATGTCTCAGAGCTCCACAAAACATAGATAAAACCTGAACAGAATAGACCTACAGTACATACACTTTGTTTTACCTGGAGGCCTCTGTATAAACCCCTCAGTTAATCAATCAATCATCTTTATTTAAAGAGCACTTTTATGCACATGAAATGGAGTACAAAGTGCGGAACATTAAAAGCAATGCATTGAGAGACGTATGTGCACGAAAATATAAAAAAACACACACAGAGGCATACCTGGTAGTATGGAGACATGGCATTGCATTGAGGACCAAGGTGAGGAAAGGGCCCCATTTGGGGGCCGTCCACACTGGGAGCGGCACAGCCCGGCGGAGGGGACCCGAACATATACATATACTATATGTATATGTGAACATACACACGCATAAATAAGGATCGGTTAAAAGGATCAGTTAAAGTGTTTAACCTTACGGTCTCTGCGGCCCTGAGGCTCTCCGGCAGGCTGATCTACAAACGAGCGCCATAGGAGCTGAATGCAGCCTCTCTGTGGGTCTTGGTCCTGGTTTAGGGAACAATTAAAAGCCGGTGCCGGAGGACTTCAAGGTCGGCGAGGGCTGATATGATAAAAATGATTTTCCAATGAGCCAATGATTTTCAAACAGGCGTAATGTGGGACCGCCCTCTGGTCCTCGTCAGCACTCGTGCAGCAGAGTTTTGCAGTAATTATATAGATTGTGTTATTGTGATTATACGTAAAGGGATACTTTTACCAGTTGTATTAGGCTTCGTATCATTAGAAACCTGGTAGTATTTGAATGGTCATGCATCACGCCCACAAATTCCCCTGAGACAGGAAATCTCTGTATTTCTTGTCTGAACACATAAATCCTCATTTTGCATCATTGCAGGCTGCTTTGGTTAAAGGAGGTGAAACGACATCAATAGTTCCTCATGTTTTTGACCACTGAAGATACAAACCTATAACAGATCAGTGTGTGGGACCTCACTCCCAGAATCTAAAAGTATCACATCTGCCACCTTACTTGGAAGCGAACAGGCGGCTGAAAGTATGTTTCAGCTTCAAACTGATATGGATGAATTGGATTTTAAAGCTCTTGAGCTTGTATGTGTTGAGTGTATGGACGAGCAGCACAGGAGGCGCTGCTGCAGCCGGCGCACAAGACCTGTCTGTTGGTGGCGGTGAGGAAGAGGAGCCTGGGCCAGCTCGAGATGGGGCGGAGCTGTGCATTCTGGGAGTTATTGTATTTTATCCACATGAGCCAAAAAGACACTTTCTCCCTTTTTCTCAGTCAACATGGAACCAACTTCAAAATTTCTATTATAGTGAATGACCCCATTAAAGTATCCCTTTAATATATGAAAATCTCTCTGACAACTTCAGAGCAGAAACAACCTACGCCGCTCCTGAGATCTTTGACGCCTGGCTCGGACCCCTGATGGGGAATCAATGCAATAATTCATTGGTCTTAATATCCAGATACAATAAAACAAGGGGGAAAATATATCTTGGCTACAAGCGCTCCCTCAGACATGTTTTAGACACATTCGACATTTCGAGAAGCACTGAGGGAAAACTTTCAACAACAAAAAACTTTTCTAATCTGTTCTAGCTGACGCATTAACAAACAAGTTTTGTTTGGCGCTGGGATGCTAATTATGGATTTGTTTTCCAGTCTAATTCTTTTTAAATTATTATTTGCTTAAAGTGAAATCTAAAGTTTTGTTTTGTATTTACTTTTTGCAAATTTGTGAACACTGCTGAGCGGCCATAAAACAAGAGAAAGAGTTGGTTTACAATGAAGCTGAGCTTAGAGGAATAACCCTCAGCCTGTGTGTCAGGGATCGCTCTTAATTACCCTCAATCTTAGCGCCACTGTTTGTTTCACGGACTAATGACTAGGATGGGATTAAGCACTTGGCACAGTGCTAATTAGCCCGTTAGCTCTCCTCGGGCATCCCAATGGGAGCCTCTGACAAATAGCCATCAACCAGGAGACTGAACTGTTAGTTTTCTCTGTGACCCCCTCTGCCCCCTCCCATCTCTAAGGCATGGTGCTTCAACGGTTTTTTACATTTTAAAGCAGCTTTGAAGAGAAACTGCAGACAAGTATAATTCACAAACTGTAATTGGTACATTACCTCAGTTAATGTCCGTACTTTGTTTCACAGCCCTTCTTTTGATGCATTTAAAGAGGCTTGTTGTTCTATTACAGGAGATGTATTTAGAACTATTCTGGTGTTCTTACAGCTCAATTTCTTTTTTTTTGCGGGCTGTGAGAGAGAACCGAACATGTGCGAGCGGAGGGTGTAATCATTCAACTGATCAGAAGTTAAATTCACTCTCAGTTTGTTCTGTTGTGAGTTAATACAGTGGAAATGTCAAAGTGACACTAACTTCATTTTCTTTTGCAGTTCTTCTTGAAGGAAATGAATACAAGATTGAGTGATAAACTGCTGCCCTGTTTGTAGTTAGCAGAATTGGCTTTTTTCCAGCATTAGACTTGCACGTGCAGTTATTTTGTCATATTTGCTGTTATTGGATAGGACAGCTGAAAAGAGACAGAAAATGTTGAAAGGCAAGAGCAGGGGTTGAAATGCAGCAAAGGGCTGAGGTCGGACTTAATGACGACTTTCGCCTGCACATGAAGTGTGCCTCATGGCTGCTGGGTCATCGGGCACTGCAGCTTAAGCAGTTTTTAAACGTGTTAATTTACGAGTGCGAGTATGCAAGGTCTTTAATCTGGACAAGGACAATTCATCAGATATCAGAAGCATGTATGAAACGAAACCCTGATGACTCCTCCGTCTGCATAAATCAATGTGATGTCATAAACAGGATGCATCAGCTCCTGTGTACATTTAAAGATGGAGTCTGTAGCATTGTTTGCTGCAGCTTGTATAAACAGTTTTTAAACTGGGCCCCTCCTCCTGGGCTCATCTACCTGTGAATCACACCATCATGGCAGGATTTAGTGTATGTGTTTACTGCTTGTGCCTACACTGCAAGCTACTGCATGCTCGCCCAAGCTGATCGCTGGTGTTTGGCATCTGCCTGTCCAGCAGAAAGTAAGACAACTCTGCATCCTCGGGTGCTAACATCATTCTTTTTAGGTTCATCTGCTTGACTTTGACCCTGGCTTTGATTTATATTGTATTTTCTTTGCAGTTGCATCTGTGTCCATCATACTCACAAGTTTAAACTGTGTCCCATCGCTGAATTATCTGTTCCGCAACTCAGCTACACCCTGTCATTGGCTGGAGGAAACACACCCGCTACCCGTCCAAAAATGTCCCGAACGCAGAACGCCTAAATCAAGTAAGAGGACAGATCACAACCACACACGTATAGACGCCCAGAAGTGATACTTTATTATAGGAAAAAAGGTACACTTTATACACTTTATTGTATTCTCCCTTCTGTTGTCTCTGTAGCAAAACATATTTGGTTAATTAACTTTCTCTGAATCTTACAAACAGACTTAAGGTTAGGTCTTTCTTTTCACACTGTTGTACTTCAGAAGATTAAAGAAGAAAGAAAAACGCTTTCTCATTCCTTTTCATTTCTTTGAGTTAATTACTGTTGTGCTGTACATTAGCCCACAGGAGAGTTTTTGGATTATGTAACATAATTAAGTCAACCCACAAACAAAAGCTGCAGCAATCGTCAAACCAAAGATCAACACTGTGCGGCTTAATGAGGCAATCATTTCTTTTTTTATGTTTTTTCTTCTTATTGATTTGAAGATTGTTTTCTTCTTTAATTAAAAAAAACACCAACCTATTTGTAGGATCATATATTTCTCTTGAATTGTGCAGGGATGACTTATAAAAATGTAAACAACTTATGATTATAATGTATCAAAGAGCATTCACGTTGCAAATGAATTCAGAACATCAAGGTGCTGCTTTTAGTTTTGGAGCAAAGAGGAACAGAAACAAACTCCTCAATAGAAAAGTGCGGGTCATGTTCAATGTGCTTCATGATGAGAGTAAATGACTCACCCTGCAGGAAGCAGAATTATTCTTCAGCTTTTATTACCTTACATGGCAACAATGATGTATATGATGTAACATTATGTCTTAGATTATAAACATTTTTGTGTGTCCTGTTCATTGACTATAAAAGTGTTTGCAACCCTTTTGTCCTTGAGTGAGGCCCCTGCCATTATTAGTCTCCATGTGCGGTAAAAGTCCTCATGTGCTGAGATTTTCATTTGCACTTGAAGTCCTTCACTTTGCCTAAACTGTCCTTCAGTTCAGCAAAAGAACTATCAAAATTTAAAAAAAAAAAAAGATGAAAAAAGCTGCCATTTTAACACTGAATATAAAAGGTACACATAAAAGACTGTGTGGTTCCAAGGGAGCATCCTTTTCATTTTGCAGCATTTCCAACACAAAGCTCTGGAGGAGGCCAATCTGCACAATCAGGCAATTAAATAGTCTATAATCCAGGACAGCGGGCTGCTGGTCACCTGCTTCACTCTGAGCCTGGCCCTAAGGGGGTCTGACCATGAAAGCAGTGCAATCAAAGACCATGATTGCTGCCATTAAAACCACCTCTCTGGGTGGCTACCAGCCCTGTGGAGCTACTGCTGCTACACATTAATATAACATTATCTGTACAGTTACTGTATGAATGTGTGTGTCCACTGTTGCTGGTCACTAGTCAATTAACCTCATAGAGTCTAATTATACCTCTTTGATTTATCTTAAGACAATGAGTAACACTTTATTGTTGTCATCTCCTGCCTTTAACTCGAGCATCTATCAGGTATGACCGTGATTTATCAATTCAACTCTTTTCTTACACACTTCCTGTTTCCCCATTCCTTAAAAAAAAAAAACTCTCTTCAGGAAATGTGAACTACTCCAGCTCACCTGCCTTTCTCAGGATAAAGAAAAAAAGCACAGCAGGTCTTTCAGAAATTAAACTCATCATTTCAGAAGTGTTTAATTGTAAGCTGGCTAAACGTCTGAGTATCTTTCTCCTCTAAAAGCTACAAAATGTAACACTGGTGTTAATGAGAAAATCACTCAGATTCTTTTCAACAGGTCAAAATATGTCTCAGAGCTCCACAAAACATAGATAAAACCCGAACAGAATAGACCTACAGTACATACAATCAATTCAACTCTTTTCTTACACACTTCCTGTTTCCCCATTCCTTGAAAAAACTGAACACTCTGAGCCTGGCCCTGCCGGGTTCAGGAAACGTGAACTACTCCAGCTCACCTGCCTCACCAATTGTGAATAGTATTGATGCGAAGATGTCTTACTGCACGCAAAGCAGTAGTGCGGCTAACAGCAGGTTAGGATGCTTTCTGATAGAGTCGGGACACTGGTGGTGATGAAGGGTGCAGGATGAGATGAGGAGGAGACCTGCACACTGATGTGCTTGGTTGGAGGTCGCCGGGTTGGAGGTGGGTCGCAGTGATCAAACTAAAACAACCGACTGACTACTGACGAGTGAAGGAGCAGGTTTTAAAATCTGATTGGATTGGTGGAATCTGATTGGTTAATACTTAAAAGAGTAGACGTAAAAAAAGACAACACTTGAACACCAGAGCGGGAGGACAGAGAGAAAGGGAGAGTGATTGATCTGAATAAATGACGACTTCATGATGGAATCAGTGAATGGGTATAAAAAACGTCTTTCTCTTTGAACTTACGATGAGCTTCATTTGTTTGATACAAAACAAAACAAAACTTTCTAACCCCTGACCAAGTGCTGTGAAACTATTAAAACACATTTAACATGATTTAATCGCATCAGTTGATTTCTTGTCGCAGAAAGACAGATAAAATATGTTGTGGGTAAACTTCAGCAAATAAGCACATTCTGTGACTTGGGGAATATAGCATAGTGAAGGCATTTTTTATTATCCAGGGAGAATGATTTTCCATATGCTGGCTTTTTTCTATTGCGAAGTAGATGGATGAAATAGACGTTTCTATCTTGCAGCTTTCATATGATCGCCTCAATAACTCCGATCTTGGGATGAATTGGCCCATCACTGCCTCTGTCTTTCACCTCAGGATGAGTTTAACCATAACACTTCTGTTACATGATGAGAAGTTTCATATCTGCAATTGAAAGTCTGGCTTCTTTATGTCATTTTATTCATTTTTTTCTGTGATACTTGCTGTTCAGAAGAGAGCTAAGTAAGCAATCATGAAACCATTTAAAGACTCACATTAAATCAGGCAATAAGGACTCAGATGCAAAGAAAATAATTAACATTTCTCAAATGCATTTTGCTCAATAAAGTACTACAGTGCATGCCAAAAGCAAACACAACTCACACAGCTAGCCCCTTATTGTTTCACTTTATTGGCCTAATTTTGACATATGCTAGCCATGCATTCAAACAGTGAGCCTGCAGAGCCTCAGCCACATGTGTAAGATGTATTATTGTAGATAATATAGACTTAAATGTTCCAGAACGTGAAATTAAAAAGTGATTCTTTTCACGTTTTCTGTACAGCAGCACATTGTCAGCATGCAAAGTGATGATGGCTCTGGTGGAGATTGCCTCTTTTGCAGAAAAGGCAGCTGAAAGTATGACATTGCATTTTTCCATGTTTGAACAGCCTAGTTAAATTAAAAAGCTAAAATAACTTTTAATATGTATTTCTTATTTGATCAAACATTGATGCAGACACATCAGAGATGATCCATGAAGGGCACAAAGCATCCTGATATCACTCACAGAATGAGTTCAAAACAAAGTGAAATTATTTTTCTTGAGAATTCAGCTTCTTGAACTTCTTTATTTTAGGTGTGAAATAACTATTCATAACTTTTAATTGAGCCATTCACTGCACCTAAACTCAACCTCCGGTCTTGAAAAATCAGGCCAATGCGGAAGAGCAACATCCTGCTGTTCATCCGCTTGAGGTGCACTGTAAGTCATACTGTATACACACAACAGCTGTTTGGACAGCAAAAATAAACACGTTTACAGCCTGGTACATGAAACAAAATAGGTCTGATTAGGTATTGTAAAGGGCTCAGTTTTGAGTTTATAAAAGCTCTGAGTTATCCATATAGGGGCATAGCTGATTGACAGGTGGGCGTGATGTAATGGTTCGTCAAGAGGCTTAAAACCCGCCTCAGCTCCAGCTCTCAACCTGTCATTAGGTTGACTCAAAGTTAAAGGGATACTTCACCCATTTGCATGAAGCTGTGTATCAATAGAAACATGGTAGTAGTGTTGAATGGTCGTGAATCCAACTCTCATTTTGCCCTGAAAACTTTGCCTGGAAGTTTTCTTCATGTGATGCAATATGACGCTTTTTGGATGACACAACTTCATGTAAATGGGTGAAGTATCCCTTTAAACTGAGACAGAATTTCTATCATGACGGCTGCTTCCTCCAGCGCCCCCTGCAGGAAGAAAAAGGGATGACGTTAGTCAGGCTTCTTAATATTTACAGCATTTCCTTATACACTGTACAATAGTTTATTGATTAATTCGTTTCACTTTTTTCATGTGACATATAAAAGTAAATATTCATTCATTATAAAACAATATATTTAAATTATTTTTAAATATAATATTTCAGTTTTTATCTTATTGTAAATAGACACAAACGCTTGTTTTTAAACTATTGCAATAAAGGGCTTATCCTGTCCTATGTGCTATGACCCTCTTTAAGGTTTCATTGTGTGCATTATTTTGCAGCTTGCATTGGCCTAACTGGTCGGAATATCTCTGCAAAGCAGAAAGAAAGCAGAAAGCAGAAAAAATATATAAAATCCATGCTTCCCATGGTAAAAAGTAACAGTTACAGTCTTCTCCTTCTCTGTGTTTCCCCTCCACACGGAGGCAGCGCTTCCAGGAAACTGAGATTGAGACTCAGCCCAGTGACCGAGGTCTGGGGCGTCGACTAAACTTTCAAACCAATCGGAGTTCACGGTGAAACTTTGTAAACAACTCTTACACGCTGTTTTAAAGCTCCTCGGCTTCATGTACCGCGTACGGACACGACGCTGCTGCAGGCCACTTAGACTAAACAACCCAAAACAGGTAAGACACAGTTCTGTTTGGTCGCAGTTCTTCATCTGTAAGAGGCTGTTTGTGTGTTGATGTATGTGTGCGCGCGCTCAGCGTTTGTACGAGTGTCCTCGTGACCCGTAGTAGTCTGAAACAGCTGACATGTAAAGGTACAACACCAATGTGAGGTGTCTGTGTTGGACTAAAATAAGTAAACGTAACAGCTCATAAAAAAAACAGCTTTTACACTGCATAACAGGTTGCGTCAGCGCAGCCTACAGAATGACGTCGGAGTAAAACGTTAAAGCCCTGCCTCTGCTTGGCTCAATGTTTGGCTGTATGCACCAACGCTGAAAAATAAACCTTTTAAAACAGGTTATTAGAAAATAAGGAAAAAAAGTTGTTCCAGTTGTTCAGACACTTCATCGCTCTCATGTCTGTGTACATTGTTTTTTCTATCAGGAAGGAATAAGGCTGTGTGTCAGGATGGTAGTTGTGCTTTAGTCATTGACTGAGCAGACTAATGATGGAGCGCAGTTCATTGGAAGTGACAGGGTATTTTCCCTCTGATTAGAGCTGTGATTAGGCATGTGACAGAGAGACCTGCTTTAAGACAAGAAGGTGCAACAAAACCATCTAATTAGCACTGAAAAAACAAGATTCATGTTTCAGTCAAAATTAAGAGTTAAAAGCTCATTTGTCTTGTATCAAAGTGTTTAAAAGATACCATATTTAATGCTGATAATCTGGTACATTTCCTGGGATGAAACATCTCAATCTCAGCTGCACTCAAACCCAATCAGTCAGTCCATGCGGCGCTTTCACACTTGCACAAAACTCCCTAAAACTTCCTGAAAAGAATCTGATTTCCTGATCACAGGCTGTCGAGTTTTTCCTTTCCCAGATTTTTCTTTCCAGCCCTTTTAGGAAATTTTGCTCACAAGGTCGGGGTGAGCTGATGTGAGAACACAGCAGGTAATGTTCAGAAAAAAAATCAATGCGAGCGAGTGGGAGGGGATATTCTGGCCCGGTGCACAACCATAGACTGCACGTTTCATTTTGATCGTTGTGCATGTAATAAAGTGCTGCTCTTCTCCGCTCCTTTGTAAATATGAGTGCATTGAGCTACTCGAACCATAAACAGAAAACTGTCATCATAGCATCTGACTCTGTGGAGTCTTACACCTTCATGTGTTCATGACTATACCCTGCTGCATCCTCACATCAGCTCACTTTGACTCTCTGTTCGGGCTGACAGGAGAAACTCAGAATAAAGTCCAAGAGATAAATCAGGAGTGCATGTTCGCGTTGCAGCTCCTCCCCAAAATATCTGCAGCGTTTCAGTAGTTTTATCCAAGTGTGAAAGCACATTGTGATCTTTCAGTTCAGCCTGATGGAGCCATTCCTGATCTGAGCGCTCGCGGTTCTGTAGGTGTGACATATGTTCTTGCCTGCTGTGTTTCTGTTACACTGAACAGGCTGCAGAAGTCTTCATTGTGAACGGATGTGGGTAAAACTTTCGTTGTGGAACGTCAACATCTGCACGCTGTGTTCCCTCAGCACGCCCACCTCAGATGGAGGAGGGGTCGAGGAGGAAGAGGGAGGGAAAAGCTTCCTGTTAGAGTAGTCGAAAAAGTGAATCGGCTGAGTGAATTTGGCAGAGACTCAGACTTGGGGGGGGGGGGCGACTTTGTGAGTCTTGAGTTTTTCATGGAAATGTGACCTTCTTCATCTTGATTGCGCCGTGCTCTTCGTCTTTGTGTTTCCATTTGAAGATGTTTATCTCTTTGTCTGCAGTCACTACTCCGCACACTTTTCAACAAACAGCGTTCAGCTGAAGCTCTAGATGTGCTTCAAACTCAACTCAAAGAATCCTTGAGGCGTGAAACACTAAGTGGTTTTCTTGGCTGCTGTCACTGGCAGCTTCTGCCTTTCTTGATTTTGTTTTGGATGTAAAAAGACAGACTGGAGAGGAGTTTGAAATGAAAACAGCGAGCTTGAACAGTGATGATATTTAATCCATTTTGAACAAATCAATCCAAAGAGAGAAACGAGAGGTTTGGAAGGATTGCTAAATATTTTTTTAAAACAGCTTATGTTACTTTTTTTCTGTAAACAAATCCACCAGTGAGATATTTTGCTTATGTACATTTATCAAAAATAATAACTGTAAGACCCAGTATGAGTCGAGTCCAAGGCCAGGGAGCTGTCAATCAAAGAGATGACGTTGCTGAATCATTGGAGTTAAAGAACTCCGAAGTGAAGACGAAACAGGCGAAACAGACCCGAGAAAGAGAAAATGTTCATGAGTCAAATTTAGTTTTTATCACATCAACACACACGGCAACAGAACGGCAGCTTTCAGTCACAAGTCATGTTTCCTTGCGCGCTCTTTTGATGTATCATCCATGGTTTCCACGGTAACGTTAAACATATCACATCTGTATCATATCAACCTCCCCGACCAGACGCGTCCAGTTAAAACTTTACCAATTTGATAACCGTTGGAAATATTGGAGTAAAAAATACAACATACAGCCAGGAGTCAGTTTTTTTTATCCGTCCAGATATGTTGCATGTAAACGTTGTAATATAACTCTATATATTGTATGTTTCTGTATGTGCTGAACAGGATGTGAGGAAATCCTGTTTTAAACGTGAATGTGGAGATGAGTTTCCACAGATTCTTCTGCGCTCCTCCAGCGTTTCTTTGGAGTAAATTTCAAAATCAAAGCAGGCAAACAAAATCCAGAAAAAGTCAAATATGCTCCTCAAATAAATGTAATTCAAGAACACCTTCATGAGCTTTTCAACAAGTTCCTCTTCACGTATTTGTCGTGATCTGAAAACGTTGCGTGCTGTGAAACTTCTCGAATGACTGTGTTCGTCACATTCATGAATTCTTTCCCGAGCGCGAGTGATCAGGACTTTCACAAGTGTGATTCACATTTTTTTCGTCTGTTTGGGAATTTTCAGAAAGTGACGTCATTGTATAGAAAAACTCCCCAAACTTCACTTATTAGTCGAAGACAACAACGTGTTTGTTTTGATCATCTCTCTGTGAAGCGCACCGCTGTGGGGACAACGCGTGAAAACATGAACGTGTGTCATCGTGACGGCTCGCGGGGAGACAGGAATACTTTGTTTTGTAGTTTGTTGAGCGTCTGTGACTGAAACCAGAGTAGCTCTCTTACATGAAACCAACAGACGTCATCACTTCCTGTCGCTCTGCCTAAACACAAACACTGTGTGACAGCAGCGACAGGCAGACCGCACTGCTTGAGTCCTTTTTAAATGCAGTTGTTCTGAGAAGATGCTGCGTTTCTGATGAGAATTATAGACGGGTGTTAATAACTAGTCGAGGGGGAAATATCAGTGTTTGATCAAGCAACCAACATCTGTGTGTGTGTGTGTGTGTGTGTGTGTGTGTGTGTGTGTGTGTGTGTGCAGGTAGGAAAGTTGGGACATTGTCTAAAAAAAAAAAGTCCATAAAATTGAATGTAATGATTTGCAGATCATGAATCTCAGTAAGTGATTGAAAATAGCTCAAAGAGAGAAAAGGTCAAATGTTCAAACGGAGAGTTGTTTGTGTTTGGAGAAGCTCATCTTTAACTTGATGCCAGAAAGAAAAGATTTAAAAAAAGAAAAAGTGGGCGAGCGTCATACTACAGGCCGCCAGTATTTATTCTGAATGTATTCATCAGTCAAAGAGCGTTTCATTGAGTGTCAAGCAGTGATGTAGGAACATGCACAGGCACTCTGTTTTTACTGATATTTCTTTATTTGTATTCATTTATAAAGAGTCTTATTTCCATGTTGCACCCTGGAGGTTTATTAAATGTCTCGTTTATCTTTTATTTATAACTCTGAAGTTTTAGTTTCAGTCAAGTTTTTCAACATTTAAAAATCTAACATCCATCTTGTCTTTGTTATAAATCTTTTCCACATCTGTTAGATGAGTGCATTTAAAGGATCAAGTGTATCGATGTCTTCAGACTGAACATGGAACTTAAAAATATATCGGCCATTTTAGCGATATCTGATTTTTCTCTCTCCCCATTATCGGCTCTAAGAATCCCTCTCGCTCGGGCCCTAATGTTCCCCTCTCTGTTGCATCACTTTTCCTCTCAACAACACTTTGGAAAGCTTTTCATCACTAGAGGGAGCCGTTTTCATTTTCAAAGGGACATATTTTACCGTTCTCGCTTAACATAGAGTCTCCTCTCTTTTAATCTAAACTACGTAATGCCTCAAATCTGAGCTGCAGTGTGTCAGCGAGCTCTTTTCCTGCTGTAGTTCAGCGTTGACCTTTCCTGAAAAACAATCCAACTTCTCTGCTTGGAAGCATCAGTTGCATTAAAAGCTGTGATAATGGTTTAGCATTATTGGTGGCTTGAGAAACGTGCAGGTTACATGTTTCGTGCACATGACTGCACCTCCGTCACAAACACTGGATTTTGAACTGAGCAGCGATAACAAGCCTGATGGTCCGTCTCCTGCAGCACAGAGAACGAGCGGCCCAGGATTTCCACTCCTCACACCACAGGACAGTTTAGCATTTTGCTTTAGTGCATCTTAAAGGAGCGAGGAGAAGGAGGAGAAGGAGGGAGAAGGCTTCAGCTCCTCGTTCATGATGCAGCGATGAGCGAGCTGTTCCTCAGCCTAAAGAATCGTGTCTGGGGTTTCTTAGAGGTAATATGGATAGGACAGGGCTGCACAGGGGTCAGTGGTTAGCGCCGTTGACTCACAGCGAGGAGGTTCCTGATCTACCCAAGTGTGCGTGGGTTCTCCAGGTACTCCGACTTCCTCCCATGGTCCAAAGACATGCTCGCTACGTTACCTGGTGACCCTTAATATGTCTGTAGGTGTGAATGGGACTGATGAGCAGTCCAGGGTGCACCCCGACTCTCGCCTAATGACCGCTGGGATCGGCTTCAGCCTCCTGAGACCCCGAGCGGTAACAGCTGAGGAGAGACAGGGAATGACTCGCAGCAAAGGTCCGAGGTCGGACCCGAACCCATCAACGCTGTGCAGAGGACCAAAACCTCCGTACGTCTCTTTTTACACCCGGTAAAGCTGCTGTGACATGTTCCATCAGCCGTTTTTATTTTACCGACACAATCTCACATGTGGCCTTTGTGCTCTTTTCAATTCAATATATGGGCTTTTCTAGCTTTTTCAAATCATCACATTGTGTTTTATTTACATCTTAGACGGCGTCCAAACGTTATTAGCTAACAGTGTTGTGACAAAGAAGAGGTGAAAAATGTTCAAATTTAAAGTGAGGAACAATCGGTGCTTGAAATTCACACACGACGTCCTGGTTTCACATCGAGCCTTCCTGTTAGAAATGATGCTTCTCACTGAGCAGCACACTGTTTAGCATTCAAGGTCAACGTCTTGTAGTGAGTTGGGAAGACTTTTTTTTTTTTACCCCAATCATTTCTCGTAAACTGAAACTTTGCAAGGTAAAGCCGTCATCTCTCCTTCCCGTCGCAGATCCTCAGTCAGCGCAGGATGTGAGGTCGTGGCGTAAAGAGACAAAGAACTCCTCCACTGTTGAAAAAAACACGATATCTGAGAATGAGAATGTAAGCGCTCTTTAATGGCTGATTGCTGGCATGCTTTCAGCAGCAGGAGGAAGGAGGCGGCCGAGCAGCGTCAGATTAGACGTAAGGAAGTGTCGACTATAGAATTGGAGCAGGATCAACTATGAGCCTTTGCAGCTGCTGTGCAGAGAGAACATCCTGGCTCGTCGAGGCCAGCAGCGTTCACACTGTAAGGATGCAGCTGTCTGCAGAATGAAAGCGTCTGTGTCTAATGAAGTGTCTGTGCGTTGTGTATTTAGAATTCACAAACCTTTGCAAGAACACACTAAGACTGGACAAAAGAACAGGCTGATTTATTCATCAAGCAACCGTGTAGCAACTTCTTTGTTTATTGTATGTTTTACATACTGCGTTTGTTTTTTCCCCTTTTTTGTCTTTGCATTATTCAAAGAAGCTCGTGTCTGCCTGCTGAGGCTTGAGATGCGTGCGAGGTGTTTTGAAACGATCAGTGAAGTAGAAACATCTTCTTCTTTGCGGTTGTCGTTACGTAAACCCTTTTCTTTCTTTTTTTTTTTTCTTTTTTTTTAGTTGTTTACAGTAAGTCAGACATTACAGCTGTTCGGAGGTGTCTCCTGTTCTCTGATGGATGCATCAGCTGCTGACGTTGTGCTGTGTTGTGGTGTTGAAAACTCCCCTGCAAGACCTGTCAACACATTTCTTAAAGGTGCACTGAGTGTTTATGTCACCAGGAGGTCTGTCAGCTTCACTCTCTTCAAATGTACGAGACGGTGTCGCTTCTTTTCAACATTTTTTTTCCACTTATCTCGCACTGATGTCTTCACCTTTCTGATGACGCTCAGTGCACTTAGAGGTACAGCCGCGCACACGCTCAAAATCAGTGAACACTTCTATTCCAGCCGACAGCGGTGAGCATGTTGCCGGTTTTTCTTTTGAATTCAAAGTCCAAGCTAACAGCTGAGCAGTGACGTGTTTCTAAAATATGAACTGTGGGACTTCGTAACGAAGCACCGGTCCACTTTTGATCAGTTCCGATATTTATGCGTAGCATCAAAAACGTTTTTCATGTTAAAACCGGTTCAAATGAAATCTTTTAAACCGAAGTGAAAGAATTGTACTTTATCATCAGGTCTGAACGTCGTCATGGAGACGGTTTGAGGGCACGTTCAGTTCTTCAAAGTGTGTGCGAGTGTGCGAGCTGAGAACTTTTAAGGCACCCAATGATCTGTCCTGATGGGTGATGAGGATCTGCACACTCAGTCCGATACGTAAACTACCTCAATATCAGACCCGGTACCAAAACTATATCGGATCTGTCGTTTAACGCTGTACATATTGTCTATACACTACTTGTATACACTATACTAGATGTCAAAATCCTGCAGTGCTTGAATATTTAAATATTACTGAGAAAGTGTCTCATAGTGATCACATCCCTCACTATGATTGAGCTTCCTCTGTGAAATTTGAATATATATCAAACTAGATAAATCAGTTCTTTGTTTTGGTCTGGGCAGTACATCTTCATACCTTCATGGGAACTTCCACATCTTGATGTTCATGAGCTGTTCATCAGAACGGGTTGGAAGAAACAAAGGGGATTTTTTAATTTCACCTGCGCGTGATTCAGCTTCCCCTGAAAGTCTACGGCTTCAGGTTGTGCCTGCTCACTCATTTGTTGACTGTTGGATGTGTGATCATGTATGCAATAAAGTCGGGCTGTGGTGGAGTTCATAGATGATGAAACTCTGACCTCTAGTGGTCAGTCAAAGTGTTGCGATGTCAGTTCTATGACTGGAGCCATAGTTCATGGTTGAAGTCGTGTAATGAAGCAGTTCTGAACCTGTGATGTTGGAACGTACTGGAAACAAACTCATCTATGCTGTTGACATAGATTCATGTGTCATAATTCTTCCTAAGAGTTTTAGTTTTAAAAATCAAAAGTTGACCTTTACATTTTCCAGACAGTAATAATCCAGTGGTTCCCAACTTTTTTTTTTTTATCTCCTGACCTCACTTTGACTCTATGAAACTCTTGCACCCCCAGACATCCATACACCACACAGCTTTTTGGTACAAATAAATCAGCTTCCTGCCTTTTTTTATAAGCAAACGTTCATGATTGAGCACATTAAGGTGTTTAGGTCAGAGGAGGAACGGCTGGGAGGACGTTTCTGCAGTACGGACGACAGACAAACACAGACTGAAGGTTTCTTGATTTGGCATCGACTGTGGCCCACAGACATTTCAGGCGATTCGATCTGAACTCCATGTGACCCAACGAGGGGTCAGGAGCCCATGGTTGGGATTGCCTGCATTAACAATTTCATCTAACAAAAAAAAAAACGTGATTTGAAGATCCATTTTTGAAAATAAATCACTTGTTATACTAAATATATGCTGAGACTCATATAAAAACAATCCTGTTGAGATCTATTTATGACTCCTAAATAAAATGTTTGTAATTTTAAAATGTTCAAGGAGATAAAACCATCACGTTCACCGTAGATTGCTCAGGATTAGAGAACACTCATTTTCATTGCATTTATTTAGTGCCATTGTCAAATTTTCTCTTCATCATTTAATGACATAAACTCAATAACTATTTGCATTTAAATGAGAAAAAGATAACATTTTATTCCCTGTAATACTCAACATGTCTGTTCCCTGTGTTCACCACTAGAGGGCAGAAAAGTCATGTTGATAAAGCCAGACGCCTCAGGGTTTAAAGGGCCACTCTGTAAAGACCCTCACAAGGTTTTATCTAAATAAGATTTATGTGCAAAGAAATCCAACGAGATGTTTTCATAATTCATCGACTTCATAATCAAACCTTTAAACTGTGATTCTGATGAAGCAGCTAATGTCAGCTCTCTGTACTCATCTTCATCTTCATGGCTCATCTTCATCCATTTAGTGTTTCAGCTGAGACAGCTTGACAGTCGAATTATTGACAGCACAAATCACTAAATATCTGGAGTATAGATATATATATTCAAGACAAGTGGAGCTTGGCTGTAGCATCATGCTAACACAGACGTGTCGGGGTGTGAGGGTTAGGAAGTAGAGTGAGCACTAACGAGCGAGCTCCGTGACCCCGACGTCTGACCTCCACTTGGACGTTTACACTGGATGTAAAACCAATCTGGAGAGTGTTCCTCAGAGAGGATGGAAGTGGATGAGACGGGAATGTAGTGTGCAGTGGCTTGTACTGTATGTAGACCGCTGCACTTACATTTGTAGGAGCTCAGAGAGCGCGGTAAAGAGAGAGAGAGAGAGTGAACACTGATAAAAAAAAGGTCAGAGCGGCCAATTAGAGACAGAGAGACCCTTTCAGTATTCTTATAAACGGCAGGAAAGTGGAAGTATTTTGAAACTCCAAATATTTCTCGGAGTGAGAAACCCCCGTGGTGTGAAGCACTGAGCTGTGTTGTTGCTCTTCATTCGGTGCTCTGAATGTCATTGTGTGGTGCCGTGAATGACCCAGGATGTCTGAGAGGAACTCCAAGGTTTGTGTGTGTGATTTCTTTGTCGGTGTATTTGATTGAAAGTAAACTTCCCTTGATGAAGAGACTCGACTCAGAGGTGATCTCTGTGTAGTTTGGAGTTAGCATTGAATGAACACCAGATAGAAGCATCATATCTCCTGCTGCTGCTGCTGCTGTGTGAAGGATGAAGACGAAGACTCCTCAATCTTGAACTCAAATGCCTCCTTGTTTCCTTCCTTCAGCTTCTTTTCTTCAGTTCCCTCTGAATCTCTCGCACAAGAAAACACCGTCCTCCTCCAGCCAGGATAAACACAAGCCTGCACAGTGCCTAGAGAAACTCTGCCATCATAAAGACCTTCATATTGATTTCCTCAATAGGCCGGAGCATAACTGCTTATCGCCTAGAGAACACTTCCACCAACATCGCTGTCCTTTGGACTCACTTCCCTGGAGGTAGAGGAAAGTTCCAGGACTCATTTAGACCCCGATTCCTGCCGCAGTGATAATGGACTCTTCACCTAATAACGTCTCTGGGACATGGCAACGTAGCTTTGGGATTCAAGACCTCACCTGCTGCACACTGCAGCCGGTGAACATGTGACCAGCTCAGCAGTCCTTCACTCAGAACGATCACAGAATGGAAGATTGACTGAATGTTTAGTCACCTAACCAAGCACTTCATCCATTCACACTGATGGCAGAGGTGAGGGAGTCCATCAGTGTTACCTTATTCCATTCACACACATTCACACACATTGGCTCATGCAGCAGCAGCAGTCATTTGGGGTTCAGTGTCTTGCTCAAGGACACTTTGACATATGACTGCTGGAGCTGGGGATTGAACCCGGCCTTCTAACAGAGAGACTACCGACTACCACTGAGCACAGCGTGTATCAAAGCAGCACTGAGAGATATCAGACAGCATCACATCAAACCAAACATACTCTTGTGTATCAGAGTGAATTTCAGCCCTCATGAGGAACCGTTCACCTCTCTGAGTTGAAGAGTTTTTCTTCAGTGGGGGGTAATTGGTCTTTCCTCCTCCAGCTTGTCACATCAAGATGAATGACTTAATTTGTGAAAGCATGTGGCCTTAACCTCCTTAATTAGAACAAATAAATCCACGGGATTGGGAAAAGGTCAGCACAGAAGTAAGCAGTCACGAGAGCAGACGTGTCGAGTCATTCCCACTGATTGACTGCAGCGCTGCTGTCCTTTGTTGCTGCCGGTTCTTTTACATCTGTCTTAATCTGTCTTGAAGATTACTGCAGGCTTTAGTTTGAGTCTGCATGTTAATTGGACTCTGACTTATAGAGCTTTCTTGAGTCTATATCCTCATATCTGCTTATATTTCATGTTTTTGTTTCACCGTTTATCTTCTATCCTGACTCCCACTACTTACGCCACCGTTCGCCGCCATTCATTGTGTTTCCACAGAGAGCGTCTCTGGAGCGTGCCGCCAGCGCCACTACGCTCTGGTCCGTTTTAAATATACGCTGCAGGCACGCATCAAGCTGGACAGGAAGTCGGGCACAGAGCGTCCGCTCAATTTGAAAATAAAACCTAATACACTGGGTGGTGATTCTTTAACAAGCCAAGTGTTGACAATCCTGAACCTTCAAATGAATTAATAAAAGACACGTTTGTGCAGCTTAAAGTAGGAGGGTCATCATGGAGACAGAATGGACGTCCAGCGTCCCAGCACCAGGATGACTCTGTATGTGATCGTTCCCATCATGTCTGACTTTAAGCGGAGTCGTGCAGCCCCTCCCTTTCTCTTTCTTCTCCAGTCTAAACACGCCTCAGGTCCCCTCCACTCCCTCATGCAGCCTATAACTTGGCTCAGTCCTGCAGAATGCCATTGATCCAATAGCATGATGTCAAAGCTTTGCCCCACCAACACACACGGACGCGCCTTATTGGCTTACAGTCTCTGATTTACAGTAACTCGCAGTACCAGCGCCATTTCCTGGAAAGTAGGGCAAAGGTCAGCAAAGCTTTATGTGACTTTTGTCTGCATGCACGAGACTTTATTTGGGTTTTCTTTCCACATACATGATCCATCTAAGAGAGCGAGAAGAAGCCAGACTAGTGTTAGACACACACAGGGCAGGGGTACCCCGATAGGCCCCAGAATCCCCCCCATCAGCACCCAGCGTAGAGGAACAACTATGGCCTTTGTTGGTCACCCCGTGGATCTCACACACAGTTAATATAGACTTTTCCCACTGACTCTGCCAAGAGTCTGAAGTCATTTAATGAAGTGGCGGCTGAGTTTAGAAGGAGCCAGTGTGCTCGCTGCTTGTGCTGACAGAATGGAAAATGTCTGTGTTATGCAGCGAACAGCGAGTGACAAGAGGAGTGTGTTCTGATACTCACCTCCGCACACACACACACACACACACACACACACGGAGAAGGCTGCATGATGAGAGACGCCGCAGTCTCAACAATACCCATGCATTTCTTCTTCTGCAGTACGCCTCATTCTTTGAGATTGGGCCTCACAACAAGTGGTGTTTGGTCTCTGTTTAGTCTCCTTTGAATTCTCAATGTCTTTGTATACAATAAGTGACTCTCAAGTAAAAAAAAAAAAAAAAAAAAAAAAAGAAATGTTAGGGGCAGGCTACAGTAAGAATGCTTGTACACTTATAGTAAGAGAGCGTAATTATTTCACCACTTCTTTGTTTGGCTCATTTATCAGAGCAGCAGCTCACCTTTCATGTCCATTTTCACGCCTGTCTATTTATCCACTGCTATCTGAATGGACAGTATCCCTGTATGTATTTGGTCGCACTTCTATTCAAGTCCCTGTCTTTTCATCCATCTATGGGCAGATTGCAGTCTGTTTTGGTGTTCTATTGTGCAGCTGTCAGTTATTTTCACAACACTCGAGTGTCATTTGCTTCAGATTCCGTCCCTTTCAATTCTGGCTTTTTTTTCCCCCCTCTGTGGCACTGCTAGCGTACATCTCATTGAGCTCGCATCAGCAGGCAAGATTCATTCTTCTCTCTTTTTAAAGCACATTTCTTTTTCTTTTTTTCATAGCACAGCCATAAGCCTCCTTTTTAAATCCAAGGACAATGTGTTTTTGTCCATCCTCCTCCATCCTTTTCATCGGAGAGTGCAGGGATTCTCCCTCTCTCTCTCTCCCTCGCTCTCTTTCTGAGGGCATCTGGGGGACCCCTGAGCGTGGTGCTCCTCTTGAAGCCCGATTGTCTGCCCGTAATGAACCATGCTGAAAGATAACAGAATGAAATGTCATAATTTATGCGAGCCGCGGCGAGGAGCACGTGGCTCGCCGTTTGCCCTGGCTGTGATAGCCTCCTGGTCTGCTCCCATGAACAATACTGAGCCCTGCCAGCAGCACTCGCCCCGCTCTGGTCCAGCAGTCTCGTTGCCCCACGTCCCCTCACTGTCCCCTCTCTGCCATTCAGAGTCACTTTCCACTGAAAGGCCGGCTGTGATCACTGGCATGCCAGAGCATCTCTTCAGCGTCTCTATTGACCCACCCTCTTTGATTCCCCACTAAACATTTTCATTTCATGTCCACAGGCTTGGATCCATACTTAGGGTTGGCAGATGATGTTGGAAAATAAATGTGATATTATGGTATGATAATTCTTCTCTTTAGTGCGAGTGTTCTTGGTCCTTTAGCTGTGCTGCCTTTTACTCTTCCTACTCAGGGAAAATGGAGAAAATGAAATAACTACTTGTCTCTTTCAAGGAAGGATTGACAGCATGGTGAGCTCGATCGCTTTTGGAGCTACTTATTACTCGCCACGGCTGTAATTAAGGAATAAAAATTCACGAGAAATGTTGAGAATCTGCCCTGTAGTCTCTTTTATACTCTCCATCAAATTTACTGAAATCTTACCAGACGGCTGCATTTGTAAAATAAACCCACTGAATAGTAAACTCCCACTTTCTCTGGACTTTTTTCCCGCCAGCCTCTGATGATGTATGCAACAAGTCAGAAGAGAGCCAATGTGTGAACGCAGCAGGTGGTGTTCAGGACAATTCAAAGTGTGCCCATTTATCACGAGGAAACAATGAGAAACCTGCGCAAGAAGTGAGACGGCTTTGTGCTCTTTTCTGTGTGCAAGTTTTCCAATAATATGAAGCATTGATTTAAAAAAAAAAAAAAAAAAAGAACAATTCTGACATCAACAAATCAGGCTCTTGCTTTGTCTTGGATATGTCAGAAATAACATTTTTAGAGGTGAGCTGCATGATTAAACACAAGCTGTCACACTTTTCACCCCATCTTTATCACGACCTTGTTCCTGCAACTCCAGAGTCACGTTTCTACATGAAGTCGGGTGAGTTGATTTGTCAAAAGATATATTCAGGAAAATTCACTTCAAGTGAGCGAGCAGGATTAATGAGTTAAATCTCCCCAGAGCAGTGCTCGATGGGCATAACGGTCGTACATGTGTGAGCGAGGTTTCAGGAACAGAACGTTTGAAATGCTCTTTAAAACTTCAGGGTGTAAAAACTGCTGGAGACAGTCTGTGCTGACACTGACTGTGCCTGTGACCTCTGACCTTGTATGCAGTGACTTTCCCAAAAGAGGACGAAGTCCCTTAAAAACATTCTGAGGATTTGAGGGTGAGCTTTTCTTGTCTTCACTGCACGCTGCTCAGGCACATTTTGTCTGATGAAATCCCGGTGAACTGACCAGAGAACAGAGCAGGAAATCTTCTGGAAAATTCACAGCGAGTGATTGGGAAGCAGCGATGGCGTCTATGTCCTGCGACCACACGGCGACCACACACAGTATCGTGAATGAGTAGTGCGATCTCAGTGCAAGTGGTGAAACTGCTTACTTGTGTTTTCTGCCACCATGTGATGCTCCGCTCTTTTTTTTTTTTTTAATACTTTGAATCTGTGGAACGACAGGCAGCATTTCTTAACAAGGACGTGAATCATCATATCGTCATCACTTCCTGGTCCTTCTTTATAGAGTCACGTATACTCCCTCCAATCAGCCCTCTTATCTGACGTCCAGTCTACGGCCGTCTTCATTCTGCACTAAGTAAGAACCGCAGACTGTGTTGTGTACCTGATTTTAATTTAAGGGAGCTTTAAAGGCGGCTTGTTCTGTAACAAATTAAGCGTTGTGCATGTTGGTGGTGGAAGATGTGCAGCGGAGACGAAGAGGTGGAGAGACTTGAACAGAGGCTTGATTGATGCTCCTGACGAGCAGATGCAGAATGCTGCTGTGTGTTTGGATGTTTCGGTCTGTATGTTGGTCTTCATGAGTCGTCCTGGACCAGGAGAGAAGAACAGCAGCGATGAAAACATGTCTGGAGCTTTTTCTTAATCCTCGTACAGAAAAACTGAAAAGCAGCAGCACAACTCCCCTCCTTTTTTTTTAGAGCCAAGCATGGTAACCCAGTGTGAAGCCAAAATAAACATCTCAATGATGACTACATGCTGAAACGTGCTGAAGTGCAGTTGCCATTGGAGAGGAAAATCAGCTGCAGTTGGGCTCCTTCAGTGCATGTGGGGAGAGTAGTCCGTATTAGGGGAGTAGATGTTTCATTGAATATGCTGCTGAAATGTTTGAACACATTTAACCCCACAGACACAAAATATTTTCATGACATATTTCATGATCGAGGGCAGCTCTCTTTTTTTTGCTGATGAGAACACCCGTTTAGAGGGTCCTGGATGGAGTGCAGTGGTTGGTGCGTGCGTCCCCATATATGGAGGCTGTAGTCCTCAACGCGGGCGGCCCGGGTTCGACTCCAGATTGTGGCTCCTTTCCCGCATGTCATTCCCCCGCTCTCTGTCCCTGGTTTCCATCTCTGTCCACTGTCCTATCTCTCCAATAAAGGAACAAAACGCCCCAAAGTAAAAAATGATAAGAAAAATATATATGTACATATTTGCGAGTCAGCTTGTAGAGTTTTTTGCGCACCCAAAGCTGTGGTCTGTTGTCTGCAGAGAGAGGACTCGCCATCATGAAAGTTTACATCTTCTGTTGATTCAGCCACAGCTTCACTTACTGAGGTCATGGAAAGGTCAAGTGACGCTGAGAGCACCCTCTGCTGGGTCAGACTGCAAACGACCTCAGACAGCCTGATGCGCTGAGACACTGTAAGTTACATTACACCTCGTACGTGAAGTTTCTCCCACATTGGTCCAAATGAATGTTACAACTTAGAATGAGAATCAACAGACCTCGTCAGTATTGATAAAGTAACATGAGGTGAGATACTTTACAGTGCATATCAGTTTCATATCACATTTCATATATCTATATATATTTATCTATCTATCTGCTGTTCTTCAAGTTTTTCAATACCAGGTTCTTTCACTGTTAAAGTGGCTCCAGTGATTCTGAAGGAAGCTGAACGCTCGCTCCGGTCTCAGCTGACTAAATCCCGCCGTATGAAAGCTTTATTTGTTTACATGAAACGGTTTGTCTGATCGTTGCTTTAGTGCAATGAAGTGTATTTAATGCTCACTTTACGATAATTGATGAAAATCCGATTTGTTGTGCAGCCTTACAACATCTTAAAAACAACAACGCTTGAACAAGTGTTCATTGTTTTGTGAGCACAGAAGAAAGCGGCCAACATTTCCTGTCTGTTTATTCAGATACTCTGATAACGCACTGTAAGCTTTCCCTGCACGGCTAGCTGCCACGCTACAGTTAGTTGTAGGTCAGTGAGTGGAGGCTTTGATCGCTCCCCCTGTGTCTGAGAGTGCACTTGTGTGACTGTGGTCCGGAGGATGCTCCAGTTTACATGGAGCTGGAACGTAGCTGAATGTTGTGTTGAGCGATGCAACGAACCGGCGTTTGGAAGGAAACATGGAGAATGAAGAAAGATAAAAAGCGGCTGAACCAGAGTCTTACTGTAAGCGTGCTCTGAGTGTGCCAGTTCACCAGTTTGGTGGTCCTCCTCTGAAGGTTGTTAATTAGTGCAGAATGTCGACTACAGTTCTACTGCCAGCTCTGATGAAAAGAGGAAAGGGAGAGAGAGAGGGAAAACTGTGCAGCTGCCAAGAAAGAGGAATTTGTGATAGGTCGAGAGTTGTTCCAAATGCTGGAGAGAAGCACGGAGCCTCTGAGAGTCCCTGCCTCCTGAACCATGTGTTTTCTGTAGAAGCCTTGGCTGACGAGTCGCACACACTCGAGTGTAGTGGGATACGAATAATTGAAGAAACGTAAGCCTTTTTCACACATGCTCTCCTGAAAACTTTGAGAAAATGTCAGAAGAGAAAGACTGCCAGTTAAACCTCCCTCAGTCTTCATGCTGAGGGAGACTGGAGGCAGGATGTAAAAAGAGTCTGATGCTTTTGGCCTTTTTATCAGTGCAACTGAAGCGCGGACAACGTACTGGGGAGCAGAATAAAGTATGAAGCAGCTTGAAGCTGCACCGGCCACTCGTCACGTTCATCAAACCAAAGTCCCCAAGCGCTTTATTCCGATTATCCACATTCTATTCTCTTTCATTAATGTTTTAAATTGACACTGTTTACATTTCCTTTTCCCTGTTGTTGAAGTTGCTGTAACACCCACATTCCCCCCATTTAGGAATCAATAAAGTTTATCCTTATTAGATTAGAAAATGTGAGCTCAGTTCACACACTCATCAAACGCTATCCACACAATTACAACAGTAAGTGTACAGTACACAACAAGTCAATAAATAACAAAGAGCATTGAAAGCGTTTGCCTTGAGTCAAACTATCGTAGTGCTGCAGGAACCAAAGTCGTCCTGAGCAGTTCAGTTCATTAAGGCATCACTAGTCGCTCACTGAGGGATCTTCGGGGTTAATAACACTGTGCAGAGGATTACCTTGAGAGATAAAAACAGTCTTTAGTTTGCTCCTCATTTTCTTCCTGAAGTGAGTTTGGTTTAAAGCCGTTTTGATCAGGCACATCCTCGCACATCGCACGAGGATAATAAGAGAAGCTTCAAGAACGTCTGCTGATTTCTTCAGTGCACAACAAGACTTTGTAAAGACCAACATCGAAACAGACCTGCTCACTTACTGCAAGGCTACAACTAGATTCCTTTTGAGATTATTTCCCATCATGCACCTGGTGGAATTGTCCAACTACAATTTCTGAAAAAGAGAAGAAACGGGTGGCGTTGTGGAGACAGAAAGTCCTCCCTTTTTTTTACCACGAGAGGATGATCACACTCAACCCTCTGGAGGAAATAAAGACGCTGACAAGGTTTCTGAAGGTGAACCTGCAGAAGATAATAACCGGTAGGAGCTGCAGGGATTTCAGCAGTTCCTATTTGTGTAGTTGATAATCGGAGCCATGTCAAATGATGCTTCAAAGGTCTTAAATCCCTCTGAGGGGAAAAAGTGAATGCTTCCTTCACTTCATTTATGAATGACCGCATGTGAAGCTTTGTGGTAAGGGCGCTAAACGTTTCAAAATATCAACGGAGAAACACCGAAGAACAAAGGCCATCTCAGCGATTGGAACCCAGAGCCAGTCAGTGTGAAAGTATGCGAGTGTATGGAGCAGTAAGTCCTCGTCAAACAGAGCAGAATAAAGCAGGCCGGAGGATTACATAAGACCTGCAAAGAGAAGGTGTTCCTTAGGTAAAGGCTGGCTGAGGTGTGCATGTACAGTGACAGTAACAAAGAGAAGGTCATTATTTAAATGTACCAGTGTGTCAGTACAATTATTCACCCTAGAACACACACACACACACACACACACACACACACACCTTGTTCGGCACTGTACAGACCCTGGGAGTCGAGAGGATGGTTGGATGGAAAACAACATTATGTCATGGAAGTTGCAGCCTCCCTGACTGGCCACACTGTGGAGCTTTGTGTGCAGCAGTCAGAGGAGCTGAAAGGATGAATAATGTGATGGATGCTTCACTGTACACCACATTAAACAGATGTAACATCACACAGAGGTGTAGAGCTGCAGCAACACTGCAGAATAAAGAAAAAAATACAAGCAAATACATTTGTCTAATTTCCTGTCAAAAACACTGAACATGTGCCACTTTCACCTGATGAACCCTCGTGAACTCATTTCAACACAACGAGGGGAAGTAATGGCTTATTAGGAGTTAAATTTAATCTGCAAATGTGGGAAGTAAATTTGTCTTAAAATGAGATGAACATGTTTCAAGATACTCAACATTAACAGATAAAAAAAAAAAAGGACCTGTTGTTTTTTCTTGTCATATGTCAGAATAAGAAGTTTCACTACTTGTTCTTTAAACGGGGCTTTTATAAAGGGTATTGAAATATCAGAATTGAGATAAATCCGCCCGTTTAGTTTTGCAGTGAAAGAGTTTTTTCAAGTTTCTGATCATGTATGGACTTTTTTTTTTTGTTATTAATCATGACTTTTTTTTTTTAACTTAATACCTGGAGACAAGCCAGTTCAAAATCATTTTAAAAACTTGAAATGAAAACGAATTAAAGTTTTCCGACATAAGTGACATAAACAACGGTTTCATTAACGTTTTCAGTCCTTTGCTTTGTGCGCCCTGACAGTGTCCAGTGAAAACATGCAAGTCGTCTTTGTGAAGCATCCAGTCACACATTTCCATCACCCTCGCTCACTCTCTGTTTTTTTGGTCTGCCTCCTAACATCTGCTCCCAGCCAGCCACCTGTCTGCTGTCAAATGCAATATTAATGTCTGCCATATACTTGTTAATTATTTCCCCTGAATGTGGTCATGTCAAGCTGAATATGCATAACAGGATTGTAAAGGACCATTTTATTAGAAGTGATCACTCTCTTTCTCCCTCCTCTCTCCCTTTCTTTCTCGCTGTGTCCCAATGCCGTCTTTCTATCCACTCAAGTAGTATGGTGTGTGTGTGTGTGTGTGTGTGTGTGTCTCAGCTCAGCGTGCCTCCATACACCAACCAGTGCTTGTTTCCCAGGAGACACACAACTGCGTGTGCTGGGAGGGTGGCAGAGGGATGGTCGAGGGGGCGGATGGAGGGGATTGGGTGATGGAGGGGTGGCATGTCGAACCGGGGATGGAAAGGAGGACTGTCGAGGGGTGAAGTAATGAGAGGTGTTGTGAGAGGGGGGGGGGGGGGGAGTAGCAGCAAAGCGAGGCCAGGCCAGGCGGGTGGCATGGCGGTGGGGCCTCCTTGTGTCCCGGTCTCCCTTGTCCCTCCTGGTCGCTTTTTTGCGGACAGCATCTGCAGCCTGCTTTACATGCAAAACACACCCTGCAGAGAGGGCGTCTACACATGGGGCTAAGGGGGCCATGAAGAAAAGCATTCCTGAGGCAGTGCTGGGAGAAGAGGGAGGTGGGTCTCTCTCTACCAGTGTCTCACCCAGATGAAGCCGTGGGGGGAAGCGGTAATGAGGAATGAGAGGATAAATTCACTGCAGATTATTTTGCTTTGGATGGGTCTCAAGCTCATTTCCATACACAGTCACTGCTATTGTTTCTGTCCTGACAGGGGCAGCTTCATTTACACTAGACTTGACACTATCTACAACAACTTCATGCTGATTTCCTGTTTAGTCCGGGAACACGCTATTATATCTGTCAAAGTGGATCAACAGGGGCGAATTTAAGACAGAACTTTTCCTCTTCTTACTGACAATTTAAGACATCAGAAAATCAACATCCACTCACTTTCTGTCCAGTTTCTAAAAAGGATTCACTGATTGTGTAAACCAGGAGCCATGTTTTTTTCTTTGTTTTTTTTAGTTCTCTGTCCATGCCGACATTCTCCCTCGTTTGACTCTAAACACAGATCCGTTTGTCCAACAGTCGACTTCCTCTGCCCGATATTAAAAGGAAACTCTTCTCTGAATCAGCTGTTTGGCACACGAGCTGCCCGCGTTAAATTGATACGACACGGCATACAAACGGTCGGCTACTCACATCAGTTTAAGCAGCTGTGGCTCAGCGTGTAGAGTCGGTCGTCTCTCGACCTGAAGGTTCGATCCCCAGCTCCTTCAGCCGCTCGTCCGATGTGTCCTTGGGCAAGGTACTTCACCCCAAGTTGCTCCCTCTGCTTCTTCAGCGGTGTGTGAATGGGATTAGTCACTTGTGATGGAAAGCTCTGCCATCAGTGTGTGAATGTGTCGGCGTGACCTGCGGACCATCAACCATCTGTTGATACTAATATTAAAGGGATGCGTTGGGACAGTTTCTAATATTTTCCAGGTTCTGCTCGTGACCTCTCTAACCAGGCTGGGGGAGTTGTCCAGGAACTAGTCAGAACAAAGTTGTCCCCTGAGCTGGCAGCATGGTGTCCCATTGTTTATAGAGGAAAAAACATTAACACAGAACCGAGCTCTAATATTATAATCATGTATTTTATTCCACCGCTTTCTATTTTTCCCTTTTCCTTCCATTATGCGCAGCCTTAAGTCACTGCTCTGCGCTGAACAATGTATCCAACACTAACCAGATGTCACGGCAGTGTGAGTCATCTCATGCAGTGGACAGTGTGTGTGTGTGTGTGTGTGTGTGTGTGTGCTTCCTAAAGGGAATGCCACCTGCCAAGGAAAGCAGTCAACACACTTGACCATTTCTTTTTATTGTGTTTTTAGCCGTTATAAAGCTCAAACAACAGTTGTGCTCGTCACATGTAATTTGTTTCCAGTGAGCTTACATGATGCCAGACAGCGCCTATTAGAAGCTTTTGAGAAAATACCACAGAGGCAGATTATGTCTAATGTATCGCAGGCATGGGAGTCAGTGCTGGACTGTCATTATGCCCACACTCACCAGAGTCAGTCTGAGGTCACCGAATGTCTCGGTTGAATGTTCTCTGCCAGGGACTGAGGAGAGCTGTAATTGACTCATTGAAGGGACTCTCGCTGCAGGTTAGCTCCTCTGTCTTTGTCGTCACTTACAGGTAAATCAGTTTTAGGCTTTCTCCCTGCTGCTGTCTTTATCAGTGTGCGACAATATTATCTATCGATCTATCTAATGTGAACGAGTCGTGAAAAAGTACGACGAAGATAAATGGTGTTTTTTGGTTTCATCAGATCCCAGCAGCATGTCGTGCTTCAGGTGACTTTGTTGGCGTCACACGTCCTGTAATCAGACTTTTGCATCTGCACACAAATCACAAAGTGCAACCACATTGTTCTAGTAGCTCTCGTGTTCGTCACACTGACTCACTGCTGTCTGTGTTACTGTGTCAATTTATCGAATTGCCCTCCACGTAGACTTTTGATTGGTCGTTGATCACTCTTTAAAAAAGACACAAAAAAAGAACTGAGTTTATCATAACCATATTGAGCATACTTTTGCAGGTTTTGCCTTCTGCACGCCCCTCTCCACTCCTGCACATCCATTTCCACAGAAGGCAGCTTCCTCTTTCTCTTTTCATTCCCGCTGCAGAAGCGAATTGTGTAAGATCGCTCTCTTTGTGTAACTAGTGTGTGCAATAATAAACACAGGAAATGAGTGCTATTGCCTCACTTAATGTTAACATTATACATATCAGGAGGTAGATTGCAAGCCTGTTCAGGTTTCAAAGTGCCGGCTGTCACAAGCAGCGGCCTATGGAAGAGATGAATGAGCTGTTTCCAGCCCATTATGTCAATCATCCGGTATTTGAGCCAGGTCGAAATGAATACATCTTTTCATTCACTGGAGTGGAGATTGTGTCAGGGATTTTCTGAAGTGAACATACGTACAGACTGAGGCAGTCTGGGAAAAGACACTTCATGTCAATCAGAACGCATGCTGTGGCTCAGACCTGTAAATCTGCACAGTCAATATTTAATGTCGGCCAAAGAGTTGAAAGAAGGTCGTTCAGCACCATGATCAGAAACTAAACGTGTGACGCTCATTCTGAAGCCCCTTACTGAACCCCTCCTCACCAAGAATGTCAGTGTTGACATTTTAGTCTCGCACTAAATTGATGGTCGTCCACATTTGGTGAGTTCGGCCCCGTGTTCAGCTGTGTGTCCTTAAGAGGGAGTTTGCACCATGTTTCCACTTTCCAAAGAGACATACTGCACATTCAGAGACACCAATCCTGTGAACGCACTTACAGTCATGGACTCATCAAGCACTTCCATGTAGGCCTAACCCAGTCCCTTTAAATATTTCTGACACCGTGCATGTGGGGAAGTCTCTCACATGCAGTGTGTTGCTTGCATGAGCATGCAGCCTGCAGGAAGCTGCTGAGACCTGGAGAGCTCCCCTTCCTGCAGCTGGGGCTGCTTGAGAAACTTGCTGGCTGATCCACTGCCGGTGTTCAGAGCCAAAAGAGGAACTCCAGGAATCAACTTTTGTGTCCTCCTTCAGCACATACCTTGCATGCTTGCAGACGAATAAGGAAATCCTTAAATGCTTAATTATTGCCAGTTTATTCTTTCTTCTCTTTGCTGAGATAAAGAAATCCTCTGCCCGATACCAGATGTTTAAGTGACTCGGAAAGGATGAGGAGAAGCGTTGTATAATTACAAATGTACACAATTAAGATCGTGTTTTAAATGCAACTCTGATAGTTGTACAGCGGACGAGTGCGTGCTCGGCCGCCTGTGTGGCGCCCTCAAACGGAAACTCCTGTGAAATAATCCAGTCTTAATTTTGCTGTTTTGGAATTGTGCAGTTCATAATCTATGAGGTCTCCAGTTCTCACACCCCCAACAGGAATGGTGTGTGTTTGTGTGTTTGTGTGTATTTCCGGGGTTTTGTCTGTGTGTCGCTGCAAAACATGCTGGTTTTGCATCGTCGGTTTCTATGTGCATGCTCTTGTGTTTCTGTGTGTTGTGGGTAGCATCTTTAAGTGCATTAATGTGTCAGAAAGAGCTCCAGAGGATTCATATGTATCTCATTAATTCAGATGACAACACCCCCAAAGCATGGAAAAAACAAACAGCAATAAAAACAAGCAACAATACGATCACAGTCAGATTCCTGCGTGGTGCCATATCTTAAATGAACAACAGAACCCGTTCATGGGACCCGACGTCATTCGGTTACATTCACTGTATGGTGGTTTACATTAAAGGTTTGCCTCCAGTGTGTTCTTTGAAAGCCATGTTTCCATTGCAGCTAGTAATTGTGGCTCCTCTATATCCATGAGTGCAGATGTAGCTGCTTAAAGTGCCTCTCCACTGAGCCTGCTCTCTGCAATATTTAAGCCCTCTTTTCCAGCGTCATGTGTGGCGGCCCACAACAAGCCCGCATGAACTCCCATCCACGTTCATGTTCATGGGAAACGGAGGCTTGTTGTGTTGCCAAATCAAACTTCATTTTAACCTGATACCTTTTCTTGAACTCTGCCGAAACCTAAAACGAAACCGAAAACAATATGTTGGTTTTTCTTTCTTTGTGTGCTTCAACAGCTCTGAGTTCTCTCCTGCCGTCCAAAATAGTGCCGCTCCTTTCATCCTGCTCCCTTTTAAAGTCACACTTCTCTGACACCGACGATGAGATGGAAGCCACAAGTCTCCTCTCCCTGTAATTTTCCACGTCTCCTACACACAGAGCTTGAGCAGATGGAGATGCCGCTCTCGGTTCACATGTGCACGTGTTTCTCTTACGTGTAAATAAATACAACTTTCCAAATCTCGCTCTGTATGTGAATGTGTTTGTGATGATGCACCCTGCATGTCGTAGCACAATGCTGCAACCACTGTTCAATGAGATTTTTCTGCTTCCTCCTCCTCCTCCTCCTCCTCCTCCTCCTCCTCTGTCCCCACCAACCCGACCTCCACAGCTTGGTCAGGGGGGATCCCTGTGTCATGTCCTCTACTTTGACATGACAGAAACTTTCTTCCATTTTTCAGTCCCCCCCCCCCCCCCCCCCCCCCCCCCCCCCCCCACACACACACACACACACACACACACACACCCACACAACAGCCAGACATCCCCTGTCTTGTCCCAGCTAGCTAGCGGCTGCAGAGCGAGGGAACAGGAGGCCCCACCACTGGGCCAGCTGTTCCAGACCCCCTCGCCGCCCTGGGCCCCACATTCCCTCATTCAAGGGAGCTTTGTAGTTCTGACATCTTGGAACAGTTGAGCAGCTCAGCTTCTAATGCTGCTGTAATGGTGAGAGAGAGGGAGAGACATGGAGAGGGAGGGAGAGCGAGGAGGAGAGGAAAAAAAAAAAGAAAAAAGAATGAGACCGGCTTTATGTGTGCTTGCTTGTTATGCTCGGTCGCTCCACTCCTCCCTCCCCCTCGATCCCTTCAGCCCCCTCATCTTGAATCCCTTTACTGTACTTTAAGCCGAGCCTCAGCGCTGCAGTGATTTCTACCTTTTTCCTCCTGTGTCCCTGCCTCGTAACACTCTTTTTATCCTCCTTTGTAATGTGCCACAGTGTTTCATACAGTCTGCTCCTCACTCAGACAGTCTGAGGCCTTCTGCTGATGTTCTGCGCTGTGCCGTCCTGCTGCTGCTGCTCTGTGTCTGACGTCGTTTCAAGCACAGTTAAGTCGACTATGATCATCACTGCTGTCCTTGTCCTCCTCATGTCTGCAGCTTTACAAGTATTTGCCCTTCTGTAAATACTGTATAAAAACATGAGTTCTCATGAACACCACCCATTGGTTATTGAAGGGATGTTTTGAAGCCATGCCTTTCAGTCTACCAAACACGACGCGGCGCAGAGCTGGAGCTGAGTCGAGTCTCGAACCTCCTGACAGACGGCTTCAGCTACACGCCTTATTATCAATAACTCTACTCCTTCATCACATCTAAATGAACGAGTCAAAACTAAACTCTACCGCCTTACTGTGTGCCGATAGAAACACGAACTAATCCTCCCGACTCCGTTCTGGGACCAGGCTGTGTGTGTGACTCCCACAGTCGGCCTCCAGTGGACATTTAAAAAAAACAGCACCGGCTTCATTTATCATCACTGGAGGTTTCCGTCGATGTCACATACCTGCCTTTACCTTCCATCCATGTTCTTCAATATGTTTCACATCTCAGCTGACGCAACATGACCCGTCTCTCCTCCGTCCTCGCTCCCACAGTACTCACCATGTTCATGGGTTTTTTTTGTCTGGCTCTCTTTAATGCACTTATCCTGTGGTACTTCCAGGTCAAAACCTGACGTGAGAACTGTGGAGCATGTGCAAGAACGCCTACGCCAGTTAGGCTCTGACTGTTGTGTAAACATGCGAGACAACCACATTATCTAGGTGTGCTGGTCCGATTTAAGTTCAGTCAGACTTGTCTACATGTATTTGAAAAGTGCACTTCTTGTTGGAGTGTGTTGAACGATCACTCTTACATGTTGTGTTCGAGGACACTTTTCTGCATATGAAGAGAGCGTTATCGTCTGAGGGTAAATAAGCCGTCTCAATAATGCCTCTCTCATTTTTAAGCCTGAGGATTTGCATAAGGATCGGTTTCATCAATCAGTGCCAACACTTGAAGCAGTTAGGAAAAGCATGCGCTCAGCTTTGTTTTGGCAGACGACGCCTTCTACCTGCCAGCAACGTGCCGCCGCTGTTAGCTCTTAAATGCGTTCCGTGGAATTGTTTGGTATGCCTTTTCTTCCTACAGCTATCTCTGTCACTACTTCTAACGTAGATGATTGGCATGGTGCCCAAGTTATAACTCGCTGAACTGCAGGACGACTGCCAGCGTCGCTCTTTACACAGCCCCGCTTCTCCTCAGTGACGTGCCATTCAGGAAAGGCCAGTTTTATGGGCTAATCGGGAAGGTTTATCTGAGGTTATGGAACTTTAGATCTCAAGACCAGACTAATTGCTCTCTCCACTCCCTTGTCACAGTGGAACGGCTATTTGTTCAGGCCACTTATCCACCTCAATCAGTTCAAGTCACTTTTTGTCCACAGAGAACTTCATGGGAAACTCAGCCTGATCAGGAGAGCGTTCAGAGCGCTGTGTTGTGTAGAGTGTGTTTGTACCTATGCGTGTCTGTGTTTGAGGACACATGTTGTCCTGTCTTACAGTGCCTGACACAACAAGATTCCTCGTCATTTAAAAAAACCCTCCATGGCAGTATAAAACAGTGGGCTCATAGCTTGCAGGAACCCTCTGGTCAATGACATGCAGACCTTTTAAATTCCTCCCAGTGCAGCTCTCTCAATAGTCTCTCTGATGGAGCTGTCCTACGCAGATATCGCTGATGCCCCTCTCCTGCAGATGCATTACACACAAACAATGAATATGCTCTTGTTTGAATGCTGTAAGCAGCAAAGAGAGAGTCTCCAAGTGAGAGAGAGAGAGAGAGAGAGAGGAAAAAGACGTGTGGTCGCTTGTTGCAGTACCTGCTGATGACCTTAAGATGGAACTGCTGCATTCATTTTAGTTCACATGGCATCATGAGTAGAAGATACAAGCAGAGATCAAACAAAGAAAAGAACACGAGGGTAGTAATTGGCCTGATTTGGCAAGAAGAAGTGAGCAACAGGAAGACCCCGAGGATTAAAACTGTGATTCCATCTCGGATGAGTAATATCTAAAATGGATCTTTTTATGGCACGATCTGTCATGCCAGCAGACAACTGTGACAGCACAGTTTCATGGCACGCTGAAGGGCTGCTAGGAAATCACATGTGCACAATTAGCTTAAAGTTATTAGTTGTGCAGTGAGTCATGATGCCACAAGTTCAGAAATATGACCTTGACTCTACATGTTTGCTGATTGACTCTGATAATCCAGATTTGGAGCTCAGTGTTTGTCGGAGCGGCCGGGCTGTGTCAGGAGACGGGACGTGATGGTCAAACGACAACAATGGAGGATGAAGAAAGCGAGTCTGAGACTTCAGCCCTGATGTTAGTGCTGCCTAGAATTATTCACTTTCACAAAAAGAACACACTACACAGAAAGGTATGAGGCAGCTTTATGTAAAGCTGAAAACTGGGCTCACACCTGTGTGTGTGATACACATCAGAGAGGCGTCGATCCACTTTTTTTTAATCCAATTCCAATACGTACAGATTAAGGTTTTTTGATATAACTAATAATGTGATGTATGCGTAAGGCGACGCTGAGCTGTAGTAAACCTGGCGGTGCGTTGCATCGTGGCTTCACAGACAAACAGGAAGCAGCTGTCAGGGTTTTCAAATTAAGTCTTTTAAACTGAAATGTATCAGAGCTGTACTTTTGATCACATAAAGGGGCTGTTTCATCTCTTCGGACCGTCGTCATGGAGACAATTAGTGGGCACTTCAGTCTGAGCGTCTTTAAAGTGAGACCGTGCGAGGTGAGAAGGTTGAAGTGGATCATCACTGATACAAGGTCGGATCAGTCCCATCTCTAATTTAGTCTTCCTCATGTGCCCGCCCACACTGGATGTCTTCTCTTTATATCTCTCCTTTTATATTCACACACCAGCTCACCCTGACTTGATTTAGGGGGCTGGTTGAGGAACCCCCCCCCCAAAAAACAAAAAAACAACCCATCCATTTGTGGACACGATTGCGGCTCATCCCTACATTTTCAGGATTTTTTTCCCCCATGTTTAAAAACACCAGTAGAAACTTCTCTGTTCAAGTGTAATCTTAACTAATCCATTCATAAAGCTCAGTTTAATCGTGATAAGAAGCACTGCTCAGTCAAAGCAAACAACTTCACAAAGCCTCAGCACAATAACCCTGATGTTTCTTTAAAGGTCGTTTCTCCGGTCTGGGCACAAAACTATTGAACAGGATTTAAAAGAAAGGATAACAGACGGTCTGCTTTGATAGACGAGCAGAAATAAAGACACATTTCACATCTGCACTCCTGAACATGAATTCAGGAGAGCAGATGAAAATCTTGCAGAAATCCTTCAGAGCTGGTTGTTCAAATATGCTCCTGACAGACAGGCGGACATTTTCACCCTCGCAAGAAAAAGTCCAGGTAAAGTCTGAATTTGTAAAGTCGTGAAAGTTTTGTGAACTACGATGGGCAGGAACATCTCACTGGAAGGATCCATCCAGTTTCAGTGTCCTTGGATCTCGACCCACATGAGAGACTAAACCCTTCCTCCTGCAGTACGACATCACTCGACTCTCACCTTTGAATTATGTCGGTCTTGGATACTTATTGAGTATGACGGTCGATCAAAATCCTCCCTGATAATCTGATACTGCCGTCAGTAAAATCCCTTATTCCAAGCCTGAAGTGACATTTTCTGCTGCCGCTGTAAGAGCACAAAGAGTGAGTTAGTGAACACCGGAAATCTGTTAATATAAGAGATTCTCCTTCAGTATTGTGCATGGTAAACAGAAGCCCAGTTGAATATATACATTAAGAACGAACTGGAAGGATCAGCTGAACAAGCGGTGCTGCTTTAGATTCCTTTTGTGTCACACTGCGCCTGGATTTGATTATAACGACAGACAGAACTTGGCGTCCGCAGCGTCAGACATATACAGTTAATCCTATGCACATTGGAGATTGTTGACATTTGGCATGTGTACGTATGGAGTCAAAGGCAGTGTTTGAGCAGTTGGGAGTTTTGAATGAAGGGCTTGGCAAAACGTGTGGAGTGACAGACAGAGGGCATGTGAGGTTTGTTTTCCGTCTCGAATCAGTCATCACATTTTCAGACCGTCTTATTAGTTCTTTTTTGGTTTACAGTTACCTTTTTCATGGTTACATGTGTTTGGATTAGACGAGCAGACGTGTAGATTTCCTAACCTGATGATGCTGGAGATCAGAGTCAAACTTTCATGCACGCATCCTGGAGCTCCTGAGGTTTTCAGGGGGCCCACAGGTGTGCTGCCATCTGGGAGCGAACCGTTGAAACCTTCCAGAGTCTCCTGTGGCAGCGTGCAACGATCACGTTTAATGATTTAATGTGAGCGTTTGATTGCATGTGATTCATGAATGTATGGTTTGTTTGGTTTCATGTGAAACTTTATAGCCTTAATGTTTACTGCTCTCAACCACACATCCATCACCGCACGGTCAACCCGAATATCATTTCATATGTCAACATTCTTTTAATAAATATCGCTTTCTTGATTCAATAGGTACCATGTCATACAATGATCATTAACCCCCTCCCCCCCCACACACACACACACACACACACACACACACACACACACACACACACACACATATTACAATAACATAACCATACCAGGGAGAAAATAAATACAATTACTAAAAAACAAGCAAGCACAAAAACACAACAACAACATTACAATGATAGGTGTCCCTCCCTTCCTTCTTATAAAGTACTCACACATGTTAGTATAGAGCATAGTGAGAGCCTCAGTCGTCCTGTAGTCTCTTTGATTTAGTTACACGGTTGATCACGGGGCCCCAGACACAAATTTTCTGATGATCAAATGATGCTTAAATTTCTCCAGATTTAAAAACATCATGACGTCCTTTAACCAGTGCAAAGCTGTGGGAGGTAGTGGGGACTTTTTTTTATAATAATAATAATAAAAATATAAAATAATATTCCTCATTTTTACTCAGTTCTCGCGACCCAGTAGAGGTCTGATAAGATAAATAAATACTTTATTGATCCAGAGGGAAATTCAAGGCATCCAGTAGCAGGACAAAGACATTAGTTACAATAAACGACTGCTGTCCCCCCTCCCCTCTCTATATACTATGGCCAAAACAAGAGTGAGAGCCCCATATGTGACTATGAACAAACATTACAAATTAAACCTGTGCTATTAAAAATAGACTTATACTGGTATCAAGAAATGTACATAACCTGTGCAGGAGAGAAAACACACGTTATTTAAAAGAGACCTGGAGACAGTTTAGGAACCTCAGACCCAGCTGACCTTGTGTTGATGATTTCTGTACAGTGGAGGGACTGTAGTGCCAGTGGTTTGAGAGCAGACATTGAACAGTCAATGCAGACAATGCAGATTAAGTCATTAAAGTGTCCAACTATTAAAAGGAGCAGATGAGCATTACGTGTCGAGACAATCGAGTGAAACCAGACATGATTAGGCTGATCATGTCAGCCATTAAGAAGTAGAGGGATGGCAGGTTAGTATTCATCCAGGTGTTACAAACTCTCTGTGCTGTGCTGTCACTTCATTTATTCTTCATGTATTTTAATTTCTGGTTCTTAGGTTGTCTAATACTCTGACTCCTTGTGCAGCCATTTGTTTTTAAAGTGTTCAATCTTCAGTGGTGAAATGATGGATGATATCCTGAAGTTTTACAGCTTTGAAAAAAAACCTGACAGATCTGAAGTGAAATGAATACCAGGCAGCCGTCAGAGAGCGAGCAGCGGGGATCATTTCGAAGGTTGGCCGAGTTTCCTCTGGGCATCTTATAAAGACGCTAAAGTGACATTAACGTCTTTTACAAACCAGAGAGCGGAGGAGGTTCGCTGTCTGATGGAATACAAATGTAAATGTATTTTTACATTCAGAGAGTGCAGGAGCAATGTTTGGTTATTTAAGTAAGTACAAATAATGAAGTAGATGTATTCTTTGTGGCTTTTTGTGCCTTGATTGTAGAGACAGGACGGTTAACGGAGTCAGAGAGAGTGGGGGGGGGGGACGTGGACGTGGACGTGTGGGGGAAAGAGCCGCAGGTCAAATCCATGTGTCCCGGGAGGACCAGCGTGCACGATGACCTCCACACTACCACCTCACTTTGTTGTCTTTGCTGGTTTTATGACACTCATATGATCAACCTGAGTCTTTGTGGTTGATGTTTTTCCTTGCTGTAAAACCAATTTGCCCCCAAAAAGGACACAAAGTCAAATGTAATTTAAATGGTATGCATGCAATGTTATAAACATTTTAAAGATGCGAGCCTGTTTTAACCTTTTGAATAATTTCTCTATTTTATTTTTCTCCTTGCGACAGGGTGCCATAAAGCACCTTGCAATCATGCAAAAAATCATCTCATATTTTTTCCAGTGTTTCTCTATCTCATTTTCGTCACAGTTCATGCAACATGTCGATGTTTGAGCATGGTGTGTGTGTGAGAGGCAACAAAGCAGCCATTGTCATGCGACCAAACAGTGAAATGGAAACACAGTGACGCAGTGGAGGCTGCATGCACGTCCTGTTCTTGGTATTCATATTTTAGAGGATTTCAAGGAATGTGAGGCAACTGGTGTTTTGGGTCGGCTTTTTTTTCTACTTCCTGTTCAGTATTTTTTTTTTTAATTTTTTTTTTTTAATCTAGAGAAACTACTCATAACCATACACAACTGTTGTTGTCACTCCTCCGGGCATGGTTGTCATTGGTTTAGGTTTCAACAGGTGGACGGTTTTTAGTTTACTGAAGTCCGACCTTGACCTGACGGCTGTAGCCGTTAAGAGTTAAGTTAAAATAAATCTTTATCATTCACTTTGACATGATATCTATAACCCTCAAAGCTTTTTAAATACAGCGGTTCATACTTTATCTGTCATTGATACGAACATCCTTTTCTTAGAGATGAGGACCGGTACTGAGAACTGTTATCTCTGACCAAAAAAAAAGAAACATTTGATGTGTTAATGAATTTAAACTGGACCAAACCAGTTAGCCTGAAGGCAAAAAAACATCCAAACATGAATGAGACAGATCGTCCACCAGCTGATTTATTTTCCAAAAGAACAGAATCCTAAACCTTGTGAGCACTAGCGGCTGATTCAAAGTCAAAATGATTTCCGGCTTTTAATATCATGACTAATCAGTGAGATTCAACAGTAAATGTTTGTTTTTAACTTTTATTTAACCACGTTGAGATTAGGAACCTCTTTTCTCAGGGAGACCTGGTCGAGACAGTCAACAGCACCAACACTGATTTACAGAGAGAGACACAAAGTTAGACCTAATACAATTTTTAATGACACCAGCTCCTTGAGTTTTACGTCCAGGCCGAGGCTGCAGAATACCAGACTGCATGTTTTAAATATGCATTTCAGAGTTTTTAAATTCACGTTAAAAATGTAAACTAATTCTCAGTATTTTTAACTTTAAAATCAAATAAATCTAATTTGACTCAGCATCTACATATTTTGTGTTTTTATTTAAGGAAAGGTATAATCTGATTTATTCTGCTCCCTGCTCCCTTCTGAACAAGGGAAAAAATTGTGAATTGTCTTCTGTGAATGTTGTGTGTTTCAACATGTGCTGAACGCATACAATAAAGTGACATACAAAGAAAAGTACTCTGTCTGCCTGACTTTGAGATTTATGATTTTGGCAGTTTGGTCTAAAACTGATAGAGAGTTTCAGAGCGTTTATTCTGTTAGTGTTCATTATTATTTCATGAAAGGATGACACTGTCACGCTACATTCAGTCAGCTTTTGCCCCGTCGGACGGCGCTCGTACTGCCCCACTGGGTCTGTTTCTGCAGCGTGAGCGGCTTTACTCAAGATCACACGGAAAACAGCCGGAACAACGTGGAAAGAAAAATGTGGCTTTTGTTTTTCTTTCTGAGGATGATTAATATGTTGTGTACATTGTGTTTTATTTTGAAATTGACCGCGTTTCCTTGTCGGACTTCCTGTCTGAGATGTTCTGTTCAGCTTGATGCTTCCTTTCAGCGCGCTCCGTCTGAAACAGACTGCGAGTGCGTTTAAAACGGCGTGGAGCGTAGTGATGCTGCTGGCACGCTCCGGAGACGGACTGCGAGGCGTGCTGTGGAAACAGGAACACTGATTGGCTGTTGTGCTGGCGGAGTGCGGTGCGCACAGAGTACGTGATATTTGGCTGTTCCACATGAAGATACAAGACACTGTATGCAGGAGTTTATTTTCACACGTGCACAACATTTGAAATGTGTGAAAGCTCAAACATGAGGTGCCTTGGTGGTTTTAATTGTGTTTAATACATTACATGGTGCTTAGTAAGTTATCACTGAGTCATGTGGTGAAATTAGCTGTTTAAACGCCGCGGGTGTGGTTACTTTCCATCACTTCAGCAGCAGGAAGATGCTGTGACTACAAATAGCTCATGATTAGCAACATGCAAATAATTTCACAAAACATTTTCTGATCTAAATTTCATCACAGTTAAAACGTGACAAACTAAACCAAACGTTGTTTCTCTCGGATCAGCAGTTGAAATCGCAGTAATGAAAGATTCTAGAAATAATGTGTGTGCCTTTACTTTGGGGTAGATTACTGTTGGTCTCATGTTATATTCTCAAGTGGGTTCACTGGTGTGTAAAACACTTAATTGCATCACTTAGGTTTGTGTTGGTTGAAGTTGATTTCAGGAGTAATGTTTCTGTTTGTGTCGAGTCCCGACACTCAAAGCAAGTCGATACTAAATGACTGTGAGGGGTTTAAAATCAATGAGTGGGTTGTCTGCAGGGTGTCAGTGATAACTTCTGAATGCACGCACTCTTGGCAGTTAGACTGAGTGAGATGATTTCATAAGAGACGGTTTCATTCGATTTATTGCTTCATATCAAAGAGACGTAGAAAACAGGCTGAACAGAGGAAATGATTTGGAAATGGCACGTTCAAGTTTCCTGTTGGACACAATATGTAGGACGTGTTGGTCCTCAGGCCAAGCTTGTGGTCACTTCACTGCTGGTGGGAAAACCCAAAGTCAAGATTGTTGCTGACTAAACAAGAACGGAGCCTAAAAGTGTTCAACTTACTGGAGATGTCCGAACAAGTCGCCAGTTCTCCACATTTGACTAATTTTATTCAGAGGTTCACTTCCTGTGTTTGAAAAGGAAGCATACTTAAATCCACCAATCAGCTGGTTTGGTGACTTCCAAGTGATTTGATGCATCAGCAGTAAGGTTATCAAAAAAATCAATACTCGGGTACTATTCGATTCCACGTGTGTTCAAATGAGACAATCCAGCTGTGAAAAAAGAGAGCTAGCAAGATGCATCGATTTAAATTTTATTCTGAAATGTTGCCTTTGTAGTTGTGTAACTTTTAGAAGTTGGTTTGACATTTTTGTAATCAAAACTTTTCTGTATATACTTCCATGATATCCAAATGGCTGGTATGGATATTTGTTTTGTATCAAAACTTTAAAAAGTCTGTTATCTTGACTACTGGAGTCGGGAGACGGTCATCCCAAAGTGTGACGTAGACAGATGTTGAGAAGGAGGTGTCAGGCTATGTGACGCACTCATACACTTTTAATCTGTAAATAGTTTGAGCCGATATTACACGATGCACTCGCCAGTTAAGAAGCATTTAATTTGTGTCCTGTTGCTACTCGGGCAGCTCTCTTTCTGGCCGTCACCAGCAGAGGGCGCTCCATGAATTACATCAAGCTTCACCACTCTGCAGATTACACGTACATGCACACTTACTCAACAGTTGCGTGATCATCTTGTCTTCACTATACATTCATTCATTAAGTGTTTGATAACTGTATTTGAGGGATCAACACAATAAATGTGTATTTCTATTTAATTCTATACAAATTATAAATAATATATCTGTATTAATATATCGGTATCAGAGTTTCTTTTTCTCTCTCTGTGTTCGGTATCGGCCCCAAAAATCTCACATTAGTCGGCTCGTAGTCCTACAGACACCCAATGTGGGTAATATCATGTTCTCTTTCAAAACTGCTGCACACTTTACAAATTGCACAAAAACATTCTGGTTCTAAATTTCTTTTTGTAAGAGACAAAAGTTCAACTTTGCTTCGTGAGGCGTCCAAAGGACTTGAGAGAGTCGCTCGGTTCCGACATGTAAATTCCTCTTCCTTCCTCTTGTGGCAGCTTTGGGTTAAAAATACGACTTCTGATCTGTCGCCTTTTTTTTTTTTAGTTTTGGATACAATCGATCATCCAAATAAAAGAGATAGTATTTTTTAAACAGGTGATATTGAAAAGTATTGAACATTTGGACAACCAGTATTCATGTGGAGAAGCAGATGAGAGAGGGGGAAGGTTTTTATTTTTCTGCCTTTGACATCATCTTCACTGTATTTGTCATTTTAAATATTAGTCAGATTTTCAGAGTTTCATCCATGATGGTATTTCTGACCCGTTAAACGTTCGAGGCCTGCAGGAAATTTTGACTAATGAGTAATTCGACAAAGACTCTGTGACTTTCAGCTACAGTAAGTAAGTTTGTCAGAGGAAATTGCTTTGTGAAGCTTGAACTCGTGGGATGATCAGGGCATGTTGGAATGAGAGCAGACACTGGGAAAGTCCTTAATCCCACCTTGTCAGTCAAAGAGAAGCCGGATCAACAACAGCCATTAGCAGTATTTCACTCTCTGCTGCAAACACAGCCTGAGGGGAAGTAGAGGAGACGTGTGTGCTGCTTCTGAAAGTCAAGAAATGATCTTGTCATAATACTGGTTTAGTTTTTCCAGTTACCAACATGGTCGCCATAGCACACCAATCAGACACTTAGTACACGCTGCAAGTTTTTAAAGGCTGTTAAAGTGTTTGATACTAAGTACATCTCTGACCTATGAGCAGAGACAGAACGCATGAAGAGGTGGACTAAATCATTTATTTGTTACTTTTGTAACCATGGTGATATTTGAGCAAAGTCGTGATGCATCATTATGACCTACTTGTGTTGTAGACAGTGTGGTCGATGACATAACAGCGTGCACTACAGAGTACAAAGCTGGCTAGGAGCAGGATAAAAAGTGCCACTGTGAAGTCAGTATGAAGACTTTACAAAGTTCCTCAAACCTGTCACCGAGAGGTTCTTCACCTTCTCCGGCTCACTGACTCAAACCAGCCACAAGCGACTTTTCTACCCTGCAGACATTTAGTGTTGGAGAATAAGTGTGAGGGGAATGACTCGATTTCTGTAAACATTTTTAAGCTTTTTGATTTTAAATAGATCGATAACTTCCAAAAATGGATTTTTAATTTTTTTGCTAATCCGTCACTCTCTGCTAAGTGCTAAGGCTAGCTCTTTAACTCAGTAGAAATGGAGCAGCAAGAAATTCAGCCGCTCTCACAGACGGCTGGAGTAGATCCTGAAGTGCGGACGAATTCAAAATAGACTTTGAATCATTAATTAATCAGAATCGTTTTCAATCGAAAAATAAATTCTGAATCAAACCATGACCACAAGAATCGACTTTGAATAGAACCGTGAGACGCCCAAAGATCCCCAGCCCTCATAGAGAATAGAGATAGTAGTTTTATTAAGCAGAGAAAAGCATGATCTATAGTGCAGTTACAATAATGTATTATTCTCATCCAACCACATGTCACTGTAACATGACAGTAACAGACAGCTCATCGATCGTTCTCTATTTGTGTTAGCTAATATATTAATCTGCATTTTTGAAGGTTCATATTTATTTATTTGTGCCTCTATTGACTTTTATCTGCACCATCTGACTTCCCTTCCATTCTCTTCATTCTCTTATCTGCACACACACACACACACACACACACACACACACACACACACACACACACACACACACACCTCGCACTTTCTCACAGCGTCTTGCCCCGTTTGTTCTAATGTGGGTTTCTTCTCTATAAGTTTGCCTCTTGTAAAAGAGTCTGAAAGATGCATCACAGTTTCTGAAGAAGAAATGTAAAATGTTGTTTTTTTGAATCTAGTTTTTGTAATTCTATTTAAAAATATTTTCTGTTTAATTATTTGAATTAGAATGGATATTGTGTTGCTCTGGCCTGTGTTGCTTTACTATGCAAAGCAGTAAATGAAATAATAATTCAATATGTCTCTACATCCACCTTGAATGCACCCTTCCAGTAGAATCAGGATAATCCTGATTTTTGGCCCCAATTCAAACCTATCCTCGGTTTGGTGTAGAGTTTTAAAATATCCAAGAATCAACATTTGGATTCTGTGGAGGATTGGTTTACCAAATCCGTATCCCACTTGAAGGATAAATCCCATCTCTGCCTTTGAAATACCTGATTTTTGAGATGTAATCCTGCCCAGATTATTCTGATCCAGATTAAACTGTTTTTGACAAACTGGTCCCAGGTGATCTGCATGTTTGTCATCTTGTTGATGATAAATCATATCACGACAATCATCATGAAGTGCGAGTACACGATAGAATCAGCAGCTGCAGAAAAATCTTGAAATGAGTCTTGAGTTTTAACACGAGATGTAAAACCTCAGTGGTGTCTCTCTCTCTCTCTCTCTCTCTCTCTCTCTCTCACACTCAAAACTTTTAAAACTAGCAAAGAATGAAATATAAATATGTAGTAATAATGATATATATCATGATATCATATATCAAACAAGATATTGGGTAAAAACAATATAGTTGTCTCATAGAAAATTAATTTATTACATAAAAAGTTAGTTTATTTTCATGTCCGTACATGTTGAATTTGTGCACCTGAATTTTAATAGAAGACATCGAGTATCGCCATTCATCGAAAAAATGTTGAGATTTGAGTTTTGGTCCATATCGTCATGATGGATTAATGACTAACAAAGAGTCAGTTCTGTTACCTGCTCGTTTGTAAAGTGTATACAAATAAAGGTTGATTTATTGATATACAACAAAAAATGATCATATCATATTTAATCATTTAACTTTTCGTAGGTGTGTTGAAAAACTCCTGCAATAAAAACAGATCAAACTTTGAAACATTTCCAAACATGACACAACCTGCAGCACGGCACGCAGCCCAGTATTTATTTCATCTCGATGATCTTGTTTCGACATTTGGGGGAAAGTGGAATCGGAATTGAAATGGATCTGGATAAATTGCCCAGAACTAACCTCCGTGTGTGAATCATTGTGATGTGATTTCCAAAATATCATTCCTACTGATTTACAAAAAAAAACATCTTTTGTCATCTAATTAAGAGCCACAACTCAGCAAAGAGCCGCGTGCAGCTCGGGTTCAGTATGGAGGAACTAGCCTATCACGCCGCACCAATGACACTCTGTGCAGCACATTTAGCTCCCTGGAAATGAAAGTCAAGGATGCACACTACTTCCTTTCTTTAAACTCTTGTTTTAACATTTAAATTGAGAGTTACATAGAAGGGAAGTGGTGTGTGGTTGTCCTGCGACAGTTCCCCGGTTTCTTCTGTATTACTCTGCTGTTCCCGTGAAAGGGGCTGAGACTGACTTGGGTCTTCAGAGATTTCCACCATCCGTCGACTCAGATTTTCAAGCCATCTGGCGCGCCGAGGCTGTGGATGTGCAGTTTACCTTGTGACTCTCTGTGTGCCACGGCCGCTGAAGTTTGACTTTTGCTTTCAAGGTCATGACCCTCAACTCATTTCCTTCCATGCGGCCATTCTGACAGCAGGGTTAAGTTTATACGATACCCCGGATAAGTGCTACTTGAAAGTGCCAAGTTTCTGGAATCAGCCCTCTCAGCTTTGATACTCTGGTTTCTGTTGTGACCCCGATCCGTCCATATTGGCCCTCTGTCCATCTGGACGGACCCCACACACACACACACACACGCACACACACACACACACATACACCATCCTTTGTTAGTATCTGGCTTCCCACCTCAATAGGAAGTTTTTTAGAGTCACAGATTGCATATTGGTTTTCTCCTTTATTTGGCCATAAGTGATCACTTCACTGGCGGCTGTGGCTCACTTGGTAGAGTCGTTCGGCTCTCAAAGATTGAAGGTTCCTGCAGCCACATGTCGCTTGTGTCCTCGGGCAAAACAACTCCTGCTGCTTTGTCATGAATGTGTATACATGGGATTAGTAGTGATGGTCACTTGACATTGCAGCCTACCATCAGTGTGTGAATGTGTAGGTGTGACGTGCAGTGTCAAAGTGTTTTCAGTAGTCAGAATACAAGTTCCATTTCTTTTAATGAATGAACTATTAACCATTGCAGTTGCACACATTTATCACCATAATGTAAAAGCATTTAAATAAGAGGAGTTGCAGTGATAATATAGAAGTCAGTTAGTTGAGCAGTGAGGTAATGTTGCTTATTAAAATAACAGGTAACTATTTCTGCACAGCTAAGAGTTCATCCAAAGCACGTGCATAGTCCCTGATAAGCTCAGTGAGTCGATAATAACCAATCTGAGATTTGAAGGGTTTTTAGTTCTGTGTGGCCGTTCACAAAGTAACTGTCCCCTGAGAGCTGCCCTGGAATTTGTTGATTCTTTGAACCCTGCGCACAGCCGGCTGGTTTCACAGGCCTGAGGAATCTTTCAGTGGCCCTTGGTGCCAGGAGGAGGGCATCAGGTGTCAGGCCTCAGTCCTCCCTGCTCTGGCCTCCCCGCGGTTTTCGAGGAATGAAGAAGCCAGTCAGATTTCTTAATCAAAGGCTAACTCTTTGAGAGCCAACGTTTCAGAGGATTAAAACACAACACGCGTGTTATTGGTGCAGAACATGTAGCTGTCCTCCTGTGGTTGTGAAAGATTCACGTCCACTTCCCACCCGGTGGAGGAGGTCAGTCTGTCTCTCTCTGTGCTATGCCTGAGTGTTGTCCTTGATAGACTTGGCCCTGTGATAAAAGTCAGCTGGTCTTCAGAAGTGAGAGGAGGGCAAGGTCGACCACAGCATCCCCCTCACAGGTGCCTCCCAAACCTCCATGAAGGACAGCAGCACTGGGGAGGAATTCAACTGATGACGAAAGAGTGCGGAGATCAAGAAATTCAACAGTGACTCACTCTGCTTTTTACAGTAAACGAGTAATGAGATCCAAACTAGTTTGGATTATGAGGGGAGAACGTTTGAGCAGTGAAAATGATTATCATCACATTATTTACCAGTCTATAGATGTTTGTCATGCTCTAAATTAAATCACAGACTGAACTACATTTTCATTTGCCCAAATACTGATGTTTCTCTTACATATTTTCCAACTATGCCCAGATGTAAATGTCCACCGTGTCTTTTGTGAATAGTTCAGAACTCCCATATGTTTTCATTTCAGCAGATTAGCGTCCTTTTTTATTTTATCGTCGTGTCCCCACACTTAGATCAGTGGTGTCTTCAAATGTTTTGTCACTCCATTAGGGCTGCCCCGATTAGTCGACTCGTCACGATGACATCGACTAATTATTTAATAATCAACGTCATTGTTTATTTTTTAAGCTTTTTTTCACTCAGTACTGCCGCTTTACTTCCTGCTGTCTTGTCTGTCTTTCTGCCCTTGACACACATGCACTGTAGTGGTTATCGGGGCCAGCCGTGATGTCACCTGAAAAGGTATGCCCAAACAGTATCATGAGCATGATGACGGCAATGGAGCTCTAAAGTTTAGGAGCACTTTTCAAAAATAAAGAAGATGAATGTGCAATGCAAAATCTGCAAGGCTGAACTTGCCCTACATGGTAGTATGACGACGATGCACGAACATCTGAAAAGGAAGCACATTGTGTCTGATTTAATTTCTGACGAAGAGTCATCTCGGTAAGCTAATTGGCTAGTTAGCGGCTATCATTAACGTGAGCTTTTTACCTTACAGCGGTGTCATGGTTAAACAAGAAATGTGATGACGCTGATGTTTTAAAACGCTACGTTACAGTGCCAAAAAAAATACAATCCTCTTCAATGGACGACTTTGACTTTGTTACCAAGCCAACATCATGCACACCTCAGCAAGCTAATGTCCTGACTGAAGCAATCTTAAACATGTTGTCGACATGAGACCCCTGTCTATGGTTGCCGATCTTGGCTTTAAAGAGATGGTCCAACCCAGAATAGCATGATAACTACCTACCAGGCCGATCCCACTTCACTGCAATGATGGAAAAGAAATATGATGCAACCTTTGAGAAGGTCAGTTTCTGCCTCTCTGGACTCAAACACAATACAGCAATTTCTTTTAGAATTCAACACATTCCATGATGAAATAATTTGCTGACTTTGTTATTAAAACAAGAGCAATGTAATGTCTTTTTATTGATATGTTAAATGTTTATTATTTAACCTACTTTAATGTATTTGATATAACGACTGAATTATTGAATTGGTAGATGCATTTAAATGTGTAAACTGCGTTGTTGTTTTTTTGGGAGGTTTTTTTGCACAAATGCTTACTATTGTTCCACATCCTCCACCCTGACTGCTGATCTTTGGACTAGTCGTGCAGCAGGCGTACCTCGGTGTGTCTTGTCATTTCCTGAGTAAAGGTTGGAAGATGAGCTTCAACCTTGCCACCATGCCTCTTCACCATACAGGTGCAAATATAATGACATGGATGGAAGAGGTTGTTGACATAGTTTGGCATCTTTCCCGCCAAAATAAAAGCAGTAGTTCATGATAGTGGGTCAAGTATGGTGGCAGCAATGCGACTGCTTGAAGAAAAATATGGATGGGCCACTGTTCGCTGTGGTGGGCACACACTCATAGTCAACGCTGCTCTCAAAGGAACCACCATCAGCAGAGCACTAGGTGCTGCTTGGCAGCTAGGGGAGCACTTCAAGAGAAGAGAGTTGGCTCATACAAAGCTAAAGATGAAACAGGAGCACATGAATGTGAAGAAAAATATGCTGATACAAGATGTCAGTACGAGATGGAACAGTACATTCCACATGGTGGAGAGACTCCTGGAGCAGCGCTGGCCTCTTACTGCCACTCTGTCAGATCCCGAGGTATAACTGCAAGGGGGAAGCATTACTTGGACTTGAAGCCAGAGCAGTGGGCTCAGCTAGAAGAACTTAAGCAAGGGTTGGCACCCTTGTAGACTGCTACAGTAGCAGTAGACTGCTTCTGTCTACCTGAGTGGACAGCAGTACACAACCATGTCAGGTCTTCCACAGGTGGTCAAAGGACTGACACCGTCTGTACAGAAAAGCCTATTTGAGACAAACTCAGGAAAATCTTTCATTGCCAATGCAGAAAAAGGGCTAACAGAGAGATGGGGAAGTATTTGCACTATCTCAGCAGAGAAAGAAACCCCAGTTATTCATGCAGCTGCATTGAACACCAGATACAGAAGGTTGAAGCGTTTGGCTCCCGAAGATGGCATCAGAGTGCAGGGGACTGTTGAAGTGCTAGCTGTCAAAGAAGCACATGTTGGGACAGATGCACAACTGCAAAGGGCCAGTGGTTCAGGTGGAGTTGAAAAGACTGTTCCAGACACCCTTCTTCAGTCTGACACAGACAGTCAGAGTGAAATGAAGAAGAAGTGGTGGTCCAGCAGGACCAAAAGGTCCAAGTTGGGTGAAGTGAAGTTCACATGTACTTTAGAGAGGCCACAGTCTCTAAAAATAATGATCCTCTTAAATGGTGGAGTGAGAATGAGGGACGTTTCCCCACGTTCTGTGCATCCCTGTAACCTCCACCCCATCAGAGCATCTGCTCTCAAAAAGAAGCAAGCCTTTCTCCAGAACATCTAGAAATGCTAACTTTCCTGGCTATGAACAAGAGTCTTGTGTAGACTGGTTTTGTGTAGAGTCAGAGTGTAATAAAGTTGAATACAGTTGTGAGCACTGAGCACAAAATGCACTTTCTTTATAAATATCTTAGAGAGACCAAAACTTATTTTTTGTTGATCATTTTAGTTTCAGGTGCCTACCTTGTTTGATTTTGTAGCACTGTTCTGTACTTTAAAATGTCACTGTCTGATGCCAGAGACGAATGAAGCAAAGAAAAAGCTGCGCAAGTGTTATTGTTTTGTCACTGGATCAAAAAAGCCCTGTTTCCACCAAGCAGTTTATTTCGCTTCATCTCGTTACGGCACACATGTTGCGGCGTTTCCATCGACTAAAGCCGGGAAATATCCTCAAAATACCGATCCGGCCCATCCTTCTTTTTGGGACCGTTCCATTGGGGTACCAATAATATCGATCCGATAAAAGGTGGAGCTAAACACTGCAGTCCGTTGATTGGTTTAAAGAATCGTTATGTGTTTAAATGCACAGCCGACTGTTTATTCATTTCTCCCCGCGGCACAGAAACAAAGCTTGATTGTGTTTTGTAATAAAGAGTCACATGTCAGTGACAGAGGGGATGAACTGGATTTCTTCAATCGTTGGTTTTATTTGTGTTGCGTTTTCTCCTTTGTTGAATTTGTTAGCGATGTAGCTGTTAGCTTTAAGCTGCTATGATGGGATGCTATTATGTAGATAGATAGATAGATAGATAGATAGATAGATAGATAGATAGATAGATAGATAGATAGATAGATAGATACTTTATTGATCCCGAGGGAAATTCAGGAACTGACGCGGCTATCGGCATCCGGCTTACACGCCGCCTACCAAACAGGGCACGGTTGGCTGTGGAAACACAAACAGGATCAGGCTTTACCGGAGCAAACCGTCCCAAACTGTACTGATCAGTACCGGACCTCTTGGTGGTAAAGGGGCGAAAGTTGCACGTTCTTCCTTTAAGTGGTGTGTTGATTCATTTCAGAGTTTAATGAAAATGTCATGAAAACAGTTTGCCACTTTTTGATTTGCATTATTGTGAATACAAACAGCCGCTTCTTTCTGAGTACTTCTATTGAGCTCAACATTTTGTTCATTTAAAAGACTCTGTGACAAACCTCTTGTAATCTCAAATATTCAGAACCTGATGGTATGAGAATATTGAATTAACATCAATTTGGGAGGGAAATACTTCTCTGCTATCAGGAAGCTGTGGATTTGCATCTGAAAAACTAACTTGTTGGTTCTTTTTTATGTCAACACATACTTCCATTCGCTTGCTAATAAATCTAAGTTAATGAAAGAGTCACTCCAACATACTGACTGAACAGTAAAGGTTGAAAAGGTTGAAGGTTGAAAAATTAAAGTGTTTAATAAACTTAGGAGAAGTTCCTGTTTATTCTTTTCTATGGGACAGGAACTCACATTTACCTCACCTAAAAAAGAGACACACCTTGTTTTGCAGGTTTCTTCTTTTTCTTTTTTTTACATTTGTTCATTTGTCTCATGTGGTGAAACTTAGATAGGCAGTGACTTAAAATGGAAAAGCCCGGTTTGGTTTTGATTTGAGAGAGATGCAAGATTTGGTTTTGGTGTTTGATCATAGTTTGGGCTGTGGCCTAGCAACAGTTTCTCAGAATTAAGTTAACACTTTAAACACAGGATAAACCCTCCCATCGTTTAGATAAACAACAATATCGCCTTTACAGTGTTTGACAGTTACATCCTCGTCTAATTAATTTCCTAAACTTGTACGGTTTTGTATTCATAATTGATCACAGATTACTTTGGAAGCCTTTAAGATGTTTGATTTCAAAATCTGAAATTTGTATGACGTTCTGAATACACACACACACACACACACACACACACACACACACACACACACACACATATTTTCCCCTGATATTTCCCATTCCATTGCAGATCCCAAACAGGACAATAATGTGTACAAAGTCATCCCTTGCTGTTAGTGTTTGCACGATTACCATTGTAGTTGGTTATGGATGGGATTATTTGGACTGTAAGCTTTGTGTCATCTTATTTATTTGGATCTATTCATTGAAAAATGGAGACAGTGCACATCATGTTTTGTCTGATAGCTGAAGAGGGGCCAGTTCACTTCCTGAGCACGCCGAGGTTCCCTTGTGCAAGGCACTGAAACCCACCAGCTGTGGAGCGCTCGCTGTGGGCCGCTGACGTGTCTCCTTTAGTGCATGTCCACAGTGTTTCTGCCTATTTATGCATTTGTATTTATTTATTGTGTATACTTTGTTTGTCCCTGAGGGGGAAATTGTGGTTTGTGTTATTGTAGACACATGCTTCTCACACACACACAGGCCTGAATCACATGCATGCATAAGCAGGACCTGTGGACATGCATCAATAGAGAGCTGTCAGAGTCCGGTGACAGCCAGCAGGAGGCTCCCCCTGAGCTGTTGGGGGTTCGGTGCCTCGCCCAAGGGCACATCGGCAGTGGTCTGGCACCTCTCCAGCTTACCAGACCAACTTCTATATTTTGGTCCACATTGGGACTTGAACTGGCAACCCCTCCGGTTCCCAACCCAAGTCCCTGCAGACTGAGCCACCACAAAAGGAGGCTATGAGATCTGACTTTAAACAAACCTGGAGTAAAGTGGCTGTCAGAGTTAAAGAGTCCGGGGAGGTAAAGTGATAAAATGAGAAAACTGCACATATGCCTTGATGTGCATTAATGTCAAGTGCTTGCACGAAGCCCTTTTGCACAAAGGTTGCATAAACAGACCTGTGTATTCACATACAGTCCTACAATCTGAACTTGTGAGCTTCCTGATTTGTTGATGTCATTATGAACGGGTCCATGATGAATCTATCTCTGGTGAGCCGTTGGCTTCGGTCAGTGTGCAGCTGTTTTGGATCCTCTTCAGAAGAAGTGGTTTTGTTTCTCCGTTGGTGCTGCTTCATTCAGAGTTTCCCAGAGTTAACGTGTTGTCAGAGATTGCTCAATAAACTCTGAATGAAGATTGAACATGAGAAAGCATGGCCCTGCCTGCTCACTGCAGCACAGTCCTGCCCTGGCATGTACCTCATACCTTTACCAGTTTAAAAGACTGGTTTTGTAAACCATTAGTCCAGAAACCTTCAAGATTTTCACCACTGATGTATTTATTTGTTTTTGCTCTGGAAGATGTTGTTGCTGTATTTTATGAATATGCAGCATATCTTACAGATGACCTTACTATGATGTGCTGAATATGTGTTACTCGTGCCAGCAGCTGTGATTCTGCTCACAGTCTTTATTTTTACCATGTATTTTGCCCTGTCATTATTTCTTCATGTTGTGATGGGGCCATGTGCAGCTGCACAGCTATGTTCAGATGCTGTTCATGAATGGGCTTGAGTGTGAGAGAATGACTGTTGGGTAACTGGGAGCGGTAGTCACCTTGAGCGAAGTGTCATGACTCAGGAATGCCGTCTATGATCGCTATTTTTTACATGACAGCCTCGAGGCCAAGGAGGAGGAGTGGGACCATTGATGGGTTGGATTTTGCCTGTTTGGACTTCACATCTTTCAATGATGGACAGTGTTCAAACATGAATATTCCAGTTGACATTATAATTGTACTAAAAGTTTTGGGGCGGTTGTTGACTGATTTCTTACACCTTTTTTTGAACACACATCTGCAAGTTAATGAAAGCTTTAAACAACTTTATTTGCTGTTTAACACGGCCATGCATTACATGTAGTAGTTTTGTTAAAGAGCTTATGAGGCGATATTGATTTCAAATCGTCCTGATGGAACTGTAGTCGGAGAAAAGGACAACAAAGGTTGGAGGCATCCCCCTGGAACAGAGGATTTGAATGTCAAGCCTGTCTGACTTGGTCAGAAGTTCAGCCATTCCGCATTCTTGACTAAAGGATAAAGCAGCCCTAATCCCCTTTACCAGGTAGCTAGAGTTGGCAGTGGAGCCAGGAATTCCTGTGGCATACCGATTTGGGGAAGTTGCTAGGGTTTGGATGGACAATTTGAACAACAATAGAGTCCTCTCATTCAAAGAAAAATAGGGTTTAAGTTCTGTGAGAAAGTCCTGCCACCGCAGAGATAGGTACCATGTGGAATGTGACATATTTAGAGTGCTTTTGATTCAGAGGCAATGGCCGCTATTAAAAAATAGGGGCTGGGTGATTTGGGGTGTCCAGAAGTACGGGGTAGAGAGCGCAGAAAGGGAGCCAACGTGAGAGAAAGACGGAATGAAATAGGGAGGGGAGGTAGTCATGGAAGGTAAGGATGTCTGTTGTTCATCTCCTGACAGCCAGGCCATGGTGCAAGCGTCCAGCCAGGGCAGACTATAGGAACAGCAGGCTCTACAGCAGCTTACCTGGCCATCAAACTGAGCCAATGACCTGCCAGCCTTCCTTCCAATAGTCCCATGTCAGGGATCAGGATCAGCCTTACAAGAGTGACTTCAGAGACACAGAAGGCAGCGTCTAGCGCCTTTATCTGCCTCCATAATGCTGCCAAAGACTCAGGCCTCCACAGAGGTGGAGCAGCATTACTGACCTGTCCTGCTGCTCCTCTCAGGCCCAGTGGATTAGCTGTGAAAAGGCCCCCAGAGAAAAACTGTGGGTGAAATACACTGGCCTGTCTTTGTCCCGTCAGTCTGCCGGGGCTGGGGAGCACTGACTTTAGCCCTCTGTCAACTCGGCCCGGTGAAACCCCTCAACAAAAGCCATTCATCTGTTGCACTGTACATGCCAAATGGCTGGCATTCCTCCTCACGAGTTGTTTTGTGAGCCGCATCTGTCTGTCTGTCTCTGAAATTACAAGTCTGTTAAGAGAAGAATGGTTACTGTGCAGCTGGGGTTTTCTGCGTTTGCCGAGTAGATCTGATTAACCTTCTGTCTGCGCATTACTGACCGCTGGCCAGACATGTTTTTAGTGATTCACTCATTGAGACACAAGATTGGGTTTTTGCATTTACAAGAGCTGCTCTATGTGGAGTCACACACTGTGTTAGGGGTCTTTGTCAAGGCCCCTTTATTTGTAATTAGATGTATCCTGTTCATCAACAATTACATTTGACTTCTCACATTATTTTGAATGGTTTTATTACATTGGATTCATCATGGTTATGAAGTATTTCTCCACGAATCTAGAGAGCTCTCTTCTTTTAGCACAATACATTTTGAAGTTCTCAGCATTCTCAAATAAATTCTGTATCTTTGTGTGTGTCACGAGCACATCATGATCGACTGCAGCACCTTCAGATCCAGCGTGATTTGGCGCTGCGTTAGTTAAATTCCCCCGATCAGAAAGAATGTGAAGAATTTGTCGCACTTCAAAGCGGTCACATGTGCCTTCCTGGCCTCTAAAGTGTGCACGAGTCTGAGCAGCAAACACAGATATCGTTTTTCAACTCGAAGATTCAAACGTCATTTAGTGGGGAAGTTCAATGTGTGTGCTGCATTGTAGTGTATAGACCGACTCAGCCTGGTTTAATCCCTGTTATCACATAAAGGGGCAGATGTACAGTGTAGATATGAAGGAGCCACAAAAACACCCAACTCGAAACTCAAAGACAACTCAATTGTGTTTATTTGCCAAATCAGATCTTCATCCATCCATCCATTATTTAAATGGATTTTCCCGTTCGAGGTCACGGGGTGCTGGAGCCAATCCCAGCCGTCATTAGGACGAGAGGCGGGGTGCAGGACATCCTGGACTGTTTGTCAGTCAATCAGTCACACACTCACCTACAGGCAATGTAGAGTCACCAATGGACCTAACAAGCCTGTCTTTGGACAGTGGGAGGAAGCCAGGCATGCACACCATGAACCATGAACATGCTAACTCGACTAAGAGAGGCCTGTCTCACAGGACGCCTCACAGCAAACCACAGCCCTCAGATCAGATGTAAGACAAATAATTCGGCCCATGCGTTGGGTCAACATGAATATTTAAAACTGCATCACTAGAAAATGATGCATCTTTTTATGGCCTTAGTCTTGTTTATTTAAAAGATAATTCTGCAGTCATTTAAGCTGAATGGTCATGCCTCTTTGTTAAAGTTAGATGAAAAGGGACTGTGTTAAAAGTTAGATGGTTGAAGGGAAGCTCATTTATCACACAAGAAGTGTGCATGTCCTGTGTCACACCTGCAGCTGTTCTTAAACTTACCAAGAGTTAAAATTACTGTCAACGCTTCGAAATGAAGCCTCTGGTCTATGTTAAATTCAAACATAATTCAGTGTTTATTATATGTGTGGATATTACTGTGTATGCATTAGACATATATAGTTAGCCTAAGTCCCATTGTCAAGTCCTGCCTCTCTGTGGAGGTCAGGTGAAACTGAATGATTCCTCAAGACTGAGCGATTTGACAGGATTTCCCTCTTCAACCTGCGCTGTCGCTTCCCTCTCACACCATCCAAGTTACTGTGTCAGAGTGTGTGTGTGTGAGTGTGTGTGAGTGTGTGTGAGTGTGCGCTCGTGTCACCCAGTCCCACACGGAGAGCTCCGTTCCCACACGGTTAAAGAAACGCTGCCCAGAGGTCGGTTGCCCATTCCCAACCAGCTCACCGTTTCAGCGGCTGGAAATCCCCCTGCGCACAAAGAGGCCAGATATGATACCACAGCACTGCAGGCGAGGGAGGGAGCGAGGGACAGTATTGATACGGCAAGCACTTTTGTCTGAGAAAATCCTTAAGGGAATGCCACCAATTGTTAGTTGTATGAGGCTGCCTCCTGTCCCAAGTGCTGCTGGTATGTGTTACTTGTTTTGAATTGGAGACAAAAGTATACTTACTGCTGATCAGTCTTTGCGTTTCGTTCTTTTCAGTCATTTCAGGTTTGAGGATTTTGTGCTTTTTTTTTTTTTTTTTTCCACGTCGGAGTTGCATCAATTAGCTGAAGTTCACGTGTCACAATGGCCACTTTTGATTGCTCACATTCACACAGAGCTCATTTAGATTTTACCTGCAGGCTTCTCTGCATTCATAAACCTGAATGTGCCTTTGAATGGACGATATAGATGCCTTTCAACGCACACTTTGAAAAGTCCCCTCGTTTGTGTCAATCGCTGTCGCTGACACGGAAATATAAAGTGCCTTCGAGGCCTGGCACAGATTTTTTTTTTTCAAGACACAGAATGTCTGAGCTATTCATGTTCCTGTGATTTCAAAAAAGTGAGACAAACTTTTTAGCTAAGGAAGCTAAAGGAGTAGGGGCAGGAGAAGTTGGGGACATTTGCAGAGGGGACACGTGCTGTTCAGTCCTGGTGGTCCTCTTGGGATGGACAAGGTGCATTCCCAGTTAGTCACTGCGGCATGTTACAGAGAGAGAGATGGAAACCAGAGAGGCCGAGTCGACAGAGGGATCCACGACGCAGCCACAGAGACGATGTGGTCCCCTGGGCAGCATAATAAAGCTCTCAGTAGGACGACGTGGTTTGAATGCACTTCAGACGGAGAGGGGGGAGAGATGTACAGCCGCATATGCATTTACTCACCACATCATATTTCCACAGCCATGAATGAGGCCCTCACACAGACAGCCCCCATTGCTGTCCAACAGTCAGAGCCAAAACCTTTCACAACATGTCTTCTACACAATGCAGAAAAAAAAGCTCTTTCTTGGGTTTGCAGCGAGCAGAACCCTCGGGGAGGACAGGCTCTGTCTTCAGGCTGCGAGAGCATACAGAGCTTCAGAGAGAGAGAGAGAGAGAGAGAGAGAGAGCTTTAGAGAAAGAGAGATGGGCTGCTTTTCTCAGAAATCTGGGGAGCAGTGTCATATTACCCTCAGTCCTTCATGTGGTCTCACGCTTTTTTTGAACCACGTTTGCACCATTTTTTAATGCAAGACTGGTTTTACTTTTGTTTTTATTTGTTTTGTTTTTTTGTTTAGAGAAATGTCAAAAACCGTTGGAGGTCTGAAGACGATGGAGAGTAGACACGAGCTCTCATCAGTTGACTCATGTCTGACCTGAATGATCATCACCAAATAAGGCAGTCCAACGCAAACCTGACAACTATCATAAAGGATTAGGCAGCAGTAATAGACGCTAACACTGTTAACAGGAGGCCAACATAGGCCAGCTAACACATGTAATGTGCACTGTTTCTGTGATTGCAATTGGCCAAAAGTCAAAACACACAAATAAAAGCACAAACACTGTTTCTGTAGGCGATAGCGTGCCCAGTCTTTGTAATAATTGTCGTCTCAACCAACCATTCTGTTGTGTTTTTTTAAATCACAAATGAATAATAGTGTCAAAGAGACTGAAGTTGATAACGAACACAGTTTTCTTGTAGTGAAGGTGACCTTTATAAAACGCTCTGAATAAGTCTTTCCCTGAACCCTTTTCTGACATGGGTTCATGTGTTCAAGTGTTTCAGTCCTTCACAAATTTACCCCTGGATACTAATAAAGAAAACCATGAACCTATTGTGCATGTATTCAATTAGAAGAAGTCACGACATGAACATTAACACATCAGTACGGCGGCGTTATCTTCCTGAGAGCTCGACAGTTATTCAAAGACTAATGCAAATACTTTTCAAGTTGTAGATTACGATGACTTTGACAGTACTTCCTTTTACTTTGTTTACCCTCCCCAGGCCAAGGTTTTAGGGGAATTTGCAGTCACCGAGCTTATTTAAAGCCATCATTTGTGTTTTGTTGTGTGTGGCTGAGCAGAGCTTGTTTTTGACAGCATGTGCGTCCATTGTTTTTTTCTGCAACATGAAGCACTGTTGTCTGTGGTCTGATTCGGTCAGAGTTGACTAATCTCAAAGGGGTAACATACCAGCTGTGAGAGTTTGCAGAAGTCCATCAGTTCAGATGTGTTTGCATGTGCGTCTCAACTGAATGTGAGTTCAACAGGAAGGTCGCCTTGGTACCCGTTACTCTGGTCTGATCCCTGCATGTTCACGCTCGCTCTGGACTGACATCTGTGACATTGTGTATAATGTTGTTATTTGCATCTGCAATTACCTCCAGCTGCATCATGAACATGATTGTTGGCTTTACACTATGCATGTTTCTGGAGGATTCCTCTAAAGCAGGAGTGTGTGTGGGTCATGAGCGTGTGACTTGAACAAAAAACAAAAGTCTATGAAGCGCTCTTAAAACATGTTGTTTTTTTATCCTTCTCTGAGATCTGTCACATGTTTCGTACCATCAGATTCAATAAATCTGATCGGCTGAAAAAATAAATGATACTAGGGTCACAAATTTCCTGAAGGAGTTGGTGGTGTGTCCTTAGACTCGAGCAGAAGAGAACCACTGCTCTCGAGCTCAGGCCAGTAACACCTGACCGTGCAGGCGTCGGTACCAGATCAGCTCGCGGTCCTGCGCCTGCTCGTGACGTCACACAAATTTACACTGTTTCTGATTGGTTGAGCTTGCTGTTACCATGGTAATATTTCCCACCCCTCTGTTCTGCGTGTTTGCGAACCTTGATGCCAATAGATAAGTCTTGTTAGCAGGCTCGCTAGTTTGTTAGCAAACACGAAATGCACTAATAAACTTGTCATACCGCTGTAAATGTAGTTTGTATTTTCCAGGACACAAACTTCAAGATAATAAAACACTCACTTGAACAGTATACACACTTAAAAAACTAAAATTATTTAAAAAAAAAAAAAAAAAAACGATGTAATTCACAGAGGCTTGTGGGATGGGTAGTTCCTTGACTTCGGACAAAAATCATGAAAACGGTCTTATACCGTTGCCCTTTTTTTTCCAGTTTTTTTAATGCCGATTAGGTGCCAAATTAATTATATTATAGTTGTAGTCTTGTATAATTCAAAGACCCACAAATACGCGAGAAATGTATAAACTCTGAAATGATTTTGTGTGACGTCACAAGCAGGCGCAGGACGCTCTGGTACCTACACCGGATGTAAACTAGAGACACTCGAGGAGTTTAGCGATACGATAAAAAGTGAAAAGATGAATCAATAGCAACTCAGATCAGCTCAGAGCTCTGATGACTGGTGCTCACTCAGTCTTCTTCCATTTAGTTTAGCATCCAGCTACTTTGACATGCATGTCGCTGCGAACTGACGATGACTTGCACACATGTGGTTAATGGCCATAGGTCGCATGAAGTGACGTCACCCATCGGTTTGTGAGTCGGACTTATGAAACCCGTGCAGCAGTTGGGCTCTTCAGCCGTGCTGCAGCCTTAAGAAAGACAACAATCAGCGTCCATCACATTATTCACAAACATGATCCCTGCTTGTTCATGCTGCTCTGGCCTGCGATGTGTGATATTTCTGTTTCAGTCCTCCCCCTGTCTCGAGCCTCGACATCTTCACAGCTGTGCTGAGCGTTTCTGCTCCTCTGTCCTCACTTCTCTTCTCGGCTCAGAGGACCTTGTCCCCAAACTGCCCTTCTTTCCAGTCACCACTTAGAGTTAGGAATCCCCTCTTGATAAGGGGAAAGAAATAGCGCAAGGCCAGGACTCCAGCAGGAAGCCTGGCTGAAGCAAGGTACTATTTTGGTTGAACAGTCCCATTGTCTGTGGACTGGGGACGGCTGACGGCCTGGGGAAGAGGGTGGAGGCTGACGCAGGGAGGAGGAATGATGTACTGTGTGGACATCGCACGACCACGCACACTCCCCTCCCTCCTCCAGCTCTGATCATTCAGAGGGTCCTCTGTCCCCCTTTTCAGTGTGGAACTCATGGCAGTCACACTCTGTAACATGTGCAAAAGAAGGGGGGGGGCTGTTATGTAACCGTGCCTTCTCTAACAGGAGCTCCACTCTCTTAAAGATGTAGTGCGGCAGAGGTGCAACTGAACATGGACATCAAAAAGCTATTAAAAGAGACAAGGAAGAGATGATGTCAGGATCGAGTGCACTTTTTTTGTTTTGGTGGACAATCCCTTTTGTGTTTGGCTGCAATGATGCCACGTGCTAACAATAACTGCTTTTAGGAAAGGGTGGGATGACACGACGAGAGGGAGGGAATGTCGGCCTTGGACTTTTTATAAATCGACATGTAAATATGGAAAGATTTATGTGGAAAGAGAAGAGGCCGCTTGGAAAGAAAGCACTTGATGTGTTGTCATATCTTTACTGTCACGCCGCGGAGTCCAAGCTAAGCCTAAACTATAAACAAACTGTAAATATTGGCCCTGATAAGTTTCAAAGGAGCTTTCTGTTTCATCTTTAGAAGTATATGCAGTATGTTAGAGAAATTTCCCAGGCAGAAGTGTGAGTATGTGAACTCAGTGACACCACAAGGCCACACAAAGACTCACCGCACACACAGAAACACACACACAAATGCTAAAAATGGGAGGGGATTTGATATATGTTACGGGAAACGTGTTCTTGTTTTAGTTTTACTGGTAAGCAAGGTCTCATGGCTGCATCCTCCCAACTGTCAGAGAGCCGAGCTTCTTTAAGTCTGAATCCCTCAGAGACTGAGCGGCCTCAGCTCAGACAGCCGCTAATGTAAAGCATCCAAACGACAGGGGTTCGAATCAGGATGTTCCCCTGCTGACTGGAGTCTGTCTGCTCATCGTATCATCAGTCTCCTCAGTCCTCAGTCAGAGCAGACGGCTTGAGGAGAGCGGATTTTCTGCTGATTTTTCCCGCAGCATTGACTTATCTCAGATGTTTGCAAATTGCAGAAACATTCAAACATTAATGGCTGGCTAATCAGGACTAAAACAACACGGCAACAAGCCGTTAGCTTCTCAGCGTTCCCTCAGAAGGCTGCACAAACAAACGAAATGAAGGTCACAGAAAATGCTCTGGGCTAGAAGTGTGTCATGTGTGGCCCACCGCGCTGAGGTGCATTAAAGGCCACACACAATCCCGGCTGAAGACACACAAACAGGGATACACACACACACACTGCACCTAGAAACAGCATGCATGCACGCTGGTGGACACACTCCTTATGTTTGCCCTCTCAGACTACAGGGGCCTCCGCACAGCCTCCATGCACACCCACGCGTTCCTGTTGCTGCGCTCGTCTTACTGCCTGCGCCGGCTGAGCCACCGAGCCAGCTGGTGATAACAACACTTCCTCCTCGCTCCCCTCTTGTGCTTATAGCTTTTGTGCTCTCTACCATCTGCAGCAACTGGCTGGAGCCGAAGCATCAGGTTACGCACACAACTGGAGACCCAAAGATCCTGAGGACACACAAGAACAAACCAGATCGGAGGACAGAAACAGACACACACTCCGTGACGGTTACAGTTGTGAGGACACAAGGTTTGCCAATTAGACTTCTTATTGGGCATTTGGAAACAGGCCAAGGAAGTGGGTGCATGCAAATAATAGTTATATTGTCCGATTCCTGACAACATGAAACTGACAGTATGTAAGTGAGGAAGACAGCAGCAAAGAAGAGTTGAATATTTTTGGGCTTTTTGTGCCTTTATTGGAGCGATAGGACAGAGATGACAATCAGGGGTAGAGAGAGAGAGAGAGAGAGAGAGAGAGAGTGGGGATTCAAACCCGGACTACCCGCATTAAGGACTGTCGCCTCCATACATGGGGACACGCGCACTAGCCTCCAGCGGCCCTGAGACTGACATTTTTTAAATAACTTCATTACTTGTAATAATTGATGAATTCATTATTACAAGTTCATAATAATTCCTTGTTTTTCACACGAGTACCTCACAGTGAGAGATCGTCTGTTTCAGATACACTCTTACAACTTGTGTCATGAACCAGCTCACCTAAACAAAAGCATGAGGAGCGGTAAGGTGATGAAGTGGATGGGTCTTATGTACACCTGCGAGACAGCCCACCTGTCGTGAGCTGCAGGAAGACGCACACAAAGACAGACAGGTGGAAACACAAGAGGAGGCCCTGCTGGCTGGAGGGCCATCGTCACACTCTTTTTAGATTAATATTTGTAAAATATTTCTTTTTTAAATGTTTAAGAACATTTGTACAATACACACATGATAATAAAAACAAAATATAGATAACTAAAGCAAGCAATAAAGAGTACAAGACAGAGAAACTCTGATCACCCTGCCATCGCTCAGTCAGCATTACCCGCTGTGTTGTTTTTCTTTAAAGATCTTTATTGTTGCTTTTGATGCGTTTATTGGAGGGATGGGACAGTTAATAGAGTCACAAACTGAGGAGAGAGAGAGAGTGAGAGAGTGAGTGGGGAACGACATGGGGGAAAGGAGCCACAGCTGGTGCCTTCCTTTGAGGACTTTAGCCTTGGGCACTAACCAGTGGGCTATCACCCAACCTGCTCAGTCTTTGTCTCAACCTGGTGACCTTCACATTCACTAAGAGCTGGTGGGAAAAAAGTCCACATGAACTCAGGTGAACGACTCAGCTTACATGCGCTCCTCTCGGACAGTGTCAGTCAGTTTCTGGAGTGCAGTGCATGTGTGAAAGCAGCTCAAGAGAAAAGATCCGGCTCGAAGTCTCACCCTTATGTTACTGTGTTAAATGAAATCAGAGGTATTATTATATTATACTTCAAACAGTCGACATGAGGGAGAACGTTTGTGTCGCTGTGGTACGTCACCTTTACGGGCTTCCCCGGCCTCTGAACCAATGACAGCTGGGATCGGCTCCAGCCCCCCCGAGACCCTAAACAGATAAGCCGTATAGATAATGGGTGGATGAATGAATAATGCTTTCCATCTCACCTGACTTGTTACATCAAATTCTGCTCTTCCATTTTGCAATATGATTGCAAAACAAGCAACAACAAATATTAACCGCCTGACACAAGACGTCACATCAATAACAAGCTTCTTGCACAATCACACAGATCTTTAAATGGATTTCCCTCCGTCCGGTGGAAGGTGTTATCAGAGAGTTTGATCATGTTGTTGGAAACATATGAAGACAAAGATCTATCACAACAGGAGCATCTCTGTGTGGCAGAGCTAGTGATTAGTGGTGTTAAGATCTATAGATCTATGTTCAAATGGAATTTTTCTCCATCGTTAGAAAAACATTCCAACAGAATCAAAGTTCAGCGATTGAAGTGTTTCCAAGTCCACCTGGTGTGAAAACTTCAAGGCAATCCATTCAACTGCTGTCAACATGTATGACCATTGCCTGTTGCTTACGTATGAAACTGTATGGTCTCCATTGATTCTCCAAAAACTGAGCTCCTGATTCTTCCTGGATGGGGGCTAAGGAGACAGTAGAGGAGAGAGGGAGTGTGGGAGGAGAGCAACGCTGGGATGTTCTGCTGTGAGGGAGGAAAAGAGTGGCATGTGGCTGGATGGTATCCTTGGGAAAGTTTGCAGCTCTCTCTCCCACTCTCTGGATCTTAGCTGGGGACAAATACCACATGGGGCTGAGAGGAAGCCCGCTGGAGTGTGCAGGGCCGCGAGCACACAGGAATGTTTCACTTCAAATGGAAAATGTTCACAGCTGTTAGTTAGGCTATCTCTCTCACTCCATGTTTCTCCATCTCGATCCATCTCTCGCTCTCTCACTGTGTCAGAAGTCTGCTGCTATGTTTAGCTCCACTCCTCGAGTGCTTGTGATAAGCAGTATTTTTAGATTTCCCGGGTCTCAGTTTGCCTTTTATCCTAAGGTTTGAGTATACTATCTCAAAAACCTACTGTATATTTCCTCTAACTCTTCCTGGGGTTCAGGTTAGTTTAAGTCACAGAAAAATATACAGGAAGCCAAAACACAATTTTCAAAATACAGGAAGCCGAACAAAAGAAAAGGACATTAACGACGACACAGGGCGTCTGTAAAAGCATCACACTGTCTGGAGTCTGATGGATCTGGCTTTGCTGAGTCACATCACATCAGACCATGCTTAAGGAAAATGAACCCAGCCTTACAGTTTGCCCTTTCGGTTCTGTTCACCTGCTGCGTGCACACGAGCTCCCAAACTGCTCTGATGTCCGGTATGACTGATAAGAATCAGATCACCTTTCATGAGGGATAACATTCGAGCAGAGGCTTGTGCTGCAAGGTGAGTTCAACTGTCCCAGGGTGTCTTTTTGGACACGTGGCTTCACTAACCCTGACAAAGGAGATCACACTAAACCGTCACACAGAGTTGATAGCAGCCTGATAAGTGAACCACAGTTTCTACGAGCGTGTTGACATCAAAGAGACGGTGTTAGCAGCACATGATCATTTATACAAAATATATACAGCAGTCAGCAGATTTTCATGTTTCACGAACTATGATGTCAGAAAACTATTAAAGTTAAGAGTGTGCTGTAGGTGAATTATTACATCTTTAAGTGTCAGACACAAGAGGATCAAGGACGACGCAGCAGTCGCTACATTCATCTCAAGTGTGCACGTATGATGATGGTTAGATTATTTTATAAGCTTTAATTTGCACATTCACACTCGGGGATAGTTTGTGTGATTTCAGTATGCGCCTTTCATAAAAATGAATCTGTAAACGCATCTAAAAGCAGGAAGTACATCTAATTTGATCAGTTTAGTGCTTTGATTAGCTTCATCAATTAGCCACGAGTCATGTTAACTGTGAAGCATTTGAAATGTCTCTCACAGTCAAATATTGTTTTAACTCACACTCAGCTCACAGACCTTTATGATCAAGACACCTGATTGGTCAGTAGACTTTTGTAGCATTTAGCTCTAACCCTGAACGTAACCTACTCCGGAGCCAATCCGTACTGGCTGTAATCAAGCACGATTGGCCCACCGCTGTGCCGTTCCTGCTGGCAGAACTAACCGTGCCTAAAGCACGACAACCTCTCGTACATAACGTCGTAACACAGCACATGCATGCTTTATGTGAAGCATGCTCAGTTTACAAACAGTCGGACTCAAGAGAGAGAGGGAGAAAAAAAAACGCAGTCATGTATGTATCTGCACATGAGTGAACGACACAGAGAACATGACAGCCACTTCAGTCATAGTCAGATACATCCATAAAAACTCTGTCGGCGTTGTGTACCTGCGTGCCTGTGCTCGTGTACGGAGCGGTCACACTGACCAAACAAACTGGACTTTAGAGTTGAAGTGTGCTGTGTTCATCTTAAGTTACCATGGTGATCTACCCAGGTAAGAAATTAGCCACCTTAGCATCACTGAACGCTTGTTTGTTTGTTGATTTAAGATCCTCATTAACGTCTGTGTTAAACCATGTTGTTACCTTGTTCGCTCTGATTTGACTGATTCCGTCTGGAGGTGCAATGTTGAGTTTACATTTCAACAGTTTACAGTTTAACAAATACTTGTGTTTTTAATGGGAAAAGCTGAGTGACTGGGCTGCTGTGATGGAGTGAGTAAACCTGTCGGGTCTCACCTGTGAAAATACATCAAGCTGTTTTTTACACTCTCCACACCACAGAGATGTTCTCGTCCCAGTGATCCATCTGTCATCTGTCAGGAGGTTGTCATCAGTTCACTTTTTGCAATGACGTGTTGTCTGGACGTATACAGTGAACATCTGCAGTGAATTATGCACGAGTTCGGATCCTAATGCAAAATGTAATGTTCGAACCTGTGTCCATTTTAAAGGAAAAAAGGCAACTCCCTTGCAATTGACCCCCCATCACCCACCTACCTATTCGCCATCTATGTTTGTTCCTATTTGCCCACACACACACACACACACACACATATATATATACTGTGTGAATATATACGACACCACCCACCGAACCACCCACACACTCAGCCAGAGGCTTAAACCAGGGCTTTCTTTTTTCTTCTAAAACCACTTCCCTGCCTTTTGCCTGCTCCTGGTGACGACACTCTCTTGGAATTCGCTCTCTGTGCTGGTGGTGCTCTCGGAGAGGGAGGCCGACTGTGTTGTTCAGATCTCTCTGTGCTCAGCAGCCACTAACTAGGACCATTTGGTGTCTCCTTTCTCCAAAATCTTTTCTTTACTCCCCCTCCCTCTCTTCTGCATTCACTCTCTCTTTTTTTTGTATTTGTTCTCTTCCTGTCTGGGTTATGGCACGTTTACATTGTTTGGTTTGAAATCAGGCCCTCTGTGAACATAGGGGGTCTGCAGACTCAGGCCTGCTATTGGGACTACACAGTGACGTGGTGTAGGTGCTAAGGTCTGATGTGAAGAGTTCTTTTCCATCATCATACATTTTACTGATGTGTGTTCTCTGCAGAGCTTTTAATATTCACCTGCATTTGCTTTTCCATTTGTGGATGCTGAAAAGATGAAACTGTTTGCATGTGTGTGTCCAGTGGGTGTGTGCGAGAGACACATGGGGGGCATACTTTGGGATCCTCTGGAGGCCTGTGAAGGGACGGCCTCCTCCTCCCTAAACTGAGCCTGGCTCCTAGATTGATGGGGGAGGTGTTGCCTCTGCTCACTCATCCATCACACACTTTATTTGGGTTTTAGAGGAAAAGGAAAGGGGGAAAAAAGAAGGAATAAAGGAAAAAAGACCAAAAATATCAAAGTTGGGGGGGCTGAGGTTTGGAGGGTTGAGGAGTTGAGTAAGGGGAGGCCCCTTGGTCTGTGTAGTCCTCCTCTCCAGCCCCTCTCTCTGTTAAAGCAGATGCTGGAAAAGAAGTCCTACCCTCGTGACCCCCTGCCATTCTCTCGTCCCAGCACTGATAACAAAAGACAGATAAAGCCAAATGGGGGAGCAGATTTAGTAAAGATTAGCGAGCTGGTTTGTGATTTCTATTGGGTGTAGATGTGCATGCACATGTTTAGCTGTGCCTGGTAAATGTTCGGCAGATGTTGGGATAGGGTGGTGCGATAATGCCTAGTGGTCTTTCTCCACCATCCAGGCTGCAGGGTTTTCAGTACAGGATAGTGAGGGAAGGTCAGTTTGTAGGGCTGATATAGGAAAAGAAACGCTGCTGTGCCAGCTCTCCACTACCTCCAAAGCACGGTGATTCTGTGGCAACGAGGAATATAACAACTCATTTCACAAAGTCTGACTGCTCTACCTACCGGCCTTTAAGCATTTATGACTCCTTTACATGTGTGCAGTACTTTCACACATGCATAAAACTCCAGAAAGCTGGGATGAGCTACATATGTTGTGCAAACAGATTAATTAAGGAGGTGACGATATTTATACTCAGCAACCTGCAAGGGACCGATGCATGTAATGCAACAGCTTCAATATGTTTTCTGTTCTTCAGTATGAAATACATGCAGCATACCAGAAGACTCCTCTGCCATTTAAGCCTGATTCTTCTGACATCATGTCCTGCTTCCTGAGACCTCCCGTCCCGTGACAGATACAGTGAACAACCAACTCAAGAAGCCTGCATGAAATGTTCTAGAAATGTTCAGGGGTGTGTTTGTGAGAGTTGCTTCTGATCATATGAACGTCTCGTATCTGACTCAGAACAACAAGAGTTTTAATGGTCCATCTTGTTGACATGTCTCTGAGGGCTTCCTAAAACGTAAACACATTGTCTGTTGAGGTAGAAATGGTTCCATTTGGTATGGGACATCTGCTGCCACACACACACAGTACATTGTGAACATATACAAGCTCTATCCTGGCTTTTGTCTGAATTGGCCGTAGGAAAGTTGGAGCGCTCAAAAGGGACTATCAAATAAAGAAATCTCTGTTTGCTATTATTGCTGCTGTCGAGCTCGGAGGTGGATGGAAAGCTTGTGCCAAACTATTACGAGTGGTATAATAAATAAATAAACAAGCAAAGAGAGGGAAATGATTCCCTCCTGAAATTGCACGCCGACCTTTCTCCCTGCGCTCATGCAGGTTCCAGACAAATGAGCTCCTAATGCTGTCTGTGATCCTGAACAAACATTTATTGGCTCAGAAAGAACACTCAAACGATGCCCCCTTTTCAAAACAAACATCAAATCATGCAACTGCGTCTTCTTTTCCCTCGTGATTATTCTCTTTGCCGTGTGGCCAAATCAATGAAATAATTTTTCCGATCGAAGCTGCCTTTTGTCCCCAAGTTGAAGTCGACCAAGCCAAACCCCACAGTTTTGTGATGTAAAAATATGAAAATGTGCAGTTGTAGCTAAAAGGAGAATATGTTGGCTTATCCTTGTGGGTATGAGAGAGTGTTTGTTTCCTCTGAGAAGCTTTTCCAACTGCAGACCTCATGGTGGAGTCCCCAGAGGCCTGATTTGAATCACAAATGTCTTTCGTTTCTCAATCGTTCACAGGTTTTGGTCAGTCGAGGAATTTTGGGACCCATTAAAGCCTGGTGACAATGACTTTCACCCCCGGGGCCACGGCAGGGGTCCACCCCCCTACTGACCTCTCCATTGCTGCCCAGTCATGGCTCCAAAAGTCCTGCTCCTGGGTTCTGACTGGTTCAACATAAACCCTCTGGGGTCAATGTCTCCTTTCTCTCCGTCGCTCTTTTCCTCCTTGCTGCCTTGTTCTGGCTCTAGTCGGGGCTTATCAAAGACAATCCAGCTCTGTCATATGGCCAAATCATCTTGACACCCATTTAGCATGCTCATCAGAGGGCAGTTATGAATATTCAAGATGGTGCCAGGGGCCAGTGAGAGGCAGAATCAGGGCAGCGAGAGTGACAGATAATGGGGCGTGTATAAGCCCCAGGGACAAAAAGAAACAAGAAGAAGACTCGATGTGTGTACATGAAAGTGAGGAGGACAGATGGGGAAGAAAACGCTCCCTACTACAAGCCTTATCACATGACTGGAGCCTGCACGCTTTCAACTGCTGACAATGGAAAAACGTTCCTTTGTTGTTCTGTTACTGGACAAAATGAATAAAGAAAATGAATATATCTATTGATCAATCAGAGTTTAATGGAAAGCCTTTTGTTGCACTGCGTGTGAATAGCAGGCTGTTTACGTCGCTGATCCTCTTCTTGTGCTGTTCACCACTTGTTTGGTTATGAATGTTTTGGATCTTGTGAGAACGAGAGAGCCATGCCAGGAAGGAGCGAGTTTGTCTGAATGAGCCTGCCTGTCTCCTTGACATCGATGTCAAAAACTTCTAGGATCCCGTCCAAGCTGAGACAAGTGATCATTTGGACTTTGAGAGAGCGGCTCTGTTCCAAGCTTTGAAGTTTAGGCTCTCAAAGATTGTAGATGGAGACAGGAAGGGTTATCAAGGGTGTCATATCTTCATGAGACATTTTCAAACCCGCACAACGTTAGTGCAGTTCTATTCTCTGCATGTTTTTCGGTTGACATGGTAACGTTCCAGTAAAATGAATTATATATTATTATTATTTTTATTTTTATTTTTTGGGGGGGGGGGGCTTTTCTTCCTTTATTTGAGAAAGAGAGAGTGGATAGTAACAAAGATTGGGAGAGGGGGGGGGGGGGGGGGTGGATTGACATGAGGGCCTCAGGCCAGAGTCGAACCCGGGCCGCCTGCGTGAGGACTGAGGCCTCCATGCATGGTGACACGGGCGCTACAGGTGTCCCATATTATTTTTAAATATTTGGAAAATTATAGATTAGTTTTCTATTTTTTTCACGTTTTTCACATCGTATATGGTTTCCTATTTTGAGCTGAATTAAACAAATTAAACAAACGTTTGTTTCCACGATCTTTAAAATACACTTCTTAACTGCAGCAGCTCGTGAACCGATCAAAAGGACAAAACAGATCGGGGGGTAATATTTTCAGTGTCAGTTTCGGGGCTAGATCATGTCATACTGTTACGGTATGGTATGGTGTGGAAAATGAACACTTAACATCTCTCTGTCAGCCCGTTTCTTTCCCCATGCTGACAAGCTCGGGCTGACACTGCTTTGGACCCATACGGTGTGCAGCCTTTAAAAGGCGTGTGCCGCTGATACTTTACCTTAAGATGCTGTACCTACATAATCCCTTCATTCCTCCTCAAACCCCCACTGCTGGATTACCTCCCTGAACTGTAAGAAAGACAATATAGCATACTTAAAAAAAACCTGGAATATATTTATCTGTTTACTAATTTCACACATGGATTTTTTTTTATATCTGCAGCTTATCTTGTAAATACTACTGATCTTACAGTATGTAAACACTGCACTACGAGCCAATGCAACGAAATGTCATTTTTATCACTGAAAAGTTCAAGTTTGAATGACAATAAAGAAAGTCTGAGTCAGAGGCAGCTCAATGCCCTGAGCTTTCATTAATAAGTGCAACTTATTAATAACTGAAGGCTGTTTCATGGATTCAAAACGTGACTTTGAACGTCATTAAAATGGTTGCTGACTTGTACAGTAAGTCACACAATAATGAGAAAGAACTTTTTTGCAAAGTCTGTGAAGAAATGTATCGCTCCACCTGTTCCACCGTTCTTCCTGCTCTGCGTGTTTTTGTCAGAGGGCTGGACCCAGTGTGTGATCAAAGAAGGAGAGAGCTTCAATTTGATATCAGAAACTGACTCAATAGCCAAAATAATTCAAAGTATTGTGCTTTGATTGAAATTTACATTCATGTACATGAGAAGACTCATGCGTCAGTGTTCGCTGTGTGGCCTGTTTCTTGACCCCTGTGTGTTCATATGTTTGTGCTGTGTGTTGTTATCTTTGGGGGATGCATGCAATACCTTTGAACATCCCTACACAAATTACCCTCCTGTATCTCATCAAGATGAATGGGGGTCAGGACAAGGCCGCCTGCGACCCACCACAGTTCTTATATCTCGAAGAAGACAACTAGTAATCCGCCTCAAACGAGTAAGAATCATTTCAGTGTTATGTCATGGTTGATGTTTGGTCACATATTTAGCGCTATTAATAGTTTGATGTACAAAAACAACAAACTTCATTTATAAATAGATTTAAAAAAACAAAAAACATTTACACTTATGACAGAGAGTATAAATTATTGTACACAGCCATCTGCATCACCACACCAAAACACCACTTTGCACCATCTGTAGGCTATAATGTAAGTCCATAAGTCTTCCTCTTTGATCCGTCACTTCCAGTAATGTTCCTTCAAGAGAGAGCTCATCCACTCCGCAATTTTAGACCGTCTATCTAAAACAGTCCTGACCCATCTGTGTCACAGGCCCTATCTGTCATTATCGGCTCTTTATTGTTCTCTCCAAAGTGTTGCCTACCGCCTGCTCCTGCCCCATCTTCAGCACCGCGTTCTGAGTCACAAAGGCCTGCAGAAAGCTGCCGTCTTGTAGATGATGGTTCTTGTTTAAAGTCAGAGTTGAGTCATTTTAAAGGAAGCACTTTACCTCAGCCAGGCTCACATGGGTTTGTCACTTCTGGTTGACTCATAGAAGTATATGGTGGCGTTGCTAGGGCTTGTCAAAGTGAAAGCAGCTGTAGTTGATTTTAAAGAGGGTGCAACATAATCACTGCAGGTCAGTCACCAGTAGCTCCTGGATGGTTAAAAACTCTTCTTGTTCGTGATAAAAAAATTTTTTAAAAAGATGGTGGTTGGTGAGCTACAGTCTGCGATGTGCAGAGCGGAGGAGGGGGATTCAGAGGAGACCACATTGTCAGAAGATCCTGGGATGACTCACCACAGCCGCTGTCAGTTACAGAGGGGTTTCCTGCACACTTTGCCACAGTGTGTAGATCTCTGTTGATAGTGTTTTTTTACACAGGCACTCCTGAAAATGTCTGACAGGCTGCTGGTGGATTCTTCCTGAGTTGGCTGTTCACATATGCACCTGACAGCAGGAGGTCTTTCCTGCTGAGTCGGCGGGGACCACAGGAAGCAGCACATCACGTGAAAAGGACCACATAAAAGTGGGAGACGAAGCGACAGAATCATTATTCATATGTTCATTCATATTGATTAGGTTGTTTCAGAAGGGCATGTTAGAGCCCGTAATATAACAATGACCTAAAATGTTACAAAATGAAACAACTGGTTGATAATGTAAAAAAAAAAAAGGTGAGCCCAAAGCGTAGTAACTTTTGGGTCTTTTGAGTTATTACATAATGGGGCAGGCAAAATATTTGTCTCCTATTAATGTGACAACTTGTTACATTTTGGGCAACGATTACTACGTTTTGGGCTCAGCATTTTGTTAAATTATTGACCAGTTATCATATAGGTATTTAGGTTTTATGATGTGTTTTTTATGACATTTCGGGCTCTATCAGGTCAAGAGGGCAAAGACAGTAAACAGTGTGAGCTCCACATACACACTCGACATAGACACGCCGATTTGTGGAGATAACGATCGCCGTCAAAAAACGCTACCAGAACAAAACTACCTTCAATGTTTGTACTGTTATTTAATAACTGAGGGGAAGCGTATCTCGATGGACAACAATCCTCTATCAAAAAATCACTTTAACACACCACCACTCGCTGCTTTTGTACTGTGAGGAAACAGGAAGCACATTTCGTTTGAAGTTTTTAGTTAAAGTTTATTAACGTATTTATACGTTATTAATGTATTTGCTTTTTTTTATATATCTCAACGAAAACAAATTGAAAAAGGATGTTTTTCGACGAAGCAGATTTGTAGGTTTCTACATCCGACATTTTCTTAATCAGTTTGATTTTGTCTGTGTTTTGGGGGGTGCAGTGTGGGGGGGGGGGGGTCAGAATGCACTCATTGACCCTCCACAGGCGGACAGATACTGTATACTCTGGCCAGAAAAGTGCTGCCCATCCCGTCAGCTTGCTAGCAAGGGCAGTGAGGTAGATATTAATTGTCCGCCTGACTGTGCCAGTGCCAAAGCCAGGGTGGGCTAGGACTGGTGGGTCTGGCTGACGAGACTGGATCATCAGGGTCCCCTGGGCCGAGGAATAAGGGCCAGAGGCAATCAGTTGTTGTAATCACGTCCTAAGTTTTCTTTATTCTAAAATACCTTTCCATGTTTCTTTTGACAGGCAAATGAATTCAAACTCTACTCAGACAGCGCTTCCAAAGACAAGAGAGCAGCAGCACCAGCGAGCCAGCCAGATGTGGCCCTGCTGGTATGTCATGGTTTGGTCGTACCTGCATGACTTCCTCAATATGACCGAGAGGACTTCAGCACTGTCATGTGTCCACACATAAAATGTAAGTAACTAGTCTATTGTTGTCTATTTGAATGGCCCCGTGCAGTGCTTCTCTACTGGTCGAGCCTTAGGACCACCACGACTCGTTCATGACCCAAATGTCTGACCTCAGATGGTAGAGAACATGTGACAGGGCGAGGAAATGGAAAACAAAACAAACATGTTTAAAAAGGCCTTCATCGACTTTTCAACACAATTTTCATTTACAGACACACATTCACGACCCTCTACGACATACTTTTGGATCCCGACACACCAGTTGAGAACCAATGACAAGACTGTAAACCAGCCACTTGGTCCTACAACAGAGCAGCTCCTGTTGTGGTTATTTAACCTCATGTTTGTGTATTTGTATGTGTATTTGCATTAAGCACCTGACTAAGAATCTGCAGTCTCAACTGAGCTGCCTGAGCTCTGTTTGTTTGTCTGTTTGTTTTTTTTGTTTGCTTGTTTGTTTCCGGGGCCAACTTGGGAGAAAATAACATTTTTGCGTAGTCGGGGCTTAAGTTCATTTATCACTCAGACTTGTGGAGAAGAGGGAAAAGTGGTCTGGCATGAGATCCGTCACCAAACTCTCCACATTTATGTTACCAAAGTGCTTGTTGGCCACACAAATTGGGACCTCCTGTTTAGCCTGTGGGAACATGTTGGCAGTGGCTCTAAAATCAACCAGTGTTTGAGCTCCTCACTGTGAAATAAACAACCTCTGTGATGCTTTGCTGACATCTTTATTTATTGATTCCAAACAAAAGGAAATAATCAAGCTTAATAAAGTGACAGGCAGTCCTGCAGTGTGGTGCAGATTCTCCTCTTTAACTACAAGAGTTTAGCGGGATGTCATGGATTTTAACCAGTGACGGAAGCTTGTTCTCCAGATGGGGGGGTTATAAATTAGAATTCACAAACATTATCACCATTATTGGCTCAAGCTGCAATTGCCTGTGGCCTGCATTGTTGTGTTAGCAGGCTAATGTTAGCGCGCTAATGTTAGCGCGCTAATGTTAGCTCGTAGCTTCATTGACTCAGAATGACCGTGATGTGAACATCCAAATGAGCAGAGAGTAGGCTTTGTTATTCTTCTTTTCTCGCGTCCTTAATTTAAACGGCGTTATACGCAGGGCCGTCCCTTCCGTTGTGTGTAAAATGTTTCACATCCTGCCTTTAAGATTAGCTCAGTTAGTTTTTTTTAGTATCTCGCCAGTGTTTAACACTTCAGTTATCTCTGTGCTGAATGAATGAATAGAGCCGTGACACCTGTTACTCTACATGAGTGAACGGAAGAGGAAGCTCTGCTTGCTCCGTATATATATATATATACGGAGCAAGCTGTGAGGTTTGGTTGCTGCTTTAGATTCCATCATAATTTAAAACAATCAGTTATAGCTTGTTTAAAGAATAACTTTTTATTCTCCAAGAAATGATGGTCTTAAGCCCTGATCGGCCGTTCTTTTACCAAACACAAACGTAAGAGGACCCAGAGTATCTTTAATTGTTCCTGGTTTTCATGCTTGCTGTGAACAATGATGTCTAACAGGAGTTTCTGTGCTCCGTGCTCCACTGTCGCAGCATTAAATGAGACATGTCAGTTGTGTAGATGATTTTTAAAAAAACATCCAAATGGCCCTCTCCGGAATGAAAGTCCAGGAGTCCAGAGGAAGAGGTTCAGCTGTGGAAAAGGCAGGGCTCTGACGTCAGGACTGTGACACGGGAAGCAAACCTGGGGACCCTGGTGGCTGGAGGTGATGCTGTAAATGTGTAGGGCAGGAAACAAAAGGTATTAAGAGAATGGATATCACCAAAGGCTGAAAACAAACCCCAAATCCCTGCATCATATTTTTCAACTCATTTCTAAAATGTCAGAAAACCTAAAATGTCAATTCTGGCCATGTGGTTCCACTCCTAAGTGACCCCTTACGACATTTAAGTGGCCTTTCCACTTTAAACAGTGAGTGTGAGTAAACATCCTCTCCATATTATTAGGCCTCTCTTATGTTTTTGTCCATGTCATCGGCCACAGCATGAAGGTGCTCTATGACAAACGCCATCCACGTTAGCTCCCGAGCAGACGGTCAGGCCGTCATGCAGTGTGACACAGAGGTCATTTCTTTCTGCCAGAAGCACGTAAATAGTTTCCCAACTTCTCGTTGAGTTGACCAAGCGGGCGTGCCGGCGTGCGGGATGTGCTCTCGTTGTGATTACCTGCCTGTGTGGAGGAAGCGCTTTCTCTGAGGACCTACACGGAAATAAAGCAGCTGTCTGCCAAGCGCCGTGATTAGCCCCACAGCCGGTTCCTGGGTCAGTTCAGAGGGCAAAAGTGTCTAGACCGGCGCAGGGATTTCCAAACACTCCTGCCTGAGCTGTAGTTATGAGATGCTTGATGTACAGCTCTCACTCTCAGAGCACACATTCCACTTTGGACGGTCGTCTGCATTACTCCCCTCAGTGTGGGGCGGGAGCGGGATCAGACTTTAGCTTTACATATGGTTTAAATATTGTTTGGTTAATAGCCTCCATTTTTCATTGAGTTGTGTTATTTGATGTGCGCGGATCATGAGATAGGAGGGTGGGAACTGCTGTGGTGATAAATATCTCGTCTTTAATCTACGAATAATGAAGGATAATGCTAAAAACATTTTACACAACGACTTGACTGATAGATTGATCGGCTGATAGACATTGTGCAGTGTAAGGAGTCTTGCACCCTGAAGTTTGGATCTCCTTGCTCCTTGTTGCCAGGTCTACAGTACGTTCTGCATTACAAACTTAGAGCTGGAGTGTGCCAGAAAAAGCAAAACCAGTTAATGGTTCGGAACTGAGGCTTATCTTGGCCATCGACGCAACAAAGGCTATAATTATCTGCAAAATAAACTTGCTTCCTTGATTGTTAGACAAATAATGCATTAAACAGTTCCAGATAAACTTTGTTTTTGGCTGTGTTGCCAGCCACCTTTAACAGGGAGTGAGAAGCATTCAGGCCACCAATAGTGGAAGACCTTTTCTTTGAGCTAAGTCCTTGGGATCCAGAGTTTCATAAAATATGGAGCCCTTATGTAACCATTCTTACTTGAAAAAGACGTTTTGTTCTTTGTATGAAGATGAGAAAATGCCACTGATGGGTCCCGCCTACCTGATTGAGATTTTTTTTTGTGTATGTCAGCATTGTGTGTTTTCCAAAGACCCTCTTTATAAAGGCCCAGACATTATTTTTGGCATTTTATTCTGACTTGTACCTCCCACTCCTCCCACTCGCTCTGGCCCACCTCCATGAGGGCCGAGGAAGCCTGGCACTCGCCTGAAGCTCTCAGCCAGTCCTGGGCAGCTGGGATCTGGGGCAGCTCCCTACAGTTCTGCAGTGTGCTGGCAGCCCCCTTTTCTCTTGCCCCCACCTCTCCTAATTCTGCCTTTTTACTTCAAGCCAGCTTCAGAATACAATACAGAGGAGGCCTGTGCAGCGCTGTGAACACAGACACACACTCTTGGGCGTAGACACACATCCACACTTTTAGAAGCCATTGAAAGAGACAAGAGCAAAGGCGGAAAGAGGAGCAGACGCCTCTCAGATGCTGGGCTTGGCGTGGTCTGCCTCTTGACACAGACGGCCGCACACAAGATAACTGTTGTTTATTGTTTATGGAAGGACCCTCTGCCACACTCCACGCTCTCTTCATCTGGAGGCTCCAAAGGGGCCACAGCCAAGAGCCACAGGGGAAAGGAAAAACAGGACTTACTGTATCTACTGTATGTGTGCGAATAGCTGCCTCCGTGTTTTTGTGTGTGTGTGTGTGTGTGTGTGTGTGTGTTTGCATATACAGCCAGAATGTACACTTTTTAAACCATCTTAGATGTTCTTTTTGTCCTCCACATTGAGTGTGTGCGGTTTGCTCCGCTGGGGTTGGTTCAGCGTGGAGGGAACGTGGAAGCCATCTTGTTCCATTCAGACACAATAAAGACATCAGGTCAGGAGATGTATACTTCCTGTTGTGTCTGACAGGTGACACAATGTGCCGTTGATGTTTTAGTATAACATAAATTAAGAACTTTTCAGATGCAATTTCCTGGTTGTGTATCAGTTTAAATGGGAAAATACAAAAACACTTATTCGTTGGGCGTCAAACATAACACTTGTATATGTACATGATGTAGTTCTTCACTCGTCCTGATACGAGCAACAGAATTCTAACAACAAATCAACTGTGTATGTTTAAGAACAACCTTAGGTCACTGATCTTAAAGCACTGGTCCTCGTATTTGTTCGTCACGTTTCTGTCGTACCTCCACTTAGTCAAACAGTGAAACTCATTTCAGATGCAGGGAAAACGTGAGCTGAGGTTGACTGAGTGTGCACTGAAGCAACGTGACAGCCGTGAGGATGTGAAACATTAGATTAAATCAAGGAGGGAAACGTTCGGGTGGAGATGACTTGTGATATCTGAAGAGTAGATTTTAGTGATAAAACGGCAAGAAATACAGGAGTGGAATCACTTGCTGCACATATCTGACATAAGGGGATATTGATGAGGCGGCAGGTGGTCTTCTTCAGCTGATCGTAGCAGATTTTATAAAGCAGTGGATCCTTGACTACATACGCTCCTTACATGAAACAATGTCCGGCTTGGTTTAACCAAGACTGTTGAGAGTAAAAAAAAAAAACGATTAATAGAAATTTACGACACTCACTAGTGTAGACTTTGAGCCAATCAGATCTCAGCTCTTTACTAACACTAACAGCCATGTGCTGAGAGAAACCTGTCTGTTTATAACTTGTTTGCAGCAGTTAAACCCAAAAGGAGAAACCCTTCTATGTAGTGCATGAAATCAACGATTTACCGCTGAATTATTGTTCGGATCCTTGGTTGATCTTTTTCCTATTATATCAACACTTTACAAAACATTTGGAAGATGTGCTTTATTCAGAGTGATGAGTCTCCTGTGACTGCCTACATGCAGTTGGTAGGAAAGAGGCTGCAGCTGGACCCTGATCAGGCCTGATGGCGATGGAGCATGAATAGCCTGCTAGCCCTGGGCGCTCTGAAAATGTCCTGCTGACGACTGTACCGACGGGGTCACAGCCCCTCCATGCTGCCCCGCAAAAGGAGAGTGGGAGTAAACAGGCGTAATAGGGACAGACTTAAAGAGACTTGGACTGTATTCTTGTAAATAATTGCATTTATTGTTCTCTGCCACTGTTGGTTATGGTCACAAGCTGTTTGGTAGGCCCCTGTCTGTCTGGTGCTCCCCATGAGCCCGGTGTCAGCCCCTACGCCCCCGAGGGGAACAACTTGTGCCAGGGGTGAGGATGCCAGCTCCCTGACCCGGTGGCCCCGCGTCTGACGTGCCCACGCCAGGAGAAAATGGTCCCCGGGCCAGCTCGGAGACTCAGGGCGTGCTGTGCGCATGCTGCTCCGCTGTTAAATAAAGCTGGTTCAAAGAGCACATTCCTGCCCCCGGCCTGGCAGCCAAATAGCAAGCTCTCTTCCTTGTAGTGTCAAAGCAGCAGATTGTTTCATTTTATTGCTTTGCCTTTATCTCGGCTGACTCTGGTACAATCTGATTGGATGCAGCATGTTATTAGCCTCTGTTGTTGGCTGTGGGAACAGCAGATGGACTATTTGGACGGGATTACCTGCTCTCCTTATCTTAAGTGAAGAATTCATTCAAGTGCTCAGATGTTTCCCAAGAGGCCGTTGTCTGCAAGATGAATGCCGTGTAGTACAGTACAGCTGAAGTTAACACCCAGCTGATTAAAAACCTTTAGTGACTTCAATCAGGAAGTACAATAGGCATGTGAGTGGTCAGTGAAGACTGTATGGTTTATCGGGAGCTTCAGGAACATTTTCACTGCTCTCTGTTTTTTTAATGTCCTTGGAGTTGTGACACGGTGTCCAACAGACGCTGCAGGATCATTGTAAGAAGAGATGAATTTAGAAAAGTCATCTTGAAGCTGACATGTTCTCTTTGAATTTCCCCCTCTGAGTCTCTCCCCCTTATTGTCAGCTTGTCAAAACAAGTCTTTGCTGTTGGTCTAGTTTTCACATGCTGCAGGCCACAGAGGAGTTACCAGTGTCCATCATTGCCACCTAGGTTGTTTTAAACATCTTCATTTGGTGATTTTAAAATGGAAAACTGTTGGGTTGCAGGTGGCGCAGTGGTTAGTACGTGCGTCCTATATATGGACTCTATAGACCTGAATGCAGTCCAGACTGAATCCAGCCTGTGGCTCGTTTCCCGCATGTCAGTCCGCACTTTCTCTCTCCTTGATTTACGTTTATATTTCCTGTTAGAGGGTCACTAGATCCCAAAACCTTTGTATTGGATTATCTGTTTATAACTTATTATCTAAGAGATGAAACAGGAACACTCCTGTGCTGCAGCTCCACAGTGTTCAATGGTGGCCGCCACTTTCCCAAGCTCTTTTTGCCCTCCAGCTCTCCAGGCCAGTCATGTGACCGAGAAGGCTATGAATTGCTTCCAATGTTACATTTGCATGAACAAGCATGGGATCCAACCCAGCACGAGTCAGCATCATCTGCAGCGTGTGATGACACAACCCCGGTGACATCATGAGTGTTTGAGTGTGGCGCTCTGTTAATGGGGCTGTGCATCTCCTCAAAATACCACTGGCTAAGTGGAACACACAAGCTGAGCTCGGCAATGGAAGTCAGATGCTCTCCCTCGCTGTCTGAAGTCGCCCCTTTCCTTTCTTCGTCCGCCGATGGCTTCAGTAGACTGCAATTGAGGGGCCCCCTCTGCAAGGGCTATGTCTGACTTTACTGTATACTACATGTCAGATAATAAAAGCAGGCCTCTGCAACAAAGTGGAATTGGATCTAATCTGCCCCAGGCCACCGTGTTTGATCTGCACCCCCTTCTGTTCAGCTGCCCTCGCCGTGAGTAAAGAGAATAAAGGGTACAGCACACTCAGGATGTTATGGTATTTTCTCGTATTATAATCTGACGTCACGCTGCAGGAAAACTGTTTTCATATGTTGCATTGACATTATGAAAACTTTAGGTCATGCATTCATACATCTTATCTTTGTTAAACTTTGTAGGTTTTTGGCATTTCTTTGAATCCACTTCCTGTAAAACCCGTAACCATGATAGCATAAAACGTTAGTTGCTCGTGGTTTCATATTGTAAACATTATCTCACTGAGAACTTGCATCTGTGGTGCATTCCTGCAATGCAATGAGAAATGCAAAGTCTAACCCAGCAGCTGAAATCTGATACAATGCCTGGATTTAATGGAGGCTTTATAAGACTCTTGAGTTCATCCTGTTGTGAATGGTATGCTCTTCATGAGAATTGCAAGTAAAATTGTATGTGAGGTCACAACGGTGCAGAGATCAGAGACAGGAAAAAGAAGAAACATTTCAAAGGCCTACAGGTAGTCTAGCAGTAAAAGTGGAAGTATAAAACAACACACCCACACACACACCCACACACACACTTTACTTTCCCAGATCGTGTAGGATGATCCCAATTCCCGACAGATGAAAGTGAAACTCAAACAATGCTGTGTGTTGGTTTTGATCATGTGTTTGACACCACAAAGGAAACAAATGGTGAGTGTTGTAGAGCAGCAGAACAATGACCTTTCAATTAATTTGTAATTGCACTCAATCTGGAAACATTCAACCAAAAACATGACTTTTGGCTTTTAGTTGAATTAAAAATGTGGCTTTTCAAAGAGATTTCTCACAAAAGCGTGAGATGATGATGACATGTTTTCATTCTTCCACATCACTGTTAATTTTGTGCTTACATCAGACACCCAGCTGTTTAGTGCTTCACTTCAGTTAAAAACTCCTGTGGGGGGGTGGCATGAAAAATAAACACAAACAAAAACAGATGCAGCTAAAAAAGAGAGAGAGAGCGTGCATACACAAAATGTCTTTGTAGAAATATATAGATGTGTTTGTGATTTTATTGATCGGTTTTATAGAGACATCTCACATTAGATAAACCCCTTTGTTGTGTTAACGAAGTTATGAGGTTCATGTGAGCTGTGGTATATTACTCACGCTATTTTAGAAATAACATTTCTAACACAGCAGCTTATTGGCTGATGGGCTTCTAGACTACACCTGACTTCATGTCAGACATCGCTGCAGGTCAGAGGAGGAATGAGTGAGGTCACCAAGTCTAGACAATAAATACCAAAGTGATTTTCTTTGGCTCTGGTTAAAAAACCTGTAACTTCCATTGAGAAGATGAAAGTAATGAGATGTTCTTATTACTGAGTCGGCTGTGTCTCAGAGTTAGTACTTTTGCAATTGGAAGGTTGGGGGTTTGATCCCCAGCTCCTGGAGTCACATGTGCAAGTGCCCTTTGGCAAGACACTAAATCCCAAATTCCTCCCGGTTTTGTGTCAGCGCTGTGTGAATGTGTCTGAATGGATTGGTAAAAACTGTTCAAAAATCAGCCTCCACCTCACTCCCAATTCACACACTCCGTGAGCGCAGCGGTCCATCAGCGCTGCTCACAACACTGTAGTTAGCTGCCTCGCAGGTCAATCATTGCGTTCACACAGCGGTCCGTCTCCGGAGCGTGCCACCAGGGCCACTACACTCCGCTCCATTTCAAACACGCCGTCAGTCTATTTTCGTGCTGCAGGTACGTGTCAAGCTGCACAGAAGATGACAACCTCGACAGGAAGTCAGAGAAGGAAATGCACAGTACATCACGTCAATTTCAAAATAAAAAACAATATGCGGACTTGCAATTGTATTTGTCATCACTTTATCAACATGAAGTCAAAACAGGCACCAAGTGTACAACAGATCAGATCAGCTCATCCTCAGAAAGACAAAGAGACATCGTCTCTGCATGTTTCTCTTTTTATTCCTGCCTGATCTCATAGTTCTCCTGTGATGTCTGTACAGCTGATCATGGGTTCTCTCTGCTGTGCTCACGTTCCAGAAATGGATCCGATTGGTTTGGGTGTGCGTCGTCCGACGGGGCAAAACTGTGGTGCTGACAGACCGCGGCGCACACAGAGTATGTGTGAAATAGTGGGAAGTGTGTAAAAGCGCTTCGAGTATTCTGAAGAAAAAAATGTTCTCATTAATGTCAAAATAGAAAAAAATAAGTCAGTTAAAGGTAATATATATATATATATATATATATTGCTCAATTACAATGTGCTTCACAAAAAAAAAACAACAATCAAACAATTCACAAGAAGAGAACATTTACATCAGTAAATGACAATGTCCATCCATCCATAATCTATCCGGGTCCAGGTCTCGGTGTGAGACTTCCTTCTCTATTCCTTTTCAGCTCCGCCTGGTGGATTCCCAAGGTTTTTCCGGGCCAGTAGGGATATAAAAAAGGCAGACTCAGAGGGCAGAACAAACACCTAGCTGTAGGAGTGTCACCCACCTTGGGGAGGGGCTACTGCCCTTTGTGATGTCATGAAGGGAAAACCTCCAAACAGCCTGTTTGAGCACACGTTTTTTTTGAAAAGTGGATCAGGCAGAAGACGGAGAGGATGGACTTTTCTCATGATTGCGGGGTTTGGAGACAGACTCGAGACATGTATTAGTGTTGGAGAAAAACATGGTAGCGTGTAATGTATTGCAATATATTTTTGATGCATCTATGCCTTAGAAGGTTTTCACATTTTCTCCAAACAGGCACACATCGAGGGTGATCAGTGAGCAGCTGTTTCACATTAACACTAAATAATCATAAAACATTTATTAGTGCTTTCATTGTGCCAAGGTGGATTAGTTGTTTCTTTTCTATAGGAGATGAAGGAGACAGACTGCAGTCCCAGTTTTAGCAGACCACCATTCATTACTCCCCCCCCCCCCCCCCCCTCCCTCCCTCCCTTCTGCTTTACTCATGTAATTCCTTGCTTTCTGTATCCAACATCTTGACAGGAGTATTGTTCCCACTGTTGTGGTTAACTGAACCATTTCTGGAGATTTATGGACTGATTCTACAGTGTCGTCTTTGTTTTTGCCCGCTTGCTAAACATGGATTATTATTTTTTCAGATTTGTAATCACGCAGCCGAATACTTCAAGTCATATTCTCTTTATTCAAACAGAGCACATTATAGATGGCATCTGATTGCATGAATTGGCAAAGAAAGGAGAAGAATGTTGATGCACATGGTCCAAATGCTACGCTTTTCTTTGCTTCCTTCCTCATAATGCCTAATCTTGTACCTCCCTTTCACATCCGTTTTGCCCCCTCTCACTGGAACCCAAAAATCAATCTGCAGCATACACATTGTCAAACAATGATGTAGGCCCTGGTCTATCCCATCCATGGGGCCAGACATGATTGAGTCAAGATCTGGTCTGGGCTGTTTAAAATACGGTCTCAATTACTCCGTGCAGGGCTCCCACAAACCCCGAGCTTTGTACACACATCCTCACACACATGCATGAACTCACATCCCCATTTTCCCAGTTAAATTAAAGTCAGATTACTATCGGTGCATCCAAAATGTGCTTTTCAGTAAATACAGCTCTGCTTTCTCAGCCAGGCAGTTCACATCCCCCACTGGGAGGCCCCTTCAGAAGCCTGTTCTGCTCTCTCCATGCTACGCACTAATTGGCCGAGCCTGTTGGAGGTGAGGTGAGGTGGATGGAGAAGGAGATGGCAACGCATGGCAGTCATATGTGACAGAGGCCGCTGAGAGAGTCTGATGTGGGAACCATTAGTGCACAGTGTTGGTAGAAGCATGGGGGTGTGCGGCTTGAACAAATAAGGCCCTCTGTGTTTTGCAGTGAATATCCTTGCTGCCTTATGACCAGTTTGAAGTGTGGTTTGCTGGCGATGACATCAATGACAAACAGAACACTCTGGTTTCCTCTTTAGGGATGGAAACTGCCGCTTTGAACTTCAACAACTTCTCCATTCATTCCTTATGGATGCAGACACAAGGAACTTAGTCCTGCATCATTAGTATGACAGCCAAAATGGTTCCAGTATAAAAATCTTACTTTGGTGGAGTGGTTACAGCACATGGTTTATAGTTAAAATGTAACAGAATCTGTGTACCTCTGTAGCATGTCAAACCTCCCTCATGCTCCCGTTTCCTGTTCAACTCTTCACTTTCAAGCTGTCCAAAGTCGTTACCCCAAAATGCCTAGAATAGCCTTTAAAAAAAACCTGACTACTAATACGCTTCACAATAGTACAAATTGAAGAGTTGATGTTTTACAGGTTGTATGGTTTGTGTTTACAGGTTGTGCACAGATTGTAGCTATTCTCCACAAAGACTTACTTGAATATAAGGGGGAATTTTTTCTTTTCTTTGTTTAATCATCCATATTTTAACCAACTGTTTCTGCCTCTAAAAGTTCCACCTCTGCAATTAACTGTGAGAAGAAATATCTCCTATTTTAGGATATTCGTCTCCAGAGAGCGATACATTTTGACCTCAAACTTATAACGTGTGAGAAAGCAGGAAAAAAAACATGGCCAAAATGTACTCATCACATTAGGAGGTGCTTACTGCAGCATGGAGAGGCGTGTAGGTCATTTAGGTTCGTAAAAACATGGTCCGTCAAGCATTGAAGCAACGATACCTAAATCACATTTTATACATAAATGTTCATCATGACTTTTTAAAGCAACACTATTAGACTTATGAAGGGTGTAGGTGGCTTAGTGGTTAGTGTGCACTCCCAGTGCACAGAGGCTATGGGCCTCCAAGGGGGCGCCATGGGTTTGAATCCCACCTTTGATTCCTTTCCTGCATCCTATTCCTCTTTCGCTCTCTCTCCCAGATTTATGACTCTTTCCATCATCAAAGGTCCAAAAATAAAAGTTTTTTCTTGTTGCTAGTTTTATGCAAAAAACTTTTCTTAAAATTGCCTCTTTTTTTTTTCTCTAGCAATTTTAATATGGTGGGCGGGCCTTATCTCTTTGATAAATGTTGTGTTATGTGTGTCTGTGTTAAACCAGGCCAAGACCTGCGACATATATTTTGTTTAGTCGGCTCCAGAAGCTGATCAGAGCCAAGCCAAGGAGGTGAGAGTTAGCCATCAGGCCATCTCTTACACCACTGATCTAGTTTTCACATGTTGATATTATTAATCATGTACGGTGATGTTCCATGTACTCGGCCTCTCAGGGGCCCAGACGGTACTGTTGGCTGGCCTGCGTTCCTTACTGCTGGGAGTAACATATAGTTCTTTCTCAATCCTCTCTCGACTGCAGGTTTTTGTTTGATAATGACAAATATTTAGAGAATACTGTATTGAATGCCGTTAAAATTCCAATGCTTTGACCCAAGGCAGACACCTTTCGCTTAAGAAAGTCAAACACAGATTCTTTTAACACGCAGACTTGGGGACGCCAGTATTGTAGTTCTTTTTTTTTTTTTTTTGACTGTTAACTTGATCTCTGTGGTAATACCCTCAAATTATAGCTGTCATTCTGCATTTTAAAGCTTAAGACAATTTCATTCATTCATTTATCCAGTTTGTCTTCCGACGTAATCCCCTGTCAGAGTCACGGGGGGGGGGGGGGGGGCTGCCGTCACAGTCCATCACAGGACGGAAAAATTGGAGTTTACAGATATCTGTTCACTCCATATGGTATTCATTGTCATTTTTATTGTTCTTCCAGGTTTTTGATTTTGACATCTCATGAAGTTTAGTGTAATTCATGCAGGACTCAGAAGTCATGACAGTCTGCTGATTGAATTATTGCTTCTTATCACTCACCAGCAAATCAACCAAAGCTCCTGACATCAAGGTGATTTAACTATGACTTCCTCCTCACCAGTCCCTCCTACACCAGTACTGTTCACAAAGCGTTGCCTCCATCACCCCAGCTGCCTGCTTTCTAAGCCCATGCCTTTGGTTCACCCTCGCACTTGTGGGGTTAGCAATATGCACACAGGAGCAGAGCTAACATAGACGAGCATTTTCCCGACTGAATTCATGTTCAGGAGCTACCGTGCCTCATAATGCTGAAACATTTATTTCTCTTTTATTTTGACTAAGTGATTGACTCAAACCTATTTTCAGTAGTCCAATTTAAATCATGATTTACTCCCCAGGTTGTTTCTTTTGGCCTTCCTGCTGAGATTAAAATGTATAATTACAGCTTGAATTCCTTTTATATAAAATCTGATGGCACCGGTTTTCTTTGAGCGACAGACCTGTGAATGTTTAAATGATACATGCTAAGACCGTCGACAGCCACATCAGTGACCACAACAAATACAAAATTCCTTGAAAGGTTTGCCCGTCACCTCACATCGGGTACATTATTGTGCAGTTCTTCAGGTACACTGAGCTGTCTTATGCAACATGCTCCAGTGTTCAAAGGCTGCTGAGTGCCCTCTCCTGCTTTGTCAGGCTCACATAAGGGTTTATCAAGTGTAGGGTGGGAAGGCATGACGCTGGAGGACTTTGGTTCTTATGTGTGTATGCAGCTTCTCTGTGCATGGATCCATCCGTGTGTCGGCTTGTGCATATGATTTGCCTTCATCCCGGTGTGCGTGCCTTTGTTTGCATATGATTACATATGTTCACTTGTCCTGGGATGTGCGTGCACGAGTGTGTTTTCTTCTGTTCCCTCACTTTGGGACTTTGTCCTCTGAGAGGTGTGCCAGCCAGTCAGCTGAGCGACAGGAAAACAAGATCTGAAGCGAGCCGTGGTGTTAAAACTGGGACAAACACGGGAGAGAAAACAAGAGAAAGACGAGAGACGGGTGAATGCAGAAAAGAGGCGCCTGCTCTGACGTGTATCTCTTTGAACTTGGTTCCAGGTGTTTGTGAATTGCAAAAATCACAAATATAGCACAAACAGGCAAACGGGGTACAACTCATATTTAGGTTATGACAGGTGTTTGTGTCTAGGTATCTCATTCACAATGTCTTTGATCCCTTCCTCACAGGCACAAGGACCTGCCATCTTGCTGAGTCATGATAAGTATGGATGATGTGGGGAAAATACGAATCTTTTCACTTAAAAGAAAAAAGAAAGACCCTTCGTTGTCCAGAATAATCAAGTTCATATGAAGGGACTCCCAAAGTTTGAACCCCAGGTGTTAAGTACATAACATTATCTACAGACCAGACTCATAATGCCACATGGAAGGCTCCACTGCATTGATTGGGTAACTGTGATAGCACATAGAAAAGGGACGGACTGCCCTGCCACCCACGCTATTGACAAGGCAGGTTGCCTGATGACGTTGTCGATCGGTGAAGTACAAACAGGAACGGTACTGACCGACCCGAGCACTCTTTGAACTCCAGATGAATTGCCGGTCTATCAGCAGCTGTTCCTAGTGACCTTACCCCACAAAAATCAATCAGCACAAACACACTGGGAGGGACGGGGTGGTGGAGCTCAAAGAAAGGAAAGTCGGTGTGTGCGTGTGTGTGTGTGTGTGTGTGTTGGTCTGTTTGTGTGTGAGCTGGTCCAATGTGTTATGTACAGTGGAGATGCCGGAAAAAACATGAATCATTCCAGAAAGTCTTTTGATGTTTCTCCTTTTGTCAGAGTTCACTTAAATTCGCTCCCTTTCAAAGGAACATTTTTTTTTTTTTTTTCTCACTGACCCAAGTTCAGCAGATTGGACTAGTGGACCTGACCCAATGGAAAACTGTCGCACAAACCAGACAAACGCACACACACACACACACACACACACACACACACACACACACACACACACACACCAAGTGTCAAGGTGTTCTTTTCAATGATTGAAAGGCGACATTGCACTTGTTAACCCCTCACTTCCATCCACGTATATGTGTGTAAAAGCTGAATACAGGAAGCTAGAAGACAGGATAATGTGGTTGAGGAAGCATCAGACAGGCCGACAGACAGTGGAGCACTGCACTGGTCTGTCAGGTCGCCACACCCATCAGGGCACTGGGCAGTACTTGCTGACTGACTGGCTGTCCGACTGGCCGGTTGGCAGCAGTACCTCCATTGGCCAATCCAGCCTCACTACAATTCTGATGTTTGTTTGTTTTTTTGTGTTTTTTTTTTTCGTATTCATCGCTCCCTTTCTGTCATATTGTGTGTCTCTGCCTTCCTGTTGCCACGCAAATGTGAGCCGAGGTATGCGTCGGTTATCTCATTGTGGAAAAGCAGTGCCCTTGTTGCTTCATATAGCCCGGCTCTAGTGACCGGCCATTGATAAGGCTTATGTCTCCCGATAGCTGCTAAGCTTTCAAGTCCTGTCACAAAACAGCCGGCTCCCTTTTATGTTGTTTTCCCAAGCCAAGGACAGACAGGCCTCCCTGCAGGACCGAGCTGGCTAATCAGTAATCACTAACTTGCTGAGCCCAGCAGTCCCTTTCAGACAGGCTGCCTTTTCACCCCTTCTTCCTCATCATCTTCCTCCTTTACTCCCTCTTCCTCTACACTCTCTTTTCCTAATATTCTTTTATTGTTGTCCGACTTAAACGCTTTTGATGATGTTTTCTTGTCTGATGCTTTTGGTCTTTTTCTTTCTTTCTTTGTTTCTTGATGTTTTTTCGCTTCTTTTTTCTCCTTGTTCCATCACTCTGCCTCCCTCCCTCCTTCTTCTGTTGTTTCTTTGCTCATCTTCTTCATTCGTGCCTGGCTGCAGAACAAATGCCGCCCCCTTAGCCCCGCTAATGAATCAAGATACAGAAGGGAGGGATCAGGAGGTCTGGGGTCGTCACTGTGCCACAGACACATGGCGTTATATTAAAACATTAGTACCACTATATGACTTTATTTAGGAGTTGCCAAAGAAAATTGATTAGGTGACAGAGAGTGAACAAAAGAGGAATCATCCTCGGCCACCCTGACTGGGCTTCTCTTTTCAGAGCCAACAGCAGCAGCTCCTCTCCAAACTTTGGAGGAGCGCTCTGGTTGTTGTTGAATGACACACCCTCCCCTGTCCCTCTGTTCTCTTTCTGGAGTCAGAAAAGTTATTTATCTGCACTACAGACTGAACTGCTATCTCTACAAAAAAAAAAGATGAATATATTCCCATTAAATTGCTTTGTGTTGCTTTGATGCCCAAAAATGTTCACAATGATTCACTATTTTGAAGTTGTTCAAACTTTCATCAAATGTCTGCAAATCTTTTGGTACACCTTTTTCAATATTTTGTCAAAGATTTCAAAAACTTTTACTTCAGACATTTTTAAAAAGGTTGACAAGAATATTTAGGAAATGTTGTTAAAATTTGTCTGCAACTTTCAGAAATGTTGATATCTTGGCTAAATATTTCCAAAACTTTGTTGTTAACTTTTTTTTTTTTTCTCCAAAGCTTTTTTTTTGCTTTTTATTAACCGTCTTTGAAACTCTTGTTTTTGCAACACGTTTTGGGGCTTTTGTCCCTCCTTTGTTAGGACAGTGGACAGAGTGTGGAAGCAGGGGAGAATGAGAGAGTGGAGAATGACGTTTGGGAAAGGAGCCACAGGCCAGACTTGAACCTGGGCCGCCTGCTTGGAGGCCCATAGAACGGGATCTGATCAGGCCATCTGCATCCTGATCTTTGAAACTATAATCAAACATTTTTGGAACTTATGTGAAAAATATTCAAAAATGTATTTTTTCAGAAACTCAGTTGCTCAACGTGAACGTGTATAAGGAACCCCACTAACATCATCCAAAAACCCTCGAGTGTGATGTCTTTATCTGACTAAAATGTTCTCTGTGTTGTTCTTCGACATGCAGATGCAGAATTAACCACGTGCCCCTTTTTTAAAATATTTTTTAACAGCATAAAAGGTGCTCAGGCCCCGTTAGTCCTTACTCAGAAACCTCTAACAAGTATAGTAAGTGTTTCAATTTCCTGTTGCTGTTTTTTTTTCACCATACCGCTGAGACCAAGGAGGGGCACATGACAGGTTACCATGATGGCTGCATTAATTTTGCTCTCACTGCCAGAGGGCCACATAATTAGACAATTCTTATCACCTATAGTTTAACACATTTAATAAAAATGTAGCTTTCATCACAATTTCTTAATCCAACATTTACATTTTAAAGATCCAATCTGTAAGAGCTCTGCTGAGTGAAATGATAAAGTTTTCTTCCTCTGTGATCATGAAGGAAACCTGCTGTGTTGAAGCTTCTCTGTCAACAATGCAGCAGCCAGTATGTCCTCTTTCTAACTTTAGATTCTGCTCCTGAATGCTCTGGATTTGTTTGGACCAGAGAAGGTAGGCGGGGCTTTGAAGGCCCCCCCAGACTACTCTTCCAGAGTTGTAAAGGTGTGAAAAATATTTATTTAGAATTGTATAATATAACAGCAGGGTGGGAGGGCTTGCAGGCTGACCCCAAAGTTAACCCACAAACTAGTTCAACAGCTGGCCTAGATGCATTGTGGGTAAAGGAAATGACCTCAGTGATGAGGAACGTGTTATCGGTTCTGGTCAGGACATCCTTCAAACAGTAATGTCACCACGAAGCATGACTGAGAGATAGAAATGGTGCAACACACACACACACACACACACACACACACACACAGGACAAGGGACAGTGTGCAGGCTTACTGGAGCTCTCTGAGTTCATCTGGATTCACAAACACTCATGCTTTTTTTAAGCTCTAAACAGTAACTTCACTCCATTAAACTCTTAATTGAGTATTCTTAATCATTTAGTTTTTTAATGGGATTAAAGAAAAACAATGAAGCAGGTTTCTATTCTGTCTTAAATAGTAGATGTTTAAGGAGAAGCTGTGCGTAGACATGTTCAGCTCACAATGACACTTCTGTTTTTCATTCCACGCACCGTTATCTTCACATATTGTGCAGAAAGAGTCACTCTTAGTGTAATATATCTGCATGTGTTGAGTGGATGAGCTTGATGTTGAGCAACAATATGTCTGACTGAATTTTTAAACTATAAGGTCACATGGTTGAAGATTATTGAAAATGATTGTTGGTCTTTCTCTGCACACCTGAATGTGTGACAGGTGCGTCTGAGGAGGTGTTTGGGTTTAACCGATCTTCACCAGGCGTAAGGGTACAAGCATATACCTGATGAAGATACCTTTGGGATAAGTTAATCTTGATGGTTTTGAACAGGTTAGCTACCTTAAAATAAAATCAGAGTGATTTATTTTAAAATGCTAACGCCGCTGAATGTCAAGTCGTTTATTTTAATTTCAGAAGAAACCATGAAACTCAAAAGTTACAATTTGCATTAATTTATGCATTTTTGTTCTTTGAATTATTGTTAGTCCACTTTTGGATGGGAACGCATGCTGCTCTGGAATCACCCTCCTCCTCCTCCACTGCCTGGTAACCAGACCCAGATGGTACCTGGTACAGACACCAGCAGCTTGTGTTTTGCTTTTTGTGAGTCAGACGCTGCAATCAGTCGCCAGGAAGCCCAGGAGTGAGGTGTGGGCCTTCATGAGAGGCCATACGGGGGTGAACAGAGGCTTAGGAGAGGAAGGGGCGGGGGAGTAAAGGAAACCTGAATTCGTCGGTTAATTGGATGTGATGATTTTGAATGAATCTGTGCTGCAGGGAGTATATGTGTGTGAAAGTGGAGGGAGGCTGGCGGGGCTGCAGGCTGGGATAACAATGAACATCCCAGTATGCCCATCATGTATTAAAGAGGACATATTATCCCCCTTTCTCACCTTGTCAAACAGTCCTCTGTGCTCTAAATGAAACATCTGTGTTGTGTTTTGGTCTAAATATAACATGAATGAAGCAGCAGAGGAGGTCTGACACCCTGTAGAAACCAGCTCTCTCTGAACGCTCCGTTTTGGTGTGTGTGTCTCTTTAAATGCAGCGAGCCCCAAGTAGATATCAATCCTCTGTAGAGACATAAAAATGGTGGACTTGTGCAAAAGTTTTTTCTGTAGTCCGGAGGTGGAGTCCATGGGAGGAGATACCAGGAGAGGGGAGCAAATCTTCTTACCAGAATCCAACTTGTGATGTCACAAACTGAGGACATTTGAAACGGAGCATTTTTCTCTGTGTGGTAAGACTTTAGCAGAGCACAAATGACTGGATTGATTTATTTCAAATGCTGTGGGTTATCTAGACACTCAGGTTAGTGAAATAAATGTTCAAAAACACTGTAAAAGTAGATTTTTTTAATAATAATTCCTCTTTGAAAGTCAGCGGTTCAACATCCAGCCCGACCTGCTGTTGAGACAAAACCTTTCAACTGGGATCCATAGAGGATAATGGGGAGGGGATGTGCGTGTGTGTGCATGGATTACAAACAGGAGGGTAAAGACGTGGTGTCGTACCTGTTGCAGGTCGATGGCAGACAGAGTGTGTGTATGAAGATGGATGAGAACACTGGGCACTTGGAGGCAGGAATGTCAGACAGACAAGAAAGACATCTGATATGGCACCCCGCTGTTCTTCAGCCTTCTCCCCACCTGCCCTCCTGTTGTTGACTGTGGCCCCGCGGGGACCCCCCCCCCCCCCCCCCCCCCCCCCCCATTCCCTGAGCCCTCAAGTAAAGAAACACCAGGAACAGGCGTGTTAGCCGTAAAAGACAAGTTCACTTAATACTCACTGCCAACTCTCTTTGAATTTTTTTGACGTTCATGCAAAGATCTCAGTTTAGCCTTTTTAATCACACATTGCAGTTCTGCACCCTGGGAAGTGAGGTGTTGAAAACACAAATCTGTAGCAGGAAAGGTACGGCAAATTTATTCATAGAGCCCCGTTCATGCATAAAGCATCATAAAGGGGTTTTAAATAGTCAGTAACCTAATTGATCACACAGAGTGTTAAAAGAGTTGATACAGAGCGGAAATAAAACATTCAAATATAAAATCAAAAGAAATATGACGTCAAGCAAAAATACCAAATTCAAAACAAAATATATCTAAATGTGCTCTAATTGGTCATTTCATGATTATCTCTGTTGAGAATGTTATTGTCCTCTGAAGTCTTACCTTTATGACGAACGCAGATTCACCTGCTGGTCTCGCCTAACCAGGAAGGATTCAGACAGTCCACCCCGAGGCCGCCCGTCTGCTCCATCAGTGTCAGCACACTTCATGAACATTTCATTCTGTGAGCCTTCGTTGATTTCTTCTGTGTTTCAGGTCAAATATCTTTACATAATGTCACATTTAGCTCCATCTGTGGAGCTTAAAGCTCCTGTAACGCCGGGAAAGCGCTCTGAAACAGGCTTTTTGAAAGTGTCTCACAGGAGCTTTAAAGGAACAGAAATAATGTAAAATGAGTTGTAGAGGTGGGGAGCTCGCCATGTTTTGTGTGCCAATATATCATTAAGTTTCCATATTTTTATTACATTTTTATTTGCTAAAGGAGGTAGCACAATTCAGTTTGAAGGCGTTACATGTCCACATGTTTGTGTCCAGTTAAGTTAGATGAGACTGAGAAACCAGCAGTTCTGATCGTGAGCTGTGTGCAGACTTTCAGTCCGGGGGCTTGACTCCCATTGTGTCGAAATAAGAAGACTGAAGTCAAATAAATGAGCTCGCAAGCTAATCTTTCTTTTCTTATTTAAAAAAAAAAAAAAACAACATAAAACTTACCGTAAATTTCGGACTATAAGCCGCTACTTTTTGTCGCGGTTTTTAACACTGCGGCTTTTAAAACGATGCGGCTTATTTATGGATTTTTCTTGCGGGACAATGAGCTTGTGCCGCAAAAACATTTGACTTCGTCACATCGGATCTTAATATCAGTCATTTTGCGCTTTATGCACGCACCCTCATCATGGAAAACACACGGAGAAATACATATGATGCAGCTTTCAAGTTAAAGGCGATCGAACTGGCTGTCAAAGAAGGAAATAGAGCTGCTGCACGTAAAGTTGACACTGACAGCGACAACGAAAAAGAGACTGAGGAAGTGAGTAATGAAGTCATTCTGAGGCCGTGAATGGATGGACTTTTTCCTGTGAAATATATTACGGTAATCTTTTTCATCAGCCGCGTTACAGACACTGTTTGATAAAGGATTTACAGTAGGCTTCATATTTGCGGATGTTACCAGTAGTACGTATTTCATTAAAAGTTAAAAAAATGTCTTTGTGTCACGTCTTTCTGTGTAAATAGCTCTTGTTATAACGTGGACACCTGCGGCTTATAATCAAGTGCGGCTTATATATGTACAAATAAATTTTTTTACCTATTTTTAGCCGGTGCGGCTTATATCCAGGTGCGCTCAATAGTCCGGAATTTACGGTAATTTATTTAAATTTTTTAGATATAAAAATTTTAAAATGTTAAAATTGTATTATAATGTGTAGTAATTCTCGGCATATCGTAACATTTTAAAATCACAATAATATAGAATCGTGACTCAAGTATAGTAATAATATTGTATTGTGGGGTCTTTGGTGCTTTAGATTTCAGAAAAGTATATTTTTTTATCTGGCGTTTATTTATCCAGGAGAAATCCCACTGAGGTTTAGAGGTACAATTAACGAACAAAAAGAGAAAAGAAATCATGACAAACAGTTTACAGAGAAGCAGCGATGAGGTTTGAATTGATGAGTTGATGTTTTAGGGAAAGGTAATACTGTTTACAATTATGAAAGAAGAGACGCAAGGGAGATATTTAAGAAAATAAAATCAAGATCATTAATCAGGCTTTGTTTCTGTGAATGTGTTTGTGTCCTGCACCTCTTTGTTTGTTTTACACGACCTTGGAAAGTAACAGGTACGCATATATACTGCTCGGTAAAAAATACACTAAAAATGAGTTTCTCAAGTGTTATAGACAATTATTTATATAGCACATTTCAACAACAAGGCAATTCAAAGTGCTTTACACAAGACATCAAAAGCATCATGACAGAGGAAAGAAAAGAAACATTATAAAGTCCTGTATTGCTTATTCAGAACGACGACCGGCTGATGAACATGTGTGACTCACAGGAATGAAGGAAACATCGATGACTTTTAACTTACACACTTTATCTTTTCAATTACAGAAACAGTTTCCAACCAGGGCTTGATTCCAAATGCGCACACACACACACACACACACACACACACACACACACCTACACACACACACACACACACACACATATATTTTTTTTTTTATTAGTCACGTTTCTTTATCAAAGCACTTTATTTGCTCTGATAAGCGTCCATCTTTCCCTGCCACGCTCCATGTGAAGTGGTCATACCCCTGCAAGCAGCGATGTGAATGAGTGCCAGCGGAAATAGCACCAGCCGCCTCCTCTCTCCGCCCAAACTGATAAGATTAAGGCCACCATGGCGAGTACCAACTCTGGGATTAATTGTTGTGCTCCAGTGTCGCACTCTCGACGAAAGCTCATTAGGATTTATTTCTCCACGCACACGCATGACTGCAGCCTGAGATGACACAGGCCCAGCGTCTCTCCAACATGTGCTGCTTGTTGGTGTGGTTCTAAACAACAAGGGGCCACACCCGAGATGGTTGATCTGTTGACTTCTTCTTCTTCTGTTTGGTTTCCTTTTTTTCATTGTAAGCGTTTCTCTCTGTGCCCAAGAACAGTCCTCTCATAAATTCCCTTGGCATATTGTCTCGTCTATCATGCATAAATGATGTGAAATGAATGAAAGTCAGGTTTCATTTTGAGTAATTTCATACGGAATAAATCATGTATTACATTTCCCCCACCTACTTTGTTATGCTTTAGCCACCAGACTGTTCTGCAGCTTTGACCCTCTGTGGGGTTTTTTTTTTTCATCAAACTGAGACTCTACAGAAATGGTGCTTTTATTTAAGCTGTGTAAACAGAAGATGTTGTCCCTTTAGTTTAACCATGAAGCTTGGGGTGAGTGGGGTTTTTGCTCTTAAATGCCTAGAAAGTGAAAACACGAGGTGTGACGTGACAGTAACCAGGACATGGAAGTATGCGCCGTGACTTACCGTCAGAGAAGAGACAGAAAGAAAGAACCAGGCTACAGTTCATGACATGCTCTACTTCTTCAAGTGTAAAGATGTTTTAGCTGTGTGGGGGGAAAAAAGAGACAGGTTCTCTTCAGCTGATTGGGCAGCAGACTCTGAGGCTTTATAGTCACATAGACGGCTGGTTAATGATATTTTAAAAACACGTCTCTTCATCAATCGTTTGCTTATAATTCAGACTATTTTGGCCTCAACTCCAGTTAAAGAAGAATTCCTCAGTATTATGTAAACACTAGCTTTCCTTTCCTTTTTCCTGTTTTGAATTTGATAACTTTGATTCTTCGACACTTCGCCTTGGTTTGAACCTCTTCGACCAGTGGTTTCTGAACATTCAGGTTTCTGCTCTGTGCTGTTGTTTCAATAAGCTGGTTGATCTGTGGTTCACTTCTTCACAGTTGGCGCACACACACACACACACACACGCACACACACACACACACACACACACACACACACGCCCACACACACACCCTGCAAAACAACACGAGTGTGGGCTGAATGTAACGTAAGCTTTAATTCAGATCACATTCAGGCATGAACTTTGCACATACTTTATCAAACTTACTACAGAAACTGAACTGTGTGTGTGTGTGCATGTGTGACCGTGTGTGTGTGTGTGTGTGTGTCTGTGCGTGTGCGTGGCTGATAGCAGAGCAGCTGTTTCCTGGGGGCTGCTCCGGTCACCATGCTGCACTTATCCCTGTCCAGCTGCCTGCCCTGCTCCGCTGCTGGTTTCTATTCTGCAGAAACATTTAGTGCCTGACGCTCATAGAGGGCGCTAGTCACAGCGGCCGCGTGCAGCTGCCTGAAGGCACCCAGAGGAAAGTGATAGTTCAGAACATGCTGCTGCTGCTGAGAGCTGCAGGAACAAGAGAGGTATACAGCAAATTTACATACTTACACTCTCATGTTTGAACAGAAAAACTCGACTGAACCTGATGTAGCTTCATGTGAACGTTTCTTCTTTAAGCCTTTACTCGTTGGTAGAAACAGGGTGGAGAAAATCAAAACATTACAGCACAACAAACTGTAACTTGCTAAATGGCAATACAGTTGAATCAACACTGACAGAAAAGTTTCAATGAAGACTTTAATAGTTCAGATTTACATAATCTGTGTTCTCAGGTCCTTAAAAACTGCTGGTTTTAAGTTTGAGAGGTGTCTGAGTTTCTGTACATTGGTAATGTGTGTTCTTTAGAAACATCACGAAGCAGCAGGAAGAACAGTCTGTTTCCTGGAGAGGAAACGTGGGATACAATCCGCTGTCTTGAGTCCCGACTCCCATCTGCGCTAATCTGAAAACCTTTTATATCTATCAACAGGGATCTGGATGCAAACACGGCTAACGATCCATTGAGGTCGACATTTTAACTTGAGCGAGATGTTTTCTTATTCCTGAAAGGAATCAGAGATGATCGCCCTGCAACAAACATTTTTTAATTTGACTGACTCTCCTCTTGAGGATCGACCTGAGAGTGCATTTCATGTTGCTTTTAAAAAAATTCCTGCAGCACGATTTTAGCAGCCAGTTCATTAAAAGACCTTTTCATTGTGCAATTTGACGACAGGCGCTCAGCTATCATTTTGACTTAAGACATTCATAGATTCTGTAATGATTCACGTTGTGTTCCTACATTTCCGAAAGTGAGCAAATACACAACCGGAGCTCCTCACACACACTCGGTGGCGGCTGTAGAGTCATCTCTTAACTGGAAGGTCGGGGGTTCGATCCCCAGCTCCTGCAGCAACATGTCCGATGTGTCCTTGGGCAAGACACTTAACCCAGAATTGCTCCGGCTGCTTCGGCCAAGACTGGCGTGAATGAGATTAGTCACTTCTGATGGACTCTTCACACAGCAGCCTCTACCATCAGTGTGTGAATGTGGAGGTGTGACCTGCAGTGTAAAAGCGCTTTGAGTAGTCGGAACACTAGAAAAGATCGAAACAAGCCCAAGTCCATTTACCATCTGCAACAGAGACAGACACAGTCAGATATACACACAGCTCTGCTCTGTTACTACCTCTGATGCCAGCACAGGTGGGTTCACCTCATCCCGCCATTACGTCTCTGTGATTTTCATGGTGAAGTAGAAACATCAGCAGTCTGATCAGATCAGAGGTCAGAAGCAGGACGGACACGAGTGTGAGTTGAGGAGGAAAACATCATAAACTGCACTCTGAATGTCATCTATTTCATCACGGCGTAACATGTTGATTCATTTTCTAGATTTCTGTTTTATGTGGTTCCATTTCTTTTTGTCATATAAGTTTATCATCTTGTCAGCATCAATTAGCTGAAACCGATCTACTATACGCCCAAAACGACACACCGGAAAAGATAAAATCCTTTCTCATAAAAAGATTTGTGCAAACCTTACGTCACACGGAGACGTCATGTGCGCTCTGTTGCACGGTCTTATAACAGCTAATGTATGTGCACATGATGCAGCAGGAGTGCACCAACATGCTGAGTCAAAAGAAGAGCTCTCAGCTGTTCGAGACCTGCAGCTCGCCGCTCACCACGCCTCACACTTCACCTTTTGTTTCACATCCTTCTCGGATGAACCCAGAGAAACATCCTGTTTGCAGGCTACCACTCTATCATTATGTAAGCTCGCCTCCGTTTGACACGTCTTTGAAGGCAGTTTAACTGCACAGCATTTTCACTGCTGGCCCACCCTGCTGATTATGAGTCACAGCATTAGCGGCTAACACAAGACAAAGTGTGACTAAATTGAAAGCAATGAAATGGAATTTGTTTTAATCTGATCTGAGTTAAGGGTGTTAACTGTTCTGCATACTTTTCCTTTGCTTGCACAATTATTATCTTTTCTCCGGTTTGAAAAGAGTGTGTGACTGACCATGAGACGTCGGTTGATGTGTTTCTAGCTCAGGGTTCAGCTAGTGGGTTAGTCTTTTCACATATTGGCTCCTGTTAATCAGTGATGCCGCCTCTCACCTTTCATGTACAGTAAATTGCCCACGAACAGTGGCGACACAGATTTCAAAGAATCTTTCCATCATTCCAAACATGGCAATTATCAACCGATCACATGGGAATCAGTCGCGCCCCCCCCCCCTGTCATGTGAGCTTATTTTGCCCGACAACAGTTAAAGTTTAGTCAGATCCCACTGGGAGAGAAGGAGAGTTCTTCACAAGGAGCTCAATCACAGGACCTTTTCCAAGTGGCTAAATGAAGAGAAAAACAGGCAAATACCTCGCTCCAAAATAGAAAGCGGCGGTGGAATGTCTCGAGGCAGAGAGAGGTGATGCAGGAATTAGCAGGAATCAGTGAAACACTCGGAGAATGTCGCTGATTTCAGCCGGAGAGTTCATCGCTGTCGGAAAATGTTTTTTTTTTTTTTTTCCATAAAATGATTCGTCACGGTCGATCATTACATCTAAAGCGTGCAAACGCCTTACACAAGATGAATCAAGATGTCGTACCTCGTCATGATGGGTCCGTGACCTCGTGATGACATACTCCATCAAACTCCATGCCAAAAAAAAAAAAAAAAACTTTCTCACCTGGTATATACTGCTGTGGGCGGGGTCAGCATTGAGCAACACCAGTGGTCAAGAGCATCTTCCACTTAAAGTAGATTTTAAGTATAAGAAGTATCCGTGTTTGGTATTTTTCTAAGTGTGAACAGCAGACTTTACATTTAACTTGATAAATGATGAATATGGACTCATCCATCTCCACACCTGTGGTTCAGTTCAAACATGAACACTTTGTGTCCTTCAGCTTGATGTTAGCATCGTTAAGCATGCGTTACTCAGACTGACAGATCTCTCTCTGGCTGACTCACAATAATCGTCTGTTTTTCTTTTTCCAGTTGATCAGGGAAAATCCCCTCCTTTCATTTCCTTATCAAGAACATTTGTGTACAGATGATTGTTGTTGCTCGCACACTTTACTTTAATGACCACTTTCACAACAGATCATCATCTGCAGGTGGATTGAATTGATCTGCTGTTATGCCTTTATATTAATGATAACACCTTCATCTTTCTGTGAAACCAGAATCTGTCGCTTTGCTGTCATAGCAGAATAGATTTAGTTTGGAGGAGGACTGAGAGCAGTGAGGTTTGTCTGCATTTAAGTTTCAACGGATGGTCAGCTGCAACAAGATTAAAATTAAGGATCGGTGCACGAACAGTTTGTGACTCGACACGCCTCAGAAGATGCACTTGTAATGTAATTGTCTTTTCTATGTTTGTTTTAAGTCTAAAAGTCTTTTTAACAATTGAAAACTATCTGTAATATCTTGTTGTGTAAGGGGGTTCCCAAACGTCTCGGTCCACGAACTAAAGAAAGTGGTTCAAGCATTTGACTCAAAGACACACGCCCATCCAAACACTGACATCAGTTGTATTTTAAATTTCAACACTGCTTTTGTATAGAATTTCTCAATCATTTGTAATAAATTAAAGTTTAAATGATTTCATTTTTTCTCAGTACTCCCCAGGCGGTCCTGACCCCCACTTTGGGAACCACTATTCTAGTGTAAGGAAGGCATTAGAGGTTAGAGAGGTCCATAATGCTGCTGTCTGAAATAAGCTTTGACGTAATGTCGAACACTTCCTGTAGCTGCGACTGGCTGTGGTTATTTGGTGTTTTTAACTTCCACTTTTGATACTGACGTTGTCCGAACTTCCTTTTATCATCATAAATGAGTCTCATTTAAAAAGAGAGAGCCTCTGGTTTATTCATAAATGTGACAAGATTAGTGTCACTCACAGTGCAATATATTCTTCTTCTTCTTTTCTGAAAACAACTTCATGAATAAAGGACGTCCAGTTTAGAAAAAGAGAAATGATTATTCTCGGCCCTGTGTCCACCTGGCGTTTTGTAGCAGCTTCTGTTTTGACATGTTTTTTCATGAGGACAGAGTGCTCTCAGCAGGAGGCCACCCAAGCCTCTTTTCACCTGAGCGGCCGCTCTAATCGCTGAGGTTTAAAATATTTCAACATCTCAGAAAGGCTTCTGACGTCACCGTCATGTATGATAGTCCATGTCCAGTTTTTCTGCCTCAGGATTGCGTCTTGTACCCACATCCTCTCTTCTCCTCCATCTCAAATTAAAAACATGCAGTAGGACGTGCAGCGCTTTTCTTCCCGTCACACAAACACGTCATGCAAGCGCTCCCAACAGCCAGTGCGAGCCGGACACTGGGCCTTAATCTAACTAACAGTGGACCTTTAAAGAGCACATAAACATGTAAGTCCTCTGACACACAATAAGACACAGCAGGCTTCACATTTGTACTAAAAGTAAAGCACTGAGCATACTGAGCTGTAGAGTTGTCTGTGGATCTGGATCAAGGTCTGTTAGTAACATAAGGCCAACAGATATGTTTCTATAAATAAATCAAAAATCCTCCGGTGTTTGTATACTTGGACAAGGACAGTGGTCCGAGACCTAATCGAGCTCCCCAACTGAGTCTTAGTTTGTCCGACTTTGAGAAATCTGATTTAGCATGTTTAGCATGTTTAGCATGCGCTTTAAAAGTTTGTAGTGTCAGTCAGAATAAGACAATAAATCAACTGTTTCTATAACTGAATGTAAACATAACGGTGTGATTTTTTTTGATTCTGAGTAGTTTTGACATTAAAGTAAAACTTTGATCATAGCTTCAAACTTAGTTGTTCAATCCAGCTGCTTAGACATTTTGTAAATATAACTGTATTTCCGTTTTACATCATGTCTTTGACTTGACAACAAAAGGGGCGAGTTATCCTCAAACCGCCAAGAGTGTACGATGTGTGGTCAGGATTTCGACTGTATTTCCACAGAAGAAACATCCTCATTTGTCCTCTTCGATGTTTGTGCAGACATATATTAATGTCCGAATCTTCCTGATTTTTAAATGGGGGCTCCTGTGCAGTAGGATTCTTTCAATTAAACAACCTGTAGGTTCCCAAAAGGGACCAAGTTCCAGATGTTTCAGACACCAAAGAACTCTCTCGCCTTCATTTGCGTACACAGATGGTGAAGCTTCCCACCATCAGTATACATTATGCAAGTGTGCAAAATCCCCTAAAGTCTCATTCTTAACTATGTAAAACAGCAGTGTGTTTAGTTTTTTTTACTTTTCTCTTTTTGATTTGAATCATTTTGTCTAGGTCTTGTATCTGTATGAGCGTCACTGTGTGTGCTTGTGTGTGGCCGCTGGAGGTTATGAATGAGCTACAGCTGCATGGCCCGCTGCTCAGTATGGACAGCTGATGAATGAAGTGGAAATTATTAAAATAAACTGCTGGGTCGATGCAGCTACATTCATGCGCCTGGCCTCAACATCTCCCCGCCGATAGGTTCCTCACACATCTGGCTTTCCAAAGATGCACACCCTGTTGATTCAATGAACACAAATATTTAAAACAGAAAAGTTCAATTTTGTAATAACCCTGAGATGAAACTCCCACAAGATTAAGAATTGAAACTCATTTTGTGCACTTTCGGGAGAAACGGATCTTCTTTGCATAACATGAGGGGAGAAGAGTGAGCTGTGAGACAGACCACAGACCGATATGTGAAGGTAGATGGGAGTGTTGATAGCAACAGATGGACAGACGGGGAGGTGACAGAGAGAGAGAGAGATTCTGCTGTTGATGGACAGACAGAGAGAGAGAGAGAGAGAGAGAGAGAGAGAGAGGAAGAAGAAGAAGGGCAGCAATAAGGACAAAGACATCAGTCACGTTTCGCGGGTTTTCCCTCCTCCCCTCTCCAACTGGACCTTGATCCAGGCTACACAGACTCTACTGTGTCATGGTGTGTGTAGCCCTGTTGTGTGGGCCTGCGAGTGGTGACTGGACAAATCATGACTCAGCAGAAGCAGAGCAACGTAGAATAGAAAAGGGTCAGAGCGTCATTGTTAGCGCAGGTTTCTTTGAACTCACATTAGCTGCTATGGAAGCACAATGGAGCTGACTCTTTTCACTAATTTCTTCTTCTTCTTCTTCTTCTTCTTCTTCTTCTTCTTGTCAAGCACACACTTAAAGAAACGTGTGTGGGAATTTAACACAGAACACGTCAGCTTACTTACTCAACAGCAGCCACTCGAACCACAAGTACACTTCTGACACATGCGTGTGCTAAAATATAGTGTTAGACTACTGCAGGTATCGGAAACTACAGAGAAGTCGGTTACAGTTGTTAGGTTAGTTACACAATACATCCTAGCTAAGTATTGCTAACATTAGCTTACAATAGCCACCAAAGGCTGTGTGGGACATAGACCGAATAAAACTCAAGCGTAGTCTCAGTGACGTCGGTTACTGAAGGAATAATTTGAGGCCAAATATCGCCATGTCAGAAATGTTGTCTTAAACTAGCCTCCATAGCAACGGAGGGCCTTTTATTAAATCAAAAGTTGTAAAAAATAATAATAACAAATCACACCCTGTACAGTGTGTGCCAATAAAGACGAGATCTAATCAGACCAGAATCGTTACGTGTGATTGTATGATTATGCCTCTTCAGTCAATGATTGGGTTTTTTAAAGCATGCGCCGCGGTCCGTCACTGGAGCCGGCCGGTGCCGACTGCAAGCACGCATCAATCTGAACAGACGGGACCGACCTGGACAGGAAGTACGACCATGGAAAACACAGAGCATCAGGTCGATTTCAAAGTAAAACACAATGTACACACTCTCTATAGCAGGGTTAGGGTTAGTTCTCTTTATTATGTGGTCTTGAAGTTTCCTTGTGATACATTGAACCCGTGAGTACAGCTGCACGGACCCTGTAGAAACTGCAGGTTAAGCCCCCGACAAACAGCTACACCCGTCACGTCTGCTAAATCTCTTATCGTTCATAAATTCAACATGGATCAGTTGTAAACAAATATTTACCCCGTGCGACAGGATCTATTCAGACCAATTGTGTTTTTGGAAGCAGGCTGTAAACACGCTTCTGTCATGTAAACGGGCTGGTTTTAATGGCTGTCTGTGACCTCAGGGGCTTTTACTAAAGGACCTGCAAGCTTTTGCATTTCCACATTGACTTGATTTTTTCAACGCCAGAGGATGCCGCTTTCTTCAACTGTCAAAGTGAATATTATCAGTCCTACAGTGCATTGAAGCCATAAATCTCTATTAATGTTTGCTGTTGTTGCTCTGTTTGTTTCTCTTTATCTGTCTCTCTCTCTTTATGTTTCCACCTCTATCCGATTTTCTTTGTCAAAACTGATGGCTGTTCTTCATGAGTCTGGTTCTGCTCAAGCCTTCTGCCCATCAAAAGGAAGGTTTGGGTCTCTGTTAACAACATTTAAAGAGTACAGTTTAAACCTCCAACTTTTGAAAAGAGTCCTGAGATGGCTATTGTTTTGCAGCTGTACAAAGATTGACTGGTTGACACACATTTAAACATGAGCTGCGTGTCTGTGATTTGAATTCATGTGAGTGCCCTCCTGCATCCTTTCGTGTGCATGCATGTGTGTGAATGTTTTTTCGTGTGTGTTTGTGTGTGTGTGTGTGTGTGTGTGTCAAACACTTGCACTTGCAGTTCCTGTTTGGGGAGGTCCGCTGCTCCTGGCAAACAGTGTCTGGTCTTATCTCTTGTGTTTTATGTTCCTAGCGAGCCGGGGGCACAAGCAGCCCTTTGTGGCCAAGAGGTGGCTGGTCTGGCTCCAGAGCGACCCATGCAGCTGTTCACCACTGTTGGACATATCCATGTGTGTGTGCCTGTGTGTGGATACATGTGTATGTGTGTGCCCATATGCATATGTGTCTGTACTTGTGTGTCTGAATGTTTCTTTGAATAAATACATGTATGCATATACATTGTGTTTCCCTTCATGTTAATGCATGTGCTCATATATAGTTACTGTATTTTGCAAGCAGACCAAACAATGCCTCTTCTATCTAATCGTCAAGATTTTGATTTTTAAATTAGATTCTCCCATCAAATTTCGGGTAATTTCTGATGTTCAGACTTCAGGTGTGGGACAGGTAGACCTTACCACACATAAAAAGATAAATGGGTTCGGCTGGCCTGCAGGTCCTTCTCCCTCTCCTTCACCTGAACTCTGGTGACTCCTCTGGTCGCGTCAGTGGAGGTTCACTGCCCGGTAACTCGGAGTGTTTTGTGCGTGTGACCCATTAAGAAGTCCTAAAAGGAGCCATCGGTGAAGCCTGCACAAAGCCACGTGCTGCATTGGCAGTAGATTGCAGAGAGGGCAAGAATGTGGCCCCCAGACACAGCTTCTGGATATTCAGTTTTAGAAACAGAGAGAGAAAGAAAAGTATATGAGGCTGCATGTTTAAGATTTTGACTCTGAAAATTACCTTTGGTTGAAATCATTTTGTATGTTTTATCAACTTAACATCCAGTTTCATGCAATGAACCAGCATTAAAAAAAGAAGCACTTCTCACAGAGGTCAAATGAAGATGAATGACTGTGTCCCGTTTGCTTTTATGTCATCGATCATTTTTTTTCTCCCATTGCAGCAGTGTTGTGATGATACATATTTACAACATCTGGCTGATGTGCATTTCATCTCAGCTGCAGCTCAGTGTCAGTGAACGCAGGAGGTTACACTAAAGCGGTGCATCTGGTCAGAAGCAGTCACTTTAAATGATAGTAAAGAGCTGTTTTGCATCGTAATAACATGTTTGACCATATGCACTGACGAATGTGTAGCATCTTTTGTGGGCTGTCCTTCATTTGAATAACTAGACTTACTGAAAATCTTCTCATAGAGTTTGTTGTCTTCTTGCATCTAGCGTGAGAGTGATTTGATCTCAGGAAAATGATTTTATCTACTGCTCAGCAGTGTGACTAATGTACACACACAGGGTAGCAGAAGATTCAGATCAGCGTCTTAGTTCATAGTTTTGGTTTCCATAGATGTTCAGGCATTGAATCCAACGTGCCTGAATTGTACCTTCATAAAATTAGTGTTGTCATATATAGTATATCAAGTTGTTTTTCAAATTCAATAACGCCGTTAGTCAAGTCCAGTCAACTTTATTTATATAGCACATTTGTAACCAAAGTGCTGTACATTGAGTTTAACAAACTACATTTCATCCATACATCATATTTACATCAAATTTAAAATTAAGTTAAAATTCTACACAATAGAAAAAGTTCTAGTGGACGCTGCTGTTGGGATAAAAAAAAATCTCAACTAGATTTAAAAGCCGAGTAAAATAAATGGGTTTTTAAAAATGACTTAAACAGTTGTGGCAGCAGATATAAAAGGTATATAATATTAAAAGTGATTTGAAAGTGATGGAGCTGCAACAGAAAAGGCTCGATCCCCCCCAGGTGTTAAGCCTTGTTTTGGGCACGTCCAGGAGCAGCTGGTTGGAGGACCTTAGTGCTCTGGATGGAGCATGAACATGAAGACGTTCACTAAGTGATTAAGTGATTAAGTGATTTCAAAGCCAGAAGTAAAATGTTAAAATTAATCCTGTAGCGAACAGGAAGCCAGTGTTGCATGCAAAAGCGCTGATTACTCATTTCCTGACAATGAAGTTGACATATCGTCATCATCTTCATGGACAGCGCCTAATAAGCTCTAATTAGCATTCAAATCATCCAGAATGTCGTGGTTGTTGTCTTTGTTGTTGCCATGGTCATTTTTGTCACAATCATCATAAAGTGACCAGATGTTCATGAAAGAATCTTTAGCTTTTTTATTAGGTGCAAAATGACTCTGCAGACCATGGCGTTCCACCAACGGGGTGCGACAGAAGAGAAGAGTAAAGACTTGAGACATGATTGTAAGGGGTTTCCACCTGATGCCTTTCATAATGTGTTAACTCCGTCAGTAACTCAGTTACTTGACCGTTGTAACGAGTGAGTACTTTTCAGTTATTTTCGCATCAGTGTTTTAAACCAGTTAAACATTCAATTATTGCTGTAGTTTTGAGTTATGTATCCACTTCCTGGATGTGTATCCTTCATGTCAATGCTTTTATACGAGTCGACGTAACGATTAGCTTCTTATATGTATTCCTATACCTCATATATTTTCAGTGTAGGTGGATGTCTTCAACACTGTTCCTTTTAAAGACGTGACATAAAAGAACAATAAAAGAACAGGACTTTCATGTTTCTTTGGGGTAACCGTCTTTGGCTTGGCATCCTTCATTGTTTAGTTTACTTCCGTTAGCTCTTGTTGCCAAAATCATGAAAGCTGGGGGCGGCAGGCGAATTAGGATAAGAAAACAGAAACAAACATGAATGTTCTTTGTTGAGACAGCAGAAGGTGAGACCAGCAGACAAACCCAAGGCAGAAGACTTGCAAGATCATTAACAAGTCTGCCCCCTTCTTTGACAGTCCTCCTCAGCCTCAGGTGCAGACACAGAGCAACAAAACAAATTTGTTGTACAAGGTGAAGAAGAGCTATTTGAGATTCCTGGACTAGTAAAAACACGTTGGCTCCACTGCAGCCGCCACCATCCATCTTGTCGACTCGCATTTGAAATCCATCGCCTGAGTCGACCTCTCCCCTCTGTGGACGTGTCACATCCTCTTCCAGTGGTGTCCCACTCCGGGGGGGAGGGGGAAACGGGTCACAGGGGTCAGCAGCTTGAGATGTAGGCACAGGTTTCACCTCTTAAGTGGGGTATGTGAGGGATTGGGGAGGGATGTACAGAGACTGCAGGACACTGTGTGGGGTCACAGCAGATCTGATTTATTAATGCTCCATTTTTAACTCCATCTCTGTGTGACAACTTCCTCTTTCTATATTGTTGAGGTTTATTACCATATAATCCTTGTGCAATTCCTGCAATACATGAATCTAACTCTTCCTATGGAGGCATCCGAAGAAGCCATGACTGCACAGTGGAGCCACTGCTATTGTTACATCACAGATAACACACAATTAAGAAAACAAATGAGCTGCGTTCAGCCAGCGACGGGGTTTTGGTCCGTCCTACAGCACGCGTCCCGCTCCATTGGTTCCGTAAACTACTGCTCTTCACAAACCGTTACTCACGCTCAGCTGGAGTGTAAAGGCCCGGACACACCAAGCAGACGGTAAAGAATTAGTGGCGACGCCTCACGTCGCCTCATGTCTTGGCCAAAAAGTTGCACTCGAACGCACCACAAAGACTACAGCTGACGGCCAACCATCACGTACGTTATGCACGTGTGAGAGGATTTGAACCCGGGTATTGTAGCCTCCGTACATGGGGCGCAGAAACTATCCACTAGGACACTGGCGCCCTTAATGTTTTATTAAGTATGACTCTTATTTCCCCTTATAGAGTGACAAAATCAAAGTTAGAATCGATGACATAGTGGCTGAACTACATCTGCCCTCATGTTGCAGAAACACTCAACCATGTATTCATAGCACTTTAAGCACACATTATACATAGCACTTTTTGGAGGTTGTGTTTAATGATTGGTTAGCATAGATCTAGCTAACTTTTGTTATCACTTCTCTACAGTAATCTTGATGATTAATCAGCCGTCATTTCCTGAGTGTGAGGTCAAGAAGAAAGAGAAAGGCTGCTTCTCCTTTTCTCTTTCAGAATAAATGATTCAAACCTGCAATAACAGGACAGGAATCCACCGCTTTGTCTTGAGAAGTGCCTGCAGCTCTTCCCCTCCTTCTCCTTTCTCTCGTGCTCTCTTTTCTTTCTGGTTCTGCATTATGTCTTCTTTATCTCTCTCTATCTTTGATGGTTAGAGCTCTGTCTCGACATTGTGCGATTGTGGGTTATTAATGTTTATAAGTCGGTGATCTCTGTGAAAGAACATCTGCCTGGTCGTGCTAGCGAGGGACAAACAGCGTGGGTGGATTCTTAACAAACCGCCTTAGAAAGCAGGTGGGTATTTATTTATTTTTTAGGGGGGTTGGGGCAACAATGTCTTCCAACTAACTGATTTTGTCCTGTTACCCATCTCGTTGAAAAGATAGCAGTAACCTCTTTGAACAAACGATGAGGAGACCAAAGAGTTGACAGAAAGTCGCTTGCAGTCTTTACCTGGGTGGCGACGGGACGGGCTGTTTACTCAGGCTTTGGAGTGACTCACAAATCAAAGTGTGTGTCAGAATGAGGAGATTAGGGAGACACAATAGGTTCGGGATTCTACCTGCAACCTCGTCTCTTTGTTGTCACCCACCTGGATGAACTGTTCGCGTTGCGTAACACATGCACACACACACACACACACATGCACAAACAGACGCGATAAAACCCTGATAAAATGCAGCTGTTTATCTTCGGCCTGAAAGCTGAGGATGCCCAGCAGAGGCTTTTTGAAGCACTAATGGGTGAAGCATTATTCACGCTGGGAGATTCCACCAATCCACTGAAGCTCACAGTGTGGCCCGTCCCAGCAGCTGCTGTCATTTCAGGACACGGTGCAGACAATAAAGATGGTGGTATATTGTAAGCAAAGTCATCCGTGGAGCCAGCGGTGCCGGGAGAAGTGGGTTTACTCTTAATTTACTCCCTGCATGTTTTCTTTCTAAAGCGGCCTCATGCAGTGAAGGATAAATGTCTGATGTTTTTAAGCAGTGACATGTTAGCACACTCATGTATATTTAGTTCACCTTAAAATCTGCCTTTAGTGTTTATGCACTTCTGCTGCTTGACATCAGGGAGTAAGGATCATTTTTTTAAATTACCATTAGCCACAGAAGAGTTGCAGATTTAGCACAACTGTCCCACAGACGTGATGGTGGACAACTCCTTTTGAGTGAACCATGTCTTATTCTTTCGCAGTTTTGGGGGTAAAACATCACAAAGCAAAGCCTTAAACGAGCTCTCTGAAATGTAACAAGCAAATCACAATGTTGAGCCCTGACATGTTCTCAACTGAACTATAAAAACGTGCTCACTGAGGTTGACATCTTCATTGTAACCTGCGGTCAGAGAGGTAACTCTTCCTCTGACTTGGACAGTAAAGGGCTATAGTCACTAGCTGATGAGCTGATGGCTAACATCGTAACATCGTGAGGTCATTTTTATTCAAAGCAAATTTTAGTTGTCCACTGAATTTATTAAGAAATTAATTTCCTGTCTTTTTTCATTGTTTTTACGACCACAGAAAGACATTTTTTTTTTTGGTGATATTATCCAACCGGGCAGTTAATCAGACAGTAGGCCCTGTGTTTGTCCGAGGTCAGTATTGGCAAAATGTATAATGCTATAAAAAAAATTAGAGAGCTCTTTATCAGAGACAGCACACGTTGTGGGTCAGCTGTGGCTCAGAGTGGTTCATCTCTCAACTGGGAGGTCGGGAAATCGACATTTTACCCCAAGTTGCTCCAGCTGCTTTGTCTGCGGCGTATGAATGCGTGTTAATCTGATGGTCAATTTACATAACAGCCTCTACCATCAGTGTGTGAATGTGAAGGTCAGAAGACTAGAACAGAGTTAGACGAGCACCATTTACATAAAACAAAGACACATCAGAATCTCTTGATGACAACAATAGAAAAAAGATTTGTTAGTCTGTAAATATGACCAGCCTTACTGTCGTATGGATGGATGAAAGCTTTGAACTTTTAACAATTCGTCTAATCGGGTCTGATAGGTAGAAGCACGTCTGCGTCTTTACATGTTTTACCAGCAGGAATATGCTGATACAAACAGTTACAAATCTCGAGCATGTTTTTGTCCTTCATGTGACAAACTAGACTTACTGAAAATCTGCTGCTATCTTATGTTTGTTGTCTTCTTGCATGAGGTTGATTTGATCTCAGGAAAAAGATATTATCTACTGCTCAGCAGCGTGATTTAGAAAGTGTTACACACATTGAGACAGAACAATAAGTAGGTATTGTTCACTAAACACCCGTGTAAAGCTGACCCTATACCAGATAAAGGGGAGAGAGTGATAGAAATACAGCGTGGGGAAGTTTCTCTAACGCTGCAAAGTAAAGTATAATAACATTGAGGATTGAAGTAATCTTGAAGAATACTGTAAGGCAAGTTAATTTATATAGCACTTTTCAACAAGGCAATTCAAAGTGCTTCACATACAGTAAGATATCAAAAGCATCATGACAGAGGAAAGAAAATAGAACATTTAAAAATCACTGGAATTATTAAATCTCAAAATATGCTTGGATCTTCAGCAATCTTCAGTCACCCCTTTGTTGATATTCAGTTTAGTTTATTGCTTCAATAAATAAAGTGAACATAGAAAAAGAGTTAAATATAAAATGTGTTTTAATTCAAATCATACAAATTAGAAATGTAAATTTAAAAAGAGTTAAAAGTTTAAGTGCCTCAGTTATGAATTATAAACGTGAAGTCTGCTCCAAAACTGCTCTGGAGCGCTCGCTGTGGGCAGCCCCCTCACTCTGAGACCTCTCCATTAATGCATGTCACTAGAACCCTGTTTGTGCATGAGTGTGTATCTCGGCCTATGTGTGTGTTAGACAGAGTGTAAACCGAATTTCCCCTCGTGGGATTAATAAAGTGTAAATTATTATTATTATTAGATGTCATAATGAATCTGGATGTTAGTTTTACTGCTTTCAGCTTTTCAACGCCCTTTTTTTTTTTCTTTTTTTTTCTTCAAATTTCTCCATGGAAGATGTTTTCTTCCTCGAGAAAACTTGACCTTAGTAGGATCAATGGAATCAATAACATTTATGATTTTAGAATTGAATTTATCCACAAACTTCACTGTCCGAGCCCCAGGATAGGTCAGGTGTGGAAGAGAAAAACTGGTTACAGATTTCATGAGTGTTTTCAACATAAAATCAAACTTGTGATTTATTTTAAAATTGTTGATTAAATTAGTGATATAACGTTTAAAATAGCTAACTTTTTTTGGACAGGTTGTGGCTGAAAAGGAATTTATGCTAAATTTGTCAAATCACATGGCTGCCTGGTTTCTTGGCAGAGTCCCCTTTCTTCTTCAGTTACCTATCATAACAGAGATTTTGGAAACGACTGACGTGTACACTACAATGTAATAAGAGTTAGTCTAAAAGTGAAGTAACCTGAACACTAGTATTTAAATAAATACATAAATGGTGAGGATGAAACACCTCTAAACAGTGAATTCAGTGTCTTGGCGCAGTCCTCTTCCGTTTGTTTATCCTGAAGCGGGTAACTGATGTGCTCTGCCAGGGGCTCAGGTTTCAAAGACAAGGCTGGATAATGGAAGACGTTTAAAAAGCCATCTGAAACAATGCAGCATCTTAAGACCTGGATGCCTTCCTCGTCATTCCCCTGATCCCGTTTCCTGTCTTCTGAAGATTGAGGGATCTAATTCAAACCTCTCTGCTATTCACCTGCTTTCTATCCCCTCCTGTATTCTAATGTCTGAAAAAAAAGCAATTATTTGTTCATTTCAGTGGTTCACAGGGTACAGCTTCCTCTCCTCTCCCACTCCTTGTGTTCACTCTGGGTGAATTCCACCTTGTCTTACATTTAAATGAAGTTATGCAGGACACCCAGGTGACGTGGGTGGGGTGTTACCTGTCAGAAAGGAAGCTAGCTCTCTGACCCGTTGTGGTAAATTGCCCTGAGGCTCGACTGCGTAGATGATCTCTGTGGGGAAAGCAGGAGATTACACCTGATAGGAAGGAGACTTAGCATAAAATCAATTGGCTCCTTTGTGGAATAATCCACTCTGCTAGTATAAGTCACTGTGACGAGTGATAAGGCCTGACGAGCACGAGTGGAGGAAAAATTCCACAGTGAAATGTATGAACCCAGCTCCTGTTCTCATGTTACCGGAAACAATCATTATGAGATTTAGTTTCACGAGATAAGGGGCATTTTGAAGATTCTTTTTATATTATTTATTTTCACTTTTGTGTGCAGGCTTTTTCCGTAAATGTCACTCTGACTAAATGTATAGATGCTCAATGTGACAGGACACTAAGAAATACATAACATGTTTCTGTTTACAACATTCAGACAATGTCAGAGGTTTGGACTGTCAGTGGAAGGAATTTTCATTGTTGATCAATCAGAAAATGTGAAAGTGGGGAAAAAACTGCAGTTTGTTGAGTGTCCACTTGAGGCTGACTCCAAGAGACCCAGAAGTCACAAACTGTTCCCTCCTTATTCAAAAATGGACATTTCTACTGCAGATATTAAAATGTTTACAGCCCGGTACAACCACAGATTTTGGTCTGTGAGTTATTGTCTTCATTGGCACAGATACGAGTTATGCATAGTTAGGCAGGTGGGCGCGATGTCGATGAGTCAACGAGCTGAGGCGGGTTTTAAGCCTCTTAACGAATCGTTACATCCCACCCACCTGTCAATCATCTCAGCTACACGCCTAACTATGAATAACAGATTGTTTATAAAGTCAAAATGTATGTTTTTATATTTGTTGTTTTGTTACCTACAAAGGGACGGCAGATGTAAATTAGCCTAAGGCTAACTCTTTTGCAGTGCATCAAATGGTTACATTTATGTTTTAATTGCACACGATCCCTTACAAATAAAGTTAAATTGAATTGGTAAAAAACTGATCCGTTTAAAAAAGAAAAAAAAACTCCCCATACAGTGTGTGCCAGTGATGGCAATAACTGATCAGACCTATTTAGCTTTTTGTAGCAGGCTTTTTATTTATTTATTTTTTTTCCTGTTGATTGTACACTATGTGATTTCCGGATTTCCAGCCTCAAGCAGACACTCAACAACCTGCAGGATTTTGCACTTCTTCATGTGCTTCATTGTTCAAGATTAGAAGTATCCGCTTGTCAGTAACAGACGTGTGGAATCACTCAGGCTCAGTCCATTAATATTTACAGTCTATTCTACTCAACAGAGTATCAAACTTCGGACATACAGTATCATTGTTTAGTCTCTGGCTGTCATTGTGAAAGCTTCAGTGGGATCTTTTAAAGGTCTTTCTCCTGGTCCTCATGCTTCACTGTGTATTGTGTCTTTCAGGGACTGGATGGTATCAGTTGGATTGTTTAGGACGAGCCTCAGGAGGTTATCTCAGGTAAGATCCATGACCTTTTATTTCACTGAGCTCACGCCCGCTGCTGATTCATGTGAGCAACAACTTGTGTGTGTGTGTGTGTGTGTGTGTGTGTGTGTGTGTGTGTGTCTTCAAACTAGCCTGAAGAATGACTCACAAGCTGTGTTTGAACAGACATGTCAAATAGCCTTCGGGTGGATTTGTGTGCCTTCAGAAAATGTATGTGAAAATGTTACACGGCTGGTTAACAGGGATACGAATGATACAGAGGAAACAATATCTTATTTGGTCCGAATATAAGTCAGACCTATTTACCTGCAAAAAACCAAGAGGATGTAAGAAGGGAAAGACGCGACAGAGAGAAAGAGAGGGGGAGGAAGAGATGAGGAGTTTGTAAGGTCGACTTGAGAGGAAGAAGAGAGAAGGGTGTTTTGGTATGTGGAGAATATTTAGATGTGTGTATTTGTGTTGTGGTGTGTGAGTGTGTGTCATGATTTTGAAGTGGAGTATAATGAACTGCAGTCAGTGTTTGAGGCTCGCGGGGTCCACTGTTGTTGATTTGAGGGTGGGATTGAGGAAGAGGCTGATGCTGTTATTTTGCTTTGGTCGGGTCATGCAACAGCAGTCCTCAGACCCTCAGGAGGGGTTGCCAGCATTAATAACAATGCATGTCCTTAGACATGCCTGTGAAATACATAAACTCCTCAAAGTAAGAGTACCAGGCAGCATAAGATCAGCAAAGCAGCTGTGTTGTTTTCTATGTCAGGTGACATCATGTCATGGATGACGAAGGCCAAATGTTCTTAGTCAGCATTTCATCTCAGTGACAGAGAGCACAAGGTGCATTTTTGAATTTTAATGGTTTTGTTACGTATGCTTGAACATTTAGTTTTACAGAGAGCGATAACCTTCAGGACCTGTTTGTCACGCAGGCTGATTTTTTTGGGGGGGACGTTTCAATACGACGCAAAACTTCATCATCAGTGTCTGTATGCAGTTGGATGACTTGGCTTCTGCTTCTTCAGTTTTCTGCACCAGCATTGTGTGCAGGTATGTTGATTTTGTCTAAAATGTACTTCCTTTCTGGAACAAATAACTTCAGCTGCTCTCGTCCTCCTCATGCGCCCACTTTCTCCTGATTGGCCAACTCTCTGAGAGCCTTCCCCAAGGAGGCAGAACACTGCAGGGCTGCCAGGGGAGGAGCACTGCTCTCCAGTGTTGGGATAAGAGAGCTTATGTGAGAGGTCTGAACGGCTGACGTAGAGCCTTCAAGCCTTCAAGCCATCTCGCGGAACTCTTAGGTTTTATATCGGGGAACTAGCCGTTTAGCGCCCTCCACAGACGTTTCCAGGGACTTCTCTAATGTTTACCTTGTGATCTTTGCCCTCGTTAAGTAACAACATCCAGCATTGTTACACTATTCGAAGTTTTAAAAAACATGAATCAGCATAATGAGCAGAGCTAATTAAACACCTGTAGTTTAACATCTGTCACTGCACTCAAGAAATGCGAGAAATCCGTCATTGTGAAGTCTGCTGGAAAAGATTTTTGTTTCATTGAAATGTTTCAATTTAATCAAAAGATATTGAAAACTTTAACAGGTGTAAAAAAAACACAACATGTTTACGTCATCATAGCTTACATTTCCCTTTTTAATAAATGAAGATTTAGTCTTCTCAAAGTCTTTCTCCAAAAACAATTCTTAAAAAGGAATAGAAAGGATGTCTTACATTCGGACCAATGTGGAAGATGTTGAGAAAGTGCCCTCGGGTGACTGTGGAGATTGTGTTGGTGAATCCCCCCGCTATCCCCAGATGCCGCCCGGTCTGTTAACAATAGATCACGGCCCTGCTGGGCCTGTAGTTTTGTTTTGATTGAAACCAGTCTCACTGGATCGAATGTCTCGCTCAGGAGCCTGAAAAGCTCTCTTCTGCCTGCTAACAGTCTCTACCATGGTTGTGTCTGAACAAAAAAAAAAAAACAACACGTTATGACAGAGCAGTGGAAATGTTGTCTCATTGCGTGATCTTACTTCAGAAGTGAAACTTGATGTCGCTGGGTTTGTTGCTCTGCCTGCAGTCGTGCTGGTGTTGACATTTGTTTCTCAATGGTATGTTTGATTAGTTCAAACTGGTGTGCTTTTGTTCTGCTCTGCCATGTTGATCGCTGCTGCTGCTGTGCTCCACTGACACACATCTGTGTTCAGACCTGCAGCAGGTGTGTACATCTTTAATTATGGGAAACAAAAGTCACTTTGAAGGAGCTAAAGGTCAGCAAAGAATCTGTCTTTGACCTTGTTACTGTTATTTTCACTATCAAAATGATCTGATACCACTGTGTCTTTCACTGCAATGGAAACCACGAAGCTTGGATTCCTGTAAACGTTGTCTTTAGGTGCTTTTTCTGCCTTTATCATGTTGCGCACACAATGACATGCTTGGATTAGTGAATTTAAAATAAAGCCATTATTTCAGTTAAAAGTCAACGTTGTGTCACATGGCAGAGGTGAGGGGCGTGTGTGTGTGTGTGTGTGTGTGTGTGTGTGTGTGTGTGTGTGTGTGTGTGTGTGTGTGTGTGTGTGTGTGTGTGTGTGTGTGTGTGTGTGTGTGTGTGTGTGTGTGTGTGTGTGTGTGTGTGTGTGTGTGTGTGTGTGTGTGTGATGAGAAGATTGTGGTTTATAGTATGATTCTTTCTTTTGAAAATGTTTCTGAGGATGTAAATCTCTTATAATATAAACTGTACAGATGTCATTTATTTGTATATAACTTCAAAGGGCTGTGCAAAACAGTTGAAACAGATAAGTGACAAACATTTTTACGATACTTTATCTATTGTCCCTCCCACCCACACACACACACACACACACACACACACACACATACACACATTAATACATTAGACGGACTTAAAATGACGTTGGCTTGTTGACTTCCACCAGAGACCAGCGGCGGTGAAAAAGAAAGGAATAAGCGGTTATGTAATGATTGTTTCAGAGCAGCTATGCTCTAAAGAATGAATAAAAACGACTTCAGCTCTGCAGAAATGTGCAATGAAGAGTTAGACTTGATGGTAAGTTGCTCTTCATATATGTGCTGTGTATTTCTGTGGCTCGTCAGGCGTAGAATAGAATAGAATAGAATGCCTTTATTGTCATTATACAAACTGTACAATGAGATTACTTGGCTTCACCTTAAAGTGCACACAGCTAAGAACAAAAAAACAACAACAACAACAAGCGTATGGGTCAACAAGAAAAGAGTAACCCTAGTTAACGGAAGGTGGGATCTGTGTGGCAGGACTCATTTACAGTTTGCAGCATACTAAAATTAAATGGATAAAAAGACCTCAGATTTCTTATTGCACAGTACGAGATAGCAGGTCTATAGCAGGGTGTCAAATATAAATAGTGCATTGTATGAGACGTGAACCATAGCAGGGTATAAAAAATACAACTATTTTCACTGTATGAGATGTAATTCAGTAGTTTATATAAATATAAATATCACAGTATGAAATGTAATTTTTGCAGTATATAGAATATAAAAATATCAATATTTACACACCTGTTATGCTTAACGACCAAGACATCTCCACATGGACATGGAGCGTGTGCAGATGTGCTGGGGTGGAGCCTCTGGCATCTCTGCACTGACCCGGAGGTCATATTTAGCAGACTTTATTCACAGGTAAATTATTTTCAGATCACAGAGGTGGAAAACTTTGCATGTTGTATCCCTTATAATTCTGCGGCGCAGCGACTACCAACCCTCAGAAGTTTGTACATTTTTAACCTTACTTTTTGAATCGAACGCTTCCTGCAATAAGGCTCATTTGCATAGAAAGTGGGCCAATTTGGCCTCAAACGATCACATTTTCAGAATCAGGAGCGTCTCACCCCCAGGCCCTTGATTGTCCTGTGTACGCTGTACCTCCCTGTACACCTGCTCATTACCGATTGACTCCAGTCTGAGCAGTCTGCAGTGTCACAGAAGAATCCCGGGTCAAGTAGTAGCTCTTAGAGTGACTCGACATTTTTTACATGGGGGTTGGCTATGTTGAGCAGCAGCAGCAGCACCAGTGTGTTCACAACGTTTCACTGTTAGGATTATCACAGTGCAGCTGCTCTGCTCCTCACAGATGACCAACTCACTGGAGCTCCTTGTAACAAACTCTAATCCTTTCAAACACATGCACTCACAAACTGTGTGTCGACCAATATTATTATGCACTAAACGCTCCGGTTTGTCTTCTAGAGGTTCAGTATCAAAATGCCGGATCAGGTATCCACACTCATATCTGATATTATCATGTCTTACCCCCTTATAATAAAAGACTTTCTTCTTTTCCAGAACAGTTAACCACACAGCAAAAAAGTATTTAAAAAAAAAAAGCTGCTGAGAGCAACTTCTGTTTTTAAACCGATCATTTGATCTGGTTACGAACAACAACAGTGCAGTCTAAGATAAGAGCATCATCTTAGACACGCTTATGTGTCATTCATATCAAATGAAAATAATGGTAACACTTTTAATTAAGGTCACAATATTCACCATTGACTAGTTGATTATTAGCATGCTAATTAGCCGCATACTGGCTGCTTACTTCTACATTATAAGGGCCATAATTTATGTTCAACAATTTTCTAACTTACTATAAAGTATGCTACTAATTAGCATGCTAGTAAAATATCTCAAAATATATCTCATGACTTTTATCATAAGCCACATTCACCGAAAAAATAAAAAACACGCTTCTTATTTACACATATATACAAATATGCGGCTCAAATTGATTGCCATTGAAGCATACACGTTGACTTGTCTGTCTTTAAATCATCCTGCTTGGTTGCTTGGATGATGTTCTTACTGAGCACAGGAACTTAAGGCCTATCTTCTGCTTTATATATCTCGTATTAAGATGTTTAACAGGACTTTTGAAAAGTTTTTGAATAAAATTAGACAAATTCACTTTAATGAGTTTAAGCAACTGGGTCTGGATTTCTTTAGTGTGAAGCAGGTCAATCAGACCATCCAGAGTCAGTAGTGTACAGCTTCAGTTTTATTGCACTGATATTACAGATGTGACAGCCTCGTTGTCAGTTCTTGCTGCAGTAAAACACTACATTGGATGTCCTCTTTAACAGAGTGTTACGTCGTCACAGACTCTGGCTGGAGGTGTGATCCGTGAGATCCTGCATTCTGAGTAAGACCCTTTGTTTTTCATCACGTTCATGTTCTGGAGAAAAACAGAGGAAACATCTGCTTTGCTGCTGTTCCAACTGCCCCAGATCTACTCAGACACACACACACACACACACACACACACACACACACACACACACACACACTCATGCAGGGGGACCTAAAGGTAAGGCCTGCCAGAGGAAGCGTGTTACTACACAGAGCACACATCCATTGGTACTTGATGCACGCACAGTTACACACATATCCATCCACCCACGCACACCCACGCGCACACACACACACACACACACACAGATGCTGCCTGTCTTCCTCTCATCCTGTCACAACCACTGTGCAGTTTGTCCTCGGGTCTCTGCCATCAGAACTCCTCTGACAGCTCCTCTGTTATCTAAATCTGTCCGTCCTTATTCAAGTCTGTTCTCTTCCTGTTCCTCTGCCTCTGTATTTGTTTAAGGCTGGATAGTGTGGCAAGCAATTTTATCGATGATATCTAAAGCAGTAAAGTAGGTAAGATAGTGTAGATCCCTTATGCTTGTTTTGCCTCCTGGAAATGATCCATACATTATCAAACATTATCACTCATTGCTGCACTAGTTTACACCAGGCTAACCGTAACCTGCCTTAGCACGCTTCATCGTCGAAGCGAGTGTGAAGCCCCCGATCCGTTCACTTGCCCCCGATCCGTTCACTCACTTAATAATGACTCGAAATAAGCCACAAAGTCCAGGAAGTAGCTGTCAGGTTCTCTTCGTTGTTCCTCGATGTGCAGACACATTCTCAAACACACTTCCGTTTTAAATAGAATATGTAAGCACGCTTCATGATCACGTAAAGCCATGCATGTGTTGTAATAGGACGTTATGTAGGAGAGGAAACAGCGTGCTCAGGCCTGGTGAGTCCTGGAGCAGGTTGAGTCCTGGAGCAGGTTGAGTCCTGGAGCAGGGTGAGTCCTGGAGCAGGTTGAGTCCTGGAGCAGGTTGAGTCCTGGAGCAGGTTGAGTCCTGGAACAGGGTGAGTCCTGGAGCAGGTTGAGTCCTGGAACAGGTTGAGTCCTGGAACAGGGTGAGTCCTGGAGCAGGGTGAGTCCTGGAGCAGGTTGAGTCCTGGAGCAGGGTGAGTCCTGGAGCAGGTTGAGTCCTGGAACAGGTTGAGTCCTGGAACAGGGTGAGTCCTGGAGCAGGGTGAGTCCTGGAACAGGTTGAGTCCTGGAGCAGGGTGAGTCCTGGAGCAGGTTGAGTCCTGGAGCAGGTTGAGTCCTGGAGCAGGTTGAGTCCTGGAGCAGGGTGAGTCCTGGAACAGGTTGAGTCCTGGAACAGGTTGAGTCCTGGAGCAGGGTGAGTCCTGGAGCAGGTTGAGTCCTGGAACAGGTTGAGTCCTGGAACAAGGTGAGTCCTGGAGCAGGGTGAGTCCTGGAGCAGGGTGAGTCCTGGAACAGGTTGAGTCCTGGAACAGGGTGAGTCCTGGAGCAGGGTGAGTCCTGGAACAGGTTGAGTCCTGGAGCAGGTTGAGTCCTGGAGCAGGGTGAGTCCTGGAGCAGGTTGAGTCCTGGAACAGGTTGAGTCCTGGAACAAGGTGAGTCCTGGAGCAGGGTGAGTCCTGGAACAGGTTGAGTCCTGGAGCAGGGTGAGTCCTGGAGCAGGGTGAGTCCTGGAGCAGGTTGAGTCCTGGAGCAGGGTGAGTCCTGGAGCAGGGTGAGTCCTGGAACAGGTTGAGTCCTGGAGCAGGGTGAGTCCTGGAGCAGGGTGAGTCCTGGGGAGGGGGGATGATCATGTACTGGGCCTTGTGAGGTTGCACCCAAACTGTTTGCCCTCTTTATTACCGCTTATTGCATGATGTCTTGTTATTGGTCATGTGCTGCTAACTCCGCCCTGTTTATGTGAACACGCTCAGAGAACCCCTGGGTTTTGTTTAGGGTCATAACCAGCTTCGTATGAGCACTCGGGGAGATCTTTCTGAGCTGTATAACTCTGTGATAATAAGGGTGAGACGAACTCTTTTGTAGTCCAGGCCTCAGGGATGGGAAGGCTGCTCCAGTGACTGTTTGTTGGTGCTTCATAGGTCAGACTGTGACTCTCTAAAACCTTCGCCATCACGGAGAAACAGAAATAGATCTTGTGTGGGCCCTTTCAAAAAATTTAGAATAATAACCCTCGTCACCCAAAAGGGAAAAGGCAAGGTCTGTCCTTCCCAGAGATTATGGTGGGAAGAATTGATGACTTCCTTCATTTCCCTCCCTCAGGGGACACGGGGACAACGTCTCACTGGTATTAATAGTCGTTCTCTGATAAGCCCGCTGCGCTCCTCGTGCTGTCACAGCCTTCAGTCTGCTTGTGAGAACCGCTTGTTGCGGCATCAAAGAGCTCTTATAGGAATATACGTTTCCTCGCCTTCCTGTTTTTGTCCGGCTCTCGTCGCTTCACTGTACATCACAACTCTTTCACCGTACAATGGGAGACACTTGAGTGTCCCATCAGTAGACACTTGACACGGCGTCTTTGACAGCTTCCTCTTGAGCTCTGTGTTTGTCCTGTGATGCTGCGCGCTGCCCCCGAGCTCTGTCGTAAAATACCCGGGGTCAAAGGTGATATGCCTCTCGTTTGCCTCGGGGTCAGATGCACTCTTCACCCCGACACAAAAGAAGCTGTAAATACAGGAGCTGAGCTCGATTAGCTCATTGTTTCTGAAAGCACAGGAAGCATGACATGCTTTAAAGCTGCATAAAAAAAGAGAAAGTACAGTAGGGAGAAAGTTGTTTAAAAAAAAACAAGTTTTATTTAAAGAGTGATACAAAGACGGGCTTGCTTTTAGAAACAATAGTGTTGTTAAATTAAGAAGTGAATGGATTTCTTTTCTGGACTTCTCAAAGTGTTATTTTTTCATCCTCAGCTGGTTTGATAGCCTCAGTGCCCCAAATAGGTTCTCTGGGAGGAGAGCATGGGAAAAATAGCTGCCGTGGTGGAAAGTGCTGGGAAAGTCTGAGTTCTCATTGGTAGCAGTGCAGGGCATTGTGGGATGTGAGCGAGCTGAGAAAGACTGTTTTTGCTCCCTCGGAGAAGGAGGAAACATGGAAACATGGACACAAAAAGCAGTGAGATTAGAGCAGACCAAGCAGAACTAACTGAGCGCAGTTTCTGCTCTGCTGGCTTCACTTCACCGGGAGATGTGGAGATGAGAGGTGGATGCCTCGCTGATGGAGGCAGCGAGGGTGGGGGAGCTGGGCCGGGTGGTCACTCTTGTTTCTCAGCCGTCTGCTCCTGCCGATTTTAAAATCCCCTGACGTCGGCACGAGCAGTGGCGGCTTGCATACCGACATACCAGGCTGATGGCTGCCAGCCCATTAGCGAGGCCCAAGTGGCCGAGCCCACCCAGGGCTGCCGATCCTCTCCTGCCCACCTTCTGCCTTCCTGCCCGGCCCTGGCTCTGGATCAGAGGCAGGCCTCACGTCGGGGGACAGGGCTAATGATGGCCGCAGCTATGCCATCCCTTTCATGCCCCAACCCAAGAGTACAATTTTGGCTAATGCTATTTCCGGCAGATAAGATGCAAACAAGCTCCTTTTACTTCTTCTTCCTCATTTGGGAGATTAGGGCATGCGAAATACGTGATGGAGTCGAAGTCTGTTTCATCACCAGCTGGTTAGGTGTTACGCAGCTCCGCCATGCCACCTTAACGTTGCATTCATTGAGTATATCAGAGGAAGCCTTGCTAAAGTGGAATCAGTGCATTAAAAAAGATAAGCTGCTTAATGTCCACAGAACCAAATTAAGTTAACCATATCCAAGTGTTTTGCTCTGTCCCTAAATGGCTTAATCAAGGCTTTGTTAAGTTGATTATTTTTGCTCAACCAAGACCGTCTAAATGGTTTCCAGCTTAGAAGGAGATTGTTGGAGATATTCGAGGAAATGTTCTCCTCTTTTCTGCTCTTTGATCACACGTTGTCTTTCTTTTAGATATCAAATTAGAGCCTTAGTCTTTGCAGGGGGAAAAAAAAAGCAGCAGTCAAAGTATTTTTTTTAAATCACTCTGACATAAAAAAAAATTTATATAAGAGCGGCGAACTGGTTTGAATAATCTGCTAAATGTAACATCTGACGGCAATTAAAATACTTTTTTTTTCTTCCTGAAAAGTCATTGCCAATGTACTTGACAGTTTGTAGGTCATATTCTTCGAAGCACATGTTGGGAAATATTTTCCAGAAAAAGGTTTGGGGTTTTTTTCAGATAAGCAAACAGTGTTTCATAGGATTTTATAAGAGAGCTGTTTTCTCAAATTACAAGTTTTTTTTTTTTTTGTTTTTTTTTATTCATCTATAATGTTCATGAAACACCTGACGTGTTCTTGACAGACACGTCGTTGCCTTTTGATTTGTACCAACAAGCCCTGCGTTGTTGGGCTGCAGCACTCAATCAAAGCCTTCACCGCAAAATAGAAAAGAAAATACTTTGTCTACTTTTACATGCAGAGGCAAACACACGTGTGCAAAAATACACATGCTGTTTAAAACACTTCACAACTGAAGTGGTTGAATGGTTATTAGTGTTATTTATTCATTTATCTTTTTTTTTCTTTTCTCATTTTGTTTTGTTCTTTTTGTGTGTTGCAGATCTGTCTGTATGTATTCATATACATGTGTAAATGTATATGGGTATGTGTTGTATAGTCGTGTGTTGACTATTGATGTCAGTCATTCTCATCAGATGCGTATGTGGGGTGGGGGAAGGAAGGGGAGGGGTTTGAGAGTGGAGGAAATAAATGATTTAATGGTTTGCTGTGATTTAAAAAATTGCCTCCATTGTTAAAAATAAAATCAAAAACATTAGATCACAAAAAGCACGCAAGGTAATATGTCCTGTCCAAATGTCCTGTCACGACGTTAACGTCATGACGTGTCAGCTGAGTACAGTGAGGGTGATTGTGGATCCTCCTCCTCTCTCTGTGTCTCTGTCTGAGACCGGTAGCGTCGTGAGAGAGGATGCGCAGGGCATCTGTCCACGTGCCCCTCTGATCCCAATCATTCATAAATTCAGCCGGAGAGATCCGTATCCGCCATCCGCCCGGCACTGTCTGCTATCTCTGTCCCCGAGATCCCTTTGGCTATTAGGGAGGAACGAGATCTTACAGCACAGACAAACACACAGACGTCTGGTGGTAAATACAGCCAATCTGTCACTTCTTCTTACTTCCTTTATTTCCCTTTTTTAAAAAACCATCAGTTACTTATTTGAACTTCTTCTATTATAAAAAATATTACCTCATTATCCATTTTTTTTGTCAGCCTTTTCTCTCTATTACATCACATTTTCTTTTTTTAATTCCCTCCTCTTTTTCACAACTTTCTCACCATTTCTCTCCGTCCCTCAGCAAGAAAAAAGAGCAGTGAAAAATTCCCCTCACAGATTCAACGCAGCCTGCAGGCCGGCCGGCAGTGTCGAGGCTGTAGCTTACCAGAATGTAAATAGAGCAGTGTTTTTCACATTACTTCACCGCTTATTTTTAGTAGCTGAATAAGAGCAGGCAAAGGGTGTGCCTTTTACAAGCCCCGACTGTAAGTCTTATCAGCTGAATCCACAGGCAAGAAAAGAGAGAAATTATAAATCAAACAAAACAAAAATGACACAATGCAGGAAGTGATGTGTTGATTTATGGTTTAACTTTAACTGTAACTGGCACACAGCTTTTCAAACACTGGGAAAGAATGTTGTTTCTCTGTCTCTGTTTTTCTCTTTCTCGCCGATGCACTGTACAATCGTTTAGGGTGAAGTCATTTCTCCTTTAGCTGTAAAGTAAAGGATGTACTGTTGTGTTTGGGTTACAGTCTTCAGTGATCTGCAGCAGACGCCAGGCTCTCCTCACATAATCTTTCCCCCTGATGTTACACCTTTAAATGACTTCATAGTTTTTCAGTTCACATTAAAGACTTTGAAGTAAGATCAAGCAGATTCAGATCAGTTCTGCTGTTTTACCCGAAACGACAGGTTCTTTAGTAATGTCCTCAGTTACTGGTCCTCATACCTTTACATCACTTCCAGGAGTCAAAACCCTAATGTACCCTAAGTCAAACTACAGTTATAACCCATTTAATGGACTACTGTCCTTGTCTCGGTATATACACAATCGGATCTTTGTCCTGATCCGATATGCTAAGTATCGATATCTCCCCATCAGCTAATTACTATCGGACCTTCTTCTGGTTTGTAAGTTGGCAAGCGACAAAACATGGAATCATGTTTCGTCGGCCGTTCGTCGAGTGGTTATATGTCTAACGGTGAAAACACAGACATCTTTACAGTTCTGTACATGTCTTACCTCCACTGGGCTTTACACATTTATACACAAATACCCAGCACCAGCAGCCAGGGAGCATGTGCAGAACGCCAAACCCAATGTACATTTACATATACAAGGACTATGTCTTGGTGTATTGGTGTGAAGAAAGAAAAAACAAGGCAATAATAACAAGTACTAACAAGTTTACTGTAAAGCACTTTGATTGGCCACTCGCTGTTTTAAATGTGCTATATAAATAAAACTGACATTGACTGACAAGTACTTCAATAAAATAAAATATAGAAACGATTACCAGTATATGAAATAGAATTTAAACAATTTCAAATATAAAGGATAATGAAAAACACAAAATGTACAAAGGGTGCATGAATGTAAAGTCCAGTGAGCATAAACAAACAGTTTGAGCCTTCAGATTACGGTGATGATTTCTGACTGTGAGGCTGATGAGAGTCTGTTATATGAAGGGAAGGGGAGGGACCTTGTTCATGAGGCTGCCAGCTGAGGGGAAGAAACTGTTCTTGTGGCGAGAGGTTTTGGTCCTGATGGATCACCTCGGGGTCCTGGAGGTTCACCGGTCACTGCAGCCGATCACCTTCTCTGCAGAGCGGCTGAAGCGCTGCAGCCTGCACTTGTCCTTGGCTGCAGCGTAGCACACTGTGATGGAGGAGGAGAGGATGGACTCCATGGTGGCAGTGTAGAAGTGAACCATCGTGCTCTTTGGCAGGTTGAACTTCTTCAGCTGCCAAAGGAAGTATATCCTCTGCTGTCCTTTCTCGATGAGGGAGGGGGTGTTCAGCTCCCACTCGAGGTCCTGGCAAGTTACACTTTAGGGCTTTAAAAAAAAACACACAATGTTATCTTCATCACAATTAGAGTGTTTGCAATAAAGACAGTGTACATTTCTGAATGTTTCTCAATAAATAATCAATAGTATCCATGCAAATAAGTGATGTTTTCTGACCCAGCATGTTTACATTTTATACTCACTGTCTGCTACATTCAGATGTTACGACCAGCCAGGGAAACCAGCCTTCTCCTTCCTCACTCCCAATAATTAAAGACAAAATCAACTATGTGCTATTTATTTAGTAATTTAGTTATTGTTCACGAGAGTTGTGCAAATATCTTTAGTGCGGTCCTAGTTAAATAGACTTAAAGATATTGCAGTGTCACTTTCCAATTGTACTGTACAGTATGCATTTAAATCACAGTAAAGCACAGTAACAACTTTTGTAACAGCATGTAAATGTACTGACGGTGTGTATAAAGCGTCACACTGCCTGCAGTAATGGAGAAGCTTCATGGTGGACAGTGGCTGTTTCTCACCGTTTGTGAGCCTGGCAGTCGTCCTTCGAGCTGCCTCTGTACTCACACCAGGAAATGTGTTTTTCCAGATCTTTCTCCAATGCACTTAACTCCTCTCGGCTCTCCAGCAACGAAGCCAGAAGCAAAAAGAGATCCACTGCTGGCTCTTACTATCTCTCCCCCGCAACTTTTTCACTTTGATTCTTCATTTGCAGTCTTTGCGTACGTTGCAAAGGCAACATTACGTTCGTGACATGCCACTTTGAAAAGGCATGACTCAGCATAATCTGCTAGAGAACGCATAACGCCGCTCTCACATTGCATAGGTGTGCTACTGTTTTCAGAAAGGGAGCAAACGTCACACTGACGTTCTCACCCAAAAATGGAAGTGTGTGTGTGTGTGTGTGTGTGTGTGTGTTGTGTGTGTGCGTGCGTGTGTGTGTGTGCTTATACGTGTTTGTTGTGCAGAGAGGTGCTAAACCCTCCAAGTTCAGCACAGTCACTGAACATGATGACTCAGTTGAATTTCCACTGAGGTAAGCTGTCACTCTCTGATGAGCAGAGGTTCTGAGTCTCACGCACGCACACACACACACACACACACACACACACACACACACACACACACACAGTTACTGTCCCCAACTCGCAGGCCAGCTCAAATTATCTGCTGGCTATTTTTAAAGAAGCAATCAATAATTGCAACCAAACACAACTCTCACCCTCTCTGTAATGGTCTTGGTGCACAGCCACACACCCACACACACACCCACACACACACACACACACACACACACACACACACACACACACACACACACACACACACACACACTTGTGCTTGGCCTTGTCCAAACAGCCCTTCTATAGTGAGAGGCTCCAATGGAGTGGATCAGCTCCAGCTAAGGCACCCTTTCACACTTGCTCCCTCCCTTTCTCCAAACCCTCCCTCCTGTGTGACCGCAGGGCCTTCCTTCCTTCCTTCCTTCCTTCCTCCTGACACAGAGGCCTGGAGGAGTCGCAGGGGAGTCAGGATGGCCGGATGTGCCCCAATCAGAAAGACAGACAGAGTGACAAGGAACAGACACACGGACAGGATGATTCTGCTGCTACTGTGGACTCTGGAGCTCGGTTTTCTTCCCATCCGGAGCTACGAGGAGAATGACATCATTCCTGTTTTGATAGATCAACAGGAGGGCGGAGGGGAGCAGAGATGAGAGCAGGAAGGAGTGGGAGAAAACAAAAGGAAAAGTAAGCACTGGTCGGAGAAGAGGTAGTGAAGGTGACTGTGACCGGAGCGCTTCCTGAGGCTTTGATGTGCCTCTCGGATATTTTTATTTCCTGAACATACATGTTTTCCTCCCTCATCCTCCTTGAATCTAATAAAGCACTGAAATCAATAAAGTGAATTAAGGCTGGAGCTGGATTCACCTCACAAGAGTTCTTTCATGAGTCGGGGCAGAGAGTTTGCGTGTTCATGGCCTTGCGTGTCAGACAGGAAGAGCCCCTCGCTATACGCAAAACAACCGTGTCTCTCACATCCAACAGCTCTACCTGTACGCTCTCAGTACGGCGGGCTTCACAAGCGCTTTGTAGTCATGTGCAAATCTTCTGCATGCAGTATGTGTCCTCTGCTAGACAACCATTTCCTCCAGCAGTCTCTGGGGGGATAGGGGAAAAGAAATGGCAGCAAGTGGCTAAGAAAGAGAGAATGATAACAATAACAATCTCTCTTCTCTCCCCTCCTCGACGTTTTTCTCAGTAGAGGATACGGTAAGTGCCAGCTGTGCTCCTCTGCTGCTGTACAGTGCACACTACTTCAGAGAAGTCACCCTCGCTGCACTCCATCCAACCCATTGAACTGCCAGCTCGGGTAATCAATTCTGAGCCTTGTGCTGTCACTGCTGGCCTCTGGACCCAGCAGCTGGCTGCAGGAAGACAAGCGCTCTTGCACAGAGTCTGTCCTCCGATCAGCTGCACCCAGCTGTCTAGCGGCAGCCTCGCTATTCAGAGCGCTGCTGCCGCTGCCGCTGGTGTGGGAGGCCTCTTTCACTGCTGTCACCCTCCGGTCCCCCTTTCGCTGTACTTTCTTTTTCACGTCTTCCTTCCTAAATTTTCAACCCTACAGACACATCCGCCCTTAAGCTGCGCAGCAGGCCTCATGTGTCTGTCTGAGCTGGCTTTCCGTCTTCCTTTCTCTTTCTTTGCGAGTCAAATTGTCCATCTGTCTCTGCCTTTACTAACTTTTTACTCCACTATTTCCATCTTGCTTTCTTTCGCCCACCTATTCTCCTCCTGTCCTCCATGCTGGGTCTTTAGATGAACTTTCCCTCTTTTCTCCTGTTGTAGCCTCTCTCTTTTTTTTTTTTTTTTTTTTTCTATTGCCTCCGTCCATGTCCCTTCTGTCCCTCTGTTTTGTGGTACCCATTCCTCTTTTCTGTCTTTGTTGGTTGCCATGTCTCAGTTTCTCGGCTCCTTTCTCTGCCGTTCGGTCCCCTTTTTGAGACTCGCTCTTATTTCCGCACAATTTCCATCTCATTCTTTGTCGCTCTGCTGCAATCTAAACTATGCCCCCTTTTACCAAATGTCACAATACTGTATCTTTTCTTCCCCTTTTTCTTTAGAGTTACTTCTTTTTCTGTCCCCCTTTCTGTTGTATTTTTTTTTTTTTTTTTTACAGGTGTCTGCAAGGCGGGGATTTACATTTTCTCAGGACAGGCAGCCCGTGGAGAGAGGCCTGCTGGCAGATCAAAGGCTCCGGCTGTAAAACGATCTGAAAGAGTCCGGCATTAGCATCCATCAGGGTACCTTGAAAGCTCCCTGGTCAGCCGAGAGGGAAGCTGAGGGCCCCCCAAAGTGAAAGCCCAGTCTGGAGAGGGGTGGCGGGGGAGTGATGGTTGGAGAGAGAGAGAGAGAGAGAGAGAAAGAGTAAGCAGGACAAATAACAGGCTTCTCAGCTACAGACATGAAGGAAATATTTCCACGAGGGAGGATGATTCCCAGAGCAAACTGATGTTTTTATTTCTGTTTTGGATCCAGCGCTTCCATCGCTTTCTTTATCTCCTCCACTCTCTCTCTCTCTCTCTCTCTCTCTCTCTCTCTCTCTCTCTCTCTCTCGCTTTTTGATTTCTTTTTATAAGTGTAGAGGCCATAATGGGAGAACAACTCCATCTGTGCACCATCTCCACTCAGCCTTTCCAAGCCCCAGAGTTTCACTGCTCCACCCTGCAGTCCGTGCAGTGTACACACGGGGTCATGTCTGGTCGAGGATGGGGAGAGACTTAAGGAGAGAGGGAAGAAGGTCAGAGTGTGGGAGGAAGAGAAACTGGGATTGGCGTCACACAGTATATTGTATCTTTTTACGTAAAATTTGACAGTGGGAGAGAGTTAGTGTGTTTCGTGGTCATGCAGTAGGTATGAATCACAAACATCTGCAACGCCTTAAAATTGGTGGTCACAGTGGGAAGTTTCTCGTTGTGGTAGAACCAAGCGCAAACCTCCAGTGTTGAAAAACTGAAGCCAAAGTCGCTGCAGTTCATCCAGTGTCCACTCGAGGCTGCCTCCAAAAGAGTCAGAAGTCCTATACACACACCTCATATCAACACTAACTCACCTGCTTTGACTGGCTGATATGAGCTGTGCATATTTGTTTCTAATGTATGAATTCAATGAAGAAATGGTTGAACAGACTGTGGCTTATCTTTTCGTTTATTTCGGCCGAGGTCACGTGACACACACGTGCTTATATCTGTTACACAAACTGTTCTGAGTAAATCTTTACAAGGCTTGAAGAAGACATCACCTTGACTCGTAAATCTCAAACATATACATTTCATTCCTTAGCAAGCCTTCTCAGACAACAGATATTTTACCCATATATGATTACAGTTACTCTGAGATGGTGTTCAGATTTAAATGATATATTCACAGAGTTACCAAACTGAACAAATTCATACTAACAATAATTATGGGCGTGACCGGTCTTACAACAAGCGGCCTCGTTGACAGAAGGTTGGATTGTCAGCATTTCCAGTCTGCCAACTGCTTCAAACCAGGATGTCACTCAGACTTTGTATATGTTTATATACACTCTATAGGTAGCACATAAGGGTTTCCAGGGCTTTTGAAGCAGGCCTCAAGTGGACACTCACGGAACTGCAGCTTCTGTCGGCTCCAATATTACATGTTGTCACCCCACAATCTCCAGAACACCTCTGTAAACAACAACCTACGACAGATCAGGTGCAGAACAACTTCACTGCAGTCAAGGCGATATGTTCCTCAAAAATATGAGTCTTCATTTTTTCGGCTGAATTCCCTGCTGAAGTCAGATTTATAGACCATGAGACCTGTGAAGACTGAGCTCCTTTTTCCTGGAAAGACTTTTGGCTATGTTTTGAAGTGACATTTTCAAGTGCCTGCAGTTTTCAAATTCCCAAATCCGCAATAGAATCAGATCCACTGCTGACTAGGAAACTTTTAGTGCTAACTTCCTCTGAGCACTTTCACTGTAGCTCAACGTCAGGTTGGGGAGGTTTTGTCCAGGAATGATTGATCTACGAAAGAGTCCACATTTTCAGAAGGTCGTGGTTCAGTCAGTGTTTCCCGCAGCGCTACAGACCGCCGCCATCATTTACTGGTCCAGTGTGAGTTATAGCCGAGCAGATCTCCTGGAGGACAGTGTAAGAGGATTTCACACAAGTAGACACTTTAGTAAAATATTTAAAAAAAATTACAGGTGTGCAGGGACTGAGGACTTCTGCTGCACGAGGAGTTTAAAGCATTAAAGCATTTTTATGAGCATGCGAACTGAGCATCTTTGCACTTATGTCCACGATTCACGCCTCATGATGTTTTTATAACAGCAGCCATTTATTGTTTAAATCAGGTGGAGGCGATCGGAATCAGCCTCTCCTGAATGAGTGAGAAGGTAAATATCTGATCTCATTGTTTTATCATGAGTTTATTTTTGCCATTTCAACAAAGATTTTTGTTTTCAGTCCGGACCGTAAGACAGAAAATGCAAGCGATCATGCGTTATCTCATCCTTTGAGATGTCAGTGTGATGGAGTTTTCATCCAGTCAAAAGTTTTACACACACTTGTCACCATGGATTACCTTTACACACTCTGGCTGTGTGTCCCTAACTGTGCAGCTTGCTGACATGTGTGAAGCCTCTTATGTGTGCAGCCAGAGCTGCATGCCTCTGTCTCAGCTCGCTAATGGATGTCCTGTTTGTTGGACACAGACAGACAGTGGCGGGGCTCCGCTCGTCCGTCCTGTCCACCCAAGGATGAGTTCCTCCTCTGTTTAGGAAAGAGGATGTGATCTCACTCGTTAAAAATCCAACCTATGTCGCTTGCCACTCATGACTTAATCCAGGCTTCTCCTTTGTGCACAGCGCCCTCCCCTTCCCCTCTTCTCCTCTTACTTTCTCTGCTCGCTCTGTTGCTTCCTATGTGTGTGTGTGTGTGTGTGTGTGTGTGTGTGTTTGTTTGTGTGTGTGGGCGTGCATATGTGTGTGTGAGAAGGGATATCTCTCTTTAATGATGATGACGAAAGCCTTGCAGTGTAGCAAGGATGTGCAGTTTATTTTAAATATTTGACAGCAAGTCAAGGCCTCATAACCATCCTGCTAACGTGAAATATTCCCCAACCTTTATTAGTTTGTTAGTGTTTGTGGCCCCGACCCTCGCAGCCTCTTTTTGGTTTAAGTGCATTTATAAATATCAAATATCTGATGCTTTGGCTGTGGCAGAGAGTTTAAATGTAAACTCCACACAAGTCCTCAATATTACTCAAGCCTGCACTGGGTGCACTGTTTTTTACTACTTTTTTTTTTAATCTTTCAATTTCACTTCTGTTTGCATTGTATAAGCCTGCATGGTTGGGTGCATGTGTGATTGCTCTTTCACAGATGCTCAGCAAATATGGCTGTACTGTTTGCACTGACGATGACTTGCGTTGTATTCTTTTCCATTCTGTCACAAGTTTCACTTCGTGCAAAAACCACTACCTCTGTTTTTAAAGAGCAGTCACATCCTGCAAGGTGCAACAATGTACATGACTTTATATGGACAGAGCACACAAAATACAGAGAGCATGGCACGTTGTTGAGCACAATGGGAACATGCCTAACTTCTATTATGTGCCTGTTTTTTTCAGAACACAGCGTTCTGCATGTATGGAAAACCAAAACCATAATCTCCCAGTAACGTTAACCAGCAGATTGTGCATCTGTTAATGTTTTTAAGACTGTTGTTTCCAGTGCAGCATGTTGGTGCAGCACCTCCTGTTCATAAACATACTCTTTATAGTCCACAGATGTAACTGCACTGAAACGCTCCTCTGTGTTGTCATGATGCTTCTCGTTAGGCTTTGTTAGAGAGGGGTCTCTCACTGTGACAGCGGTAACAAGAACTAAACATATGGGCTCTCTTCGGACAAAGAAAGTACAATTTGCCGTTGACAGTCACAGTTAGAGAGGCCTCTAATCTGCATCTTTCATGGTCAGTGTGTGCAGAACAAGAGGAGAAGCCCACAGCGTGTTGAGTCTTTATTTTTAACTGTACTGCATGCCCGACTCTGTGTGTAAACATCTTTGCACACAGGTCCTGCACTTCTCAATTACTCCACTGTGTTAGTTGCCACAGTTTGCCAGGGCAGCTGTCTGCATGCAGCAAGTGATGGTGTAACCTCATAACTCAAGCTACAGGGAGAGAATGAGCTTAATAATGCTTGCAGTTGGAGCAGGCTGAGGCCTATCCCAGCATGCATTGGGCAATAGGAATTAAGACAGCAATTATGAGTCGACTTTCTTTAAATTCACACACTCAAGTGTTCGTCTTTTGTCCTCCCCGTAATCTTCCCTCTGGATTTAAGCTTTAAGTGTGCAGGCTGCTGCTTACGAAATGCCTCCTGACAAGGCAGAGAAAGAAATGTGGGTTTGTCATGCCTTCACTTTATTTTTTACACAACATTCTTCATTTCACTTTAAAAATGAGTAACCACACAACCATATTACAAAATATGTAATACATTCAAAAGACATGAAATAAATGAAGTCCAGCAAATTGTTGTCCAACTCAACCTCAAGCATTAATAAATAAGGCAGAAAACCTACAGCCAGGGAAGTCCCGTTTCCTCCGAGTGATCCGATACTTCAGTCTAGTACGCATCTATCAGCATTTCAAAGTCAGGAATAAACAATCCGTTCTACTTTTATAGCTTCATAGCTCGGGGTGCAAAGCACACCAGTCGCTAAAGGGCGGAGCTACATACCATGCAGCTCGTCGATTTCTCGAAAGAATCGTCGCTTCCCGTTCAATCGCCGTGATAAAGGAAAAACATGAAATGCACTGTTTAAAAATCCTGTGTTTAAAAATTTGAGAGATTAATTTTGTTTTGTTTTTCTACTGGTCAGCGTGTGTCTCGACTCCGGAGGTGCAGATCTCTGCTGGACATCCTCCATTGTTGCCCTTTTGTTTACTGTGCCACGCTCTTCCTCTGCTTTAAATTGTTTGACAGGCTGTACTGTGTAGCGCTGCTGTGATGTCATGCTGTTATGTAGCAGAGTGAACGTCATCAGGCCGTACCGGGTAAAAAAAATATATGTAGAAACAGGGCTCAAGACATGTAAGAGACGCTGGTATAATCAAGGTGTCCCCCGTCCTTCGCTGCTGCTGAGGCCTTCACACGTAATGCATTTACATAACCTGGGGACAAACTGGCATTTCTAACTTGCATGCAAAGAGCCCAGGGGGGGCTAACTGTCAGGAAGTTTACTAAGAACCAAGGAGTTGTAGTCAAACACGCTAAAACGACCTGAGTAACTGGACCAACCAGATGTCTGCTGCTGGAGACGGAAGCAGCAAAGATATATGACGCTACAGTGAGAATTTATATTGATGCTGACCGTGGTGGTTGTGTGTGTACAATCTGTTCACGGCATTTAAACGTCACTCCCCCCTCCTATTGGCTCCAGGGGAATTCTCCTGAGAATATCCTGCTGCGTTCTCCAATCGGCTCACTCGAACTCGCTGCGGAAACTCCAGCGGTCCCGTAAAGTTAACAGTTAAAGAAAGAAGAATATTAAAGTCGGCAGATAAAATGACACACATTGAATGAAGATCACCGCATTGGCGATAGATCGAAATATTTGTTAGCAACAGCACAACATTAGCATTCTTCAGTGATAACGGTGATACTGATGAAAGTCAGAGCACTCACCGTGAGTGTTGTTGTTATCCATTAATTTGACGTTCATGTGTGTGAGCGCTGTTGACCACACAGCATGCCCTCATGTAGGCTCACACCCTTTCAGCTGAGGAATGTGTCTCACATTCATCCTTATCGGCTGTTTTGTCTGAGGGGCATCCGAAGAGGGCTTGGCGTTACGACTGATAGGCTTGTTGGAATACACACCTCTCTCCTCTTTCCTCACACACACACACACACACACATACACACACACACCTCCCTTTTCTTCGGCACTCTCATCTTTCTTTTCCGGCATGTTTTCTCCCTTATATGTGTACATTTTTCTTCAGTCCGCCATTAACATACCTGCTTACCACTCCTTTGAGGGTTAATTGGAGGAATAATCGTGTACCTGCAGGATCCTTCCAGAGTTCAGGTGAAGCAATAAAAGCTTCTGATTGTACTTTGATTGCAGCTGGACCTTTTTTCTTTCACAAACACTCCATAACCGAGCCCTCCTCTTACCAGGAAGTAAGTGCTTACCTTGTTCCCAGGCCTACCTCCTGCAGCACCCGTACCCCTGACCCGTAACTTTCCAATTGATTTATCCTTGAATGTTAGGAGGCCTCTGGAGCTGCTCCTCGATTGGCTCCATATGAGAACAGCGCGGAGAGGTCATCTATAACAATCATTTTCAGTGGCTCATTATTCCCAGGCCAAACAGCCCTAAGACCCAATTTCCTACCGCACTGTTCATAAAAGTGACAGATGGCCAAAACCTGGAAAAGCTTTCCTATAATCGTTAGCCCACTGAAGTGCTACATACAATGCTCTTTAGTATGGTGGAGGCTGGACTCTGTTCCCTCTCTCCTTCTCTCACCCACTCCTTCCACCTTCTCGATCCTGTTCATTTTTTCCGAGGTGAAGAATGTGAAGGAGGAGAACGCAGTGTGCTTAATAGCTTTAGGCCATATTCTACCCAGTTCAGCTTTCTGCCTCTTCATGTGGCCCACAATGAGGATCCAGCACTCAAATATTTGCCAGGTAGTTTGTCTCTCTCTAAAGGCTCGGTCTACCTGAACGTGGGACAGCACTTAAAGCCACATCGACAGACAGGGGCCAAGACAAGGTCTCCTTTCATCCCGCAGACCTGCCACTCTCTGGTATTCAGGGTCATCTAGTCTCTTCAGCGAGTCTGCACCCCTCCACGGCTGCCTGTGAGCCTTTTTTCTTTCTGGGGAAGTGCCTGTGTGATAAATGTGAAGCTTGGAACAACAGCTGAGACTAAGACTTGGCTCAGCCTTCCCATTGCCTGTTTCAGACACAAGTGTGGTTTCCTCATATCTTGGCTCACTGTCATGAATGACCTCTTTCATTTTTCCCTTCCTCCAATAATAACCAAACTCCTCTACTCAGCATTTAAGAAAAATCCTTTCATTTTTCTCTGAGGACTTTTTTTTTTGCTTCTTGTATTTGTTTCCACTCCTGTCAATTCTTGGCAGAGAGAAATGCTCGGTCAGTGCAGCACACAATCCGCTGCATGGTTCCTTGAAGTCCATTGTGTGGGGTGGTGGGTGCTTTAAAGATGTTTAAAACATACCCTGAGTTTTTTTTTTCCACCCAGAAAAACAATATTTCCTCCCACTGTCTTTTTCTTGGATTGTGCATTTGGATAAGTTGCCTCACATGTCTATATATCCTGCAGAGAGAGCGCTGCCTCTGAGCCCAGACTGCCATAAAACTGTGCTGTGATACATGTTACAAAACTGTCACCTCCCACAAAACACTGGTCTGCCTGTCCTGCAGTCTGCTCTATGAGACACTTTATTTAACACATGATGAATCTCCAAAGCAAAATTCAGTTTACTGTTCATTTTTTTTATTTTTTTTTTAAGGACGCCTCTCACACACATACACAACCTGTGGACGTGCATTCATGGAGCGATGTCATGGATGCTACACACTGCTACGCAGGGAACACACCAGAGCAGTTGGGGGTTCTGTGTCTTGCTCAAGGGCACTTCTGCAGTGCTCGGAGGTTGCCCTGAACTTGAACTGGCAACCCCTCTAAAGGACAGTACTGAGCTACTCTGCCCTACAAAGCAAAAAGGCAGTAACTACGCGGAGTGCAGAACTGAGAAAAATGACTCTAAAGTTATCACCTCGTCCAGCCTAAGTAGTTGTAGGTATATTATTGGACATGTGGCATTTTTGTTACTTTATATGAGCTTATTCTTTGTACATATCAATCATCATATTTTATTTGATATTTTACCCCATTTTATAGTTACTGTGTTCTTGCTTTGTATTGCTTACCAAAAATGTGCCACAATACCAAGGGAAAAGGCAGTAACTACTATTCTTCAAAAAACATTTCATCACAGCTTGTGTTAGATACGCTGCATTTAGAATAATTGGAATCCTTTGTTTTCCTAAACATGGATATACTATGCCCAAAGCCATTTGACCATTTTTGGTCAGTGTTTTGGTGCTGACATGGCTGCTTAAAAAGTATTTCACATTTCAAGTTCCATGAAGGCCCAAATGGGGACAGTTCATTTGGAATAGACCACAGCATTGTGTGACTCAATTAAAGTTGTGACATCACTGTGTAGTAACATGGTTGTAATGTAGGCTAGTAATACAAAGCACGAGTAACTGGTATGAAACAAAGCAAGAAAACAGTAATGGCTTTTACTGTGTTTTTGCTTTGTTTCACTAGGGCTTTTTGCAGTTACTGTTAAAAAAAAAATGTTTTTCTCCAAAACGATACACATTTAAGACAAGATATTTTGTTACATAATAAAGGATGCAATGAATGTCACGAAAATGATAATAACTCATTTTTGACCAAAATTGCAGTTACTGCCTTTTTGCTTTGTAGGGCAGTACTGCTGCCCCAGGTTTAAACTTCAATTCTCATGCTTTCACTTCAACCAGGGATTTCATATAATAAAAAAAGAGGGTCATCTTCTTGAACCTTCTTTCATTCTGCTTTTGTGGCCCTCCCATATGTGCATCTAATCTCTCCCTCGTGCGTCTTAAATGTCAGTGCAGAGGAGCGAGCATGTACTTGCTCGCTATGGATTTCCCATGGAATGCGCCATTTTCAATTGCCCTGCGTACGTTGCCTGTTTTGATAGGCGTTGATTATGGAGTATTTATTTTCCTGCTGGGTGTGGGAACCCAACCTGTTGTTACACCACCATTGTGATGTGGTTTGCTGCTGAAGCTGTGACTCACACAGGTTGAAACACACAAACACTCAGTCAATTAGATTGGCTACGATTAGATCAGTTTTGTAATAACATTCAGGCCCAGAGCTAAAAAGTCACCTCTACGTGTTTTGTTGACTGTGGAAGGAAAAAAAAAAAAGTGAAGTGGACCGTCAGAAAATAGAAAAAGCTGACTCCAACAGGAGCCGGAAGAGCATGGCTCCGGATGGAGGAAACAAAGCCTCGAAAATGTGGTGCTTTTTTTTTTTTTTTTAAGAATTTAACAAAATCTGGTAACTTCTGGCGGGGTTTCGTGCTCTTGGGGTTCACTTGAGTTTTAGGATGGTCACAGGTCAAATTTTGAAGTTGGTTTTGCATTCACGACCTGCAGAGATGCATGAGTGTGCATAAATGTTCCTGTGTGGCTGAGGGAGGAGGGGTGTGCATGCTTTTTCCTGTTTGTTTGTGTTTGAGAGAGGAGAGCCCTTGCAAGTCACAGAGGTTAAGCCCCAACTATCCGACCCATTTTTGAATAGTGGAGGTCTGGGATCAGGACTTAGACGGGGGGTGGGGGGGGGCAAGTGAACGATGGAGGGAGGGAGGCCCGTTCAAGACAATTCCTCTGATGTTGGGTCATTCACAGACACAGGAAATGCTTGACCTCACACCCTGAGAAAAGTCCACAGTGGTCCACTTGTGTTAAAGGTGTAATTGAGCATAATTAGGAGCTGGCAGAGAAAGAAATGGAGACGGGCTTGTGTGCCCTACATGCCTTCCTTCCCAATGCTTGCCTCAGTCTGGCAGCCTGCGACACACCGGAGCCAAGCTCTCACTGCACAAATTTACAGCAAATACCAACTCTAAACTAGCAGGGGAAACTTCACAACAACACCACCCTTTCAGCTCGGATGCTTTAATTTTCTGGCTGCAGATTCGTCGGCCTTATCCACTACCCTTTTTTTTTCTGCATCTAATCGAAAGGGTCAAATGCACACCTCTTCATTTGTTTGCCTCGCTCCAAACAAGAAATAAAACATGTCAACGCGCAGACATGTGAAAGATGTTTGCGATAAAGAAGTGTAAAACATCACATCAGATATTAGCTCTGCATTCTGACCCTTCACCTCGGCATCAGTCTCAATTCCTCCTTTGTCCCAACAACCTCCGGTGATATGCAGCATTTCCAATTCTCTTCACTTCATCCTCTTGATTCAATGTTCATCATATTCTTTTTCATGGGTTTTTTTTTCTTACTTTTCTTCTCTTTTCTATTAATCATGTGCTTAATCTTATTTTGTCTTTATAGAACATGGATGTAAAAGACACCTGACATGAACTCAACGAGCAGCCAGCTGCTTCCTCTCAGAGCCGACACAGGAATGCACTTTCCTTTTGGCCCTTCATTCATAAGAAGTAAACCATCGACCCGCATGCAGGGGTTTTACTGAGAGTAAGGGCTGTCTGCCATTAATGTGTGTGTGTGTGTGTGTGTGTGTGTGTGTGTGTGTGTGTGTGTGTGTGTGTGTGTGTGTGTGTGTGTGTGTGTGTGTGTGTGTGTGTGTGTGTGTGTGTGTGTGTGTGTGTGTGTGTGTGTGTGTGTGTGTGTGTGTGTGTGTGTGTGTGTGTGTGTGTGTGTGTGTGTGTGTGTGTGTGTGTGTGTGTGTGTGTGTGTGTTGGAGGGGGGGGGGGGGGTGCAGAGGGTTGATTGGTGGGTGGGATATGTAGCTTGAGGAAAGGATCATAACATGTAGAGCATGCTGCAGAAGTCATTGCAGAGACATCAAGCTGATGGGAACTGCTTCCACCAGTCATAGTGATTTTTTCTTTTACTGACAAAGTTGGATTTTAAGATGAAGAAAAAGTGTTGTGATTTGGGAGGCGTCAAAAGAAGGCAAGAGAAAATGACTGAGGAAGTCCTGTAAATGCAATGCTGTTTTCACACTCCTGAATTTCAGGCTTCCCCAGAATTCTTACTGAGTTACTTATTTACACCCCATCGCTTTGTAAAGTTCAGATTGGACGAGACATTCCTAACAGCCAAGATGGTGGACAGAGTTCACACTATCACTGCCTATTATTTATATCAGTTCTAACCACAGTCAGACATTCCTGGCAAACATAGAAGAGTATGAATCAGTGTTATTACTTGTAAGGTGATGGCTCTAATAATGCCTCACATGTCACATGATTTAAACAGCTTGCCCACTTGAGGTTAATTTGTCTGATTGTTACCTGCTGCAATCACAGATCGACTTTACCAGAGTGCTTGCAGGAAAGCCTTCTGGTAAAGGTGGGGTTGAAATGTTCAGGAGTTTTGTGCATGTGTGAAAGCTCTGCAAAAGACAAACTGGTGCGGCTGGGTGCAGGGATGGTACAGCGGGGAGGGGGGCTCACAGAGCCAGGGAAGTCAGTGATCACTCAGGAGGTCTGGAACTCTGACCTCTGACTCCACAGCGGAGCGGATGCCACCATGGTGAAAATGTGAGAGGTGAGGTATGCGAGCCCCCCGAGCCCTGGCGGAAACCATTCCCCCCATGATGAATGGGATGTTAGCATTGACACAAATTGGCCCATAATAATGACACAAGACCACTAAGCACACAGACACCAAGTGACAGAGTGGGAATGACAGAGTTAAAGAGCAGCCAGACGAAGGAGGAGAAGAAGAAGCAAGGAAGAGAAAGACAAAGAAGGGAAGAAAAAGTCTTGAAGGCGAGAGTTACCTTACCCAGAGGGACCGACAGAGAGAGGGGGAGAGGCAGATTTATGGCTCAGGGTATCTTTGGTGTTTTCTCTGCACTCTCCTGAACATTGCAGAAAGGCCTAGAGTTCAGAGGGCCCCTGACACACACACACACACAAACAAACACACACAGACTGAGTTCCCGACACACACACACACACACTCGTCCTGTGGGATTGTTAGCTTTCCATTCTCGCTGCATGCATCCTCTGCTGTAAACTTCTCCGTGCTTTTCACGCAAAATATGTCCGGCTAAAAATAGCTGCAGACTTCCTCGCCGCATCTGAAGGAAAAGTGTGGCATCTCTTTTTATAGCTTCTGCATGACACAGCAAATTGATGCATGCATCGTCTTTTTTTTTCTTCTTTTTTTCTCCTTCAACCAAAACAAGGCATCCCTCTGTCTTTTCGGAAACACATGTATTAGATTAGGCATGTTGGGAGGCAAAGGGTCACACTCCTGTCAGTAATTGAAATGCGATTATGTATGAGCTAACATGATTACAGGGGGGAGGGGCTGGGGGAGGGGAGGGGGGGGTGATTGAAAGGTGAATACCAGCCTGTGATGTGCGGCTGCTCCCTTATTCCACAGAAGACATTCCTGAGGTAATGGAACATGAATGAGTCCGCCGCCTTCACGCTGATGAGCAATCCCTGAAAGTTTAGTTTATGTGTAAGCCTTGTTCCAAAGGTAGAAAACCCCTGGCATCAATCAATTACTGAAGAATCGCATTACTGGAAATAGATTTGTCCAGCAGCATCAATGTCCAGTGACCGAGCCCCGACCTGGGACCGGAGTTTTAAACGATCCAGTTCAGGTCGAATGGGTTTCATAGGGTCCTGTTGTATTGCTGCTGGACTTCTTGATCTGGTACTGGACGGACATGCACTCAGCTCTGATACCACATAATCCTCAGCGTGGGAAAGTGTTAACCTTCGTTGAAACTCAAGTGCAACAAGTATCCTTGTAGGCCAGGGATGATCTTTCTTTAAAAGGTCCTCCAGTGACTTGTTTTGATCGAACTAGTCCTCCATATGAAGTTGTATTTTGCAATATGATGAAGTTTTGAATTGCCTTCAAGGACAATACATGAAAGCATTTTCTAAATCGACCCCCTGTTGAAGTATGGATTTCCAAACCCTGTTAATCAAGATGTTACCAGCTGTCTTGGGGATTTGCATAGCCAAAAAATATAACAATTGTCTTAAAAAAGACGGACTAAGGGATGAGGTACAAGTTTGGGAATATCCACACACTCGTAAATAACTCGTTATCACACAGACTCAGATTTCCCAATTGAAGAGAAAAAAAGACGTCACACTGGCTTTGAGAGAATTTCAGAGGAAGAATCTGGATTGAATCTGAGTCAATAAGCTTGATGTCCAACAAGATGTTTTGTTTGTAAAGCGCGTTTGTCTTCTTCTTGGAAAGATTTAAGTTGTCAGTTTGCACCTTTGGCAAATAATCATCGCTTGGAAACTTGAACCCACCAAACCAGTATATGCACGTATCAACGATGGGAGATCAGGAGTGATACGTTTGTTTCTTTGTACAGAAAGATTGTGGAGACTGAGGGCTGGGACTACGACCTGAAACCTGAACATTTTCAGTATAGCAGTTTGAAAAAGTGGATGACACTTCTTCCTTTTTCGTCATTGTTGGATGGCGCAGGTTCAAATCTGACCTGCTCTCTCCCCCGATTTCTGACTCTGTCCTATTTATAAATAAAAGCTCCAAAAGTAGACCTTGACGTTTTTCTTTAATTCCCGTTAATTGCATTAAGAAGAAAATGTGTTCAGACTCATAACACTGAAGTGACTCACTCGATAACTAATACTGTGACCTGATGAACAGGCGCTACTTGTTGCATGTTGTGGGACAAGAAATGACAACAATAATGGAAGCATTACACTAACCGCTGACTTTATTTATCAGATGGTGATGACAGACAGGTTGCATGTTTACGACATGCCTCATTTAGTGTATTAAAGACACAACACACTCCAAAAAGGGAGGGTTTGCTCTACCTTATTACCCGGCGGCACACTCACCATAAGCACTCATGTTACATTGCTCTTGATGCATCAGAATGTGCACCTTTGCTCATATCCGGCACCCAGAGAACCTCCCGCAGATACGTGTGGAAGCTTTCTCTAATTGTGTATGAAGGAGTGTCACACTTTGAAACTCCCAGAGAACACGTGCAGAGACGCTGCAGATATTCAGATAAGAATAAAGCTCGCGCACAACAAACAGGTGCAAACAACAAACACAGGAACTGGTCGGAATGAGCCCGATTCCTGGTCTCCTTTATCTGTGCAACGGGTTTTTCATTAGTCAGCTCCTCAGTGACGAGTTATATTTATAAAATAAGGATGTTTCTTATTTGCAGGAGTTGAAGAGTGAAGGAAAAAAAACCACCAAAGAAGAAATTATTTAGAAATGTTTAACTGATGAACAACTAAAGGACTGCACGAGAAGAAGGACAATTATTTATCATTATTTATTCACTTTTCGTTCATTCTTGTCACATCATTACGACACACCATTCACCAAAACAGTGCTTCCATAAGTCCATGTTGGTACTCATCCAGGTCACGGTGAATTTTGCAGCTTGATTCAAAGGCAGCTGATTTGAAGATATTCAGTTCTGAAGAAACCTTTCGAAGGAGTTCAAGATCTTCAACCAGTTACCTTTGGATCAAGACTTCCCAAACAACGCTGAACAGAGAAATGCAAACCAGAGTCTCCCATTTCAGAGGAGGCAATTCTTGAAAACTTTTTTTTTTTTTTTTGAGTTTTAGCTGGAGAGGTAAGTGTATGAAGACAAAGAGTGCCATGCAGGATGTTCTGCTCCTCTGCCATCACATCGTTTTTCTCTCACACTGTTGTGTCTCAGATTAAAGCTACAATCACAATCTCTTTCTCATGATTTGTATTTAGACCTGTGTCGGTCTTTGTTTCCCTGATAAAAACCCAAACACTGTCGCACGACTGGAATCCGTTTCCTTTGTTTATAGTTCTGTGAAGTCGATGTGTGTCCAGCTTTATTTGTCACGAATCAAAACATCCAAAGATAATCACTCCAACTATTTTCTTTGCTTTGACATTCACTGGTCTGCAGGGAGACCAGGTGCCGACGAGCCAAACGTCAAAGAACAAAGAGACAATGTGAGACATGTTACCAGCCATGCAGAGGGGTATTTCAGGTGTAAGGTCACTTCTGGGTCATCAGTAGCATGGTTAGTTTAGTGTGCCACATGCGGCTGCAGTCCTCCAAGCGGACGGCCCAGGTTCACATCTGACCTGTGACACGCCCAAAAATACACCTCAAATATTAACTTTCATTGAAACCAATTTCACTGCTGAATATCAACAACAAAGCTTTCCCACAGTTTGATTCGTTCACACAATGATGCAGGTTGTGCATATCTCCACATAGAAACTGTGCCCGCTGTGTTTGTGCGTCCATAAAGTTGTTTTTGCTCAGCCGACCTGTACGGCTGCACAGTGTGATAAACATTTGTTGTCCCAGCTGCTGCTGTTTCCTTATCTGTTGAACAATCCTCTTTTGCTTTTTTTTTATGAGATTCTTGTGAGTCTTGTATCCAGTGTGTCGCTTCAAGTATCGCTTTCCTACATGCATAAATAAAAGTCTTGCAAATGCTGCAGGGAACCTTTGTGTGAACCGCCCTCCACCTGCTTCTCTCTGCCTAAAAGTGCATCCTGCTGGAGCGTGATGTTGGCAGCGTGTCAGGTTGGCGAGCCCTTGACCTTTCGTGGTGTGTGCTGATTGATTGACATCTGACACAGACAATGGCTCCCGCCGTCTCTTCCTTTCTGCACAGCTGTTTGATAAAAGACAAGTTTTAAAGGGGACACTCTTTGTGTCCTACACTTTGGGAAGCGAGAGCCAATCAAATGCAGGATGCAGTACACGTGATGACGATGCTGAGCAGTCCTGCACAGAGTTACATGCCTGGTTAACCTTCTGAATTGTCCTTCATAAGTGTTTAGAAAAGTTTTTGTAAATAAGATATTAAAATAATCACCTTTTATATTTACATGGTTATTAGTGGTTTTTATTTCATTTCCTCCCACAGCACAGACACATGCTCGTTAGATTCACTGGTGACACTGAATTGACCGCAGGTGTGAGTGTGGCTGCTTGTCATGTCAGCCCTGTGATTGACAGGCGAGCTGTCCAGGGTGTACCCCAAATGACTGCTGGGATGGGCTCCAGCATCTCACAAAACAAGCAGTAGAGATCCTGGATTGATAGATAGAGCTCCTGTCTGCTAATGGCCTGATGATTCCATTAGATAGACTAATGTTTAAGAGTATTTAATTATGTTGAATCAATCTATTTGTACTCATCAGCACTTGTTAAACGGACTAAAATTAGACATGTGACAGTTTAACGCTTTCACTGCTCTAAATCATGAATATTTTTGAGAGGACAATATATATATATATATATATATATATATATATATATATATATATATATATATATATACTGAAAGTTTTTTTTTCATTTTTTTAAACTTTATTAATCCTCAAGGTTCACAGTGTTTTTGTAGAGTCAGGCTTCTCACATACACACACAGGCCTGAATCACACACATGGACATGCATTAATGGAGAGACGTCAGAGTGTGGCGGCGGCCCCCCGCTGGTCTGGCACCTCTCCACGTACCAGACCAACTTCCATATTTTGGTCGGCATCGGGATTTGAACCAGCGACCCTCCACTTCCCAAGTCCCTATGGGACTGAGCTGCTCATTCGTTCAGCTGCTCGTCTGATTCCTCTCCTGTGCAGGCTGTGCTTTGACCCACAGAGTGTTACCCCTCCTCGCTCTGCAGCTATCAGAGGATGTACATTTGATATAGATACTCTGACCCCGACACTGACTGTAGACTGGAGATTATTGAAGGTGGGCCTCTCTCCTGCTCCCATTTATCTTTCTTTCTTTCACCTCCCTATCCCCCCTCCTTCCTCTCTTAACCCCCCCCCCCCCCCCCTCCTCCCTCTGTAATGTCTCAGCTGTTCCCTGCAGGCAGGGCTCTCTGACTGAGTGCCTGCTCTGTTATGGGTTCATTGGGCTGGTATGTGGCAGGAATCTTTGGATCAAGGTAATTTCACACTGTTCAACTTTTTCCCAGGCTGTTAAGCTTCCTTTTACCTTTGTGCCACTCACAGAGCGAGATAGGGAGCGACACATGTAGCCGTTAAACACACACAGTGGCTCAGGGGCTGACGCCACCAGCAGAGCCCGGGGAAAGACTTGAAAGATTCGGACTATAAATTACAGTCCAACACCTCAGTTTCCCAAAAGGATCAGATTATTGCAGTCTGGTCCAGGGTGGTGGAGGGGAGGATGGTGCACATTCATGTGTGGTGCTGTAATCAAGCCGCTGTGGCGGTGGGCTCCCCTCATTTGTCTCTCTCACTAATCACACGGAAGATCAGACGCAGGGTGTGAGAGGGTGTGTGCATGTGTTTTCTTTGCTTTCCTTTTTTTTTTCCATCTTTCATTTTTCCTCTTTTAGTCATCGGCATCCAAGCTACAAAACAACTCTGCCATGTTTGATAACATCGTTCACTGCTGCCATTAGCAGACAGTAACAGAGTACATTCACTGTAGTCTATTTCTGAATATCTGTATACTTGAGTATTATTTTGGGGAAACTTTTGAAAGACAGAGATCTTACTTTTGACTCAACTACATTTTTATGAATGTTCTCCTTACTCATTACTTTGGCTCTGAAGTCATCCCGTCAATGTTTGTTTGTTTTTTCTTTTCTAATCACCGATCGGAAGGACAATTAACTGTGTTTGTTTAGTTCAGTGTGTGGGTCTTTTGTTGTGTTGCTCGTCCTGCAGAGCAAACGTCATCGGATCAGACAGTTTGTTTCAGCTAATGTCGGGAGCTAACACCGCTGCTGGGAAGTGAAAAAAACAGAAAAGGGAGCTTTAAGAATACGCTGCACAATTGTATCGTTGAAAAGACCTTTCAACGACTGTGTAAAGCCTGGCTGACTTTTACCCGCCTGTCACTTTTCTTTTATTTTGGAGCTAAATCATATGATGTAAAAATGTGTTATTTTCTTTTTTTTTAATGATGACGTTGCAGAATGTGCAAACACATAATCTTGATGACACTCACGCATTGTCCAATACAACTGTGTTTTTGCGTCCTGACTCAATTTTTTGACCATAAAAGTGAAAATGTGAGTGTATAAGTCGTAATATTGTTCTCCTGGTCTGTGAGGTCACATGCGTGACACATGCGTGAGCTCCACATAACACACAGTCAGACATGCATGCTCTGTAGGCGGTACAGAGGGGGGGATCACGGCGTCCCCCCACCACGCCCTCTGCAGCATTCAGACTAAAGGCGATACCTTCGTAAATATCAAGGCTTGATACGGCGGTCTGAAAGGGGCTAAAGCATGAAGCGTGGGCCTGATATAATTGCTCTGATACCAGCAGCTGTTCATGATGACGTTATAACAAGTTGTATTACAAACGATTTTGTTGAGGACGACATCGTGCAGCTGTAAGTTTCTGATGAAGTGTCTCTGTTTTCTGTGCTGCATCTGCATCCCGTCTTCCCTCAGACACGCGTGCGGTTCTTTATTTAGCGTCTCATCCTAAAGTGGAGCATCAAGGGCCTATTATTAGTGACAGATAGGTGAACACCTGATGAGGTTGCAAGAGGAGGGAAACCCTTTTACAAACATTTGACTAATCTTGTTCCTATCTCCTCGCTGTATGCTTCAGCCATCTGTTTCCAGACACGAGAGAGAGAGAGAGAGAGAGATATGGAAATAAGAGCAACCGTAGAAGCACACGGTGCAGGCCGGGTGCATGCACGTGTGTGCTGCTTCATGCTCAGGTGTTTGTGTTTCAGTTTATTTTGAATCCCGAGTGTTATTCTGGGTAACATATGTTTAGTGTTTTAATGCACACATAATGTTGCATTATGGGTAAGAAACTGATTCCTCAAGTGTTTTATTAGCAGTGTGCGCTATATGAATCCTAACAAGACATGTTCAGATAGTTTAACGTGTGTGTGTGTTAATCTGCAGCTCAGGGCACTCTGCATTTACTTTCTCTTGATGTTTTATTTCCAATATTATCGATTGATTTTCTTCAAGATTCAATTATTCAAACGACAATATCTCCTTATGATAAGGCCAGCCGTGAGATCTTTCAGCCTGAAGTGGCCGTGTTTTGGTCTGAGCGGGTTTCAGGTGGAAGTTTTCAGGATGTTGATCCTCCCAAAGCACCAACAGACACAATGTCAAACTATTCAGAGAGTTTTTCTCCTTTGCCAAAAAAAAATGTAGTTATTGCCCTGACAAACAAGTTCTCCCTGGAAGTCCTTGCATTCTGCACCAAGGACTCTGCTGGATTAACAATGCCTTTGTTGTTGGCGTGCGTAAAGATGGGAGAGCAATAAGGCTGGGACTGTGGGCTGGTATCAGCAAGCAGCTGTTGCATGAGTGACAAAGTCAAGGGCTAGTGATATGAACATGGGAAAATCCTGGAGGAGCTGGAGGGGAAGAGACAGAAGCAGCAGCTGAGCCGCTGTGTGTGCGGAGCGCTGCAGCCTTCACTGCTGTTCAGTGGAGGAAAAAAGTGTGAGAAGCAGAAAAGAAAGCAGTTTATCCTACGTTAGGGTGAGGAAATATTGACACTATTTAGCAGCCGGCGCTCCAAACCCGCCTCTCCATGTGGCTCATTTGGCTGCATATTTGATGAGCGCGTGAAAGGTTGTTGGTGGAGTTCAAAAAGACGGGGTCAAGCATGTGAAAGAAGGGGGGGATGAAGGAATGGGGTGGAGGGGTAGGAGAAAGGTAAATGAATACCAGACGGCTGGTTTCTTGTGTTAACTGAAGGTTCGGCTGGAGCTACCAGACCTTATTGTTCCACCTTCCACAACAAGCGCTCTGTGAGGACGCTCATCTGTCTGTCAACAAGCTGTCGCTCACCTCGGTGATGGATGGAGACGCAGCTTTTAGTTATTAATGAGGCCTTCACTTTGCATCTTTGGTGTCTTTGAGTGTGTGAAAAGATGGACACCATCTATGACAAGAACTGAAGGGAAACAAGGGAGCAAGAGTCTGAGAACCTTCTGCACCTGCAGCCTCGGAAAACCATAGACAACTATTTAGTTTGACTTGTTGTTACTTTGACTGAAGGGACTCTGCAGTGCTGATTGCTCACACAGGTTCACAGGTCTATTTGCTCTTTTTCTGCCGTCAACATGCTGACGTCGCCTGTGTGTTGATTCTGATCTGCTTGTGTCATTATCTTTACATGAAAACCAAAGCAACAGTTTCACCATGAACACATTGTCTAAAGATAATGCTGGTCTCCATGTAAATACAGCAGACACAGGCAGCGTAATGACTCACGTTGTGAAGAGAGAAATCACACCTTTTATATTCACGCTGGAAGCTGGCATAGAGAAGGAAACGGCTCTGAACATGAAGAGCTCACTGACGTGAAAGCAGTTTATTAAGATGATTAATTCATGATCTGTTCGGGGGGGTTGAGGTCAGCTCGGCGCAGGGCGAACAAATAAACATCGTCCAGGAAAAGAAAAAGTCAGGCAGACGTTACCACCAGCGTTTCCACCTCCTCCCGTTGATGAGAAATGAAGCCATTTGCGTTGTTGATGATGTCGTTTGGAGCCAGAGTTGTGATGTAGAGAGACCCTGCTGGGGATTTGAAGCCACGCCCCTTTCCTCAGGTCCCTGCAGTCCACAGCCGATCACATTCTTGACCCTCATGGTTGATGATTTTCCCATTCGTTTTGGTTATGCTTGTTTCTCCTCTGCTCGGCAAATGTGGTACACACATCGCAGCAGGAAGCTCATTGGTCCAACGAGCTGTCAATCACTGCAATTAATCATTTAACAGCATCGAAGAAATAATTAAAAAGAGACTTTGCGATGATCCACCAGTCAGCAGGGACTCTACCTTCACTTGAGGTGCAGTATTCTGCTGTCCATTCTTGAAACAGTCTTTGGCTCTTTCTTTGATGAAACCTCCGACCTGGAAGTGCGACTCTGAGGTCTTTAAAGAAACAACAGTGCACAGGGTGGCTGTCACTAAATATCTGATGTGATATGACGTGCTGCAGTTTTATGCAAAGCCTGATGACCTCACCCCAACACCCTCGGCTGGCACTGTGTCAGACATAAACATGGCATCACACTTTGTGCAGCGTCTGCCAATTTCATTCTGGTTTCTTAATCAGAATCAGGTTTGTTCATTTGCACATAAAAGGAATCTAACGTTTGTGAACAGCAGTTACTCCTGCTGTCAGGTGACTCAGAGAAGATCAATGAACTGAAAAAATAAATCAAGCAAAACAAAATATGTGCAATGGAAAACTTAATTGTTGTGCAGGATGATGTTCAGTGCAAATATCTACCGAAGCCCTGAGTGGACATAAAGCCATATATTTTGTTTAACTCAATTTCATGATAACGAGTACATTTTTAATTGTTTCTTCGAGATCCCAACTTGTTCCTCTTTTTATCTCAGGAAACCAGTGCTTGACTTCCCGTGCTAATTAGCTATTTTCTCATTACGTCATGAAAACAGTTGAAATGAACTGGTTACAACGGGGGAACCAGCATCTTTTTCTCAGGATCAATACGTCGAAATCTGAAGAATACAACCCAAATAAAACTGAGTTAAATAAATGTATTCATGTTTAGCCTCTAAATTATTTTTACAAACCTTTGTCAATAATGTTTGTGCACTTTCCTAAAGTACTTTTTACAGTTAAATTAGTCTGAAAGGCTGCCGTACTAAAAACACAGAGATGACACGGATGCATTTTGACTAAAGACTCTCACCTGAGTCCGCCATCTTCTCTCCAGCAGAGAGGGCTTCCACACAGTCAACATCTTGTCCCAGAACCGTCCATCGACAACAACAATAAATACTTTGTTCTGAACGTCTCTCTGCTCCCCCCCCTCCTCGTGTCTTTTCCACTTCATGAGATAAGAGTTTGTCTCAAAGAATTTTGGGAGGAAATGTTTGCGTAAAGAATTTCAGAGGGAGTCTGAGGGAAGCCTGCAGGGCGAGCGCTCGGAGCCAAAGCTGTATTGTTGTAACATCAGTCCTGGAGGAGAATGAAGAGAAACGCCACAGGTGGTTAGTGGAGAGTTCAGGGACGAGATTTAAAACCACCACTGCATGCACTCCCCTCATGCACAAACACAGCTTTCTTCTCTAAAATGTCAGAATCAGCTGAAGATTCATGATCCCAACCTTTTTTTAATGTGGGGTTGAATTTGTCCGACTTCATTAGAGCGGACATTTACTTATTTCAGGACATATTTTCATCCTGGATTCAATGACAATACAGCCGGGTTCGATTGATCTTCGTGGTCTTAAGAGCATTTCAGGCAGAACTCCAGCATGAGAACAAAGTTTGAGGTTTTTCAGTTTGCTCTGCATGACATTTGGTTTTAAATGAAGCCCGGATGTGCTATCATTTACATCCTGACTACAGTAGAAATCCTGTTTATGACCATTTAAAATAATGGCAAGAGAAGTCTGATTTTACTCGGCACTTGGTGTTTCATGGATCAGTGGGATGCAGCAGAAGGCGATGAAGCATCCAAACACACAGCAGGTGCAAAATGTTCCTGCATGTCAACAAATAAACAGAGAGTGCTGTTTGAGCGGCGTGCTCGCTCGGGGAAGATCTTTTCCAGTAAACTTTTGCATGAAGTTTGTTGTTGTTGTTGTTTTAATCGTGGATGAGTAGATTGCATCTGTAGGCTTGTTGTTCCACCCACACATCTGCACTTACTCAACCACAGAGAAAAATGAGGAAATGTGGGCATGATAAACAAACGATATGCATGTGTGAGGGAGGGTTTTTTTTTGTTTTTTTTTTCAAATGAAGTAAACTGTGAGTCATCAGTGGCCATCACACAGAGGCTGTTTCCAATTCATTTCATTGCACTTTTTTTACAAGGCTGTAAGCCATGAAGGTGCTGCCAGGTGTTCTTCCAAAAGATGTAACTTTGTGTTTCTTTGTGTTCTGCTGTTTAAGTCACACATCAACAAGCACGCAGAGAGGTTCAGTCAGCAGGTAGCTGAAGGAGAGAGAGAGAGGGAGAGAGAGAGAGAGAGAGAGAGAGAGAGAGAGAGAGGAGGCTGCAGAGGCTCACCTGCTGCCTGTTTGGTGGAGTCACCTGTTTAACTGCTTTTCTTTGTGACAGTGTGAACACCTCTGTTTGCATCAGGATGTTTCTTTTTCAATCAACATTTCAACATTCAACACAAAACAAAGAGGCTTTTTTTCTCCTCTGATTTCCACCATTAAAAACATCACTTCTGTTCTTGTGTTATTATTGAATACAGTGTTCATCATTGAATTTGACCATAGAATCTAAATTAAAAGGGAATTTAGCTCTTTCGCTGTCCAGGAAATTAAGAAATGATTACATTTGAATTTTAAAAATGAAATACTTCAATTCATTCATTTTGATTTCTTATAAATAATTAAATCTCTGGTTTAATTTCAGCTAATAAGACAGTTTAACAGACCAAAAGCATTAATCTTTCCAATTTATTGATGTTAAACTTTTCTCAAAAATCTTCCAAAAATTATTCTCAAATGTTGCAGTAATAAAAAAAAGGGTATAATATGTGTAAACTGTTTAAACATGGATATACAAACAGATAATGCATAACTCAAACTGGAGACACAGGTGGAAAATCCACATCAAGCCACAAAAATGTTTATTTCTTATATAATTAATTAATTTTTCTTTTTCTTTGGAGGCTTAAAAGACACATTCTGAATTTGTACATCCAAACACATCATTAAAAAACAGCATTATTTTATTTATTAATTGTAATTTAATTTAAAAAGGTGGATTGTTGTTTCCTGCTTGGCAGCTGCAGACCTGCTGATGCAGGTGTATTGTTTTCTCAAGAAGTTTGATTTGTCCTCATCTCCCATACCTGAACAGATCTGAAGGAACAAGTTTGGAAAATATGTGTTGAAAATATTTGTCTTTGTTCCCTGCTTCACGTTTAGTTTCACTTTGAGAGCTCCCTTATATCCTTCCTCACATGATCATTGCTCCTCTGTTTTACACATTTTGACTCTCAGTGTTTGCTGTAAATTTAGAACATTTTTATGCATTATTTTTTTGCATTATTTTTGTCATTAAAATTAGGCACATTTGTATCCCCTGCACGTTGCAGATTGTTTAGTAGGAACCCTTATGATATGTTTGGCATATTTAAAGAAAATGGAGCTGACGTGCAGTTTAATTAGTCACCATGTTTGTTTCAAACAAACACTCAGACCTGCTGCTGTCATTTCACAACTCTGACAAAATTCCCCCTGCGACACTTTTCTTGTCATTCGGGACATGTTTCTCAGCCTCAGGCTTCCCATGCTGATGTCGGTAAAATATTAATTTAAAAAAAACCCGCGAGACTCGCTGTGATGGACAGGCCGACACCCCGGGGTGCCTGGCCGACACGGCTCGTAATAACGGGGATTTAATCAGTGAAAGGTGCGGTGATGACGTTGAGTCACTGATCGATCCTCACTGCAAACAATGACCTCACATCTCCTCTTTAAAACTGAACATAGAACGGGAAACCCCGTTAGTCATTTTTTAATTGATAATTTTGATTCTATTAATGATCTCATTTCGGTATTTTTTGGGGGGAACTTTTCTTAAGTTTGTGTCAAAAATAAACAAACACTGATAAACGTTCCTGCCCCCTCTATTGTGCAGAAACAGCGATCTGTGGTAAACCAAATCAGGTGGAATCTATTCCAGAATTCCTTTTTAAATAGTTACGTTTCTTTTTAAATAAGGGTGTATTCAGTAATCGAAAAGTTGATACAATAATTGAAGCCGATGGATATTTTTTGCAGCGTGCCCGCAAGAATTTCACCCAACTTCAAACGTCGGAATGTACTGCCTGTTTACCACTCAATACACGTCTCAATGCCTACTGTCGGAACTTTTTAAGTATGTACCCTTCTGGGGTTTGTTCCGATTTGATTCTGATATGTTAATTAAATGCTTCCGGGACAGAAGTCGCTGCTGCTGCTGCGCGTGCTGTTTGAGAGGAGCCGCCGCGTCACCGCTCCCATGCAGAAAAACAAAAACTCCCGACAGGTGTTTCAAACCGTCTTGACAAGTTATTCTGTCAGTGTTTGAGAAAGAGGAATGTTAATTTTAATGATTTAAATAAATATTTATTATCATCCTTATGTAAAAAAAAAACAACAACAAAAAAAACAGCAAAATAACATTAAAACTGTGAAATAACTCAGATTAAAGCTGAACTTTAATTGCATCAAATGATTCACTTTTATTAGGATCATGTCCATGTGGACATTTGAAGCGCATGCTTTTGTCAGTGTTACATAACCTGCCGGAGGCTACATCGTCAGTGTTTCACTCCAGACGAGTCACGTGCCTGAAATTAAGCAGAGGTGACCGTTGCTGACTGCAGCCTGCGGGGGAAATTATGCGGATGATGCGGTGCGTAATTGCGCATCCTGGTGCGCCGGAGCAGCTGATGGCGCTGGATGAGGATACGGATTTGGAGCACCTGCCTCTCCACCGAAGCTCCCAGTTTAGACCTGCTTGATAAAAATAATTATTGCTGATCAGATAGAAGAAGCACATGACTTACTTAGTTTAGGGTAATTTGAAATATTTATGATTAAAGTCTACTTTCCAAAGAACAGGATTTAATTTCAAAGATGAAGACAAATCAAGTGGGAAGGTGTTTTCTTCCCCAGCGGAAAGCATCTGCCTTAAAATTGATTAATTTATATTTGTTCTACTTATGTCATAGTTTAATAACTTTACTGACTGACGGTGTGTTTTGTTAACATAATATGATCTCTTTCAGACTTTCCAAAGAACACAATGTCCCCCTTTTTTAACATCAGATGTGAGAATAAATGAATTTCAAGACAAAGTCGGAGCCACTTTTCGCCTAAAATGACTTTATCCAAACGTCAGTCCTGTTTGATGTGACTTAAGACACTGTGATGAGCAGCAGCGACAGTCTTTACTGAATAAGACTGATAAATGACCGCAGCAGTGTAGAGAGAGAGAGAGAGAGAGAGAGAGAGAGAGAGAGAGAGAGAGAGAGAGAGAGAGAGAGAGGGAGGAAGGTACGTATAGTCTGCCCAGTAACAATCGCACAGCCTCGCTCGAGTGCTGAGGAACTATTGGCTATGCAAATAGACACAGGGAGGAGGAAACAACTTAGACTGGAAAAAAAAACTTTAAAGAGACATTTCCCCCACTTTTCTCACAAGCATTTCTATACAGCCCGTGAGCCTGGGATGGAAATTAACAGCTCTAAAGCTCTTGCAGTCCCCAGTCTTCCCCTGACGCGCTCGAGTCTCGTTTCATTCAGAGCTCCGTCTTTGAAGTTGACTAAGAATATGGAGGGGGATTAACATATTTACACATGCAGATTCTCTTTGTGACTGTACGTGAGGCTAAATCTTTTGGCAGTCATTTTTTTAATTATCTGCTCAATGACTTACACTCAGCCTCGTTTCCACCTGCTTCATTTTCCATCTCAAACCTGATTTGGAAAAGTTTTTTTTTACGCCTAAGAGCAGACTAGTTGAGTTGAAATATTGTGTGAGCAGCCTCATCTTTGTGTCATCTTTGACTAACGATTGTGAGAGAAAAAAAAACAGCATCGCTGCTTTAGATTTCCTAGAAAGCTATCTCAGAAACCACAAGCTGTTTCTGGCTGCAGTGCAAAAAAAATAAAGTTTGTATAAGACGTGTGTTCACGCGCGCGTTTATTACGTTTGTCTCTGAGTGGGTGGTGATGTCCTGTGCTCGTGTCAGTGCGCGCGCACATGTCTGTAAGTAAGTATGAATGTGTCTCTGGCCACATGCAGACATGCCCCTCGTTGAACTGTCCATCAGGCTGCTTCAACGAGAAACAAACACAAGACTCACTACATTCTCCCTGATCCAAACTTCCAGTTGGTGCCAGAAATGAGCTACATCCCAAAAAAATCAATACATGAGGCATTCATGTATCTACTTACCCATTCTTTTTTACATTGAATGTTAATTGATGTAGTTTGTCACTCGTGCTTTTCTGGTGAAGTTACTCAAGGGTGAAACAAAGAAAAAGCTCATAGGACGCACAGAAACCCCTCAGTTAGCTCAAGCACAATGTTCTTCATATTTCTTAATCACTGATGATTCACATATTTGGTTTATTTCGGTCTAAGGGCAGTCCACGAATGCGAAATAAACTTGTAATAAAGACTTCTTTAAGATGGATTTTTTTTTTCTTTAATGTGCATTTTACTCTTTGTCGTACATCTACTTTTGGACGCCTGTAATCCTTTGACATTTTGAAATGAAACAAGTTTTGTGAGAGCTGACGTGCATGCCAGGCCAAATAAAGAAGGACAGCAGTGCAGCATGTTGCGTCTGCTCTACACAGAGGTAACGAAGTGAACTGCGTCAGTGCGCATGCAGGGCAGGCTTGAAATTCGCCTGATCAGTGGAGGCGGATGAAAGTAGAGGCTCGCTTTGGGGAGAGAGGAAAAAGTTCTCAACAAGGAGAGGCAGGACTACTCTGACGGAGCCCTGCAGTCTCACTTTTATGCCTCTAAATACTTTGCCTGCCATCTTTTTTGCGTTGTTTTTTTGTTGCTCTTTAACGCCGCTTTTACATTTCCGAGAGAGATTTCCTACTTTTTGACTTAAGTGAAAGCAGCAGCACCATGGAGCTGCTCTGCCTCGAAATGGACACCATCATACGAGCTCGTCCCGACCCGAACCTCCTGTGCGATGACAGAGTCCTGCAGAGCTTGTTGACCATAGAGGAGAGGTTTCTACCGCAGTATTCTTATTTCAAAGGCGTCCAGAAAGATATCCAGCCGTTTATGAGGAGGATGGTCGCTACTTGGATGTTGGAGGTATACCGAAACACCGAGTGCTATGACAAGTCGTCTTATTTCCGTGCTCGACTTTAAAGCCCCGTATTTCTTTCTTCATGATTTGCTGACGTCTGTTTGCAATTTTCAGACACTAGATCACGCGTAATGCTGTCATTACTGACCGCTTATTCCTCATATTTACCGAATATGTCGTTTTCTGTTATTTCTTCCCGATTTTAAAGTCCGCTCATGAACGCTGTTTATGAAACTTGTCGCTGTGAAATCTATTACACCGGAGAATGTCTTCTATTTGCCTCACATGTTGTCTGCACGAGCTGTTCACTGCTTATTTAATGTTATTATTTTAGATGGGCTGAATATTTCCATGCACACGTATGCACTCCCCAATGCAATGCTGCCCTCGCCATGTTGGTTTTTTTACAGGAGCGCTCGTGCTTTTAAGAGGACTTAACGCTGTCATAAACGCAATAACAGCGACTGAAAGGCATCAGGAATTACAGAGGGGCTTCTCTTGTGTCCGCTGAATATAAACATGATGAGAAAAAGCGCTGCAAACATTTTAGGTTTCTGTTTAAAATGTCGGAAGGGACGAGGGCCTTATCTGTGCTTCAGCTCTGCACCCTGTCGCAAAGCCTCTCTCTGGAATTATGTTCAATTTTTGACACTAAATCAAATATTTGCCACCAATATGCCCCTGTATAGAATCCTGAGGCTTTGAGCTTTATTTTCATATAATTATTGTCGGGGTTCCTCTCACTGGGTATTTTTAATTAATTTTTGAAATAAATATATCTGATCGGCGGTGACGCACATCATACCAGCCTCTCGCTACTCCTCTTTTATTTTGACATTTTATTTATATTTATCGGCTCTTGATTTCGATCTGAATTGTCGGGTCTGGTGTGGTAAAGACCCCTGAACATTATCGTGTGAAGAAATTCAGCCCACATAATTTATTTATATTTTTAATTATTTTATGAAAATATGACGAATGACAAAAAAACGTGTTTCCGTGTGCTGCGCTGTCGGGGTGTTTTTTTGGCTCGGCTGATTGTGACTTGAATTCATTTCTTGGTGAATGAACTGCAGGAATGTAACTCTATTGACAGTTTGTGTCTGACATTTATTCCATTCTTTGTTTAAGAATGTATTTTTAATTAATGGATGATGTCGCAACAGATTAGGGCTGGGCGCAGATTCTTGGCCGGGCCCCAACTATGTGTGTCATTGAATTTATATGTGCTTTTTATGTGATTCCACTTTTGTTTCTGTCTCTCTTAAAAACTTTTATATACATTTCTTGTTCTGGAAAATACGTCAGATCACTGCGGAGTTGGTGACTGAATCCAAACGCTGAACATTGCTGCATTGTCTCTCTCTCTCTCTCTCTCTCTCTCTCTCTCTCTCTCTCTCTCTCTCTCTCTCTCTCTCTCTTTCTCTCTCTCTCTCTCCCTCTCTCTCTCTCTCTCTCTCTCTCTCTCTCCCTCTCTCTCCCTCTCTGCAGGTTTGTGAGGAGCAGAAGTGCGAGGAAGAAGTTTTTCCCTTGGCCATGAACTACTTAGACAGATTTCTAGCCGTGGTACCCACCAAAAAGTGTAACCTGCAGCTGCTGGGAGCAGTCTGCATGTTTCTTGCATCCAAATTGAAAGAGACTCGTCCATTGACAGCCGAGAAACTTTGCATCTACACAGATAACTCCATCAGACCGCAGGAGCTGCTGGTAAGCAACAGTTGGTTCAACACATTTTACAATGTTCGCAGTGTCACGTCTGAGGATTGGTGTTGTCATCATCAGCTAAAGCCAACAAGAGTCATGGTTTATTTTAGGCTGTTTTTCTCCACGTCTGCTTTGGACAGCAGGAGTTATTTCTGTTATTTTGCTCTAATTGTATTTTATCCATATAAGATGAAAACATGCTCACAGTAGACTCAGAGCTCTGGTCTGCAGTTCTGCCTCCACTTTGCACTGCAGCGTCATCAGAGGTGCACTGAAAGCGACAGCCTCAGGCTGAATTGTTCCTCAAGTGCTCTCTTTACTGTACAAGAGGACCCTGTGGGTTTTTTACAGTATCAGTCCACTCTGTGTGACGGTCTCCATCGCCATCTGGTGGCAGATATTTCGGCAGGAGCAACGAGGTCAGCTTGAACTCCAGCCAAAGCTCTGTTCCTGTCAGCGAGAGAGAGGGAGAGACAGAGAAATTCAAGTTTGCCTTTTACAGTTCAGCTTTCATCCAAAAATAACCATTGATGCACACATTCCTGATGTTATGTCATGCTGCACTGTGTCTGTCTCTTGCGCTTTTTTAGCATTTTTCAATCCAAAATATTTCTACAAAATATGATTCAGGGAGGATTTTTGTGTCATTTGCAGTGAAACAAAAATGTACTTCCTATGTGTCTTTGATTTCTGCACCTTTGGCACGATCATAACAGCTGCCTTCACCAGTGCAAACCAATTAATTAACTCAGTTTCAGATAAGCGTTTCCCCACTGCTCTGTGGTGCTACATAAACATTCCTCGGTAAACAACAGCCAATCCCACCCATGTTGTGAAAGAGGCCACATATTCTGAATCCGACATGGCTCATGGTTGCAGGCCAGCCTCGCAGCTCAGAGTTCTGCTGGAGACTCAGGATCCTGACGAGTTGCTGCCACTTTTTCTTGGTTTCTGATCCCTTTCTTGGACGGATTTGTCTGTGATGTTGTTAAGGCTTTAATTCCCCCCTAGTCTGTGATGGTTTCAACATTTAAAAAAAAGAATGCACTTGATTGTGTGTTATCAGGACAAATAGCAGGACTTTCTAAAACATAGTGAAGTAAAGTGCGTGTGTCTACCTTTATGCTCAGTCTGAGACAAAGCCTTCAGTCCTTGAACTGTTTAGCCGGGGCCTCATCTCTCTGTTTCTGTATAAGGCAGTATTTTGGCTGACATGCAGATACAGGAAACAGAGATCAGCTGCTCAGGGCATGTGATCGTTTTTTTTGTCCTCGTCTTTGCTAACAATTTCTTGTAAAGAGAACCGCAATGTTACAAAGAAGGTGTGACCAGAGGAAGGCAGTAGCAGAAGGAAGTGGGTGCCTGTCTGTCTGCCTGCCTGCCTCTCTGTCAGCACAGAGAATGTGTTGCAAGGCTGGTAGGTCTTTCTGCGCTCCAGTCTCGCTCCCTGGCGCTGATGGAGAAGGTTTTTCTAAAACCAGGAGGCAGTCAACACTGACCACTGCTGGTCAGTAGAGCCTGTTTCACACATGCACTCGTGAACATTTCCCAGAAAATTTCAGGACAAGCCGCCTCTAAAATGCTATCGACTTGCCTGTTTGTGTATGCACCTCACATTGGGAGGCGGTAAGGTGCTGGCAGGAGGCTGGGGAATCTCAAGAGGCGGGACATGATATAAAACGTAGGACACAGAAATGGCTCACCGCTCACATTATTTTATGTCATCACCCACTCCCACCCTCAAAGGTGAGGTGTGTCCGTTTGTGTTCACACATGCAGCTCAACAAAGACAATTCTTAAAGTGTTTTTGGAGCTTGTGCAAGTGGGACTTTGATCTACGAATAGTTTCATTGAGACCCAGGCTGCAGCATCTTAAAGCTAGCCGAGAAACTCAGAGGACGGATTGTTTTGATTAAAACATATAGCTGTCACTCCTACATCCACGCCCTTTACATCCAAATGACCATCGATCATAAGAAAGCTGATCAAAGGTGGCTGTGATTCCAAATATTGCAAGCTGACAGTAGCAGTAGCAGCCATGTTGAATCATCCCATGACTGAGTCCATGTGCTACTCTGTCTCTCTCTGTGAAAAGGAAAATGAAGAGCATCCATAGTCAGAGTCACAAGGCTTCAGTCCGGAACCAAACCACGACATTTTTTCCCAAATTAGTCACCAACTCTTTCGTTAATCGCCTCCTCCTCGTAGAAGTGAAAGTCACAAAAAACGCTCCAAGAGAAGAGAGCACCACACCTAGTGCTCCTCACACACACACACACACACACACACACACACACACACACACACACACACACACTAATCGAGATTTGCACGTGTCATCGCATTTGCAAATACAGGAAGTAAATTATATTTTATTTAAATACTTGAAGTTCAGAGCAGAAAATGAATCCTCAGGTCTTCAAGTGCCCGAGTGCTAGATATATGACGTGTTTTAAATAAAGTCTGCATTGTCTGCTCAAAGGCTACATTTCAATTCTCAGAGCTTTAACGAAATTGGCAGAAAAATTAAAAAAAACCCAATATATTACTTACTTCAACACACAATGACCAGTTGTAATGATTGAATGATGAAGTGGAGAGAGGAGATCAGGAACTGAAATTTTTTTTTTTTTTTAATGTAAAACAGATTTATGGCTGATTACGTTCAACAAGCAAAGCCCTCCTATCCATTTTCTCTATACAATCTCTCTCTTACACACACACATGAAAACACACACACACACACACACACACACACACACAGTTGAACCTCTGGTGGGCCTCTTTAGGAAAGTCCCCAGATGCCAGACAAGCAGACGGGGAGGGAGACGGTGCTGTGAGGTCACCTGGTGGTGCTGCTGGTGTTTCTCTGTCCCAGGCGCAGCCAAGTAGACACTAATGTAATAACAATAATGCTTAACCTCCACACATGCTGATGTACGGGGCCAGGGGCCGATAGAGGAGACCATTGTCAAGGATGCACGGTCACTGGTTGAACAGCTGACATTAAATGCAGCGATGTGAGAGGGTAAAACCTGATGATTAGTCAACAGAAAGTTTCGAGGACTTGTAATTTTGTCGCCGTGACACGGAACCGATGTCGTCTGATTTTCCTGTAATTAGATCAAAGTTCAAAATTCAGGTCTAATGACAATCCTTATGGCTACAGCATGTAAAAAAAAGTGCTCTCTCTTTGGGTCATGTGGTCTCATTTCTCTCTCTCTCTCTCTCTCTCTCTCTCTCTCTCTCTCTCTCTCTCTCTCTCTCTCTCTCTCTCGCGCTCTCTCTCTTCAGGAATGGGAACTGGTGGTGTTGGGGAAGTTGAAGTGGAACTTGGCAGCAGTAACGCCGAACGACTTCATCGAGCACATTGTGAGGAGGCTGCCGCTGCCCAAGGATAAGCTGGCACTTATACGCAAACATGTCCAAACCTTCATCGCCCTTTGTGCCACAGGTAGGATATGATGGGGAGCGAACACAGTCGGTGTCCTGTTTGATTAACACCTGTTGAATCTAAAAGATGACCGTGCAGAGTGCAGGGTCATCTCGACGCTGTGTCTCTTTTCTATTGGTTTTGCAAGTGTCACTGATCATGGAGAAGCTGCCAAGCAATAGTAGCTTGCATCAACACACTTTCTCATATTGCAAAATATCTGTCTGCACGTTCCTCTTTCTGCGCAGAATCAAAGCTGTCTCTCTCAATAACATGTGGCAACAACTCTGTTCAGAGGTGTGCTGTGGGCCAGTCACGGCCCGCCAGAACTTCACTGACATGTATCACCTTCAATGGGAAAATATTCTGCCCAAGAAAAGTGTCATGAAAGACATTTCAGCATCAGCCTTTTAGGACTGACGTCCATCATTTGTCTTCTCCTGGTTGGTATGCGGTCATGTTTTAAAAGGCCTATCAGTAACTTCCAGAGCATCCAGTAACACTTCAAAGCAGACTGCGCCTGGTGGAGGGGCATTCCCAGGTCACACGGGGTCGAGAAGAGGAACGGACAGGGGAGGAGGCAGGCAGGCTATTGTCTCTCTGCTCTTGAGGTGAATTGTTCCCTCGAGATCAAACATTGAGCGAGTGGTGGGAGGGACAGGGAGCCTTCAACATGATCTGATGAAGTCGAGACAGGAGAAGATGCGGGGGGGGGGGGGGGGGGGGGGAGCCAGAGGAGTGTATTGTTTTTGCACTGCCAATTCTAAGGCATGTCATGTTTTCATATCTCTTTCCCCGCCGCCTTCCTTCCCTCTTTCTCTCCCCCTTCACTTCTCACGCCTCCCCGCCCTACAGCTGGAGGACATGATAGCTTTCCCATGTTAATATTCTCTTTAGAAAGGCAGGTTTCTCCTGTTTGCGTCACCTCCAACTCCCCGTTCAAAGCCATCAACAGAGCAGAGGTACTTAGCTTAACTGTCCCGAAGGATTTCATCTTAACACAAATGAGGAAACATAACACAATTCACCCTCAGAGCGGCTGTTTGACACTCCTTTCTTTCTCACTTTCTGGGTAACCCCCAACAGCAGCGGCTTCCTTTTTCTGCAGGCCTCCAACAGGAATACTACTACACCCCCTCATGGGAAACGGCTCCTTCTGCTGACATCATTCAGAGGAGTGTGTGTATGGTTTCGATGAATAGGTTCAAAGGAGGTGACAGGTATTTGCAAGAAAAAGTCATGGAAATCCCTGCGCTGTTTTTGATACGATAGGGTGAGAAAAGGTTTCCAACACAAGTTTGCAAAGTTTTGAAAGGAAACGCCTCTGTCTTTTTTTTTTTTTTTTTTTTTTTTTGCATCAGCCTTCCCGACACTCTCTCCGTCCATTTCTTGTTCTCCTTCCCTGACCCTGCATCTATCACCCCAGATTATGTGCCAATGGATTCATGTGTGGAATGACATAGTGTCAGTGATCAGACGTATTCCCAAAGCAACATTGTGAAAGACTCAGCATGCACTTTGTCCTTAATTGCTTCAATGAGGCGGTGGAATTAGATTTACGAGCCTCCTGGAGTCATCCTCCTGACAGTGTGTTTTAGGGGAGAGACTTTCTGCAGATAGCTCTGGATTAGCAACAGGTCATTCATCTGTGTATATTCTCCTCAGACTTGTATCCAGGCAAACAGAGAGCGAGGGCAACACAGGGAAAGAGAGAGCGTGAGTGAGTCAACAATTTGGTGAATCTGAAGATCTCTGGGAATTCGAAACCCCATTTTGTGGAACGTTCCCAGCCGTAAATCTTTGGGGCTATCTGGTGAGAATCCTCCTTGAGACTTGCTCTGAGCCCGAGAAGGTAAAGATGCAGCAGACGGAGGAGGTCTCTCAGGAGGATTTACATTTGCAAGACAGTTGACAACGGGTCACCTGTGGCCTTCCTATTTCATACAGTCTCATTCAACCCACCTCCCACCACTACTCCCACCGCTGCCACCCCTATTCTGAAAAAGAAAACATGCATAAAACCACGGCTCTCTGTTTTCAAGGGAACAAGAGAGAGAAGAGGAGAAGTGGAGAATGAGGCCTCTCATTCCTAATGGCTCCTCTCTTTTGATGAAACAGTTCCGTTCGGGCCACTCGGTGGGATTTTGTCAGGTGGCGCAGGCTGGCTCTGTATTAATTAATAACATTGGCTGGTCCTTTCAGCACTATGCAAATGGCTGTGGAGCTAAGCTAGAGGCTGGGAGAAAGGAGACAAAAGGCTCGGCCCTTACATTTCATATGCAGAGCCATGCGAGGGTCAGCGCCGCAGGGCCACTTGATAGGAAACACCAGCGTTTCCCTCAGGCAGCCCGCCGGATAATAGCCCAGAAACAAGCTCATTAAGGGAGATTATGAACCTCCATTCCTGCACACAGACACCAAGCACTCCGAGCTTCCTCTTCTATTCTTATTCAATCGAGGTAAAGTGGGAGAATGGACGGGGTGCATGGGGCAGACAGATGCACCCCAACCTGTCTGCTGCAGTTATTGAGCTCCGTCTTCTCGCCATATTGGCAGGGATTATGCTCTATTTTTTTTTATATTTTTTTTTAGACCGACTCCAATAGCCCTCTCTGTAATGGTATGGAAGGAATGGTGACAATAGTCATAGACTTTGATCAAAAGAAAACTCTGGACCGGGGCCAACAGTGCTGTCCAAGAAAGAGTCAATTGTCCTGGAGGACACAATGACGACTTCGCTACAAGTCTGGATGTAAATCACAAGAGGTTCAAGTGTTGAACTAGTCCATTTTTTTTTTAAATCTCAGACTAGTATGTGATTTTTTATTTTTATTTTAATAGTCTGTGTCTGTGTGAGGTGATTAACTGGTTAGCTTCAAACACAAACGAATGATCCACTGAACAACAATGACAGCATGGGCTGTAAAACAACTGTTTTAGTTGTTTTGTAAATAGTTTTATGCAGCATCAAACCCTGAAGGGAGTCGAAGAACCTGCATATTTTAATTACATTTATTACATTACTTTAGACATTTAAATGGGCAACGATGGTTAGTAAAGCCATGCAGAGCGGCATCAGAGCCCAGTCGACTTCTCCAGCAGTCTCCAAGCTGTGTGCCTCACATTCTTGAGGTTTCTTTATGTATACAGGAAGAGACGGACTATTTTCAAACTTGCCCATTTTCATTCAACAGTTAAATATTCTAAAATGACTCATCAGGTCCTTTTCTCACTGGTCCGGAGGCAGGAGCGCTCCATGCAGCTTCCTCTCCTCTCCTAGCTGCTGCACAGAGAATCCCCTCCAGGCTCAGCTCCTCATTCTGGAGATGAATGATTCATCTCAGATGTGGTCAACGAAATGGTCTGTACTGGTGTTTGTTTACATAAAAATCCCCTTCATGTTTGATGAGTCAGAACCCCGACAAATTGCCCACCTCCTCCATCGAATTATCGTCTCTCCTCACGCTCCACTGATGTGAGGAGTCACGTCCGGTCGGGCTGCATCGTCAATATTTGAAGCAGGAAGAAGTTTGCTGAAAAGTATGCATCAAAAAAATGTGACACAAAGAGTGAATCATCAAATGGCATGTCCTGAGTTTCCCTCTTCTTCACCTCACTGGTGTAATCAGCACCATTCTTTAGATACTGTGGCCAGCTGAGTCACAGCAGGCTCACCAAGACAAAACAAGAATTTCCTTTTAGATTTGTCAACTATCCAAGCGAAGAGGATGAGCAATCAGAATGCTTCCATGTTTACCCTGGAAGTCAGGTTAGCCACAAAGACTAATATTTGTTATATGAGGTCAAGTAAATGTGGCAGCTAGCTTGACCTGAACTTTTTTTTTTTTTTTCTGTCACGACAATCCCAATGTCCCGGATCTACTTTTCCTGATGTTCCTGATCCTGAGTGTTCCTCTCCTCATGTTGTCTTATTCATACCAGCAGAGACAGAGGTTTAAAGAAAGCGCACATA